>NC_081817.1:15000-2415000 GCF_030704535.1 Vitis vinifera
CTCCCTTGGAAGATAGAGTAATAGGGTGTGCCCAGGCCTGCAAGTAAGATTGGAAAATTTTCTGGAAATTGGGTTAGTTTATTACATTTTTATATTTTAAAACAATGGACACATTTCATCTCATGTTAATTTCTAGTACTAAAGAAGATACCAATAACTGCTTCTCATTCAATGGTTTGGATAATTCTTTACTAGGTCCTCACATATAATTTCTGTTATAACAGGTTGGACGACCCAGTCATGTGGGGATTCAAGGGTTTTCCCTCAATGGATGCAAAGTTGGCACGGTGGGTACTAGCAGCTGAAGATATATGCTTTAAAAATGCATTGCTGTCATATTTTTTCCGGCTCGGTATGGAATCTGATGCTGATTAGGGGATACTTTTAGTCTTTATATTCTCATGGTGTTATTGTTGGAATTATCAAGCTGTTGGTGGAAGTATGGTCTGACCTCAAATTTTTCTCCAAATTAGTGTCAATATCACTTTGTTACATTTTGAAACAATCCTGAAAATTTTCCAAGTTCAGTTGATAGTGGAGACTATGACATGTAAAAGGGGTTTTGGTTCACATGGAAGTACATCTTGTTTGAGGCTAGTTTTGGAGCAGCTGTCATATTTACCAGAAAGGGAATGTGTAGGTTTATTTGGGATTTTTCAATGGATTGGAATTATTGTGATTCCATGTGCGTTTTTTTAATTTCAAAGAAAGGGTCCTCTGTTTTAAAAGCATGTCTATTTCATTTGAACTTTGTCACGTAGGTCTAGGTTCAATTTCATGTTCTACAAAAATCTATAAAAGATTTCACTGGAATCATGCTAGACATGTCAAAACCCAAAAATGCAAAGGCGGTAAGAAAGGTACCAAAATTGCCTAACCCCTAATGGAATATCAAACAATCTCCAATTAAAGTGTTACCATCAACCAAAAGGTCTCCAGGTCCAGTTTGAACATATAATTGAGGAGAACGTTTTTAGAAGCCAATTCAGGTAGCTCCAAGTCTTCAAAAGTCCCCTGGTTCTACTCTTTAAAATGCATCAAAACAAACAAAAAAAGTGCAATCCTAGACACCTTCTTTGGACCCATCACCCACAAGTCTTCCATGCCAACCATTTAACGTGTCTTTAACTGAAGAAAGGAGAATCACCAAATACCCCAAACAATGAAAGTTCAAAGCAAGCAATTAAGTGTTTATAGAACCTTCTATTTTGCAAATGAGTCCTATGGGGTATAAGGTTCATTGTACCAAAAGGAGCAAAGCAAATTAGAGTTTTTATTAATGGAATTTTGGGAGTTTCTATTTTGATATTTAAGGATTATTGCATAGGTTCTCTTTGATTTTTCTACAAGAAGGATGTGAGATCCTTCACAAAGGAAAAAACTAAAAAACCTAGGCTACCCAAGGTTCGTTAGTGATAGAGTCCCTTAAAAAAGTGACAAGGGTTCTAACTGGTCATATTTCCAATGTATCTAGCTTCGTTTTTGTTGACTTAAAAAGTGACAAACAAAAAACTTTCCTCTATAGATATATGAAAGACGCTACTTGTCCAACCATATCACTAGGTACCTCTACTCTTGTTAGCCTATGAAATTCCCACTGTCAAATCCTTTTCCACCTTCCAATTCCAAACCCTAGCAGATAATGCGTCATTAGGGCCTTCAACTAATGCCAGGATTTCAGTTTTGTAGCCATCTCTATCCCAATTGGTCTAGATAGCTCTTAACTATATTATTTGTATTATGAATTTAACTTACTTATGCATTAATCAAATAACATGCAATTGAGACAGTTGCGAGCCCATATTAGCCATCTTCATCTCAATGAGAGGAAAATGTGTAACCCCAAACTGATTCTTCATTTACATTGCCTTTCTTTTGCATTACTTAAATAAAATATTAATTAATTTACCTTCCTACCTATCCAAACGAGCATGGTAACCTCCAAAAGATGCTGATTGTACTGCTAAGCTATAATTTCCCACTACAGGCTAGAGCATTGCAGTATAAGAAAGATGTTCTTGTTTAACTTTTTTCAACGTTTATGTTGATTCCATATATCAATAATTTTAACTAGCCTTTATAAAAGTCAAGCTATGAACAAACAAAGTATGAAGGAGCGAGAGAGTGAGCGAGGGCGATGGCGATGAGGAAGAAAGTCAATCGGGGAGGCGGAGAAAACGGCAGGGGAGTAGCTTTAGGGTGGAGTTGAAGGTTTTTGAAGTCGAAGTGGAGGAGAAAAGAGGCAAAACCCTGGTTTTCATTGTGGAAAGCAAGAGAGGGGTTTTGTCATGGGTTCGACTGGGGCCGGCAAGTGTTAGGCTCTTTCTGGAGGGTCTGGATCAGTGCGTAAAGAATGGGAAAAAAGATAAATAGAAGAAGAGTTGGAAGGAAAAGGGGAGAAGTTACTCTATGGTGCATGAAGCCAACAGAGCGGGTTGTTTTCTCCGATTAGGGGTTGTCGACTCAAAGGAGAAGAGATATAGTATTTGTATCCCGAAAGGCAGAGGGGAAAGGGGGTGATGGTTAGCTATGGCGGAGGTCTTACGAAAATTGATCGCTAGTTTCTATAAGAAGGAGAACAAAAAGGAAGAGAAGACCTCCGGAAGGTTGCAAGTAGAAATGGGGAAGAGGCTGGAGAGCAGGGATAGGAATTTGGTCTGAGTGGAGGTAGAAGGGGAGGAAATTAGTAGAAATTTGAGTAGATTGGAACATTGCTTAGTCAGAAGCTGGAACCCTAGGGTAGCAGGAGGAGAGAATCTGGAGAGGTTGGGGTGGTTAATGGCGAGTTCTTGGGGGTTGAAAAGAAAGCTTGGTTTGGCAAGGCTGGAAAAGGGACAGGTCCTTTTGGAATTCGAACTTGTGGAAGAAGCTAGACGAGTCCTCACCTCCGGGAAAAGGTCGATGGGAGGTATTCAGGTAGGTTTGGAGTTCTGGAATCCAAGGTACGGGTGCTTGGAAAAAGGGGAAATAAGAAATGAAGCATGGGTGAGGATCTTGGGTCTGCCAATCTCGCTTTGGGTCCCGTCCATTTTGAGAAGAGTGGGGGAAGAGTGCAGCAGTTTTTTAGCTATTGATCCACAGACGGAAAGAATGGAGGAACTCCAGTGGGCTAGGATCCTAGTTAAATCAAACGAAGAAGATCTGCCAAGCTCGTTGGAGATCGGGGTCGAGGAGACAACCTATCACCTTCCCCTTTGGTGGGAGGTTTTGCCGTCGTTGAGATAGAACCCGAGGGGCTATCGTGGTTGAACTGGTCGTTCCAGTGGAGAGGTTAGGGGTGACGGTGGTGCACGCACTGGCCTGCAAGTGGAAGAGCGGGTAAACACAAGGCCCAAGGCGCAGTCACGGACAACAAATGGGACTGAAGGGCAGGTGGACGGGGCGGGCAGTGACTTGACTGAGGGTTGGATTCAATTCGGGTCAGCGACCCGATTTCCTGTGGATCGTTCGGTAGCTGGGCCGTCTTCGACTAGCCTTGCCGAGGATCTTTCGGGCTTGAAAAGGGCTGGGGGGCCTCTTTTGCAAGACCCTTCAGAGGGTGAAATTTTAAAAGGGGCTGGGGATGGAGGGGTTGGGCCTGTGGTTGGGCCGATGGGCTCTAAGAGTAAGGAGAAGGTTGCAGTTGTGGAGAACGGGCCGCCCTTTGGGCCTTCTGTTCCTTTAAGGAACAGACTTGGCCCGTCTCTAACCCAACTTAAGGCTTTTGGGGTGCAACCTATTGGGCCTTCTGTTCTGTTAAGGGACAGCCATGGCCCGTCCAAGATTCAGCCTACTGATAAAGGACTTTCTGTGAAGGTTTGCTCCTCTGCTCAACCTGAATTCTGCAAGGAAAGCAATTTTGAGCTTGAGTTTATTAGCCTGCGAGAGAAGGAAGTCGGGAGAAAGCAGCAGGTGGACTCCCACTACTCATTGACAGACCGCGTGTTAGTGGAAGAAGATTCGAGGTATGGGTCCTTATCAAATTCGGGGGGCTTAAGGGATTCGTGGTCTACTTCTCCTTCTATCTCTTTTTCTTTTGGTCAGACTATGGAGAGGGAGTTTTACGACCATTCTGGGGCGATAAAGGAGGTTTGCCAGAATGGAAATTTGCTAAGTTTCTAAGATGCAGCTGGGCCCATTGTGAATGACAATGGTTGCTGGGAATTGGTTGAGTTTAACGGTCCTATTTCAGTGGCATGGTTTACGGAGGGGGGTTCAGCTCAGTCTGAGTCCCAAGAAGGAAAGGGGGAAAGGGAACTTAATTGGGAAGAAAGTAGCCTAGCGAAGTTCAGCCACTTTTTGGGGTTCTCGACTGAAGGTTTGGAAAAGGAAATCCTGAGTTTCCTAGTCAAAATTAGAAAAAGGCGGGAAAGGATTCACAGTAAAGGTCTCTTGGAAAAATCAAAATTTGAAAGGGAGCTAAAGAGGTTGGAGTGCTCAATTAACTACGAGGGGGAAGGTAAGAAGAAATGCCCTCTTTAGGGCAGAGGGGGTCAGCCAATGGTTGTCCAATAAACCTCAAACTGTTGAGTTGGAATGTGAGGGGAGCGAACGACAACTCTAAAAGGAAAGTAATCAAGTTTGTCGTAAGGAAGCAGAAGGTGGATCTGCTTTGCATTCAGGAGACAAAAATTCAAGTTTTGTCTGATAGGGTGGTGAAAAGTTTAGGGTCAGGAAGATTCTTAGACTGGAAGGCCTTGGATGCTATTGGATCGGCAGGAGGCATTTTGATTTGTTGGGACAAAAGATCTCTAGAAATTCTGGAATGGGAGGAGGGCCAGTTTTCTATATCCTGAAGATTCAGGAATGTGGAAAATGGGGTTGTCTGGGTGTTCACGGGTGTTTATGATCCGTTCACTAGAGAAGAAAGGGAGTGTTTGTGGGAAGAAATCGGGGCGATTAGAGGAATTTGGAAAGAACCTTGTGTTTAGGGGTTGATTTTAATATCATCCTCTCTCAAAGCGAAAGAAGTAGACAAGGGAGAATAACCTCAGCTATGAGGAGGTTTGCTTAGGTTGTAGATGAGCTAAGACTCGTGGATTTACAGTTGCAAGGAGGATCTTTCACCTGGAGTGAGGGCCTTAATAACCAATCAAGGGCCAGGCTAGATAGATTTCTGGTGACTCCCTGTTGGCTTGACCAGTTCAGTAGGGTAGTCCAGAGAAGGTTACCTTGGCCTACCTCGGATCATTTTCCAGTCTTACTTGAGGGGGGTGGCTTAAGGAGAGGGCCCACCCATTTCAGATTCGAAAATATGTGGCTCAAAGTGGATGGGTTTAAAGATCTAATTCGTAGTTGGTGGTAGGGGATGGTGGTTAGAGGCAGTGCCAACTTTAGATTGACTGCAAAACTGAAGGAGCTGAAACAAAACTTAAAAATCTGGAATAGAGAGGTGTTCGGGAGTCTAGAGTGCAATAAGGTTGCAGCTCTCCAACAAGTGGAGTATTGGGATCGGATGGAATGTGAGAGAAGTTTGACAGAGGAGGAATTAGCTTATAAAAAGGAAGTCAATGAGGGGTATGCTAAGTGGGTGGACCTAGAAGAAACCCATTAGAGACAGGCTTCAAGGGAGTTATGGTTAAAGGAAGGGGATAGAAACACGGGCTATTTCCACCGTATGGCATCCGCCCATAGAAGAGCCAACTACATGGACAGAATCAAGATAAATGGGGTGAGGCTGTCAGGGGATCAAGAAGTGAGGGAAGGGGTAGCGAATGCTTATTAGCAGTTGTTCTCAGAAAGCTCGGATTGGAAGGCGGACATTGGAAGGTTGCAGTTAAACCAAATCGGCCTTCAAGAAGCGGGTCTACTGGAGCTCCCTTTCTCTGAGGCTGAGGTCCAGGCTGCTTTGATGGATATGAACGGGGATAAAGCCCTCAGACTAGATGGTTTCACCTTGGCTTTCTGGCAAAGTCGCTGGGACTTTGTGAAGGAGGAGATATTGGATATGTTTTAGGAGTTCTATTAGCAGAATGCTTTCCTTAAAAGCCTCAACAATACTTTTTTGGTGTTGTTACCTAAGAGAGGAGGGGTCGAGGACCTAGGGGACTTTAGACCCATTAGCCTTTTAGGGGGGCTGTATAAGCTGTTGGCTAAGGTGCTGGCCAATAGACTAAAAAAAGTGATAGGAAAAGTGGTTTCCCCCGATCAGAATGCGTTTGTCATGGGAAGATAGATCTTAGATGCCTCTCTAATTGCAAATGAGGTGATTGATGCATGGAAAAAAAGGGGTGAGAAAGGTCTAATCTGCAAGTTGGATATTGAGAAGGCTATGCAAAAAATTGGAGTTTGGTTCAAAGTGGTTGAGTTGGATGTGGTGTTGCATTTCCACAGCCAAGTTCTCAGTCCTGGTGAACAGAGTTCCAATTGGTTTCTTCTCAATTTCGAAGGGGCTGCACCAAGGGGACCCTCTTTCCCCCTATCTTTGTGTCATGGGAATGGAAGTGTTGAACGTTTTAATCAGAAGGGCTATGGAAGGGGGTTTTATTTCAGGGTGTAACATTCGGCGTGGTAGAGGGTGGGCTGTCCACATTTCACAGTTGCTCTTTCCTGATGACACAATCGTTTTTTGTGATGCAAAGAAGGAGCATTTAACGCATTTGAGTTGGATTCTTTTTTGGTTTGAAGCTGCTTCAGGGTTAAGAATTAATTTGGCTAAAAGTAAAATCATCTCGATTGGAGAGGTGGAAGAGGTGGACGAAATGGCAGTGGAGCTAGGGTGGGGCAGCTGCCTGCAGTCTACTTGGGGTTGCCACTGGGGGCGCCAAATAAGGCCGCTTCCTTGTGGAATGGGGTGGAAGAGAGAGTGAGGAGGAGACTTGCCCTTTGGAAACGCCAATATATTTCAAAAGGTGGGAGAATCACTCTTATTAAGAGCACGATGGCTAGCATGCCAGTATATCAAATGTCCTTTTTCCGCATGCCCAAGTCTGTGTCAAGGAGGTTAGAAAAACTGCAAAGAGATTTTTTGTGGGGAGGAGGAAATCTGGTATGGAAAGCTCACCTTGTCAATTGGGAGGCAGTTTGTGTGGATAAGGAGAAAGGGGGGTTTGGCATAAGGAAGCTCACTCTCTTGAACAAAACCTTGCTTGGCAAATGGATTTGGAGATTTGCTTGTGCTAAGGAGGATCTTTGGAAGCAAGTGCTCATGGCGAAGTATGGACAAGAGGATTTTGGTTGGAGGACAAAAAAGGCTTTTGGTGCTTTTGGAGTGGGGGTTTGGAAGGAGATTTTGAAGGAAGTTGGATGGTGTTGGGAAAAAATGGCGTTTAAAGTGGGAAAAGGCACTAAAATCAGGTTTTGGACTGATCTTTGGTGTGGGGGTACAGTGTTGTCCTAAAGATTCTCGCATCTCTTCACTTTGGCCGCTCATAGGAATGCGACAATAGAAGAAATGTGGGACCAGAATTTTGGCGAAAGAGGATGGAATTTGAGGTTTATTAGGGATTTTAATGATTGGGAATTGGATATGGTAGACAACTTGCTTCATGTTTTGAGGGGTCACAAGATAACTTTGGAGGAAGATTCGGTTTTTTGGAAGGAAGGAAGAAACGGGCAGTTTAGAGTAAAGAAAGCATACAGCCTATTGGAAAGCCCTTTGACAGCCGTTTTTCCAAAAAATAACATATGAGTGGAGAGAGTTCCAACTAAAATTGTGTTCTTCGCGTGGGAAGCTGCTTGGAGGAAGATTATGACTCTTGATAGACTCTAGAAGAGAAGGTGACAGCTTCCCAATCGTTGTTTTTTGTGTGGTTGTGAAGAGGAAAATGTAAATCATATTCTCATACATTATACAGTGGCCAGAGTGCTGTGGGATTTAGTTTTGGGATTGTTTGGGGTTCAGTGGGTGTTTCCAGAAACTGTAAATGAGGTTTTATTTAGTTGGAGGGGATCCTTTGTGGGGAAAAAAAGGAAAAAACTTTGGAATTTCATTCCGTTGTTTATTTTTTGGACGGTTTGGAAGGAGAGGAATAGACTAGCTTTTAGGGGGGGGGGTGTTAGCAATTCAGAGACTTAAATATTCTTTTGTTCGTAATATATGGGGTTGGGCTAAATTGTATATTGGAAAGGAGCCGCCTTCCCTCATAGGCTTTCTGGAGTGGTTCTCCTCCAAATAAAGGGGTGGTGGGTTTTTTTGGTTTTTTGCTTGTGAGGCCTTAGTAGCCTTGTATACCCTCTATATACTTTGTGGCTATTTTGCCTCTTTTTATTGAATTTTGTGCTTACTTATAAAAAAAAAATAAAAAAATTAATTAGCCTTTGTTTCTGAAATAGTAAATTACACAGGGAAATGCATACCAATCACAAGGGGTGCTGGAATTTATCAAGAACACATGAACGAAGCTCTTGAGCGCTTAAGTGATGGAGCGTGGGTATTTCCTTATTATCCTACATTTGCATTTTAGTATTTCCTCATTATCCTACATTCATTACTCCAATACATTTGAGTAACTCCTTTTTTATGAGGTCTAAGTTTTGGAAAGTTTCGGTTGCGTACTAGGGTTCAATAATGAATTATGGTATGTGCAGGTATGTCATGCTTCTAGATCTGGACATCTTTGTTGTAAAAATTGTTCTGAACCTGTAATTGGTACATGCTTGGATTTCCATGGGCTATTCCCCATTTCTTATCATCAAAAGGATTCTATGTTAGTGATGCCAATCAATTATGACATTTCTTTTTTCACTTGGAGCCTAATACTTCAAAACCATAGATCAACCTGGTGAGTTGGGTGGCTTAGCCTCATTAAATCATTGGGTGGTCGTGGTTATTTGGGTATATGATTGTTACTACTTGTTTCATTTTTTTTCTTGACTTTCTTCTTCATGGATTTTTCCCTCAGAAAATTTGGTTTCATTTCTTCACTATTTCTCTAGTTTTGATTTCTTGACTCTAGCTATTTTTAAGAATCCATTTATTATGACTCTCACAGTTTCTGATGCAGCACACAATCATCATTAGTTTTTATTTTTAGCTTCCTACATCATTAGTTTATATTTTAAATTAGTTTCTATTTCCTACATCAGTGGTTTCTATTTTAGGTTAGTTTCTATTTTCTACGTTATTAGTTTCTATTATAGGTTCATCATTAGTTTCCTATTTCTTTCCTAGTTTTCCTAGTTTCCAATTCCCTTGGTTTCCTATTTCTAGTTTCATATTTCACTTATTTCCTTTATTTTTGCATTGCAAACATTATTTAAAGGCTCATTGTAATTGTTAGAGAGGAGTTCAATATATTTTTTCAGAATTATTCTCTAATTTTCAGATCCTATTTTGACCTTTGTGTTGGTTCTCGAGTGTTTTTCTGTTTCGGTTTGAAACAAACCCTTCCACTGCACCAGTTTCTCAATTAGATCTCTCTATGCTTCTTTAACTAGTGGAGTTAGAGATTCATTCCTGACAAGCGTAGTGTGGAGTTCATGGGCACTTGCGAAGTTAGGCTTCTTTGCCTAGGAAACGACTTAGGGCAGAATTCTAACACTCAATCAGCTCAAAAGGAGATGGACTTTGATGAATAGATTTTTTTGTGCCAAGCTAAGGAAAAAATATTAGACCACCTGCTTCTTCACTGTTCCAAAGCTAGAATGTCATGGCAATTGATGCTCTCTCTTTTATGTGGCTTGAGTGATGCACTCTTCTATGAGAGGGAATCTTTTGGGGTGCATGGTTCTTTCGTGGGAAAGAACCAGAAAAAAAAAAAAAAAAAAAAAAACATTGAGGGCTGCTCCATTGTTCTTGTTTTGGAGGGAAAGGAACAAGAGGCCATTTAATGTTATCAAGCATTCAGATCAAGCAATCAAAGCTAATTTTATAAATGCTTTCATGAATTGGGTAAGGATCTACGTAGAGGACCAAGCAATGTTTATGATCTTTTATATTGGTTGAGCTCCATGAAAGGAGAGGGTGCATTTTTTGTTTGTCCTCCTGCCGCTTAGATTAGCCGTCTTTTGTACATATTGTGTGTGTGTGCGCAAATTCTCAAAATAATTTTATATCTTTTCAAAATTATATAATAGGTCACTTATATACAATGAGAACCACCTACAGAAGGAAGATTTACAGATATGACATTACTAAGTTACAATCAGAAATCAAGCAGAAAATTTGTACAAAAGAATAACAAAAAAAAGGTAAACTAGGAACCTATCTAAATATAGTCAATCAATCAACCTAGAATCAAGGATGTAAATCCGGTAAGAAAATAAAATTTGGAGGTTGATTTCCCATACTCTCACTCAAGTAGGTTCAAAGATGTCCATAATACCCAACTTGCTTACTAGAGAGTGAAACACTTGTTTTGTAAGAATATTTGCTAACCACTTGTGTTGTCACAAATAGAATACAAATTAAGCCATGCACATTTGCCCATCAAATATGTGCATATACATATAGAGATACATACATACATATATATATAAGGTTTGGCCATCCTGCTCCATTTTCTTTTGTGTGAATGATTGTCGGATGGTTCCTGACAATGGCTGCTTCAGGGAAGCTAGTTCCAGTTACTTGGACTCTCTCCCTTGCTGTCTGTTTGTATGTATGTGGGCTGGTTCCTCTCCCTCCCTCTCTCTCTCTCTCTCTCTCTCTCTCTCTTTGTTTTGTTTGTGTGTTGGGGGGGAGAGGGGGAGACACGGATATTTGGGGTCTACTTGTTAGTTCAAACTGGTGTGAACCATATACCTCTGGAAGGTTTGACCATCCTGCCATGTTTTCTTTAGGGTGAATGGTTGTTGGCTGGTTCCTTCAAAGTTATGTGAACTTTCTGCTTCTGCAAAGGTTTCATGATCACACTTGGAGAATCATAAATCAACCACGGAAAACCTGAAATAAAAGATGTGTAATTTTAAATTTTAATTTTATCCATTAAGAAAAACTGAAATAAAAGATGCGTATAAGCAAAACTGAAATAAGAGATTTGTATGTATATATTTTTTTTGATAGATACGAGATTTGTATGTATATGTGCATGCAGGTATATAATGGATTTATGTATACATATATTTATCACTGTTGGTGTGTGTTTTTGTGTCTTCATTGCTGTAGCTTTTTTCCATGTCCATATTTTCAAAATTTTCCCTTGGCTTGTCTATTCATATTAACTCTGTATGTTGTGCTGTGCCCTTGTTCACTCAACATACCTCAATGGTGATGGTTTGAATGGTTAAACCATTTAGTCTGTATTTGTCATAGATGTATGCATGCCATTGTTCTTGATTTGTGTCATAAATGGTTTCCATTTTCTGGTTATTCATGCAAGAACCTTAGTCATAGTCTTTTTGAAGTCCTTTCTTCTCTCAAATGAGCAGCTGCATACATTTCCAGAGGGAAAAGTGTCCCAGGAAGATTCACCTATTAGACGATTAAAATGGGGCACAGCCAGTCTCATTGTTCGTGCCCCTGTAACCCCAATAGTTTTGCCAATTGTCCATCATGGTCTTGAAGAGGTAATCTTCCCAACATTATTTCTTTTAGTTTTACCTTTTCTTTAAGATTTTAATTGAAAAATTCTACATACACACTCTCAAATCCTTTTAATTCAAATGGATTCTGCCCAAACTGTTCTTTCTGGATGGGTGGGCAGGTTATTGATGCATATTACAAAATTTTCAAAGCACCACTCTTAAGGAGAAAGTGATACTTGAGCCATCATTTTCCTGTTAACTACCTTACACGCTAAGCATTGTCTCATAACATAGCATGCTTCTTTTAGTGCATCCTTTTTAAATATTTTATTTTAATTTTAATTTTAATTTTAATTTTAATTTATTCTTATATGCAATAGAAAATATGTCAAAACAAACTGGAAAAGAGTTAGAACCCTGATACCAGGAAGTAAGAAGGCCATCCATAATGAATTCTAAAAAAGAGAAGCTCCATGCCAACATTGAATCTTTGGCCTAAATGAACAGTGTCTTAATGTCCATACCTCTTTTTTCCAGAAGAAATAATTCATTTAATAAAATGTGAAAGGATGTAGAAAGAGAATGAGATCAAAACACTACAATCTGAGAAGAATAAAAGAGAGACCTGAAGCAAAGACAATAAGCAATGGACACAAGAATAGAGGAAAACAAAGACTGCTTTCCCAGTTTGTCAAAGTTGCCCATGAAAATTCCTCTAGATAACTATGTGACTATGAAGCTCTAAGATGATCTGCCAAATGATTAGCTGCACAATGGATCCAAGTGAAGGGGCATCTCTATACCAAATATCAATGATCTCACATAATCACATCACATGTCATGCTTCCAAGGACCTCACTTTCTCTTGGACACTTAAGAGATGATAGGAGTTGTTTCACCTTCCACTAGGAGATTGGCAAGGCTTAAACCTTCCAAAAGAACCTGAAAGGTCTCCTAAAATATCTGAGCTTGCCTATCAGGCTTGACAAAAAATTCCCAGTACACTGCATAGTTAGTCTGTAAGCATATCACCAACCATTAGCTATCCTAGGTTATAATCATCTGCAACCTTCAAAATTTAAATAGTTCTTTTTATTTTCTCTACTGTATTTTTTTCTTTCCCTATAGTATGTAATAATTGTCTAAATTTATAATCTATAAGAAGAAGATGTATATTTGTATATATAATTTTATTTTCTTGGATTAGTTTTCAGCTGTCTGCTACTTGATGACACTTTTGCTTAGGCTAATCATGACCTTAGGGTACTTGCAGTTGCATATCATAAAGGAGTGTTCCTAGTTGTATCATTGACGTATTTTCAGTTATCGTTTAAATCACTGCATCCTGGAAATAAGCACTGTTGAATTTGGGATGTTCCTTTTTTCAAAAGCCAATTCTGCTTCAGCTGTGAATATGTTGTTCTAAGTTATGTGAACATAATGTGATTTATTCTTTATGACCTGTTTATGTTCATTTGTGTCTTTTACTCTTTGCCTAATTACCAGGTGATGCCAGAGAATTTTTTTGTTGGCAGAAGGCCTCCTTTTCCTTTATGGAATAAGAAGATAAAGATAGTTGTTGGTGAACCCATAGAATTTGACCTTCCCAAATTGAGGCAGGAGGCAGTCTCCACATCCAGGAATTTATCATTTCCTCGAGTAGGGTGGCCTAGTACTTCACCTTGTGGATTAGATGAAGCCGCACAGAGATGTCTCTTCACTGCCGTTTCAGAGCAAATTTGGGCAGTTATGGAGAGGTTAAGAGATTCATTGAAACACTCCTAAAGTCAGGTTCAAATTGTTGCTCATCTTCTTTGAAGCCTGTTAGCGCGCAGGGAAAATGCACTTTTGACTGTCTTAAAAACCGTAGTTTTCTGTTGGGGTTGCCTTTTGAGGCTTAGAGGAAGAGACAGATAACCACTGGCTCCATCGCTGGCAGCAGGGAGCATGCACTCTCATCCCATTTTAAATTTTTAGTCTTAAATATTTTGAGACTCCTAGGTATAAGTTCTTGGGCTGATAAAAAGAAATGAAGAACATGTGCATCATTTCTATGGCGGAGGGTGAGATGGGGAAACGCGAAAACCAAGCAGCATGATTTTAGCTTCAAAGGTGCAAATAAACGTGAGGATAAGTCCCACTCCCAAAAGTACGATAGAAACTTTCAAGCTGTAAACAGCAAACTAGTATATCTTCTTTTATTGGTCAATTGCAATAAAACGCCATCCCCATCAATCAGATTAAAGGGTTAGTTTTATTAAGCTAAATATATATCTAGTTTGATTGGTTTAAAATTTTATTAAATATTCTTCTTATAATTTTGATGAGAATAAGGGAGGTATTTGTAATATTTTAAATAATTTAATAATATATTTAGCCAAATCTTAGGGCTAAGTAAAATTAACCCTTATGAGAAGATAGGATTGTTTGGATGAGTAATTACGGTTTGACATGAAATACGATTTAATGGCTCTCACTCGGGAGAGGATGTTTCTTTTAGGGAAGCTTATGTTTTGGGCTGTTAATGTTGTAATATTATGAAATTGAGAATCACTTTCTCATTCTTTGATCATCAGGTGAAAATTGCATTCTTGTTTCCCCAACCGTCTGAGGAAATTTGCCTTGTGAGCCAGCCTCTATCGTATAAACGGAGGCTGGATTGTCTTCCATTTCATCTGTTCTGTTGTCTACCTGAAAACTACAGTCCCTCCCCACAATGTGTTGAAAACATAAATTTAAGGATGATAATCATATGAATTTTTTAATCGCTCATCTTATATGATTATATCAAGTAATTTTTAAATTAAAAAATGTGAGGATAAAAATGTCAAAAGAAAGGATTATATCTTATATCAATGCATGAAAATTATTTTTTCAAATATTAATATCATCTTGTTAGAAATAAAAAGCGGTTTTCTAATTAAAAAAAATGTTTGATAATTTTTTTATAAAAAATAACTTTTTGAAATTTTGTTTTGAGGATGGGTTATGGTTAGAACAAGTTTAGGTACTTTTTATGTATTTTTTAAAAAATAATTCGAAAATTAATTAAAAATATGTAAAATGTTATAAAAAAGATTATATATTATATGCAAAAGTACATTATTTTCACAAAAAATAAATTAAAATTTTAAATTTTATATTTGAATTTAGAAATAAATGTCTGTTTTAAAAAAAAAGGTTCTCAAAAAATGTTGTCAAACTAGTACTAAAATATTTTTAATATTGTTAGGGTTTTATATGGGATAAGGGATTAAGGTTTTATGTTTTATGTATTAAAAATAATTTTAGAAAAGATAGAGATCATGACATAATTTGTAAAAAAATTGGATGATAGCAATATTTGTAAAAAAAAAAATGAATGAGATAAAAATTAACATAAATTACGTAGGACTTATCGTCACTCATCATTTACCTCCAAACGCCAAAAGCAGGATTTGAGTCCGTGTCCAAACAGGCTTAAATAAACGAAATGGAACGCTGTCAACAGAACGTGAAGTTCCGTTTCCTCTGCATCGTATTTTGCTAAGTCGGCCGTATGGAGAAGCTGAAATCCTTGGTTCCGGATGCCCTTAAGCGAATGATTGCAGAAAGCACCCCCGATGATCTTCCTTCAACTTGTTATTCTCTTCTAGAATTCTTTCTTCATATGCAGCAGTTTCAAATGGTAACCTCACACCTGTGTTTCCTCGTTCAGAGAAGTCCTCCATTGTTTTGAAGTTTTTTTTTTTCTTTTTCAAAAGACTTTTGCTTATCTCAGATCGTTGGAGACCTGGCGCATTCGGAAACTGCTCTATGTCGTAAGAATAGAGACGCAGCACTGGAATCGAAGCGGAAGGGCAATGAATGTTTTTCGAGCGGAGATTACATGAAAGCTTTGAGTTTATACTCCCAGGTTTCGAATATAGTTTCTTTCCTACTCGTTGCGCTTTTTTTTTTTTGTTTCTAACTTGGTTTATGTTTTTTTCTTTCCCCTTAAAGTGAAGTATTACAAAATTAACATTCAAAATGTGAGGGGAACCCCTTTTGTTTATACGCATCAAATGGGAAAAGGAAGAGAATTTCTAAAAAGAACTTCTAGTTAGGGGTTACTTGCCATAACTTCTAGTGGTGTGCTTCTTTAAAATTATCTGTTTTACACAAGATGTTACAGTCTGATGCATACAAGGTCTTAAAGTTTGAAAGCTTCCTAATCTAAATGAAAATTTTAAATTCTGAAAGCATCCTGATCTATGTTTAAGCATCAAATATATTCTACCTTAGAAAGTGACTAAATCCAAAACAATTTGAAGGGGCACGGATTTCTCATTGACCATTTGTTTTGTTTGCAAATGAAGTAGTAGTACTAGTTTAGATTGTTCCTGATTAGCACATTGAGGAAGTCTAGGGCCCGGTAAAACAATTTTTTTTGGTATTTTCTATAAACAAGGATGATGTTTGGGAATTGCCTTTTAAAATCACATTTTAAAGAATCCAAAAAACAAAATAACAAAAACTCATTTATATAAATAAATTGCATTTTCTTTTGAAAATACTTTTTCTATTTTTGATTTTTTTTAAATATTGTAAAAATCAATTTTTTAATTCTAGTATTATTAAAAATAAAAAATACTTTTGTAATTACAAACTACAAATAAATTAAAAAATAAGTACCTTTTAGTAAAATATGAATGCTAATGTTATAAAATATGTAAATAAGCCAAGTTTTCATTAAATATACATATTTAGTATATAATTATGACAAAGTATTTTGGACTAGTTTTGATACAATCTTCAATTAAATGGGTCAATTCTTTGAATTTCAAACTATTCTTAAAAATTAGATTGATTAAAGAATTTAAAACATTAAGTCTCGCTTGGCTTGGTTTCACTTGATTTGGAATCCACTTGCCTAGTGAGAAAAGCTGAAGGAGTATAGTTGTGTGACGGGGGAGAAACAATAAACAATAGTCATGACTAATTCCAAACCAGATCTATTATTTTTTTTTGGTATTGATTTGAGTTTATTTTTTAGTTTCAAATTATTTTAGCAGACTCATTAATAAATCTAATTGATTGTCGATAAAAAAATAAAAATAAATCTAATTGATTAGGTCTCCCTTGATTTCAAGTCCATTTGTCTAGTAGCAAAATTCATAAAAGCTTAGTTATATGCAAAGGAGAAACAACAGGGTCATTTTGGATTAGTTTTAGTCCATCAATGTTAGGTTGTAATTAGTTTTTTTGTTTTTTGTTTTTTTTGAGCTCCAAATTATCTTTTAAAGTTTATAGGAATTCAAAACATTAAGTCTTATTTGATTTGGAGTCTATTTGTCTAGTGAGAAAATTTGAAAAGGTATGGTTCTACACAAAAGAGAAATAATAGAATCATTTTAAACCAATTTTTATCCTTAAATTTCTAAATTAATTGGGTAGGTATTTGAATTTTAAATAATTTTTAAAAATTACTGGACTCATTAATGAATCCAACACATTAAGTCCTACTTGATTTGGAGCTTATTTGCTGAATGAAAAAATTTGAAAAATTATAGATGTGCATAAAGAAGAAACTACGAAAGTCATTCAGGATGAGTTTTGGTTCGTGACTTTTTAATATTAATTAGATTGGTTTTGAGTCATGTGACTGTTTTCTATTAATTAAATTGATTTTTTGAGGATGTTCATGATTTTTTTTTTTTTTTAAAAAAAAAAATCGATGAAAACTTCTACTTGTTTTCTTTGCAAACTATTTTTTACTTCACTTTGTTCTTCTACTTGTTTTCTACAGACTTTTTTTTATTTCACTTTGTTTTTCGAAACTGTTTTTAAATCAGACCATCAAACAAAGTCCTATTATACTTATTGTTTCTGCTTTCTTTGTCCTTTTTTTCCCCTTTGTTGTTGGTGTCCAATGAATAGGCACTACGTGTTGCTCCTACTGATGCAGATGATGTGGACAAAAATCTGGTTGTAACGCTGTTTGTGAACCGTGCATCCGTATTACATGTAAGTTTGTTATATTCATGAATATTTGAACTGATTAGTGCCTATTTTTTCAAGAGATTTACTTTATGGGATATTTCAAAGAAGCTGTTTTCAACTATTTTTGGTTGTCTACATGCATTTTGGTACATTATGTATAGGTATTTTTTTAAACCATAGGCCATCTTGACCTTTTTTCCTTGTTTCTGAATCATCCACTTTGTGAACTATATCATTCCTATTAGGCATTGTTATTGTTCTGTTGGAAATTAGCAGCATAGCTCAACTATTTTTTCTCATGCCTCACTTGACAGCCGCTAATTTGCCTTCATTTCTCTACCTCCCATTCATTTATTTATTTATTAATTTCACTCCTTTCGCATGTGTGTTCTTTCTATGCACAATTTCAGACTTTATTAGAGAGAGAAAAAAAGCAAAATTTCAGATACACGTGTGAACTGCATTGAACAGTCTATTGAAAGGTTGTCTATCCAAAAAACTCAAACCCCTAAAATACTCAAAGGTCTATGAATATAATCAAATTGGAAAGAACTTATTCTAGTCCTAAAGATGGATAATTATATATCATCAAATATCGTTGTTAAGGTACAAAACAGAGCTGCAGTCCAACTCTGGTTGTAAGCTAAAACCACTTCCCAAACATGGAATAGCTCTGCTACTAAAGTCAATGTCCAAGCTACCCCAAACAAGGGAAAGATATAAGAAACCATCTCCTGTAAAGAATGGAACAATGCATTAAAAGCTAGTCTGCCCAATTTGCCTTCCTCTTGCATATTCGTTTTTTGGGTGCTCTAGGCCTTGATGATCAAAATGTCCACCATAGGAACTGTCTCTCATTGCCATCCAAGAGAAAAGCTTGAAGAGCAAGAGAGGCCCAAAATTTTCTACTCTAAAATATATCGTAGATCTATCTAATCACTCTTCCACTTTGAGTACATCTATGACTCATCTAGACTTAGAACGGATCTTGAGAAAACGAGTTTGTCCTAGAATAGCAACCATGAAATTGGATTTTTACCTAAAAAAAAAAAAAACAGCCAACCATGAAATCACAAAATTGAGGCAAGGAGTTTGTTTGGTATGATCAATTGCAACTACCTTTGAAGTAAGGATTTATAAAAATTATTCCCTCTAAATCTTACTCAAGGTCCAAAAGAAAAGAAAAAAGGGACTTTTTGATAGATCAGCCTTATAGGTACTTAAAGTGCAAGTCTCTAAATCAATGATTTTAATGATGCTAGACCTTTAGAAACCATTTCAAAATGAGATGGATGTGTCTGTTTACAGTTTCTCTCTTTTGTTGTTGGAGTTGGTAGCTTATATGCAACTTATAGCTCTCACCCCTGCCAGAATTCTAGAATGATCTTCACATATTTCAGTTGTTCTTTCACGGTCTTAAGATAAACTACCAAGCATTTACTTATGGACTAATTGAGGAGGCTTCTCTTAGTTGTTGTCATAAGATAGCTACTTGGGCCTCACCAATGTAAACCAAAAGTGAATTTTAATACAACTTCATGATAAAAAAATTCAATAATGAAAAACTGTCGAAAAGTTAGGAGTTAGCTAGAGCTGAAAGTTAGGAGGTCTTCTAGTTTTTTTCTGTCTAATAAAATTCGAATTGTTTAAGATAGGGAAGTTTGTTTGTTTCCGTATTTTTAGAAGTTAATTGTTCTGTTTAGTTAGCTGATGTAGTTCAAAGATTTGTGGCAAATCTCAACTTTTGCTAAGTCTATTTATTTGATGAAATTAGTTTCAATTTTGAATTCAAAAAAGAGAAGAGAAAAATCTTCCCCTTTCAAAATTTTCATGGTATTAGAACTTTGGTGTAATCAAAGTTCCTGATGGTGAAAATTGCTATGGCTGGAGCTACCAGAGGCTCGACAACTATAGGGGAGGCAACAGAGAGCTTTCAAACTGACTCTGCTGCATTATCTAACAAAGCATAACATTTGTCTGCTGTTTCATCGAATTCTCTTCAATTGCCCGTGAACAAGTTGAATGGAAAAGACTACTTGGAAAGGGGAAGATGGTGAAGCTCGTAATTGATGGAAAGGGGAAGCTTGATCACCTGACTGATGAGGTGAAAAAACTAGCAAACAATGATCTACGCTTGAAAAGTTGGAGATTCAAAAACTACATGGTGATAGCATGGCTCATCAACTTGATGGAGTCGGGTATTGGAAAGCCATTTCTATTCATTCCAACAGAAAAAGAAGTGTAGGATGCTATTCGTGGCAATTATTCGGATATGGAGAATTCATCTCAAATATTTGAATTGAAGATTAAGTTGTGGCAGTCCAGACAAGGAGATAAAGAAGTTACTGTGTACTATAATGAGATGATAACTTAGTGGTAGGAGTTGGATCATTGTTATGAAGACGAATGACATTCTGCTACTGATAGTATGTGATATATGAAGAGAAAGAAATATGACAAGGTGTATTTGTTCCTGGCAGGTCTTAATAGAGAATTAGATGAAGTGCACAGCCGAATTTTGGGATGAAAACCTTTCCCAACTTTTCAAGAAGTATTCTTAGAGATCGGGAGAGAAAAGTCTCATCGGAGAGTCATGCTACAAAGGCAGGAACCAAGGACCAACCCTGAAACTGAGAGTTTAGCTCTCATTGCAAGAGGACTAGTGGCAGATGTAGACAAGAGAAACTTCAAGCGAGGAGAAAAACCATGGTGTGATCACTGTAAGAAGCCATGGCATACGCGTGAGACATGTCGAAAGCTACATGGGAAGCCTCCGAATTGGAAAAAGAAGAACGGGGGAGATGGTTATGTGTTCCAAGTCTCAAATGAAGATCAAGGGAACCAAGTTTTTTCAGATAAGCTTCCATTTACGAAGAAGCAAATAGACAGTCTATGTAAATTGTTCCAGTCCTCGAGCCTCATTGTAAATCCCTCTTCCTCATGTTCTTTAGCCCAAAAAGGTAACTACTATACCACTTCCCTCTATAGTGTCAAACCCAATTCTAATTGTCCATGGCCTTCGTGTTTGCTACTAGCCATGTAAAAGTCTTGAATTTAGATGTAGCTTTAGATTGCCAAATGAGTTTTGCTGAAGAGAAGGGAGTAGGAGCTGAGAAATTAGACAAGGTTGAAAGGAAAAATTTTATAATGGATATAGCTGAAGAAGATAAAGACCAAGCTTTCATATTAGGGATAGATAGTATCACCAGTATACTCTAATGGAAATATGTCAAAGGCCTTACACTAACCATGAGCATTGAAGTTCAAAACTACCATAAGTGTTAGAGAAAGGTGAAAGTTGCTACCTAGTATTAGGTTTGAAATCATGCATTCTCAAAAACTATTGATCATAGTATAATACATGTCAATCCACAAAAGACATAGAATATAACTATTTAAAATTTATTTTTCCTTTTTTTTTAAAAAAAAAAGCATTTATTAATAAAAGTTTTTTCTTCACAATTTGATAAAATGCTTTAATTTTGCATTTATGTGGAAAATATTGAAATAAAAACTTTACTATATAAATTTTTAAAATGAAAATATAAAGTACGTGTCACTTATAAGTTATGTAACATATTATTACTTATGTATTATTATATGACATCAATAATGATGATGATGATGATAGTAATATATTATTTTTATCATTGTTGTTTTTTTTCTTATTCTTATTATTATTGTTGTTGTTGTTGTTAAAATATATTAAAATTTAGAATACATTAACAACCCAAGACAGTTTTTATGTTTTATATTTATAAAATAGGGGAAAAAGGAACAATAAAAACTAACTACTAATTAAACTTATTATGAAGGTTTAGTATTTAAAAAATTTTAAAGGATAACAATGTTATCTTAAAATGATAAATTCTTATAAACCAGTGTTTTTAAAGGCGTTGGTGGGGCGCGCCTTGAGGCGAGGCGCAGCGAAAACGCGTTGAGGCGTTAAAAATAAAGCGAAACACCGGAAAGGCGTACGCTTTTCTGGTGAGGCGTGATTGAGGCACGCTTTGATCGCGCCTTTCACGCTTTTCCGGTGAGGCGTGCCCGTCGTCGGATCTGATGTGGCAATGAAAGATTTAAAAAAAAACCCTAAGAATACCTAAAACCCCAGTCCCGACTGAAAACAAACCCAAAACAAACCCTACCTCTTCCAGTCAAGCGGCGACGGAGTGCTCACCCTCGGCGGCGACCAATCGTAGCGACCTTCTCCGGCGGCAATCCCTCTCATCTCTAGGTATGTTGCGAACTCCCTCTTCCATGGTTTCTCCCTCTTCGTTTCTCTCTCTGCAATCCACACGGGCGTCGGCTCTTCAAGACTTCATCCAAATTTTTATTTTATTTTTATCAAATCAGATGTGTTGTGTATTTATTTAAGTTTTAAACCATTTTTTCTCACTCTCACAGCATTTAAATTCTCTCACTCACAGCCCACACTTCCGGTCCACGATTTTCTCTCTCTCCCAGTAGGTTTTTCATCTTTTTTTTTTTTTTTTTTTTTTTTTTTTTTTTTAAAAAAATTATCAAATCAGATGTGCCTTTTGTTAATAAGATTTTTTTTTGAAGTTTTTTATATGTTTGCTTATAGTATCAATAAACAAATATAATTAAAATTATATAAAAGATAATTATTTGTGAATTTTGAATTTTTTATTTCTGATTTAATTTTAATTCTCACCTCAATTTTCTTTATTTCATTATTAAATTCCAATTAAAATTTATGTGTATAATTTTTAAACTCCTTTAAAAAAAATTGGTTTTTTTATTTAATTTAAACCAATTAAATTTTGTATTTCATTTTTAAATTTCTTTCAATTGTGCTTTGTTATTATTTTTTAGTCAATTATATTGTTATATGGAAATTTGAATATTATTATTGGTGATTTTTTTTAGAATGAGTTCCTCCGATTCGAAAAATTCAAGAAAGGATTTTGTGTGGAAGTATGTGATTGAAGTTTTTGGAGAGCAATATATAAGATGTAAATTTTGCAATCAAAGATGTACGGGAGGGGTGAATAGACTAAAGCATCACTTAGCCGGAACTCATCATGGTATGAAACCATGCAGCAAAGTTAGTGAAGATGCTAGATTGGAATGTAAAGAGGCATTGGCTAATTTTAAGGATCAAAAAACGAAGAGAAATGAATTGCTCCAAGAAATTGGTATGGGTCCAACTTCAATGCATGAAAGTGCCTTGTCTAAAACAATAGGGACATTAGGGAGTGGGAGTGGGAGTGTAAGTGGGAGTGGGGAACCTATTCCTAGGGGACCCATGGATAAATTTACCACTTCACAACCTAGACAAAGTACGTTGAATTCAAAGTGGAAGCAAGAAGAAAGGAAGGAAGTGTGTAGAAAAATTGGTAGGTTTATGTATTCAAAAGGTCTCCCATTCAACACTGTGAATGATCCTTATTGGTTTCCTATGATAGATGTTGTTGCAAACTTTGGGCCCGGGTTTAAGCCTCCATCTATGCACGAATTGAGGACATGGATTCTTAAAGAAGAGGTGAATGACCTAAGTATCATTATGGAAGATCACAAAAAAGCTTGGAAACAATATGGATGTTCAATTATGTCAGATGGTTGGACAGATGGAAAAAGTAGGTGTCTTATCAATTTTTTGGTGAATAGTCCTGCTGGCACTTGGTTTATGAAATCAATTGATGCTTCTGATACAATAAAAAATGGGGAATTGATGTTCAAATATCTTGATGAGGTGGTTGAAGAAATTGGAGAGGAGAATGTTGTGCAAGTCATCACTGATAATGCCTCTAATTATGTGAATGCTGGAATGATGCTTATGGAAAAAAGGAGTAGATTGTGGTGGACTCCTTGTGCTGCTCATTGCATTGATTTGATGTTGGAGGATATTGGAAAGCTAAATGTTCATGCTACTACACTTTCTCGAGCTAGGCAAGTTGTGAAGTTTATATATGGGCATACTTGGGTTCTTAGCTTGATGAGAACATTTACAAAAAATCATGAACTTATTCGTCCAGCAATTACACGGTTTGCTACTGCATTTCTTACTCTCCAAAGTATTTATAAGCAAAAGCAAGCTCTTATAGCAATGTTCTCCTCAGAAAAATGGTGTTCAAGCACATGGGCTAAAAAGGTAGAAGGTGTGAAAACTCGAAGTACAGTGTTGTTTGATCCAAATTTTTGGCCTCATGTTGCTTTTTGCATAAAGACCACTGTTCCATTAGTTAGTGTCTTGAGGGAGGTTGATTCAGAGGAAAGACCGGCCATGGGTTATATTTGTGAGTTGATGGATTCAGCTACGGAGAAGATTGCATTTAATTGTGGGGGCATGGAGAGAAAATATGGCCCAATTTGGAGAAAAATTGATGCAAGATGGACTCCGCAACTTCATCGACCTTTACATGCAGCAGGCTATTATCTTAATCCTCAATTACGGTATGGAGATAAGTTCTCTAATGTTGATGAGGTGAGGAAGGGATTATTTGAATGCATGGATAGGATGTTGGATTATCAAGAACGTTTAAAAGCTGACATTCAGTTGGACTCATATGACCAAGCAATGGGTGAATTTGGGAGTCGTATTGCAATTGATTCTCGAACATTAAGAAGTCCTACAAGTTGGTGGATGCGTTTTGGGGGTTCAACACCGGAGTTGCAAAAGTTTGCTATTCGAGTCCTTAGCCTTACTTGTAGTGCTTTGGGATGTGAAAGAAATTGGAGCACATTTGAATCGGTAATACTTCTATTTTTGTAAATTTTTATACATATATTTCTATTTCAATGTTAGAGAACTTTATTTCATTTTAACACATAAAATTGTTTCTTTTATTATTTGTAGATCCATACAAAAAAAAGAAATAGACTTGAACATCAAAGGTTGAATGCTCTAGTGTATGTAAGGTACAACACTAGATTGAGAGAGCGAAGTCTACAAAGGAAACAAAATGTTGATCCAATCTTGGTAGAGGAGATTGATTCTGATGATGAATGGATTGCGGAGAAAGAAGATCCCCTCCTCCCCCTTGATCTTTGTTGGCTTCAAGATAATGAATTATTCAATGTTGATGCCATTAGAGTTGTGTCATCCAACTCCCAAGAGACGCAAGCATCATCGGATCATATGGTTTCTTCACATTCCTACAAAAGGAAACATAATGAAGTACCAAGTAAGTACTCAAAAATTGAAATCATAAATTTGATTAAATTTAATAAAAAAACTTTTAATATTTACACATAATTAATACTTTATGTTAGGTACAAGTGGAGGCAAAGGCAAAGAGAAGGAATTGAATTTGACACCAATTGATGAAGATGAAGATTTAGATGAAATGGGGATACATGATAGTGGACATTTTCCTACTATTGATACATTGGATGAGGATGATGATGACCTTGGAGAGGAGGATTTAAGTTGAAACAATTTACTCTAGTTGTTATTTCATGACTTAGTTATGGATTTTTTGTAAAAGTTTATAACTATTATTATGGTTGACTCTATTTTCTATTTCATGACTTAGTTTTGGCTTTTTGTTAAAGTTTGAAACTATTAGTATAGTTGAATCTATAATCTATTTTATGAATTTGTTATGGTTTTTTGTGAAAGCAGGGAACTAGTATGTTTTTTTTTTATGATTGTAATGAATTGTTTTCATGTTTTTATTTATGCTATTTTATTTTATATATTTTAAAATATTAATTAATTATATAAAGTAAGGCTCAAAAAGCTTACGCCTCAACGCCTCGAGGCTTACGCCTCGCCTCACGAACACAAAAACGCCTCGCCTTACGCTTTCGCCTTTAAAAACTTTGTTATAAACCACTTCCCTTACTTTAATTGAATAGTCAAAGTTCATTTACTTAATAGATTAAGGGGTTCTTAAAGAAAATTTCGTGATAAGTGGTATGAAATTTATATTATTAAACATACTTATAAAATAAGATCCATCATTTTTTTTTTCTTTTTCACTTTTCAATGATTAGTTCTTATCATACATCAATCATTGCAATTTTAATCAGTATGAACTTTCAAACAGATTTGCTTGGTTTTGCTTACCATTTTGTTTTATCCTTTCTTTAGAAAATGGGTTTTCTGGTGGAGTGTCTACGAGACTGCAATCGAGCACTTCTAATTTCTCCAAACTATGCAAAGGTGAAAAATGCTGTCATCTATTTTTATTTGCATGCTGTGTATCTCATCTTTAAAATAGAAACTCATAATTAGTAAATATCATATGCCAGTTTCGTTAATGAAAACTTGCATTATTTCCTATATAATTTCTCAATTTCTTAGTGGAAGAACTATCATCATAGGAAATTTGGAACTCAAGAGTTTCTATTTGTACCCATGGTTTTAAAGGTGAAAGCATAAGGATGACATTTTATTCCCTGTGAAGCCAGAATAAATCTCTAGGTATGAAGTATAGTCTTTAATTTTATTTTTTGTATTAAAAAGGGTTGCAAAAAATAGCTATAAAACTATGTAAAAGGTAGAAAAAGTAAGAAAGAGTTAATTTCATTTACCTTCTTTGAGGTTTAGGCTAAATATACTTGGGTACCATTAGTTTGAAATTTTATCAAATACCCCCCCTACCCTTCTCATTTGTTATTTTCACTCACCTCCTCTTGATTCAAAATAAGAGAGGTATTTGATGAAATTTCAAACTCAAGGTGGTTAAGCACTTCTGTTGTCTATCCCTTTTCTCTACTACCATTCTATTATTTAAATCTTATAATAGTAGTCCAATGAGGTGTAAAAGGAGTGAACCTCAGTTTGTGAGGCATGGGCGTTTTAGGAAGGTGTGTGTTTCCATTGTAACATCTTCTTTATAATAGTATGAGGATGAACTTCTCTTCAAACAATTAGCCCTTTGCTAGAAATGAACAACTCAGCTACTGATTGAAACTTTGTCAAAAGAACACTGAAACACTCTCTTTCATGCAACAGAATTCTATGATTGAAAAATCTAAGTAGGTGCTTTTGTTGTAGATCTTTGTTAAACCACCGCTTTCCTGATAGAAGGAAAAAAGTCTTCAAATTCTTTATTCTCTGTGCAGTGTATTAAGTTACTTTAGTTCAGGGTAAGGTTGTACAATGAGTTTGTTAGGTCATTATTGATATGGAATTATTTTGTGGGAATTCTATTGCAGTTGGAATTATATTGTGAGAATTTATGGATGGTTGCAGAAGTTAAAGCGAATAGAAAATTTGGCTTAGGTATTCTTGGACATATTATCCTTCTGAATTAGGGCCTTGGAGGAGCTTGGCAGTGGACTTACTTTATGGGCATGGAGTAACCACATCACCAAGTCTTTTCTGAAGTTGAAGCAGGATGATCATTCAGGTGTGACCAGAAAATGTTGTCCTTCTGAATTCAGCCTTCAAGGGATTTTGCTATGGTTTAGATTTTAGGCCTGAAGTAGCCACTATCTTGACTAGTCTGTTCTGGAAAAAGAAAATCAATTTGTGTAGAACAGGCTTCCTTCACCTTATTGCAAACAACCCTTATATGGTATCCTACCTGGAAACACCACCAACCTTATGGTCCTGAACATGCCCAAGTATCATTGTAATAACTTCTATAACAACATTGCCAACTACTGTTGTCTGGAAATAATAGTTTTGTGCTTCACACACCAGTTCAAAAAATAGTTCGGGAACTTCTGTTCAGAATAATTGGAAATAGAGGTGTTTATGTAGTCTTGTTTTCTGCTTGGATTTAATTTTCAGCCTGTTCTTCAAATGGAAATATCTTTACTGCAGGCATGGTATAGGAGAGGTAAAGCAAATGCTTCTTTGAATGGTTATGAAGATGCAGTTCATGACTTGAATGTTGCTATGCATTTGGAAGAGTCTTTGGCTGGAAGAAGTCAGATTGAAAGGGAGCTAAAGTTAATTTTGGACCAATATAAGGGGAATAATTCAGTGGATCAACATGATCAAAATGACTTAGGTACCTTAGGTAAGATGTATCCAAACATATTTCTTATTTGCTTTATCCTTCATGTATCTCTAATTTTAGTTAATCATTGGTTCCATTTGTACTTTGTTTTTTATTAACACTTGTTGAAAGAGAGAGAGAGAAAACCTTAATTCTCATTCATATGTTTAACTTCTTACAATTGAGAAATATATATACAAGGCTAGGTTGAACTAACTACCATATATGTGACCTATATTATGAAAGAAAAGAAATATTGTATACTATAAATACATTATATTCAACACTCTCCCTCAAGCTGGAGCATATATGTCATATGCACCAAGCTTGTTACAAATGTATTTAATCCTAGGACCTCTGAGAGATTTAGTGAAGATGTCTGTTAGTTGATAATTTGAATTAACAAAACTTGTAACAACACACCCTGATGCGATCTTCTCTCTAATGAAGTGACAGTCAACTTCAATATGCTTGGTCCTTCCATGAAAGACTGGATTGGATGCAATATGTAATGCGGCTTGATTGTCACAGACTAGCTTTATCTGTTCATCTTTTCCAAATCTCAATTCCTGAAGGAGTTGCCTCAACCATATGAGTTCACATGTTGCCAAAGCCATAACTCGATACTCAGTTTCGGCGCTTGATCTGACCACTACATCTTGTTTCTTACTCTTCTAGGATAGTAAGTTACCTCCAATAAAAACACAATACCATGAGGTGGAACGCCTATCTGAGGGTGAACCAGCCCAGTTTGCATCTGTGTAACCAACAATTTGGGTATGACCCCTGTCTTCATACAACATACCTTGGCCTAGTGTTCCTTTAATATATCGAAGAATGCGGATCACAACATCCCAATGGTTGTCACATGGTGACTGTAGAAATTGACTAACCACACTCACAGGAAAAGAGATGTCTAGCCGAGTGATGGTGAGGTAGTTCAGTTTGCCTACAAGTCGTCGATATCTCCCAAGATCTCTTAAAGGCTCCCCTTGTCCTGGTACAAGTTTGACATTTGGATCCATAAGAGTGTCAACAGGTTTACATTCTAACATGTTTCGATGTCTAAGGCATACTTCCTTTGTGACATAACCACACCTGAACTGGATTAAGCTATTTCAAGTCTCAGAAAGTACTTGAGTTTGCCTAAGTCTTTGGTTTGAAAGTGGTTGAAAAGGTGTTGCTTTAGTCTTTGGATACCCTCCGGATCACTGCTTGTAATGACAATGTCATCCACATAAACTACCAAATAGATGTACTAGTTCGAAAAGTTATGATGAAAGAAAACTGAATGATCTGCTTACTTTGAAGCATTCCAAAATCTTGAACAATTGAACTAAAACGCCCAAACCATGCCCGAGGAGACTGTTTCAAGCCATATAGAGAGCGGCGTAACTTGCACACTAAACTAGACCCCCCATGAGCAACAAAACCAGGTGGTTGCTCCATATACACTTCCTCGAGAAGTTCACCATGAAGGAAAGCATTCTTAATATCCAACTGATAAAGAGGCCAATGACACATAGCTGCCATGGAGAGAAATAAGCGAACGGAAGCAATTTTGGCATCAGGAGAGAAGGTGTCACCATAGTCACAACCATAAATCTGAGTATAACCTTTAGCAACCAAGCAGGCCTTAAGGCGATCAACCTGACCATCAAGACCAACTTTAACAGTGTAGACCCAACGACATCCAACTGTAGATTTACCAGGAGGTAAAGAAACAAGATCTCATGTGCCATTGGAGTGTCGAGCAACCATTTCATCAACCATTGCCTGTCGCCACCTAGGATGAGAAAGTGCCTCACTAGTGCTCTTAGGAAGAGAAACAGAGGATAAAGTAGAGACAAAGGCAAAATATGATGAAGATTATCGATGGTAGCTTAAAAAATTATAAATAGGATGAGGATTACGAGTAGATTGATTACCCTTCCGAAGAGCAATAGGCAAATGGTCAGTAGATGATAGGGCCGGGGTAGGAGAAATCGGTGGGACAGGAGGTGAGTCATCAGGTACCTCAGCTGAAAAGAGAGGAGGAGCAACAGCACGATGTCGACGATGATAAACCTGAAGATGACGAGAGAGCGCATCTGAAGGGGGGGATATATAGGGAAGTGGCAATACTTCAGAAATGGGAAGAGAGTCAGAGGATGAGAAGAATGGAGAGCCCTCAAAGAAGGTGACATTAGCGAAGAGAAAATAACGATGAGTGTCAGGGGAATAACAACAATAGCCCTTCTGAAGTCGAGAGTATCCCAAGAAGATGCATTTTGTAGCCTTAACGGAGAGCTTGTCCTGTCCAAGTGTGACAGTATGAACAAAACAAGTACAGCCAAAGACATTAGGAGGAAGGAAATAAAGAGGTTGGGTAGGAAAAATGAGGGAATGAGGGATTTGGTCGTGTAATATAGATGAGGGCATACGATTAATCAAGTAACAGGCTGTAAGAACAACATCCCCCCAAAAACAAAAAGGAACATGACTATGGAGAAGGAGGGTACGAGCTGTCTCAACAAGATGTCGATTTTTACGTTCAACAACCCCATTTTGTTGAGGAGTATGAGCACAAGATGACTGATGGAGGATCCCATGTTGGGACATAAAAGAAGTAAAGGGTGTAGAAAAATATTCTTGAGCATTGTCACTGCGTAATACTCGAATAGAAACATTGAATTGTGTTTGGATTTTGGCATAAAATTTTTGGAAAATAGAGAATAACTCAGCTTGATTTTTCATTAAAAATAACCAAATACATCTTGAATAGTCATCAATGAAAGTGACAAAATACTGAAATCGTAAAGTAGACGTGGTTCGACACGGACCCCAAACATCAGTGTGGACAAGTTCAAAATGAGACTTTGCCCGATTATTCAAACGTTTTGGGAATGAGACACGAGTATGTTTCCCAAGCTGACATGACTCACATGCAAGCAACGACAAAGTGGAAAAACGAGGGACGATCTTTTGGAACTTGGAGAGACTAGGATGACCCAGACGACTGTGAATGAGAAGAGGAGCATCGATGGAAATGCAAGCTGCAGGAGATGAAGGTGATGTGAGATGATAGAGGCCTTGAGACTCACGCCCTATGTCAATCATCTTCCCTGTACTCTGGTCCTATAAGATCACAGATTTATTAGAAAAAACGATAGAATAGTTAAGAATGCAAGTTATTTTGCTGATGGAAATAAGATTAAAAGGACACTCAGGGGCATAAAGGACAGAATGGAGAGGGAAGGAAGGGAGAGGATGAGCCAAACTAATACCTTTATCCATAGTTTGGGAACCATTAGCTAAAGTAACAGTAGGTAAGGCAGAGGTAGTAGTAATAGAGGAGAAAAGGTGTTTATTACCAGAGATATGATCAGATGCTCCAGAATCTAGAATCCACTGGCCAAGAGAAGGAAACTGAGTAAAACAGACAGAGACATTACCGGTCTAAGCAACAGAAGCTGATGTGGCTGCCTGATATCGGAGATAGGCATCATAATCACTACCAGTAAGGGTGATACTCTAAGATGTGGAGCTCGCAGCGGAGCCAGGTCGAGATAGCAGAGGATTAGATGACTGAGCAATGTGGGCAGTGCGAGGAGGCCGTCCATGTAACTGATAGCAACGATCTCGAGTGTGACCAAGCTTATTACAATAGGTGCACCGAGGACGTTGTCCTCGACCCCTATTGCCACTACGTCCTCCTCGAGAGTTAGTCTGAGAGGCTAACACAGATGAATCTGAAGGACCATCAGTCGATAAGGTCTGAGTAGAGGAGAGGCGTAAGAGACGAGTGAACACGTCATCCAATGATGGTACTAATGGACTAACAGGAATAAAATCGTTGAATATCATTCGTGTATAATCCTTTAGCCTAAGTCCAAAATTTAAAGCAGGTTTTGTAGGCACAAAGATAATGTAAAATTTTGGGATCAACAGATTGCCATAATACGCTGCATAATTGTGCATCGATTTTCTTCTATTGCACTTTGTCAACATCAGGTATAGCATCCTCAGGTGTAACAAGATGATCCTCATAACCTTGTCCCATAAACTAGAGTTCCACGGACGCTGACCAAGAGAGATAATTCTCACTACCAATCAATTTTTCTGATGTGATAGTAGGAGATCTAGAGATGACGGATGTAAAAATAGGATTTTTAGTCGCCATATCCACTTCACCTGAAATTGAATCACGTTTGGATCGAAGAGAGCCCTAAAGGGAGGTCGAATCACAGCTGTGGAAGAAGAACCTGGTATGTCGGGACCCAAACAAATGAGAAAAGTGACTGGAGATGAAGAAGAGGCCTTCCCAAGGCACACATAGGTCTCGGCCAAGGAAGGGAGTTGTCGTCGGAGGCCGAAGGAGGCTAAAAGAAGACCTGCGAAGGTTGAAATGCCAAAAAAATGGAGAAGCAGGGTTCGGAGAGGACTGACGGAGGGTTAGAAGTGCAAGACGGCGTCGGACGAGCCTGCTGGAAGAAGCTCGGCACCAGAAAGTGGGCCACGCGCCCTCACGCGCCGGCGCGTGGAAGGCGCGTAGGTGGGTTTTTGGCTCCGGTGCTTTGAGAAAAGCTGCAGATCTCCTCTTTGCGCTCCTGATGATGTGGTCGGTGTCGGAAAATATCGCCGGAAAAATGTTGACGATGATGAGGGTTTTCTAACCACAATATGGCTGACTGGAAAGCTTTGGGAGATGGAAAAGGTGACCGGAATGAAACACGGTCATTTGACGGATTCCCGGAATTAATTATACAAGTAAACCAAAAAGAATAAAGTTTTCTCCCTTGACTCTGATACCATGTTGAAAGAGAGAGAGAGAGAGAAAACCTTAATTCTCATTCATATGTTTAACTTCTTACAATAGAGAAATATATATACAAGGCTAGGTTGAACTAACTACCATATATGTGACCTATATTATGAAAGGAAAGAAAGATTGTACACTATAAATACATTATATTCAACAACATTCATTCATAGTTATTGGTTCCCCTCGATTGTTACTTATTCATTTAACCTAAGTATCCTTATGATATTTAGGTCTTGTTTGGAGTAGCTTCTTGCTTTGGCTTAACCTGGAATTGAATCCAAAGCCATGATTTTAAATTAGATTCCCATACATTTAGGTTTTCTATTCTGATTAAGTTTTTATTATATTCTAATTAGGCTTTTATTATAGTTTTTATGTTATCAGGCTTCTAATTTATAATTTCCTTTTAGAAATAATTTAATCATGACTAGAATTATTTTCCTATTATAATCGACATCAAGATTAGCTTTATAAATACCTACAATTGTTGACAATTATTCATTCAATAAAAATAATTGTTTGGAAATTTTCCATCTTGAATTTACTCCTCGGGGATCTTTTATTCCTTTCTTTATCTTCTCTTTTCCATTCTTTCCATTTTGTCAAATTGGTATCAAAGCTAAAGAAAAACCTTAAGGCTACGTTTGGTTGGTAGGATATGATAGGTTGGACATGGTAGAGGTCATGATAGAAGAAGAAGCTCACACGAAGATGGTTGGGATTAGGTGAGTTACTGAGGATTTGTCATGGTTTGCCCAAATGTTTCAATGATGTGAACCATCAGAAGCTCACATGAAGAGTCTAGAAAGAAAACCCTTTTCATAATGCTAGACGAAGAGATAACATAGAGAGAAGTAGGTTGGAAAATAAATTGGTTCCTACACTTGATTTGAAAAGGAGAGAAATCAGAATTGAGGTTGTTGATGGTTTTGATAAAACTTAAGTTGAAAGGTACCATACTTTAACAGTGAGAGAGCTGAAGAGCAACATAGTCAATAAGGCAGACTAAAAGCCATCACATGGGAACACATGAAAGCAAAGACACAAAAGCAATTCTTATTGTGGATTATGTTATGGAGTTGTATGAGCAGTTCCACTCTTTAAAACAAGGTATGTTAGTTGCAGAATAAACTTTTGAGTTTGATAGTCTCAACAATATGCCTCAATGGTCAAAAAGTAGGTATGCAGTATATTGCAAGAAAACTTGTGTCTGGGCACTTTGATGGTGTGTCACATAGGAATATGCCTACATCCAGGGTGTTCTGAGTGATCAAACAGCTAAAAAGAATGAATGGGGGACTACCAAAACTAGTCAGACCAATGATAGTAGTTGGTTTATTGATATGGGTGGAAAATGGAAAGAAATACAGAGGTTTGAAATGCTAAACAGCCCTGCTGTGAGCTCTTCAAAACTAGACTGCTTGTCACAAACTCCTTTTTCTTTTGGAGAAGTTTTTTAGTTACTATTAACACAATAGTTGCTTTAAGTTTTCACTAAAGAGAAAAATACGATTATATAATTTCTTACTGTAACTCTTGGTAACAGAAAATTAGTTGAGAAGATCAAGAGATGGACTTCTGTTTAAGAGGGTGCAGGAGCTCCTCCATGGAAAAAAAATTTCACTTCTTTCATAAGGAACATCTATTGAATTACTGAAAGAAATGAAAGGTACATGAAAGATGTGTTATCCTTCAACAAGTAATGAAAGTAGTTACAGAAAAAGAGTTTCAGCACTATCCAGATAGATGTGAGCCTAGACATCACAAAAGCTAGCAAGGACCCTTATGATAGGTCTGCTCAGAATTTGATTCAGTTCCATTAAAAACTTACTAGATTGACCTGGACTGTTCATTAGTTTTGCATTTGCCCCTGCTAAACTTTTAATCGAAGTATGACTTGTCTGTTTTGTTTTCAGTTTGTGGTAAAGGGTGCTCTTGTTAGTTCCTTACTTCTGACATAATAAAGGCCATATGTGACAGAGGAGCAGCTCCAGATAAAATTACAGTGTGTCTCTACACCAACTAAAGGACGGGGAATGGCTTCACTGAGTGAAATTTCTCAATCTTACTTGGTTCATACTGAAGAACCTTATGCTGCGGTATGAACATAGACCTTTTTGTCAATGCTATTAAATACTTAATTTTGCTAGTTACAATGATGTCTTTTAACATACATCACTTTAATCGGAGATTTTATTTCCAACTAATAGTGAAGCTGCTTATATTTCTTTTCTTTCTTTCCTTCTTTTTTTTTAAAGGTTTGTGGTGATCCACTGTCTTGCATTTTTTGTTTCCATTATTCAATAGAAGTTTCCTCCTTTCCTTCAATAAAAGGGTTTTGGTTAAAGAATTATTGGTGGCTGAGTTGTTTGTTTTAGTAGATGAAATTCAATGGTAGCCACATTTTTTTTTTTAGATAGGAAACAACAAAGGAATATATTGATAAAAAGGATGTACAAGAGAAGGATGAGGAATCCTCCCACCAAAGAAAAACAAAACTACAAGGAATCAAACACAAGAAAATACAAAGTAAAAACAAACAAACTCTCTAGGTTGGACCAACCCATTGGGATTACACACCGCTAACCAATCAAGTTGTAACACGTTAAGGGGAATCCCCTTAAAAACCTTAGAACAAAAAGCCCAAAGAGAAGCAAAGAAATGAATAGAATCCCAAAGGTTCTCTGAATTCCTTGCTTTATCCTAAAAAATCCTTGCACTTCTTTCCCGTCATACCACCCAAATTATAGTGATGCACGCAGCTTGCCATAAAACAATCCCTCTCTTAGAAGATCCAAAACCGTTAAAATTGGTAGATAGCATGTCAAAGATGCTCCTTGGGGGAACCCAATCCTTCTTTGCTAACTGAAATAATATGTGCCACAACCCCGTCATCAAAGAACAATGGAGAAAAAGATGATCTACTGTTTCTCCATGCTTCATGCACAACTTATAAATGTCGGTACTAAGTGCTTTGTAGGGTCTTCTCAACTGTAGCAAGTCATTAGTATTTACCTTCTTATGTACCACTAACCAGACAAAGGACTTGACTTTGAAAGGAACTTGAGAATTCCAGACTAACTTAGTAGGGAAAACTGGAGGCAAACCAGAAAATTGGGATAAGGCAAGAAATAAAGATTTGATTGTAAAAAGTTCTGAAAGAGATAAAGACCAGGATCTCATATCTAGAACCGAAGGTGATAAATGTAGACGATCAAGAGACCGCATGAGACCTTTTAAATCTTCTATCTTAGAATCGGAAAGGTTACAACGAAAGTTAAAGTTCCAAGAGAAGAGGTGAGTAGAGCCAAGAATTGAAGAAATATGTTTATTTTTATCCGTAACTATTCTAAGTAGTCTTAGATATTGGACCCCCAAAGGTTGGTCCCTCCACCACAAGTGTTCCCAGAATCGAATTCATTCCCCATCTCCTACCACAAACCGAGTAAACTTAGAAAACTCTTGGGAGACTTGTGCAATAGCCGTCCAAGGACAACGATATGACCATTTGACTATAGTGTTGGCATCCCAACCATTGGAGTGTGATCCATAAATGCTTAAAATAACCTGATGCCACAGAGCTGAACCCTCCTTAGGATATCTCCACAACCATTTCCCTAAGAGAGCGAAATTCCTTATAGAAATCTTTCCAAATCCTAATCCCCCTTTCGCCTTCGGATTACACACTACATCCCAGCTAATCAGATAATCTCTTTTGCCTTTTCCAACCCCTGACCATAAAAAATCTCTTTGCAATCTCTCGATTTTTGCTGCCACTGAGGCAGGAATCTTAAACAAGGAGAGAAAGTAACAGGGCATATGGGTGAGACAAGATTGAATGAGAGTTATCCTGTCTCCAAAAGATAAATACGTTTTTTTCCACCTATCTAATCTTCTCGAGATCCTCTCAATCACAAGATCTCAAAAGCCACAAGCCTAGGGATTCTCTCCCAGAGGAAGACCCAAGTAGAGTATAGGTCACCTCGAAGCCTTGCAATCGAGCAACTCGGCCAACCTAGAGAGATGATTCTGTTCAAGATTAATGCTATAAATATTACTTTTGTCAAGGTTAACCTTCAGCATAGAAATATGCCCAAACACTAGCAAAACACTCTTGAGGGTTAGCATATCCTCTTCTCGAGTGCTAGAAAAGAAACTGGTATCATCTACAAATTGTAAATGGGACACCCTTGTTCTGTTCCTACCCACCCTGAAACCCTCCAAGGCATTTCTTTCCTCTGCTCTCAATAACATCCTGCTCAATACATCTGTAACTAAAGTGAACAAAAAAGGGGATAAAGGGTCTCCTTGTCTTAAACCTCTAGATGCCTTAACCCACCCTTTAGCGTTTCCATTGACTAGGATTACAAAAGATACTAAGGACAAACAGCCTCTCATCAATTTCCTCCATCTAGGACTAAACCCCTTCTTCTCCAACACATGATCCAAAAAATCCTAACTCACACGATCATAAGCCTTTTCAAAGTCAATTTTGAAGACAACTCCTTCATCCCCTGATAGTCTTTTCTCATCCACTATCTCATTGGTTATGAAAACTGCATCCAAAATTTGTCTCCCTTGAACAAAAGCTCCTTGAGTAGAATGGATAGTTTCATGAAGTACCCCTCTTAGACACCCTGCTAACACTTTGGCTATTATCTTGTAAAGACTAGTGATCAAGTTAATAGGTCTATAGTTTGAGATTTTCTTTGACATGTTTTTTTTGGGTAACAGAACTATGAAGGAAACATTAGTGTTTTGATTGATAATCCCGCTCTTATGAAACTCTGCAAACACTCTCACTAGATCCTCCTTGATCACATCCCAACAATCTTGAAACATTGCAATGGTAAATCCATTAGGCCCCAGTGCCTTATCCCTATCCAACTGAAAAATGGCCTTAGAAATCTCTTCTTCAGTAAAAGGGGATTCCAACCTAGACGCACTCTCTCCAAATATAAGGGACCAATCTAAGCCTTCAACTCTCCAAGACTCTTTAGAAGGGCTCGCATAGAGCTTTTCAAAATACCTTAAAATCTCCTCTTTGATGCTCTCTGAATTATTCAACACTAGGCCTCTTTCATTCTCCAACACCTTGATATATTTCCTATTTTGTCTGCCATTAGCCACTTTATGAAAAAAATTTGAGTTACAATCCCCTTCCTTAACCCATTTCACCCTAGTTTTTTGTCTCCAATGTATTTCTTCCCTCAAAATCAACTCCTCTAACTCCTCTTTTCTTAAAGCTCTCTGGACTAAAAGTTCAAGGGAGATACCCCTTTCTTGCTCCATGGTATCAAAGTTAGCTAAATCAAGCAGGATACTTTTTTTCCTTTCATTTAGTTCTCCAAAAGAAGCCTTATTCCATGCTTTCAATTTGGCCTTAACGAATTGTAATTGTCTCATGAATTTGTGACCTTCCCACCCATTTCCTTGAAACTCTCTCCACCAACTTCCAAAGTGCTCCTTAAAACTAGGATTTTGCAACCACATATTCTCAAACCTAAACGGTGTTGGGCCCCACTTGAATGGATTGGTTTCCAAGACAATTGGTCAATGATCCAATGTCCATCTAGGAAGAACTTCTTGAAGATTTTGAGGAAATAATTGTTCCCACTCATTTGAGTAAAGAAAACGATCTAATCTCTTGCATATGGGATACTCTTGCATGTTTGACCAAGTGAATGGTGCGCTCCTTAAAGGTGAATCTATCAATTCACATTCTCTTATAAAATCATCAAAGTCCTTCATGCTTGGGGTTAAACTAGAACCTCCCATTTTTTCTGAACTTCTCCTTATGACATTGAAATCTCCGCCCACACACCAACACGGGGAAGAAAGTCCAAAAATGTCTGAAAGCTCCACCCAAAAATCCTTCCTAAGTACTGTGTTGTTTGGGCCATCAACTGCGGATAACCATAACAGTTCGCATCCATCCAATGTGAACTTGACTGAGATCGAAAAGGAACCTATTACCACATCCTCACTACATAGATTTTTAGAGTCCAAAATAATCAAAATCCCACCCGAAGCCCCGCACGCTAGAAAGACTGCCCATTCCTTATTTCTAACTGTCCAAACACAACCCATGAACCTTCTATCACACTCCGCCTTTTTTGTTTCCTGAATCATCACTACATCTGGCTTTTCTGATCTCAAAAAATCTTTAACCACCCTTCGCTTTTTCCTTGAACCGAAACCCCTGGTATTCTAACTAATTATCTTCATGGATTAAACTCACAGACCCTAATCCTCCAATCTAGTTCCAATAGGTCTCACAAACCTGTGGAACATCTGCTCTTTCTTCTGGAATATACCTTAATATCCAGAGACTTTAAAACCTCACGCGCTTTTGCCATTTTCCTAGGGGACAGTCCTTCAATTTGGAACACACTCGATGAGTAGCCCGCAATAACACCCTGGCTAACTGTAACCAGGTTAGAGGCCTTATTAGGCGAAATTGGTTTAGGCAAAAATGGGTTAACACCCTCAGTCATCTGGTATGGATAAGCAAGCTGGATCACCTTCATTACAAGATTAAGGATGCCAATAGAAGATTGACCTACAGAATCATTGTCGTCTTTTTTGGAAAAAAATTCAAAGTTTACTTGATTTTCCATAAGAAACTGAGACTGAAAGGTTGAACTGGGAAGAGTGGGAACAAAAGAACTCGGAAAGGAAGAAGTCAAACCACAAAAAGAGGGTATAGAAGACGAGGACGACTGAATAGGTGAAGACGGGATTTACTTATCAAAAAAAAAAAAAAAAATAGGTGAAGACGGGATTACCTCCAAATTTTACACGACCAACAATCCACAATTCCCCATAAAGTTAAGCCCTTTACCTCTGATTTTAGGCGTAGAGGGCAAAACCATGACTGTTGAGCCACGAAGATCGGACCCCACTCGACCCAAAAATCCTTCCCTGTCTTCATCGGAGGAAAATTTGTTCAGAGCCACTTCGTTTCTTGACGACGAAGCCCCTTTCCCCAAACAATTCTTCCGAAACCTTGGAAATCGACGAGAAAAGAGAGGACTCGCATTAGATCCTCGATCTGCCTGAAAATCGACCCCGGGAGCCTCTTCCTTTGGGTCCTCTTCGCTGTCTGCCTGATTCTTCCTGTGCAATAGAGGCTCGCTGCGACACCAAAGACCTTGTCAACTCTCAGAGCTTGGAGGAAAAAGGGTAGACCACAACTTCTTTGAACCGAACATCACCTTCTTCTTCGTGGAACTACTTGACTGAACCTCAAGAAATACAGAAGTTGTTTTCCCCTTTCCCGCTGCAAAATGATCTTCTTCCTTTCGTAACTACACCACCGTCTCATCTGGGTTTTTTCCTCCTAGGCTTAGGCCCAACCCCGACGGGCCTTTGGAATTGCAGCCCACTTTTGCATATTTTGGACCAGTCTTAGACAATGACTGGGCCTTCCTCTCGTAGGCCCGACAACCCTTAACAACAGAGGCCTCGTCCCCTCCGGCCCTAACTCCTCCCGCTTCCTTAGTTCCGACAAGCCCATCGTCCGTTTTATTTGAATTCAAACTAGGCAGCGATGGAATCTGACCACCCTTACCACGTGTCTCTCTGAAAGAAACGCAGCCATACCCCTTTCTCCCCCCTTCCTCATTCTGCTATCTTCCTCGACATGGTGTCTTCCCCCAACCGTTGATCTGACTCTCTCCCCCCGCCTTTCTCCACCTGTCCTCGAGTAAGATGCAAAAGCCTCTCGAGTCGACTCACCCTTTACACTACCTCTTCGACCGTCTTCATCTCCGACCACTACAACAAAAACTGTAAACACTCAATCCCCGTCTGTCACCTCGATCAAAGCTGGAAGGATTGACTTATCCTTTATTGCGATTCTTACCCTCGCCTTGCTAAGATTGAACAATTTCAACGTTCGCCAATCAATTTCAGTAGCTGTCTCCCACCGCTCCACAATTTTCTTTAGGTGTACCTCAGACCAAAGATGAAATGGCAACCCTCGTAATTCAATCCAGCCTCCTCTGAACTTCCCTTCTATTTCCGAATTTTCCTTCGGCGACCATCTTCGCATTTGGACCGTATTCCTTCCCTCAACCCTTAAATTCCTCAAATCTTGGAAAAAGAGAGCTTCCTCTGTTGTTTCAACGAAAAATACTCATTTTCCACCTCCTCCTCTTGGTCCTTCACCACTGACTACTTTTGCAAAGGACCGATGCAAAGGACCGACGTGATTGTATGAAAATCTTTCCCCTCTATATTGCCTTCCTTTTTCGACTGCATTTGAAGGGGGGACCACCAACATTGAAGACAACGCACTTTTAATATTCTCTCATCCTCTGCCCTTCTCGCCCTCAGGAATAATCAAAAAGGAAGATTTTCTATTGGTAGCAAACTCCGAGATCCTTATGAACCTTATGTGGTTGTTGAATCCAACTTCCATCAAGTGGACACAACATTTTCCCCTGAACTTTCTGTTGAATCCCAGGTGACTCTTCATTTCGATGGCTTTCGTCAAATGTTCGATCATCCACCCGACTGCATCCTTTTCAAAACCTAAGACAAAAACAGAGCCTCTACTGTGCTCTGTAATCAAGCACCAATTTCCTCTGTGCTCGCCTTCCAACCTAACCAAGAAGGTCTTCCTCTCCACAAAGACCTTCAATGTCCTTACCATGGCTCAAAGATTTCAAGAAAAAAGAATTACATGATAATGAACTGCAATGTTGATGTTATTTTCGATCATTGAACTTTCACAATGAAGCAATCAATGATCCCTATATGAAGCTTCCTATGAGCTTCTTTTCAATGGTAGCCACATGTATGAGGCAATTTTGCTTAAGGACACTAAGCATGGATTGAACTTGCATAAGCCCCTAAACCTTGAAGGCCAAGCTTGTGGTTGTTGTCCATTATAAATCACAGCCTAAACTATGTGTGGCTGGTTGAATCAGTTTTCAAATAATGCTCAATCTCACCAAATTTCTTTTTTCTGTTCTCTTCTAATTCCTTTTATACCCATTTCCATTTTGTCCTACATCAATTTGTTATTTGACTAAAATCAGTTTTAAAAAAAATTCAAAGTCTTGTTCAAAGTTCTTAAAAACTTTAGATCATAAAAAGCAATCATTTTTGCTATCATAAAAATTTCATATAACAATTGGACAAATTTTGCAAGGTGGGTCAATTTGTTATTAGAGTAAAATCAGTTTTAAAAAAATTCAAAGTCCTGTTCAAAGTTCTTAAAAACTTTAGATCATAATAAGCAATCATTTTTGCAATCATAAAAATTTCATCTAACAATTGGACAAATTTTGCAAGGTGGGAAAGGCATACTCAAAAGTTCCTAGTAACGACAAGCTTGCACCTAGCTTCAATTGTTGCAAGTGATCCTTTGCAAAAATTCACAAAATTTTATTATTTAGTGCTTCTTTGTGTCTATCGTTCCTTTTTTGCACATGCTTATTTTTGGAGGCTATTTGAACTAATTGGAGATTAATTGGACAATATTTCATTGAATGTTGATTAATATTTTTATCATTTAGGAAGTTGATTATTTGTGCTTACCTTGAAATTTCACTATTGACCTAATTTGAAGGTTGTATACCCTTTTTTTCCTCTTTCCTTTGCTTAAAAGAAAAAACAAAAATAATTGCCTTTATTGAATTTTGATATCCATATCACATGTTAGGAGCTATTAATTTACTTATTGTAATTTTAGAGGTATATCGACATATTATCAAAAAAAAGAAAAAAGAAAAAGTTCTCTACATATCTCATAATTCTTTCTATAATTGTTTCCTCCATAGAACTATGTAAGTCCACCAATCGATGACACAATTTGACTCAACAAAATTCTACGGTTGAACTTCCTAATAAACTTTCAGCAAAATTTCTTTATGAATTGACGAAATTATATTTTGAGATGGATAGATAGTTCCCTCACTTTCAATTCAATGTAAGGTTGCAATCGACTGAGGATGTTTATTTGAATCATTCATTTCCTTTTCCCTAGTACAAAATAAGGGAGTGTCTTGTGTTAGAATGCTTACCAATGGCTAAAATTATATTTTTTTAAGGAAGTCAAGGTTCATGCCAAGGTCTCTTACCACTAATGGACAGAATGAGAACCTAAGAGAACCTATGAGGGGAAATAAAGTCTAAAATGTCACTTTGAATTAGGTTCCTAGAGATGATAAGACATGGGTTAACCCATCCATGGAGGACAATGGGACAATTGCATAGGCAACAACTCTATAATGATAGGAACTTTAAACAACTTATTGGTTATACTCTTTTGAGACCTAGTTATGATAAATGGTTAAACCATAATGCTTTCTCTAATCGGTTACCTAACTTTGAGGACTATTTTGTATAGAATGTCATGTCAAACATCTAATGCCTTAACTTCACCAAAATGAAGCCCGTTGTTGTTGTTTTTAGGCAGTATTAGCTAAGTGTCCATTCTAACATAGAGTGACTAGGTGCAATCATCCTTTGAGATAAAATGAAACAAAATTAAAAGAAAAAATATCTTCCCACATATCATAAGAGGCCATTATTAGACCATTGGACTGATCTTAAGCAATTATTCTCTAATGTGAAAGACCGGGAAACTCATTTTGAAGAGCTTGAGTTGAGATGTGAAGTGAGAAAGGAACTTGGTAACCATGGAAGAGTTCATTAATGGGCCGTGTTTAGAAACTAAAAGAGTAAAATTGCATTCTCGTAAGACTTCAGAGGAAGCCTATCACAAGGATTTAGAGATTAAGAGTTATCTTTAGATTCCTAATCAAAGATATGTGGCTTCTCAAGCTGGGGATTGTCATGATAAAGTAAGAGATAACACAAGGACTGATAATGGTGCCAAAGCTAGTTAAGTGGCTTCATGTGGTAGTAATAACATTAGTAAAAGAGTAAATAGTGACAAGGGTAAAGAGTTTGTTTTAATTAAGTATTGGGTTAGTGAATCTAGTAGAGTATTGCTACTTAAGAAGATTTAGATGAGTTCTTATCTTTGGTTTCGTTCCTAGAGAGTTTTTTCTTGCCTTCCTTTGAGTCTCATTTTGAGTTTGCTTTCTTTGGCAATTTCATATATGTTTTGAAATAAACTCATTCTTGTCTTTTAAGGAAGCCTTTAAGGTTGCCCTTTCAGGTCTCCTTGAGGATGGAAGAAGCCATCTCATAGCTTTGCAAGGAACTTACCAACTCATCCTCTTTCATCATATCAACATTTTTTCTTTTCTTAATGACACTCACTTTAGTCTTAAATCTCTCTTGAAGAGATCTCAAGATCTTCCTGTCATTCTCTCAAGTTAAAGCAAATATTAACAACATTGAGTTCGGTTTTCATTTATTTTGATGCTCTCAAATTTAGCAATTAGCATTTTCAATTTAAACAACTTTACAGTGGAAGTACCCTCTTGAGTTATTGCTAAAATGTTTCATGCCGCTTTAGCATATTTGCAAAACGTGATGCACCTTGGTCAAATGACCAATGTTGTGATCTTGTGAAACTTGTCTGAGACTCACATCATTGAAAATACAGTAAAGGGCTTTAGCATTTACTTTACTTCCCTCATCTGAATCTTGTTTGTGCTTTATCTCACCATTTGGCTTGTCATCTTATCAACAAACACTAGGGGTAACCACCTTTACTCCACTGTGTTCTAAACCTTTTTCAGTTTGCATTTTTAAGAAAAATTTCAATTGAATCGTCAAGTAGGGGTAATTGTTCCCATCAAAAGAATTTTGGTGTTGTGAGGGGGAGTGTTGAATCTCCTCCTAGGGAGCGTTTATACATCATCTTCAAGACATTTGAACGCCCTCTTCGAGATGTTTGAACGCTTTGCTCGAACTTTACGTACTAAACTTCATTTTTTTGTTGTCTCTATAAGTGTCACCTAGCTAACATACCATTGTCATTCTTTAAGCTCTAATTACTTCAAATACACACATACCTCAAAAAATAGTCAAATTTGAAGCAACTCAAAATTAACTGTGACCGGTAAGACCCTTGGAGATAATATGCATTGAGCTCAATACAAAAATGGAACAAAATTACCAACCTAGTCTAATACACTAACTATTTATGTCTAATTTCTTAAATGAAGTAGGACCAATACGTGTTTCAAAATTTTCCTTTTCAATTATAGCTTAGAGTGTGATTGTTATTCTTCCTACTCTACGAACTTGGCGTAGATTGTTTAACACAACCAATCTTGAGTGGATTCCTCCTAGAGGCATAGCGAAAATATTAGGAATCTCCTTTAAGCTTTGACAACCATCTTAAAAGGGAAGATTATTTGGCAGATGATTGTTTTATCCTTTGATATGGTTCATTTGGTTAGAGAAGAATGCAAGGATATTTGAGGATGGATGTCACATGGGATCAAATTTACTTTTTCTCTTCCTTATGGACCTTAGTTATTGAGCCTTTTGCAGTTATTCTATTACATATCTTATGACTAGACTAGTAGTGTTTACAGCTCCAACAGGTATAGTGTTGAGAGCATACTCTAGGCATGCAAAAGTAGGTTTGGGTATTAAGGCGGAGATATTATCATTCTTGGAGGGTTTGCAGCAAGCTAAAGCTTTAGGTGATCCAATCTATTAGTAGAGGGAGACTTTGCCACCATAATATCTTGGGTGTTGAATAGGGAGAGAGGTTCATGGAAGCTTGACAACTGGATGCCCAAAATTACAGTCATTGCTAGTGATTTGGGTTGTTCCTTTTCTTGGATTTCTTGTTTAGTTAATTAAGTAGCTGGCCATTTAGCCAAACGAGGAGGCCTCTTATGTTGGAGATTTTCTTCCCCTATTCAGTGTATACTTTTTACTCCTTGAGAAGTGGGTCTATTTTTGTTGTGGTATTGGATACTTTGCTTATTTCCTATCAAATCTTTGTATATATTTGAAGGACTGATCATCCTTCTTGTATTCATCATTTATTGGATGAAGATGTTTTTGGTTATTGGAGACATCAAAATTTTTAGTAAATTAAATTACCACAAAATTGGTCTTCAAAATTGTGGCTTCCCAATTCAATAAAATTTGGGCTCGACAAATGATAGTTAACACACATTAGACACATGGTGTGTATTCAAAAGGTGACATGTGGCGAAATTTCAAAGGCTACAATATTTAGTCCTATAAATAAAATCAAATCTTCCAATTGAAGTAAAAAAAGAATTAAAAATAAATATTCTCTTGTTGAAAAATTTCCTTAATGAAGGAGACAAGTTGCTAAAATTGAGGAACCAAATTCTTTGAATTAAGCAACTGAATCTTGGGGGATTCCAAATTTAATTTCTTAATTTCGCCTATAAACAATGGTGACTTCCTTCAATGAAGAAGAGATCGACAAAATGACTATATGAGAAAAGGGGCTTCATAAAGAAGAAAATGTTTCACAAAAACTCCTTATAAGATTAAGAAATCATAGAAGAACTACACACGTGTTCTTTACCTTTAGATAATCATTTGAGAATAAGCCACTTGAGGCCCTTGATTGACTTTCAAAATCAAGAAAACACTTTCATTGTTTGCTTTCGGATTGTGATAAAAGCAAAAGAATAAGAGGGGAAATATTCTTTTGTAAAGAATATTAACACTGAAATTGTAACCCACAATCATTAATTTTCATAAAATATTTGTTTGTATTATTTTTTCTATAGTTTTGCTAATTTTGCAGGACTTCATGAAATTTGTGCATACAAATTTCTTACACATCCGATGAGACCTCTCTACCTCTTGTCTCTTTTGCTAAGAAAAATGATCACTAGTAAGATGGTGACGTCCAAAAAGATTAAAGTTGTGCATGTCGACAAGGGCAATGACAAGATTGTCATTACTCCATCAGCACACAACATCTCTATAGGCCCTATGACTCATAGCAAAGTAAAATCAACTTCTGCACTTTTAGGAAAGCAAGCAAGCATACCTCTTTGCTAAAACCAGTAGGGACGTGCAACAAGTGCTAGTTGCTCATCACCTTAGCCTCTTTGGGGGCAAAGGGCCAAAGTCCTCATAATAGGGAAAAACGCCCTTCAACACTAGAGAACCATTGAACCTTGGGTATAAGTCCTCCTACCATGTTGTCGATGCCAACTCTAACACCAACTTACATTTTGGGTCATCAACTGGGATGTCAAAGGAAGACAAATCCTCCAACCATTTCGACTTTTTTACTTCTTCCCTAGTGACTATGTTGGTAATGATAACAAGTACTACATCCATATAAAAACAATTAGCTGAGATGTACTCTGTGATGGTCCATCATTTTACGCTTTGATGATGTTAGTTATTATGCCTTGAATTTGTTGAACAAATAATGATGTCATCAATACAAATTCCACAATTTGTTTCTCAACCCACACCGACTTAAATGAATGTGGTGCATTACTTAGAGACGCAATCTTCAAAGGGTAAGTAAGTACTTGGCTCAGCGCAATCGTGTTTTGTGCTTGTGTCTAAACCTTGTTCATGAGGAAGGCTATTTGTAGATCTCTTCTCAACGGTCTTGGTAAGTTTGGCAATTATACGAACCATCTCAACTAGTTGTTCTTACACTAAGAGGATTGATAACCTACATATACCTATTGGCTATCAACCTCCAAAGTTTCAATCATTCGATGGAAAAGGAAATCCGAAGCAATACGTTGCCCATTTCATCAAACCTACAACAATGCAAGTACAAAGGGTGACTTTTGAGTCAAACAATTTGTTTAGTCCCTTCGAGGAAACACTTTTTATTGGTACACAAACCTCACACATGAGTGCATTAACAGTTGTGAATGGAAAGTGACTTCCTCAATCGTTTCTATAGCACCTGACGAACTGTAAGCATGATGAAGCTTACTAATACCAAGCAATGGAAAGACAAGGCGATTGTTGACTACATCAATTGTTGACATTCCTTAAGCCTTGACTACAAGGATAGATTAACTAAGATGTCAGTAGTAGAGATGTGCATACAAGGTATGCATTAGGGGTTTTTATGCATGCTCCAAGGCATACGACCTTACACTTTCGAAGAGTTGGCTACATGAGCATATGACATAGAGAGCTTGTTATAAAACAAATGCAAGTGAAAACATGTCTATTGAAGAACTCAAAGATGATCCTATTGGGGGCAAAAGCATCACCTATGAGGATGAAGTGTGTGACATCAAATTTCACTACAATTATTTTCAAACCTTAGCACTCTATTATGCTCTAAAAAAAAAAAAAAAGGTTTCTCCTTCAAGTAAGCAAAATTTAGTCCTACAAATAACATCAAATCTTCCAATTGAAGTCAAAAGAGAATTAAAAATAAATATTCTCTTATTGATAAATTTCCTTAATGAAGGAGACAAGTTGTTAAAATCGAGGAACCAAATTCTTTGAATTAAGCAATTGAATCTTAGGGGATTTCAAATTTAATTCCCTAATTTCACCTATAAATAATGGTGACTTCCTTCAATGAAAGGGAAATCGACAAAATGACTTCACACGGGAAAAGAGGCTTCACAAAAAAAAAAATGACTTGACAAAATCTTCTTGCAAGTTTGACAAATCGTAAAAGAACTACATGTGTTCTTCACCTTTCGATAATATCATTTGGGAATAAGTCACTTGAAGCCCTCAATTGACTTTCAAAATCAAGAAAATATTTTCGGCGTTTGCTTTCAAATTGTGATCAAAGTAAAATAATCAGAGGGAAGATATTCTTTTGTAAAGAATATTAACACTGAGATTGTACTCCACAATTATTAATTTTCATAAAATATTTGTTCACATTATTTTTTCTATGATTTTGCTAATTTTTCAGGACTCCAGAAAATTTGTGTGCATAGTTATCTCAATATATATATATTATTCTTCCATTCGTCACCATCAAAGCAGCCTATAGTTATTGTTTCAATGCTACCACTGCTTGAACTTTTGCTGAAGTGGAATATTCTTCTTTCTTTGTCTTGTGTTCTGCAGATCATATTGAAGCATTGTCGGGATACTCATTGTCATTTCTGCTTTAATGAATTGCCAGCAGATTCAGTCCCTTGTACATCATGTTCAATACCACTGTACTGCTCTCAGCATTGTCAAATGCAAGCTGGAGGGCAAGAGTTGAGGAATAATTCTAAGAATCATGGTATTTGCAAAAATCTATCTAGTGATCTTGAAAAATATGTTGCGGGGATTACTTTACCCAAAGATTCTGATTCAAACATTGAGTGGATTGCCGAACATAAACATGAATGTAAAGGTGTAAACTGGCCTGCAGTATTGCCTCCTGAGATTGTTTTGGCTGGTCGAGTTATGGTGAAGTCTGTAGAGCAAAAAAAACATTCTTGCAATGCTTCTAACCTCATGGACACTTTGGTAATTCCGTACTTCATGTTGTATGTTTATTTCTAATTCAATTTTCCATCTTACCATTGTGTGAAAGGATCTAACTCGGCAACTTGTGGCCTTCATCATTTTCTTGTAGGACCTTTCTCACAGTTATAAAACAATGGCTCCAGAAAGCAAATTGGATTTGCATATATATTCCGTTGTATTGCTGTATTGTCTTCAACATTCTTATGGCTTTGAACTTCCATTAAATGGAATTTCTATATCACAGGTCTCTGTCTCTGTCTTTCTCTCTCTCTCTCTCTCTCTCTCTCTCTCTCTCTCTCTCTCTTGCCTTCATCATTTTCTTGTAGGAGCTTTCTCACAGTATAAAACCATGCCTCCAGAAAGCAAATTGGATTTACTTATATGTTCCATTGAATTGCTGTACTGTCTTTAACATTCTTATGGCTTTGAACATCCATTAGCCGGGATTTCTTTCTCTCTCTGTGGCAAAATTTTACTCTAATTTAATACAAGCATATTTATCTATAAACCTTCAAAAAATTTTATGTTAGGATTTTATGTTTTCAAAATGTTTATATTTGCAATTCCATGCAAATAAAGTTCTGACTTCTAATTTGTGCCTCAGAGTTTGTCCATGTCACCCAATGCATCTACATGGAGGCTTGAAGAATTGTAGTTGTAGAAAAACAACTTAGATTATCCTTTGACTTCCAATAATTAAGGCCGAAATTTTTTCCTAATTTAACTCATAAGATCCGGCAGCTAAGAATAGGATTAGAGTTAGGAGAATAAAGATTATTCTTTAATGCATTTCCATGTATATTACAGCTGATTTCTAGGAGTTCCAGTTGTACACATTTTTTATTTTTCCTATATATTTTGTATCTATTCATATTGTAAAGTATCAGAAAAAGTCTTCCTCAATAAAAATCTTTTATTCAGGTTTCTCCATGGCTACATACCCATTACCAGAGCTGGTTCCTTACTGTTTTTTTTCTCTGTTCTCCTTTGTTTTTCATCCACAAAACAGAGATTTCCAACAGTGTTATATTCCTCTTTGTTTTTCATCATCGGAAACAAAGATTGCTTCATACCAGCCATCAAGTGTTTGTTTTTCCAGCTATCCTTGCTGCTGCCCATTCATATCAGCTCTGCTCATTGTTTGTTTCTCCATTGAGAAGTATTGCAGTATTGTTTCTGCCCTATTTCACGTCTTTTTAGCTGATCGTTTTTTTTCTTTTGTTGAGTATTATAGTCTGATTTGACCCTATTTTTCTTCTATCGCTGTCTCGCTTTTGTAAACATGACAAAACCTTCAAAACCCATTACCACAAACCCTTAAACTCCTTCACATAATGATAATCTTACCCTTCAAATCTCCACTGTGAAATTAAATAGAAAAAAATTTATGGAGTGGCGTCAATCAACCAAAATCTCTTTGATGGGAAAAGGGAAATTTAAGTATGTTAACAGTACCTTACTTGCTTCAGCAGCCACAGACCCGACTTATGAGGCTTGGGAAATTCAGAATTCCCTTGTTATGTCTTGGTTGTTGCATTCTATGCAACCGGAGATAAGTAGAACTTATTTTCTTCTCCTTACAACACGTGATATCTGGACAACAGTGAACACGACATATTTAAAGGTGGGATTTACTTCCCAATTCTTTCAGATTAAGAGACAAATCCAGAAAACCAAACAGGGAGCTTTTATGTGTAACCGAGTATTTTAATATTCTCAAAGGATTGTTAATTAAATTGGACCTGCACACCACTCTAGAAATGGAGTCACCAATTGATGCAAGGCTGGTGATGCTTGAACATGAGAGAGTTTACCAATTTCTTTTGGGGCTTAATCTTGAATATGATGAGGTTTGTGATCGTGTATTGGGGAAGGAACCTTTCCTTGATTTGGATGAAGCATTCATGCTTGTGCGAGGTGAAGAAAGTCGCAGGGAATTCATGGAAAAAAAGATGAGGATTCCGGCCTGACTACTAAGGTGGTGTGTGTTTTTTTACTTAATTTTAAATAGAACCTTAATGCTTAATAGTGTTAAATATTAGGTTGTTTGTTTTTGTAGTATTTTATTTCTATTAAGTATTAAAAAGTAAAGAAAAACCAATATGTTATTTTTTCTATTTAGAAAAAGTTAGATATTTTGGTTTTTTCTATTCAGTAAAAAGTTTATAATAAGTCATGAAAAAGTAGAAAAACAAACAACTTAAATTCTAAAAACAAATTGCTTTAAGCAAAAAGCCAAAAAAACAAACACCACCTAAGACTTTTGCCCTCAAAACCAACAATAATGAAAAGGCTCTTGCTATTGGACAACCCCAGAATTTTATAAAAAATGATCAATGTGACAATAGGTGGTGTGGCTTTTGTAAGAAGCCGCACCATACTAGAGAAACTTAATGGTAACTTCATGGTAGACCTAGGATTGTGCCAAATCAAAAAATGCAAAATGGAGGTGCTACCGTACCTTTAATGTTGGACCTGTTAAATAGAAAATTGTAAATAATGTGTGGAAGAATAAAACTAGGAAAGTCGTGATTTTGTAAAGAGAATTAGGTAATCCTATGATCAAAGGGATTTGTTGTAATTGAATTAGGAAAGTTCTCTATTTAGATGCTAGAATTTTTTGTATATGTATACGAGTATTTGTACAAGCAAAAAATTAAGAAAAAGAATTCTATAGCTTTTATTCCTTCCATCTTTCTTCTACATGATGGAGGACAAGAGGCCAAGCCTTTGACAAAGGAGCAATCGGATTTGTTGCACCATGTCATTAATCTATCTAAGAGTTAGTCCAATACTTTCCCTACTTATGTTTTGGCCAAGTAAGGTAATTTAAAAAATGCTCTCAATGTCATTCCAAGTAATAAAGTCTCATGGATCATTGATTCATGTGCTTTTGACCATATGACTAGTTGTTATAATCTATTTACTTCATATTTTCCATGTTATGGGAATCAAAAAGTACGGATTGCTGATAATACATTATCATCAATTGTTGGAAAAGGGTCTATACCTATTTCTAAAAACTTGACCTTAAATTTTGTTCTTCCTATTCCTAATTTGTCTTGTAATTTGTTTTCAGTCAGTAAATTTACTAGAGATAGTAATTGTATTGCTAAATTCTCTATTTACTTTGTTATCAAATTCTAAATGGAAATTAAAGCGATCCTAAGGAAAATATATAGAAGAATAAAAACTTCAAAGAATAACAAAATTAAAAGATTACTAAAACTATTTAGGAAAATTAAGAAATCAAGTAACCATAAAATTTATCAAATCCCAAGCATATAAAGTGATAGACCTAGGATTTTAAAAGCATGACTTCCCTTAAAACAATGATCCTAAGTCTTAAACTCATGAACACAAATATTCTCCTAATTGTTAAACTCTCCCCCTATGTTCATGACAAAGATTCTAGCACACTAATAAAGAAGTTTTAAGAAGAAAACATTGAAAAATCTTAAGGACTCCTAAAAGTGACATGGCACTCAGGATAAGGATGCAAGACCCTAGGTTATAGAACAAAATGTACTATTGAGAAGGAGAAGTTCCTAAAGATTTCTTAGGAGATGAAATCCTAAGAGAATCTAAAGGAGCAGAAGAAGAGCAAACTAGACCTTTATTTTGAAGTTCACCAAAGACATTTTTTCTAATCCAAATTTATCTAATCTTAGGAACTCTAAAAGATGAATTTGAAGTATCAATATGACAATACTGAATATTCATCTAGGCTTAGCTTGGGTGGGAGCTTTTGAAACCCATTGAGTATTTTTTTTTCTTTTCCTATCAAAAAGGATTTTATCTTTTAATGTCTTCGACTCAACCACAAGCTTGTTAATTTGCCTATGAAATTCATCAAACTTCCTAATGTAACATCTATCACTAGTGTAACTGTTTCTATGATAAAACGAACATGTATGCTTATATCTAATTGATGTTTGGACATAGGAATTACCTTTTTAGCCTTAACAAAACTACTCTTTCTGTTACTAGGACTAGTGGATTCATCAGGATATCCTAGGCCTTTCTTATCTCGAATGAACTTCCCTTTACTAATGATTTTATTTATCTCTTAGTCCCTGGATGGAAGACTTCATTTTTAGGGACAAAGTTGATGAAAACTGAAAAGCTTTTATAGCTACTATCCAAGTAAACTACAACCAAGTTACTCCAAACACCATTGGAGCCAAGACTTCTTAAGGAAAAATCTAGGAAAAACCCTTTGCAAAAAACTGAAACCAGGAAGTTCTGGTTAATCACTTTATATATTTTTTCTGGATAATCATCAAAAGTCTTTACAATAAGCAAGTTCTTCCCATTTATAATGACAACCCTCAACTACTTTTTGAAGGTTTCCAGGACACCATTAGTAGCCTTTAATACCAAAAAGCTGTTTTGATTCCAGAAGCATCACGCTCTACTTCAAAGACCCTTTTAAAATCTGGCAGCACTAGTACCAGGGCTGAGCTGAGCATCTCTTTAATCTTTTGAAAACTTTCTTCAGCTTGTTCAGACCATTGAAACCTCCCTTTCTTCATGCAATCGGTTACAGGAGCAATTTTTCATGCTGAAATTCTTGATGATGCCTCTATAAAATGAGGCTAGACCATGAAAACTGTGCACTTCTCCAACTGTTTTTGGTATTGGCCAGCTTCTGATTGTTTAAACCTTACTGTCATCAACTTTTATCCCTTCAGCACTAACGATATATCCCAAAAACATCAAAGAATCAGTGAAGAATCCGCACTTCTTCATATTGGCATGAGGCTTTTCTCTTTTGAGAACTTCTAATATTCCCTTCCGGTGTTGCAAATGAGACTCCTTGGATGGGCTATAAATAAGTATATCATCAAAATACACCACAAACTTTCCAATGAATGGCTTCAAAATTTGATTCATCAAACGCATAAATGTGCTTGGTGCATTTGACAAACGAAAAGGCATCACAGTCCATTCATAAAGCCCAAGTTTAGTTTTGAAAGTTGTTTGACTTGTTTCCCACTCATCACCTTCCCAGATCCTAATTTGTTGATGGCCACTTTTAAGATCAATTTTAGAAACTTTGCTCCATGCAACATATCCAACATATCATCTAGTCTTGGGATCAGGTATCGATACTTATCATTGTCTGATTTATTGCTCAACTATTGATGCACATTCTCCAGGTACCATCTTTCTTTGGAGTTAATAGTGCTGGAACTGCACACGGACTCATTGATTCCCTTATATATCCCTTTTGCTCATAAAAAATATCTCTTGCAGGCAACATTTTGTTATATGGATGTGTTAAGCAGAAAAGTGTTATTGTTATATGTCCCTAACACTGTTTTCTTGCTTTTATGGATGCAGCTCATTATACTTATATCTCAAATCAAGGTGAATTCTATTGCAATTGTCCGCATGAAATTCATGGATGGTTATAGTCCACTAGATCAATCAGTGAACTTTTCACCTGCTGGAGGGGCTTTCACCAGCAACATGGAACAGGTTTGTGCTTATGAATTGTCATTGCAACGACAGTGGGTTGTATGTATAAAATATGATTTTTTAAGAACAAGCTAAGGAGGATGAATGCTTGCAAAAATATGAAGGATGAAGGAAAAAAAACTACAAAGAGAAACAATATGGAGAGAATTACTTAACAAGAGCAACAACATAGCTATACAGTTCAAGGATAAAACAGAAGGATGTGCAACATAGAGAAACAACACACAACTCAATGGGTGTAAAACATCCATACAAAAAAACCCTTTGCTCAGCTCCTTGTTTTGCTAATTGATCTACCATATGACTGGCTACATTGAAAATTTGGCGAAGCTATGTATTGTACTTCTAAAGACCTCTATCTGACTTGGATGCTCATGAGATCACAACAAAAAAATTCCTTTCCACCCATAAATTGGGTAAGCTTAATGCTCTCGCATTTTTAATAAGTCCTCTGACAGTGCTAAAATTTCTATCTCAATCATCAAGCCCTCTCCTGTGGGTTTTGAGAAGGTTCCCAAAGTTTAACTTAATCAAACTATCTGGAGGTGGAATCAATACAAGAAGGAACCAACTGCCTAACATCCTTGACCTGTAAGTCAAGTTCCAATAAAGCTGTAGAATGTTGAAAGGAGTACCCTCAAAAAGCTGTAGAGGTAGAAGTCCACATAGAGGAATAAAAATGCATAGATTCTAATATCCTCCATCTAACTAAAAATTCCTTGTGTTCCTCTCCCTCTAAACTATTCCCAACAAAGTAAGGCAAGCCATACTGCAAAGTGTTTTTTCTCTTTGAGAGTTCCCAAACCTCCTAAAATATATAAGCATCATATTAAATATTCTCGTGGGTGGAACCTAATCCATCCTAGCAAGCTGAACAGCCTATGCCAAAGCTTCAAAGTCACTAGGCAATGTAAAAAAATAATCAATATGTTCCCCACTCCTTAGGCAAATTATGCAATAGTCTAGGCCTATGATGGTTGAACTCTTCAAATTACATTAAGTACCCATATCGATATGCCACGAGAAGAATACCAGTGTGGGATCCATCTTGGAGCCTTAAAAGAAAGCAAGTATTTCTTCTGGTTCTAACAACAAAACAACACTCACAGAGAAAGGAAGATAATCAAGTTTTGTTAAAGAGCTGTATATACATTGTGAACCCAAATCCTACAAGCTTAAACTTTTAGGAAATTTGGTAGTTCAACATGGTACCAAAGCTCGGTTTGGTAGAAAGTCAGGTGTTTGAGCTGTCTCTACACAATTTGCATATTTGTTTCCCCCGTTCGCATGTAAGTCCAAAATAGGGCTATTTGCAATTGTTTGCCTATGGGCCTATGTATCTCTCTAAGGGAAGGTGTTAAAGAGGATGATATATATTGTGAACCCAAATCCTACAAGTTTAAGCTTTTAGGAAAATTGGTAATTCAACAAGCCTCAACCATTGAGACAAATCCTGGTCAATGTTGCCTCAACCATAAAACTGGTGAGGATGGTAGACTCCATACTTGGCTGGTCTATGAACGAGGAAGAGCACTGGCAGATGGTTAGAGATCTGGTGGAAGGGAGACCCATTGATCTTTTAGTGAAAAAATGTTGGGAATAAAAGTTGATATCATTTTTTTAATTTTCTGGGTGGTAGCTTATTGGTTGAATACGAATATATACATACATACATACATACATACATATATATATGAGATGCAAGTGAGCATTAATTACTTTCTCTTGGGTAGCCAGAAGTTATCATGAATTTATCTTGGGCATAGAAGAATTATAACACCTACTGACCTACAATGTACTGCTGGTTATGATTGCACTTTCTTAGGTGTATGGAAGCAGAATTTGTTTATTTATTTATTTATTTAGGTTTTTGGTTAGAATGTCTTTCTCGAGCTGATAAATCCATAATCTGAATATCATCATCCATTAACTGCTCTTGAATGCATAGTATTTCAAGTTTTATATTTGTAGCTCAAATTTCTGGAGGTGAATTGAAATCTGAATGAAGTACTCAAAACTTGCATTATGGAAATAATATTCTACATCCCTTAAAAAATGCATTAAAAGGGATGTTTTAATTAGTGAATGACTAAATATTTTTGTTCACATTAAAGAAAAGAGGTTTATTTGAATAAATAAAATAATAATCAATAAAATTCTATAAATTGTTATATTTGTGAGACATATTTCATATTCATAATTAAATTTTGGATCCTTTTTAGCCAGTTTTCCATATCCTAAATTTTGTGAGAATATGACCACTAGAGATGCACCCATACCCAAGTTCAAGCAACATAGGTCCAAGCTAAGAGTTTTGAACTACCTTCTCACCTATACCAAATCATTGGTGTAGACTTTCTTATTGGCTTCAATCCCTATAAAGAAAAGGAGGGACTTGAATCAAGGACTTAGAAAGGGATGAAAAGGACTGTATAAAAAATAAACCTAAGGAAGTTAATAGCCAAATCTTCACTTCCAGAAAGGAAGGAGACAGACACAAGGATAAGAGATGATATGAGAAAGTCAAGCTCCTCGGTTTTCAGATCAGTAAGATTTCATCTATAAGGTTTTGTTTTTCTTTCCAAACATGTGCCTTTTTATTACATATTTTCCAGCAGTGCCTGTACGGTTAAATAGAATAACTCAATGTAGCATCAAGCAAAGACTCTAGGCATGCCATGTTATTGGCCTCAAATTGGAAAGGCAACTGTATGAAAAACCTGTTTGCTTTGACAATTTCATCATTGATAAAGCCCCAACACACAAGATGCAGTTTAAATATTAAAGTTGTGGTGAACATGCCTGCATTTCCAGCCAGGTCCAATTCTGATTTCAGCCTGTGTACATGTTGATTGTTGATTTTCTCATGATCAACCAAAAAGCATTTGAGAAGAAAACATCTTTAGCGACACTTTAAAATAAACTTGTTTTCTTACTAAAGTGTTTGAAGATCTTTGAAAGGGGTAGGTTGCTTTTTTACCTAGAGGCTTAGATCCACCAACCAGGTGATGGATTGGTTGGCTGAGAGGATCTTCAGTGTATCTCTTATTTCCCTTTTTTGATTAAAAATTACATTTTTCCTGTAAAAAGATGCATTAAAAGAGAATGTATATCCCTTTTTTAATGGTTGTGGAACTTTTGTCCCCCCTAATGCGTATTTGATTAATGTTCATGGTTGCCAGTTTTCTCTATGTCAGTTGGGATAAAAAGTTGCTTTCTCTAATTATGTTGTTTTCTTATGTTATTTCTGGTAGGTCAGAGTGGGACAAGCTATTTATTCAGTTGCCAGTTTGTTTAATCATTCTTGCCAGCCAAACATCCATGCATATTTCCTCTCACGTACTCTCTTTCTACGAGCAACAGAACATGTGGCAGTAGGGTGTCCCCTAGAGTTATCTTATGGTCCACAGGTATTCAGACTCTTGACAAGTAGTATCTCTGATATCTCCTTCTTCTCTTTTTTTTCCAGGAATTTTTATTGTGATGCCATGGTAACTTAAATTCCATTTTGATCCTCCTGAATTTGCCAGTGATTTTGGTGCATATGTTTATCTCTATATTTTGAAATAACACATCTGACGCACAGCAATGGTCACAACTGGTAATTTACATTTTCAATTTGCAGGTTGGGCAGTGGGATTGCAAAGACCGCCAGAAGTTTCTCAAAGATGAGTACTCATTTAGATGTGAATGCAGTGGTTGTTCAGAGCTAAATGTATCTGACCTTGTTCTAAATGCATTCCGGTGTGTAAATCCAGATTGTTTTGGTACAGTCTTAGATAGCTGTGTGATCAAGTATGAAAACAAAAAATTTGAGCGCTTCCAAGGTGTTCCTCAAGATTGCATCTCAGAACCTCATTTGCAGGTATTCTATTTTTTCTCAATCGAAACCTGTGAGTTTCTTTCTGACAAAAGAATCATTCTCTGTAAAGTGGATTTAGTGTAAGCTTCAAGTATACAATAAGCATTATTCAGTTGCATCCGTATATCTCAAAGAATAACCGCAAGGGAGTTATTAGTCAGAGTTACCACCAAGAGTTTTTGTCTAATACGAAATCTCTGATCCAAATTGGAACCAAGTGTATGGGCTTAACCATCTACTGTTAGACAACTGCAGGAAAAAAAAAAGTAAATAAATAAAAAAGAAAAGAAAAGAAAGCAGGCCAGAACAATATATATTTATTGGAATTGCCACATATGAAATTGAGCACAATATATCAATTAGCAGGGTTTTGGGCTGATACAATAATAACTGCTTACTTATGATATATAAAAGTTAGGAATCAACTTATGTTTGAGGGAATTGAAATTATGGTGAAGTTATATTTGGAAATGATTGGTGGTGGAACTTGTCCTCTGTATATGCTTCATATAGTTGGAATGCCACATGTGTCCAATTTTTTACAACCTTTCTGATGTTACAATGGTTGACAAGTTCAAAAACGTCCTCTGTATATGCTTCATATAGTTGGAATGCCACCTGCGTCCAATTTTTTACAACCTCTGGTTTATTATTATTCTTATTTCTATTCTTTTTGTTATTATTCTTAATTTCTTAGTATTATTGTTGTTGTTGTTGTTATTTTTAAACTGAACTTTGTAATGTTTCAATGGCTGACAAGTTAAAAAATGATGGCATAAGAGAAGTGGCACACCAAGCATTTGCCAATTCCTCCTTTCGTGCTGCACCTGGATATTGTTTACATTGTGGTGCTTATCGTGATCTAGAAGCCTCACATGCAACAGTCGGGGAAGCTGGAATTTATATCAGTAGGTACAGTCTGCATGTATTATTGAAGCCTCTGATTGTACAGTGGAGTTAGTAGATCTCTTGTGTGCTTATCACAGAATGTTTCTTTTAACCTAGAAAAGCCAATCATTTGGTTTGGTCTGTGTTGACCATTTATCTGATTTCAGCAGATCCTTGTTTATTACTAACCATTCATCTTTACTCACTCCCTTCTCTACTGGTTTGTCTATCAAATTAGGAGATGTACAAAAGTCAACATGCCAAAGACTTTCAAGACGGCAAAAGAATTCCAACAAAAGCCATAGAATGGGAACCCCTTTTTTAGCCACATATTGTGATAAATAGAACTTTTTTTTCCTCTAATGATATACCAGGTGTAGGGAATATCAATATCGTCAAAGTACTCATCATGGCTAGAAGGAAACCACATATTGTGATAGATAGAACTTTTTTTTGCTCCAATGATATACCAGTTGTAGGGAATATCAATATCATCAAAGCACTCATCATGGGTAAAAGGAAACTCTATCTTGTTTGAACTTCCTATCTTTGGACATTCATCGAAATCCAAAAAGGCTTCCCATTAAAAAAATTATTGCTAGCCATCATATCCTAAATAATTTCTTCTAAGTTATTCATCAAACACTTGATGAATGCCTAAATGCAAGCAAGAAACTAAGAAAAGTTTCGAGGATGCCTTCATTGTGTTTGTTTTGGACCATTCGGTAAAAGAGAAATTGAAGAATTTTTTAAGGCTTAGTGCGAACTGTTTAAACTTTCTAGGACTCTTTTATCCAAACCCTTTCTCTTTGGTTTTGCTTTTGCTTCAGAGTGGGCTATTTTTCTTTGGTACATTTTGTTGATTGTATGAGGTGCAGATAGTATTACTGGTTCTTTTTCTTTTTGTCCTTTGGCTCCCCTTGTATGCCTCCTATCTACTTGGAGTTCAGCCCCCTTTTGTTGAGCATTTTAATTATTATATGATAAGTTGGAATGTGCAATGATCTTTAATTTCCTTAAATTTTCATATGTTTTCTTAATTATGATTTTATGTTTTTATGTGTTAATTCTGTACAATATTTTTCAGTTGACTATTCTATTTAGGAAAGCTTAGATTTGGGGCTCCCTCTAGGTGCTCCTCATAAGTCGGTGGCTGTGCGGGATGGTGTGGAAGAAAGGATGAGGAAGAGACTTGCTTTGTGGAAGAGGCAATTTATTTCCAAGGGAGGGGAGAATCACTCTCATTCGGAGCACTTTGGTTAGCATGCCGATCTATCTTATGTCCTTGCTACGTATGCCAAGAGTTGTTAGATTGAGGCTTGAGAAAATCCAAAGGGACTTCCTTTGGGGTGGGGGTGCGTTGGAAAAGAGGCCTCATCTTGTAAAGTGGGATGTGATTCATTCTCATAAAAAGAAGGGCGGTTTGGGGATTAGAAATTTTTCTATTCTCAATAGGGCCCTATTGTGTAAATGGAGTTGGCGCTTTGCGATTGAAAAAGAGACCTTTTGGAAGCTTATTATCAATAGGAAGTACGGGGAAGAAGGTGGAGGGTGGATTTCTCGTGAGGTTAGGGAGGGCTATGGGGCGGGGTTTTGGAAGGAAATTAGAAAGGAAGGCTTTCTGATGTTTCAAAATGTCTCTTTCGTTGTAGGGGATGGTAGAAGGGTGAAATTTTGGAAGGACATTTAGTGTGGAAACATTCCCCTTTGTGAGGCTTTTCCTTCTTTGTTTGCCTTTGCGGTCTCTCAAGATGCGTGGGTAGCGGATTGTTGGGACTCTATGGGGAATGTGGGGAGATGGTATCCTTGTTTCTCTAGACCCTTTAATGATTGGGAGATGGAGGCGGTGGTGAGTCTCCTTTCGCTCCTTCAAGGAAAGAGGCTTTTTGTTGGGATGGAGGATAGAGTGTTGTGGAATGCTTATAAGAATGGGATTTTCTCTGTAAAATCCCTTTACAATACTCTTGATTCTAGTGGTGCAGTCCCGTTTCCTTGGAGAATCATTTGGAGCCCTTGTGTGCCTACAAAGGTGGGTTTTTTTGCTTGGGAAGCTTCTTGGGGGAAGGTTCTAACCCAAGATCAACTCAAAAGGAGAGGCTGGATTTTAGCAAACAGGTGCTTCTTGTGTTGTGATGAAGAGGAGACAATAAACCACATCCTTATTCATTGCCCCAAGGCGAGGGTATTGTGGAATCTTGTGTTTTCATTGTTTGGTGTTAATTGGGTCCTTCCGCTTACGGTTAGAGACACTCTCCTTGGTTGGTCCGCTTCCTTTGTGGACAAGAAGCGTGGAAAGACTTGGCGGGCAGCTCCTCTCTGTTTATTTTGGACGGTGTGGAAAGAAAGAAATAGGATAGTTTTTTATAATGAGGCTTTGTCGATCCAAAGATTGAAAAACTCCTTCATTTGTAATCTTTTCTCTTGGTCTAAGTCTTGTTTAGATGGAGAACCCCGTTCCTTAATTAACTTTGTTGATTGGTTCGGTTCTAGTTGAGGGTTGGTGAGTGTTTGCTTTTTTGTGTTTTTGTGTCGAGGGGTTTCTCGTGTATACTCCCTATATGCTTTGGGTTGCCTTCTTGCTCCCTTCTTCTAATAAATTTTCTGCGTTTTATCTATCAAAAAAAAAAGGAGAATCAAGAACATAGATTAACTGTAAATATTTATTTTCCTTTTTCTGTTTGTACCGAAGCTATATATATTCCTTTGTAATTACCAAAATCAATAAGAAGGTTTTTCACACAATTTCCTCTCATTTTCAACGTGGTACTCATTTGCAATCATAAAATTGTTAGAAGATGAATATGATCCATTTGTATTACCATCATCAGATTGGCGGAGAATCCAATCTATGCATCCTTCTAACTCCAGCGACAATTTCACTTCATAGTTCCTAGCAGGAGTGAAAGTTGTCCAATAAAGTTGTTGTAGGCATTGGGACTTGTAGATGCCAAACAGAGGAATGGAAGTAGCAGGCTCTAACATTGTTAGTCGATACCTTTATTTAGGAGAAAAACCTCTAAGAACACAATCATTGAGGATCTATTGTGTCATTAATTTTACTTATGATGGCTGCATGGTTTATATTTGTAGTAATATGGTGCTATTAACAACATGATTTTTGAGAATGCTTTCTTGTGTGAGACAAATCTTACATGAAATGGTGGTTACATGGCATACATTAATAGGTCCACATGTCAACTCAAAATTAGATATCAATAGAGGATAGCATTAAAAGAGGGGAAAATGGGCATTCATCAATATTGTGTTAACACTCACATTAAACTTTAATTTTGGTGAAATATACGTAAAACTAATGTCATTTTATACATGTAACTAAAGTCATATACAAGTATTGTGTCGAATTATTGACAGCAGATTAGATGGGGCATAGTTAACTGATTTTAAGGGATTTGATAGTGTGATATCCCACATTGGATAAGGGAGAAAGTTTCTAGCGCTATAAGTATGGACTCCTTATAACCATGTAGACGCGTTTTAAAGCCGTGAGAGCCCCTTTAGGTCCCAAAGCAAACAATATGTACACAGTTGGATGCAAGTCGTTATAAATGATATCAAATCCAATTCTCAACCCCGATGTGGGGGTTTGTTTAACCCCTTAAGGGGTGTTTGTTTGTTTGGCCCCGATGGGGGGTTTGTTTGTGATATCTTACATCGGATATGAGAGAACGTTCTCGACGCTATATAAGTATAGACTCCTCTTAATTATGTAGACGCGTTTTAAAGCTGTGAAAGGGGGTGTTTGTGATATCTCACATCAAATAGGAGAGAACGTTCCTGACGCTATATAAATATAAACTCCTCTTAATTATGTAGACACGTTTTAAAGCCGTGAAGGGGAGTGTTTGTGATATCTCACATTAAATAAGGGAGAACGTTCCTAACGCTATATAAGTATAGACTCCTCTTAATTATGTAGACGCGTTTTAAAGCCTTTGATCTAGAGTAGACAATATCTACACGGTTAGGTGTGGGTCGTTACAAATAGAGTATAGTTAACTTTCCTAAAATAATGCGTTTGTCTGATTATGTATATACTAAAAGGTTGTATCAGTTTTTTATTTATTGAAAATAAATATTCTGAATCCTTTTCCAACAATATGTACTTGCATGGAATTTGAATTTATTTGTTTATGTACCATGTCCAATTTCTTACTCAAAGAATAAAAGAAAAGATAAGATCTTTAATAAAATTATTCATTTTTCATTTGCAATCATTCTCAAGTTTAAAAAAAACAACAATATTATAATCTTTAAATACATTCTTGGCATCTTATAACAGGCATCAATTCTGAAAAGTTTTAAAATGCCCTGTACAATTTAGTGAATTTGAAAGGATAAAAAAAATAAAATTATGATTGAATTTTCTAGGAAGGGTCCCAACAATTAGTTGTTCAGTCTACCTTTATAATGCTGATAAAACAAGGTTTTAATATGCGCTTAATGGTGTTGACCACAGTTAAGTGGACAAAGCCTAAACCTTCTTATTAACTTTTGCCCCAAAAAACCGCTCATGACACACCTTAATAGGTCAGAATGGAATATTATTCTAATTAACTAGATAAAAGTCCATTCACATTGCACTTTTCACTTCTATTTTCTTGATTTCCTCACACATATTGTGGAAGGACGTCTCAACCTTCTTGACTTTTCTATTATGAGAAAAGAGTTAGTGTGTTTCTGATTAACAAATCTTGTGTGTGTGTGTGTGCGCGCGCTTTACACTTCTAATTTCTTGATTTCCTCACACATATTGTGCAAGGATGTCTTAACCTTCTTGATTTTTCTATTAAGAGAAAAGAGCTGTGTCTTCTCAAACATTGAAAGATCTAGATTTCCAAATTCATCCACAAACTTTCCCAAATTAATATGTCAGACCTTTGTATTCTAATTGTTTTTGACTTTTGGAAAATTCAGCGAATTATTGAAGCTCAAGATGATATTTTGGAAATCTTAGGCAAGTTTTAAACTTAAGTATAGTATTTGGCAGTTCCAACCAAGTTTTAGATCTCACAAAGTAATTTTGAAGCATGACAAACAGGGATGCTCATCAAGTGCTCTGTTCATTTACCATGTAGCATTTCAAGTTACAAACTTATGAATGAAATTTAAATCCTATTAACAATAATTATTTTGTAAACCATTCAAGATGGCTTCTTGTTGGTTTTTGCACTCCCGCTCCCCCAAAAGTAAATAAACCAATAGAAAGAGAACTCGAGCTCCACTACTGTGTAGATACGAAAATATATCTCCCTTACACTTTCTATCTGCATAATATTTTTCTGTACTATTTAATTCTTGCAGGCTGCAGGAAGCAATAGTTTCAAAAGAAGTTCCAGCTACCACATTTTCAGATGCTTTGAGATCTCTTGATCTACTGAAATCAACGTTGCATGCATATAACAAAGGCATTGCAGAAGTGAGTTCCAGCTATTCTCCAATTCGCTACTTCTGTTTTTATGTGGCATTTCATTCATGTTTCCAGTGGAATGTATAATTTTTATGTGCTTTTGTGGTTTGAATGCAACTTGATCAAGGTTTTGAATGTAAAAATCTTCTGTTTAAGTGTGCGGAAGTGTTAAGTGAAGAAAACCCAGCATGAGTATATCTCAGTTGTAATCCCTCTAATCTTCGTCTAACCAGCATAAATGCAGTTTAACAATTCCAATTGTGACAACTATGAATTGATACTGAATTGCATGACCATATATGATGTAATATTTGCAGGCAGAGGACTGGATTGCACAGGCATTTTGTATGATTGGAGAGTTACAACCTGCAATGCACCATTGTAAAGCATCAATTGAGGTAAATTTTCCAGCCATTTCATTTTGTTTTTTCTTTTTGTAGCATACAGTTGTGGGTGGACATGCACAAAAACAAATTAATTACATTCCTTTTGAAAGCTCAAGTTCATTGATGGTAATGGCATTAAGGTTAATATCTTGTGTTTGAGCTTTCCTGCTTGTCATGGTGTATGGGATGTCTTAAGCTTTCTGGTGTTGAGCTGTGCACATTTTCTTTTATTTCCTCTTTTTGTTTCATGTTGTTTGGTGAGTGCTGCTTGTATACTTCCTCTGTACTAGGACTGTTGTCACAAGCCCAAATTTTGAAGTCATAAATTAATCCACTATAAGTGGATTCTGTTAGTGTGTCTAAAATCTGAGACAAAGGGGGTGATGAGTCTCATCTTAATTTGTCTGCAATTTAAGGATTTGGTTACTAATGAACATGAAACCTGCTTTAATTTAGGACCTGCTAAATATATAAGATATAAATACATTATTCATATCTTATAAACCAAAAACTGTTTTATTAGCTATTTATACATCCTACATTCACAGTCCACATTGGGTAATCCATAATTACAAGTTACAAAACATATTAATATCTCATCGCCAAAGTAGCTTAGTCACTCTTTATTACAAAGGCAAAAGCCTAAAAAAAATCTCAATATAGATAAAATAGCATCAAGTTAGCACCAAATCCAAAGCTCTAAGTATCTTCCTCAACTAGTGCATCCTTACTTGCATCTAAATGTGGAAAGAATAAGATGAGTTCACAATTCAATGCAAAAATCTATGTTCATTCCATGTATATCCTCAATAAAGCAAATCAAACTATGGCAAACATATAACGGCATACTTTTAATTTTGTAATTATTAGCAAGAATGAAATAATTTCAAAAATGAATAAATGCAGTATATGGTCCAATCTGCACATCCGTTCTCTCACATATAATAACCTAACAATTCCCCCTAACAAAAATACCATCTGTTAGACTGTTTATGCTCCAAGATGATACTCCATCACAAAGAATCACTATCTTGGCACTACCACTCAAAAACAAATCACATTTCATATCTTTTGGGACTTATGCCCAAAGGAAAAATCCCATACACCCACATCTAAGTGTCTTCCTCAAGGGCTTAAGGGACGTTCACCCAAGGACCCATTGTCCCACATAACAAATATAGCAAAGGTTGTTAGTATTGCACAATGCTTGATATGTATTGTATCATCTCAGATTGCAATCAATACGTAGCATACAGTGCATCAGAAAATACACTGTGTCATTAAGTATTGTAGCCAATAAATTGAACTCAGCTATATCTGCCAATATGGATAAGTGCCCAAACCGGAAGCTGAGAATGTAGCCTTACCTCTTTATAACATCATAGCTTCAATGATCTTGAATCTTCTTCAAGAAACCAATATGCTGTGCTTGCTACTTCATTAAATGATAATCAGTTACTTGTATGCCAGGTTCAAAGTTTATTCTTTAATAACAGGTGCTAAACATGTAGATGGTAAATAATAATTCTCTCTTTTTAATTTGCTATATTTCTATTGTTTCACCAAAAGTCTATTTTTAAACCTATCTTATTGCATACACTCACAGTGAAACAGGATGGTTTTAACTTACCTACTGTAAATTGGTCCTGTTTAAATGTGGATATCACCATAGAATATCTTTATGTTGAATATGACTGATATCAAACACCTTTATTTAGCATAACAGTGTTACATAATTTCCTTTCTTTGACTTGATTTAACAAGTTTAGATGTTGATCTTGATTGCTCTTTACAATTTACCTTTCACTTTTTGTCATGATTTCCAAGTGATGGATCCTGAATGAGAATTTCATGTTTTTACTGAGTTGGCAGATCCTTGAAAAGCTCTATGGTTCAAATCACATTGTCATTGGATATGAATTGATGAAGCTTTCGTCCATTCAGCTAAGCTTGGGTGATACTGCTGCAATGAAGAGCATAAGCCGGCTGGCTGCAATATTTTCGTGGTATTATGGCCCTCATGCAGACATGATGTTTCCATACCTGGGAAGCCTTAAAAGAGAAATTTGCAAACTTGTTCTATGAGGAATCTTTTATGCTATTTCTGAAGTGGGCAATTCCCAGTTGAGGTTTTTCCTTCTACTGAAAACTTATATCTTTTTTTTTCTTCTTATTCCTCACCATTTAGGTTATTGTAATACCTGTTTCTATTGACATAAATGATGGGATTATAACATGTTTGATTTAATCTTAAACCCTTTACCACAACCTTCAATACGCCCTTCTCTACCCTTTACCACTTGAACCAGGCCCAAGGTTGGTATTTAAGTAGAAAGCAGCAAGAGGGAGATGATAAACAGCAATGAACCTAGGATTTTATTGTCTCTGGTATGTACAAGTTTTTGCAGTTTCAGGTTGTACAGATGTAACTTAGAACAAAATCATAGCATCAGCATGATTGATCAATTTGTGTTGATTTAATTACTATACTGAAAACCTGATAACTGCCATGCACCCCAATAGGTTCTTCTCTGGCATGACATTGGTGCTAGAAGAGATCAATGAAAGTTAGGTTTCAAAACTTGGTGCCAGAGGTCATTGGAACCTGAGCTTTGTTAGGAGATGCAAAACTGGGAATTAGAGGGAGAGCTCATGGAACAGATGCATATCAGTCAAAGCAGGGTTCCTGTTAAATCTGTGTTAGCCCATGGATGATGAGGTAAGAGTTGACTTTCTGGAAAAAAGAAAAAAGAAAAAAATTATCTTGTAACAAGTGTGCCATGGCGTATGTGGACAGTGGCTTGGAAAAGGGCTTTAACCATTGGAAAATTGATCCGATGTAGGGTGATGATCAGGTGCCTCCATACTATGAGGCAGGTATCAGTTGGTTCAATAGGAGGTGCTGGAGGACATGATCCTTTACTTGCATGGTGCATTTGGAAGGACTTAACGAGTCATTTGCTCTGCAATGAAAAAGCAGCACATGTCATATTTTCAATTGTTGCTTAAAAGTGTATTGTTTTCTCATTGCAGAGCATTTATGTGGTAATACAAGTGAGCTCAATATATGATCCAAAGGAATCCAAAGATAGATTGAGTTACAATCACACAAGATAGTCATTCGTTAACAATGTACTAAATAAATTATGAATTATGAATTCTTTGTTGTTTTACATCCTGAGGGCATGCCTTGCTCTCTAGTTTGGGGTTACGGGGAACAATCCAAATGTTCAGTAGGATGAAGTCTTGTTTTTAATAAGAAGATTCTTCCTTTACCCAAACTTCCCCTCTGTAATGCCGTGGGGAGTAAAGTTGTTTACAAGTCTTACAGTTTTGAATTCTCCTTTGAATTAATGAAGCTTCGTCTCATTTGGTTTACTGCCCCTAAACGCTGAAAGAGAGAAGAATGACCTTGTTGCTGGAACAGAAACATGATAGAGAATATCAGAATCCATTGATGACCATGAAATGCATGTATTAGAAGAAAGAAAAGAATTTACTCTAGGGATGTGCATAAGAAACACGGTAAAATAAATAAATAAAAAAAAAAGGAACAGGCAAATTAGGAAAGAAACTGAAAGTACAACCAAAAACAAAAAAGAAACTGGGAAAGTAGAGACAAAAAATACCAACCCTTAGTTGTGGGTGCTGTGGCCGAAACCTGACCCTCCTGCAACTTATGGGAACTCTGAGTATTGAATTTGCTTATATTTGATTGGGCTGCATGTATCATATCCTTCATTAGCACAAGGCAGGAGGCACGACAAATGTGTTGAACTAAAAAGTACAAATTCATTGCTATCCTGATGATTTGCTGGAAGAGAAGGATAGAAAAGAAACTAGAGCTACAGATGTGAAATGACTTATCATGCTTTTGATCTGCAGGATATCTATCAGTTTTCCACTTAATAAATACAGATATGTGTTCTGGCTAGAAAGGATGAAAAGTGAAAGGCATGAGGTAAATTACCAGAGAGCAGTTCCCGAGCAGCCACATTTCTTTCATACCCTCCAGATAATGAAGATTTCTGTTGCCCATAGTTCTTTGCATGAAGAGTGGCTTTCTTTAGTAGAGTGTCTGCATTTCTCTTATTAATAGCTTTAGCTTCCTCAGCATCATCCTCTCCTTCAGAAAAGGCAGATGGGCTGGACCAACCAGTTGTATTTCCATCCCCTCTACTCTTCCGAGCAAACTTCAAGAGCCTCTTGAATCCTTTGGGTGCATCTTTGTGGTAGACGACTGCAGGAGGATTTTCAGCATTCCCCCACTCAATACTATCAGGTTCACTACTTTCTTCTTGCAGCATCTGTGACAAGGAGTGACGGACACGAGGACTTGACAATGCCACTGGAGCAATGCTGGCTGGAGATATAAGCTGAGATGTAATGTCATCACATGGTATATGTGAGTCTTGATGCTCTTCTATTTCCACCCATGCAATGGGAGAGATTGCTGATTCTTCTTCACCTTCCATTTTTAGGGAAGATTCCACCATTTTCTTTTTATCATCGCCATCAGCTGTAACTTGATCTAAGTTTTCTATGTTGCCACATTTCTGAGGGCTATTTACCTGAGTTTCTGATTCAAACTCAGCATCATGACTTTCCAATACTACAAGACCCCCATCCTGCTGCTGGTTGACCAGATCACAGGCATTAACAACTGACTCATTCTCTTGAGCTTGGATCTGATTTCTGCTGTTTCTTGGAGATTCCTCAGACTGAGAAGAAACTTTTGTTTTGTTGCCAGTGGAACCAACACCAGGACCAATTCCAGAGCCCTTACGAAGAAATGGCTTTGACTCCAGTGGTACTACACTGCTTTTCTTCGTCGCCTTGCTATAGAAAGTAGGCCTTGCAGGAACCACAGAAGAATAATCCCCAGAACTAGTCAGAACTTTTGTTTTTGTTGGTTTGCCACTTCTTGTCACTGTTTGCTGCTGTTTCTCATTCCCGTTTCTCAGGCTCCTTTTATTGTTCATCTGGGTTCCTTTGACATTTTTCTGTCCCTGCTGCGATCCTTCAACTTTTGGATTTGACCTAGGAAGTGATGCTGTTGGCAGGGGTTTCCGCCGTGTTGGTGTAGTGCCAGCAGAAGAAATTCCAGTGGGGGTTTTAACTGGTGAAGTCCCTGTGGCTCTGGGTGATGGTGAAATTCCAGTGGGAGTTTTAGCTGGTGATGTCCCTGTGGCTCTGGGTAGAGGTGTTGATGGCCATGACTTACGCACTGCAGGCAGGGTTGATGCTTTAGATGACACCCTTTTTGGAACTGAAGGTTTTGGGGCTTCCTTTTTCAGATTTTCAGATGTTGATGGACTCTTACCTGATTTCTGGGGCCTACGCAAAGGATATTTTTGTTTTTGCCCAATATCATTCGCAGTAGTGGAGGCCATTTCAGCTTTCCTTTCATCAAGAACTTGTTGCATGGCTCTAAATTGTGCTTCTTTCTCTGCTCGTTTTCGAGCATTCTCTCCACGAAGCTTCTCGTCCCTCTTCTCCTTATAGTGGTCATAAAATCCCCCTCTTTTCTCATTTGGAAGATTTTGGCTTTTTCCAGTTTCAGGCTTTCTATACTTAACAGGCTTACATCCTGTCATTTTTGTCAGCATCTGATCCAACTCGGCTTCCTTCTTCCGACTCCATTCAGCTGAGGCCGTTAATTTTTCACTGGTTTCCTCCCTTTGGCATAAGAGACTATCTGCTTGAACACTTGTTTCATAAGATGCTCTTTCATCACCTGTTTCTAATCTTACATCAACTTCATCAGTCTCAACAGAATTGTGACCTCCAGAAACAAAATCAAGTTCTTGTTTCACTTCTATTGAATTCATTGGAATCTCTGCATCCACTAAATTGTGGGGAGCCAGTCGGACAGAATCTTCAGGAACAGTATCTGGTAGGCACTGGGTGGATGATTCTCCTGTGCCAGCACTCCACCTTCTCAATACAGATTTATTTGCACTAATAGAGATGTCAGCTAATGACCTCTTCTGAATATCTGCGGCCTGATCTTTCTGTTTGCTTTCAAAAAGATTAATTGCATCTTGAACGCTCATCCTTCCTACATTATTTTCAGGTTTTTTATAGGGTTGCTCAGATCCTTCATCCTCGCTACTGTTTGCGGCAGCATCTCTATGTGATAATACCCTTTCCCTAGCAGGAAAATAATTAAGGCTCTTAATGGTTAAGGCAGTGGCCCGGCGTGATCCAGTTCTCCCTATTTGTATCCTTCGCATTGGAGATGCTGACCTTCTAGGTGATGCCGATCGTACGATAGCCCGACTTCTTTCTGCTGGTGCTCGATCCTCACCACTCGAGTAAGAAGACGACTCCTCACTTTCAGTAGAGCTCTGTCGCTCAACCTGGGCAACTTTTGCAGGGGAGACATCATATATTACCGGTTTAACTGAATGTATTGGTTTAGGAATCTGAGAATTTCCATCTTTATTATTTATGCTGTCATTCTTCGAATGGCACATGACTGAAGACTTGTCATCATTTAGGGCATCAGAAATCTGGCTGTTTTGGCTTGGTTCTAAAACCTTGCACAAAGAATTCCTGGAAAGACAATTAATAAAACAAAATCTTGATAACCATAGTTTTTTGTATGAAGTTGGCTAATTAAAATGGTCATTAAGGAAAGAAAAAAAAAAGTGAAGGAGCATCACAGTTAAACTTGGAATTTTTTTAAAAGCAACTTGAAACTTGATAGACCCAATTACCCTTAATCTCTCGTTTTCTTTTGGGTAGGTGACTTACTTTAAATCCATTGCTCCGAAGTGGTGACAGAAGTTTGCTAAATCATTGATCTCTTTAGAGGAGCAGGTGGCTCCAGCAGCCTGGTTGAAAGCTGCAGCTAACTCTCCTCTGAGTGCTGTGAGTCTCAAGTCCATTGCTCGCAGCAATTCATTCCTGGAAGGATTCATTCATTTTTATAGATTAGTGGATGTGACCAAGGAAAAACCGCTGAGTGAAAGAATAAAAATCAACAGAACATACTTTGAAGCATCTGATGATACATTTTCAGCATCAGGCTGTTGACATCTCATAAATCATATTAGTCGCCAAAATGGAAAGATAATTCAATAAATAAAATAAAATGTGTCCTCTTAAAAGATCATAAAGAAAAACTACAATCACATTGTCATGTGTCAGAACTTCAAAAAGTTATAGAGAAAAGCAATTACTTTGGTTGTTGGCACCATGTCCTTCAACTTCCTCCCATCTGTTAAAGAGGAAAAAGTTTCCACCTTAAAATCCGCTCAAATCTGGAACAGAGAGTGAGAGAGAGAGAGAGAGGTGCAATGCCAGAAACCAGATATATGGAGGAAAAGGGGAAGGAGGATTGTGGGATGTCTAATAGTAAAAAAAAAAAAAATTAAACAAAATAATCTCACAAGGTTAAACTTAATTGGATTGAACCCTGGGATTCAGGAGGTGGCGACAACACCTTTAATATCAGGTCTAATACGGAAACTATCAGGTTATAAACCAGTGAGTATTGTGGGAAGGTTTTGTCTTTTAACAAAAACCATGGAAGTTGTGTATTTATCTGCCACAAAGTCAAAAACAGTTACAAGTGCTAGTAAAAGGACAATGTCCTAAAGTCAACCTGTTGTGAAAAAAAACCCTACAAACTGCAAATACCAATATGTTTCCACTTCCTTGATGAAACCCAAACACCATGAAATCATTCTGAATGATAATTATCAATTGGATAATCAAGCAAAGCACCAAACTAAGTTATAGGACTATAAATGAGCAAATTAAGATAGATAATATATATACATATACTAAAAAACCTCTCAAAAAGCCCTAGTATGCAACATTGTCATGTTGGAGAATTATGAAGTAAGGTGAAGAGTTCAAAGCCAAGGCTTGTGCAAGTTTGAGATTAAACATGATATCAGAGATCTTCAATGCACAAGAAAACCACATAAGGAATTTTGACTGAAAATGGTATATAATAATCATGGTTCCCCATACACAAACTTGGAACATAAACATGTTCTCTCATTGGTATATAATAATCAAGCATTTTCTTGGTTGATTTGGAATAAACATGGTTCCCCATACACTAATTGAATTTTGAAAATGGAAACATATAAATATCTAACAGTTTGAATCTTTAGAGATGCCCTAGAAGGTGGACAAGGAGGGTTTGTGGTGTGACTTTAGGGATCAAGTACTGTGGATCTAGAACTAGAGACAATAGATGTGGTATTTCTTGACTTAGGACTTAAATTTCTAATAAATATGATTCAGATAAGTTTCTAGTTAAGAGTATGATAAAATATTGGCGGAATCATCTGAATTAGTGAGATATGTGGGGGGGAGCATGGTATTGTGGAGCAACTAATTTGATGGAATTTGAGCAAATGCAGAGGATATTAAAAAGAATCTCAAATTCCTATTTGGTACATATTCCTTTTCGTAAAGAATATTATATAAAATATTTTGTATGTTAATATTGTCTTACAAAAATAAGCATCCGTTTTGAATAAGGAAAACTGTTAAGAATTTCTTCATAAATATTTTTGATCATGAGGGGAAAAAAGTAATGAAATTGAGATAAGCTTCTAAAGACTATATTGGATAGCCAAAGATGTGAGGAAAGCTGGGACTCTTGGTAGAACAAAACTTGAGTTGAAGTCATGGATACTAGGAGCAAGAAAATAGGAATTTTTTGGAAGCTTAGGAGTTGTATCTATTTTCTCTATTCTCTATATGTTCATTATAACATAGTGAATTGGTTCTCTCTCATTCGTGAATGTAGATATGGTAAATTGAACTACATTAAAACCTCATATTTTTTACTAAGTTTGTTGTATCTTATTGCCATTGCACAACTCATCAGTTTAAAGCTTCCACTAGCACAACACAAGTCCCAACCCCACAGTACAAGTCCTTAGGCATGTTGGTTTATCAATAAGAAACTCCTTTTACTATTCTATGAGACATGAGATTACATGCCCAACCAACCCTTCTCATATGCTTTCACTAAGTCAAGAACAACGCAGTACTCTTTCTTGCTCTTCTGAAGCTCTCTATCAATAACCCAGGTAAAAGATAAATTGATTAACTATCTCCTATGAATGAAAGCAAATGATTGTTCATACTGTTATTCCATGGCCTAGTCCTTGCTTAATCACCCGTCCCAAAGTCGAATGCAACTCAGATGTTTGACTTGATTTCTTCATATGTACTATAAAACAATAAGCTTAGGGTGTCTCTGGACATTCCATGGAAATTAAATGGCTCCATTGTACCTTACATAGCATCCTGTAATTTCCTGTAGTTTAGTTTTCTATGGCGGGAGGATTCCTCATCCTTCTTTTTGTACTTCTTTTTATCTATCAATATATCTCTATGTCGTTTCCAATCAAAAAATAAAAAATAAAAAAAATAAAACAAAAATGTACATTTCAAGAAAAATGAAAAATGATCCAGTTTTCTCACTTCAAGTGGTGTACTTTTACCATGGAATGCTACCATAAAACACAACAGAAGCATTAGAACTCCCTGAGGTGTCCAAACATGTTCTTTGACTATAGTACACCATGATCACCATCCACATCCTAGCCTCTCTCTGAAATACCATTAGGTCCTATATCTTTTCTAGTCTTCAACAATGTTAACCCAAAAAAGAAGGGAAAAAAAAAGTCAGACACACAGGCAACGTGCATATGGAATTCCAATCTCTATAAAATTCTAACATTAATTCCCCTAAAATTTTCACAGAACCAAAAAGCCACTGACTTAGTGATCATCAACAATGGTCTTGTTTCCCTCTCCTCTCTCAAATTCTAGAGATCTTTGGAAGGTTTTCATGGTTAGAGGTGAGTAAGTGATGGGGTCAATAGAAGAAGGCCTCTTGACAAATCAGGGCTATTTTCAGTAGCATCATTTTGCACCTCTTTTGTTTGGTGGATATTGGGGACAGTTCATCTCCCCTGAGGTTCCCTTGGAAATCCTTGGGTGACCCGTAGTGTGGTTGGAAGCTATGAAGAAGAACCTAAAACCAGATGGCTTCAGAAAAAAGGTAAACAATGACAGTACATGCAATTATGTGTTAGCACTCCCACCTTCGTATAAATACAAAACCTCATAAAAACTAACCTGAATCTACACTTCCAAACTGACCCGGATGACCCTGAGAAAGGAAAATCAACGTTGTTGATAAGCAACGATATAAATTCAGAGAAAGATTTCTGAAAGAATGTTATAATATTTTACCTGGGCATATAAAGAAAGATGAAATAATCTAGCTTCTTCAAGTTGAGACATCTCTCCTTCAATAGCATGGGTGGTATTTAACAAAGCCAGAGTGTCAACAATATGTAGGAATCTGAGAAAAAAATATAATAATTGCAGTAACAGAAGAATTAGCAAGTGAAGTTTTGTCCATAACAAGCAGAAAAGGAAAAACAGCAGAAAAAGAAAAAAGAAACACTTTAAAGATAGGGACCTGTTTAAAGTGGATTTAGTGGATGATATTTATTATTAACTAACAGATAAGGCAGGAAAAGAAAGAGTAACTCTTTAATAATGTCAACCTGCTTAAAGTGGATTTTGTGAACCATGCTGCACCATTGAGATGTTCAGGTAATTGGAGTTTAAAGTTAGCATTTGATCCTTTATGGTACAAGTCTTTTACTTCAGGTAAATGTAGCAAAAGCGGTTCCAAAAGCCCAGCAGCTAGTTTTTCAACTTTTTTGCCACTGCATACTACTGCCTCAAATCTGTAACAGAAAGAGAGCACTCTACAGTATATCAGATAAATTTATTTGTTGTAAACAGAAGATTCTATAAAAAAGAAGATAAAATACACATGCCAGAGAAATGCTAAATAGGCCTCGAGTAATGTAATAACATAAGCGACTTAGGCTTCAGCTACTCGAGGATATCAAGCACTAGATCCAAAAAAAAAGAAGAAAAAAAAAAAGGATAAAACGCACATGCTGGAGAAATGCTAAATAGGCCTAGAGCATTGTAATAACAGAAGTGACTTAGGCTTCAGCTACTCGAGGATATCAAGCACTAGCTCCAGGAATGGTGTCGACTGACAAAAGAATGCAAAGCACCACCTCTTTGTCATGGTTTTAAATTCAGAGTAGCAGTGGATGATCAAATTAAATAAGCATTTTTTTTTTTTTATGCAGAGCAAACTTTTACAGCAAAGCAAAACAATCTATAACAGAAGGAAGCAAAAAGATGAGTACATTGTATACAAAAGGCAAAAGTTAAAATTAGTCAAAGTAAAAGGCAAATCTTCAACTTCGACATTGCCAATCTTGACTGGAATCCTCCTAGAGGCATAGCAAAAATGTTGGGAATTTCCTTTAAGGGCTTTGGAAGCCTTCCAAAAGGGAAAATTCTTTGGCAGGTGGTTGATTTATCTCTGATTTCGTTTCTTTGGTTGGAGAGGAATACAAGGATTTTCAAAGATAGGTAGAGATCAGTTGATGCCATTTGAGACTCATTTTTCTTTTCCTATTCCTTATAGGCCTCAGTCATCAAGCCTTTTGCAGATGTTCCATTGCATATTTCAATGCTAGATTCAAAGAGTGCTTGCTACTCCATCACTTTGAAGGAGGCAATGATAGACTAGTTACTCCCTCCAGTAGATTCAATAAAGTTAAATTTGACGGATGTTCAATGGGTAACCCTAGACAAATAGGTATTGGAGGTGTGATTAGAGATCATTCTAGTAAAGGATTGAGAGCTTTCTCTAAGCAAGCTAAAATGGGGTTAGCCATCAAGGTAGAGATATAGGCAATATTGGAGGGTTTAATGTAGGCAAAAGTTTTATCTCTATCCAATCTAATTATAGAAAGAGATTCTGCCACTGTTATATCTTGGGTGAAAATAAGGAAAGGGATTCATGGAAGTTTGACATTGGATGTGAAAAATAAAAAATACTACAATTGAGTTGGGTTATTCTTTCTCTTGGATTCCTCGTTCAACAAACCAAGTCATAGATCAGTTAGCCAAACAAGGAGCAAAGCATATGACCTACTTTATTGGAGATCGTCTTCCCCCTTGAGTGTCTAATGTTTTTTGCTTCTATTTATATGGAGGTTTTTATGAGGAGGAGCTAGTTTTGTGGTTCTAGCTTTTCTTTTCTTAGGCAAATAAGAGTATGTATGTATATATATATATATAATAAATATATAAAGGGAGCCAAACTAAAGTGGCAAATATGGTATAACAGAAGTATACAAGTGAGAAACAAAAAACCAACTACAGTAACTATAACCCTACTTTAAGAAAATGAGCATAACCATTCTATAAAATCTAACAAAGAACCTGAACCTCCCTGACCGTCTCCTAGAAGGAACCCTCAAAACCACATATGCATATTAGTTATAAGGGAATCCTTGAGAGCTTGGATAGTGCATTGCTCCCTTTCAAAGGTTCTTTGATTTCACTCCTTCCTAATTCTCCATAAAAGGCAAAAAGGAGTTGTTCTCCAGACCTTCCTTTTTCTTTTTTTTTTGCCCACAAAGCTACCGTGTCATCCTTTTAACAAAAAAATGGGAGAACCCACGAGATGCCAAAGAAGGAGAAGAGAAAGTGTCATAACTCTCTAGCTATCCCACAATGGATGAGAAGATGGTCTACCAATTCATTTGCATCTTTGTGCATACAACAAAAACCTGCCAAAACACAACCTGTCCTCTTAAGTTGGTCCATAGTTAGGATTTGGCCCCAAGTCGCTTCCCAAGCAAGAAAACTCGCTTTGGTAGGAGCATAGGAACCCTATATTATCTTTGAGAGGAAAGTCAATTCACCCTCCGTTTTCAACACTCGTTGAAGGACCTCACAGAGAACACCCACTCTTGCTAGCTTTCCAAACCATTTTATCTTCCTCACCTCTAGTTCTACCAAACTCATTTAGTTTTAGAATAAAATTGTGCATACTATCTATTTCCCAATCATGAAAGTTTCTTGAGAAGCAAGGGTTCCAAGTGACCATCCCTCCTTCTACCTCCCGAACATCATTCACCTATGCCTCCTTAGAAGCAACAAAGGTGAATAAAGAAGGAAAAGAATCCTTCAAATGCATATCATCACACCAAGCATCATGCCAAAATTTGGTTCTAGTTCCTGGTTACTTTCTACCATCTTTTGTACATCTTTGAAGGATTGCTTATCTTTCTTGTATTTATCAATTGTTTGATGAATGAAAATGTTTGTTTTCTGATTTTTTATTTTTTTTATTTTTTATTTTTTTTTAAAAAAGTAGCTCTTCAAGAGTCATGGAAATTTCATTGAAATGACTGTCTATAGAAAGGCTGAGTTAATCTATATTTCAAAATGGCCGTGTCAAAATGAAATTTTGAAAATTTTAAATTGCCCTCATGAGCCAGCTCAATCAGCAGGAAATTGTGATGCCTACACAAACTAACAACAAGGTCAGATACTTTCTTGTCATAGAACCATCTTACACCAAATAAATTCCAGCTTGGAACCAAACAATAAGAATGCATGGTGAAACTAGGAAAAGAACTGTTTGACAATCTTCATCTTAATTCTTATAGGAAAATACAGTAACCTGTTTTGGTTTGGCAAAATCTGAAATGCAGCATAATCTAATGGTGCAATAGCATCAATTCCACCCTCCATCTCAACCAGTTTGTCTCACAAGCACACAGATGCCTGAAGGAACAAGAGAAAACAAATTTCATCATCCACAATACGAGATCTCAAACCACTCACACACATAGATTAAAGGAGTGGGTGTTAGTACGAGGGAGGTTAAGTGGAAGGATTAACATAAAAGGAAGGGTCATTCATGGGAAGTGATTTAAATAAACAAACTGTAATCAAAATTAATAAACATGAGCAAGGTGTTAAACAAAATAAGCACATACAAACCCAGACACATCCGCACAGAAAGAAAGGTAAGACAGCACTAGATTATAATTAGAATTTCTATGAACAACTACGTTGCAAGTGACAAAATCTAAATTTTAACAATAGATACATGGATATTTAGGTAGGAAACTGAAAAAAAAAAAAAGAGTAAAATTCCTAAGTAAATCGCTGACATGAGAAGACTAAAATAAAGGGAAAACACCACTCTTAACATATATGTACAAAGAAAAGAGCAACTACACCGAAATGGTAAAGGAAGCTCCTCTATGATAATCAATTCTTTCCAAATTCAGATTTCTGTTTAAGTCACAAGGCTAGTTCAGAACTCACGCTCCCTAAAATCAGATTTGAAGATCAAGCAGGTACAATAAAATGCAAAGATGGAGAATGGTAGAAACTGGCATTCTGGAAGATCAAGAGGCCAAAACAACCATGTGTAATGTCTTACTTTTGACCAAATCTATGGCCAAAATCATCAACACGATACTTTTTTTTACAAAAAAAGTACTACTTTTTTCTTGCATTACCGTCTCCAAGATCTACATGTTTTGTGAAGACCAAACAGCATGCACTTAATTCTGGCTTTTGACGCAGAAGGAGTAACCCTATAGAAACACTGAACAGAAACCAGATCTGGCCGAACTAATTGCCCTAATACTAGCAGGTCACCGACAGATGAGTCGCAGCTTACCGCAGTGTTAGAAGCCAAATCTCATTTAATTTTCAAAGACATTCCGGTGGTCGGTGATGATGAGGCTCTTGAGTTTCTGTACAGAGAAGTGAGCGAGGAAAAATGCGAAGCAAAGAACGGAATAATCAACAAGAAAGAGCACAGATCTGAGTGAAAGAGACGCGTGTTGATTCCAATTTCCAACAGCTCCTGTCCGACCACGCTCTTCACACTCACCTTCAAAACGGTTGGTGAGAGAGAGACAACAGCCACAGAGATTATCCAACAAAGCCAAGTAAGTAGCGTGGAGATGAGATACATATAAATAGGTACAAAGGCAGCTGGGGTAAGTGGCGTAGGAGATAAAAACTTTACTCTCAAGGCTCAGCTCAGTGATACCAGGAGAAAGCCTCCCAGTAAATTTTTGAATTTTGTTTCACAGTTGTGATAAGGGCTAGACAAAAAGAGCGGGCCTTTCCCCTTCCAGAGACTACAACTATTTTATTACAAAGACCAATGATTTGCTACTGCCGCTTGTTAATTGGCATTTTAGGAGAAATACAACGCTGGAAGTCCTGTTCCATTGAAAGTAGGATTTTTAAATAAATAAATAAATATATATATATATATATATATATATATATATGATTGTTCAATAAATAAACACAAAAATATCGTCTTTTCAAAAAAAAAAAAAAAAAAAAGGTCAATGTCAATGCTATAATTTTAGAATTAGCCCTTGAAAATATAATATCAAATTGTATAAGTAAAAAAACTATGATATAAACAGATGAGATAAAAATTATATATATATATAAATGAAAGAGATCATGTACAAAATACAAAATATAATATTATGATACAAAATAATAAAACTCAAAATTATATATATAGCATCATCCGATTTATAACGTTTTTTTTTTTTTTTATGGATACTAAATTGGTAGCACAAGGGGATGGAAATTTTAATGCAGTGTTGTACCTAAATTCAAATAGGGAAGTATTGTGGGAAAGACTTAAAAGGTTGGTACAACCCAATTTGAAAACGATTCTTGGAAAATTGTTTTTTAATTTAAAATTTGGTTTCATAATTTTTTTTTAAAAAAACAGTTTTTCAAAAATTTGCTTTCAAAATATGTTATTTTCTAGAATCAAATTGAAGTGCTTTTCAAGCATTTTTGTAAAGTCTTGTAGAAAATATGAAAAATGTTTTGAGAATTATTACAATATTGAGTATAAGTGTACATTAGCATTACGAGAATAAGCAAAGAAAACTATTTTTAATATCTGAGTTTTCAAATATAAGTTTGTTTTAGGATTATTTTCGTAAATAATAATAAGAGGCAGCGTTTTTTTATTTATTATAATTACATGATCCCTTAAACTACTTAACTTGCTGGTCCAAGCACGAGAGCAGTGGGAGGACCATCTTTTGCGACTGGTATTCAGAGAAGTGTCAGAAATATGAAATTGCAGGAAGAATGAGATGAATAAAATTAATGTGTGACTTGTGGGGCGAAACGCACATTGAGTGTAAGGTAGGAGAGCAATCGTAAAGCATATGTGGTAGAAAGATAATGGGTTGCCATGTGAAATGCAATTGATACGTTCCTTCCTTCGTAAGCCCCCATCAGGCACCAACCAACCTAGCTTCTTTTCCTAATTCCTCAGCTTGTCACCCGTCTGCCAAGTGCCCACCAAAAAGATACCCATCCATGCATGTTTGCAACTCGTACAAGTTAAGACAACAGTGGCCAGGGCGGTGCGATAGCCAATTGGTGCTTTACCATTACTATAACAGCCCATCATGAAATGATTTGTTCATCATACGCCAAACTCATTTATTTATTGAATATGCTCATCCCCAAATATATTCATTCTCCAAAACCTTATGTTTTGATCCAAATCAATCCACGATCTCCTTCTACACGAGCAACACAAGATAGTTAGTTAGAGGCCTTTTTCTTCTCAAGAGGTCTTATGCATAAAAATAAAAAAATCAAGTGGCCTCTCAAGCCAAAAAATAAACTTTTGTGAGAGTCCTCGGTTCCAAACTTCTTTTGTAGGACTAAGACATAGTAGACTTAGCTTTCAAAAGGCTAAAACTATAATGTTTGATAAGAATATGATATGTCTTAATAAATCGACAAAAAAATATCAAAATAATTAAAATTTTCAATGGCAAGAGATATCGAATCAGATTTCATTTTAGATTTGTCTGATATCGGATATTTTGATGAAATATCCCGATATTTTCATCCTTAATTCATTATAGGTTTTATTCAATGTGTGATCATATATAATAATGTACTCATCATAGAAAAATCATTCTAATGATTAAAACAAGTCATCATCCTAATTAAAAATAGTACACTACATCTCATATGAATTGTTCAAATCCATAAATCAATGATAAATCACTAATCATCTTATAAGGAACTTATGAATTTGATCATATATGCAACTCATGTACAATGCAAGTGATATGGGTATAAATGCTTATATAATAATTAATGCTAACGAGAATAGAAAAAGAGAACTAGAATCCTAATAAATAAATTCATAAATAATACTTTATTTTATTACATCCATGGATTGAAATGTCGGTATTTTTTGACAAAATATGAAGCAAACTAACATGATATTCCCCATCAATAATCAATTAACGGATTTATCATCGAAATTTATCGGCATTTTTGCCAATATATTGGGAAATTTCCCGATATTATCGTTGTTACAACCTACACTCCTCCCCCTGCCCTGGTGGTTGCTGCTTACACATACTGTCCCTACTGCCCTGCCCTTCAAATTTTTTTAAAATTGTTACATCGCTGCTTAGGAGACTCAAACCCCGACCTTGGTTACCACTAAGGCAAGCTTCCCCTTATTAATATATGTTGATAATAAATTTATGAAAGTTCTTTATTAAAAAATTAATTAATTAATTAATAAATGTATAAAAATCATCATTATAATTTTTTTAACAATATTTTTTAATATCCTTTATATATTAAAAAATTATATATACATCATCATTTATTTTACATTATTAAATGCATTTAAATTAAATAAATTATAGTTTTAATATTAAATGTATCATTATTTATCTCATTAATCATATTTTAAAAAATTACTATCACTTCACTTTTAAATTTTTTATATGTATCATATTAATTTTATTTAATTTTGAATGTTTTTATATTTTAAAATATTAAAAATATAAATTTATTCAAAAAAATACTAAAATATGAAGAAAAAAATAATGAAGTTATAATATTTTATAAATTAAAATTAATTTGATTAGATAAATAATAAATTATTAAGATCTATTTATCCTTACTTATCGATATTTTTCTCTTTGATCATATCTATGTCAACTATACTTAGAAAATAACTTTAACATGTATATTTTTATTTATTTGATCATTTTTTTGGATTTTTTTTTCTAAATATTCCATGAATTTTGAATAATTTTTGTCTTACTGATATTTTTGTCAAAATATTCACCAATATTTTTCCAATATTTCCAATATATCCATGAAATTCAGGTACTAATATATTCATGTTGACCGATATTTCAAACCATGGTTACATCATGTCATGCTTTGAAGGGCTCTATTATAATAAGCATAACATATATGTATCTTCATTAAAGCACATAACACTCCAAAACTTGTCTAATTGAAGTCAAATAAATCATTTCAAAAGTTAGAAGAAGTTTTTTTCATATAAAAACCACCTTTGATTTATGTATTTCATTCTTAAAAAGATTTTCAAAAAGGTATACAATCATCAAAGGGGAAAGTTTGGCTATTATCCTCTCATATGAAAATATTATTAAAATCAAAACCTAACTATTCTTATTTCAAATTAACAACTTTATTCCCAAAAATATTTGGGTCTTCATGCATTGTTGCCTGATGTGTTTTTTAATGTCAAAAATGTCCTCCATTTGCCACGCAAGACTCCAGCTAACCTGCCCACATGAGAAAAAAAAAAAAAAAAAAAAAAAAAGGCAAAACAAAACTCCAACGTTCTTTTTCCTTCATTTTCTCCATTGAGTACTGAACCAAACAAAAAAATTCTTCATCTCCTACCCACGTATTTTTTAGAATAAAGTTGTTAATTTGAAATAAGAATAGTTAGGTTTTGATTTTAATAATATTTTCATATGAGAGGATAATAGCCAAACTTTCCCCAATCAAAGGAGCTATGAGTGTTGGATTTTAGAGGCATCAGACTAGGGCGCAGTTCAACCAATTTGTCAATCAAAAGGTAAACCGAATTGATATAGTAGTGTTCCCTTGTGTGTTTCATTTGGTAGTGAGTTATAACTACCTTTCCGATTTGACCAGCTAGTCAATTGGATGATCATGTAAGTCTCCAATGCTTACTTGCAATATGCATTAATTTCTAACAACTAGTTGGCCTTTATTTTATATAAAAAGGTTCTTTTAACTCTCATTTGTTCATTTCAATAACCATGCATTAAATATCAATCAGTCTGAGAGTTTTTTTAGTGTTTGACTATTCAAAATCTTGCATATCCAATTCGTGCACATTAATCCTAGTTTCTTTGTATTCATCTAAACCAAAAAAATTAAACTAGTTTTTATCCTTGTCAATTCAATCTTTTGTCCTTGTGAGAGAAGAATCTAAGTGTGAGATACAACTTAAGAATTCTTCAATTGAGATATAATTTGTGAGATTTTTAATAATGAGGTATCTCTTGAAAGCAATTGTAAAAGGGATATTAGAATCATAATCCAAGTATAAAGAATTCGAAGGTTTCAAGTTATAAAACTTTTGAACTCTAATATTTGTTGTAGTTTGAAAAAAGTGAATGTAAGCCAAATTTTACTAAATTACTATAAAAATCTTAAGTTTGCAATTTCTTTATCTCGTTTTAAATCATCTTTTATATTCATTTTAGTTAAATTTTGTTAAAACCTTAAAAAAAAAACTAACACTCATTTCACACCACCCTCTAAGGTGTCTACTAAATTTGAATTAGCATAACTTAATATTCACCCTTTCTTCCTTTTTTATAATATAGATGCGTTAAAGATCATACATTTGATGTGCATTAAATATGCCTTACACTCCTAGTTTTGCGTTGCATGATAGAGGCATAGGGGTAATGATGTAGAATGGTCGTTCCTCGCATGTGATGGTGCCATGTGGATTAAGGGGTTCTTAGGACCCTAAAGTGTTACATATAAGGTTTGCATAACTAGGCCCTCTCTAATTAAACTTACCAAAAAAAGACGTGGGAATTTTTCTAGAGAAGGCCTTGGTCATTTCTTACAATTACTTGGGAAAGTTGTATAAGTTGCGGGGGATCAAGGTTTCCCTATAAATGTTGTGTTGTTTTGTATGCTTATTGGTTGTGCATCTTATGGGCCTTGTAAAGGGCTAACTTAAGAGACTTCTAATTGTTGCATAGTGCACAAAATTTGAGGGTAAACTTCATGTTGTTGAGGCTAAGCTTCCTATTTTCTTTTCCAAACACACTATGGACCAATTGAGTAGGAGAGGTTTCTTCTCCAAAGAATTACTTCCCCAAAAGAAATGCTCGTGCATTTTTTTTTATCTCGTATTAAATGGATGAAGTGTTTTTTTATAATAATTAACTATCATCATTAGACAAATAATGGGACTCCCAAGAGGCTAACCTTTTGAGGAGCCTCTTCTCCATCACATCCCATAACAAAAACTTAGCATGTGGAAAAAGACTAAGGAGTCAAGTGATGTACCTCCTCCCAACCCAACAAAAAGGCTAATTCTTCAATAATGGGATTCCCCCAATAGTGACTATTTAACTTTTCTCCAAGTTCCTATTCAATCTTTGGACGACTCCAAATCAAAAGAGAGTGGAAGGTCATTTGCCAACTTTGAGTCTTGTAGATATGTAAAATCTTATCCAATGAATTCACTTTTAGGCCAAACCCCTTCTTACTCATACCAGGAAAAAGAAATTTTATTCTTCTCAAACTCGTCAATCTAGATCCTATGACTTTATTGACTCTCAAAGCAATGTCTAGAACTTAACCTTCAACAAAAGCATGCTGAGTCTCTAAACAACCTTTCTCATTATTTTCACAATTCTATGACGTCACAACTTTTGCCAATATTTTGTATGGCTCCAACAAAAGTAATGGGCATAAAATCCTTCAGATTTTCAGTTCTCCTCTCTTAGGGTTGGATACTAAGAAGATGGTGTAAAGGTTTTTCTGAAAAGAGCTAATCTCAAAAGAATTCTTTGAACATGACGCCTAAAATATCCCTTTCGATGATTATCCCAATAATTCTATTAAAAAGCCAAGTGAATCTATCTGACCGGAGAGCCTTGCACTCATATATGCTGTTGATCATCCTTTTAGTTCTTCCCTACAACGAAAGGCATCTCCGCCCCAATGCCTTGGACACTAATCATAGACTTTAAAGCAAAATCTTTTGCAGAGGCATTATTCACTCACTAGAATCTAAAAACAAATGGTGAAAAAAAAAAAAAAAACCCAACCCTATCCTCCATCCGTCCTTGTTAAGCTACATTACATTCACCGTCGAACCTCACAAGCTGATTCCTTCCCATCAGCACTTACCATTATATGAAAGAATTTGATGCTTCTATCACCCTTTTAAGCCAAAATTCCTTGGGACTTTGAATTGTCCCCAAGAGGCTTCCCCCAGATCCTCCCAATAACAATACTCATTTAAAGCTATATCCGTTGTTTCTAATTCCACCTTTATATAAAAGACCTAAATTTTACAGGTTGTCTTCAAGCCAACAACATTTTCAACCCATAAATTAAATGGAAGAGAAGCCAAATCTTCCACCTTTCGTGCTTTAACTTCTGCATTGAACTCTCACCTCTCCTATTGAAATAGGTTGTTAACAGGACGATTCAAGATTGAAAAGATTCTACTATTGATCAATAACTGAGATTACAATATAAGAAGCATGGAATTACAAACTCATTGCATCATGCTTATAATTTGATACTAATCCCGCAAAGGATATCTCCTTTGAAACCATCTAAGCTAAACGAAATCAGCAACCAAGTTTGAATTTCAACAACGGCAGCAACCAAGCTTGAATTTCAACAGCGGGGTGAGAGGGAGGGAGGGAGGGAGGGAGAGAGAGAGAGAGGTGAGAGGGAGGGAAGAAGGGAGAGAGAGAGAGAGATAGACGGCAGCCGGTGCCCCATAGCAACCTAGAATTATAATGCACAACTACAAAAGTGAATATGATTTTATAATCTCATCTATGACAACCAACAACATGAAATGTGAACACCAGATAAACAAAAGAATAAAAATGAACTAGGACAAGCGCATTTAATGGTACAGTTCCACCAAGTTCCTGCAGTGGTGCAGCGTAATGAATTCAACCATCTGGAAGGAAGAATCACAGAACTAACGAAATACACACATCAGTTGGACCATACATGGACCAGGCCATGCCTGTTGCCAGTATAAATCTCATTGCGTTCTTCATCATAGAAAAGAGCAGTAATATCTTCCAGGGCTTCTGCAACCGTGCTTCTAATCCTAGAGGCAGAGGCATGAGCTCGTTTCCTTGAGCCACCGATGCTGCTGCTGCTGCTGCTGAAATTGCTACTGCAACTGCATTCATTTTCCATCGGGAAATTGTTGCTTGCTTTTATTTTTGCTAGACATTTCCCAGTCAAAATATTGCTTATGTTTATAGAACCCGCTGCAAGAGGGATGCAAACACTTGTTAGAGATGGCATAAATCAGACATCAGAACGCAACCATGCATGCAAATGTAATAATGCAATGCACAATATATCATAATGTAAAACTACCCAAATAAATTACAACCAATTCAAAGTTGGGCAATTTTTGTACATTTCTGTATTTTTCAATTCCAATCAATTTGCAGCCCAACCGTTAATCCTGCAAATCAACTAGGCATTCAGCCTGAAAAAGCAGTATTTTCCATAAAATATAGCATGACAAAAATGAAAATACCATTTCCTTCTGACAAAGGATCATCAGAATCAGCCTTGCAGTAAGAAATAATAAGATCCTGGTCACTTGTGATGTATATGTTGTTGGTGTTGCAATCAGGATGCCACAAAAGGTGATCCTCAAACGAAGTTACAAGTTCCCCTCTGAAGTTCCAAACAGCCACTGTTCGATTCCTAAACGTCAGGAATAATTGATTCTCATATAGAAATATAAATGCAGATGGTGTCATAAATTCAGTTCTGCTAACTTCTTTTAACTCGGAATTGCGTACCTGCAAAGAAATAGCATCTAGATTTCATATGTAAATAAAAGCTCACTGTTTCAAGACAAAGACAAAGATTCTTACATCAAGAATCTGGAGATTCTCGTTTTCTTGCTTGACAAGAAGCTTTTCATTGAACTGTTCAATGAAATCCACCTTCTTATTCCGATGAAGCAGATGGTTGAAAGATTTGAGAACAGTACCATCCTCTATTGAAAGAATCTTAAGAGGAACATGGCTACTAGCTTTGGTGAAAATTAACAACATAATGCCTGGACTGTTTAAGAGGAAATAAAATGGTATAAAGATAAATACTTACAAAGACAGAGCACCAAAGCAGATGAAATAGAGGGTAAAAAGAGTGTGTGTCCTTTGAATACGGGTATATGAACCACAGACCAAAAAACTTATGGGGTCAATGCATTGTAAGCCATATATGTGCATGCGCTTGAATGTTCACTTGGGTCACAAGTCATCAAGGTAATCAAAACAAAAATAATAATAAAAAATAAAATCACACCCTCACACACCACTGGTGTCGAAGTCCAATTTGTTCCACAATTGTGTGACTGAAGCATCATGATCATCAACTAGCCAAGGCAAACATTGAACCATAAAAGTTTTTCTTAAGGACCCTGACTTGATGTCCACTGAAACTTGCCACCAGGGAAAACCCTTATTCCATACCAAGCCACTTACTAGTCGCCATGGAGAAAAGCCTAAGAGGTTCACTACATCACACATGAAATTGATAGCCTCATATTTTTTCAAATAATTATCAAGGCATACACACAAAATTCTTAGCTGTCGAGGGTGGGGGGTGAGTAGGGGTTGTATGGAGAAGGTGGAGACTGAAGCTGATTAAAAGCACTATTGCCAGCTTCCCTATCTTTTTTGCGTCACTGTTTCTGTTCCTTAGATTGTGCATCTTAGGCTCAAAAGATTTAGATTAATATCCTGCATCAAGAGGGTCTTTAAAGAGGAATTGCACTTAATGAAGTAGTACTCATCAGTCTGTTCATATAGGGTGTCAGGCATAAGAAGATTTTTGATTCTAAACAAAGCTTTACTGATTAAGTGGCTGGGGAAGTTTGCACTTAAGTAAAATAATTTGTGGAGGCCAGTCATTATGGTGAATTTTGGGGTGGATAAAAATAAGTAGTCCAATGAGGGGAGGTAGGGATATTGCATGAATCTCAACTCTTAGGGAACCTATTAGAAGAGGTCAGGATGCTTTTTACAGTAGAACAAAATTTTCAGAAAGGGATGATCTCAAGTCTTTGTTTGGTTTGATGCCTTATGTGGATAATCTTAGAAAGAAAGTTTCCTTATCTTTTTTAGCATTGCTTTGCACAAAAATATTTGGGTTGCAGATTTATTGATGAGGGTGGTAAAAGGAACCACTTTTTGGGCCATTCTCATGACTGAGAATTGGAAATAGTTGCCATTTCCTCGCCCCCTTCAGTCGGCCGTTGTTACAAGTGATTTAGGTATAAATTAGTGCAAAAACATGGTAAGAGCAGGTGTGTTTCGATTAAATCTGCAGTAAATACTTATTTTGCGTGCTTTCTACTAGTTTCCTAAGGAGGTATGGGGTCGGAAAACTCCTTTAAAAAGTCTGTTTCTCTGCTCAGGAGACAGTATGGAGAGGATTCTAACAATCAACCATCATATAAGAAGCAACTGGTTATTGATAAACTGATGTGCCTGTACAAGCACAATGAGGAGCTAGCAGGACATATTCTCATCCATTAATGAAGGCCTGCATCATGTGATACATCTCTAGTCTCTGTAGGATGAAACTGTGATTGGTCAAGTTGTCCATTGGCTGGCATGGCCACATGGGCATTTTGTGGGCAAAAGAGGCAAAAGAAGTGTGGAGAATGATCCCTTTATGTTTGTTTTAGTACATTTGGAAAAAGTGAAACAGTAGGATCTTTGAAGACTTAAACCATTCTGACCAAGTAATGGGAAGATGTACGATCTCTGAAGATTTGAACCATTCTGATCCCTAAAATGTTGTTAGAATGGTCCGTAGATCTTCAGATTTGCTATTCTCTTTCATAGAGTTCGATGATTGCATGGGGAGGGCTTATGTTGATGTAGGATCTTCTTCCTTTGGGTGCAGTTTGTATGCTCTCAATGTACCAAGCTTCTCCTCCCACCCCCCAAAAAACACAAAAAGAACTGTACTACCTAATACAATCCAATGTTTTAAAAGACTAAAGCTAGCCTTGAGGTGTTTTGTCCAAACGAGGCGAAGCATAAGCCACAAGGTGGAACAAGGCATTAAGCCTCAACTTTAGCAATAATAAAGAGAAAAAAATCTTAAAAACCAGAAAAATACTAATAAAAAACAAGAAAATTAAATAATAAGAAAACTATATAGTGTATAATAATCAAATTAATTGTATATCATTCTCAATAACTTCTAATTTAATTTTTGTCTCTCTTCTAAAATCCAACTCTCTCTCATGCATTTATCAAATAATCTATCACTAGTAGGATCATCTAGTAAATCATAATTATATCCGATTACTCTATTATTTTCTCTATCAATATCAATGTCAATCCATTTTTCTTTTTTATCCATTAATTACAATGATCTTTTTCCCTTTATCCAACAATAGTAAGATAATGATTATATATAAGCTCGGTTACTATAGTGACCAACAATTCTTTTATTTCTTCTTCCCAATCTCTTTCTTTCATTTCCATTTAAAGGGTTAATTGGTAGTCAACTAAGCCCTTATTTTTTAAAAGGTTTAACCCTAATCTTGATACAAGACAAAACTTATAAATCAATACTAAAACCCTGTAAAAGCACAAGTTACTTTAACCAATAAATATTGAGGCTTAAACCTCTTAACAAATGCATACAAAAAGTTGATAAAGGCCCTAAACCCATTAAAACATTTTAAATATTTGAGGCTTAAGCCTCAAGGCTATAAGCCCCAATCAGGTGAGGCTTCAACCTCAATTACTATTTATCAAGGCTATAGCCCCAAGGCTAATTTGCGTAGCCTCGCCTTGAGACAAACCTAAAGGCATAAGCCTCAATAGCCTTTTAAAACACTGCTACAATCATTAAGTCACAAAAATATATCCCAACTACCAGAAGGCAGGTGAACTAGGAATGGACTGGCTGATTGGCAAGACGGTAGCACAGGAGACCAACCAGTTGCCTGAAGTACATGTCATAGTTGCCATACATAATGTGAGGTAAAACATACTTCGTCACAAATCAAACTTCTATAGATGATTTATCGCTTATATAATGGAAGGACAAAAGATAATCCAGGATGATTTTCCTTAGGACATGTGTTACATGAACTCTGGTTATATGAAGTCTTGAGTATGTTCAGTTCAAATTAGTAAAACAAATCAAAATTAGATCACAGAACCTTGAAGATGTAATGAGAGGAGAACCAGAAAAGAAAAGAACATGCTGTTTTATCCAAACAAAAAAAGGAAAAGAACATGCTTTCAGGCAAAGAAATCATATACCTGTAGCTAATACTTGCTTGTCCCTATCAGGAGAGGATAGTTAACAAAATCATACAAATACACACACACACATCTATATAGGTTTGTATGAGCAAGAAATATTACCTGATCTTGATTTCTTGAACATGTTTATCTGATATGGAGTACAACATTGTATAGTTTTTCAGGTCAAAGACCTTGTATATGCTAATGGAAAAACAAAATAAAGTATCAGAATCAAGAAGAAAACTGCACACCAAATATTCATAGCCAAGTGCATAAAAACAGAGAAATAGCTTAATATTTACCTATCTTGTGCAGAATAAGTGAGTACCTTCCCATTTACATCATCAAACTCTACAAAACCAGGCCATTTAAGTGACTCAGATTCAAAGAGAGCAAAGCCAGCATCCGGTTTGCCCCTCCTTATGTATCTGGATAATTCAACCAGGATTTTTCAGTTAAAAAATAAAAATAAGATAGCAAAACAAATTGTAGAAAACTAAAGCAAAAAAATGTTACTTCATTTGTTTATTTATTTGGAGGGTGGAGAGGAGCAGTGAGAAGGGAAGGAAGGAGAGAATATTTAAAGAATCACGCACTCAATCCTTGTGGTTCTGCATTTCAAAGAACTGAAGTTGTCTGAAGCATAAACTGAAACTGTGATAAGGGAATCATTATTTTTATTATAAAATAGGCTTCGAATAACTTCATCAGGACTGACATTCAGAAAGCATATCCTCTGGTTAGTTTCTGCATCCAACAATGGACATGTTATAATCCTCATTTTAACCTTCAGAAATATAACCTCAATACGAAACACATCAATGGTAAAATTAGAAAATAATGATCATGACTACTACCTCGGCTAAATGCTGCACATACACCAGATTGGGCAAGAGCAAAGACAATGTCACGTGCTGCTACTATCTCAATAATTTTTGACCTCTTCCTCAGAAAGGGCAGAACCAGGGTACAATGTCCCTTCGGATCATGGGTATCGTACTCCTCCTGATGGATAGAAATTTATCCAACAATATATCACAAGCAGAGTTTAATCAATAATACATGATAGGCTAAGAATACCTATTAAAAAGAATAGGCTAAGAATGCTTCTGAAAATGATAAGTTCACTCATGCATACTACTAATTGAAAAGTAAAAGGATAAAATCAAAACTTCAGTATAAATCCTCCCACATATATATGGGAGATTTTTTTTTTTATAAGCATGCCTAAAGCTAAGTTTTTAAATTGCAATGATTTGACTAAACTATTATTTGACATCCACCCAATTTCATCTCCAATTAAATTTGAGAAGAGGTTTGAGACAGCATCCATCCAATTACACTGCATTCCACACTAAAGTTTCAGTCTGAGGACTAGATATATTCAGAAGTTAGACCTGTGCCTAAGCACAAGTCATTTGATTTCAGGTTTATGTGCATGACTTAAGGATTGATTTGATGCACTAAATTAATTGATTTTTTCAGGTAAGATGAACAACTATAGCATCAGAAAATAAAGTGGATAAATGCAGTGGAACTGCCCTTCTATTTGATTCCCAATTCATCTAAACATAAGGTTCCACAAGTTTATCTCCATCACCCTGCCCATTCCTATACAGCACCATACATAGAAAAAAAAATTCCCAAAGATTATTACAAACTTATTTTTGTTTTTTAAATTTTGATACAAATAAATATTTTTTTTTCTATAGTAAACAAATCTATTATAGGAAAAGCAAGAATATGTACAAGGAGAAAGGGCAATGAGTCCTTCACAAAGCAACCATAGATAAAGGAAAAAGATGGAATAGCCAATTCTTCACCTATACAACTCCGATATAACAAATAATCTAATATGAGAACATTACTCCCCACAGCAGTTTTATGGACGAAAGAAAGATCGGGGGTTGAGAAAAATGATATTGATTACGGGAAATCTCATCCAAAACCTGTTTATTATTTTCTGTAATAAAGAAGTATATGTTAAGTGATTATCGCAACCCATGAAAATCTGACAAGAATTGTGAATTGAAATCCCAACCCCCCATAACCAATAAACCTTGCCCTGTTCGTATCCCACCATGGAGGCAAGTTACTCAAATACCTTTTTCTTTTTATAGGTAAATGCAGATTATAATAAAAGGCCAAAAGGGGCGCACCAAAGTACACATGGTGTATACAAACGGCTGCCAAAAAGCGCCACAGTGTATACACGGTGTCCTCAAATACTACAGTCTACTCTCATCTCCAACCACCACCATCACCACCACCTTATTTTCAAAGTTGACTCAAATGACTAAGATATCTTTGCAGCATTAACGTATTCAATTAGTGGAAAGAAACATTTCACCTTCACAAAATTGCATTCTAACCAGTTGCCGAAACTTGAATATATGATGCCATAAAAATTTTTTATGTAAAATGATACATATTGAATGTGGTAAAACTTTTTTTTGTGAGATCTATTTGGAACCTTTCCGTCACAGTGAGTTCTTCCAGGGGCAGCCAAGGATCTTATTGGCACTGGATAAGCAGCAAATGGCTCCTCTCTGCTTGTTGGGTGCATCTAAAGAGAGCACAATGGCCAAGATTTTAATGAAGAGGAGCTTTTTATAAAAGATTGAAAGAAGTTTTCATCAAATCCCTTATATGGTAGCCTAGTGTCCCATCAAGGATGGTGAATTGCTCTCTATTGAATTCCATTGGTGATTTTAGCTAGAGCTTTTGTTTGTCTCCAAATCTTTTCTGTGTACATAGGTTTACCCTGCTTTTGTTAGGCATTTATTAATACATCTCTATTTTCCAATTAAAGAAATCCTGGTTCATATCTCATCTTTAGTGCATCTTATACTACCCACATAATCCTTGATATGATGCAAATTAAACATGATATTATGATATTATAAATATGGTAGATAATGCTATGATATAAGCACCTTTGGCTCTTTCTAAAGCATTTAAAAAAAAAAACCAGAAATTTTCCCTTTAAAAGAAGCTTCATATTAATTGTTCAAAATGTACTTTAAGAAAAGAAATGATCGACAAAAAGCAATATTTTAAAAAGCAAAGAGAATTCCCTGTTGCGGTTACTAGATCCACTAAAATGAACTAAGAGAATTCCTAGAATGATATGAAGTCATCAAGAGCAAAAGAATTCATGAAGAACAATAACTGTGGATCAGGATTTGATGCTAAGAAGAGACTTATTGATACTCCTGTCCTCTTTTTAAGTCCAACATAGATCCATCCCATGGTTTTTCTTTAAATATTCATATGGGGAGTTTCCACATAAATATTGTGTATCACCTCTTTATTTATCATTTTTTGCATTTTATTCTGATTCATTGCCATGCTGAGAAAATCTTGCTTGAAAGAATTTTATTTAGGGACTTGATTATTGATTTGAGATTAATAAATATTTAAAATAACCCTAATTCAATTGAGACATACTCCCAGCATCCATCCAAACAATCTAAGTACCATTAAAGGATGACGATGAATGAGGAATTTTCCTTCGTAGTTATGCATTTCCTTTGGTGGCAGTGAATGATGATGTACTAGGAAACTTAGAACTTCAAACAAGATATATGAATGCACGCACAGAAGTATATATATGCCAATGGACCATACAAGTACATAATTACACTTGTATATGATCATATTTTTTGGTATGCTGATTGAGACATTTAGGAAATTAGAACTTGGAATTGTTAAGTCAGCAATGTATATCATGTCAACTTGGGCTAAAGTCTTACACCCTGCTTCACAGGGTCCTTACAAATATATGATCATAATTGTATATGACTATAGTTTCTTTTTTGATATATTCATTGAGACTTTTTAAGGAATTTACAACTTCATGGGGTCTGTACAAGTATAAGTCTATACTTGCTTTTTGATATATCGGTTGAGAATTGAAGGCATTTACAACTTCATGGGGTCTGTACAAGTATATGGCTATACGTATAAGAAACAACATATATTGTATATGATCTTCTTCTTCTTCTTCTTTATCTTAACTTGGCATTGTTAAGCTAACAATTTGATCCAACCATCCCATTATGATGATCTTGTAGTAGGCAATACCAGGTATTTCGGCTTCAAAACTTAATAACATGTAGAAAATATGGGAAGATTGGTTCTGCCCTTTCCACTACAATCTATAAGAAACTTCTAGAGCTTTTTATTATAAGTGATAGTTATTTCTTCTTCTTTTTTGTCTTAACTTGGCATTGTTAAACTAACAATTTGACCCAACCAACCAATTATGATGATCTTTTTTCGTAGTAGGCAATACAAGGCATTTCAGCTTCAAGACTTAATAACATGTAGAAAAGATGGGAAGTTTGGTTCTGCTCTTTCCACTAGAGTCTCTAAGAAATTTCTGGAGCTTTTTATTTTAAGCAATAGTTATCAATTCAAATTGCAGTGGAACATTTAGTAATATACTGATCTGGCACTCCATTTCAAGTTTATTTTGCATACAAACAGAAATATAGCCCTGACAATCCTTTCTCCTAACTATGAGGAGGGCCATAATTTATTCATAAAAAAATTATCCTAGTAGTGAATCAAATTTCTAATTACAGGATTCCAGGAAAATGCAAGTGCTGAATCATGGCCATTCTAAGTAAATAGCAAATACATTATTCAGTGGAAATGAATTATTAAAAATAATAATAATAAGTAAATAAAAGGAAACACTAATGCTAATAAAAATAAGGGAAGAGTAGCAGGGAAAGCTCAATCCTCGACTCTAAAACTCAGATTCAATGGAACAATGAGAGCAGACCATGTATTGTAGTTGTTCAAGATCAGATTCAACGTTTTAGGGCTCTTTCAGAATTCTAGTGTTGTCAAAGTTAGGAGAAAAAAATATTCCTCCTCTAACAATCCTGATTCAATAGCTATGGTTTACATTCTGTAAATAATCAGAGCAGCCCATGTCTTATATTCTCTCAGAATGAGATTAAAAAATGTCCATTCTTGAAATGTCTAGTGAAGTCAAAGTAATGAGACTGATTCTAATTTCCAAATCGACAAGGGACATAAAGAGGGAGCTTTTCTTACGGTCGCTATGCTTTTCTTTCAGTTCCCCTCACCGATTTTACTAAATTCCCACAATTTACTACAAAACAAAAGCTTCTCTTGACGCAATTTGGAGCAGCTTAAAAAGAAATATAGAAAGGAATATATATGCTGGTTAAAATCAAATTGTGACTTTGATTTAAAAAAACAAAATAAATTCCTTGGCGCATGTGCAAGAAGGCTAAAACACCCAGACGAGAATATGGCTTTAGAACCCTAGCGTCTAAGTTAAACGCCAAAGATTGTGAGAGAAGACCGGTTTGAAACACAACTAAGCTGCAATAGGGTATTTTATGATTGATCCAAAACAAAATTCATAAAACATGAAAGGAGAGAGATTGGACGGAACGAATATAACCTGCAAGCGTATATTTCTGAACCTTTCCTGGGCGTCGCTCATACTGAAAGAACGGTCACGCTTGGAACAAATTTCACGCCTCTGAAGCTTCTTAACGCTGTTCACAAATCCATCATTACGAGGTCGCTTCTTAGCCACAACCCGCCGGCCACTGCCAGGTCGAGGACTCACCGATATCCTCTTCCCCTCCATCATTTCACAAACACTTCAAATTACACACCACTTTGGTGCATCACCATCAAATTCCAACAGGAAAAACCAAAATTTTTTTTTTTTTTAAATACGATTAAAGCCTAGGGCTTTTGACTACGAGAGAAAAGCAAGACCGCCACCAAAATCCCTACTACAAATGATGTCCGAAGATTCCGAACCTCCTAAATAGAGCTCTGAGAAAGAGAGGGGAAGAGAGGAGAAGAGAGGGAGAGAGCGGAAGAGAGAGAGAGGATATTATATGTTAGATTTCAATGAGCTTCGCGTCCGATCGGTTTTCAAAAAAAATCCGAAATATACATACAAAGGGTCGGGCAACCCAGCCTGAAGATTAAACCCAGTCATTCAGTAATTTGGGCTGGGCTCGGCCTGGCCTGCAAGCAACATATCAAATACAAAACTAATAAACATCCATTCGAACCAGCACAAAGCCACTTTCCAGTTTCCATTGTACAGAAGCAATTATTTTTTAGAATAACAAATTATTTGGTTAAAAAATGTTTCGGTAATTTAGAATCTATTATTTGGAGGTTAATTTTTCATAAAAATGTTGTAAAGTTTGACTTCGAAAATTATTGTAGTTATTCTTTTAATCAAATATGTAAATACTTTATTTTGTAGTTTCTTTTCATAAAAAAAAAAAAACAATTATTTTTTTAAAATAATTTTTTATTAAAAAAAGGTTAAAATTTATGATTAATACATAAATAAAAGGCACCTCCACAAAAATATATATATTTGAGTTCTTAAATAAAATTTTATTTTTCAAAATAATTAAGAACCGTATTTACATTTTATTGAATTGCTTTTTATGATATGGTTATATGTCAATTTGGTATTAAATGAAGTGATTCGAATACATGATAAAATTTAAGTTATTGTATAAAATACAAATATATATATACGCACCCATATGAAGTGAACCAAATCCAAAACATGGAGAGAAAAATATACAAATCAATAAAATGATAAGTAAGATTTTTGCAACCAAGGCCTACTTTTCCGGTTCAATAACGAAGGTCGTAGTCTGATACTTGGGCCAAGCCCACCCTCCATTTTACTTAGAAGAAAGCTAAATGGAGTAGGCAGTACAAACTAGGCATGGACATTGTGGCTCCAACAATGACAGGCGATAAGACGTCGAGTGTATCACCGTATTTGGCATTTGGGCTGGGGTCATGGACTCGTGGGCTGTGGGTTGGATGTGGGGTCACCTTACCAAGTGTAAGTTGACCAGAAGGTTTATTATTACTTTTTAGAATAATCTCAAAAATAAGTAAAACTATTTAAAATATTTTCCTATAAAACTCCCTCTCTTTAAAAAGTTAAAAAAAAAAATTATTTTTTGTCAAAAAAAAAATACAAAATATATTTTCAAGCTTGAAAACATTTTTTTTTATTTTTAAGAACAAATAATTTTTTTTTAAATAGTTCCAAATAGACTTTTAGGCTATTAACCATAATTTCAAAAATGGTTTAATGATATTTTTTAAAAACAAAAGTTCTTTTGAATGATATTTCGTGTTTATATTTGAATAATTATTTTTTAAAACATACCCAAAACAAAAAGGTAAATGTTGTGTTTTAGCCTAATCCCATAAAAAAAAAAAAAAAACTCAAAAAGCGTTAAATAAAATACAAATTAAATTAACCCATAATATATAAGAAATGGCAAGAGAAATATAGATTAAAAGGGGATGGGCTTCAACGCGGAAGTCTTCCTAAGTCTTTGAGCAAAATCACAAAATTAAATTGGGATAGCTTCCCCACATAAAATTGGTTAAAGGCACTGAGATGGGTTAAAACCACGTAAATTGTCTCAAATCACTCTAATAACTCTACTTGAAGTCATTATTACCAAATGACCTGAACTTGTTTATAGGACTCCAAGGACAAAACCAATTTAAAATTCTTATGTTACAAAGACTCTTAACATATAACAAAATATCAAATTATAATCATTCTAAGAACAATGATTCATAAAATACATTAAACTCTGAGTGAGTAAAAAACATATAATAAAAATAATTAAAGTATATTTTTAAATAAGTTTTAAAAACCATTTTTATTTATAGTATTTTATATTTAACAAATTTTCATATTTATATAATTATTTTTTTAAATATTGTTTTATACTTTTAAAAATAGAAAATTATTATTATTTTTAATTGTTGGATGCATTTTCTTATTTTATTTTTTATTTTGGATAATAAAAATCTATTTAAAAAACAATTGCACAAACTATTTTTTGTTTTTTAAAAACTCAAAAGCAGATTTTTAAACATTTCCTAGGCAAAGTCCTTCGCTTTTGGTTCAAAGTAACATTTTTTATTGTTAAAATGTACATTTTAGCCCTTTTCTTAAACTATTATTCAAAATGATTCTTAGGCTAAATATTTCATTTTTAAAATTTTTGTTTGAAATTGTATTTTGAAATGATGGTTTTAGCACAAAATAAAAAATTGCATTTTGAAACTATAAGACATATTTGTAAATCATAATTTGAAACTATGGTTTTTAATTTTTATAAAAACCATTACTTAATTAAAAAACAGTTTCAAACCAATTTAAAGAATATATATATATATAAAAGATGCTTATTTTAAACAATTGTTTTGAAAAATATAGGTGATTGATATCATGTCACGTTAATTTGTAAAATATGTGAATTTCACCCCAAATTAAAAAGTACAAGCATTTAATTGCTAGCTCCTAAAACTTAAATTTAGATGATTTAAAAATATATGATAAAATTAGACTAATTGATGGATGATTTTTTATATGCTACCACAATACAAACAAATGAAATTGACAAATGGAACAAAAATATAAGCAATGAAGCCTATGATTGGAGTATAAGATGACAGGATTAGGTATAAATATATATATAAAAAAACAATAAGATGCTAGTCGCATACGTAACACTATGTGAAGCTCTTTAATAGGGATATAAAATGACGGGATTGAGTATATATATATATATAAAAACAGTAAAATGCTAATCGTATATGTAACACTATGTGAAGCTCTTTGATAAGGGTATAAAATGACGGGTTGGATATATATATATATATATAAAAACAATAAGATCTAATTGTATACGTAACACTATGTGAAGCTTTTTGATAGGGGTATAACATGATGGGATTGGGTGTAATAAAAACAATAGGATGCTGATTGCACACATTAACTCTGTATGAAGCGTTTTGATAGGTATCAAATTAATATAAAATAATGGGATGGGGTATATATATAAAAACAACAAGAGGTTGATTGCGGAAGTTTAACACCATGAGAAGCTTTTTGATAGGGGTATCAAATCGATATGAATACCATGGTAAGTAGTAACCGTTACCATGACTCCATGAGCCAATCTAGGATTAACCTGAAAGGATTCCAGTGTCAAAACCTCTGACACCTACAGGGGCTGAGCCATGAGCGGCTCCACGGGCGGAGTCCTGTCGAGTGCGAAGGACGGCGTCCAACTCTTGAGTGGGGCCTTGGCACTTGGCTAAGTTGTTAAGGTTTGTCACTCCATCCGGCATCTGTTGCTGAATCCAGATGGGTCATGTGACAACCTGACAGTTCAAAGCCAGCAATGTGATCATTCAAAATCCAGTGGTCCTAAACCCCATCCAACCTACACGCTGAAAATCACGTCTGGTGGCCCACCCCCCACCCCCCACTCTCATTTCATCCAATGCCCTCATACCACGCCCCCAACATTACCTTGAGGTCTGTTCCCAAAACTCCCTGACACCATCTAACTACTTTGACCCGATTTGTCGGTACTGCGTTATCCCATGTGATACCTTCCCATCCTAAATTATTTCTAAAACATAGTTCATTGGCATGCCCTTGTTGAGCTACACTCTGATTCAACCAAATCATATGTTGAGTTTGTCTTTTTGATGTAAAAAGAATAAAAATAAAAAAAACATTTTTTAGAATTTATTTGGATGTAATTAATAACACGATTCTTAAAATAAACTTGCGGCTGTTATAAAAAGGTTTATCCTATTTTCGTTAGGATGTATATTTTGAAATGGAATAAGGAGAACCTTATACTGAAAGAGGTCCGCGGATGGGTCGTCGGTTGTGATGTCATAAATGAAATAATAATGCACACTTTGCTAATAACAGATTGGAAACCCCATCAATAATTCAAGAATTTGAGACCTTGCTCTTCGCAGATAAACAGGGAAGTGAGATGTCCACTTCATAGTTTTTATCACTTACTGCATATATAACAATTTTGCTATTTTCTTAGATCTTTAATGCTCCATTATTGCCCTCGGAAGTATAATATGATGCTGGTATGTCCATTCTCAATCCGTTGGTGACCTTGAAGGGAAAAATAGACAAGTCAGTCCATTGCGTCCAATCATCCATCCAAGCTGATAAAGAATCAGGGTGGTGCATCTTGTTTGTAGCTTATTATACACTGGCTCACTGCATGATAGTTGGGCTCCATATTTGTATAAAACCCTGCTAGTGGCTGTGAGGTTGGCACAATCAAAGAAGGATTAAGGAAGCCTGCAGCTGGCAGAGGAAGAGCAGTGGGGACTGGTGAGGAAAGAATGGAGGAGGCAGCTCTTGTTGTGAAGATGCTTTGCTCCGTGTTGGTTGTGGGGGTGTTCTGCATATTCCTTCATCTCTACAATCTTATGTGGGTAAGGCCGGAAAGGCTGAGGGGAAAGCTGAGGAGGCAAGGCATCCGAGGGCCTCCGCCTTCATTTATATACGGGAATGTCCCTGAGATGCAGAAAATTCAATTGTTGATGGCGATGAAGCCTCCCAACCATGCTCAGATTGTGGCCCATGATTACACTTCTACCCTCTTCCCCTACTTCGAGCAATGGAGAAAAGCATACGGTACAATGCCCTTTCCCTTCATCTTTTCTTTTTCCTTCACCGTTTTCCAAAACTGTATTTTTCTCTTCTTATGTGCTGCTGCTGTCGTGTCTCCACTTTGAAGCTACAACTTGCAGATAAATTGTTTTATATTCCATCCCTCCGACCAGCTTTACCACTGTACCATTCACCTCTCCTTGAACTTGATAAGATATTTTCTGGTTTTCTGATTTTAAAAACGAACTTATAAAAGCTATTTGACATTTAAAAAAAAAATGATTTATTAGAATAACTTTTTTTTGTCACCATAATTTTAAGAGTTTAATTCATGCATTTTCTGTAACACATTTTCGTAGAGTATTTTTATTTTTATTTATTTTTTAATATTATTGTTTTGATAGCAACATTATTTGAGTCTTGTTTGATAAAAGAACATACAATAGCTTTTTAACTTAAAAACATCTTTTACAAAATTCTAATTTATTGACTTTTTTTCTTCTTCTTCTAAATAAAATTAAAAAATTATTAGAAACAAGAAAAATAAGTAATATATATATATGACATTTTTTTTTATAATGAATAACCAATTTTTTATATTTTAAAAATTATTAAATCTGTTTTAAAAAAAATAATTCTTAAAGTTTATTTTACATTATATATATTATTTTATTTTTATTTTTTTTTAAAGTGAGAGTGCTATAATTACAAAAGGAATAAGGGAAACAAACTGAAGGTTGAAATCATGGAATTAGTTGGATGGGCAGCCAAGTTTGGGGGTACAACTTCTATGATGTGTGGTTGAAAGTCTAGTGAACGAGGGCAAGGCGGTGAAGCCGAGTCAGATAGGCCCTACTGGGCTTCCGAACGAGTGGAGTCTCTCAACCAAAATCTTCTCACGCTTCCCATTACATTCAGTTAGGTCTACGGAATCAGTAGATATCGATTATATCTCTATCCTATTATTTAGAATTATAATTTGCCCTTAAAACAACTCTTAATTTGAGTTAGGTTTATTAAATTTGTAATTTGCACCATAATTCTTAGCTGAGAGCCTGAGACCGAAGGAATGAAAGAAAAAGGAAAAGAAAAAATAGATGAATAAATAAAGGAGGGCCTTAGGTGAGAAGACTGAGAAGTGAGATGAGAACGTGTCAGGAAGTGAGTCACCTTGAAGTGATTGATTTGGGACTCCCACTACTCATAGCTTGCAGTGACCCATTATATGTCTACAATGTCCTCTTCTTATCCATCACTTTTCAGAACGCTAGCTGGATCTGCATTTGAATTGAAAGGACAAGTTTCAGCAGTTTGGCAGTGCAAATAAAAAAAAAAAGGAAGATTAAACTGAAACCTGTCTTCGAAAAAATCTGTTATTTAATAATTTGTTTTTGAAAAAGCAGTACTTGTAAGTTATAATTCAGAGAGGCTGGAAATGTATACGATGGGTGTAGGTCCTGTATACACGTATTCAACTGGGAATAGGCAACATTTGTACGTGAACCATCCGGAAATGGTGAAGGAAATGAATCAGAGTACGAGCTTGGAGTTGGGAAAGCCTTCTTATGTGACCAAGACTCTTGCACCAATGCTTGGTAATGGCATTCTCAGGTCCAATGGCAATACTTGGGCTCACCAGAGGAGGATCGTTGCACCCGAGTTCTTCATGGACAAGGTCAAGGTAACCTTACTTACCAATACTTGATTTACTTCTTACTTCTATCCTGTATGGAGAGATGAAGATGGAATGGGCAGAATGAAGGTCCGCCGGGTCCTCCACCCAAAGATGTAGCCAAATTGGCTAGGTTGGATGGCTGGTTACAATGATTGCTGCCCAGACCGACCATGTGAATATTTGTGTACCCCCACTAACATTGAACTGGTTGGCAGGGGATGGTGGGACTCATGCTGGAGTCAGCACAGCCACTGCTGACGAAATGGGAGGACTGCATTCAAGCACATGGTGGAGTCTCAGCGGATGTGATGGTGAATGAGGATTTGAGAAGCGCCTCAGCAGATGTCATCTCAAGGGTTTGCTTCGGAAGCAGTTATGGTAAAGGCAAACAGATTTTCTCCAAGCTCAGGTCTCTTCAACAACTCATTACCAACCAGGCTTTCCTTTTCGGTGTTCCCAGTTTCAGGTATGCCCATCGTTTGATCATATTGATTTCTTACATGGAGAACCACCTTTTCAATGGACGTTCACATTTTAGATACTACCATGGCAGATTTCTCTGGGCCAACAAGCAAAAGGAGCTAAAAAACTTGGAGAGAGAGGTAGAATCATTGATATGGAAAGCAGTAAAAGAGCGAGAACAAGAATGCTTAGAGACATCGACCCTATCATCTGACAAAGATCTGATGCAACTGCTACTGGAGAGTGCCATCAATGATCCAAATTTGGGCCAGGCCTCGTCCAAGCGTTTTATAGTTGATAATTGCAAAAGCATATACTTTGCAGGGCATGAGTCTACTGCTGTTGCTGCCTCCTGGTGCTTGATGCTATTGGCTTTACATCCAGATTGGCAAGCTCGAATTCGGGCAGAGATAGCCGAGGTTTGCGGGGATAACATGCCAGATGCAGATTCAATCACCAAGATGAAATGGGTAGTGTTTTGCTGTCTCCATTTTAATATAAGTACATATAGTAATGAGTAATGAGCAAGCAAAGGTGAGATGAAGTATAACTTCCCATGGTGAATACTGATGCAGATGACTATGGTGATTCAAGAAACCCTGCGGCTGTATCCACCGGCAGCATTCGTGTCAAGGGAAGCGCTGGAGGAAATCCAAGTGGGTAATTTCATTGTCCCAAAGGGTGTATGCATATGGACCTTGATTCCAACTCTGCACCGGGATACGGATATCTGGGGGCCAGATGCCAACCAGTTCAAACCAGAGAGGTTTGAAAATGGGGTCTCTAAAGCTTGCAAATTTCCCCAAGCCTACATTCCATTTGGATTGGGTCCTCGCCTATGCCTTGGTCGCAACTTTGCCATGGTCCAATTGAAGATTATCCTCTCCCTCATCATCTCCAAATTTACATTCACATTGTCGCCTACATATCGCCATTTTCCTGTCTACAGAATGATTGTAGAACCTGGTGATGGTGTACATATCCGTATTCGAAAGATCTGACCATGCAATGCCCCAACTCATCTGAACACCCCTTTGGTTCTTGTTTATGTATAAAGCTCATATATAAACTTAGTATTGCAAAGAGTGTCAATGGAATGTTTCCATTTGCACAATAAATGGCTTCTGCTACCGTAACAAGTGGTACCAAAACTAGATTATGGGTTCAAGTCCGGAGAGTCGTATGTGGGGAGTGGTGTTGTTAGGCGTGCAACAATGGTCCTCACAAAAGAAAATAATGGTTGAAAAATGGTTTTGGATGGATGCGTAAAGCCGAAGAACCAACGGGTAGGATGTGATAGTATTGGGGGATTGTCATGCATACAACAATGCTGTTCACAGAGAAAATGAGTGTTAAAAAATGAGATGTGTAAGGTTGGAGTTGGTTAGATCCCGTTACAAGTCTTGGAATGAGTTAAGACCTTGAGACGAGTCATGAGTGTGCAATGGAACAAATAACAATCAAGCCCAAACTTTGGATTATTAAGCCTTTATCACAAGAGTGTAAGAGGATGACTGATGACATCAAACCACTCAAGAAGTAACATGAAGCCTTATATTCAAGTGGGATTGCATTGGAAAGTCTGGGTGCTAGGGCCTTACAACAGGATTCCTGATTACTTCTCATGCCAATCACATTGTCAACCTCCCTTTACAGCTTTCTAAATTATTCCCACAAGAAGAAACTTAATGCAGTTCTTATGCATTCATCCGTGACAATTGGTCCATCAGAGGTAAATAATAATTTTGTTGTGTGATTAATGGGTTATAAAATATAAACCAAAATGGAGTATAAATTACGTTATTTGGAAACTTTATATGACTTCCAAATCTTTCACTCTTGAATTGGAAAGAAAATTGAACAAAAAACTGTTTTAAAGCACAGTTTTTAGTTTTTACATAAAAAAAAAAAAAAAAAACCCTTACATTCCTTACTCCACAATGTTCAAAATTTAAATTATAAGAATGTCATCTATTTATTAGAAAATGAGTTTTTTTTACAACATTTTTAAAAGCAATTAATGAAAACAGTTTTTGCTTCAATTTTTTTTTTTTATGGATAAAATTATACATAAGAATTTAAATATAAAAATTTTAGATTTAATTTTTTTTATTAAGGTACTATATATATATATATATATATATATATGTCAAAATTTATTCTGAAATCTAAATTTAAAAGAAAAAAGAAAAAAAAAACTATTTTCTAATGCCAAATATTGTAATTGCTATTATGTTGAATATTAATTTCACTCGAAAAAGGAAAAATCGTAAAAGCGTAGGGGTGCAGTTTGGTTGGAAAAGGATTTGTTATCCTTGTTATCCTTGGGAAGGAAAGTGGGATGGCGGTTGCTCCGGCCACAGTCCAGCGCTTTGCGGACAAATTAAAATGGGGGGCAAGCAGAAAAAGAAGCAACGGCCCAATAGCAGCAGCAGCTGGCGGAGCGCGTAAGCCTCCGCTGCCTCCTATATTCATATCCACAAACCCATCTCACATAAATCTACACGAACTCAGAGACCTCTACAGCTCCTCCAATATCTCATGCCATCGTTTCCCCAATGTGGATGCCGACGGCCGTGTTGAGCCCGTCGACATCCACAAGCTCAGGATTGCTCTCCGCCACAGTTCCGTTGTCGTCTCCGTCTTCTGCAGACCTTACGATAACGATGATTGTACCGCCAAATCATCCCCCATGATGGGGCTGGGAGATATACTTCAGCGGGCGATCCCGGTGACGCCATCCAATGGCCAGTTGGTGGGCTTTGGCCGAGCCGTTTCTGATCAGGGATTGACGGCCTCAATCTACGACATTATGGTAGGTACTAGATGTTCCCCGCCCCTTTCATTTCAATCCCAAATCTCAAATTGGGCATCTCAAAATTTGGGATTTTATCTTCTATCTTTGAATTTCAGTGCTGCTACCCACTTAAGTTGAGAATTCCTTAGAAAGATGGATGTCGACGCTCCTTTGGAAATGAATTATTCACATGAATCATTGACTTTAGCTTCTTGTTTCCCATATTTATAATACCTATCTTAGTATTATTGGCTGTTTGTGCTCTACTTTTCAGGTTATGCCTTCACTGCGGAGAATGGGAATTGGCAGAATGATAGTTAAGAGGATTGTAAGGTTTGTGGTTTATTCCCAAAAATTGTGTTATAACCCTAGAGGCACCTTAAAATGCAGCAGACTACATTATTTGATGTTTTCTGGGTCTTAATTGATAATGTTATAGATAGACCTAAAGAAACATGGTAGTGTTATAGATGGTCTTATTGTTAGTTTTCTGAGTGCTAACTATTGGTGTGATCAATGCTCCTATCATCAGTTTCATGCAGCCATTAAAATCATATATTGGATTGATAGAGGTTTTCCTTTCTGGTTTTATGAGCTGCTCAGATATTTTCATTGCCCTGATCCTAATCATTCAACACTTCTGAATTTTCTGTTGCTGCTGCCAGAATACTCACAAGTAGAGACATTTTTGATATAGCGGCCCTCTGTGCAGAGAATGAGAGGTAAATACACTAATCCTGCTAGGAACTGGTGGTTAACCACAATACTTCCATGAAAATTTTCTTATTTCCCCGTAATATCCATGTACCGTTTTAAAACTCATCCAAACCCCAACTTCCGAAGCTCCCACCAAGCTGATTTATAATGCATGCCTGTAGAAATAATCACATTAACACACACATGCACTCCAACTAAAGCTCTCTAAGCATGGGCCTCGTTAATGGTCATTTCTTCCCCTGAAACGCTCAATAGCCTCCTCTAAGCCCTTACCTCCCCAGCCCCAACCCAAGAGATAAAAAGGTAAAGGAGGGATAAAAATGGACCATTTTATGGTTATGGAATTTATGTCTGAGGAATGTTAAATACCCCACTTTTTTAAAAAATAAAAATAAATAAAAGAGCATTGTTAAGCCCATGCACCTGTCTCTCTATACATCCACCAATTTTCCTTTTTTTTTTTTTAAAAAAAAAAAATTATATGTGAAAGGACGAATTGCTCTCTTCTTCAACCTGAAAACATTCACCCATCCTGAACTCTAATTTCATTCTTCTCCTCTTTTCCTCCCTTTTCCTTCCTTTTTTTCCCCTTCTCTTCCCTTGCATCTTCATCCTTAAAACTTGGTTTTTTTTTTTCTAACACTAAGATAAAATAAAAGGAAAAAAGAAGAAAAAGATGAAGGAAAGGAGAAGGAAATGAAGGAAGAGAAGAAGAGAAAATGGAAAAGAAAGGGGTTAGGGTTTTGTAGGGGTGGGAGGTTGAAGAGGAGGGTATTTGGGGTATTTTATATGTATATTTCATTTTGAAAAAACGAAAATTTGATGAATGTAGAGAGAGTTTTGGTGGATGCAATTAAAATTTCTCACAAATAAATGAAAATTTAAGTGTGAAAGGATAAAAATGCTCTATTCTTCTTCATCCCATCCCAACCAAAACTTAATGGTACCTCCATTTTCCTCTTTAATTTTCTTTCCTTTTCTTCCTCCCATACCTTTTTTTTTTCTCTTCCCCTTCATCTTCTTCCTCAAAATTTCTTTTTTATTTTTTCAATAGAAGCAAAAAGAGAGAGAGAGAACACAACAGCAGCCCACAGCACCTAGTTTTTTTTATAGCTTTAGTTATAAAAATAACATAGAAATTTTGAGTAAGAAGATGAAAGGGAAGAGAAGGAAATAAAGGAAGAAGGAAAATGAAAGAAAGAAGAGAAAAAAGAGAGTGAAAAAGGGGAGGTGGGGTTAGGATTTTATAACTAAAAAATAAAATATAATGTTTAAGAAGAGGGCAATTTTGCCCTCTTATACTTAAGTTTTATTTGAAAAAGATAATTTTTTATTTTTTGATAAGTAAAGAATAGTATTTGTATTAAAAAGGGGCACTAAAATAGCAGCCCATGAAATACGAGAAAGATACACTCACCCCCTTACAGCTGAAATAAAAACTATCCAAAATGATATACAAGAGACAACTCCTCTCTCAAAAGGAGCCCATCCAATCAATGAAATCTATTAACGTCGAAGTGAGGGGAGAGATTTTAAGTGGGGGTATTTAACTTTTCTGTTTTTGTCCCCACAATTTGCACTCAACTAAAGAATTTTGGGCACCTGATTTAGTCAATAGATTTCTACAGATTCCTTGGTGTAAGCTGAGAGTGAAAGTTTTAGGCTCCTGGAGAACTTACCTTTGACTTATGGAATGGTTGGCATCCCTTGGTCAGGCTGTTATTTGACAATTGTGCTGGCAAGGATAGTAGATGTTTTCAATATGCCATTGGATTCCTCTCATGTCATGGTAACATGGTTGATAAGCAGAGGGACTGAAAATTTTCATTATGACCTTACTAGATACAGCTGATCCTAAGGCTTTGTTAAGTTGTATGCCGTTACCAAATATTTCTATTAAGCAACAAAAAACTTAATTGCTAATTGTGATTCCCTGAAATTTCTATCAGGCTGTTCTTCCAAGCATGTGGGTTTGGAGATGACATCCTGGGCTCCACCACAATGATGTATACAAGGATGGTTTCAAGCTACCCGGCAAGTGATCAGATGGTCAAATGTGCTGGCCGTAGGGTGTTGCTAGCTCCGTCATTGAGGCAGCCCTTTGCAAGTTAAATACCAAAATTGTCAGTTGTAGCTGCACCATATCTTGTTCAGTTGAAGCATTTTTATGCAAACATGGGATGCTTATCAGCTAAGAATGGGGTTTGGATTTTGATGTCCTGTGTAACAGAAAAAACCAGTACTAAAATCAAACAATGTTGTAGAAAGGAAGAAGGAAGCAATAGTTGAACAGGGAAAGATGAATGGGAAGAGAAGGAATAAAGAAGGAAGCAGAAAACTAGATTGTACCAGAATTGGAATCTGTGAATATTTTAGATGTTGTTGTACTGTAAACATTTGTATTAGTTGTTGAAGCCTAGAATTTGCATGCATTTCTACCCAAGTTACCAACATGTTACATTGTGTGCTATCTAATCGATAGATTCCTGTCCACCTGTGAGGCACTACAAACCAATGGCAGGGGAAAAAGTCAGCAAAAGCTTACCTCTTAACAGCGCTAAAGTCATCGAGGATTTCCTTGCTATTAAAGTAAAGTAGCCTTATAATTGATTGAAAACAGATTCACTTTTCTTCTTCCCATCTATATCCGCTTTGTTAAAAGAAGAACCTTTCACAGGACAAATTCTCCCATCGCTTCCTGGGTCTTTTTCACCAGAGGAACTCGCCTACAATGGGGAAAATCTGGATTGAAGTTTGCCTGATTTCAGCACGGGGTCTCCAGCGTTCATCGCTGTGGAAGCTCCAGTGGTTTGCAGTAGGGTGGGTTGATCCTAACAACAAATATTGCACCAAGATTGATGCTTCTGGGAATGCAAACCCAGTTTGGAAAACCAAGTTCTCAACCTTGGTTGATGACTCTGAATCGAAGTTCCAAGATCTGGCACTATATGTTGAAGTTTACAGTAGAGAGCCCATTTTCCTCAGAGAAAAGCTTCAAGGGACAGCAACTGTTAACTTAAAAGAATTTCTGGCCAAGCATATTAAGAATTCTGAGGCTTCAAAGCCAGGGACTCAAGATGTAGGCAGCTTTCAGTTGCGGAAAAGGAAATCCAGCAAACCTCATGGATTTGTTGATATTTCAATTAGGATTTCAGAGGAGAGGGAAGAGCCAGATTCTTACTCAGGTATTCATACTCATGACGCATGCTGAACTCTTCTCGGTTTTCCTTATTGTTCTCTTGATAAGTAAAATAGTCTATTTGATCCTTCACACAGTACTAGGTTTAAACCACGCCTAAACTCCCTGCTGGTATCCTAAATTTTGTTTTGTAGGTAAAGAGGAAGGGTTTGAGCTTATGGATCACAGCAGTGGCATCACCTTGGCTCCTGCAGATGCTTCAACCCAGGCTTACCCTCCACAAAGGCCTCTGGCGCCCCTTGGCCAGCCACAAAATCCTCCACAGACAAATTTCCCATATTCCCATCCCATGCCATTCCCTACAAACAATTCCAATCCAGCTCTGGGTGGACCAAGCTACCCATCTGCAGGTGGAACAAGCTATCCTCCCCCACGAAGTCCTCCACCTCCACCTCCACCCCCACCTTCTAATGTTGGCTACATCCCCACTTTTCTCCCCAGAACGGATCATCTGCCAGGGACTTACGTAAACATGCCACCATCAGGATCCGGCGCTGGAAGCAGTCGTGGACCTGGTTTTGGAATGGGGGTGGGTGCTGGAGCATTAGCTGCTGGTGCTGTGATCTTTGGGGATGATTTCATGTCAGGATTTGATTTTCCTACAGGCTTGCAGGATGCTAGTCTTACCATATCCACTGATCCTCTGTTCTGAGAGGACTTGATACTTTTTTACATGTGTTGTAATGCAATAAGGATCATATTAGATTTCGCTCTCAAGTTGAAAGCCAAATTGTGGGTCATGGAAGCACGGGTTTTGTAAGGTCTATATGCGGATGCTATCCCAGATATGCTGCAAAAGCAGAAAATTAGAAGCAAAGACAATTGAATTATTACTATAAGGTATTTTTAATATCTTTCACAATTGGTTAATTGTAATAGTCAGTTACAAACATTTTCAGATTGACAAAAAGAAGCTAATCTTCCTTCACAAACCTCGTCACCTACTGGAAAGAGATCCTACATTCTGTAAGCCTTTTCATCATCGAAGCTACAAACATTCTCTCTGCAAAGGTGTGTTTACGTATGTGTCAGATTTGATCCTTCCTCATCTCACCCACCAATCTGCTTTAAATAGAAGTAGAAGGGGGATATAAATCGTGGTGCAGATTTCAAGTTGCTGCTATGCTGCTTCTCTGAACGACCAAAACATTTTGCAAGAATATTCTCAGTGAGGATACCTATAATAATAATCATAAAAAAAAAAAAAAAAAAACCTCAACTGAGACCTCTTTTACCTGTTCTTTGTTGGTTTCAATATACACTTCAACTTGCTCCTTGCATACCTTGCTTCTCTGGACCACTAAAAACTTTTTGCAGAAACTTCTCAACAATTGTAAGAAACTCCTCCACCCTTTCTTCGTGGGGCAAGTGACCACAATGCTTGATAACTTCAAAGCAAGATCCTGGAATGGCCCGCGACAGTCTCTCAGCATTCCAAGAGGGGACAAGTCGGTCATTGTCACCCGTGATAATGAGGACTGGGTTTCATTCAAGCATGAAAATAAAAATCATCATCACAAACTTGTCCCTAATAAATTTGATCTTATTCGTGAGTTGTTATAAAGGTAGACAAATCTCTTGCTCAATCCATAAGGCGGACTTGACAAATAAATTGTAATGGTCCAATTTAATAGAAACTATTTGTTAAACATGCACCATTTGGACCGAATCAACTGCATGGTAGAAAGGTGTAGCCTGAAAGTTGGACCAAGGCTGATTGAAGAATCCTGATCCACTAACATCCTTTTTGCTGCGGCCAACTTTTTGTTTTAGATTTTCTTCCTTTTGTTCACTTTTTTCTGTCCCAATGTAGCCTTGACAAAATTTAGATCAGAGGCTCAACTGCCTCATTGGATGAATTCAGATGACTAAGATGCACTAAGCCCTATCCCAGCTTGGCTACTGCCAAGTTAGCTTATCCATTGCCACCACTGGTAACGATTTTTCATTCCTGATTGGACTTCTCTTGCAGTCTAATTCTAGGCTTTTATCTTTCTAATTGAAAATTTTCACACAAGGATTTTCCTCTTTTAATGCATTCATTTGGTTAGAACCTTGGAAGTACTTTTCTTCATTTTGGGATGAAAGAATTACATTTTGATTATTGACTTAAAAAAGTACTTACAACATACTAAACAAACAATTCTTTAAGTGTGCAAGAAAGTGTAGAGTTCATAATTACCAGGACATGAGATCTCATCGAGCCTTTTTACGAGGGGTAGCTTTGATTCAGATGTAGAATCTGTAAGCATCGCTGCTGTGTATTCCACCAGAGCCCTGTCCCAGCCCTTAGTCCTCAATGGCTGCATTTCATAGAAACATTGAGGCAAACATGATCTAGGAAATAATAAATTGACATCATCTATCCTACCTCAAAACCACTTATCGCATTCTACCTAAACAAAACTGGAAAAAAAAAAAAAAAAAGGAAAAGAAAAAGACAAGAGACATATATAAAGATAAATCACCTTCGTGTAACCATATAGGACATGGTCAGTGATTTGACTTGAATCATGCCATGCATTTCGAATGGCAGCTATACCAAATCTATCAATAATCATCCTCACCTGAGAAGCATATAGGAAGCTGCTGTTAGATATGCAATGCAGATAACAACCAAGACTGCATCATAGATTATGTTTTGTCCAACAAAAACATCTGACATGGACAATCAGACAATGTTTGATCAAGCAGATTTATTGTCATCTTTCAATCAAATGCATTTTTACTTTACCCTTGTTAACCAAAATCCTAAGAAAAGGTGACTTTTTTTGTCCTAATCCAAGTAGCATGAATAAGGTATTGTTGAGTTGAGCTACAAGTAGTTCAACCTACTGTTCAATTCTGTAGTCCTTTCCAAAGAGAAATGTTGATCATTCTGTTACAATAAATTTTGCAATAGTTAAAGGGTGTGTGGTCAAAACTTGCAACAGTTGTTTGAAATTTCCCAGGAGTGGTATAAGTTGATTGATATTTTGATTGTATGGACTGAAACACTAATTGGAAATAACTCAAATCGAATTATAGAACCGTTCAGAAAGAAATTTTTTACCAGCATTACAGCAAAAGCAGAGCGCAGGATTGCAGATAATGCCTTCTTATACAAAGAGTTGAGCATATTTGCTGTCCTTTTCATCATTTGTGCTATTGCTCGGACAATGTATTTAGAGAACTTCGACAAAATCTTGCAAACCCTGATAAATGGATTCTCATGAATATTCGAATTTGAGCTACCTTCTTGGATCTGGTCATCTCTTCCCAACTGATTTCCTTCAACTTTCAGCAACCTATTTCCTTTAGTAACCTTGCACACAGAAAGTGGGGCAAGAATTGCTGGGGCAACAAGGATCAGAGCAGCAACACGTTCAGGAGCTTCGAAATATGAATTAACTGCTACAATAGAACCAGCTGAATGCCTGGCATCTCATTTTTTTCCCAACAGTTAAGACAGATTTCTGCTTTCAGAAAGAGACATAGGAGAAGAGGAGGAAAACTCCCCACTAACTTGATTTTAAGATCATCAAAAGGCACCAAGTACAGTTTAATTTTAATGGGAATAAAATAAGTAAAAAGGGTCCTTTACAAGGAATGCCAACCATATTGCACAATGACAGGAGTAGGGCACTTATGTTGCTATTTTCCTTTCCTTCAACCAATGAGCATCACAACCATTCCATTTTTCTCCCTTTTTCCAAAACACTGAATGGAAGCTCTGATAAATCTAAAGACTTAAGCAAGACCATGTGTTTTGGTGACACAATCTGATTTACCCATTATTTAGAGTTCAAGGATGATCAAACAAACAATTTGCAAATGCAAGCTGCACCCAAAATTCAAAGGGCCTAACCAAATTTTACTAATCATCCATCCAGAGAATGCTTCAGAAATTGGAATGAGGAAAAATTGCAAGTCAAATGTTGGGCTTAAATTTGAAAGTTTTATGAGGCTATCTTCTACTAATAAGATCTCCTAAGTGGGAACTGCCAAAAGATTTTTACTGCTCCGGCTCTCTGCTATAAGAGGTACTGAAATCCGCATTCCTATCTAAAAAGGCTGATGGCATTAATAGTCTGCTCTCAGATGAGAAAAATCCAATCAACAAAACAACAATTTAAGATAAGAAACGTACATACCCCACTAAAATTGCCTTGTCAGCTGCTAATAAGTCAATGAAGCCCAAGGTTGCGAGCACAGAAAATGCCATGGAGTATGGATTCAATGGCCTTGTATCCTGATAACTAGGAGAAGACTGCTCCAAAAAATTCACCCTTGATGTCAACCCAAAGGCTGGTCTATCAAAGGCAAGGACTTTTGAACCAGTGACTTGTGCCAAAGGCTTCATAACTCGATTCCACGAGAAAACAGAGGCTCCAAAGCCGTGCAACAAAATCATAGGAAAACCAATTATTTTAGTTTGGTTGGCAAGTTGAGAAGGAGCTTGATTCTCTAATGGGTTGTGTGCTTGTGGGTCTGCATCACATACCTTGTGGTGTATCGTAACCCCTTTAAACTCACAAAAACAACTGTCTGGATCAGCCAAAAGTGTTGGATCCAGTAACTCATCCTGATCTATTCCAGCAATTCTCCGTCTTTTCTGCTTCGTTTTTGCATCCACCCATTGCCCTGGAAGTTTCAAATGATTACAGAAAAGAACTCTATAACTACTAAAAAAAACCCAGAAAGTCCCCAAATATTTGAGATGGGTGGGGAATATGTTACCGTAATAATCCGCAGCGGAGGAGGCGGAAGCAGCTTGAAGGAGGGCGTGCTTGGGCGTGGAGTGCAGGAGAAAGATTTTGCTTTCCGCAACTTCTGAGAACAGTTGATGAGGGAAGTTGTTGACATGGAAGACCTGAGACGCAAGCTGAACCACCCCACTCATACTATCACTCTCTCCTCCAATCTAAAACATGAATTTTGCTCTGGGATCCTAATTAAATACCCACTACCCAGTGGGCCATTCCTTTCATATTTTTTTTTCCTTTTTTGTATTTATCGTTTTTTTTTGGGTTGGTCAAATATTATGTAGTAATGGGCATTGGACGCCCAAGCCTACCAGGAAGAGGAACGAGTGTGTAGGGGGAGAAGGCGAAAGCAAGGGTTTTGTAAATTGTGAGGCATCAACAATGGAAGCTCTGGTATGCAGAAAGGTGGGTGATCCGACCTTATCAGATGAAACTTCCCCAATCAGCGTCTCTGCTAGTCACCTAATACCGTCTCTGAATTCTCCCACTGCGGTGAGAGTAAGGGTGAGGGCTACCAGCCTCAACTATGCCAATTACCTCCAGATCCTTGGCAAGTACCAAGAGAAGCCACCCCACCCCTTCATCCCCGGCTCTGATTACTCCGGCATCGTCGAGTCTGTGGGACCCAGTGTTTCTATGTTCAAGATTGGCGACACCGTTTGTTCCGTTGCTGCCCTAGGCTCCTTTGCTCAATACATTGTTGTCGATGAGACCGAACTGTGAGTTGTCTTCCACTTTCAGTTTCAGTCTTTTTCTTTTTTTTCTTTCCGCTTCCATATCCCCAATCTGGGAAATTATTTTCTAGGTTTCGAGTGCCTGATGGATGCGACCTCGTTGCCGCTGCAGCACTTCCTGTTGCATTCGGGACCTCGCATGTAGCTCTTGTTCACAGAGCTCAATTGACCTCTGCTCAGGTGCCATCTCAACTCCAGGATACACCTCTTCTCAACTGCTCACATAAAGCCTTTAAAAACGTTTTCCATTATCCTATGCTTTGATAATAAACAATGGAATAGGCTGTGGAAAGCTTTCCCTCAACCTAATTTCGGGTGTGTTTCCAAATTCTAGGTTTTATTGGTTCTAGGTGCGGCTGGGGGAGTTGGGCTTGCAGCTGTCCAGATTGGAAAGGTTTGTGGTGCCACAGTGATTGCTGTTGCTAGGTACTAGTTCTTGTGTAGAGCAGTTCAGTGGTCTTGATTCATTCTTTTATTAGTCCTCTTCTTGCATGCACTATTTGCAGAGACTTAACTTGGGTTTGAATTGTATTTCTGAATTGCAGGGGAGCTGGAAAGGTTCAAATTTTGAAGTCATTGGGTGTGGATCATGTGGTGGACTCGAGCATCGAAAATGTCACTGAAAGCGTGAAGAACTTCCTGAAGGCAAAAAAGCTCAAAGGGGTTGATGTTTTGTATGATCCAGTTGGAGGCAAGCTTACAAAAGAAACAATGAAGCTTTTGAACTGGGGAGCACACATTTTGGTCATAGGATTTGCAAGCGGAGAAGTCCCTGTTATCCCTGCGAATATTGCTCTTGTTAAGGTACGCCAGGTGATTCTTTGAAGTTTTGGGCAATGTAATTGTATTATTAAGCTTATTTAGATTCATGGGAAATTGCTTGATAATTGTTAGTTGTCTAAAATTTACCATTACTTAGAAAAGCGAAGTTCCTTGCTTAAGATTTTGATATGCATTAAGAGGATTGAATTGATATATCTTTGGAGGATTTGAAGATTGGAGTTTTTTGGTTTGTTTTTTATTTATTTATTTTTGGAAAGATTGTGCATTTCCTCTTCTTTATAATGAAAATTCATGGAGAAAGGAAGAAGGGATTTAATCGTACACATAAATTGTACCCTGATGATGGGGAACACTAAGGTGAGGACACAAAATAATTGCACACTCATTATTAGAGTGGTGTTTCTAGGCTAGCAAACCACCTTGCTTGCTTACAGAAGGATGTTACAATTATACCAAATTGTCTAGCAGTGTTTCTGAGCTACTTTTAAATATTGTCTGGAATAGAAGAACTATTTAGTTTTTCTCTATTGGTGGGGTGAAGTAGGTTCTTAAACAGCCCAAAAGAAATGGGTTATCCTTTTTGGAAGCATTCAACCCACAGATAAGTCATCCCTACTTAGTTTCAAATCTTCGTTGGTGTTATGTGGATTGTTTCCTTAGAAAAAAAGGGTACACACCAACAATGACTAGGTTTTATCCATTGATCATTCAATACAACATGGTCTATGTAATTACTCTAGTAGTGTTACTAACGATGTTATTCCTAACTTCTCTGCAAGACCTCCCTGGAAAATGATGGATGATGGAGCCTTTTGGATTTTTGAGATAATTTTGCAAGTTTGGTGTATCATTTAGATTAAGCTTTTTCCATTATGCATTATATCAATGCAGATGGAGAAATCAGAGATGGTTCACACTCAAAAAGATTAGTTTTTTGGATATAATGCCTAGTGGTGTGGCAAAAATCTAGAGTTCATGTGGATTTCAAATAAAGCAACCATTTGGAAAAATACTAAATTATGCTATAAAGTTTGTAGGGTAGGATCTCTGGTTAAAAGCAATCAAAGGTTGTAGGAAAGAATGAGTGCATTACATGGTCCAATTTGTCTGTTGATTTTTTAATTCAATGAGATGGATCATGGAAAAGAAAATTTGTACCTGCATTGAACAATTCTTGGATGAAAATCCATGAATTTCTGGAAGATAGATGAAAAGGAACATGTCCAAAATAGTGATCAAGTTGACATCTACTTTTCTACTTTAAATGGTTTATCTTTTTGACTGTTAACTTCACATGTATCATGGTTTTGTTATGTCAACTAGTCATAAAGCCAGTGGCCAGTGTATCTAGTCTTTGGGTCATGATTGGGAATAGAAATAATTATATAAATATATATATTTTGATAAACACTAATGATTGTATATATGCTTATCAGTTCTCATGAAAATTTCTTTTCATGCCAGATCTAATGCTCATTGGTTTTGATATCCTTGCATGTTTGTGGTTATCCAGAACTGGACAGTGCATGGACTTTACTGGGGTAGCTACAGGATACATCGACCAGGTGTACTTGAAGATTCAATGAAGGAGCTACTCTCTTGGTTAGCAAGAGGCTTGATTGAGATCCACATTTCTCATTCTTACAACTTGTCAGAGGTGAGGAGTTCCTTGCATTCTCTAGTTGAGGAAAGTTTGATAAAGGAAATGTCATTGTAGATGTACCCCATTAAAATAAATTTTGAGGAAATGCATTGCACAAATGCATCTTCTTTAAAGTCAATAAGATTTGAGATGGGTTTGAGACTGGGGAGAAGTATCTCCTTGGTCCTCCTTCCACTGATTACAAACATACAATACAGAGTTATCTCCACAATTCACGACTCTTCTGGTCTTCCCTGGCTGATGGTGTCCAAGCTCCTGCACCACCACCAGTTATATGTTTTCTATCACATTTGAAACTCACCCTGGGTTCATATATCATAAGAAAAGTTTATTGTTCGCTGCCTTATCTATATCTGTTGTTCCTTTTTATCATCATAAATTTTTCCACCCAAAAAATGATACCAAGTTTTATTTTCTAATTAGCATATACTATGTGTAATCTGATCTACCTAATTATTTGTTATTTACAGGCTCACTTCGCCTTTTCTGCAATTAAAGATAGGAAAGCGATTGGAAAGGTGATGATTGCTTTTGATGATCACAAAACTGTAAGATCTAAGCTTTGATATGATCAAGGTTCAGCTGGAGGTGGGTGGAGAAAGAAAGTTATCTTTTACCCCATGAATATCTGGATCTTTCTATTCTCGTAACCTCCCATCAACCCTATCAACCCTGATTATGTTATAGTTTATTAAGTACAGATTTGGGTGATGTTGGCAAGTCATGGATTTCCATGGGAATGCAAGCCATTGCAAATAATGGCAGCAGTGTATCATGCTGCTTTTGAATAAAATAATGTGTTTCAAAAGATGCAGTAAAAATTATAGCTTGTAGTGCAGATCTCGGCACTCCACCATTAAGGACAGGTGAAAAACTAAAAAAGAAAGTAGCGAATACTTGTGGATGATATATGCATTTGCCTGGTGTGTGGGATGATATTGTGCCTTTTAGTTTCTGCCATCAGGGCAAAAGAAGATTCCTTATGCGGACTTCAGTTGCAGTTCTGTTTGCCTCATAGAAGTTCTAAATTTGGTTGTCATGGTTTCAGTCCTTGCACTATGTTTATTTCATTATTAGTCTATTCAACCCTCTAAAAAATGAAGTGACCAACTGCAGATACAATCTAGTCGTTAAGTAGAGAAAAATCAGGGTGGATATGTGGAAGTAGAAGTATTTTTTTTCACATAACACTGTATTAGGTGAATCAATACACCAAGTAAAAGGGCTCTATCTCTGTTTCTTCTAGTTCCGGTGCTCCTTCAAAACCCTTTTCTAGATGACCTTCAATAAGGTGCTGCTGCTTCTCTCTCTCTCACACACATGCATCATCCTCAATAAGCTGCTTTACATTATTGGATATACAAGCTAGGATATTATATATGCATAAGAAAATTTTGCCCTAGCAATATATTCACCCGTTTAAGGAAAAATTATTAGGGTTATTTGATTAAAAGGGCCTCTCAAAACCTAATTTTTGAAATTTAACCTTCTATCCTTTTTTGGCATCATTTGGATAAAAATATCCTCATTATTTTCTTGTAAAAATAACCATTTCTTTTAAAACCTACGTGTAAATATTTAAAATTGAAAAGGGCATTTACATCAAAAATGGATTACTTTTCCGAAAAAAACATGGGAAGTGTTAGATTTCCAATTTTGGGGATTATTTCATCCCTTTTAACCAAATATTTCAAATTATTACCATTAACAGGTCCTAGGCCTGGGATATTTCTTATTCCGTGTACATCATACAGAAGCACGCATCATTTTTTATGGGATCTGATATTCACAATGGTAGACATTCAAGTCTCACATTTACAGAGAACATATTGCCCTAATCCAAGCTATCAAGATTCAAGATGACCCTTCTTTAGAAAGCTGTGGTATTCCTGTTGCAACATCTCCCCTCCATTCAAGTGATCAAAACTGCACCTGTAGAAACTGACAATGGAGGAAAACAAGGATGAGAAACAAAGATAGAAACTGACAATGTAGAAAACAAAGATGTGTCAGAGAGAGAGAGGCCTGCAGCCGGCATATTAACTAATGTAGAAATAATCTTATTATAGTTGTGGCGTTGTTGGTTTCCTCTTAGTCAATCCGATATCTTCCAAGGATGTCATTTGTTTTGTCCACCATTAAGAAGCACTAGGCATAGTAGCAGAACCTCCAAAAGGAGTAACAGAGACTGACCAAAGAAACGATTATCATGTGCTTCATCACATCTCTTCACATGGCTAAATAAAACTAGATCATTATGGAAGTATAGGGGCTTTCACATGGGGGATTGACTCAAGCCATACAACCACCATATTACACCAGGGTAAGTTTGCAACTATTTGCTTAAAGCCTCTAGCTGCACTCACTTTTGGGACATGTTGCGGATACAATCCAGCTTATTAGCCGGTGACAATTATCAGTTCAAATTATATTTTGCAAAAGGACCAACTACTGATTAAATGAGAATTTTAAAGCTACCAGTTAAATTGGGACAGGCATGCAACACAACACTGCCAACCCACTAGGGACGAGGGTTTTAAAAAATAAATAAATAAAGTACTCGAGGGAATTCTAGCAACAAGGTCAAGTAAATTTCAAGTTGAAGTGAATGAATGAATATAGGTTCACACCTCCCGTCCATGCCAACAATAATGACAGTGTTCTGAGATCCAAATGTTGCAATGAATTGAGTGTCTTCAGGTACACGGAATTGTGCAAATGACCATTCTGAGCTAAAATATTTTGGTAAAAACCCTGGAAAAATGTCAGAAACATGAGAGGTTTTCGAGATGGAAACAGTTGAAAAAAAACATTCCAAGCTTAATTTTTTTTGATAAAACACCAGGCAATTTCAGAATAAGATTTGGAATGTTCACAAATCCTAAATAAAATTACATAGGACGTCAATTCAAACAATCCAGGACTAAAATCTTTATTTAGGTAATTCCAAGTTCGTGTTTGAAACTCATTATGGGTAAACTTCTCTTACCTTTCATAAAGGACAATGATGAACCAGGGTTGGCACCAGCATTGGGAGAAATAAGGGCATCAAGGGAATTTGAAGAATTACGGTAAAACGGTGCTGGACCTTGTGCAGTGATAGAATGATTTGATGAATCCTCCCCTACCACTCGAACTCTGAGATTGAATATATGAACGGTACCTTTTTCACTTGACACAGCCAACCACTGAACATTCGGAGAGAGAGCAATACTATAAATTTCCGCATTGTCTGAACCTCTACGCACCTACATAGAGGCCAAAGAATGGAATAAAAAGCAAGTTTTGGCTGTAACTGTCATCATGAATATTTTAGATTTTGATTGAGAGACCAAATGATGGATTCAATCCTTTCTTCATGAAGAGATGGCTATTGCAAAAGAAATGAAGTTTGCTACCGATTAAAAAATTGCAGACAAGTAAAAATTTAAAAGGTTAAAAGAGGAAACAGCGGAATTTGAAACAAACTTTATTGTTTTTCTAATAAATAAATAAATAAATAAATAAATAAAAGTTCATTACGTTTTAAAGGAACAGTGAATTTATCACGTATATCAAAATATGTTGGTGAGACAAATTTCTCAAGTATAAATACCTCTTGTAAGCGAGTCCCATCCATTGTGTTGAAAATTCGTATCAAAGTGCCTTTCATACTAGCAGATGCAAGAAGAAGCCCGTCCATTGTCAAAGTGAGGCATGCAACATGAGAATCATGAGCCTTAATTAACTTTGTCATATTCAGCCCAAAGTGTTCAATCCGAACCAGTCCTCTTTGAAGACCAGGGCAAGCCAACACAAATGTATTCGAATGGTGAGAAAGGCAACAAAGTCCCCTGGGATTTGCCAGAGTCTCTATCTGCTGAAGAAGCTTCAGATCTGTAAAATTGTAAACATATATCTTGTGCTCAACAACAACAACAATGCGATCACGTCTTAATTTCACTGCACGAACATCAGATCTAAATGAAAATTCACCAATACATCGCCTCTCATAATCATCCCAGATTATAACTTTGCTTGGAGGGTACTGGGAATTAGTTCCAGCACCAACTAGTGCTAGAATGTTGGAACGAAACAGCATCTCAACAATCCCAAATCCCCCACTTTTCAAATCACGTCTGAAAATTTCCTTGAAAGGATCACAACTATAAATACGAAACCCGTGGGTTGTGCCAGCAGCAAAGCAACCATGGTCCTGATTCCAGGATACAGAGAGCAGACCTGTTTCATCAGTGTCATTGAACTCCGGTACCGATTGGCCAAAAGAACCAGGAGTCCCAGAATTTGATCCATGGGCATCAAGCCTTGCTGATGGAAGCATTCCTCGAGATGTTGAAACACTAGAACTCATGGTGGATGAGGGAACAGTCATAAGTGCTTGAAGCAATTATAGTCTGAAGGAAACCATAGGAAGCCACAACATCAATTGTTTTGAATGCCACAAAGTGCCATAACAAAGAAGAACCTCTAATGACAATGGTTGCAACAGAAGGAACCACCAGTAACAAATGAAAAGTACTTTCTACCTTATTATTTACAAAGGCTGTTGATGATGCAAATAATAATGAGCTGAAAGCTCAGAAATAATGATGCAATAAGCAAGTGAAACTTCTGATCTGGAAGGTAGTGATCAGCAAACTTAATTTTGCCAGTTACTGTTCTGGTTACGAATCAGCCTAGGAGTGTGAGAGATGTCTAAAGTGCTTGTCATAAATCAATCAAGCAGTCAAAGTGTTTTAAAGATTCAATAGATGTATGAAATATAAAATGTGCTTCTTTTCTTTCTTATTGCCATAACACCTAAATGTTCTTGTTGTATGATGAAACAGGAAGAAAATCCAATGCACAATCAATTTGATAAATATCAACATTAACTATAGACATTACAACATCATCCAAATAAAAAATTAATTACAAGAACCAAACTACATGAGAAAAAACAAGATTGATAGAAGATTACATGAAAATAGACATACGGCTTCCAAGCTCAGTTGGATAGAGACTAGGGGATCCCAAGTTTCTTCACAAGCAAAAGGCTAGGTTCTGGTGGAATAGAAGAGGGCCTGTTACAGAATCACAGGTCTTTATACCCAATGAGGACCAAAAAATTCCAGAAGAAAATATTAAGGAAAACTGAGTTCACTCAATCCTACAGCTCTCTAATTGAAAAAATGTGATTCCAATCTCATCGTTTGTAAGATTTAAGATTGCTGAGTATCAATTTTCACTACTACAACAGATATGATCTGTTCTATTAAAGATGCTATGGCCGTGAGCAGAAGTGAAGGCCTTTTGCTCCTGTCCATACGCCACTGCTGGGAAAAGACCTGGGCCCTAGTGAAGAAGGCATGGCAAATCTTCACGATTTGGAGGAATAATAAAATCCAAAGTGCATCAATCAATAGCCTATGAAATGAATCAGCAAAGAACAGCCTATATTCAATAAGAAGCAACAAGATATGTCTGCTCTGTTTCAGAATTCGTCACAAATATTACCATGAAGGTTGAAGTGGAACTTTTCAAATTAAATAAACCAAAAACTCTTTCTGAATAGATTGACTTGACATTCTGTTTCTGCTGTGTATGATTGACCTCAGGAAGGTTTACGGTTTTCAAGAAAATTATGGTCTCTGACATGAATAATCAGCAATTCTGGCATGTTTACCCACCTTCTTGCACTACACCCAAGAACACATAAAGCTATAAATATTCAGCTTGCCCACTGTTATAACGAGTTTTCAGTGATGTTTGTGGAAAGAGCTTTGCGCTGTGCCCTCCAAATAATTACCTGGTGGACTCCATGATTGTCATCTCATTGAACTTCAGGAATCCAAAGCATAACTAGTAGGAAGCAAAAAGAAAAGGAGGATTCTGCCTCTCAACTCATTAGGCCGTCAGTGTTTTTTTGGTGGTCTTTGATTCCACCCCTTCAATTCATATTTCTTCTCTATGGTCAAGAAAACCCACCTCTTACAATCACGGCTGTTGCAGCTAAATAATGAGAGCTCGACTGGAATAGAGTAAATGCAAACTCTACTGCCTTAACGATTCAATTTGGGCCAATCATCATAAGCAAAAACATCAAGCCCTTTAATAAAATCAGCGTCAAATGTAAATGCATTTTGATGAATAACCATGTGCAAGAAAAGCGTAAACAACAAGATTCCAAAAATAAGCTCCCGAAAATTCAATTAAAAACACACAGGCGCCGAACCCAGTAAGACCAATGTGGAGTTCTTTGGAGGAAAAAGCCAAATACCAGTCAACCTCAAATCAAAAAAGTTAACAAGAACAGTTTAGAAATCTTCTTGGGGAAATTTCAGAGTTGAAAAGCCTAAGCATCATGAGGACATGACTAAGATCAGAGGAATTAAATAGTAATAATATTCATGTATATATCATCAAGTTCTCGAATCTGGAATTCTCGAAAATAAAGGAAGAAAGAAAAACTTACAGAAGGCTTGAAGATGGAATGAACCCAGCAGCGTGGATCATTTCCTGAATAAGAAAACGCAAATTGAGAGAGAAAATAATGGAGAAATATCAAGAATGGGAATGCGAAAATGATTATGAATCTCCACCTTCCCTTCTCTCCCAGATTCACACGAGATGCAGATCGTTACTCTGGATCGGAAATATCACGAAGAGAAGAGGCTCTCCCTTTCTGTATTTATTTATTTATTTAATTTTCTCTACTTCCCTGCTTGCTTCCGCACCAAACAGTAGTGAAGCCAACAAAAACAGATATAAATAATCAACCGCACTATGCTACGGAAATTTCGATTGGAGTTGTTCAGATATATGATGAAATCTGGACTCCCTCTTGAAACCTATGGAATTCAATGTTTAATTTCAAAACAATAAATCAACCTATAAAATAACACATCACTTATTAAGTTACCAAGTAATTAAATCTAATAAGATCATACGTAAATTATAAAATAATGAAATCCTTAATTCAAAACAATAGGATTAAGGCCCTCTGATTGGTTTTATATTTTTCAATACCATTAGGTTAAAATTATTTTTCATGGTTCAAAAGATTTTTTTTTTTTTCTGTTAAAGAGTGGAAATTGAAATATATATATCTACTTATCATTATTAACTACCGAGTAAGGAATTTTTCTTTTTAGATATATCTAAAATCTATAGTTCCCATTTTTTAATCCAGACCATTTTATATGTATATCAAAATTTAGATAATTGAATGAAAATGCAAACTACAAATACCAAGTACTAAGTTGCACAATAATGTGCCCAAGGTAGGACCAAAGTGCACATGTTGCAACCCCCCTCCATATATAAAAATGCTATGGTTCCAAAACCACTGTAGAAGTTGGATATGCGTCATCGCCTTTGTTGGGTTGAGCGGTGAACATCAACCTCGTAATGATTGAATTGATAGGTAGAGCGAGGTATTTAGGCAAATTGTTGCCTCCATTCTTTTAAGTACCGTAGCCATCGGAATTTTTGGCAATTTATGAAATACAAGCAGCATTTGCAGGCCAAAAGCAGATTACTACAAGTGGGAGATTGCAAATATTGTATCACTCCACACAGAAAACACGAATTGCACAACCCAAGCCAAAGCAGCAATGTAATGCTACTTTCACATTATCACACACCCCGTTCATGTATATTCAAGAAGAAACAAAATAACACGCCAAGCAGGTCCTTAGTTCAGCCTCTCCAGTTGTCCTTCTGCCGCCTTATCTCTTGTAGAGCATCTATGGCCGACTGGCAACCAACCCTCTCCTGTAAAAGAGGCAAAGTTCTAGTCAAGAAAGCCATATGACATATTAGACATATTGTCATGATACACTACACTTGGCTACATTATTATGCACAAGTATAAGGAATCCATTGCAATTCTGAGTCCACATTTCATGAATGCCTAGGCAGACTTGATGCATTTCATCCCCATTATGTTCTCTTCAAACACCATACAAAGGTTGCTTCAAAGGGACAAAAAAGCCTACCTGAAGCTCTGGTAGGTCAACCCGCATGAATGGGTTAGTCTCCATCTCTTCATCAATTGTTGAGGGAATGGTGGGGAGGCCAGCTTGTCGTTGATGTTGTGCCCATGACAGCTTTTGCCCCACCCTCACATTATCTGGTTCAACAGTCAGAGCAAACTGCAAGTTCTTAACTGTGTACTGGAGAAACATAAAGAAAAGCATTACATTCCTTGAAAATGAAGGAAAAAGATATAACAGGAGAACTGCAAGTCTCTTATGATGACTATTGAAATTAGATTGGGGTGACTGAAGTTAAAATGTCTTCCCATTTCAGAAGTTCTACTTTCCAATTTAATATCAAGTGTCACAATGCAAAAAGATCCACTTGATTTGATTTTGGGGCAAAGAAGAGCTCGTATTACACAGGAATTTGTGCTAGAAAAAAAGTCCCAATTGTAACCCTGAGTGGCATACTATTAAAACCAATGTATTTGCTATGGTCAATTCACAGGGTTTACAGAGTCATTTTATCTGTTGGCACCAAAACAAATCCAAGTAATACAGGCCAACAAAATCTGTCAATCCCACATGTGCGATCAAGTTAAGATTTTTCCCATCTCCACATACTTCGAGTGATTTGATTAAAGATGAAATTATATTACTTGCATTCATTTTACTACTACTGGGAGGAAAAACTGAATAACAGTACTTAGTTAACTGGGAAAATTCCACGATGTAAACCAGTGACTGATGGAAAAATAAATAACCAGCATCAGTTCATTCCAAACTGTTCACTATAAGTACCTTTTGCCCTTATCGAGGCGAGGGACGCTTGCTCCAACTACCACCCTTAGTCTCCCAGCCTCTTACCTCACTATATCAATATCCGGTGAGGTGTTTAAGTTGATAGTGAGGGTAGAGGAATTTTTTGATTTCCAATGCAAACAGTCATAGCCCCAAAATTTGACTCAATCTAAAGCAGTGGAAGTGCAGTCAGAGCTTATGAAGAGGGGTTGGTACGAGTTCAGTCCCATCCATATTCTCTGTGGAATTCGAACCTGAGCTCTATTTACGACCCTCTTCAAGTATAGTTGAGCTAAAGCCCTCAAGTTGTCTAGCATAAGCCTGAGGTGTATAGCACATGTTCCTCAAGGCTCTTGCTGTACACCACAATCTCGTTTACATATTAAGTGATTTGATTAAAAATGAAATTATATTACTTGCATCATTTTACCACTGTGAGGAAAAGATGAACAACAGTACTAGGTTAACTGGGAAAATTCCACTACGTGAACCAATGACTCATGGAAAAATAAATAACATCATGAATACCTGTTACTAGAGACATCTTCCATGGAATAATCTCAGACAAGTAATGCCACAATACTTTTCTTCGTCAAACAACAATAATGAGAAAACTAGAGGGTATTGTCGAATTCCAGGAATCTCCAAAATGAATGTATTAAGAATCATTTTACCTCATGGCCACAGTATACTCTAGTTGGCTTTGGCAATGAGGCCAATGTTACACATAGCGATTGATACATCTGTTCTGCTGTGCCTTCAAAAAATTTCCCACAACCAGCAACAAACTGCACATGCATGAAGTAACCACTATTAACTGTTTAACATCGTAACTAGCAAGTCAAAAAAGAACAAGATTTTATTACAAAGTAAAGGGATCCAGTCATTCACCAACTAAAAGCCTTCTTAAAAAATAATATAGTCCAATGTATGTTAAACTTATGTGGTTTAATAATATTCATAGCCAAAGGTGTTGCACTCAGAATGCAGTGCAAGGATGGTACCAAGATGTTCTAAGGATGACTAACTCAGACCATCCCACCTAAAGCAATTTTTTCCAGAGTTCTATCATAATGATTCACTCTCCCAAAGAGGAAAATGCAATCCCTTCCGAGACCATGTATATCTTACATAGCTCAGTTCTCTGGTTTATCTTGATGAAAATTGACTGCGGAAATCACTATGAGATCTTTTTCTCCCTTACCAATGTGTCTCCAGTGAAAACAGCCGGGACATCTTCCTCTTTGCCTGTCACATAGTAACTTATGTGACCCCTTGTATGACTGATGAAAGCAAGCCAGAGAGAAAAAAGTGAGACCGAAGTAATTCAGTTCAAACAATGGAACAGAAATAAGTTTACTGGAGATGCATATGCAAATAACAGGAATCAGTTCTCTACCCAAGGTAAATTTCATATTAAAGCAAGCACAAAGTATCTATGGTTTGCATTTGCAGAAGCCCAGGAGACACATGAATATGAGAATTTAGGCCATCAAAAAACCAAACAAAAAGTAATGCTATTCTCCAAAGATACAGAGGATTAAGGCCCTGACTTTGCAAAATGTTATAAAACAGGTCACAGAGTGTATCATAGAGACATTGGGAAGGAAAAAATTGAAACAACACAAAGAAAAGTTCATTTTTCCAAAGGGAAATTAGAAAAAGTAGTGCTAAACGTTGAGAATCAGAAAATCCAAATGGGGAAGCAAGAGAAAATTACCAAGGAGTGTGAAGAGCCAAAACGGCGAGATCAGAGCCAAGCGACAGCTTATCACCATTTTGGAGTGGATGGGTGCAACCCTTGACGTTGTCGACAGACCCACCGTACACTTCGATTCCGGGCACCAGCTGCTTTATCTTTTCGTTTCCGCCGGCGTGATCCCTACCACATATCAGCAATTAAAACAAAGAAAAAAAAATCCAACCTCCCCCCAAAAAAAAAATGGAGGAAGAAATTCAAGAACCAGTGATGGTGAGTGGTGAGGACGAGCTTGAGATGGACGCCATATTCATAAGCAGCTTGAAGAACCTTCTGGGGCTCTACTGGATCAACAACTGCTGCTTCTTTAGAACTCTCATCGATGATCCTGTAAATCAGTCAATCCCACATTTAGCCACAAACACTAACCCTAATTCACCTGTCTTTAACTTATGGCCCGAGAAATTAAATCCGTACAGGTAAGAGTAATTGTCTTCCAAGCAAGGAACTGGGACGATCTTCATATCGCCAGCAAACCCTTTACAGTTGTCCGACTGATCGATCACCCTCGTTCCATTTCCATCCACCACACAACGACCGCCGTCGAGACGTGTCCTCCCAGCAAGCTGAATCCTAGTTGGGCCGCCTGAACTGGGCTTCGTTCATTGGGCTAGGTGAAAACTGTTGTGTAAAACGTTTTCCTATTGTTTGGAACGTGAAACAGTTTTCGAATTTTAAAAATACCTTTTGATAAATTTTGAAAATAGTTTTCTGAGAATGTATTTTGAAAACATATTTTTTGTTAGAATAGATTTGATATGTTTTCAATTATTTTCCAGAATATGTTAGGACAATAATTAAAAATATGAAGAATATTTTAAAAAACTTATGCGTTCTACCACATTGCATACTATTTTTATGAAAAAGGGGTCAAGAAAACTATTTTATATTTAAATTTTTAAGCAAAATTTTCTTTCCCTAAAACAATTGAGAACTACGTTCAACAACCGCTCTCAAAAACTATTTTTGAAAATATGAATTTGCAATCTTTGAAAAACAAGTAAAAAAGAACTGTTTTTATATTTGGGTTTTCATATAGAATTTTGCTTTTCCAGACAATTGAAGATTGGTTATAATAACTGACAATCTGTTTTTTAAAAACTATGGTTGTGATGTAAACGTCCTCTTGGTATTATTGTTTAGTTTGTCACATGATCTGATGCAGTTTGAAGTTGTGCCCTGATTATAGGGTTCTTGGCATCTTGATGTGTAAATTTTTTTGCTCTAATCTTTACTCATCTCCACAATCAACTATAGAAGAGTTCCACTTCAAGCTGTTGTCATAGTTCATGCATCATTATATTGTAGTAATCTCTACACAAACCATTATCCATGCTATCTTGCCATATGGCCATATGGGTATGTTTATGCCTGCCCCGCTGCTTCTTGGTATGCAGGTGTGAAGATGTGCTTGAAATTCATAATATATGAGAAATAATTTTTGCCCTCCCAACTGCTTTTATATCTTCTCATTCTTCCTTTCTGCATTGGATGATCATCTGATGGAATCTTCCCATATTTGAAATTATGATATTTCTATTTAGGCCAGAAGAGAGAGACCCTAATCCAAACAAAGCGTAACAGTGGATCTTACTCTCACGAGATTGATTTTGAGAGAAGTGGTGGTGTTATGGCGATGGGGTGAGAGTTCTCCTATTTCCAATGCTGCAATCGAGGTTACTAACTTACTATAACCAATAAATATTGATTATTCTCTAGTGCATGCTGCCAGTCTTTCCTTAATTATCACCGCTTTCAATGAATCAATAGCATCTGATGCCATCTGCTTGCCAATGGATTGAGCTGACCGGTTCCTGTTGGTTTAAGGGTATGGAAGCAAAGGACTAACCCAAAAGAAACAAAGAACAGAATGAATAATAAGAAAAATTTATCGATTGAGGCGTGACAAGTACTATCCTTGAAATAGATTCACCCTCCTCGAAAACAAACTCGGTGCACTAGGGTACCAGTGGTCTACTTCCATGATTCAATAGTCAGATCTTGCATTGGGTGCATTTTGTAAGCGAGACGTGTACAACTCGGATTTTGAAAAAATACCTCTAGATAGATGAATGAAAGGCTCTCGAAGAAAGTCTCTGAAAATTTTTGGTATTAAAGAGAGTGAAAGGCGACTTTGTTAGTAATTCATGTCCTCTCCATTAACACCAAAACACACAGAGGATATATGCATGTATATCAATTCGTTTATTTTATAAATCATGCCTTCAACATTCCTGAATCAAACATACCCGTGTCCATTGTGAATTTGAAGACGGTACGGATCTTCTAAGGCTGATGGAGGGCACCACCTTTCTCTGGATTCTCTCAGGCAATGGGAGCGGGAGAGAGAGCGGTTCAGTTCTTTCAAAAGATGTGATTATCCCAAAAGACACAAGCCGAAGCCCTTTTATACCCTCCTACCTTAGGGACCATACCCATTGGTTATTGGGCCTCACGGGCCTTAGGCCCATCATCTAAAGCCCGTGATTGCATTGGGCTCTATACATAAGGTGGCCCATACTCTTAAAACAAACATTAAATCAAATGTCTATAATTCGAATAGCTTAATCATGAATCATTGATTAAGAATGTGTGAGTCCATATCTTAACAATCTCTCACTTGGACCACACATGTTACCAAACAATGTTCATGATGGTACTTTATCGAGCTCATCTTGCTATTCTATCTTAATATCCTTTAACAATCCAATCTACTAATTAAGTTAACATAGGATTAAAGCGGCCTTCGTTAATTATAATTATAACTAGACGCAACAATGATCACAATATTAACAAAATTAGCAATATGGATCAAGTATGGATGTGTAGCATGGAAATTACATAGAATGTGATATTTAATATGTCTATTTCCAATTGGTCCTACTTTATGACTAAAAATAGTCAAATTCTACTTTCAACACTTGATACTAAACTGCTTCTGAAAGTCATCATTTCAATTCAGAGTGTTCAAATACAATAGTCTTTTAAAATCAAGGTCTGTACAGATAACACAACATAATATCACATCAAGAGAATAAACACAAAATCTAAATACAAACTCCCACTATACTGGCACATCATCAATGTGTACAACACCCATATGTGTAACGTGCGCATGATATACTTTGGGTGGCAAACCCTTAGTGAGCGGATCCGCAATCATGGGGTTTGTGCTTATGTGTTCAATCGATACTTGAATACTCTGAACTCTCTCTTTCACAACCAAGAACTTGATGTCAATGTGTTTGGACTTTGACGAACTTCGGTTGTTCTTAGAATATAATTCTGCAGCCTTATTATCACAGTTGATTCTCAATGGTTTCTCAATCCCATCAACTATTCGTAACTGAGTGACAAAATTCCGCAGCCATATCCCATGGTTTGATGCTTCGTAACAGGCTATGAATTCTGCCTCCATGGTGGAAGAAGTAATAAGTGTTTGTTTAACACTTTTCCATGAAACTGCTCCTCCAGCTAACATGAAGATGTAGCCTGAAGTGGATCTCCTACTATCAAGACATCCCGCGAAATCGAAGTCCGAATATCCCACGATCTCTAAGTGACTTGATCTACGGTATGTGAGCATGTAATCTTTAGTTCTTTGTAAATACCGCATAACCCGTTTTGCCTTTTTCCAATGATCCATACCTGGGTTACTTAAATATATGCCTAACATTCCAACAATGTACGCAATATCCGGACGCGTACAAACTTGTGCATACATGAGACTTCCTATTGCCGAGGCATAGGGAAATCTCTCCATATCTTTCTTCTCAAGTTCATTTTCCGGACATTGGTGCAAACTAAACTTATCGCCTTTTGCTACAGGTGTGTCTCCTAGTGCACAATTGCTCATGCCAAATCTACTCAACACCTTATCGATGTAGGCCTTTTATGATAACCCAAGTATACCTCTTGAACGATTCCTATGGATCTATATACCCAGCACAAAAGATGCATTACCAAGATCCTTCATGTCAAATTTACTAGACAGAAATCGCTTGGTTTCATGCAAAAGTCCCACATCACTACTTGCAAGTAGAATATCATCAACATATAACACCAAGATAATAAATTTGCTCCCATTGAACTTGAGGTATATGTATTGATCAACGGTGTTCTCCTTAAAACCAAATGAAGTAATCACCTGATCAAACTTTCGGTACCATTGTCGGGATGCTTGCTTTAAACCATATATGGACCTTTTTAATCTGCATACAAGTTGCTTTGAATCATTAGACTCAAAGTTCTCCGGTTGCACCATGTATATTGTCTCATCAATGTTGCCATTAAGAAACGCAGTTTTAACGTCCATTTGATGTAACTCTAAATCATAATGAGCTACAAGTGTCATGATGATTCTAAAGGAGTCCTTTGATGAAACTGGTGAAAAGGTCTCCTTATAATCAATGCCTTCCTTTGGAGTGAAACCTTTTGCAACTAGGCGTGCCATATACCTAACAATATTGCCTTTTGAATCCTGCTTGGTTTTAAAAATCCATTTACAACCAATCGGTTTTACACCTTTAGGCAACTCTACTAGGTCCCAAACACCATTGTCTTTCATTGATTTCATCTCATTCTTCATGACTTCTATCCACTTTTCAGAATCAGAACTTTGTTTGACTTGACTTACTGAAATTGAATCGTCTTCCAGACCCATGTCAAACTCATGTTCTTGGAGATATACAACATAATCATCTGAAATTGTACTTCTCATTTCTTTAGTGGATCTCCTTAGTGGCACTTGTACTTAAGGTTCTTGAGGTTGTTGAGTTACCTCTTGATGAACTTGAATCGGTTCCATAACTTGAGTAGGAGGAATCTCAGGTGTGTCTTGAATCCCTGTTATCGACTGTACATTCTGAATATTGTCATCAAACATAATATGACCATGTCTAGTCGTAATAATAGGAATATTAACAGATTTTTCTTCAAAGACCACCTTTCTTAATGACTCTCTCCCACTTAACTCAACATCCTCAATGAACTTAGCATTGCCCGTTTCAAAGAAGGATCTAGTTGAGGGATCATAAAATTTGAAACCTCTCGACCTCTCAGAATACCCTACAAAGTAGCAGCTCACTGTTCTGGAGTCCAATTTCTTTTCATTTGGCTTGTAAGGCCTAGCTTCAGTTGGACAACCCCAGACATGCAAGTGCCTAATACTAGGTTTCTTGCTAGTCCATAACTCATATGGGGTTTTGGCTACTGCTTTGCTTGGTACTCTATTTAAAATATAAACTGCAGTTTTAATGGCTTCGCCCCAAAGTGATTCTGGTAAGGTGGAATGACTGATCATACTTCTTACCATATCCTTAAGAGTACGGTTTCGCCTCTCTGCTACACCATTTTGGCTCAGAGTCCCTGGCATGGTGTATTGAGGAACGATACCACACTCCATCAAATATTTGGCGAATGGCCCTGGACGTTGTTCTCCGGATCCGTCATATCTACCATAATATTCACTTCCACAGTCAGATCTGACGACTTTTATTTTCTTGCTTAGTTGGTTCTCAACTTCAGCTTTGAAATTCTTGATCACATCCAATGACTGAGACTTTTCATGAATCAAATAAAGATAGCCATAACGCGAGTAATCGTCAATGAAAGTGATAAAATATTGTTTTCCATTCCATGAAGGGGTAGGAAATGGACCACAAATGTCTGTATGTATCAATTCCAAGACGTCACTGCACCTATTGGCATTCTTTTTCTTCATATTTGTTTGTTTTCATTTAATGCACTCTATACAGACTTGAAAGTCTGAGAAATCAAGTGGATCGAGAATTCCATCTGACACAAGTCTTTGTATTCGTTGATTTGAAATATGACCCAAACACTTGTGCCATAACATTGATGAATTCTCATTCATTAATTTTCGCTTAATGCCATAATTACTTGAATGCAAGGTTTCATTTCCATTAGTGGCCTTTATGTTCAATTTATATAGTTTGTCTGTTAGACTACCTGTACCAATAATATTTGAATTTAGATAAAGACTAACCATTCCATTTCCAAATGAACAACAATATCCAAATTTGTCCAAACATGAAACAGAAATTAAATTCCGTCTAAACGACGGTACTACAAAAGTCTCTTCCAAATCCAATGTACATCCAGAGTCTAACTGTAATCTGAAAAGACCAATAGCCTTGACTGTAGCCTTGTTGCCATTTCCCACATAGATGTATTTTTCACCATCAGTTGGCATTTGGCTCCTTAGGCAACCTGCCCAGTGACACTTATGTGAGTAGTTACACCCGTATCTATCCACCAAGTGTCAGTAGGCACTACAACTAAATTAATTTTTGAACAAACAAAGTTGATAAGTGTACCTTTCTTTTCACGCCAAACAGCGTATTTGGTACATGTCTTCTTCATATGACCAACCTTCTTGCAAAAGAAACAAGTGATCTCCTTATCTTGTTTCTTTTGCTTCTTTTGCTTTAATGTCCTAGAAACTGCAGTTTGTTTTCCTTTATTGTCCCTCTTTCTTTTCTTATTGGTACCAAATCCCTGAGATGTGGAAGCCAAGTGAGCACTTTTTATTTTTTCTTGCTTCAATCTCTCCTTCTCTTGCACACATTGAGCAATAAGCTCATTCAAAGTCCATTTTTCCTTTTGTGTATTGTAACTGATTTTGAATGGACTAAATTGTGTAGGTAGAGAGATCAAGACCAAGTGCACGAGTATGTCTTCCGACAACTCTAACTTTAGTGTCTTGAGTCTTGTCACAAGATTAGACATTTCCATAATGTACTCCCTGATATTCTCTTTTCCTTTATACCGCATAGAGACAAGCTTACTAAGAATAATGCTTGTCTCAACCTTTTCGTTTGCAGCGAATCGGTTTGCTATCTAGTCCAAGAATGCCTTGGCTTGGGTTTCCTCAGGTATTGCACCCCTTATTGCTTCTGAAATTGAGTGCTTCATAATCATTAGACTCATACGATTGGATCGCTCCCATTTTTCCATAGTAGACCTTTGCTCAGCAGTGCTGACACTAGTAAGATCTGAGGGGCGATCCTCCCTTAATGCAAAGTCTAAATCCATGCACCCGAGCACAATTATAACGTGCTCTTTCCATTTCTTGAAGTTTGTGCCATTAAGCACAGGAATGTTATTAACATTTGCAGATATAGAATATGTTGAATTCATAATAATAAAGCTCACAATCAGTCACATAAGCATCATACATACATGAAAAATAACATCATATAAAATACCTAGCACAAACATTAATATTCAGTCTTTGGACAAAAATATTAACTTGTTATTGGTATCCTTATACAAAATTAATTCATAAATATTGACAATAAAACCGAAAAAAATATGTTTGTCTTTGGACTAACATATCGAATGCAAGATAAACATTATATGTCATATATTTATGATTTCTTTATTTATTATCATATATAAAAAAAAATCTTCCTTTAGGCCGATTATTTTATACAATAATACCATGTTTCATACTTCAAAATGAATAAAATTATGTAATATAAGTCACTTTGGCAACAAATATATAGATAATCTATTCAATTTGAAGCGTTAAACATAAACGCAACAAGAAATAATAAATTCTAGAAAAAGAATACGAAAAATTCATCAAAACTATAAATTTATAATAGTACAAAATTCATAAATGAATATAAGAGTCCCATAGGTGCCTAGTTGGTCAAGCATAAGGTTTTACAATCTTGTGGTCGTGGGTTCGAAGCCCATAGGTTTTTTTTTTTTTTTTTTTTTTTTTTTTTTTTTTTTTTTTTTTTTTTTTTTTTTTTTAACGCCATTCATGGCATTGGCAGCAACAGCATGCCGCCTAAAATGGCGGCTTAAAGGCACTTTGAGAGAAACGCCTTGACGGTGCCTACAGTGGCGCCCTGAAGCACCCCCCCCAGAAGCCGCGCCTGCAGCGCGCACCATCAGCGCGCCTGAAGCACCTCCAATGGCGCTGATGAAGCACCTAAATGGCGCTGCAGTGACGCCATAACGGCGCCTGGAGTGACAGCCTGGAGACGATGCTTCCACGACCACCAAACTAGAGCAATGCCACCGGCGTTGCAATGGATCTGGCGACGCCTCCAACAGCGCTGCAGATGACGCTTGAACGCTGCATCAAAGAGTGCTTGAACGACGCTTCTAATGACGCCTGAACGGCGTCAGGAATGATGTCGAAGTAGCGCCCTGAACGGCGCCTGCAGCGTGCCTCCAAGGCACGTGAACAACGCCTTCAATGTCCAAATTATTATTATTATTTTGTTTAGGATCCATTAAAGGGTCCTGGATCTGTTTGATTCTCGTTTCGAAAACTTGAATATGGTTTTGGGGAGAATGGAACCAGTGCTCTAATACCATTGTTAGTAATTCATGTCCTCTCTATTAACACCAAAACACACAGAGGATATATGCATGTATATCAATTCGTTTATTTTATAAATCATGCCTTCAACATCCCTGAATCAAACATACCTATGTCCATTGTGAATTTGAAGACGGTACGGATCTTCTAAGGCTGATGGAGGGCACCACCTTTCTCTGGATTCTCTCAGGCAATGGGAGTGGGAGAGAGAGCGGTTCAGTTCTTTCAAAAGATGTGATTATTCCAAAAGACACAAGCCGAAGCCCTTTTATACTCTCCTGCTTTAGGGACCATACCCATTGGTTATTGGGCCTCACGGGCCTTAGGCCCATCATCTAAAGCCCGTGATTGCATTGGGCTTTATACATAAGGTGGCCCATACTCTTAAAACAAACATTAAATCAAATGTCTATAATTCGAATAGCTTAATCATGAATCATTGATTAAGAATGTGTGAGTCCATATCTTAACAGACTTGCTTTGATGGACCACTAACACAATCTCAATGACACTTTAATTGTAATCAGAACAGGACTCAAAATGGAATGAGATTCTACTTATAAATAGAACGGGACTCCACTAGCACAATCCCAATAGGACTCTTCCAAAAAATATAAGACTAATAGAATAAAATAAAATAAAATAAAATTATTTTGAATTTTGTAAAAATTAGTTGAATTCACTAAAACACTTTTTCATATTTACACTATTCATACAATCCCTCACAGAGTGTAGATGTGAAAAGAAAAAAAATGGAGGAAAAAAAAAATCTAATGTGTTAGTACTAGTGCCCAAAGGCTATGAATTAGTCTTAGGATAAATAAGAATTGAATAATAAAACACAATGAATATAAATTTCTATGAACTGATGTTTCTTGATGAAACTTAAGGAACCTTTATCCACATTGGTTTTCTCAACTTTACTATGAGTTGTACAGAACGGGTTGGCACAAATAGGTCATTTGTCTTGCTTGGATATTCATGAAAGCTCCAAAGAATCTGCCTAAGTTCTCATAGGAAGCAGCTCTACCTCCACTCTCATATAGGTGAATCCATCGAGTATGTTCTGCATTTAAACATACCATCCATAAGGAATATGGTATTCATTAAGAGTAAACACTCAACCTTAGTCAATGCAGAATATGCTCTATCTACATCATAGGGATAAACTCTCATACAATTAAAGTCGATAGAACAACTCAAGTCAATAAGTGATTTGTTATTACCCATATGAACCTACTTCGTGGAATTTCCATTCTAATAAATTGGGTTACCACCACTTTTGACTTCTGTAATATGCATAAGCCCCATCCCCCTCGATGTTTCTTCCATTAGTTTCTTATTTAGTGGTTTGGTCAAATGATCGGTCAAATTCAACTATGACTTCACAAATTCTAGGGATATAACCCCTGTTTCAAGCAGTTATCGCACAATATTGTGTCTTAGGCGTATATACATGTTCTTCCCATTAAATATTTTACTTTTAGCCTTAGAAATTGTAGCTTGGCTGTCACAATGTATAGACACAGATAGGGTTGGTCTCATCCATAAAGAAATATCTGCAAAGAGGTTTCTAAACCACTCAACCTCAAAACTTACCTTTTCTAAGACAATAAACTCAGTCTCCATAGCAAACCGAGTAATGCAAGTTTGTTTGGTAGACTTCCAAGAAATTGCACTTCCACCAAGGATGAAAACATATCCACTAGTGGATTTCATCTCATTTGAATTTGAGATCCAATTTGTATCACTAAATCTTTCAAGGACACTTGAAAATCCACTATAGCACAAACCATAGTTAATGGTGTCTCTCAAATACTTAAGGACTCTACGAACAACAGTCCAATGGTCTTGATCAGAACTTTAGGTGTACCGACTCAATCTACCTATTGCATAAGCAATGTTAGGTCTGATACAGTTCATTAAGTACATTAGGTTCCCTATGATATGAGCATACTCTATTTGGGCAACACTATGTTCTCTATTTTTCTTCATCTGTGAGTTGGGATCATAAGGAGTTGACATTGGTTTATAATCAATGTGTTCAAACTTCCTTAGGATCTTTTCAACATAGTGCTCTTGAGAAAGTTTAAGCCCATTAGGTGTTCTACTTATTTTAATTCCTAGATTCACCTCTGTCTTTCCCAGGTCTTTCATATCAAACTTAAAACCTACGAATTTCTTGGTCTCACACACAACCTCTAGGCTTGTTCTAAATATCAACATGTCATCAACATAAAGGCAGATGACTACACATGTGTTATCCTCATACTTGCTGTAGATACACTTATCAGCATCATTAATGAAATATCCATTAGTTACTAACATATGATCAAACTTTTTGTGCCACAGTTTGGGAGCTTGTTTTAACCTATATAGCGATTTAACCAACTTACACATTTTTTCTCCTTTTCTAGAACTACACAACCCTCAGGTTGTTCCATATAAATTTTCTCTTCCAAATTCCCATTCAAGAATGTAGTCTTGACATCCATTTGGTGTATCACCAAATTATGAATGGAAGCTAGAGCGATCAATACTCTAATTGATGTTATTCTAATTACAAGGGCAAATGTGTCAAAGTAATCTACATCATTCTTTTGTTTAAAGCGTTTGGCAACTAAATGAACTTTATACTTCTCTATAAACCCATCTTGTTTTAACTTTCTTTTAAAGATCTACTTACAACCAATAGTCTTTGCACCATGAGGTAAATCTACTAACTCCCATGTATGGTTTATACATGTTTGATTCGATTTCATTGTTAATGGCCTTCTTCCAGAATGGTGCATCAGGAGAAGTTATAGTTTTTTTGTAGGATCTAGGGTTCTCATCTATTAGGAAGATGTAGAAACCATCTCCAAGGTTTTTTTTTTCCTATCTCTTTTACTCCTTCTAGGTTCAAATTCAAAAGGTTTTATAGACTTGACTCTACTTGTATTTTGAACTTGTTGTTCACCATTTAGTTTCATAGGAAAGATGTTTTCAAAGAAATTTGCATTCTTTGTTTCTATTATAGTATTAACATCTACAAGATTTTTTTCTGACTTAGTAACAAGAAACCTATATGTCACATTATTCTCAACATAGCCAATGAGCATTGCATCAAAGGTTTTAGGACCTAGTTTTCGTTTTTTAGGTTCAAGGGAAAGAACTTTAGCTAAACACCCCCACACTTTTAGGTATGCTATATTAGGTGCACAACCTTTCCACAACTCATAAGGAGTTTTACCATTTTTCTTGTAAGGTATTCTATTTTGAATATGACATGCAGATAGGATAGCTTCCCCCCACAAGTTCAAGGGTGCTCCTGAACTTACCAACATTGCATTCATCATTTCTTTTAAGGTCCTATTTTTCCTTTCTATTACTCCATTAGACTCAGGAGAATAAGGAGTAGTTTCGTGAATGATCCCATGATCTTCACATAAAGAATTAAAGGGGTTAGACTCATACTCTCCTCCCCTATCAGTTCTAAGCCTTTTAATTTTCTTACTTAGTTGAGTTTCCACTTTATTTTTGTACTTGATGAAAACATCTCTTGCTTCATCTTTGTTTCTCAAAAGATATACCCTTGTATACCTTGAGTAGCCATCTATGAAAGTTATGTAGAATCATTTACCACCTCTAGTCATTGTATTTTTTAGGTCTCTTAAGTCACTATGTATTAAACTTAGTAGATTTGATTCTTTTTCAACTGATTTGTAAGATTTCTTTGTGGTTTTAGATTCTACACAAGATTCACATTTTCCATGGATTCTAAGGACAATTTAAGGATTAAACTCAATTCAACCATTTTCTTCATATATGAAAAGTTCACATGTCCTAGTCTATCATGCCAAATATCATAAGAATCAACTACGTAAGTAGAAGAAGAAGATGCATTATTATTGATAATATCATAAACATTCAACATAAATAAACCCTGATTACAATAGCCATTTCCCACAAATGCATCTTTCTTGGTTAAAACTATTTTATCAGAGTCAAACAAGATCTTCACTCCTGTTTTTCCAAGCAAAGATATTGACACCAAGTTCCAGCGGATATCTGGGACATGAAGAACATCACTGAGGGCAAGCACTTTTCCAGAGGTTAACTTGAGGAGAACTTTCCCTTTGCCAATCACTGAAGTAGATCTATAATCACCCATGAATATTTGTTCATCTCCTTCCTTTATAGTGGTATAAGAAGTAAATGCACTTTTATTTCCACAAATATGCCTAGTAGCCCCAAAGTCTACCACCCAATCCCTTCATATTGGTGACCATGCTCACCTTAGAGGAGACTACTACTGAGATCACCTCTGTCTCTACTAGATTTGCCTTTGAATTGGACTTCTCAATTATCTTCCTATGGCGACATTGAGTTGCATGGTGTCCAGACTTGCCACAGACAAAGCATTTACCCCACTTTTTAATAGTTGGGTTATGGACCTTGTTTGATGCATTAGGTTTGGTCCTAGGGTTTTGCTTTCTAGGCCTATTGTTTTTGGGTTTGAGTTTTTCTTCTACTACATTAGCCTTAGAAGACAATTCTTTAGCTTTTTCAATATTGTCCCTATTTCGGTTTTGTTCCTCAATCCTAATATAGATTATGACTTCGTCTAGGGACATTTGTTTCATGTTATTTTTGTAGTCTTTCCAAGACTCTGGAAGAGTCTCTACTAAATAACCAACCACAAAAGGTTTGGGTAATTTAATGTCTTCAATAACTAAGTCATTAATTAACAAGTGGTAGTCATGGATTTGAGATGATACATCTTTATCCTCAGTCATTTGGAAATTTCTAAAATTCCCTATGACATATTTATGAGTTCCTAAATTTTCCAAAATATATTTTTTATTCATTGCATTCCAAATTTCTTTTGCAACTTTAAATTGACAATAAATATAAAAAAGTTCATTAGAAAGAGTACTCAAAATAGCATGCCTAACTTGTTTATTTCCAGTTTCCCAGGTTGGTAGCAAATGAGAACCATCTTCTAGTTTTGGGTTAGTCAAAATGTGTCCCAAGTTCACTACATCTTGCAGAGAAAACCCTTTTTTGCCATCTCTTAAAGAATGTCCCGTTGAAGGGATCAATTTTAGAGGTGGCAGGACAAGTGTGAACTAGGGAAGCTTTCATTTGGATATATTTCAAGATTGTTGGTTTAAGGGTGTGGAAACAAAGGATTAGCCCAAAAGATACAAACAAATAACATAATAAATAGTAAGAAAAACTTATCGGCTGAGACGTGACAAACATTGTCCTTGAAATAGATCCACCTTCCTCGAAGATGAACTCAGTGCACTAGGGTATCAATGGTCTACCTCTAGGATCCATCAACCAGATCTCGTCTTTGGTGCACTTTGTAAGTGAGATGCGTATAGTTCAGGTTTTAAAAAAATTCCTCCAGATAGATATATGAAAGGCTCTTTGAGAAACTCTTTGAAAATTTTTGGTATTAAAGAGAGTGAAAGATGTCCTACTTTTATAGGTCATTAACACCGTCCCAATGAGACTCTAATTGTAATCAGAACATGACTCAAAGTGGAACGAGATTCTACTTATAAGTGGAACGAGACTCCACTAGTACAATCCTAATAGGATTCTTCCAAAAAATATAAGACTAATAGAATAAAATAAAAATAAAAAATTATATTGAATTTTGTAAAAATTAGCTGAATTCACTAAAATACTTTTTCAGATTTACACTCTTTCTACAGTTACTTCACAACATGTTGAGTTGGAGCCTTTCTAGTGTTATATGAAATAGCTTACAATTTGTGATTTGGAATTTTGCAGCTTCTTCGATGTCGTGGACCCTCTGGCAAATCCTATACCTGGAAAGGCATTTTTGCCTGCAGCTGTCTAGGATGGCTCCTGGAATGTAATGGAGTCTTGGCAGCTGATCAGCCTGGAAGGTTGGTTTTGCCTTCAGCTGTTGAGGAAATTATTATAGACATCCCTTAAGAAATTTTATGCAGGACCAGTAATCAGTTTATTACCCAAAAATCTAAGTCATTGAATTGGCACCTATTGAAATTTAAATTTGAGATGTTCACAGTATATGATAAAATATACATTGATCAATAAGAGTACAAACCTATTCAACCGCGGTACAAACAAATTGTATCTATGTAGAAACCAATGAGACTTACATGTAAAACAATAAAATCATATATGAGAAATATGGAAGTAAGATTTAAGTGAAAAAAAATAAGTGATAAGGCTTCAATTGCTAATAGTTACTGAATTAGTGCTATAACCCATCTTTAGTATCTGTCATCTAGATTCATTAACTCTTCCAACCACCTTATTCATCCTCATAAAAGAATTCAATCTCTTTTGTTGGATTTTATTTATATTATTTAGAAAAATTTATTAAAGAAACAATTTATCGGGACTTGTTAACTTTGAAATGTTTACTCATCAACATCACCCAACCTTATCTTTTTTGTTTTTGATCTCTCGTTGAATTAACTTGTTTGTTTTACAAGTTTTTTTTTTTTTTAAAAAAAAGTATTTTAAAAATTATTTATAAAATGAGTTTTTAACTATTTTTAAAAAGAAAATTCATCTATAAATTGAAATATAAAAGCATTTTTCTTTACTTACAATCATAAAATTACCAAGTGCTTGTGTACCGCATGTAAAATTTTTAAAATATATGTCATATTTTAAATCATTTTAAAAACATTAAATTAATTTGATTCTTCCCTCATCAAGTTTTAATTAAATATACATAATCATATTAATTAAAAATTTTATCAAATACTTTCCCTATCATTTTTCTTTTTTATTTTCACTCGTTTTTTTTCTTTTCCTTCCATGCAAAATAATAAAGGTATATTTATTGAAATTTCAATCCCACAAATAGAACCAAAATATCAAAAGATGATGGATGAAATTTGCCTTAAAGATATTCTAAAAGATTATGTACAAATATTTTAAATTTATTTTAAGATATAACTTATTTTTTAAATATATTTACATGAAAAATAAAATTTCAGAAATAGACATCTTAAAACTTCTTATTGTTGTGCAACTGTGATCTAAAGTGGCCAACTTATCTGCTACAATTGATGTATTCATCAAGGCCTATGAGCCTCTCCATGGATCATCCTCTCATTTTAATGTGTAACAACTTCGTTTATAAGAAATATGGTGATATGTCTATCTGGTGAAATATTATTTTCCAGGAAAATGTTTATTTTCATCCTGTGATTGGATAGAAAAGAAATGAAAATAGATTCGGTTTTGTAAGAACTAAGAAGAGTACAAATTTGAGATAAAATAGTAAAATACCGTTTGTTTTTCATTTTTGGGAAAAGAAAAATGAAATGCAAGAGAATGGAGCCCGGAGGGGCATATATATAACATGAGTATCATCGTCTCCATGGTCTACTCTTGAGTTTGTGGCTCGGTGAATCTAAATCTGCACAAGAAAGAAGAAAAATGGCAAAGCCCCCACAAAGACTCTTCCAACACCATTCTCAATTTCTGGGTCTCCTCAGATCACACATCAATCGTCTTCATTTTCACGATAAACCCTCCATCTCTCTTCCCGCCGGCGGCTCCCTTTCTCCTTCCTCTGCTATTCGCGGCCCTGATCCACTTTCTACAACCCTATGCTTTTCTTCCAGAGTTGAAAGCTTCCAAATTCAATCTAAGCGGCTCTCGAAACCCTACCCGATTCCTCCGATTTTCTCTTCTGGGTTTGGTGCTAGACTCTACGCAAACTCATCAGGGCTTAGGTACTTCTCTTCTGGGGGTTGGAACTTGGGTAAAGCTCAAACCAATGCTAATTTCCCGAAGGCATTTCTCGATCTGCCGCTGCGTTCTCTTCGTTCTGCTTTCTATCGTTACCGGGAAGCTGTTGGATTGCAGATTGAGGCGTTTTGGAAGAGGAATTATGTGTTTCTGTTGGGGGCCGGAGGAGTTGTGCTGTGCGCTGTGTTGTGGAGGGCTATGTTTGGAATTGCAACCACTTTCGTCGGCCTTTCTGAAGGCATGGCCAAGTATGGGTTTCTTGCGCTTTCAGCATCTATAGTTGCTTTCTCTGTAAGTTGCTTTCATATTTCCGGCTCACTTTCTTGATCTTCACATGCTGATCCACCCAGAACCTCTCAATCTGTGTTTGAGCTTAAATTTTTATGTAATTCATGTGTTCGCTTCTTCTAGATTTATTGATTGCATATACAAGTGGGTTCTTTGATGGTCTGGATAATAGTGAGAATGTAAATAATATGCCTATCATTGTAAGCTTACTTCTGGCCCCAGCAACACACTCTCTCTAACATATTATCAGAATCCATAAAATAAAAAAAACTGGCCTTTGCTGATGGGAATGCTACGGAACTCAACTTAATGGATGTTGGTTTGATAAAGAAATGATGTTAACATTGACAATGCCAATGGCCCAATGTCCCTCAGCTCTGCATTTCATCTAGCAGCCCAATTGTTGCTTTTAGGTATTGAATGTGTACAGATGTTGATACACTGCAAGGATTTTGTTGAAGTAAGATTGACAGGTCACATGATTCATATTCCAAGTCTTCAGCAGGTTGACTAGCCATACAGATCCCCCAGAACCTGGTAACCTGAATTCCGTTACCTTCTATATAGTAAATTCTATTGTTTTTCATGTTATTGTCTGAGCCCACATAGTGCATATTGAGGAAGTTCACTGTATAGTACCTGTTATTCCTGTTGCTTGAGTGTGCAACATCCATGGGAAAATACTCATCATGGTAGAGATGTTAGCCACCTCATTTAATGACATTGATCACTCAAACCAAGCAATCTAATCTCCTTTTATGTCTACCTTTTTGAAATGGGTTAGAGGGTACATAGAGGAGCACTTTATGTATATGGTAGGCTTTGTGGATTGGTTGAGCTTCAAATAAGGAGAGAGAGTTTGTTTTCTATTTTTTCTTTCCTTGGTTAGCCTTTTGGCACATATTGTATACATTGTGTGTACTTTGATGTGTCTCCTCTTAGGCTCTTTTAGTCTTTATATGTATATTTTTATTGCCTATAAAAAAATAATTATAATTTATTACACAGGAATTGGTAAATGATATGAATTCATTCTTAGGAACTGTCTTTTGACTACTTCTAATAAGAATTTTGCCATTTTTAAAATTTTGATTTTCTCTTTCAAATTACTGCAATCATAATGTGTATTTTTACTTCCTTCAATGCACATCATAATGCTCACCACCTGATCTCAACAAAGTCGGGATTGGCCACATAAATTATTTTTATCAATTTAGCTCTATCTAGGGCCATATTATCTATTAAGCAATTGGAAGCTATTTATTTTCTAACTCCCTTGACTTGCATTCATTTTGGCTGTCTCTTGTCCTGTTGATGGCTTCAACTTGTATCAAGCCCCTCTAGTTCTTTTATCAAATTTTTTGTGTTATCTTAGATGACTTTCCGTCATCTCATGCTCAAGTGTGCATTCCCAATCAACAGTCAAAACCTCATGAAGCATTGTGCATATTCTGCCGATTGGAGCTGGATATGTTTAATGGGTTTTAACATTTTCTTAATGGATAATAATTGGTTCTCTGTATGTCGTTTTTTTGTTTTAAGGGCCTGTATATCCGTTCAAGGCTCACAATCAATCCTGATAAAGTTTATAGAATTGCCATGAGGAAGCTTAACACATCTGCTGGGATTCTTGAGGTTATGGGTGCCCCTCTCACAGGGACAGATTTGAGAGCATATGTGATGTCAGGAGGTGGACTTAGTCTGAAGAAATTCAAGCCAACTCTTAGGAGCAAGCGCTGTTTTCTTATCTTCCCAATTCGAGGTTCTGAGAGAAGAGGCCTAGTAAGCATTGAAGTCAAGAAGAAAAAAGGCGAGGTTTGCTTCTATACTTTCTGCCCCCTTTTCTTATTACGAGGCATTCAAACTTCTTATCCTTGGGTATATTACCTGTTCCTATTTTAACTGCCTTCTGTAACAATAACAGGGGACTATTTCCTGAAGTTCAACCAGATTTATTTCCTCATAAGGAGGGTCTGTCTGTGAAAATTTTATTGCAGTTGTTGGGTCCCACCAATAGGACTTTTCTGGTCAAAAAATGCCCCAGCAAGAACCACAAATCAGGTCTGTCCCAAGTAAGACCAAAGGGCATCCCTACTACCTACCTTCATGATTCTTATATCACTTTTCAGACAGGCTTTTGAACACGACGAGATGTCAGATCAAAAGTTGGAATGTTTGTTCCTAAGTAACCTCTTAGCATGGGCAGGGATGTATATTAAGGAAGGTTCATGCCTTTGATTGATTTTGTTAATTTGTTAGGATTTTGTTGAGAGAGAGAGAGTTGTTTTTCGTGTTCTCTCTTGTGCGGCTTTGCCTTTTTATGCCCATTGTGTATGTCCTGTGCTACTCTGGTATACTCTTTTCTTTTGCCATATATGTACAGCTTTTATTGCCTATCAAAATATATAAATAATTGGTTTTTGACCCCATTTGAACAGAAGAAAACTATGGGTATGTGGAATTTAACTCTACATTACTTACAGAAGTGAAAACCCTGTTAGTGCTCGGGCATATTCACTGACTGAAAATACTATGGTTCTTTTATCGTGTACTCTCGACCACATTCAATGACTAAGTTTTGCCTGTACCCAAGCTGAAGAAAGATTTCCTAGCCTGACCATTTTAAAGCTTTCTAAACATGGAATATGGAGACCTAAAATTTTCTTTTATGAAACCTTGAACTGATAGAACAAAACATGAAAAATATGTCTGCCAGTAGAGGGGTGCTCAGATATCTAGTAATTTCTTATTCAAGGATATGACGTTTATCTTCATTTGCAGTATGATATGAAGCTACTGGCAGTTGATATACCTATGGCAACAGGACCTGATCAACGTTTGTTCCTGATTGGAGATGAAGAAGAGTACAAGGTCGGTGGTGGACTAATATCTGAACTAAGAGATCCTGTAGTAAAAGCAATGGCAGCAACTAAGGAGTTTGAAGAGCTTGATCAGATAGAGGAAGAAGAAGATGCTGAAAGAGAACTTCAGGAAGCAGAAAGAAAGCACAGAGAAGAAATTGAAAAGCTTGAGAAAGGTGCCCCCCAGTGATTGTTTCAAGAGTTTTTGGTTCTTGGTTTCTCACTAAAGTTGTTAAGCCTGAGGTTTTGACTTAGGATATAAAAGAAAGTGATACAGGGCTCCCTGCCTCTGTATCAGAGTTGAGTTTTGCAAGGATTACTTTACCTTGTAAAGCTAATTAGGGCGTTTAGAAATGTCAAAATTTGCCAAACTAGGATGAATAGAACTTATCATTGAGGCACACCCTGAATAAGACCAACCTTTGCTTTTGTGATGTTTCATGGCGCATTTGCCTTATTTAATCCATAAACAGGTTCCATTCACACACACAAATATTTTGCCCTAAACGAAATGACCCTATCCAGGGACTTCCTAGTTCTGGTTGTGCCTTCTTTTTATACCTTGTCATTGGTAAGGTCAATCACTGCATCTGCATAAGCATATGCCCCGAGTGGCATGTGACATGATGGCCTCCTTGACACTAGTACACTCTTGAACCTATCATTCCTACACTGGGATTTTTGCTCATACTGCAGTTATAGTTAGCATGATGTATGGTGCTAGTGTCCTCGAAACACCAGAATACTTGAGTTCAACACTAACTAAGAACTGCTGCATGAACTAAAATTCAGCAGTGGTAGGCCTAAATGAAGTAGTCTATGATCTATCATCTTTAGCCAGCCGCCTAGTCAAATACACTCGGCAAGCCAGCAGCCTTAATTGTCCTTCCTCATTCTACTTATCAGTTTTAAGAGAAATATATCACTGGGAAATCATGTAACCATACACTAACTACAAAAGTTATGAGATTCTGAAATTTTACTTTTTCCTTTTTAATTTTGGTGTAAAATTGGAAAAAGTATTGTCTATTCATGCATTCCAATAGACACTTACCCCCAAATTTTGTAAATAATATATCAAATTTTATAAAGGATGTGCCAAGAGTGTCAAAGTTCGTTTCGAGGTAGAGAATGACCTTCAATTACTACCTGAGGGTCCTCAAAGGATAATATGGACCATGAGAAGATAGATAGGGGTCTCGATAGCCTGAGAATTGGATGTACCAAAATTTCTTAACGATATACCAAATTTCTTTAAGGATGTACTTATGGTTCTAAAGTTCGTTTTGAAGTAAGGAACGACCTCTAATTACTTCCTAAAGATCCCTAAAGAAATAAACAAATCATGGGTAATAATATAGAGGTCCCGGTAGCTCATGGATTGGATGTATCAAATTGTTTTAAGGATGTGTCAAATTTTATTAAATATATACCAAATTTTGTAAAGGATGTACCAAATTGTTTTTAGGATGTACCTTGAGTTCCAATGTCCATTTCAAGGTGGGGAACAACTTTCAATTCCTTCTCGAAGGTCCCCAAAGGAATACATGAACCATGAGAATGGAGATAGGGGTCTTGGTTCCTCTAAGAATGGATATACTTAGGGTTCAAAGTTCCTTTTGGGGTGGGCGAGGACCTCTAATTTCTTATCGAGAGTCCTAAAAGAATATATATACCATGATAAGTATGATAGTGTTTCCAATTCCTCTAAGCATGAATTTACCTATTTTTGATGTTTCGATTTTATATGAAATTAATATAAAAGGTTAAATACAATTTTTTTTATAAAAAAATAATTTTATTTTATATTTTATTTTAATTAAAAATTAAATATTTTAACAAAAAAAAAATAGATCCACGATCAATTTAAAATTATAAGAAAAATGATAAAAAGTATCATCACTTATTGTGATTTTGATATGATAAATTTAAAAGGAAAATTAAAAGAAAAATAATGTAAATAATAAAATAGTATTACAAAGATATTTTTACTTTTATGTGTGATATAATTTACAAAATAAATAAATCTTTTGTTTAGCATTAATATAAAAAATCTTATATCATAAACTTCTAAATGATAAAATAGAATTTTAAAATTTAAACCTTAATTTATAAAATGTATTATTATAATTAATATTTAAAATCTTAGAAAATATTATTTGTGGGATAATATTTTCATTTTTGTATATTATATATTTTGTTTTTATTTAATTTGTTATATTAACTATTTATTATATATTATCATTTTAAGTTTAATATGTCAAAAAATAATTAAAATCAATAAATATGGAGAAATTAAAGAGAAAAAAAATTAAAATTAAAGAAGTTTTATGAGAAAATGCACGAACATGTTGAAAAGAATATAAAGGAAAAAAAATAATAAAAAAAACTATAATATGTGACAATGGATTATGGTGGTAGGAGAAGAAAAAAAAAAAGTGATAAGTGGTAAGTGAGATATATTGATGTGAGAGAAATAATAAAAATAAATTACACATGGTATTAAATTGATGTGTAGGTAATTGTGAAACAAATTTAAAAGTATTATTAGAGTACATGAATGGATAATAATTTTTTTTATTTTATATCAAAATTAAAAAAAAAAAAGTAAAATTCTAAAATCTCGTTTTTTTTTTTTTTTTTAATTGGTGTATCATCACTTCACAACTCTTACGGGGCTACATTGCCTCATTTCCAAGGTCACACTTCTAGTTCCTCCAAAGAGGCGCCCCGGTGACGCAAAACTCCCAAGGTACAAGAAGATGACCCCCTCCCGCTGCCCCACTAGTCTATAGACTAACAAGCCATCCGTGGACTTTTTTGCCATGCCACTTTGAAGTTGATGCACCGCTGAATAGGAGTGACTACAGTAAAAGTGCTTTTTTGCCGCCGTGTTTTTGTCCGTAGCATTTCTATTAATGGCATTTTTACGGAGGGAAATAATTGAGTTTTGGGTCAAAATGACCCATTTTTTAAACTTAAACGTCGAAAACGGGTTAATTTTGAAACTATTGTTCAAAACAGCCCTTTAAAACTACATCAGCCCATAAAATCAATATTTTATATCCTTTTTACTTTACCTTTTCTCCAGCCATCCCCGAGCTCTGTTCTCTCCCATTCTGCTATCTTTCTGTGCGATTTTTTTTTATAAACCCTATCCCCACCAGTGGGCCACTAAAAAAGACGGTGGAGCTACAAAAAAGTTTAAAGTGAGTCCTAATCTTCTTTTTGGCTTATATAAAGTTTTTGACACTTTCCAATTTTTTTTCCCATCTCAAAATCTCGATTTTTAGAATTTTTTTTGTTGGGCTGTGTTAATTGTGGCTGTGTTGATTGTGTTTTGTTGCTATATTTGGTTGGTGAGAATTGGCTACAAGGAGAGTAAATTATTGTTACAAAAAACCGAGGCCCTCCCATTGCAGCTGTTGGGCTTAATTAAAATGAGTTTTTAACAAAACAAGAACAGGAAATGAGATGGTTGTTGTTTAAAAAAAATGGAGGTTTTGGGTTTTTTTTTTTTGTATTTAAGTCCATGTATACACAAACACATGTATATTAAAATCTCACAAGAACAGCCAGCTCACTTTTATTTTTTTTCAAAAATCATACAACATTTCTAATATATATATAACTAATGCAAAATACTTACACAAAAGAGGGCTAGCTCAATTGGTGGCTAGCTCCCTTATGGATCCATAAGGGAAGGGGTCCGGACAAGTTTGCGCGGGTGGGTTTGGGTAAAAATTAAAATAGTTTTCAGTTTTAAAGGGAAGGAGATTTGAACCCCTTCCCTTATGGATCCATAAGGGAGCTAGCCACCAATTGAGCTAATCCTCTTTTGTGTAAGTATTTTGCATTAGTTATATATATATATTAAAAATGTTGTATGATTTTTTAAAAAAACATAAAAATGAGCTGGCTGTTCAAAATTATTTTTGAAAAAAATAATTTTGTCTCAAATTATTCAATATTATTGAACAGCATTTCCCCTAAACAATAGAGATTCAAAAATTTTCAATGTAACATGATATAAGTAAAATATGAATGAATTGAAAAAAAATAACAATTTCTAACAACATTAATTTCATTATTAAAATTTTAAAAATTTGAACAACATCTCACCTAAATAATAGAGATTAATAATTTTTTCATGTAACCTGATATAAGCAAAATAAGAATGAATTGACAAAAAATAATAATTTCAAACAAACAAACGTCAATAAGATGTTCAATAAGATAGTTTCTACATATATCTTAAAACGATTAAGGTCAATACTAGTAAATTTAAAAAAAAACAGTACAATAAGATGTTCATGAAGTACATCAACTCCTCCTATCATTGGTTTCTCTATTAGGACAAGAACGCCGATTGTGACCCAATTGCTTGCAAAGTCCACATGTTTGTGGAATCCTAGTTTCCCTTGCATCCATCTCATTATGCAAATGACTTGATTTTGGTCGACCAGAAGTTAGCCGTTTCATTGAGTCTGAAGGCACAATTATCGGTCCATTATATTGAGGCCACTCCAACTCATCAAATATGGGATAAAACAAGGGAACCCATGTTGATAGGTAAGCACGTGTGGTGTAATAACCTTGTACAAATTGACAAAATCAATTGCTCGACAATGACAAGCAGCAAGAATGTGTGAAAATGGGAATCCTAACAAAAATGTTTTGTTACATGTGCAAGACCCCGTTTGAAGGGTAACATGATATGTGCGAGGTTTCCTATTACTGCTTCCAATAGAGTGTCTAGTTTTAACATGAAAACGTCCCGCCACATGATCATACAAAAGAACCTCATGTGCACCCGCCTTAACAACTGTAGCCTTTATCTTGGCATCAATATGTGGAGTGAATTCTTCACCTGAAGCGAGCCGACTGGCACCATGCTCCCGCCTGACTGTGAAATAATTGTTAACCTGATAAAAAGTTAACTGGACTAAAGCTGTTATTGGTAAGTTACGAGCACCCTTAAGGACACCATTAAAAACTTCAGACATATTAGTTGTCATAATCCCATATCTCCGCCCACCATCATATGAGAGTGCCCATTTTTCAAGAGGAATTTGCTCCAACCAATTTCTAGCCTCGGCATTTATCCGGCCAATTGTATCCATGTGAGAAATAAATTTTTTAACTTTACTCTCCATAGCAGCCCTACACATGAGATCCTTTAAAGTCTTATTTTTGAACTTTGTGTTCAAATTACTCGCTAAATGACGCAAGCAAAATCTATGACAAGCATTTGGCTGAGTCCATCCCAAATATGTTTCATTAACAGCAGCTATAATGCCAAGATGACGATCAGAAATCAGACACAACCCTTTCCTTTGTGTTACTCCAACTCGGATACATGCCAAAAACCAACTCTAACTATCTGTATTCTCTCCTTCTGTAATGGCAAATGCAAGTGGAAACAATTGGTTATTACCATCACATCCCATAGCAATTAGCAAAGTCCCTTTATATTTTCCATACAAATGTGTCCCATCAATACTGAGAACTGGTCGACAGTGTGCAAACCCTTTAATAGATGGAGCGAATGCCCAAAAAACACGCTGAAAAATTTCTTCATTCGGATTGTTTCCAAGAACCATTTTGGAATACATAATGCATCCAGGATTTGACTGCTCCAAGGCAAGGAAGAAACGAGGCAACTCTGCATAAGACTTGTACCAATCACCAAATAATCGAGTCATTGCTTTCCTTTTTGCCTTCATTGCTTTTTGATAAGAAATTTGGTAACCAAATTGTTCCGTAACAACAGCTTGAATTGCAGCAACTATAATGGTCATTTCTGCCTTCACCAATGTTTCAATATACTTAGATACAAAGCTAGAATCCAACTGTGAATGATCGTGATTAATACATGGATTGACACATGTATGAGGACCTTTGTACTTTGTGATTCTAAACATACCTGTATCTTTCACTGTCATTGCCCTTAGTCGCCATTGGCACTCTGGTGCTTTTTTACATTGAAGAACTAACACACTTGCATTTGATCTATAAACAGTAAACTCTTGGTGCGCCTTTATGGAAAACATCTTCACAGCATGTTGCAAATATGATTTTGAGGAAAATATTTGGCCAATTGATAATTCTCCATCAACATTTCCTAAAGTTGGCTTTTTCCATGGAGTCCAATCACTTACAACACAATTAATTGTCGCGTCCATATTTAAAAATTGTGGTGTAGGTGGCATATGGTATGAAACGGGTACAAATGTTTCCTGTAGGTTGTCATTAGAGATATTAAGTTGGGTACCATGTGGAGAGGCAACTAGTGATGTGTTTTCAACCTTAAACTCAACCTCAGGATTATTAGACCTATCACCAACTTCAAGGTTCACAAATCTTGTGCTTTCACATTCCACAATTTGTTGGACCATCACCAAATCAATATTTTCTGTTTGACAACAATTTTCATCATCATTAGGTAAATGAATCTCATCTGTGTCGATTGCATCATCTCTATCATCTTCCTCATCTCTCTCATTTTCGTCATCAACATCAGTATCACCTGTTGATAATCGTGTCAAATGACCCATTTCATTACTCAAATGATAATGGTTGGGAGTTTGCTCTATGAATAATTGAACTGAAGACATTCCATACTTCGATGGCACCAGTAGCATACGTGCAACTGTCCGATCATTTCTCACCACTAATGGTTGAAATTTGTTCATTTCAGTTGGATGACGACATTTCAAGACTAACTGATAGTCTCTGTCAACACCAATGATATCATATATCATCTTCAACAACTCCACAAAGGTCGTATGAATGGGCACATCTATAGGCTCAATCTCTACATTATTTCCAATATATCTCAAATCCGTTTCTGTCCTCAAAATTTTTTCATTCCAATAATATAGCACTTCTACCGTGGAATCAGTCATAATTGCCTTCACATAAATAATAACAAAAGGTTATTACATAAAAAAAATTATATTTATTTAAGTAAAAAATAATGACAGATTTTAATATACATGTGTTTGTGTATACATGGACTTAAATACAAAAAAAAAAAAAAAAAAAACCCAAAACCTCCATTTTTTTAAACAACAACCATCTCATTTTCTATTCTTGTTTTGTTAAAAACTCATTTTAATTAAGCCCAACAGCTGTAATGGGAGGGCCTCGGTTTTTTGTAACAATAATTTACTCTCCTTGTAGCCAATTCTCACCAACCAAACATAGCAACAAAACACAATCAACACAGCCACAATCAACACAGCCCAACAAAAAAAATTCTAAAAACCGAGATTTTGAGATAGGAAAAAAAAATTGGAAAGTGCCAAAAACTTTATATAAGCCAAAAAAAAGATTATGACTCATCTTAAACTTTTTTGTAGCTCCACCGTTTTTTTTAGTGGCCCACTAGTGGGGCTAGAGTTTACAAAATAAATCGCATAAAGAGATAGCAGAATGGGAGAGAACAAAGCTCGGGGATGGCTGGAGAAAAGGTAAAGTAAAAAGGGTATAAAATATTGATTTTATGGGCTGATGTGGCTTCAAAGGGCTATTTTAAACAATAGTTTCAAAATCAACCCGTTTTCAACGTTTAAGTTTTAAAAATGGATCATTTTGACCCAAAACTCGAAATAATTACTACATAAATCACAAAGAATCCATCACTATTTGGATATATTTAAAAAAAAAAAAACCTTACATATTCTGAAAGTGTTTTTGGTAACTATAAGAAAAAGTGATTGTTAGGGCAAAAAAATGCTTTAAATTTTTGAAAAAGATTTTAAAAATATTAGTAAGCACCTAAATTTAATAAATAAAATATTTTCAAGTATCAACACTTATAAATTCTAAATATTAAAATGCATCTAGGAATGGTTGCTGTTAAAACGTCTATTTTGAATATTAAAATGCACCTAAGAGTGTGATTGGAGTTAAAATGTCTTTAGTTTACAACACTTTTTTAACTAGTGTTTTTGTTATAAATGCTTTTAAAAAGAAACATTTAGTGTTTGGATGTGAAAAAAATAAATATAAATGTAATGGTAATATATACATTGGAATCATCCATGGAATGATATCTTTTTGGATTTTAAAATAGTTTTAAATTATTTTCAAAAATAAAATTCAATTTTAAAACTTAAATATGTAAATTAGCTTTCTTGGTCTATTCTCTACAAAGGTATTATATATTTATGTGAAATGCAAAAGCTCTAAATGAATTATTACTCCAAACATAAAAAACAATAAAGAAAAACATTTTAAATTTGTTATAAAAAAAAATTAAAAAACATTTTTTCCAACTAAATTCTTATTAAACCGTTTTCTGTCAAATAAATTATTAAGTACATTTTTTTGAAGTAAAAACTATTTTTCTTTTTGAAAAAATGTAAAACTATTTTCAATAATATTTTTTCAAACTGATATATATATATATATATTGTAAGAAAACATTTTTAAACATATATAGTTTTTTTGCAGAAAAGTAATCTCAAAATTACTTGCAAACAGAATGTTTTCTTCCCAAGTACTATAAAATCTTTGGAAGCTGGTCCATCTCTTCTTATCCTTGAAATCCATGAACTCAGTTTAGCATTACCAGACAGGTCACGAAATCATTATCAACCTCCATTTGCTGAGTTGCCTCAAATAAACAATGGCAATGATGATTGATGATCGCATGACAACTCAAACCCAAGGCTCCCCGAGCCTATCCACTCTGCAACTTGATTAAAATTATAATAATACTAATTTCGTACTCTTCGATTAATATCATTATCCTATTTTTAATATCACTTATGGCTTTAGTTTTTAAATGTTGTTAACACGTCAAGCAAACCAACCTTTGCTAGTTTATACTAATAAAAATTTGTAGTGACGAGTGTGGCACACCTAACACCAATAATGACAATTCCTGGCAATACATCATTATCATATGAAGCAGGTGATTACTTTTCTAACACATAATTTCCAAACATAAGAAATTCCCAGAGCCATTGACTATGACTGCGCGCAATTGATGATCAGATCGAGCAAATAAAGATTCAAGAGGTTTAACCTTAAGTGGGTTCCAAAGATGAAGAAAATCATTTACACATTTCACAGCGTCACCTCTTTCTTGATAAATAAACAGCAAGTGGAATGCTACAGACATTACATTATACCATAAGCAAACGGATAAAAGTGGGACAAAAGACAAAGAGTAGGTTTTTGATGCCCCTTGATCAACGCCCAGCACCACTCATCATCACTTGGACTTGAAGGGAATGGCTCTGATGACCACCTGGTGGTATAAAGCTGCTAGTGCGGCCCCAATGAATGGTCCCACCCAGAAGATCCACTGTAGCATGAGGCAGTAAAAGAAAAGAAAAGGCAACCATAAGCATTAGCACTATTGATTATTGTGAGTTGACTAGAAGAAAAGGGAAAGGAAAAAATGAAGTAGAGAAGCCCAATCGGTGGCTTACGTGGTCGTCCCATGCGTGGTCCTTGTTGTAGATGATGGCCGCACCCAGGCTCCGAGCTGGGTTGATGCCGGTTCCAGTTATGGGGATGGTGGCCAAGTGCACCAAGAACACTGCGAACCCGATTGGCAACGGTGCCAGTATCTTTAACACATTCAAAATAATACATCACCCACACCGACAAAGGCAATAATTAATTAACTTGATGACAAAGTGAGTGATTGAGTGGGTGATCGTGAGAGTCTGAGAAAGAGAAAGACAGAGAGATGTATAGCTTACAGGGACGTGGGAGTCTCTAGCGTTACGCTTGGCGTCAGTGGCGGAGAAGACAGTGTAGACAAGGACGAAGGTGCCAACAATCTCAGCACCAAGCCCATCTCCTTTGGTGTAGCCAGCGTTCACCACATTGGCACCACCACCCAGCGAGTTGTACCTGCCCTTCTCGAAACCCTTCACTACACCCGCACCACATATCGCACCCAGGCACTGCATCACCATGTAGTACACTGCCCTCGTCAGCGACAGCTTCCTTGCCAAGAACAGCCCAAAGGTCACCGCTGGATTTATATGCCCACCTGCACCGCCACCACTTTCCGTCTCATCACAGAATTCTCATATTACATACATGAAATAGACAAAAGGTTTTTCGAGAAAAGGCCATCACCTGAGATTCCGGCGGTGCAGTAGACGAGAGCGAAGATCATACCACCAAAAGCCCAAGCAATCCCTTGAATCCCAACCGTGGAACACTTGGAGTCAGCCCTAACCACCCCCATCACCGTCAAAACGGAGACGTACAGGAACAGAAAAGTGGCTATGAACTCCGCTATCCCAGCCCTGTAAAACGACCACGAACACAGCTCTCCAGGCTCGAACAGCGGCGCCGGTGGCGGTTCCTTGTAGTCCTTGTCATCTCCCTGAGCCGCCGTCCCTATCGGCTGCCTCTCTGAGAACTTGTTCGCTCCCACTCTCACATCCTCTTCCTTACCTTCCATCTCTCCTCTTCTCTTCTCTTCTCTTCTCTCTCTGTACACACCTCCGATGCCTCCACCGTGGTGATGGCTGGGTTATATAGCCAGCCCTCTTCAACCATTGTGGCCCCACTTGCGCTTTCATTTTCTTATCTTGCGACCGACCACTCATCCTTCACTACTTCAATCGGAATGACTCAAATGCCCTCACTTCATATATGCTTTACCACCTAGACATCAGGTCCCGTCCTAGCTGGCAAGATTTTGTCCACAAACGTGCCAGATGAAAGTAAGGTCCATCTGAGATGATGCAGGCGAGTTACACCACTGTATCAAGTTTGCCTCGTGCTTAATCAAGATTGGCTCCAAATCCACCACTCACATGCTGACAGGTAAAGGGCCAATCCTGGGACCCATTAAAATCAAATTTAGAATGTTTGATAAATACCTAGTAAAGGATACGATGATTGTATTAGCTCAATTTGTATCAGATTAATCAAGAAAACCAGGTCTATAGTGAGACCCCATTATTTTGTATTCAGGATTTTACCTTTTACCTCATATAATGTCGTACTATTTTATATCTTAATTTAATTTCTTCACACCTTAATTCTATCTATTTATATTCCTATATTATATGTACATATATATTTTTTATTTAATGATGCAAATTTTATCGTACATTTGAATGGTTAGAATAAAAAATTAGTATCACAAGTCCCATTTAAAAACTATTTTTAAATAAAAAAAGTTTTTTTAACTTAATATATATATATATATATATATATATATATATATATATATATATATATATTTAAAAAGATTATAATAAAAACAATATTTCAATAATCCAATCTCAAATAAGTTTTCCAAAAAACAATTTTTTAATAATTTGTTCTTCAAATAAGTTTTTTTCAACATATTTAAGTTGTTTTTAATTATTTTAAATAAAAAATTAAAAATATGAAAAGTAATAGTATAAATGTATAATAATATTTATGAAAATAAATAAATAAAATTATTTTTCTGATCAAGAAATATTTTCAAAGAAAAATCATAGACACCTAAACCTTTGATGCATCTCCTGTTTTTTTTTTTTTTTTTCCGTAATGATGACAACTGAAAAGAAGAAGAAAAAACCGTGATTTAGAATGGGAGTTTTCTCTTGTCAAAGCTCATCCAAAATGGCCGCCGGGGTGTGAATTAGAAAAAGGAGTGGGCGGTGGGAGATGGTGACAAGGACGGAATTTTAATTTGTATTGGGTGGTTAATTATAATGGAGTACCCCTTTGTGGGAATGATGCTTTTCGCTTTTACTTTTGTTTTTATGTGAGCCAATCATTATCAAAAAAATGGATATGCTGCAGCCTTGTCTGCAAGGTTGGCCGGGATTGCACCAATTCTATTATAAATAAAACCACAATAATTTACTCCTATTATTTTTTTGGGAAGCAAACCAAAGAAACTAATTAATAAGCTAAATGTTGCATCATCATTTGTTAATTAGCGTAAATACAGTGGGGGAGGGGGCGGGGGAGGCGGAGGATGATGTTATGGATAAGACATGTGGTTTAAAAAATGAAGTCTGGGTCAAGCCTTACATGTATAAATTAGTTTGTTTAGTGTTAAAATATGGTTTTGTGAATAAATATGTGGATAGCACTTGTTGGGCATACAATAGCTCCCACTAATAAATATGTGGATATGAAACCCAAGCTTCATCATATGCTGACAACTAATATTGGTTGTTTAATTTTTTCAAATTATATGTTGTATAAGATTGTCTGTTTGTAGCCAATTCAATCTGTCGAATCATGGCCACTGCTTTTTGCTGAAATGCGTTCTTCTCTATAGTGCTTACTGCATACTTCATACTTCATACTTCATACCCACTTCCCTGTAGGGTACATGGGAAGTTAACAAATAGAACATCCATGAAAGTTTGAAGGGAATTCAAGGAGTTTGATGGTTTGTCATCGGATATGTTTAAAAGAATTTAATAAATTCTTAATACTGTATATAAACGTGTTTATTTATTATGAGTAATGCATAATGTTTATACATGAAGATTGGGCCTTTCCAAAATATTTTGAGTCTTTTTACATGTAAAGGATTTATTTGTTGCCAACGTAACTTAAGTTGAAAAATTATTCTAGAGGCAGATGTGAACTGTTTGAGTTGACAAAGCTATTGAGATAATTAAGTTTTAAAAATAGTTTTGATAATTTTAAAAAATAATTTTTAGTTAAGCACTAGAATAAAAATTATTTAAAATTTTTAAAACTTCGTCAAACACCTTATTATTATTAATAAAAGATGACTTTCCGCTCAGTCATTCATTCATCATGGCTTGTGCAACTATTTTAAAGAGAAGCAAATAATGATGTGAAAAAGACCCATTCACATCTCTAACATTTGGAGGAAGTGGGTAACAAATACTTAAATTTCCAGAAAATACGGAATGTCTCATGGCTTATCATCATAGCTTGGGTGATAAGGGAGCTAGAGAATAATGTGGCGGACAATATCATTCACAGATGCATGCCTTAGATTTCCACACCTTTTCCTTGAAAAAAAGAAAGAAAAGAAAGGGAAGAGAAGGGCCCACAACCCCAAGCATTGTGCGACTTGGACAAATTTTTTCCCACTATTAACCTATTTTTCTAACTAAACATTAGTTGAGGTGAGACAACAAGTAATCCATTAAGTGATGTATTGTAACAAAATATACAAATTCTTAATTTAAAAATCTATGAAAATTTGAGTCTAACTATGCTATCCAATGTAATCATGACTAATGTCTGTCCAATGTTTCATTATTTTATATTTTATACTTCCATTTGTACTTATATTTAATCTCATTTTTGTTTATACCTTACCTTAATTATTTTATATTGTAATTACATTTTTTTCGTTTTGTTTACTTTCTTTTGGTCTCGTGTATTTATCTTTTTATTTCACTAATCCTTAATGAAGTTTTTTTTTGTTTTGCATTAAATTAAACTGCATGCATCATTCTTTGCATGACCAAATTATTAAGATGTGTGAAACTTAATTATTATTTTAATGACACAAATTGGTCCTACACAAAAATAGCATGTGGATTATTCTGTGGTAAGGTTGCCCCGAGGTGATAAATCCCCTTTTAGTTAAAGATAGCAGAACCACCTAGACAAAAATTTTATTAGGCCATTTTAAGTTGAAGTATTTTGAGGATTTTACATATATAATCTAGTCACCTTAATTATGTTATGTTTAGGATAATTACCTTGGTTAGATTATTGAGAATAATAGAGAAATGTAAAAGAAAAATTTTAAACGGTATGAGACTTTTTATAATTTTCTTATAAGTTTCATTTCATCAAAGTAAAAATTTATGGTGATTGCAAGTGAATGCAACTCTTATATTGAAAATGAATCATTATAAATCTTATATATTCTTATACAAATTTTTCATATTCATTTATTATCATTTTCAAAAATAAGATTAAGGTTATGTTTAGTTTCCGAAAAATATTAAGAAAAGAAAAAAAAAATGTAAAAGAAAATGATTTTTTCATGTTTAGTTGTCCTATGAAAAATATAAAAGAAAATAAAATATAATTAAAATTAATTAAAAACTTATGTATTTATAAATTATTTAATCTTCATATTGATGAGTTAAAATGAATAAAATGAGTTTGAAGTAACAAAAAAAATAATTTATCGACTTTTAATCTATTTCTTTATTTTTTTTTTTCATTCTACGTTTCATTTGTATTTTCTTTCCTTTACATTTTTTCTGAAATTTTATGAACCAAACATACCTTAGAGTGTTTTAATCTAACATTGGTTACTTTCTTTGAGTGTCATTCTAGCCAACATACTCCTACAACATGATACTTAGTGCATTAGTTACAATATTACATGGGTTAAGGAGCACATCACTTAATCTCCTTCGCTTACGGTTAAGATTATTAAGACATCTAATCTCATTTGTTTTCATGGCTAGCTTTAGTTCCTCGATGTTAGTGTCACAGTCGGCTTAATAGAGTGCTTCCACGGATGGTGTTTTTTCCTATTTCTATTTTCTACACTTCCAACGGTTTTTTGCACTCCGGAAAATTCTCATCTTTTAATAACCTACCCCACCCCCAGTGAAGGGACTGCATATGGTAAATTAAACTGACCGTCGGTAGTACTATAGTCTTGTTTTGATGGTTTGACCCGCAAGCTTTTGATTGGTGAGGGATAAGTTCTTTTGAAAACCCAAATGTTGTGACAAGGACTAGCTCTGCTCATGGCGAGAGTCATCGATATTTCTTCAACTCTGCCATCACACTGAAACCTATAAATCCACAGCATTATGTCGACAATTTCAGCCAATTGTTAAGCCATGATGCTACATGGTGCTTAGTTTTTTTGGGCCCCACGTTGATGAGATTGTAAATGTAAGACTATACCACCAATGAGCAACACAAGTTTGTAGTGGAAGGTGGGTGTTGGGGCTGTGCCTTCAAATTTGACTCATTGGGTCATGGCTGTCATGGAATATAGAGTCGGCAGATTTGCAGACAAAATAATGGTGACCAAAGTGCATATATGCCACCGACCCCCTCACACCTTGCCCAGCTTCATTATTGTTTCCATGATTGGTGTCTTGGGTTGTACAGTAAATATGAGTTGTGTCTTTCTATTCATCATCATCCACCTCCACTCTCTGATCGTGAATTTTTTATGCTGTGCCAGAGAAGACATGTGCACCAACCCCATCAGCCTACCAAGTTTACATTAAAAACCCGGTTTCAGCTCATACATTCGTACAACAAAACATTTTGTACTTGTTTGATAATTTTTATTGCAAATAGTTTTCTATTATCTTAAATGAAAAATAGGATTTTAAATTTGAAAGTATTTTTTTGTTTTTTTGAAAAACATTACTTTTTTAAAAATAAATTCAAGATGTGTTTTCCTTTTAATTTTTTTGTAAAGTGTTTTTAGGTAACCCTACAAAGATGATGAATATTTCAAATATATATGAAATTTTATTCTTCAAAACACTTAAAAATTATTCTTAAGAATCATTCTCACAAAGTATTTTTTGATATATATATACATATATTTAAAATATTATCAAATATAATTTTTTAGTACCCAATAAAAGGATAACACTAGGAGAGACCGAGAGACATTTCGAAGTAATGATGATTGATTTTAGGTGAAGTGTGAGAGACAGGGATGAGTTTTGGTGAATGGGCATTGTGTGTCAAGTACAATGGTCATATGAGTTGGATTTTTAACGACAGATGGGGAAGAAGTGAGCTGCAGTTGATCTAAAAGCCAAGAGCTTCTATAATGTTTTAGAAAGCAAAATTTTAAAATAACTTTAAACTATTTTTTATATTTTTAATTATTTTGAAAAAATACAAAAATATCTTATATTTGTTTTAAAGATCTATACATATTTTAGAATAAATGGATCTTTAATTAATAAAAAAAATTGTAAAAGATGTTTTTATATGGAAGAAAAGTAAAAAACTATTTCCTATTCAAAGGATAGAAAAATGTTTCCTAAAGCGCCATGATGAACAATAATTGTTATTACCATTTATCAATTCCCATCATTCAATTTTGCGGAAGCAAGAAGGTTATCAAAGTATAACCAAAGATAGAAAAAAATATATGTTAAATGTGACGGAAATAGGGAGAAAATATCATCTAAATTCGAAATCTAAGCTGTGACTCGAAGTTGTTACCATATACCCCTCTTAGAAACCGATTTATGTAGCATAAAACAAAAACAATATTTTATAAAATCACATACAATAATTTATACAAATCTAATGGTATCAAAATCAAAGTATGTTAGTTAAAATTAATCTATCTACGTTCTATTTAATTTATGTGACTTGGAGTTGGATTTTGAAGATACCGTACACATTTTTACGCAAACTTCATGGTAATTGGTAAGTTACACTCGTTTAACTAGATCGCGTTTATGAGACATCTGGATTGTATGAGCCGACTCACGGCAACTACCCTGTGTTAACTCGGACCCATGAGAGAGAAAACGACGTCGTCGCCTTCTTTGGAACGTAATCCCGTTGGTTAGTCTACGGTGAAGGGTCCAGAGGAGAACCGATCTAATGGAAATGTTTGTGGTCAACAGTCGAAATCACCGTATGATGTGCGATCCCTGCATCATCCAACGGCTTGGAACTGGCTTGCATGATCATAATGATAACACTCCCTGTCTACCTCTTTTACACCCTAGAAGCCTGGGCATCCCGATTTTGAAACGGATACTGACGCTGGATTCATCGGACACAAGATCGATTAAAGAGAGCGACGGCAGCGGCCTCCAGTCAGCAAATCACAGACCTCCATCGCAGATAATCTCGTGATGCTTGGTGGTTTTCAGATCTGCTGCCGGAACCGGAGGAGCATGGTGAATGGAACATCGTAGAAGCAGGCGAGCGGTGATGAGAGACCGAGACCATAGGACTGCGATGCAGAGGTTCCGTCAGGGGGCGATCTCGGCTGTTGGATCGGTGAAGATTAAGCTTCTGATCTGCAGCTGCATCGCTTTCTCGGTGTTCGCGCTCGTCAGCCGCACCGCGGATTCTATGCGATGGAGTCGTCGTACTGATACCCTCGATATCTACCCTGTTTCAAGGTCCTATGCTCTCTTTTTAGTGTCTATTTTATTAATCACTTTTATATTTTGAAAATTTAAGCGAATTTTTTCCTTTCCTTTTTGAATGCGAGGCTTGGTCACTTGGTGCACAAACACTTTTGGAAACTTAGTTTTGATTTGCAGTTAAGTCTATTGGTTTGAATTTTCCATACCTCTCATTTTGGAGGTGATTGGGGAGGTCTTGTCGAGGAAATATAGGAAAATCTAGGAATGATTTTACAAGTATATTTTTGGATTTGCGGAATAGTCTCCTTTGCTGGGAAAAATACATAGATAAATAAACTGAGGAGGATGAGATAGTAGTACACAAAATTTGAAAGAAGGATGTGATCGTTTTGAAAGGGCAGAATTTGATAAGATGGCGTATTGTGGCAGGATAGTGGAAGAAAATGGCTAAATGCCCCAAACCTAAGGAGAACTCAACAAATTTACATTCATTTTAACTAAACATTTTCATGTTGACCTGTGTGAGTAAAGGTTTTTGCGATTTAAAGGTTTATTACTCAAACTAGTAAGCTTTGAAGAACAGTAAGTAGGTAGATTTAACAGGCACTATTATTTTGCTTGAAATTAGTAACCATATTTATCCTTATTAAGGTCAATTTCACTTTTTCCTGGACTCTTATGCTGCATGTCATATTTTTGCGTGCAGGAGGGGTTATAATATTGTGATTAACACTTGGAAGAGAAATGATCTTTTGAAGCAGTCCGTCTCCCACTATGCATCGTGTTCTGGGCTTGATTCTATACATATTGTGTGGAGTGAGCCTGATCCTCCATCAGAATCTTTCATTAAATTTCTGCACCATGTTGTGCATTCTAATTCCAGAGATGGTCGAAAAATCGTATTGAAATTTGATATCAATAAGGAAGACAGCCTGAACAACAGATTCAAAGAAATTAAGGATTTGAAGACAGATGCTGTCTTTTCGATTGATGATGATATTATATTTCCTTGTTCTTCCGTAGAATTTGCTTTCAATGTCTGGCAGAGTGCACCAGACACAATGGTAGGATTTGTTCCCCGTATGCATTGGATTGATCAATCGGTATGTCTTATCTCTCTCTGCTTTTTTGGTTCTTTTTAGTCTTACTATAATTCCTTCTTTCTGAAAGTCCATCAGTATATAACTTTTGTGCTTATCCTTGGTTTCATGGTCTGAAAAATTTATAGTACTTGTATTCTTGTTGAATTCTAAGCTTTTGTTCAGCATACCCTGTAGCTAGGTGAAGAATCATTTTTCATAAAAACAAAATGCATTAGAACCATCATATTTATATCCTCCATGACAACTCAGTTAATATGCCTTGGAAGATTCAGAAATTTGCAACATTTGATCCTAGCTTGTCTGAAAACATAAGGATGTCTAACCAACCTCATGGGCATGTGAGCAGACATCCTAAATAGTTTATTTAAACACCCAACAAACACCTCCCTCTGGCATAAGGTCCTTGATAATAATTCTGGAATGCTATCAGAAATTAATGATTCTGGAATCTCTTTCCACTTTCAAGCGCATATGGGAAACTAACTTGTCTAAAAACCTAAGGATGCCTAACTAAACCTATGGGCTTGTGATTAAGCATCCTAAATAATTGATTTAAATTGATTTAAATGTTTAACAAGAGCCTCTCTTTGGCATGAACCACCTCAATAATGAGTCTGCATGTGTTGAAAACTATGTTTACATTGAAATCCATAGGCCATTTTTATCTGAAGATGTGATGCAGATAAGGTTTTTCCTTTCTCTGAAAAGAGAGGAGGGAGGGAGAGAGAATCTAGTGTTATCAACCATCCTGTTGGATAGGAGGGAGATTTGGTGGTCTTGTAGAAGGGGAATTGTTACAAAAACTGAGTCTATGGTGAGGGGGAGTTGGTTCTTGTTCTTTTGTGCTTGTCTCGGGATAGGAGAGGGCTTCAGAGGTATGACTTGTAGATCAACCACATTGTTGATCTTTCTAGAACCCTAGGATGCTGCTTTGCATGGAAGACTGGGTTATTTAACCAGAAACTAGATAGTTTGGATTAGGAGTATGCCACCTTATTTAATGCATTTTTGTGGGACTTCTTCCCTCTCAAGTTTTATTGGATTTAATCTTGAGGATGGTTGATTTTTCTAGTGCTGCCTTTTTTGGATTCCCTCTTTGTTACTTTCTGCTGTTTGCTTGAAGGGTATTCAATCCCTATATTTCTTTTGTCATCATTGGTGATATTTTTCATCAAAAAAAGATTCTCCCAATTATCTTTATGAGTTGTTTGCCTGCCACTGCCATATCTGAACAAGGCCTTGTAACTTGAACTCCAAAATAAGTCAATACCAAAAGTCAGGAACAGGAACCAAGTGCTAATCTAATACCTGCTAACGTCAAGTACCCTGATATTTAAGACATTGATTTGGTTAATTTAAAGTTTTGGAATGTTGATATATTGTCATACCAGTGAACTTACTTTTTTTTGTGTTTTACATTTTATTTTAAGTAATCAGATTTTTTTTTAGTAGAATATTCTATCCTCTTCCCATTTCATTATCATGTATTTTATAATTGGATCTCTGGCATGAATTACTCTACTGTCAACTTGTGAAGATGTACATTGAAGAACTTGTGACACATCATACTGAGCTTCTTGTTGTTGTAGATGGTAAATAATTGAATGATGTATTTTTTTCCAGTGATTTATGGTAAAACTTGGGACTTGGAAGTATCAGTTTGTGGGTCAAATTTGATTTTGTTGGCATGATCTTTCATATCTACAGTCCTCGGTTTTTCCATTGGATTGAAATAGGAGCCAGAAAGCCAGCTGCCTGAAAGATGTTATCTATGTCAAACATTCCTTCTATTAACTGGCAAGTTTTTATATGCAGAAAGGCAATACAGGTTCCTATGTTTATGCTGGATGGTGGTCTGTTTGGTGGACGGGTACATACAGTATGGTACTTTCGAAGGCAGCTTTTTTCCATAAAAAGTATTTCAGTCTGTATACGAATGAGATGCCAGCCTCAATCAGAGAATTTACAACCAAAAACAGGTTTCTTGTCCCCTTGATTAATCTACATAGAGCATATTGTTTACCATTTTCTTCCCTGATTGTTGAATTGCATTGCTCATGTATTCTCTTTCTCCCCTGAATATTGGTATTGGTCCACCAGGAACTGTGAAGATATTGCAATGTCATTCCTTGTTGCAAATGTGACTGGTTCTCCCCCTATATGGGTGAAAGGTAAATGATACATATGAACTAAATTGTGTACTTCTTTGATTTCTTTTTCTCATCCTGTACTTTTTGTTTATTCATTTCACTAGTGTTTTATTCCTTGCAATGCACAGAGATCATAGTTATTAATATGTTTAGGAGAAACTCATATTGACAACAAAGGCTTGAAGTTAATTGAAATGAAAGTCAGAGTGCTGCAAACTGCAAAAAAGAGATCTTGTTTAACAAAGTAATACACAATTTAACACAACAAAATCTTTATACCCTCTATAACTTGGGGCTGGCTGCATGCTCTATTTCTGCCCATGTCTTTTGTTAAATGACAGGCCATTATGTATTTTTCTTATTGCTTCGATCCACATTGTTTTTCTCTTCAACTTTGCACATGGTCTAACCATCTTAGCCAACTTTCTCTTATCTTGTCCTCAATTGATGCAGACATTAGTTTCTATGCATATTTCACACCAGTCCTCTGTATCCTGTTAACTCATCCTCTTTAAGTAATGGTGAGGAAAGCTGTACTTGTATTTAGCATTAGGTAATGGAAATTTAAGTGATAAAGTTGCGGCAGAAGAAGTATGCTCCAATGTCTGTTTGAAATTGCCTTTTCATTTCTTTTCTTAATTAAATTTATTCTGAAGATGCATCTTGACCTGCCATTGCAGGTAAGATATTTGAGATTGGTTCAACTGGAATCAGTAGCTTGGGAGGTCATACTGAAAAACGATCCCAGTGTGTGAACAGATTTGCCATGGAGTATGGACGAATGCCCTTGGTATCTACTTCCATGAAGGCTGTAGATAGCAGGAGCAGCTGGTTTTGGTGATGCTGGAGTTTCTCCTACACTCAGTTGTTGATTTTCCTCAGATTTTGTTCTGCTGGTTGGGCAATTCCAATTCTTCTTTTTCCTACTTGTATAATACTGAAGTTCTATCAAATTTACGCCATTTTGAAGATAGAAGCTGATTCAGCATTTTCATTTAGGATGATATCTTGTATTCTTTATATAGTAACTTGATGGGCAGTCGCCATTTTTGACATTTCTCATCATTGTCAGTTTAATTGAACACGCTAGGGTTTTACTTGCAGAATTCCTCTTTCATGTTTGATGCTGACTATTGTTTGCTTTTTGATACCATAGTAATACCCAAATTGTGATTAAGCATTAGTGATTTTGCGACAAAATGTTGTTGAGTGGGATGGTCAGTAGCCTTCTTTACGCACACAATAAGCTAATGTTGTGGAAATGCTTAAATGTGAGAAAAATGAGTTAACAATTTTGATCTTAGCTTGCATTTAAAAAGACAATTAAAATGGAGGGTCATAGACATAATTAACAAAAGGGGAGCAGGTATGGGAAATGAAAGAGACAGAAATGAATAGATGTAGTATACCACCATTTGGCTGTAGCATGAAATGAAGGACAAAAAATGCTCACCCAGAGAAATGGTCTAAAGCTTGAAAGTTTGGGTAATATGAGGCATCTTCACAGTTAGTTGTCTTCCTTGTTCTTTTTCCCGAAATGAACATTTTATTCCACTATGCAGTTGAGGGACTGGGGAGATGGCTAAGATCGGGGAAAATGGTTGGAGAATGGTTATGCATGCCAACAAACACCTCTGATGGACACCCACTGGAGCAGAGCATGGTTTTGATGCTCCACCATACTTGAGGTTTAATGTATGGATATTGGGATTAGAAAATTTTGAGATTATTTCAAAGCTCGAAAGAATAATTCCAAGCTACAAATTATTCTTATTTTTTCTCGCAGCAAATCCTAAGGCAAAATCTTCTTCTTCCAAAATTGTTTGTCAACAAAAAAAATGCATTTCAATTAGGATTTCAACATCTTTTATGCATTTTTTTATACGCTAATATTCTGTTTGTTCTACACGAAAATAATTTAAAGCTTATTATTTCTGTAAGTTTTGACAAATATTTGTTACAAAAAATAATTTAAAAGATGTTTATAAATAATTTAGAAGTGAAAATATTTGAAAAAAATAGAAGAAAATTAAAAAAAAAAAAAGAAATTTATGCGGTGCGGGAAGGTTCAAAATATCGGTCGAGTCCGAGCGCCTCGAACCTTTGTGCTCTGAGTCCGATACTCGATACTATCTTCAATACAAACCCAACTAAGAATTGGTTAAACTTAGTCACCTCCATTGAGATTCTAAGTGACTCGATTGAAATTAGGAGTTCAATCGTTTAAGATCTAAATATTCTTAGACTAAACCAAATTTTTTTTCCCTTTTAAATCACAACAAAAAATAACCAAAACTGAGAAATCTATAATAAAAATGAGAGATTCTCTTAAAAATAAAAAAAAATTCAAGACCCATAGCCATGAAGGATTGGTGAGAAACATCACATTCTTTCATTGATGATGATCTTTGCATGTTGGTGTTGCCTCTCCTTGCTCGATCTATGTTGTTTGGCTACTTTTGCCTCTGCAAACCGGTATCCCGTGGTGTGAATAAGTGATGTTTGAGATTGATAATTGAAGAAAAGGGCTTAATGTATTATTTTATATAAAAATGATTTGTTATTTCAAATGTTCATGTATTTGCATCATTTTACCTTTTATCTCATATGTCAACAGTAATTGGAATTAGAAATTTGAAAATTAGTATTTTATATATTAAATATGGTATGAATGACTTTAATTTAGGTAATATATTATTTTATATGGTAATGGTATTATATAAGGTGTATTATTTTATATGTTAATTTATTGTTAATAATTTAAGAAATTATTTGATTTATTATTATGTCAAAAATTTATTATTAAGTTTATTAGTTTCTTAATTCATTTAGTTATATTAAAAATAATTTTTATAATTTTTTGAACTTTTAAGTATCTTATTTTGCATATCATACTGAACCGAGATGCCGGTACTGAGTCAACGACCATTTTGAACCATGGTAAAAGGTCAGACATCAAGGAGGCATCCAAAAAAATTGTCCAACCCTACACTTTTGTTAGGATTTTTAAGATATTAGAAGAGAATAAATGTAAATAGAAAAAAGAAGGTAGATGAAAGTTGAAGTTTAAGGATATTTTGGGTTTTTAATTAAGGGGTATTTTTGTTCTAGAAACCTCATAATCCTGAGTGGATGCTGTAGGGACCCCTCCTCACACGTGGTACACATCTCCTAATGATACGTGGCACACATTCTCATCCGAATTTCCCCAAGAGTACACGTGGCGCGCTTCTCCTATTCGGACTCTCTCAAGGAGAGGTACACGACACTCACAAACATAACATCCGGACGACTGCCACAGCGCATCCGGACGACCGACATACACTATCCGGGTATGTTTGTCTGGATCATTGACTGAAGTAAGCAAGTCTTATACGTATCCACCACCTGCAGGGTGAAAGGACAAGAATGAAGTGACAACAAGTCACTTCCTATGATCACTTCCCACGATTTCTAACAGTCGCAGCAACTACCACGATCTCTGTCAGCCGCCCGTAGGGTGATGATGACCCTGCCACCACCTAGTGTCATTATGACAACACAAAATATCTCTCTACCATTAAAGAGGGAAACAAAGCTTCTAATACTATATATATGAACCTTCACACAAAGAGGAAGACAAGTTTGTTATACTTGGTAAAAGACCAACTGATTTATCTCTATCTCTCTAACCATGGCTGAAAAAACCATCGGAGGGTACGTCCGAACACCCTGTCCGGACGTCTTTTACAGGTAGTACGATTGAATCAAGAATCTATATTGGTTGAGATCGTGCGTCCATCCATTTGGCAACTACGTGGATCACCAGGGACGCGAGGCCTCAACAGATGCCACGAGTGATGCATGTATAATTTCTCGTTCACTTCTATAAGCATGGATGGTAATAATATAGGGGTAGGAAATTGAAAAGAGGAGTAGATATTTAGTTGATATTTTATCATACTTTGCATAAATATCTTATAAAATTTCAAATATAATACAAAATAAATTCAAACAATTTTTTATTTATGATAAATTATGAAAAGAAATTAAAATAATTATTGTTATCTTACAAACATTTTTATGATGTTAATATTAGTACACATTGTTAAATTCTTTTCTTTAAAAATCTAATCTTACATGGGCATTATCATTTTTCAAAATTTCATTTATAATTTTTATTTGTTATTCAATTTCTTTTGAATTTATTATTTTATTTTTATGAAAATTTTCATCTTAATCAATATTGAAATCTCCTTCCATATTTCCATAAAAATCAAATCATTGATATTTGTCTCTCATCAGCATGGTTTTAAAAACCGGACCGGACCGGCCGATCGGACCGGTCCAACCGTCGACCGGTGAACCATCCGGTTCGATCCGCTTAATGAACCGTTTTGTTATCAAACCGGCATTGAATCGTTCAAACCGACGGTTGGACCGTCGAACCAGACGACCCGTCCGGTTTTTTGCAAACCGGTCATAACTTAAAACAAGATTTTGTTTACTATATGAAAAGGCCCATTCCGGCCCAATGCTTACAACTCAACCTAATAAACCATCTTTGGTCCAAGCCACTAAGGCCTAGTCCAATGAAAAGATTAAAACACTATTATTTGGGCCATGTCTACAAGCCCAGTTTGCAGCATTCTCTATTTTAAAATTACACTTGCATTTGGGCCATGCTTTCAGGCCCAGCTTGCTGGCTTGTTTGTCTTGAAGGCAAGTTGGAAGGCATTTATAGAGCACATGGAGCACATAAAATTCTTGTGCTTCCGATGTGGGATTGGGAATGAGGCTATTAGAGCCATTTAGAGGAAAACATTGCCTTTGGACGCATGGAACTTTGATTTTATTTCAAAATTTTATCATATAAACTCTTTTAAAAAATATAAATATTTAAATTCCTGTTTATTTTTATAATAATTATAAAAAATAATATAAATTAGTTAATAGAATAATTTAAAAACAATAAAATACAAAGACAAAAGGATAAAATTAAATATTTAAAATTTTTTTATCTTAAATATATCTTCTTTCTTAAATATTACATATTTCTATTTAATAAAATTTAAAATATTAAACTTTATCATTTAATTTAATATACCAAATATAAAAATCAAACATTATTAAAATTTGTAATTTTATATATTTTTAATTTTTATAATTAATTTTAATTTTAATAATATATAAATTATATATTTATGACGTCACCGGTTCGATAGCGGTCTGACCGCCGGTCCGACCAGTGAACCGTGAACCGGTAACTTTTCCGGTTCGATCACCGGTCCGATTCTGAAAACATTGCTCATCAGTCATCACCCATGATCGCGTGTAAAGGTTCCAAACAAACGCATCCTAGCACAAGCATTGATGGCCAAACTTACACCTCATCTCAACAACCTGAGAATCCTGAAAGCTTTTAGAGTGAGAGAAAAATTACAGTAAGACTAAGAACAATTCCCGCTTCTGAGGAGACCTTGTAAGGAACAAATTAACCAAAAATCGTTCTCTCATGAAAAAACACATTCGGCCCCCAATTCATTAAAATAATAAGAACCCCTAAAATGAATTTGACCCACATATACCAGTAGTCCACAATTACGCTTGTCATATTGGACTATTAGAGCAACCATTTTCATTCCCAATCCCCAGTCATTACATTGCTACTCCTTTTAGTGCATACCAGTCATGTTTGTTGGAACAGCATTTCTTTTTCTTTTGCTGAAATCAAGAAATCAAGCAATAGATTAGGAGCAAGAAGGGCACAAGAGAGTAATCTGAATTCTCTTTCCACTATTAAGCCTTCTTCTTGTTACAGCTGGGATGGTTGGAGAGGAAAACAGGTATCCCCACCACCAGTATTCCAAAGGAAAGTGGCATAGTTGGAAACATGGTAAGGGTTTCCTGGCTCTGCTGCCATGGCTTGCAGAAATCTCTCCTCTGCTCCCCACAGATCCTTCCTTACCATCCATAAGAAGTTTGCATATTGGTTCAGTGCCTCTCCATCCTCTGGTTCCACCTCTACAGCCCTCTTGAAGCATTCCTCTGCCCTGTTAAACCCCAACCACACAAATTCATCAGCATATCACTATATATCAAACCCATGTGGCTAAAGAGCTTCTCTATCCTCCTAATTGTTTTTGAATTTGAAAAATGGGTAGCGAAAAGAGGCCAGGGTTCTAAACTGTGTCCATGGATAGATATTGGAAGAGAGTATCACTCTACATTTTATTATGACACAGAAAATATGCAGAGAATGTAAAAGGCCCTTCAAGTAAATTGAGTTAGAAGTTCACCTGTCCTGATCACGAGCGAAAAGGCGGAGGAACTGCCCGTAATTACAGAACAGAAGGGGATTATTGGGATCCTCAGATATTCTAATCTGGTACAGAAGATCTGTTCTGAAATACTCTATGTAGTCATCTGCTTCAAGTTCCACGCCAACCGGAGAGACCATCCTTTGAATAGTCTCATGATCCAGAGCCTCAGCCCCTGATTCGGCCGCCATCCTTGAAGCTTCCTCTACCACTGAGTTCCACAAGTTCACCTCCTCCATGTGGGTCAGTTCCTCGCTCCCATACTCATCAGCAACCACATTCGAACATAGGGTCATTGGCAATGGTCTAGTACTGATGCTAGTCTTCACAACCTCATTTGGAGAAGTGACTGATGATGTCTTAAGGAAAATTAAAGATTCGAAATTGGGTTGTGGTTGATTCTCTCTCTCTGTCACTGAGAAAGTCTCAGTGATCATACATGAGGTTGGAGGAATAGAAGTTTCTGCATTTTCAGTATCATCCATCAGTGAATATACTGTGAAATTCGCTAACAGAATCATCAAATACACCATGAGAGTTGGTGTTTTGGAGAACACCTGTTGAAAAAGCCATACAAAGGATGCATGCAATTCTCTATGAACCCGGCTCAGAATCCCTTGTAGATCTTCACAGTAGAGAATTTCCTTTATCTGTAAGGAGTAGCTCTGCAGCTCCCTAATTATGAATACCATCGAAGAGAAGGCCTTCTTCACGGAACAATAAACAGAATCTTCTCCTTTTGTAACACCCTCTTCCCATTGTTGCTTCCTCTTAATCATCCGCAGAGAGACAGGGATATCAAACCTAACCGCCTTTCTTTCGATGCTTGCCTGAATAATCTCATCTCTCCCTGGCCAGTTGGGCGGCTCTGGCCAAATTTCTAGCCAAGAAGGCCTCAAAGAGTCAAGCTTGGAAAAAGAAAATGATGCTGAAAACCCCATGTTGCTACTACCATCATCATCTTCATTGTACTTTGAATTTTCAAAGATTTTGGACACTGCATTCTTGTGGTCATTGTCACGGTAATCATCATGATCATCCAGTCTTGGAAAAAAACCATCATCAGAGAATTGATCTAACTTGGCACAGCAAGCTCGGATAATGGCACAGCCTTTTGAGAGTGTAAGCCTGCGAGCTACAGCTCCATCATTGATCTTAAGTCTTGTGAATGGATATAAACAAACAGTAGAACCCAATTTCTGAGAAGAAGAGATTGAATAAGGGGCAAAAGGGTGTGACTTTGGCCATCCAACCTGCACACCCATATCTTTGATAACGATCAGAACCCACTTGTCTACAGATTAAGAGAGAGTACTAGGAGTAATGGGTGATGAGAAACTGATGAAAGGAGACCCTGGGGGGGAAGGAGAAGAAGAGGAGGAAGAAGAAGAAGAATAAGGATTCAAATAGTCAAAGCCCCAGAAAGTCCGTGAATGAAACTGAAAGCTAATTTTGCTTTGAAAAAAAATATGGTGCCGAATCAGGAGAAAGTCTAGAACTAGCTTTCATTTCAAGCCTACCTGTAACCAGATCAGCCATATCCCCTAAGTCAAAATCAAAGTACACCTCTGCCTATGACTATTTCCTTCCACCTTCCTCACGCCAAATTCAATTCAGTTAAACAAAAAAGGAATTGAGTTCAAGGGAGGAGAAAAAACTCAATTAATGTATCAGATGCAATGTATTAGAACAGAAGACAAATGGAAAGATGATGATTAACCATAGTAGTCACTGCATATAGATATAGCTTCCTCTGGTTAAGGTGACAAAATGGTGGAAAAAAGAGGAGAGAGAAAGTCCTGCTATGGACACCTGCAACTGTTTGTTTCCGGAAAAATGAGATGCAGCTCGACAGATTGACCGAGCGTCCTGCATGGAAAAGTAGGATTTACCCGTGTCCAACAAAAGCATGATCACACGCGGGGACGTTGTCTTCTTGCCACGTTGCAGAAACCAAACAACATGTGGCATCTCGGTATTTATTCTTGACATTGGTTTCTTGGTATGGGTTTAGGCCTGGCAGGCTTGACCCTTGGGCTTTCTTAAACTGTTTTTTTTTTTTTTGAAGTAACATCACGTACTAAATCCAAATGTCAAATAAAAAGGCATATTAAGCCTTTTTATGTAGAAAAACTCACATGACAGTTATATAGATATTTGCATAAGCTTTTAATAAAATATATATTCGTGTGTCTAAATTTATTGATACATTTATCATATGAGTCTCTTCATTTATTTTGTAAGGAAAACTTTACTAAAATGATTTATTTGACATTCCGTTTTAGAAGAAGAGTAGCATTACTTCAGAAAAATGAAAAAAAAAAAAAAGGTTTAGGAATTAAATTGAGATGAGGAATGAGGATGATTTTTATAATTTACCCATGGAATTTTGAAGGATTTTGGTGGGAATCTGGCGGCGAATGGTGGTGCATAAAGTCAGCCCTAATGAGACTCTGGAGGGTTGGGCTGGCCTCAAACCGGGTTAGTCTAGTGGGCCAAATTTTGGACCCCTCTTCTTTAACAGATAAAAACATTGGGCTCTGAATGAGCCCAATTTGCGGGGAGTAGGTGGTAGGGTGTTCTGGACCTTAGCCATATACCATAATTTCTGTTTAGCCAAAATACAAACACACAACACCGCATTGACAAATGTTATTAAGAGTTAGAAACAATGCTGATTGATTATTGAATGAAAAAGGTTATCAGTTTCAATTTATTAATTGGATGGTTGGTATAATAACTATGATTGAAGCATAATACTAGCAACTGTTGTCGCCTCGCGTATCCGATGGTCCACGTTGCTGCTATATGGATGGACACGTGATTCTCAACACACAAGGGGTTCTTGATTCAGTGGTTGCACCTGCAAAAGGCATCCGGACAGGGTGTCCGGACGCACCCTCCGATGGTTTTATTAGCCATGGTGAGAAAGAGATATATAAATCAGTTGGCCTTTTTCTAGGTATCAAGAGGTTACCAGGAGATCCCCTTTCTTCTTCGTGCGAAGGTATATATATCTAGCTTCAGGGGTACTGTTCCTCTCATTAATGGTGAGGAGATCTTTTCTGTTGTGATGATGACAATAGGTGTTAGTAGGAGCACTATCATCCTATGAATGGCTGTCAGAGACTATGGTAGGTGATGCGGCCGTCAGAGATCGTGGGAAGCGATTATGCAGAATGATCGTGGGAAGTGACTTGCTGTCACTTCCTCTTGTCTTCTCATTCTGCAGGTGATGGGATGTGGGCCATGGCTGCTTGTTGTGATTGCGTGTAAGACTCGCTTTACTTTAATTGACCATCCAGAAGATTTATATCCGGATGGCTCATGCTGACTATCCGGATGTGTTGTGGAGACTATCCGGATGTGTACGCTCTGCCAGCGTCGTTTGCTCTTCCTTGGATAGGAGAAGATGAAACGTCGTTTGCCTTTCCTTGAGGCGGTCCGGATAGGATGTCTACACCATGCATATCCTTAGGGGAATCCGGATAATGATGGTCCGGCTGATAACACGTGCCACGCGTCACTATGAGCTGCGTGCCACGTGTTTCCCAAGGGGAGGGGTCCCTACATTGCCCCCCTTTTTAACTTGCCTATTTTGCCCAAAAAATGGGCAGGTTAAAAATAACTGGCTTTTGAAAACTGAAGAAGTCCCTTCGTCTGACTGGGCCACGTGGCGAGTGGGGGTGCGGAAGCCAAAAAGGCATTTATGACGAGCCGCCGACCCTGCGTATCCCCAGACAATATGTCGTTTCAATGATAACATGGCTGTTGGTTTGGCTTTCCGAGGGGCTGTCCTGCTATAAATAGGGTACTGTACCTCTTTTTGTATTTTTTCCTACTGCATTCTCTTGAGAGTCTTTCTTCTTACTGCTTTTTCTACGCCCTTTGCTTTTCTGAGAAAAAAACTCCGAAAGCTCTTTTGTACCAGTGCTTTTGTATCGCGACTTTGTTGGTTTGCTGCTGGTGATTTTGTATCAAGGCGGTACCCGTTCTTCTTCTTCGGTGCTGTATTTGGTACGTATCTCTTTGCTACTGCCGTTCCTTTGGTTGCGTTTGCTGGTTCTTTACACTTGCTTTCTGGCTTGCTTGGGCATTGTTTTGGACGAGTCGTTTGCAATTGTTGTTGAATGTTGGTACTTTGTTGTTGTTTGGAGGGGTTTTTGAGGGGTTTTTCTGACGGCTTTGAGTTAGGGTTTGTGTATTTTCTGATTGCTTGGTCTGAACCGTTTGCATTGTTTTTGCGTGTAGATTTTGCTTTGGCTTTGTGGTAAGAAATGGCTCCAAAAAAGACTGTTTCGTCTGTCCGGGTCAGCGAGGCTAGCGAAAAGGCGATAGACAAATTAAATGCGAAGGAGTTCCGGGAGCGATTCCTGATCCCCCATGACGTATTGATAGACCTGGTGAACGAGGAGGCGGCTATGCCTACTGAGAAAGGTGGAAAAAACGCTATCCTCTTCACAAAGGAACAATTCAGCGCGGGGCTCCGGTTCCCTCTGCCGGCGTTGTTCAAGGAATTCCTCCACTTCTCTCAAATTCCCCCTATCTTTATTCACCCCAACCTTGTCCGGGTGCTGATGGGATGCAGCATCATCAACATGTTGTACAGCCTCGACCTGACGCTACTGGAAGTGTTCTTTGTCTATTCCCTGAAGAAAGCAAAGAATGATATCTTCAGTGTGTCTGCTCACCTGCCCTCCCTTCAAATGGTGACAGAACTGCCAGATTCGACAAAGGGAAGGGCGAAGGGGCTGGTGGCAGTCTGGGGTGGATGGGCGGGGCTATCGCAGCATCCGTCGAGGCCTTTTTCTCCGAATTATACCCTAAAAATTCCGGGTAATCTTGTTTTGCGATTTTTTTTTTTTTTTTTTTTATCCAGATTTTGCTTTGCTGATTTTTTCTGATCTTTCCGGGCGGAATTCTCACCTTTTGTTGCTGACAATGCAGGTTTGGAATTGAGGGGCCACCTTGTGGATTGGGTGGAAAAGGCATCCTTCGCCTGTGTCTGCAAATTATTTGAAATAGATCCCAAGGAGAGGGCCTACAAAACATTGCTCTCGGCGCGGAATTTGACAGAGGTCGTCCGGGAGCCCCAGGAATATGTTATCAACATCCTTCCTAGGAAATTGGCAAAGGATGAGATAGTGCCTGGGGAGCATTATACAGTGAAAGAGCTCCCCCTCTATCAGGAAGCTAAAGAAGCTGACGCTGAAAGGCGGCGAAAGCTCCTGGAGGATAGAGATCAGAAAAAGACTGAAGGCACTATCCGGAAGGCTCCCGGACAGAAGCGGGGTCCGGACTCCCCTCCGAAGAAAACTTCAGGAAAAAGGGGGAAGCTGGTGAAGAAGCATGGGAAGGATGCGAAGGAACCCACTCCTCCCAAGGAGTTTCCTCCTCCACAAACTACCTATGAGGGGGAAGTAATGATAGAGGAGCCAGTAAATGCTGCTCCGCACTCTATCTCAAGCGGCCCCGGGCGCATGTCGGGGTTGAATCACTCAGGTCCCTCCTTAGTCGCGGCTGCGCGTCTAGCCAACGTGGCTGAGGAAGCTGCATCTATCAACCATCCGGGCAACCTCAATCCGGATGCAGCTGAAACGGCCCCGTTGGAGGAAGCGGGGGCAGAAAGCCAAAGTCAGCCTTCCGACGACCCGGATCGCCTGGCTATAGTCCTGGTGAAAGGGCCTCCCCTCAAGAAGCCGCGTTTGACGCGCGATCTACAGTCCGGACTCTTTGAGCGGCTTCAAGAGCGGCAGCAAGAGATTGAAATTAGCTGCGCTTCTGCCCATGACGCTCATCCGGATGGAGGCGAGGTGGAGATGGCTACTGAGACCTCAGCCGTTCCGGCAATAATTCCGGCTGAGGATGCATCCGGACCTATGTGCCCGGACGAAAATATGGGGGCTCCGATTCCGGGACACGAGCTACCCTCTCCTTCCTCATCCGAGGAGGAATCTGCTGATGATGCCGTTCCCGCTAGCCCTTTTAGCTACGCGGAGTTGGAAGCTAAGTTAAAGCAGATTACTCTTGACTGGAAAGCCATCAAGCCCTCTGCTAAGATGTTTGATATGATAGAAACGGTACGCCGTTGTCTTGTGTTTTTGCTTTTTGACTTTTTGTTGCACTGATGTGTTTGTTGTAGTATGATTTATGTTTTTGCTTTTCTTGTTTGTGTGTTAGCTGGTGAGGGGCCTCCGCAGCATGTCTCAACAACACGCTCTTTTTACTCAGCTGCTGCAGACCGCAGACTATATGAGGACCTTCTCCTCTCGGCACCAAGAGATTGAAAATCAACTGCGTCTGAGAATGGAGGAGGCTGAGGCCAGTCTATCCACCATGCGAGAGGAAAATGAAGCCCTCCGGGTGGAGTTGGCTGAGGCAAAGGGTCAAGAAGAATCAACTGCGGGCCGCCTTCATGAGGCGGAGGGTGAGGCAGCCCGGCTAAGGGATGAATTGAGTCGACTCCGGACAGAAGTTTTGAATGAAAAGAAACAGAAGGAAGACTTGCAGCTGCGTCTGGATGTGCAAAAAGAGGAACTTGAACGGGAGTTTGCTGTGGAAAGGGAGGAACTTGCAGCGGATTACCAGAGACAAGTGGATGATACATTTATCTTTGGGTATCGCTGCTGCATGAAGAAGAACGGTATAAAGCGAGATACCCCTTCAATTCCTCCAAGTGAAGAAAAGAAGCTCCATGAGAAACCTGCTCCCTGATAGTTTATCTCTTCTTGCAATTTTTCTGCTGTAATTTTTCCTTCTGTATATTTTTGTGGTCCGGATGTCTCTTTGTAATTTACATTTACTCATATCAATAAAACTTACTTCTTTCTCATTTGCACTTGTGTACACTTTCTACTGATAATACTGCTTTAAATTAAACACATTCCATGGTCTGAGTAACGGAGTGCCATCTAGCTTTTGTAAATGATAGGCTCCATTTTCATTTGCCTTAGACACTATGTAGGGTCCTTCCCAATTGGCTTGGAATTTTCCTGCGCCTACTTCAGCAGTATTTTCAAAAACTTTTCTAAGTACTAGCGTACCATTTTTGAAGTTTCTGGGCCTGACTTTTCGATTGTAATGCGCTGATGCTCTTTGTTGATAATCTGCCATCCGGATGGATGCGCTTTCTCTGACTTCGTCTGCCCAGTCCAAATTTCTTCCTAGTTCCGTGTCGGCATCTTTTTGCTTTGCTGCATCAGTCCGGATAGTAGGAAGACCTATTTCAGTGGGAATGACTGCATCCATTCCATATGTGAGGGCAAAAGGAGTATTTCCTGTTGGTCGTCCGGGTGTGGTCCGATAGGCCCACAGGACGCCGGGTAGTTCCTCCACCCACCTCCCTTTGGCTCGCTCCAGCCTTTTCTTCAAGGCATTGACTAGAGTTTTGTTTGTGGCTTCCGCCTGGCCATTGCTTTGAGGATAACGTGGCGTGGAGTATGAATTCCGGATATTCAGTTCCGAATAGAAATTCCTGAATGCAATGCTGTCAAATTGTGGACCGTTGTCAGCTATGATGATTTGGGGAATCCCATAACGGCAAACAATGTTCTTCCATACGAACTTGGTAACATCTTTATCTTTGATGCTTGCATATGCTTCAGCTTCTACCCATTTACTGAAGTAATCAGTGGCGACAAGAAGGAATTTCTTTTGGGCGGGTGCTGCTGGGAGGGGTCCCACTATGTCCATGCCCCACTGCGCGAAAGGCCATGGGCTTGAGACCGATTTTAATGCGATTGATGGTATATGTGGAATGGGAGCGTATCTTTGACATTTATCACATTTTTGGACATATGCTGCCGCGTCTTTCTTCATTGTTGGCCAATAGTATCCTTGTGAATGAGCTCTATGTGCTAGGGATCGTCCTCCCGTATGATTTCCGCATACTCCTTCATGTAACTCAGCTAACACATACTGGGCCTCTGAATGCCCAAGACAGCGAAGATAAGGCCCTGTGAAGGATCGCTTGTACAGGTGCCCCCCAATTAGGGTGAAACGGGCAGCTTGCACCCGGATTTTGTGCGCTCGTTTAGGATCTTCGGGTAAAGTTCCTGTCCGGAGATATTCTGCAATATCATGCGTCCATTCTTGATCATCCGCTTGGTCTGCTTCAATGGAGTTGCAAGTGGAATTTTCTGCGACAGAGGGATTGGCTTGTACATGGATAGGCAATAGAATGGCTTCTCTGATGGGGAGGGAAGCAGCTATACCGGCCAAGGCGTCAGCGCGCCCGTTGTCAGCTCGCTTAATTTTTTCAATTGTCCACTCGGTGAATTGCTGTAAGGTGCTTCTTACTTTGGCCAAGTATCGCGCCATGCGTGAGTCCTTAGCCTCATATTCTTTCTGGACATGCCTTACCACTAGTTGCGAGTCGCTGTAGATTCGGAGTTTGGAGACGGATAGCGCAAGAGCGAGGTCCAATCCGGACAGGATGGCCTCGTATTCTGCTTCATTGTTAGACGCGGAGAATCCCAACCGGATGGCCTGCTCCAGATGTTCCCCAGTTGGGGACTGCAATAAGAGCCCAACTCCAGAGCCTGATGAGCGTGAGGCTCCGTCAACTCGTAGAGTCCACCACTCCTGTTCACCTGATTCGTGGTGCTGGTCGGGTCTTCGTGAATATTCGAGCACGAAGTCGGCCATTACTTGGCCTTTTTTGGATAATCTGGGTTGGAATTCGATTCCAAATTCGCTCAATTCGATGGCCCATTGTAGCATTCGCCCAGTTAAATCTGGCTTGTGTAGAATGCTACGAAGGGGCTGGTCGGTCAGTACAATCACTGGGTGAGCTTGAAAATAGGGGCGGAGCTTTTGAGCAGCACTTCGAAGAGCTAAGGCTGTTAGCTCCATTTTTGAATACCTGGTTTCTACATCTGCCAAAGCTCTGCTGACATAGTAGACAGGTTTCTGCTCCTTTGGCGAAGGGCAGCGGAATAGAACGGCGCTGATTGCCCATTCTGAGACAGCTAAATACATATATAGCTTCTCCTTTGGCATGGGGCTGCTCAAGATGGGCGGATGCATAAGACAGTGTTTAATTCTTTCCAACGTGTTTTGGCAATTGTCCGTCCATCCCTGCGTTCCAGCTTTTCGTATCGCTAAGAAGAAGGGTCGCAACTCGTCAGTGAAGCGGGCTATAAAACGTCCTAACGCAACGAGCTTGCCTGTGAGGCGTTGTAACTCCTTTTTGTTCCTGGGAGGAGGTGTCTCCATGACTGCTTTGACTTGATCCGGGCTGACTTCTATGCCTCTTTGGCTGACCATAAATCCCAGAAATTTGCCAGCACTCACGCCAAAGGCACATTTGGAAGGATTTAGCTTCATGTCATACTTTCGCAAGAGGTAAAATACTTCTTGTAAATGGAGGATATGCTGCTCTCGAGTTTTGCTTTTAACCACGATATCGTCAATGTATACCTCGACCGAGCGGCCTATCAGAGGTTTGAAGATTTTAGTCATCAATCTTTGATACGTGGCGCCAGCGTTTTTGAGTCCGAATGGCATGACTTTGTAGCAATAGAGGCCGTGTGGCGTTATGAATGCTGTTTTTTCTTCGTCATCCGGAGACATGGGAATTTGGTGATAGCCGGAGAAGGCATCCAAGAAAGAGAGCATCCCTTGCCCGGAAGTGGAATCCACAATTTGATCTATCCGCGGTAAGGGAAAACTGTCTTTTGGACATGCATTATTGAGATTGGTGTAATCAACACAGACTCGCCATTTGCCCTCTTTCTTTGGTACCACTACTACATTTGCCAACCAATCCGGATAAGATACCTCTCTGATGAATCCGGCTTCCAACAATTTGTTAATTTCATCTTGGATAACTCTTTGTCTATCCGGGTGAAATCGTCTAATCTTCTGTCGAATGGGTCTGGCTGCTGGAAAGACGTTAAGCTTGTGAGAGGCGATAGAGGGATGAATTCCCTTCATATCCGAATGTGTCCATGCGAAGATGTCATGGTTACTTCGAAGGATATTCTGTATGCTCTGGGTTTCTTCTTGTGTCATGAGGGAACTGATGTTTGTGAGGTGATCATTCTCTTCTGAGATTTGGATTGTTTGTAAGGGATCTGCTACCGGGGGATCCTTGTCCACCGGACCCAATAATTGCTATTGGTCGCGCGCAATGCTAGGTTCAGGGGGAGATGCATCTTCCTGGTTAGCGACTGCTTCACGTGCTATTTGGTAGCACTGGCGAGCGGCTAACTGGCTGCCATACAAGTCAGTTTGCCCTTCATTGGTGAGGAAACTCACCATTTGATGATATGTGGAGGGGATGGCTTTCATGTAGTGAAGCCATGTGCGTCCCAAGATGATATTGAAGGGTGACAATTCTTGCACCACCGAGAATTGCACGTTGAGAGTGACTGGTCCAGCTCGAACCGGCAGTATAATGTCTCCTAAGGATGTTGTTGATGATCCGTTGAATCCAGATAAGATTCGTCCGGGGTTTTCGAGACCCGCGAGACTGTGTCCCATATGGCCAATGACTGATGCTTGTACTAGATCGGCTGAACTGCCTGGATCAACCAAGATACGTCTTACATCAAAATCTCCTATTTCTAGAGAGAGGATGAGGGCGTCGCGATGTGGCTGTAGCGTCCGGGTGGGATCTACTGGTGGGAAAATGATTGTCCCATCTATGGGGCGAGGGCCCTCTCCAGTAAGACCCGGCCGGATGGAATTAATGCGTTCGCGTATTGACGCGGCCCGCAGCAATTTCTGCCTTTTACGCCTGGAATCGTATTCCTCGTCAGACGGGCCCCCATTGATATAGTTTATCACAGCCTTGGAGGCGACTGGGGCCCTCGGGGCCTCAGAGTTATGATGCTGAGATACGTCCCTTCCTCCAGTATCTGAGCGGAGGTACTGTTTTAAATGTCCTGCTTTGATGAGCCTTTCAACTAGATACTGGAGGGATCGACACGTCTCTGTTGTATGACCATGGTCTTTGTGGAAGGCGCATTTCTTGCTGCGGTCTCTTATGGATGGGTCCGTTTCGAGGGGTCTAGGCCACCTGAAGTCGGACAACCCTTGGATCATTGGGAGAAGTTTTTCGTATGATACGGATAGGGGTGTGACGGGCGGCCTATTCGGACGACTCGGCCCGTCCTGTCTCCGGTCAACTGGTTTTGGACGGTCCGGAGGCTTGGCATGCCTGTCCGCGTTATCTCTAGAAGCCCGTCCGGCAACCAAAACTTGTTGAGTGGCTGCACGCACGTCATCTTCGAGCATTGAATATTTGTTAGCACGTCTGAACAAATCGTCCATCGTTGTGGGAGGCTTTTTTGCCAGTGATTCAAAAAATGGAGTGCCTGGACAAATGCTTCTCTTGAAGATTTGTAGGACAGCATCCATGCTGCAAACCTCTATTTGGAGTACGGCTTGGCCAAATCGTTTCACAAATTCCCTCAAGGATTCGTTGTCTCTCATTTTTATGTTCTGGAGGGTGCTGATATTCTGCTTGTGTCGAGCAGAGCACAAGTACTGTCCCACGAATGCTTCAGAGAGGTCCCTGAAATTGTCAATAGAGTTAGGAGGTAGGCGATGAAACCATGAGAGGGCCTGCCCTTGAAGGCTGGCAGGGAATACTTTGCATAATAATGCATCGTTGCCAATATCGAGCGTCATAAGCTATCAATAGTGCATGATGTGATCGAAGGGATCGTTGGTCCCATCGTATGTGGAAAACTTTGGTACGAGGAATCCTCTTGGGGGCTCGTAATGGGTGATATGAGAGCAAAAGGGCGTGGAGAGCATGTCATCCAGCCTTTTGCTGATGGAGCCAATGGGTGGCTCGTTTGGGAGGTTTCTCCCAGCTGGTCGTTCCGCTAGGTGTGAATGAACGTTCCGCATCGCTAGGGTGACCATGGGGTCACGATGCGGAGGTACGTTCTGCACCATGGGAGCGATCATAGGATCGGGGCGTGGCGCCCGGGTTGTGGCTGCTGGTGGCCTTGATCTCCCAGGCTCTTGTGGGCCTAGTCTTGCGCGCATAGAACTTGACAACTGTGATTTTCTATCACGCTGTCTTTTTGCTGAGAAATGAGTGGAATCTGAGCTTTCCTCACGGGGAGCTCGAGGCATGGGTGTGCGTGGCTCATGGGGCCTTGCGTTGTACGTTCCTGGGATAGCTCCTGTTGACCCAGGATATATTGATTCTGGCTCTGGCTTTGAGTTTGCCACCTAGCCTTTTGAGCGCTGACGACGAGGAGGTCCTGATGTTGAGGCTTGAATGCGTAACACAGCGTTTTCTTCCCTTAACCTCTCCGTCTCCTAGAGGAGAGCTTTTAGCTGTTTTTCGCTTGCCAACTGTCTTTTTTCGATGGCTTGACGCCATTCGTGATTATCTTCTTCCTCTCTACCAGATGATCGACTTTGGGAAGGTGTGGCCATCTTTGCCAGTGACTGAATCAAAATAAAAAGTAAAAGTTTCCCACAGACGGCGCCAATGTTGTCGCCTCGCGTATCCGATGGTCCACGTTGCTGCTATATGGATGGACACGTGATTCTCAACACACAAGGGGTTCTTGATTCAGTGGTTGCACCTGCAAAAGGCATCCGGACAGGGTGTCCGGACGCACCCTCCGATGGTTTTATTAGCCATGGTGAGAAAGAGATATATAAATCAGTTGGCCTTTTTCTAGGTATCAAGAGGTTACCAGGAGATCCCCTTTCTTCTTCGTGCGAAGGTATATATATCTAGCTTCAGGGGTACTGTTCCTCTCATTAATGGTGAGGAGATCTTTTCTGTTGTGATGATGACAATAGGTGTTAGTAGGAGCACTATCATCCTATGAATGGCTGTCAGAGACTATGGTAGGTGATGCGGCCGTCAGAGATCGTGGGAAGCGATTATGCAGAATGATCGTGGGAAGTGACTTGCTGTCACTTCCTCTTGTCTTCTCATTCTGCAGGTGATGGGATGTGGGCCATGGCTGCTTGTTGTGATTGCGTGTAAGACTCGCTTTACTTTAATTGACCATCCAGAAGATTTATATCCGGATGGCTCATGCTGACTATCCGGATGTGTTGTGGAGACTATCCGGATGTGTACGCTCTGCCAGCGTCGTTTGCTCTTCCTTGGATAGGAGAAGATGAAACGTCGTTTGCCTTTCCTTGAGGCGGTCCGGATAGGATGTCTACACCATGCATATCCTTAGGGGAATCCGGATAATGATGGTCCGGCTGATAACACGTGCCACGCGTCACTATGAGCTGCGTGCCACGTGTTTCCCAAGGGGAGGGGTCCCTACAGCAACGACTTTATAAATATATAATTATGTATTTATTAAAAAATAATAATTTGGAAGAAATTGAAATATACATTAAAAAAAATGAAAAATTTTAATAATATTTCATTTTTCAGCTTTGATATATATTATTCTAATAAAAACATATTAATACTTTCGATTTTATTAAATAAATAAATATGTGTGAAAATATATTAGAAAGTTTATTATTCTGAGTTACAAACAAAGAAAAACATCCCATTCTTTGGCTTAAAATCATAAAATGGGAATCAAACGGGTCAAACACTTGTGCAAAAAATCTGTGAAAGTTCAAATACAGCGAATCTATAAATATATATTATGGTAGTAGAAAACAATGAACCCAACTACAAAGCCATGACATAATGTGTAGATGATACCATTTATGTGATGGTACTTTTTTGGATAGGTAAAGAATAGATGTTCCAACCAAACCGAAGACTTCCCTCGTCACATTACATCGACCCATTATGGGCTAACCGGGAACGTGCTCTTTATTTTGAAACAGTCCAACTACCGTCGTTGCCAATTTGAGATGGACCACCCATCACATTTCATTATTAATCAGCAACTTTCTCTAAGTTGGGTGAACAAAAATGTGCTTAAAACACGTAAAATTGTGATATCCCACTCCTGCATTGACCTGACCATTCCACCCACTTTGAATTGGGCGTGGGAGGCTCCTTCTTCCCCCCTTTTATATTTAACAGCTCATCACTTCCATTTCTTTAAATAATAACCTTCTTATTTCTAGTAAAACTTTAGTCTTTTAATTATTTTTCCTACATGTTTTAAATAATTATAAAAATGATGAAGAATATTTCAAATCAAAATAAGACTGTTTCTAACAACTATTTTCAAAATATTACCAAACTCTAAACGTATCCTTACTTTTGATAGGATGTGAAAGTAAGGGAGATGTCACCAGGTGGTGGAGGATTGGACTTTAGTTTTACTTGCAACGAAATCAAACCTGGATTTTTTGTTACAAGTGATCATCCATGAGCTTTCAAAATTACCATCTTTAAGAATGATATATAGAATATTTTACAGGTGAAAAACAATATCATACGTTACAAGTAATAGAATTTTCAATTCAAGCCTATAGCATCTGGGAAGAAAGGAAAAAGAAAAGAAAAAGAAAATTAAAAGAATAAATAATGTCTTCTTTCCCACGTATGTGCGTATGTTTTGCAAATCCAAGTTTGGTCACTCGATGCTGTGACTCGGTATGAATGACACAAGGGTCCAATGAGTTGACTCCTCGGAGAAGCCGAGTCAAGCCCCCCCCCCCCACCTTTCCTCATTTCCTAGCTCGACCTGATCTATTGGAAGCGTAGGTGCCATGTTGATGGTCCCAGAAGTCTCCCAAAAACGTCTTCGCCGCATCCAAACTGGGATAATATGTGGGTTCCATGAAGATTTGAGACAACGAGTCCGTTGAATCGGAACTCAACAGTGGCCGGCTCACCCTCGCTTCCGAACTTCCCATGACCATCACCATCACTTGCTTATATGCATAGAAAAACCTCTTCAATGCTGATTCAATCGCCTGCAAAGCCTGAAGCAAATGAATCTTCTCCGACCCTACCTTTTCGCGGTACAGCTTCATCACTGCCTCCTGAACCCTTGGCCCTCCCTTTGGATCCACCTCAACGCCCAAGAGGTAGGGAACCTTGTGTTTCAGATCTTTTGACGATTTCGTGATCTCAACGAGTCCTCGTGATCTGAAGCAGAATGGTTCTGATTCCGGCGAGGATTTGATCGAGAGCTGCTTCTTCAGCCTGAGAAAATCGTCCGGGTCCATTAGGAGATGGAGGTCTTCGATGTCTGCCAGAAGTTTCCAGATTCGTTCCAGCAACCAACAGTCGCTTGAGGCTTTTTCCAAGTCTCTCTCCTCGATTCTCTCTGCTATCCGTTTGAGAAGCTGTTGCGCTGTGTAGATCCATGACTCCAAGATCTGGGAAGTGGTGTACAGCGTCTGGTTCTCATAGTTCTCGACGTGATCGTACGGATTCCTCTTCAGAGAATGAAGCTCTGATGGCTTGCAGACTAGGTCGTACTCCAGGTTTGGCTTCCCTACGAGGTTCGGTTCTCCCAGACCTAGCGTGTACGGACACCCTCGCATCTCGCATTCAATCGAGTACATGATTTTCTGTGCAATATCTTCCGATTTCGGCCACGTGGCCAGCCTTGGAAGCAAGCTCGCTTCGCTGGTTCGGCTCACCACCGGTGTCGCTCCCGGAACCTTCCAAACCTCCGCGCAGCTCCCATCGCGAGCCAAAACGCCGTTCGATAAGCTTAGATCAGAGATGGGTGCAGTTCCACGCATCTCCCCTTCTTCTTCCTCCTCCTCGCACAAGATCGCTACGAGCTGAATCTGATTGGTCGTCAAGGACTCGAGCCTCCGCTTCCACTCTCGACGATTTGCGTACGGTCTGGGGTCTGACAAAACGGTGGAAACGAACCGGAAGGTGAGCTCCAACGCTTGCAAAGCCGGCCTGATAAGAGACTCATTCTTCCAATTCGGAAACTCTCTCGAATCCCATAGCTTCTTAAGCTCCGACAGCCGGAGGTAGTACTCGTACGCTGAACATTCAGGCGAAGGAGCGGACGATAAATCACCGGCACGAAACGCAGAGGGGATCGAAACCTGAAGCTTATTTGAAAATTTGGGCGACTTTTTGGGCATATCAGGTGAGACCATTTTCGCTGTGCAATCTAAATCAACCATGTTTAGGAATAGAAGTGAATGAAAACCGTCGACAACTTGTATTATCTGGTTTGCTCTAATTGAGGAGGCGAAGAGATGGAGGTATTTATAGGGGCAAAAGAGGGTCGATGAGAAAAGCGTGTGAAAACTGGAAAGAAGGCTCACGAAGAAGGAGGAATTTCAAAGTCGCCGCGCAGTGAATAGAATTAAAAATTAAATAAATAAATAATAAAGCACCTGATGCTTATCCATTAGCCATGCATCAAGATGCTTGTACCTTGATCACCAAACTACCCTTGTAGGATGCCGTCAAGGTTTGCACCCTGCGGATTGAATCGTTGAACTTGGACCATGATCATCTTCAAAATTAGTCCGCCGAGGAGGCAAGTCACTAACCACACTCGTTCGGATTTTTCCTAAATCTCTAATCACATGGCGACACGTGTTAGGCCAATGGTGTGGTTCCCATACTCTGGTGTTTTCCTGGGATGATTCCGCAATCCTCAGTGTTCCACAATCAGTCCATTCGTTGAAAGGTCACAGCTGACTGACCCAATTAGGGATATAAGTGCCCCTGATTCTCCCCCATAATTACAGCTTTGACAGTGTGGGACTCCGGTGCGTCCGCCCTTTCAGGGGAAAACGACCTGGCGTAAATGGTTAAGAGAGGAGGGGAAAATTGAAATTTTACCGCAGCGCTTAAAGAGCCTAATTGAATTCCTTAGAAGTTACTTCATTTGTTGAATTATTTCTAAGGAAGATATGCACCGTGTGTTACATGAATACCAATTCATTTATGGTCTTGTTAATTAATGATAAATGATAATTGATAATTGATAGAAAGTTCAAAAGAGACGTTGGTGTTTGGGGTGGAATCACAACAATTCTCATGCTTGTTTGACCACGATAAATGGCTTAATGGAAGGCGCAGTTGGCTGGTTTTGGTAAGTTAATTTGTCGACCAAGCCATCCTCCTAAAAAGCATCAAATCTAGCACAACTCTGTTTTCACTGCCGCACAACATGGCACTTGCAGTGGACTTCACCCACTATGCATGAATGTGCGAGTGCAACATCCATCCACATTAAATGCATCGTGATTATTGACTGCCTTTGGATTGTCAAATATTACGTCCAATATCATGTCCGGATTCGTTCTAACTTCTAACAAGTAAATGCTGTTCAGCCTAATTGCCTAACCACGATAAAGGGTGGCTTCTGTTCCTGTAGATGATCCTTTGGTACAGTACTGATTTATGAAAAGTGACCATATATGGGTTACTATGCTGTGACTTGTTAAGTTGGGTTGGTGGGATGTGGATAACTCTCTAACTTTGTCTCCTTGCTGAAATTTCAGCCTTTCTAAGGGTGGCGGCAGAAAGAAGATTCATTTCATCCTTCCCTGCTAATCCACTTGCTTGGACTCGTTCTCCGCGTTTACGCCTTCAAATTCGCTAATCCCTTTGCCATGGTTGGGGCCACGTGTCCTCATGATTCCTCTCTCGCCGTAGTGGCGTCCAACTCGGCATCTCCTCTCCGCCAGCCTATCACGCGGCCCAGCATGTGACCTGCTTCTACCACCGACACCTGGCATCCCCTTCTCCTCTGCCCGCCCTTCTGTAGCTACTCTTCCACCTGTCTCCTGTCTGGATATATCTGGACACATCTGAGTCGTTTGGCGGTGCCACCCAGCCGCTGCGATTGCGCCACGTGGATGCTACAGTCACACTCTCCCCATTATTTGGCTTCCACGTCTTCCGTTGCCCTCCAAAGCCACAATCGAATTAAATACAGAATTCTTTTTATTTTGATTTTTTTAAAAAAAAAAATACTGGTAAATGGTGATTTGACTATGAAGGCAGTCAAAGGCGAGCTGCACCGGTTTCCTAACGAGGAAGCAAGCTGGCATTGTGACGAAACATGGGGTGGGGGTGGGCAGCAGCGCTAACGTGCGCCGGTAAGTGATCAATCTCACCATCCCTCCCTTTTTTTTAATGTTATAGATGGAATAGATAGGGAAGAATCTTGAATTGTTCAATTTCTTGTTTATTTTGGTTTAGATAACTTGGAAGATTCCACGAAGCGGATAATTTTACACGTCCGCAGAGTCCGTTGAACCACGTGGCAAAGTTATAAAGATTTTATTTATAGATAAAATTTAAATTTAAATATAAAAAATAATTTTTTCAATTAAATAATTTTATGTATAGTATAAATTTTTTTAAATATTTATCTTTTCAATTATTATACAGAAAAAAATCCTTATTGTAAAAATAAAATCTAATCTAATTTTACGAATAATTATTAAATAAATCTTTTCGGAAAAAAAAAAAAAAAAAACAATTTTGAGACTCCTTTCTTTCTCCTATCCCGGTTTTCAAATATAGAACAGGACATTCCATTTTTTGAATGATACCAAAATTATGCGTGGAGAATTCATTGTGTTGTCCCCGTCAATCTCTAGCTAATCCTAATATGCCCTTTTGTGCTGTGCTTAAAACACAAAAATTAACTACAAACCAAAAATAAAATAAAATTGAGAATATTGTTGAAAAATCCAAATCAGTTAGTTTGGTCATATCCATTATTTTATGAGACACCCAAATTTAGATCCCATAAGTATTGACGGAAGGGAACTGGGTGTAGCCTGTAACCAACCATAGAGGGCGGAGAATGAAGGAAAAAAGAGAGGTATGATTCTACTGGTTGAATGTCCCCGTCACAACATCATACATAGAGTGTACGCAATACAATACAAGGAACATGATATGATATGATATTGAAGAAAGTAACGCAATCCTATCCTTTGTCCACTGTTAAGAGTTCATCGTCATCTCACAACTTACACCGACTTAATTTAAAATTATAAGAATTGTGCTATGATCGTGATTTCCTCGTAACCAATCCAACCTAGTCCTTCTAATTAATTCCAAAAGTCATGCGCACATTCCATATATAAATAATATGAAAGATTAAAGAAAGGAAAAGTCAGCGGCGGGCTTTGTGACACGAGTAATTGTCTGGTTTAGGTGGAGAAACAAGGGCGTGATGTTTGGAGTTTGACGACAATATTGAGGTAAAAATGTTTGAATTCAATTACAATATACATTCAATTCTTATCTGCAATTCAAATGTCATAATTTTGGGTATTATTATTTTTCTTTTGATATATAATTTTTATTTGATCAATATCAATAACGTTTGGGTAGATGAACATTACCTATTAGTGATGTGACTTAAGTCCTCTCTATTTAAAGGTCAGAAATCATTGAAATGACGTTAATTTATACCCATTGAAATGGAAATGGGAGCCATGTTTCAAGGTTTTGAAACACCCGCTCCATCCTTATCCACTTGCTTTACAAGTTCCGAGTACAAATTTCCTAGTTTTTTTTTGTCTGTACATACGCAAAATCTATCTTGATAGATATGATTCTATCTATGCGTGAAATAGGAAATAAGCATATCCCAACCCGCACCCGCTATCTTCGTGTGGCTTGCAAGTAAGGGAGTCTCAAGTCGGGTGTGTGGAGTTGGTGGCTCAAGTGCCTAGGAAACGTAAAGGCTGTTTAGCCCCCATGAGTCATGACATGAGTGGATGGTAGAGTTGCCACTTCCATACAGAACTCACGAATCATGATAAAACCGAAGATTAGATGTTGCTAAATTGACAACCACTTATGTTGGATATGCCTTACGTATTTGTCGATTTCAATGTAACCAAAATGAAAAATATGAGAAAATTGTTCTTGAGAGCCGATTTACCATTAGTTTCGAAAGAGAAAATAGCTTTTATTATACATATATATCCAATTCCAATGCCAGGTCAACAAAAGAATTGGCGAGCAGAGTCAGGTTGGAACAAACCAAGTATGCACCCATCACAAAATTAATCAATCATGGTTAACGCAAACAAATTATTTGTTAATTTGAAATATCGAACATGCAAACCAACAATTCCTAACTACTCATATTAATCTACTCAAGCCCAAAGCCCAAATAAGTGTTAAAAATATAATAATATATATTTAAATTCATATTCACACCTAGTTCAAAAAGCAATTTACTCTGTTTACTCAGAGTGTACCAGGGAGGCAAACTGGGTAGGATGCATCATCCAGTGCACAACAAAAAGGGAACAAATGCTTTCTTTTATAAGGTAAAAAACGTTCTAAAATGTACACAGCTCAGTGTCAGATCGAAGACACAAAACTCCAAACGCTCGATAAAAGATTAAATCATCACAATTTTACTGGGAATATTAGACTATTTTTTGTTATACAAAGTAGTAAAAAAATGCTGATTTATAAGGAAAATTGAATGCAATCAAAGTAATTAACAAATTTATGCATTTTTAACTTATTTAATCTTTATACAAAAAAAAAAGTGAAATAAATTTTAAAAAACATGAAAAATATCAATTCATTAAATTTAAATCCACTTTTCTTAATCAAATTAATTAACAAATTCATATATTTTTAACTTAATGCTAAGGCATGACTAAGAATTCTAAATCAGAATATTTCTTAACAGCCAAACTAACATGATGCTATAAATTATGAGACAAAAAAATCTTCCTCAGGAAAGAAATCAACAAAAGCATAGTGATAGTAGAGCAAGACACGATATCAAAAAACAATAACGCAGAGTTCAGAATTGTCAAGTTTAACCATAACCATCATAAACTTAGTCGAACAAACTGAAACCCATATCATCATCAGACTCTTCCTGTGGCTCTTCCTTCTTTTCTTCCTCCTTAGAAGCAGCAGGAGCAGCACCGGCATCAGACGCTGTAACCGGGGCCGTTGCAACAGCAAACTTACTAGGATCCTGCATTCATTTTCGCTCAAAACAGTCACTAAACTGCTAAAAACGATTTCAGGAGCAATAAATTTAATTGACAATAATAAACAATATCATTGCATACCTTTAAGTACTCCTTCACTTTATCTGCCTGAGGGAAGGAATACTCGGTTGCAACAGCGACAGCAAGAACATTCTTGTATGCATTGATGAACATGTGGGGTGCAGCTGCTAGGGTTGGATATGAGATAGCCAATGAAAGTGAGGTAACCATGGAGACACCAGCTGCAAACTTCTCAATGAGATCCTCTTCTGTAAGATCAAGCACCTCAGGGCTGAAAACTGAGCCATTGTCATAAACAGACAGCACAACAAGACCATAAGAGAAGGGTCTTATCCCAAGCTTGGCAAGCAGGGCTGCTTCAGAAGAGCCCACCTTGTCACCCTTTTTGATAAGCTCCACAGGGGTGATAATTTCAACAGTACCCTTGTTAATCTTGGTAGGAATATTAAGCACCTGAAAAGAGGTAGGTTGCCTGAGAAACAACTCAGCCAGGCCAGAAGAAAACACAGAATTTTCATTGCTTGACTACAAACCTGGAAGAAAGAGGTCTGGGAAGGGTCGAGTCCAGTGTTACCAGGTGGGACAATGACATCAATAGGAGCAACTAATCCAACACGAGCAGGAGCTCCAACCTATCAAATTATAAATAAAACATGATAAACAGGTATCATAAGCACAAGAATTATACAGACCCACCAAATACACTGATGTTCATCAAGTGTCAACAGCATAAAACTAAAGAAAAAAGTGCAATAGTGCACTACTGTAGTTCCATATTTTTAAAATTTGTAAGCATTTATGCTATTCCAAGTACCACAATCTACATCTTAATCACCATTCACTCATGTAAAGCAAAGATGTAACCCCAAGACATTATGATTGATCAGCTTTTGAGTAACCCACAAGTTGGCAAAACTGAAGCATAACCCACCTAGTATTAATAACTCATTTTTAGAAGCAAGATTACTCTAGCCAGAGTTCTACATTCCTCAGTATTGTCATTTCAGAAGAAAAGGCTACAGGGGTTAATACACCAAAACAATCCGTCGCTATTCTAATTCTGCATTCAGGGTGAGTTTTGAGTAACAATTTTCTTCATTCAAATAGGGGTCCTGTTGTGTACCAATTCGTTATGTCCATAACGAAAGGCACCAATAAGCAAGTATTGCCTCGTGTGTAATTCAGGTCGATTGCTTTGTCGCTCATGTGGTGGTGCCATTCTTTTGTACCTAGTCTCATATAATTGTACCTAGTCTCAAATGTTTGTAAACAGCCCAAAATTTAATCATATGCTATGAATGACCCGCATTTAAACTGTCCTTCGAATTGGTACTTATACTTATTCGGTAATTTAGATTTTTTCTCAAAAGAATATTAAAAAGAAAAAAAAATCAAGACACAGCACCAAAACTGCACCTTGTACTTCGCAACCTCTTCGCTGACCTCCTTCAAATCACCCTTTGTGAAAATCAGACCCACATTACCCTAATTGGAGAGAGAACAACAAGACAAACAAAACTTAGTAAACAAAAAATCATTCCTAGGAAAAAGAAGAAAGACGACGATAGTGAAAACATACCACGAGAAGAGGAATGAGATTGAGGAAAGCCGTGTTTCCAGTCTTCTCAGCATGAAGCCTAATGGAACGCTTCATCATGGTATTCTTACCCATCAGAACAACAGAATCTCCACGCAGACCCTTGCGAATGTTCTGCAACTGGTTGGATCCAACATTGTCAGCGGCAGCGATCAGAATCTGACTGTACTCATCCAGAAGCTGGCACAGCTTCTGGTCGTATGCGATCTTCTTGTCGGCCTTGGATGGTTTCACCGCCATTGAGGAAGACTCGAGAGTTTCAGATGAACTGATAAACAAACAAAAGGAAAAAACCCTAAGCAAAAACGAGGGCCAAGACGAAGCTCTAGCTCTGTCAAGGCGGACAGCAATACGACGCCGTCTCTTTAACCTCTCCCTACACAAGATCTACAGCCGCTTCTCAGAAACCCTAGACCTGGTTTTTGCTTGCAGTAGGGTTTCCAATGGACATCTCTCCACCATATTATACTCCGAAAATAAACCTAGATCCAACGGCTGATGTTAATATGGGCCTCAATGGCCCAAGAAGGCCCATGTAGCCGGGCCTGTGGGAGGATCTTTTGCTGGGCCTGCGACTAGTAGACACCTCTCTCCCTCCGGTGTTTATCTGACTATCGATCGTAATTCTCCGATGGGAAAGAAGGGTGAATGTCTAAGTGGGTTAGTGAGAGAGTTTGTTTGAGAACCAAATTTTTGCTTTAGTAATTGCATCAAACAAAAGAAGATTCGGATTGGAAGATATGGTTTTTAGTTTTTACACTTTAGTTTGTTTTACTAGTGTAAATGTATTTTAAAATTAGCAATAATATTTATACTGAAGGAAGTAGGAAGTACTTTATTTTCTTATTTTTCATCTTGCTATGACAAATGTCATCAATCATCATGCCCACTTGAAAGCATAATTTTCACTTTTGAGTTTTGACTGGCAAATAATCATCACCACTAATAGGCTCAACTAAGTCTCTACTATAGGCCCGAAATTGCATCCATCTCGGGTGCCCAAATGTGCCAAATTTTCCACCCATGAGGTTTAGGGGTCGAAGTTTTTTACCTTAAAAAGGGACAACTCATCTAATATCTACATACGCTATTGAAGTCATCAGTATTAGTGTGCTTAAAAGTTAAATCACACAACACCACATTTCCTAAATTATTTTGAAATAATAATAGATACTGAAGTTATAATTTTGATTTTTATTGGGTTGTGCCAATACAAAATAGAATTCTTCCAATCTTAATTTGAACAGCTTCTCCGAAACCCAAGACCGGCTCAAACGGGCCTCCATCCAGCACTCGGTGTTTAATGGCTGCTGTTAGTATGGGCCACCATGGCCCAACTATGCCCATATTTCATGGGCTCTGGCCTGCTCGACGATTTTTTGCTTGGTCCCGCTTTCTTTTTGTCATCGACGTCTACATTTCTCCCCCTCCGGTCACTGTGACTGACTATCCGTTGCAATTTCCGATGACATCGTCCGGAGTGTCTAGTTATCGAGATCGGACGTCGGAATTTCGATCTCTCTCTGGAAGAATGAAGAAGATCGGTGGAATGGCCGTTGCAAATCATGCTGAAGATGATCCAGCAACATCGAGATCATTGGCTTCGGCATCATCACGATCCGAATTCAACAAAAAGGCTTCACGAATTGGGTTAGGGATCCACGAGGCATGTCTCAAGATCTCCAGGCTTGCCAAATGTATGCCCATCGCCTTCCTTATTTTCCTTCCATTTGTTAGTTTCAATTGAATCTTTGATAATTTATCGTTTGTTGTGCGAGAAAACGAAAGCAGAGGCATAGGATTTTGAATTTTATCTTTTTTTTGTTTTTCTATGTTTTCTTAGCAACGAAACGCCTTGCATAAAGAATCCAATGATTTGCTTGTCTTATTTGAGAATTAAGCTAACGAGAGAATCTAATACAAAATTTCAATCCCTTTTTGGTGAAGTTAGAGAAAAGGATGCAAGAATTTATCAACTATACCTCACTTCCAACATCCAAGCAGATTATGACGAAGTAAATAAATAAATAAATAATCTATCTTGGGATAGAGGTTTGAGCAATCTGCAGAACTAACCTAATTCACATGCTGGGGTAGCAATTTCCATCGCCGCCAGCAAGCCAAGTGGTTTGTACCGGGTGAGGCAAATCAGCAGATTGAGACTTACCGGTGTATGGATTGGGGTGAAAATAAGTGCTAGCATTACAAGCTCAAGATGTCAATCAGTGAGCTACAAACCTGAAACTAAAATATCTATTTTATTAAAACCGAACTTCAAATAGTAGCTGCTGCTCTTGTCTTACGTTGAAGAGTTGGATCTCAGGGCTACCTTACTCTGCATTTTGTATCATCATGTGCAATTTCCCTAAATCTTGTTTTCATAGGCCATATTTTGGAGTTGTTATTTCAAAAAGTCTGACTCATTAGGTTTGATATTGGGCCTGGAAAGAGTTCAAATTATTTCTGTTACATGTTGTTGTGCTGACATTAAGTTTTGTGTTTTACATTTGCATCAACTTGCAGTGGCAAAAAAGTCATCAATGTTCAATGACCCAATCATGGAAATACAGGAACTAACTGCCTTGATAAAAGATGATATTACTGCACTCAATATAGCAGTTTCAGATTTGCAAACCCTTCAAAACCTTGAGATAGCTGATGGAAATTACTCTGATGATAGAGTCGTCCATTCAAATACTGTTTGTGATGACTTAAAGAACAAACTTATGGGGGCTACTAAACAGCTCCAGGATGTGTTAACAACTAGAACAGAGGTTAGTGCTGAATGGAATGGTGAATGTTCTTTGTTTTGCTTATCAGTTTTGCTTAGCCTTTTCTTACTTGTATACAGCATTTCTATCATCCTGTATACCTTTTTTTTACAGAATATCAAGGCTCATGAGAATAGGAAGCAGATTTTTTCCACAAATGTATCCAGAGAAAACCCTTTTCAGCAGCATGCAAAGACTGTGACTGAGCCACCTCCTTGGTCAAGTTTATCTAAGACATCTGGGAATTTGCAACCATCAGTGTGAATATTTCTTCTTAATTCAACTTTTTTTTTTAATAAGCAAAAAGAATACTATTAACAAAGCCTAATCAAAAGCATTTCTTTGAAACTTTATATTTTATATATATATTGATAGGCAAAGATGAAATATATTAACAGAGCCTAACAAAAGGGCACACAAAAGCATAAATGGTATATTCAAGGGCGCCAAAAGGCCCAAAAACAGCAGAACTTTATGTTAGATATATGTTTTACTGCTTTAGCATGAATTACGTTTTCTTTGTTCTTCCTTTGCTATCAATGTCAAAGACAAGATGGTTGCATGAGTTTTTGTTTCATCTTTGTTCCACTGGGGATGAGATAATCCTTTGTGTTCTTTCATGCTGCCATATCATTCATTGTTTTTATTATGTAAAGAAGTAATGAATGTTTTCTTTTTGTTGTTCCTTTCCTGTCTTTCTCTGACCAGGTTGTCGTCAAATGGAGTTCAAGTTGGCAACCAACTGAGGTATGTTTTATGCCATTATTCATGCCCTAGTCATACCAAGATCAGTTTTAATCTTCATATTTTTGTTAGTGGAGCATGCATTCTGTTGCTTGACCATGTACTCTGATTCGGATGCAATATTATCATAGTATCTTTCTGAAATATGAATCATTAACTTACAGAAACTCAATTTTTCCTATTGATGTTCCCATTGTTTTGAACATGTCTGAAAAACTTATTTTGTATCTCTGGTCTTATATTTATTTATTGTCCATCTTCAGTCAACAATGATATGACTGCAAATTTCTGATACTAGTGCAACCTAAGTTATCTGACTTCAGAACTAATTAAATGGATTTAATTTGTGATTTGAATGTTCCATCTCTTTGTGTGCTTGTTACTGGATGCTGGCAGAACTCACTCGAACTTTCCTGCATTCACCTGAGCATTTAATTTCCTTTTGATTTACCGAATCCATTTGTTCAGCCCTCTGATGGAATTTTATTTGGATCAAGTTGGAGAAAAATATGGTACTTTTTTTTTTTTTGATAAGTAAAAGAAGTATATTAAACGAAAAGAGGAAACACCAAAAACCGGTGCCCTCTAGGTATACAGGTAGTATACACACTACCTTCCCTAACTAGGAGCCTATCCAGTCTACAAAACTTACAAGTGAAGAATGACTCTCTGCTAGGGAACCCCTGACCCAAAACCAAAGATTACATACAAAAGAATATTTCAACCTTTGAAGCGAAAGGTTCTCATCCCCAAACGCTAACCTATTTCTCTCCTTCCAAACTGACCAAAAAATACATAAAGGGGCCATTTGCCAAGCCTTCTTGCGTCTTTTCTCCACAAACCCTCCATTCCACCCAAGAAGGGTTGTCTTAACTGTACATGAAAGAGTCCAAGATATTCCAAAAAGAGAGAAAAGGAGGTTCCATAGGACCCGCGTCTTGACACAATGCAGTAGAAGATGATCCACTGTTTCTTCTTCAGATAGACAGAGGAAGCACCTGTTTGCCAAAGAGAAACCCCTCCTTTGAAGTTGCTCCTGTGTTAAAATTTTACCCCAAGAAGCCTCCCAAGCAAAGAAAGCTACCTTGGGAGGCACTCTTGCCCTCCAAATTCTTTCACTAGGGAACAAAGAAAGGCCCCCCTGCTCCATCATAGAATAAAGGGATCTAACAGAGAAGGCCCCATTTTTTGAAGCTGTCCATATCATTTTATCTTCCTCCTCCCTCTGAACCCTGAAAGCTTGGATCTTCTGCAACAACCGCTCCACTAGATCAATCTCCCAATCGTTAAACGCCCTTGCAAAGAGAGGAGTCCATCCACTCCCATCACCAACAGGATTCCACACCTCCGAAACCCAAGCATTCTTCGACATGGACATGGAAAAAAGAGATGGGAAGGACTCACAAAGAGGCCCATCACCACACCACTTGTCTTTCCAAAATTTCACTCTTTGCCCATTACCCAAATGGAAAGCTACCCTGCCATCAAACAGCCCCCACTTCTTCCTAATTGCTTTCCAAAGACCAACACCGTTTCTTCCCATCACATCCCGAGTACACCAGCCCCCCTCCTCTACGCCATACTTGAGGCTAATTACATTCCTCCACAACGCATCTCTCTCATTAGCAAACCTCCAATTCCACTTACACAAAAGGGCGTTATTCATCAAAGATAAATTTCTCACCCCTAGTCCACCTTTTCTTTTCTCCAAGCATACCAAGTTCCATCTTACCAGGTGAGGTTTATGGGCTAAAGTTCCCCCACCCCACAGAAAATCCCTCTGAATTTTCTCTAACCTCAACCTCACTTTTCTAGGCAAATGAAAGAGAGACATCAAATAAATAGGCATACTGGACATAGTGCTTCTAATTAGGGTGAGTCTTCCCCCCTTAGATATGTACTGCCTCCTCCACATAGCAAGCCTTCTACGAAAACGCTCTTCAACTCCGTCCCACACCGCCACAGAGTTGAAAGCTGCCCCAAGGGGCATTCCCAAATAACTAGAGGGTATCCCTCCCACTTTACACCCCAACTCCAAAGCCAAACCATCTATATTCAGCACCCTTCCAACCGGAATCATCTCACTCTTCTCTAAGTTAATCCTCAAACCCGAGCACGCCTCAAACCACATAAGAAGCCAACTTAGATATGTCATCTCGTCTGAAGATTCTTCACAAAAAACCAACGTATCATCCGCAAACAACAAATGCGATATATGCATCCCCTCACCCCTCCCTCCACTCACCTTCCACCCAGATAAATACCCCCCACTAATAGCCCTTCTCATCATACTGCTAAAAACCTCCATGGCGATCACAAACAAATAAGGTGAAAGGGGATCTCCTTGTCTTAGCCCCCTCGTACTTTGGAAGAAACCGGAGGGAGACCCATTAATTAACACGGAGAACTTCACTGTTGAGATACACCAATCAATCCACTTTATCCATCTCTTTCCAAACCCCATCTCTTTAAGAACAGCCAGCAAAAAGCTCCAGCTAACACGGTCATAAGCCTTCTCTATATCCAACTTGCACAACACCCCTCCCACATTGTCTTTCAATCTTGAGTCCACAGCCTCATTTGCAATCAGCACTGCGTCCAAAATCTGTCTACCCTCCACAAAGGCATTTTGAGACTCTGAGATCACTTTCCCCAACACCTTTTTAATTCTATTGGCTAACACCTTGGCCAGCAGCTTATAGAGGCTGCCTACAAGGCTGATGGGCCTAAAATCTTTCAAATCTTCAGCTCCTCCCCTCTTTGGGACTATAACAAGGAATGTTGCATTTAGAGATTTTACAAATCTGCCCCTCTCGTGAAATTCCTTGAAAAAGCCCATTATTTCAACCTTTACTAACTCCCAACTGAACAACCAAAAGGCCATGGTGAAACCATCCGGGCCGGGGGCTTTATCCTTGCCTAGATCTGAAAGTGCCGCGAATACCTCCCCTTCCGTAAAAGGAATTTCCAGCCCCTCAGCCTCACAACTGTCTAATCTCATGAAGGACAACCCCTCAACCCCAGGACGCCACCCCCCTTCTTCAGTATACAGATTTTTAAAAGCACCCACCACACTATTTCTTAAATCTAACTCCTCCGTATGCCAACAATCATCCACTTTCAGCCTAGACAACCAATTCCTTCTGCTATGCGCGTTCGCCATCCTATGAAAGAATTTAGTATTATTGTCCCCCTCCTTCAACCACAATTCCCTTGATCTCTGTCTCCAAGAAATTTCTTCCCTCAGCACCCATGTCTTATAAGCCTCCTTAGCCTCCTTCCTGGCTTCACAATCCTCCAAACTCAGAGTTGATTGATTCTCCACTACATCCCAGTACGCCACCTGGCTAAGAGCTTCTCTCTTCTTAGCCTCAATTACCCCAAAAACTTCTTTATTCCAAGTCTTTAAGAGCCCTTTTAAGGCTCTTAATTTTGCATCCAAAACGAAGCTGAAAGACCCAGTAAAAGATAAGCTGCCCCACCACCTCTTCATCTGATCCATGAACCCCCTTTCCTCCAGCCACATATTCTCAAATCTAAAAGGTGACGGACCCCTCTTCAAACCTCCACCTTCAAGGAGGATAGGATAATGATCAGAAACTGGTCTAGCAAGAATCCCCTGCATGGCTCCAATAAACATTCTGTCCCACTCATCTGTAACTAGGAACCTGTCGAGCCTAGATTGAGACTGATTGTTTAACCCCCCTCGCCAAGTAAAGAAGCCCCCCTGTAAGGGGTAGTCCTTGAGCTCCAGATCCTCTACCACTTCATTAAATCTCCTCATTGATGCAGATAACTCACCCCCCCTACTGCGCTCTTCCGGGTATCTGATCATATTAAAGTCACCCCCCACACACCAAGGATCTCTCCATAACCCTTTTATAGACCCAAGCTCCTCCCAAAAAGCCTCCCTCTCCCTCCTGCACACCGGTCCATACACTCCGGTGAATACCCACCTCATCCCATCTATACAATTCTTGAACAGACAAGACACCGAAAACATCCCTTCTTCCACCTCCAACACATCAACCACTCTGTTGTCCCAAAACACCAGAACACCACCAGCTGCCCCCTTAGAGTTAATTGCTCTCCAATCAATGTGTCTTCCCACCCCAAGGCTGCGGACAATCCCCGTACTCATATCCTTGATTTTAGTCTCCTGCAGGCACACCACGTCCACCTTGTTGGATTTTATTATGGACTTGATGATTTTCCTCTTTTCACTATCATTTGCCCCTCTAACATTCCAAGATAAGATCTTTATCATCATTTAATCCCTGATCCTGAAGCCCCTCCGAACTTGCCTTCATTGGATGCCAACTTAGCTCTTTTATAGCTTACTGTCCATTCCAGCTTCTTTAATTCCCTGCTGGATTTTGACACCGATGACTTTGTCTTTTTATTCTCCCTATCCTGATTTTTCTTTTCAATTCTCCCCCTCATTCTCCTCAACAGGTAAAGAATTTCTTCCTCAAAACCAACTGTCGGCATACCCAAGCAGTGACTAAATTTTGCAAGGCAACTGGAGCTCCATTCTTCCTCTCCGTCCCCCACTTCCACCTGAAGGGCCATCGTCTCCACTAATGGGCTTTCTAAAACCCCTCCAAAAGGAACAATGGCTAGATCAGACCCATTTGCCTCACCACCCGATGCTCTCGGGGACAAGTTCCTATCTTCGAGGACCGAGAGGTCTACCATCCACTCTTCACGCGGAGAGTCTCTGCTCCTCGTTTCTTCCACGGCCTCAACCAGACCACTGTTAGCCCTCACCTTCCCCAACACATCATCATCCGACCCCAAGAAAGGAGAAGAAGGAGAAGAAGCCCCAAACCCCATAGAAAAGATAGGGAGTTTGAAGTTACGGGGGTACCTAGAAGCTTCATTCAAAAGCGCGTCGTCAGTGGACTTCAGGTGGCCGAGGGGTGGCTCCACGCCGCCGACGCTACCCGCGACCAGAGGATCCTTCTCCAGCTCCGCACGAGCCCCGACAGTCTCAGTGGAAGCCCTAGAAGGGTCGGGCTCCCTTAAAAAGTCCAAATGGGCCTCAGGCTTTAGAAGCCCAATATGCTTCTCATGCCCCTTGGTCCAGCCCGCTGACTTATGGCAGAGGGGAGACGGGCCCTCGGCCCAGCTCGCGTCTTCCTTTGTAAGCAGCCCACCAACTCCTTTTAAAAGAGCCCCTTTGCCAGCCATGGGCCCAGGCCCATTCCCTGAACAGCCCACTGCAGGGACAGCAGTCTGCCTGCCCCAATCTCTGTCCACTTTCCTTGTTTCACTGCCACACGCCACCTTCCCTTCAGCCCCCCTTTTTTGAAAATCAGCATGGGGCTCCCGTACTCCAGATTCAGCGCGTGAAGCTCCCCCACCTTCATCCCTAACCTCCCGCTCACTTCTCGTCTGCATCCTAGAGCTGGACCCAGCCTGCATCACCCTCGGTATGGCTTCCCACCACAAGCAAAGCTCCCACCTCGAGTTACCAGCCTCCACCTGCATCGACCCTAACCATTTCATTCCCGAATCTTTAACCATAATCCGAGCCCACTGCAGCTGAGAGAAGAGAGCCGTTTCCTCATCCACGGCTACAAACCCCCCACAGCAATCTCCAATACGCTTGAAAACCTCCCTACTCCAAAGATGAAGAGGAAGTCCTACAACTCTTACCCAGACTTCCTTAGCGTGGTTCTCTTTCCAAGTGCACCCCACTGCCGGTCCCCACCTTTGCAATATAAATTCTCTATCCTTAAAACGACTGCTCCCTCTAAGTAGCACCATATCAGCTTCCCATTTATGTTGAAACTCAAACAGCACCAGGGCCCCACCCAACCTGGATATTCTTAACTCCCCTTTCAGCAACCAAACCTCATACGCCCATCTCTTCAAAGAAGGCAATGACGGGATAGACTCAGGACTACCACCAAAACAACCCACCAGGCAACGCCCAAGCTGTTCCTCCCTATACCTTATTTCCTTTTCCCCTAGGTGCACCCTCATAGAGTCCACTGGCAGACCTTTCTTCCCTTTAACAACTTCTGCATACGAATCTGTCTCATTTTCTGAGGTATTGGTATTGCTTTCCTCCTTACCCATGGATGATACACACTGATAGCTATTCCTCACTTCTGTGGAAGAGACCCCAAGAGCCCTCAAATTCTTAGCCAACAAGAACCAACCCCCTACTAAGCCATTTCCTTCAGGAAATACTAGACAAAACTTTTTCCTTTCCACATCTCTTACCGAGCAGAGCAAAAATCTCCCAGCCACGTTAGAGCGACATTCTAGACTGAATTTTCTTGCACCTTCATCCCAGACTTTTAAAAGCTTGGAGTTAGATTCTCCTCTGCACCAAGCTTCCACCCCTTCCAACAGAAGGCTTAAACCTTTTTCTCCAAACCTTATCCAAGAGGAGAAGCCTTTACTCCTTTCCCAAATAGTTCCTCTCAACCTTCCTCTAACCTCTTCAATGGAAATTTCGAAAGACTTAGATTCAACAGCAAACCAACACTTACCTCCCTTCGAGACTCCATTGGAGTCCCTCACTCCCATACTCTTCAAAATTTTTAGACAAACCGAGGTCGGTTTTTAATCTCTAGAATTTCTTCTCAACAATAAAATATGGTACTTATTGATGTAAATAACTATTTATAGATAGATGTGCTCTGATGCCATGGTAACAGCTTGTATTAAACCTTGCCAAGCCAGACGAAGGTTAGCTGTGGACAACACACCATCCAACCATATGGAAGTGTCCATGTTACAGCAGGTGGTTCCACGACAGGAAAATTATACACAAAGCCGGGCATTGGCTCTTCAGAATGTCGAATCCACAATTTCAGAACTAAGCGGAATCTTTACTCATCTGGCTACAATGGTTGCACAGCAAGGGGAATTGGCGATCAGGTCTGCTCATCTTAGTTATGCATATGTTTCCTTTTTACACCCAAATTTTTTTTATCTGGCTTTTGAGGTCAACTAAAAGAAACTCCCTTGATGGATGGCATTTTTGAACTAGTGCCTGCTTACATATGCTGTACATCAAACTACATTGTTTTAAGCTGCTCTGTATTAATACCGCATGAATAATGTGATCAGGATTGATGATAACATGGATGAGTCGTTGGCAAATGTTGAAGGTGCTCAAAGTGCTCTATTGAAGCATCTAAATCAAATATCATCGAACAGATGGCTTTTACTCAAGATCTTTGCCATATTAATATTTTTCCTGATGATATTCATCTTCTTTGTGGTTTAATATGTTGTACTAAGAACTCACACTTGCATTTCTGCATGGGGTATCTCACCTTTCTTTACCATCAACAACTTGCTTGTCAGGCATAGGTTTCTCCATTATGGGGAGCAATTACGGTGCCCCATACCCTGTAAATTTAATTGGCACTCCCATTTTTCACTTATGTCTATAGCTTTCCCAGACATCTTTAGGGAAATACATAGCAATATCTATGGGGTTGCAGCCATATTGGAAGCAACTTTTACCCATCTAGTGAGCAAACTTTGATTCTATTTGTTACTGCATGTAATCTTGATTCTGAGTTCTGCAATATTATTTTGATAATCATGACTGCTCATCATTATTCCTTTTCTTTACTTTTCTGAGGAGTGTGTCCCCTTCTCCATTGAGTGTGGATGTATGCAGTTTGTGTATTTGCAAGCATTAATGACTTCAATTAAGTTGGTGTTTGGGCTTCGGAACCTTTAATTTCTTGCGCTGCCCCATGAGGATGAAATGCAATGGTTTGAATCTCCATGTATCCATTGACTGTTTTGCTATGGAGGGTTCAGGGCAGGAAACATCTGGCTTTGATTCAGATTTGAGAGCCAAAACCAAAATTAAATACTGTTTCCCCATCTTGAGGGAGGTGTTTCTCTAGTGGAATATCTATCCTAGCATGCATGCCTAGGTGACTTATTTATAGTTGTGGAGCTAGTTTTTTGGACGAGTGCATAGGCTTTAAAATGTGGAAAATGAACAAGTAGAATATTACATTTGTGCATGACCCATTTCCCACAACAATTTTACTGGTGCTGAAAATCATTGTCCAGAATTTTTGGACTGCCATACTTTTATGGTTAAGATCATCTAAAAGTCAGTTTTGAACTGCTGTAATAGCAAGTTTTGAGGTTGTTTACTCATGGAATATTTTCCCCTTTATCACTGATCTGAGTTTTCTCCTTTTTATATTATTTTCTTGTGTGTGGTCGGGGGTCTGCTTTGGTGCTGGGGAAGAGAGAACTCATCTTTAGTTGTATGCCCTCAAATAGGCTGCCTAGGAACAGTCTATCGAAGGGAAAAAAGGCAAACAAATAGGAGCGTAGGAACCAAGTCTTTCTGTCGGCATTTAGGTGAGAGTGTGTGGTTACGTCATTACACACCATGAAAAATTATCTGCATTGTCAAATACCTCAATCTATATGCATTAGGACGTCTTAAAAAAAACAAGGAAAAGGAAATGCCGTATCTCCTTTCCCTCGTTCTTTCTGAGATTCAAAAGGAAGCCTAAAGTTCAATTGGTTGGATTCTTATTTGGTCTGTGTTTTTCATGTGTATGTATTAGTTATCAATTATGGTTTGTGGATTAGATTCCATTTAGTACACTACAATGGTTGGTGTTCTAACTGGGTGTAGAAGATAATTAGTGCCTTGATCTCTACCCTAACAAGCCAAAGACTCGATGAAAACAGAATTTACGTGAGGAGTGCCTTAACCTCTACCCTTGTAGAAAATTGGTTGAGATTTCATATCAAGATTCACATCAAAGGAGAAATTATGGCACAAGGTAGGTGACCCTAGTGTAAGAATGTGATAAGAGTGACTACAATATTTTCAAGATTGATAGAAATTAGAATGATTTCTGATATGCAAAAGTATCTTGTTCATCTAGTTTGTTTATTACGTTAGTTGTACATACCTTGACTATGAATTGCCAAGTTCCTATTGCTTTAGACTGGTATAGAGACCAATGAACTAAGAGAAGGGAGGGGGTGGTTGTGGCAGGATGGAAGGATAGGGATGAGTCCTTGTTATTGTTAGGATTTTCAAAGCAAGTCCTCATCAATCATACTCGAGCTGATAGTACTTTTATGTCAAAAAATAAGGTGGGTTGGTTCATGGAATCATGGTAGGATGGTATTGGTAAATGCGTTCATACATCGTACAACACAAGAAAAGAACCTCTATAATGATGGGGCATAAGTATCCAACTTAATTTAGGTGGCAAGTTGCTTTCAGAAAATTGGCTGGTTATACATGCTTCATGTACTAGAAAATAAGGCACCAGTAACATATTAATGCTTGGACTTGATTTGAGCACTTTAAATTAAAAGGCTAGGTTATCTTGAATTCAGATTGAGGGTTTCTTAATTTAAGTTGGATGAATCACTAATTCAACCCAACCCGGTCGGGTTGTAGCCCTAGTTACCATATGTTGTTTGGCACATCCCTCTTATTCCGGAAAGTAAAGGAAACTAGAAGGGAAAATGAGAGACAAATCAATAAGAAATTTGATTGACTCTGTCTGGGGTGGTAAAAGAGATCTCTTTACATGATAACACCCCTGATGCTCCTTTCTTTTCTTCCTCTCAGTTTCCTTCCAATCAAGCAAACATCAAGACAGGATGGTTAACTCAGCCTTGCTCTAGCTTGTTTTCTTTATAACAAAGAAAAATAGCCCTAGGTTAGATTTTCTTGGCATCTCTCTTCCCAAGCAATGTATTTTACTATTTTTGCTTACAAAAGGGAAGGATAGCTTTGCTTATAGGAGATAAGAGACTGTAGAGGAATGGACTAAAAGCTGGAAATAAAGGAGAAAGTAGATTTTCTTTCACATGTGAAGATGGGAAAAGAAAAAAGTTCCACTTTTCCTAGTTTTGCAATACCCATGTTTCATTCCTACTAATATGACGTCCCACACTAGCAAGAATCTTCATTCCCACGAAATCTCTCAACAGGCTAAAGATAAAAGCAGTTGAAGCCTTTCTTGTCTGGTAATGTCTTTCCCTGTTTCTTGCCCAAAACATGATCTCCCATTTGTGTGACTCATATCCAAATCCTCTGGGTAAACCCCATGTTAGGATGTCCCTCAAAGGAGCCCCATGTCATCCCTACCTCTCTCAAAATTACACTTGTAAGGCCTCCTCACCTGTGATTATCATTTATCCCCCAGAGAGAGAACCCTGATTAGAGTGTTCATAGCACATGGATATGGAGAGAGTTTCAAACTCCCCCATGCACCTTGATGTAATGGGGTCGTTTGTTTTTATTTAGACTTTTAACTCCAGCCTATCATTTAGTATAAAGAGAATGAGGTGTTGTTAAATGCAAGTGATCTCAAACAAGATGGCTACTAGGGGCTTTGTCCATCCATTCCAAAATGGCTGCTAAATTGATTCCAATTGCACCCCAGGTCCATTAATTTGGACATTCTTTTCATTATCATAATGCTTCTTTAATAGAAAGCATATACGTTTTTACTTTTTAATGGACCTGTGAGTTGTGAGGGCAGGGCAAGACCATAAGTTTATTTATTTATGACTCTCTTTTTGATGGTCTTGTGTGCTTTGTTATCCATGCGCTGATCAAATTTGACATTCTTTCTTTTGACTATGAGAAAATTAGAGGCCGATGTTAAATCCTTGTATCTTTTCTCGCTTCATTCTTCACACCCATCTTTTCCTTTTAAATTTTTGCTTTAATGAGGTGGGTATGGTGAGAGGAAAGATGGTGTATTTAACCACACCCAAATCAAATTGTTTCCTTATTCTTTCACACAATCACATTACTTTTGAAATGGGCAAGTTTTTCCTTACCATTTTTTGATTGGGTTTCAGGACATCAAGTGCTTGGGTTTAATTGAATGATATTATCTTCTGGCATCCTCAATGGCCCTCTTAAAGTTTTTATGTCCCTGTATATACGCCTGATGATGTTACTGTGCCTCGGTTTTGTTCTTAAGCAATGTAGGCCATTTTTGGGCACTTAGCTGAAATCAATCCTTTCAATTTATTAACTACTCCAATTAATTGGAATCATTACACCTATCACATTAGACTATGCTTAAGATATGAACTTAGCTCAAATAATCAATGTCATTACATGATTTCTTTCCTATGACTCATCCAAACAACCCCTTATTAAATAAAACCGTGGGGTACATGGGAGAACCCTTTTTTCCCCAAAAATAAGTAATTTTCATTTTTCCATTGCATTAGCATTTGAAGCAATATTTAATTTCTGTCTTGTGGGGTGCCTGAATGCCTTTAGTTATCATGAGTGTGGACCCTTCTATTACGTAATGACTATTGAAAAAAAACTTAAAAATTGGCATGCTTAAATAAGTGATTCTCTATGTATTTTATTTCATCTTTTTTTTTTTTATTAAACTAGATATTTAATTATATCAAGAGGAAATTATTAAATCAATTCTGATTCGGAGTTAACATTAATGAGGAAAAGATATTACCAATTTGATATATTCATTGGGTTTCCTTCGTATTATGTTTGATTTGGGGTCTAAAGCCGACAACAATGTTGCTATTCTAGAAAATAACAATTGAAAGATAGGATTGCAATTTGGATGGTACCAACCCATCCAAGTTGTATTTATTTCAATGCTTGAATTAATATTGACAATGTTTGAATGAAAATATTAGGGTTAGCGTGTTTTTAAAGTTTTAAGTAACCCACTGATATCTGAAACAATAATATTATTTATTTATTTTTAATTATGAAAAAGTGAAAATGATAAGATAAAACATATACTTTTTAGTTTTTAATTGTATTAAAGTTTAAGTTTATCATTTTTCTATAATTATTAAGTTATTTTTTATAGTAAAAAATTAAGTTTATGAATAATTATGATGTTAAATTAGGAACTTATTATTCATTTTATGACTTTGAAATATATAATTTTTAATATCTTATTTGATGATATGACTTGTATGTGATAGGCCCTAAAATAATTATTTTATTTAATAACTTGTGGAAATTCAAATTGCTAATGTGATTAACTTGAATTAGAAGGTTGGATATATTGATAAATGGATTTGATGCGAGAAAACTTCCTAACCAACAAAAAATGATCATTAGGCCACACCGTCAATCTCAAGATGAGTTAAGGTATGTATCATGTAGGATGGTTGTATCTTTGGATGCATATGAATGAATGTGACATTAAACCGCATAAAAAAGATAAAAATTAACTTGACTTCACTGATAGTCAATTAATTGTTAAATAAAATAGCTAAATCTTTTATCATAACAACAAGAAAACACTAGAAAATAAAAACAAATTGTTAAAAAAAAATATTATATTTGATTTATCCTTGAAAAAAATCAAATATAATTAAACTTGTTAGGAAAGTGATGTATTTTAAAATTATTTAACTTTCTATATAAGGGAAGAAAAATAATGGAATGAGTTAAAAGAAACAACTTTAAATTTATTTCTTATATATATTTTCTTGGTATGTTCTTGCCACGGACCCTTGGGAGCCAAACATAAGATAATATTAGAATTCAGTTACTTTAAAGGTTTCCCATTTATGATTACTTCCCCAACAACCCTTGGTCAAAAAACTTGATTATTGAAAGTACTCCGGTACTTCGGAAAGGAAAAAGAGTGGTGGGTGGGGTAAAGGGTGTGTTTGGTCCGAGAGAAAGTTGTTGATGCATACCCATATGATGGAGTTTTGTATTAATGTTTTAAAACAAGTAGATTGGATATGGTAGGTGGAGATATAGTGAGAGAAATGCCCCCACTAAGATAATAATAAATATGGGGACCCAAGCAATTTACCATGAATTATTATTAGTCAAGGATCATGGTGAAAGGGGGAGACAGAGAGGGCATATCATGAGAAATTTTCTAAAGGAGGGAGGAGGGACCCCTCCATCCACTATGTGGATTTATTGTGCTAATCATAAGATTTTTCATTTTAATCATATTTATTTTTATGATTTCATTCTTTTCTTTAGCCTTTCATATTTAGTTATTTATATCTACTGGTAATTTTCATAACTCTCTATTGATTTTAATGCTTGCTTGATAAAAATAATAATAATCCAAGATTTTAAAAAGGATTATTTAGCATTATGAGTGATGGCCATTAAAATTTTAAAAAGGATTATTTTAATGCTAAATTTACCATTAAAAATAATAATAATTCAATTTTTTTTTTAAAAAGGATTTTTTTTTCTAGAAAGAAAAGTGGGTGTTTAATAATTTAGCATTATGAGTGATGGCCATTAAAATTTTAAATAAGATTATAGTAATCAACAAGAATTAGAAGATTATGTAATATTTCTTTTAAAGAGGAATTTTTGTTAGGAAGCAAGAGTAGATGATTAGCATCATGACATTTGGTATATATTACAGCAAAGGTATGATTATTATATACATATATTGTTTAAAATGTAGCATTTCTGTCCAAAATTTATTAATAGTCACCAAAAAATTTCATGAATAAGAAAAAAAAAAACTTGAAAATATATACAGAAGAATTATCAATTCAGAATTCAAACAACGTATTTTAATTTTTTTATCGTAAAAACTAAAAAGGCTATATATGGTGGAAGGTATAATAATTATTTAAAATCTAGCACTCATGTCCAAATATTTATTATAATTAGTATTAATAGGCATACTAATGATTTAAAATCCAACACCTACTCATGCCCAACATTCATTATAACAAGTATTAATTAATATCATAGGTAAAGGAAAAAAAAATCTTATCAGATACTTTTGAAATTAATTTTCTCTCTATAAATGCTAACTTCTAATTTTGCTTTCTCTTTGTGAGCAGATACTGACTTCTATATATAAAGGTTTAATTCCCTTAATTTACTTTCCATTTTAGCTGTTTAATTTCTAATTTGATTTGATTTGTCTTTGAAATTTGAATTAACAAAATTCAATCAAAATCCATGAATAAAAAATACAAATTGACCATTTAAAAATAAATACTCTGATTTAGAAATACATGGTAATTTGAAGAATAGACGGTCCATGGTTGTTAATACGAGTGACACTTTTAATTTCACATAAACCTATGATACTTATAATTGAGACGTGGAAAGAAGAAATAAATTCCAAACTCCTTTGAAAAGACTAGCATGTTCCTTGTAATTTTCCTTTTTTCCAACATGAATTGACACGACCCACATAGACTGGAATTAAAATTAATTATGACAACGATTTCTGGGAGAGCTACTTTTACGGGGATTTTGGCCTGAGCATCAAAGCCCATGTTAAAAGGGTTGATGAGGGTTGAAGCCTCCCAGGTTCAGTCTTAACTCTTAGGAGACGGCAGCTAAGCTATCTCGCTCTTCTCTGTACACTCCATGAAGTACTAAGTCGTAACAACAACAAAAACAGAGACCTGAGAAACAGATACGAGAAGCCAAAGAGAGAAAGGGAGAGAGATTTCGTGTAGCGTTGTTTTCTCTGTTTCCCAAAAAGATTAGGCTGTTGGGTTTGTGGGTTGAGACTTGAGAGGGAGAGAGAAGCAAAGAAAAAGATAAAGAAGAGAAAGATTGTTTAACCAACATCGGAACTGCTGGTTCTCATGAGATAAGATCACATTTAAGAGGATATACGTTTTGTTTTGGAAAGGTCATTTAAGAGCCTGCCAAGCTTGATACAAAGGAGGATTTTTTACTTAGAAATTTTTGTAACGTCTCTGTGTGAGCGGTGCGTGGTCTGCTGCCACGACCCCCTTATCTTCGTTTCTTGCTAAAGCAAAACGAGAGAAGCGTTCTCCCCCTCTATAAAGCAGGTGCAAAGCAGCTGATTTGGGGGTATATCAAGAAGCAAAAGGGGTTTCTGGTTGGGTTTCTACTTCTCTCCATTATATACATATATATATCTGAAAGAGACCTCTCGAACCAGGTACCAGAGAAATGGTTTTGATTTCCTCGAGAAAAAAAAGAAAAAGAAAAACCAGCTTTCGTTTTCTAGGAGTTGGTTCAGTTTTGTCTCATGTAAATATTTTTTCTGTTTTATATTTCAGATCTGCAGGTTGGTGAAGCAATGCTACCTCAGAGACAAGCTGAAGAAGTCATGGTCTCCGGCCTCAACGAGACAGAGGGTGATGAGAGAGAGGAAGACAAGGGAGACGAGAGCCAGCTCAGCCTCAAAACCCTTCTCTGGCATGGTGGGTCTGTTTACGATGCCTGGTTCAGCTGTGCGTCAAACCAGGTATACTCATTTCTACTACTATACTCTATAACCACACGCAAATCCCTCAAAAACACCACTCATGTTTGGAAATGGAAATACAGGTTGCCCAGGTTCTGTTAACGTTGCCATACTCCTTCTCTCAATTGGGTATGCTCTCAGGAGTCATTTTTCAGATCTTCTATGGCATTCTCGGAAGCTGGACTGCCTATCTCATCAGTGTTCTTTACATTGAGTACCGCAGCAGGAAGGAGAAAGAGAACGTCAGCTTCAAGAATCATGTCATTCAGGTTTTCAAATTTCGACAACAACCTTACCTTACCCATCAAAAATTCTGAAAATTTAAACATCTTTCCATTCCAGTATCATCAGCTAACAGAAAAAAAATGAGTTATCAATTGTTCTTCTCTTATTTGCAGTGGTTTGAAGTGCTGGATGGTTTGTTGGGTCCCTACTGGAAAGCAATGGGATTGGCCTTCAACTGTACTTTCCTCCTTTTTGGATCCGTCATACAGCTGATTGCTTGTGCAAGGTCAGTTTCATTTTCATTAAGAATGGTAAAAATCAGAAATCTGGGGTGGTGGGGAGGATTAATCTGAGGTGGTGATGAACTGGTGGGATGTTTACAGCAATATATACTACATAAATGATCGACTGGACAAGAGGACATGGACCTACATCTTCGGAGCTTGCTGTGCCACAACTGTCTTCATTCCTTCATTCCACAACTACAGGCTTTGGTCTTTTCTTGGTCTTGGTATGACCACTTACACTGCCTGGTATTTGACCATTGCAGCCCTGGTTCAAGGCCAGGTATTCTTCATTTTTTCTTTCTGGGTTTTTCACTCCTTACAATCATCCTTCACTGGATAAACGAATCACTTTCCTTTTATCTTTTGTAATCTCAACGGAAAGCCATTGACTTTGGATGGTTTTTACTGTTTTACAGGTTGAAAATGTGAAGCACACAGGCCCTACTAAGCTGGTCCTGTATTTCACTGGGGCCACCAACATCCTCTACACTTTCGGCGGACACGCCGTCACTGTGTGAGTGATTTTCCCATTTCTCAACTCCATCTCTCTTATATTTTATGCGTTTATTTTTAGTTTTTTCATATCCATATTTGTTTGAACAAAAATTGCAAAAAAAAAAAGAAAGAAAAGAAAATAGAAAATGTTGCAGCTTTTTCTTACCATTTCTGGGTCTTGACAGAAAAATCATTAAAAGCAACTTTTCTGATCCTTTTCAAGGAAGATTAAACTAAGAAAGTGACAATCTCTCTGAGCTGCATCTTCCATGCGTTTTTTCAATAAATACACTGACATTTTCAATGGTCTATTCTGCTTTTAAAACCACCTATTCTTCAAAGTGCTTTGTTGGAGAAGATACAAAATATTTATGTTCCAACATTTTTTTAAAGGGAGCACTTGAGCTCCGTATAATATTCCATTGATCGAGAGAAGTTCCATATGCAGAGAGCAAGCAAACAACAGAAAAAATAAGTATATATGGCATATGATTTCTCCCCCATACCCCGCAATCAATGGTATATCAAGTATAGCTTAAACATGGTACTGGCCCTACTGGCCCTACTGTCATTACTCATTCTTGGTCACTTGCCGAGTATGAGTGCCAGCTGGGGATATAATTGCATCTCACCCTCTAGTACAGTTGCGTTTTCTATGTAGTTTATAACTAGCTTGTGTAGTTTACTACCAGTAAAGTTCACTAGCTTCTCAAGAATATAACTGCCCATTTCAAACCAAGGGAAAGGGATGTGTCATATGACCAGTCTCATTTGAAGTGTCCCAAATGTCAGAACATGTACCTTTTGATGATTTTATTATTTATTTTTTAACATTCAATGCTATGCAAAAACCTGGACCCATCAAGTCTTTGAATTTGAAAATTTTCATACTGACCTCGTAAGATTTTGATGGCCATGGAGTAAAAGTGAAGTTTTTCATGGTGGTCCTTATTTTAGATTGACTTCAAGGATATCAGGGCAAAAATGAATTCATTTGTGATGGTCCTATAAGATTTTACACACTATTGCAGACAGGTTATTCCAATTATTAGCATTTCTCAACAAACTAATTGGGGTTCTGGGTTTTCTTTCGTTTTTTTTTTCTTCTAGGGAAATCATGCATGCAATGTGGAAGCCTCAAAAATTCAAGTACATATACCTTGTTGCCACCCTATATGTATTCACCCTAACAATTCCATCGGCTGTTGCGGTATACTGGGCCTTTGGGGACCAACTCCTCGACCATTCCAATGCCTTTTCGCTCCTTCCCCAAACTGGATTCCGTGATGCTGCTGTGATCCTAATGCTCATCCACCAGGTCTCTATATTCTTTCTCCCATTGCCCATACTATTTAACATCTTGCTCAAATTGGTTATATATATCTTATTGTCCTGTGTGTTGCAGTTCATTACATTTGGATTTGCTTGTACACCCCTGTATTTTGTGTGGGAGAAGGTGGTGGGGGTGCATGATACAAAGAGCATATGTTTAAGGGCACTCGCTCGGCTGCCAGTGGTCATACCGATATGGTTCTTGGCCATCATATTTCCTTTCTTTGGGCCCATTAATTCAGCTGTGGGGGCTCTTTTGGTCAGCTTCACCGTCTACATCATCCCAGCTCTTGCCCATATGCTCACTTACAGAAAGGCCTCAGCCAGAAAGGTAAATGGCCCTATCTTTTCTCCACCTCTTATCTTCACTTTTACTGGCATTATCTATTACCCACACTCACCACGCTTACTTTCTGGCCCTTAATGACCCAGATAACCTTTATGCATACACATCTGCTGGTTAAATAATGGTGCCAAATTGTTGTTTATGTTTGATATCTGAGGGACATATTGGTCAATAGAGCGTGCTTGAAGTAGGGTCACTATATTGATTTGCCAACCGGATCAGTGTAATCTAACCTATTCAGCCATTATACATGCATTGAATTGTGGGGTGAAGGTGATGGATATATATTTAGTGGGTCATCATAAGCCCCATTGTAATATGCTGGTAGGTACCACCATAGATTCTCTAATAGATTTCTTATGTCTTTGTTTGATTGTGCTGTATTTTTTTGGGCCAATTATGGTGCTAAATTGTGGATGAGTTTGAGAAGGGTTAATCACTAGGACACTCCCTCTAGTTTGAATCAATAGAGAGGAAAAGAAAAAGGTCTTTGTAAGGCTCCCCAACTCTTACATTTTGCCAGTATGTTACTGATGGAAATTCAGTTTGGGTTTCGATATTGCTGATGCAAAATCCTTCCTATAGAGGTTGCTGCAGGCAGGACATTTAGATGAAGTAGGCATTCTAGGATGCTAATTTTCCTCTGCTAAACTCCTCCACTAAAGAGGGAAAGTAGATGTACATTAATACAGTGGTGTGAAAAACATTATTCAGAAAATAAGGCTCTATTTGAACCTAGAATTAACAAGAGAAAGGAAAAGAGATGGAGGGGATATCAGTTGTATTCTTTGATTATATTAGAAGATAAATTCAGTAAAGAAATTAAATGGGTTGGGGAAAATTTGAAAAATTTTCAGACCCCCCTGTTCTATGTTTAAAAAGGTAAGACAAGTTGGAAAAAGAGTGGAGGAAAAACTTACTGATTTCAAACATAGTTTCTTTTTCCTTCACGCCTCCTTTCCTCACAATTCTTTTGAAATCAAACTAAGACGAAAGAAACAATTAATCCCAATGAAATTGTACTTGGTGGATGTGGTTTTAGCTTTTGCATTTAGCTTTGAAGTGATTTTCCATGCCTCAGCATATGCCTACCAACCATGGTGTCCAGTGGTTGGGATTTTGGAAATTTATGGGACAAGGTTGAGGTTGGTGGTATTTCCTTATCATTCAGTTATATGCAACAGTCTCTCTCCAGTCTTGTAGTAATGACTTAATGATCTGACTAACTGACCACTGATTGGAAGGAGCTGTGTAACTTAACCTATTGAATGAACACTACTAATATTGATCACCTCCTTGATCAATTTATTTCATCATCATCTCCATTCTATTCCTAGCTTTCTAATCTAATTTTCTTAAATGCAGAATGCAGCAGAGAAGCCCCCATTCTTCCTCCCAAGCTGGTCAGGAATGTATATGGTAAATGCATTTGTAGTCATCTGGGTCTTCATAGTTGGCTTCGGCTTTGGAGGGTGGGCTAGCATGAACAACTTCATCAAACAAGTCGATACTTTTGGGCTCTTTGCCAAGTGCTACCAGTGCCAACCCTCATCACCCCATCGTTGAGCGTTGACCTTTTTTTTTTTTTTTTGTTAAATTCTCTTTATAAATATTGAATGATTGGTCTTGTATGATGGGGATTGATCCTTTGGTATGAAATCAATATGAGTATTCTGTGTCTCAAATAAATACAGAAGCTACTGAATATAATCATTACTTGCTTCATATCCAAGTCTCAGAAAAAGCTTAAATGGTATGTGCTTCACATGGCTCTAGCATCCAGCCAAGTTGCATATCTATCCACAAAATCTAAACCAAGCCCCCCCCACCTTGACTACCTCTTTTGTTCATCAGTCTCATTCACATGAAACCTGTAGTATGTGTTGTCTTGCTTTAGATATTTTTTTTTCCCTCCTATTGACTGGTCAAAATTAGAAGGATGATCTCCTTCTGTTTGGGTGAATTGATAGGCCAACATTGATGGTTTCCTTTGTGTGTGTGTGTGTGGTGTTTATGGCTTTCATCTTTATTCCCCACCCTGGAAACATGTATTGTCGATTTTCCTGCTTCTTTTGTTTCCATTTTGGCCGTACGATAAAGGTGGATTTACACACAGGCAAGAAGATAGAATGATGAAAAATTTTGTTTTAGCTGCAGGGAAGCAAATTGCTCCACTGATAACGTATTTTTGCAGAAAAACTTTGGCCTAGTTGAAATCTGGTTTTGATAGAAAATAATTCTTTGAGAAATGGTTTTGAAAACATGTTAGTTTTTAAAAACAAAGAGAGCCTTCATTTTTACTGTTCCTTTGAAGCTGCTTCTTGTTGTAACTTGTAAGTAGGACATACTGAAATTCAACAAATGGGTATCAGCTTTCTCTTATTTTCTAGCTGTTCAATTCAACCAGACAGAAAAACAAAGGAAAGGAAAATAAAAATGGGTCTTGCTTGCTTTTGGCTTTTGGTTTAGAAAAGAAGGGTGTCCAGGCAATTTAAAATGGATATCTAAGTGTAAGGTGGGGTGGGAAGCGTTTTTTGAGGGGTGGGGGGGGGACTACCAAAATCTGTCCTTAAAAGCCATCAATCTTCTTTGCTTTTGTTCGGAATTGCATCACCAGCTTTGGAAAAGGCATTTGAGGGGAATGCACTTTATAACGAAAAAGAAGGCAGAGAGATCTCACACGTTTCCTCATTTTTTTTTCTTTTTTTTCTTTACAAATTATTGTATTTTTCCTGTCAATTTAGAGTATGTATCCAGTGATTTTGTGATCTTAATATTTAGAAGCTGTCCCATAAATAAATAAAAAAGATCACCTTTTTGGATGTTATCAAAATATTTTCTTTTAGAAGTACATCTTTTTTTTAAAAAAGAAAATTCTCACATTCAAAACCGCTTTCAAACTTGTTAAAAAGAAACACTTTATCCCCGATTACAAATCTTTATTAAAATCATAAAAAAGAATATATATATTTACTTCATGCTTTTTTAAACTTGGAATTACCTTTGAATTAATAAGAAAAATTTTCAAACACTTTTGAAATAATATAACCACCATTTTTTATTTTTTATTTTATAGAGATGTTCCCATTATACATTTTGATTTTCGCATTTGAAAATTTTTATAAAAAAAAATTATTTTCAAGTATTAAAAGGGTATAATAAAATAAGTTATAAAAGTATTTCTAAAAAATCACTTTCAAACTTCTTGGACAGTAGAAATGAGAAAGTTGTGGTTCCATAAGTTGCATTTGATGATAGGGTCATGATGCCCATTTGTTATTGGCTTCGTTGAAAGCATTTTCGCTTTTGACCAAACAATACTTATCTCCCTCACTTTAGATTTTAAATTCGAATGCGTTATGATTAATATTTGGATGAGGATGTTTATCACCCTGCCCTACCTCCCTTTACTTTTGGTGAGGAGTGCTTTGGGCTTTGATACATTTCATGGTTCAGACCGCTGCCTAAAAGTGTAAAATCACTCATGGTTTCTAGAGAAGTCCTAAATAATATATGTATATATTTCATTAAAATTATTTCAAATTTTATGTATTTTAAAATTATTTACTTTTTATATAAAATTGAAAAAAGAAAAAAACTCGAGAGCTTGAAAAAGTATGTAGATCATGAAATTACTTGAGAAAAAACTTAATGCTTAACTCTTAGTATTTATCGACTTAAGATGATTTAAGTAAAATTATATTTATGTAATTGAGTTAAAATTTATTATTTAATTATTATTTTAAATATCGTAAAATCATAAATTTTTTTCTAAACTATTGAATTAATACATGCACCCATATTGATACAATGTGACAGAGTAATGAGAGAAATGAAGGAGGAAATAAACATAGAGGGCAAAAGTTATTTAAGATTTAGAAAAAATAATTATTTTAATTAAAATTTAAGTTATTTTACTATTATTTAAACATATTTAATGATTTAAATTAAATTATTAAGTTAATTTACCAAACACCCAATAATAAATGAAAATTAGCATATGTTTGCTTACTAAGAAATAAAGATTATGTTTAATATATATGGTATTTTAATAGTGTCAACTATGTCTTTTGGATGTTCTTAGTCATTCAATTTTTGGTTGGAGTAGAATTTGGGTGAATCCGTGACTAGGAGAGAAATTTTTTATATTTTTTAAAATATAATTAGTTTGATTTATGTAAATGCATTTTAAAATCTTAAATTAAAAATAGATGTCTTGATTAATCCTCATATTTTTTAAAACATTTTTTGATATTTTTATGCTTTGAGAATTGAGATGCAAAACAAGCTTTATAGTTGTTTGGTTTCAAACTAGAAACATCATCATAAGGGTTTAGGATCCAGAACCAACCACCTTAGGACCATTATTGTCGGAAAACAATTTTGATTTTGTTTTGGGCCTGGCCGATAGAAAATAAAGGATTCTAATGGGACTCCTATCAGTGAGTGGAAGTGGAAATGATTGGGTGAAGCAAGTGCTTGTTTTCATCATTGGCCCAATGAAGTTCAGAATTGGGCCCAATGCGGTTGCTTCATCCTTGTCACCTTTGGCTGCTAACTCACAATTTCACTTCTCCATCCACTCTCGTCTCGTATTCACCTCTGTTCATGCCCCATCTACTCCGCTTCTTCCCGCCCCGGAATTAGTATAATTCGTTTAATATAACCATCTTATTTGAAAATAATTGTTAGTATTAGTATGCAATAATACTTTTCTATGGAAAAATATATATACACATGTTGAGATGAGTGTATAAGGTAAGAGATACACAGGGTTTGAAATAGGTGTATTGTGTAGAATGCTCATTATGTACTTTAAGTCCGAAGAGAGTGTATAAGGTGGAAGGTCGTTAGACACCGTATCAGCGCCGGGGAAGACTCATACCCATTTATTACAAAAATACAACAATATCATTCTATAATATAAATATATAAATAATTCAAAGAAAAATCTCAGATGCTAATACCTATCAAATCTCAAATCCGGGTCAGGTCGTTCAAGGTGGGAGTAATCCATGTGTATGAATGTGTAACTTGTAACTGGAAGATGGCTAGGCTGCGGTATAAGTATCATATGAGTCATTGCACAGGTGGTTTGAGGCTAATTGAGTAATTGATGCTGCCGTGAATCATATGCGTCTGATGGGCTTTCCTCACGATTGCATCGTCCATTTGTACAACCCTAGAGCTCGTTCCAGCTCTGCTATCCGTCTCTGTTTTTTTTTTTCTCAGGAAAACGCGAGAAAATTGCGTTGCTCATTCCTTGTACTGATAGCAGCAACGTTCAGTGCTAGTGTCTGAGAATGCCGCCCAGAAGTAGGGCTAATAAGGTTGGCTCTTCCACATTTTGCATCCCCATTTTCCACAAATTTTCGTCTGTTTTCTGATGTGCTCTTGCTTCTCTCTTCTGCCCGGGATAACTGTGAAGGTGGGTCTCAAGCGAATGGACGCAGCCGTTGAAAATATGCGTCTTTTAGGGTTTTCAGATGAGTTGGTTCGCAGTACCATTAAGCGACTGTTGGAGGTTAGTACTTTTCTGTCCTAATTGTTCTGTTTGGTTGCGTGGAAAATGTGGGAAAGCTAAAATGAAACAGCAACTCCAGTCAAATGGTTGTAACGTCGCGTTTGGCTGCTACTTGCCGCAAAATGAAAGGAAACGAGAAGGGAAGAGAAACGGAACTTTGGATGCTGTGCTTTTTATTGTTTTGTTCTCCACAAAAATAGTATTCAACCCGCCTCACCCAAATGGTCTTTTTAGTTCTCAGACTCAGACTCATTCCTGGAAGGTGAGTTTGCCTTTTACCATTCTCAGGATCATGTTTGGTCGCTGAGGAAACTGAGGTTAATGGAAGAACAATGAAATGTTGAAAATATTATTTGTTATTTCACGAAAAATTTAGTGAATGTTTTGTTTGTTTGAGTCTTAAACAATGAAATAGCTACCTTTGGATCACTGAAAAGTGAGGGAAAAGACCAGGGAAATGAAAAGGAAAGGGAAGAAAAAGTAGGGGAAAATAAAAGTTTTAAGTCCAATTTTATTTTCATTTTACGGAAACAAAGACAAAAATTTAATACCTAAAGTTTAATTTTCAGTATATTTTTGTTTCTATTGACATCAAACGTTAAAATCTTAAGACATTTTTCTATATCTTTTGCTCTTTCCCTATAACTTTTCAAGATTTAAATGGAGTGTAAGGGAACCAAGGTGATAATTGGGCCAGAATGGGGTGAAACACCAACCCCGATGAAGGCATAATTCAATACAAAGTCTTTGGTGCAACTCCTGAAGGGTGGAGACTTTTTCAACAGGCCAGTTGCTAATTACCCTTTTCTCGCATTTTTGAGGCAGCCAAATGGTTGATGAATATCTATTTGTGGTTTGTGTTTTGTTTGACCATTAATGGGGCTTCCTTTTAGGTTTATGATGGAGATGCTGGGTGGCTTTTCATTGAAGAGGGTTCTTACAAGCTCCTAATTGACACCATTCTTGATGAACAAGAGAATGGTTTGTTGAAGGTAATTTGATTATTGCTCTGTAATTTGTTTTCAACTTTTCCTACATGCTTGGTTTGATTGCTAGAATGCTGTGGAGAAGAAAAATAAAGCTTGGGTTTCAATTTTTCTGTCTTCTTGGCAACTAAAATGAGGCATCCCGAATAGTTTTTATTTTTTATTTTTTTATTTATGGAAACAACATCTGGAAAAGAGGTAGACATGAAGTGTTGGATCTAGAGCATATCGTGCCATTCTCTTTTTTAAAATGTAGACAAAGGGACTGAATATCCAGAAAGAACATGACAGAAGATAGACTAAGATATTATGTGATTTGCCCACACCAGGGTATGCCATGGGCAAAGATGATCTATGAATTTATGTAATTAACATTGTAAGGCAATTTTTTTATTAGGATTTTCAAAGCACTTCTATTACTTTTAAAAGAAATGGTATTGATTTTAGGTTTTAAAAGTGAGAAAAATAGTTTCAAACTGCTAACCAAACAGTAGCTAAGTGCTTCAGTGTTGCCAAACACAAATGAAAAATACCGACATCCTCATCTTGGAACTATTATATTCACCAACCTTGGCTTTGAAACCCTTGGTCTGAAAATTAGTCTTTATCGAATCTCCCAATTTGATATGTAGTACACACTTTCAAGTTGCAATAAATCAATGTTGATATTTGGTACAAATGCCTATGGAATTCGGTTTAGTTGAAGTGCCAGCAAGACAGCTCTTGCTGTGCTGTGTGACAAATTTCTCCATTCCCCATATCAGCATTAGGTGGGTCTCATACTTTGGTGATATGACACCCATGTCCGCTCCTGTCCAATGTGGTTTGGACAATAGTAAGTTACTTCAAAAAGGCTGCAGAATGATTTTTTTTTTTTTTTTTTTTTTGTTCTGGGTTATTGGGAAGGAGAAGACATAACTTTTGATGGGTGGAGTGATTGAAGTTGATTGTCCAAGAATCAAAGCTTTGTTCACATGCTTCTGCAGTTCAATCAGGAATACTAATCTTTGCTTTCTTGGGTTTGTTGTAAGATTGGGTTTGGGTTTGGGTTTGTGTTTGGCCACTGGGAGCTCATACTTTGTTTTTCTTTTGGCTTTGGTGTGCCGTGTACACTTCCCTTGTTTTTGTTTGCAACCCATTTTGTTAGGCCCTCTCTTTACCATAGGAAAAAAGTAGAAGAGCACATGGAACTAAAGGAAGGTCCTTGGAATGGATTCCTAGTTCTTTGATAAGAATGAAAACAAGATATAAACTCATTAATTATATGTTTCTTTTGTGCTATAACTTTGCTGAAAAACTTGAATCCAATATAGTACAATTTATTGTTTGAACTGTGCAACTTTCTTTATCTATTTCACATTCTTATTTCAATGACCAATCCTTGTTGTAGATAGACCAATAAAAGGTGATACATGGTTTCGTTATCGATCCATTATTAATAACATGTAGTAGAGATCAAAGGACATTTGATGATGACCATATGATGCATAAAAAAATGAAAAATGATGTGAAGTAAAGATAAATAGGAGCATGTGATTTACAAATAGAACTATTTTGTCACCAGGCACCATAGTGAAATGAAGTGTAGCCAATTTAGGAGCATGTACAAAATGCGGTTAACAATATTTTACTATAGGCAACAAAGAGATATAGGCAAGCTTTGGAGGTGTCATTTCTCTGTTCTATTTTCTTTTGATCCAAGAAGTCTTTGGATGTAGCTCCAACATCATTATTTGGCTTCATAGATTGTTTGAGTCCTTACTAAGATTTTGGTATTGGTTTGTTGATCCCCATAAGGCACTCTTAGCATACTTCCAGTGTATGATGGTTGTGCTCCTTTTGTTAGTTGAAATTTCTAATAAACTCATTCTTGCCTATTAAAAGAAGTATAAAAGATATTGGGGAGAGCCCAACAAAAGGTGGGCTTGATGCTCTATAAGAAAGTTTATAAAGAAGCCAACAAAAGCAAAAACTAAAAATGAAAACAAAAGGCAGAAACCCAGCCTTAAACCTCCCCAAGCTATCTAAAATATAAAGAAAAAAAGTAGAATTCTAAATTCCGACTAGAATCCCTTAACAGGGCTCTAAGAAAGAATGTTCAACTCCAATGTGGAATGCTGCAAATAAAAAATCTAACCATTCTGCTTTTATGCACTAGAACATATATAGAAGGGCAAACTTCTGCATTCTCCTTCCCTTACCAATATAAGTACAAGACTCACAAACCAGGAGTCTTTAGTCTACTAAAGACTAAGTGAAGATCCAGAAGGAAGACCCCAAGCCACTCTTAACATGGTGAAACTCAAATTTTTTTTGATAGGTAACATAGTAAAGATCATTGACCACAACAACACACAGAAATGCAATGCAATCATAGGGTAATAATCTTCTTCTCCTTATGCACCCCAATACTTAATGCATCTCTGGATTTGTGGCAGGATTTTGAGGATCCAAAGATATTTTGGACTAGGTGTCAATTTTCTTAGTTGAGGTGGTAGAATTTTGCCACTTGTGGCTGAAGTGGGATGGCTTGGTGGTTCTGGCTTGGTGGCTGGAGCAAGACTAACCGAGCTAGTTGCATGTTCTATCCCATAGTCAAAATGGATCATTTTCTTGCCTCGATCCTCTGAAGGGAACAAGGGCTGAGTTTTGACACTTACACAATTTTGTTGTATTTTACCTTGGACATGTGTAGGGTATTTATTAGCTCCTAGTAGGAATCTTCATAGCGAATATTGGTCATAGAGTTGACATATCAAGTTTTAAATGGTAACTGTCAACTTTTTTACAAATAAGCCTCTCTCAATCAAAGAAAAGCACTTTTGGAAATCCATAGGGAAACTTTCCCAAGTTCTGATGATCTTTTAGAACTTTTCTGAGAGAGGCTTTATTATAATGATAAGAGAAAGAGAGGGCCTTAATGTCTTTATGTTGAATCCTACATTCTTTACCAAGAAGGCTGAAGACTTGGAATACAGTTCAAAGAGTTCCATGACAACCTTCAAACCAAAGAAGTCAGAGATCTCAAAGACAGTCCATTGTTTTCCTCATAGCCTTCCCACTACTTTCTCCCTTGGATATTCTTCCCTCAGTTGCTTCATTCAGTTCAAGTTGAATATCCTTATGTTGTTATGTCACCTATTCATTAACTTGAGAATGTTCTTGGGCATTGATTTCTATGTTAACTTTTCAAAGAGAAGAACCCTGGAAACACAGATTTTGTCAAAGGTTCATATTAGAGTCTCTTTCCAAACCTTCTTGCATCTTTTCCCACAAAGGATCCATGCCACCTTAACACTTGTACATGCCATCCTTGCTCTTGATATTTAAGGGAACCATGTTGGATAAAAGGAAAGGAAACCACAACTCAAAGATTGATAAGTCGAAAAAATGCATTATTTGCTATGGATTGAATGACACTTTATAATCTAGTGCATTTAAATTCAAAAGATCAATTTCCTGCTTCTGCAAAGGGTGGAAGGAAAAGACTCATCTGCTCTCTTCAGTTAAGCTGTCCATGACACGAATGCCTCTTTCCTGTAAATATCTATTCACCATTTCCTGGTCTTGTTTCCTCTAATAGCAGTCACATCTAGAATATGGAATCTAGCTCATAGTTGGTCTGTCCAACCCCTCTTCTGTCTGATGAGAATCGGGAATACCTTGCTAGCGAAGTAAGCAAGAAAAGAGATGCCATTAGTTTAATTAAAAGGCACCCTTCTATTTTCTCGCCTGTTCCTGATGGCAATTTAGGATACTGGAATTCCTTATTTATATATTTGTTTTTAAATTTGATTCATTTTTTTTTTTTTGGTGGCATAAGATGTTATATGGCTTACTTTATGGCTCTCTTGTGCACGACTGAGTGAACAAGTGGTGGACAATATGCAAAGTCCTGTCACTGGTAAAAAAAGAGAAATAAAAAAACAATGCCAAGCTAACATTTACTTTTTGTTTGAATGATTCACTTTTGAAGGGTGATTCATTAGAAGGCAATGCAAGAGATGATAATGACACGTCATCTGCTGCTATGCCCTCGACTGGAGTTGAAGACGCAACATCACAGACCAATGAAATAGGTAATTTGGACTAGATGCTCATCTTTTCAAGTAATTGTGTTAAATTTTATCTGCAGTTGGTGCAGCCCTTGTAATCTTTATTGGTTTGCATCTTTGACAAGAATGTTAACTCCTTGTTTTCAATTTTATTGTACTCAACCAAACAACAAAAGTTAACATATTTGACAAGAATGCATTTCCTTGAAACAAAACCGAAAAGAGTGCATCCAAAGTTCAAACAGCCTCATATGACCATCATTTTTACTGCAGTATGAGCACTTGTTTTGCAGGAAGTGAAGACTGTAATCCACCAGCTGCAGAAGAAAGAACCAATGAGAGAGACATCAGTTTGGACCAAAACCCTCTTCACACACCTCCACACTTGATCAGCTCCTCAGCACCAATAGATAGTCTTCTAATGCAAAGGCGCAGACGTTTCTGTGGGTGGATCAGTGATAATGAGCCTAATGACATTTGTACCAAGCAACTCATACCAGCTACAATGTTGCAATTGGAAAAGCTGATACGTGGTACGGATACAAATAGCAAAAGCAGGTGGGATGAGAAGCCAGAATGAAGACCCTTTTGGTTGTTCAGTATCTTTTTTATGTTTTCTTTTTCAGTAGAAGATGACTATTATATTTTTTTGTAGCTTTTTTAGATGAATGTTAGTATGGTTCCAATGGAGAAAGGTGAAAAAAATATTGACAATAGGAGGAAGGAAAATAATTTTTTTTATTTTATTTTTATTCGTCCTCTAAAAATATCCTGGAAAATTTAATTTTTTTTTTGGGACATTTTCATGGACAATCAAACAAAGAGAACAATTTTTTGAAAACCAGAAAAATGTAGGGTGTACAAGAAGATGCTTTGGAGAATGTCTGAAATGTAGGAGGAGATGGCTCAGAGAATGCTTGGAAGGTTGAAATATGGAATGGAAATGACAACCAAACCCACTATTACTTCTCTCACAAGCCACGTGCACCCAAGATAAATGACACATTAGAATCATGGGGAATAAAACGTAAGCCACTTTCCTTTTTTTAAGAAAAAAAACTTAGGATTTATATGCAAATTGTTTAAATAATAGTTCTTATTATTTAAAATAGAAAAAAGTATTTTTACTTAGAAAATATGTTTAATAATTCTTTTAGAAGATAAAAGAATGATATGAGAATTTGTGTATTGTATAAATGTATAGTTTCTTTTAGGGAAAATAGGTCAATAAATTGTTTTTTCATTATTTAAGTTCCCAACAAAGAATTTTTTTTTTTTTTAAGGTTTTGAAAAATTTCACACAAAAATAATAAAGAAAAAAGAATTCCTATAATGATTAAATTATAGATGAGGAAAATTTCTTAGTCCTTCTTCTCTCTTTTTATATTTTTTAATTACATTATTTTTGCATTATCCAAATATAATTTCTATCAAAAAACAAACATAATTTAAATAATTAGAAATTTATTTCAGCTTATATTAACAAAATTTGTACATATTAAGAATAAAAATACTACAGAAAGAGTTAAAATATGATAAAATTTACTTTCTCTAAATACAGTTTTTACTTTTTAACTTTATATCTCAACTAAAATTTATTCCAAAGTTTATGATGTGTCAAAAAATCTCAAATTTGTAAAAATATATATCTAAGTAGTAACTAATTTTTAATAAATATAATGAGAGAATAGAGAATAGACTATTTCTCATTATAATTTAAAATAACAAACTGAAAATCTAGAAATTTAGAAAAAATCTAAAAACTACCATAGCCGTTTAATCTGTGCAGCCGTCACATGTGTCATAAGCTGATTGGTGGAGCGAGGTTCGCAATTCGATGAGAAAGTGAGATTAGGCGGGGCTAGAAGCACTACAACGAACAAAAGCGAACGGATAATTCCATTTGAAGTCCCGAAAACCTGCAAATCTCTATTCTCTTCTCCCTCCAAAAACCCTAATTTCTTTAGTCTCTAATAATCCCTAGAATTCAGAGCTTCAATGGTGTCCATTTCTCTGTGAACTGGAGCTTCTTGTGAACACAAAGCCATGAATTTTCCAGCAACTTTTCGCGGGAATTTCAATCCCTTCTCGCACTGCAGTTCTTGCTGTGATCTTCGCTTTCAGCCCTTCCTTTCTTCTCCGATTGTCTGGCGCCAGAAACGATGTCGTATCAGCAATTTGCAGGTGCACCAGGTTTCAAGGTAGCATTTTTTGTTTTTGTGTGTGTTTTTAGGTGCTATTGATGGAGAGTGCTGTTGCCAGAGTATTTCGGTTGGTTCCGGGGTTGTTCGGAGTAGGTGATTGGATATCCGCACGTGAGAAACGCTGGAAGGAACAAAAGTAGCTCTGGCAGTAGCGCTGGCAACAATATCCTGATTTGAATGATGGTTTGGTTTCTGATATTATTAGGTTAGGTTCTCGAAGGAGGCCAAGGATTGTTTGCGGTGTGACTGAGACAGAAACGGAACCGGAAAACAATAACGATGAGGTAATTTCAGTGCATTTCTTATTTTGAGGCGTTCTTCAGTTTAATGAGTCATTTTCCAACCTTGAATGATCCTTTCTTTCGGTTTAGTTCAGTCATAGATGTAGGGATCGTTTGGATGTCTCATGGTGTCCTTCAATTGTATGAGTTACTTTCTCTGAATATCATGTTTTGAGGAATTCTTCAATTTGATGTTGATTCGTGGCTCTTTTTTTTTTCCCTTCACATTTAGTACATTATCACTAATATTGAATCATATCTCCAATTTTCCAGGAAAAAGCACATGAAAATGGAGGAATGCCACCTTCCATTGATTCAACTGTGCAAAATGACCCACAGCTCGATTCTCAGCCTCTAGTGGCTGATCAAGTAATTTCTTTTTCTTTCTAACTTCAACTAGGTTCTGATTGTAAATTCATGAATTTTTATTTGGAATTTCTACATGTTTATGATTTTTTTTCCAGGACAAAGACCAGTTTGTACATAATGCGATGCTTAATGGGGACAACATGGTAAATAGTGATAATCAGGAAACTGAGGCCCAAGGCAATGTCCAGGTATTTCTGTTTTATTTCCTACATGACTGCAGCTAGAGGATGTTGGAGTTCCTAGATTTAGTCTTTTTAAAGTGATGAAAGAGGTGTGATGTCTAGACCATATAATAAGATAAAATAGTTTCAACATCGACTGCTTTTGGTTAGAATTGATACTTGTGGCAATAACCCAACTTGATTATTTTTCATATATGGTGTGAGAAACTATGCTTCCTTGAAGTTGCTTTTGCAACAATAATCAAAATGAAGGGTACAGACTGTATTCAACAAAAGTGTTTCTAGGTCATTGCATTTTGCTCTTTTTTTTTTTTGATAAGTAAGAGTATTGTATTATGAAAAGGCGCTAAATTAGTGGCTTAAGATGCACAAGAAAGAGACACTCACCCCCTTACAGCTGAAACAAAAAAACTGTCCTACAAAATGTACAAAAAACGACCCTTCCCTCGACGGGTCATTGCATTTTGTCCTCTTAAATGTGAAAGTTTGGTCCATTAGCCTGCATTCATGTTCTATGGAATAAAATTAGCTACTTAATTGTTCATGTGAGACTTGCTATCCATTGACGGTTCTGCATGGGAATCCTACCATGAATCATCAGCCTTTAGGCTGATAAATAGCAACACCCAAACAGTTGAGGCTGTCTGTTCGGAGAGCAAGGAAACCAACTTTCATTTGGTGGAAAGGGAATTCAACTGTATTTCCTCTAGCACTAATTGCATTAAGGTTTTGTTTGAAACAGGATTCTGAGAATTTAGAAGTTGCAAGTGGATCACCTCTTCCAGGTGTGAAGGTGATTATGATTTTATCTGTGACGTTCTTTGTATTGGAGAACCTAAAATTTTGTCTCTTCTTTATAATATTGACTACTACTATATTTTTCTTTTATTCTGTTTTTTTATTTTACCAGCCACAGGTACTGGATGAATCAATCCGGATTCCTAAGGAGACAATTGATATTCTCAAGGATCAAGTGTTTGGGTTTGACACTTTTTTTGTGACAAATCAGGAGCCATATGAGGTTAGTTGATAATGTGGATTGGTTTGTTTTATTTGCTTCTCTTTTCCCATTTATCTTGGAATTAAATGATGAACTACAAGCCCATGTTGATGATTAACATTTATAAAGAACCACCTTTTATTATTCGAGTAGGAAATCTAAATTGGGTTACTCATATAGTCATATGTTTGGAACTCCTTTGGAAAGGAAGCTTTTCTCGGCACTTCTTATAGTTCCATTTTCTAGTTTACTAACATTTCTTGATCTTCATGGTTCAACTCTGAGAAAACATAACAGAAAAAGATAAAACCTTTTTTATTTGCTCTTTTATCCAACAGCATTCACACCATTATCTATTAGAATCTAGGTTGACATGTTACCATTTAGTATTTTGATTAAAATCTTAATGCTGTTATGAGCTTCTGGGTTTGCTATGTTACTTCACCAGGGTGGAGTATTGTTTAAGGGAAACCTCAGAGGGAAGGCTGCTAAAAGTTATGAAAAGATAACAATAAGGATGCAGGTATCTGTATGAATGCTTCTTAATGTATACAGAGATTTATGATTGAGGCTTCTTTTAATTCAATTTCGATGCATTTTATATACAGGACAGATTTGGAGATAAATATAAACTTTTTCTTCTTATCAATCCAGAGGATGATAAACCAGTGGCAGTTGTGGTTCCTAGAAATACCTTACAACCAGAGACAACTGGTACTTATATATCTCTCACATTGGAAACCCCTTCCACTATTTTTGTTAAAGGATCATCCAATTGTTGGAGGATATGGGGCAAATATCACCATAGATGAAAATAAGCACTATAAACTGGAAAATGGCTAGCCTATCAAAAAAATAAACTGGAAAATGACTATTTTGATATAATTTCTGCAGCTGTTCCAGAATGGTTTGCAGCAGGGGCTTTTGGATTAGTAACAGTGTTTACCTTATTTCTCCGGAATGTGCCAGCATTACAGTCAAATTTATTGTATGTGGTTCATTTTATTATGTTTTCCTTTTCGTCTTCTATTTATATTCATATTGTAGAATTGCAAACTAGTATTTGTCCTCAACCTGGAGAAAAGAGTATAGCAGAACAATTTCGCTGTAGTTTCTTAATGAGAAATTAAAGTTTATAATTCTATTATGCACTCATGATTTTAGAGGTCCAGATGTTCTTTTCTTTTCACTTGATGATTGAGAGTTTCTTTTCTAGTTCACCCAGGCATGCTTTTGAGATTATTTATTTATTTATTTTCAGTGAGGAGATAACATCCAGATGGTTTTGTTTTGCCTTTATTTTGTCCCTTCTTAGCTCTTTTGAATGATTCTGTCAGAATATGATGCATGTTGTGGGTCCAAATCTTGACAGCTTAAGTTTTTAGAAAAGTTGATCACCCTGTATGGTATCAGTCAGAGCTCTAGCTAACTGGAGGTCTCAAGTTCAAATAAGAATCCTCCCCCATCGATTCATCTGCCAGCTCTCTTCACGTGCAACTACCTTAAGCTTTTAGATAGTTGGTAGTTCAACAATTTCTTTTATTTTAAAAACCTTGGTCAATTGTGCTCCTCAGTTTACGTTTTTTGTAAATTTGTCGCTATGTTTTTTCGATCTGTCGTGGGTCCTTATGTGCTTTGAACTGTGAGATTTTATTGTCAGACTATTTTGTGATAATTCCCTCTAACACTGAATATTTTAATGTCCCAGATCAGTGTTTGACAATCTAAATTTGTTAATGGATGGCCTCCCTGGAGCCCTTGTAACTGCACTTGTTTTGGGTACACATGAGATCAGCCACATTTTAGTTGCAAGAAGCACTGGGATTAAGCTTGGAGTGCCATACTTCGTTCCTAGTTGGCAGGTAAGATATATGGTTGCTTTGCAATAATTTTTTAGAGGGGAATTGTTTTCTTTTATCTTCTTTCTTTCTTTCTTTATGTTTATTTTTTTCTTCTCTTTTTATTGGTTGGATTCAGTAAGGCTAAATATTTGCTGCCATACAGGAGGCAAGTCCCCTCTAGGGTTCACAAAACAATAACTCGTTTGAGCTTTGTTATTAAGGATAGCCTTTTTGGAATCTTAAGATGTACCTGACACCAACTAATTGGTTTCTAACTACCACAAGATTAATGTCTAATGTCCTGTTTGGACATGTATGATCTTTGTATTTTTTGGGATTACTTGCCCTTCTTTGTTCCTAACACTTCTATTGAGTTATTTTGTTCTTGTGCAAAGGTGCATTGAAATTCTAATGTGCTATTTTGGTGGCAGATAGGCTCTTTTGGTGCTATCACAAGGATTTTAAATATTGTTCCCAACCGTGAGGATCTTCTGAAGGTTGCAGCAGCAGGACCTATAGCTGGCTTCTCCTTGGGACTTGTTCTTTTGCTTCTAGGATTCCTTTTACCACCCAGTGATGGTATTGGTGTTGTTGTTGATGCTTCTGTGTTTCACGAGTCACTTCTTGCTGGGGGTATTGGTAAGCACTTTATGCTTCATATATTTGCATCTGTGCATTTGTGCAACCAAGGAAGGACCTTCTCAAGCTTGACTGATGTGGAATATGTCATCTTTGATGGCTCAATATGTTGTTACTACTCTAGGTTGGCTCCCGCTTTATTAACCTATGATCATAATTGAAAGTGAGTTTTCCTTTTATTTATGCAGCAAAGCTTCTTCTTGGAGATGTTCTCAAGGAAGGGACTCCCATATCTGTTAATCCACTTCTAATATGGGCATGGGCTGGGCTTCTCATCAATGCCATCAACAGCATCCCTGCTGGGGAACTAGATGGGGGCAGAATTTCTTTTGCCATATGGGGAAGAAAGGTAAACGGGTGCCAATCCTTTAGGAAATCTGATCTTGCTCCTGGCTGTCTACAGAAAATAGAAGGATAAAAACAGAAGAAAAAGAAGTCTTTTAAGTCTTAACAGAATTGGGGTGTTATATATAGTAATCACACATTTCATGTGGCAGGCTTCAGCTCGCTTCACAGCTGCCTCAATTGCACTTCTAGGACTATCCTCACTGTTCAATGATGTGGCATTTTATTGGGTGGTGCTGATATTTTTCTTACAAAGAGGGCCAATTGCTCCACTCTCTGAGGAAATTACTGATCCTGAGGACAAGTATGTTGCCCTTGGAGTTGTAGTTTTACTCTTGGGACTTTTGGTATGCTTACCCTACCCCTTCCCTTTCACAAATGAAGTCACCGTAAGTTTCTAGCTCTATGTTCCTAGTACAGTTCATTGTATAGTATCTCATAGGGATATCGGAGACTCCAGGCTACCAATATGCGTCAAAGAAAATTGTTAAAATTTGATTGGCTTATGAAGTGGCTGACAGGTAGTCCATGTCATATGGATAATTTTTGTGGGTTGTAATAAAATCAATGAACGCCTGTCATATATGTTGCCTGCCTATATTTGTGGAAAGTTTGAACAGTACATAATAATTGTTTCATTGCTGTTCTTCTCAACAAAAACCACTAATTAGCGAGTACTTCACACACCCTCCTCTGGTTACAAAACCAACTGTTGGATGAACCGCACAGGAAAGCCTCAAAATTAGGTGAACTCAGGGATTCAAACTTAACAACTGAGTCTATAACTCGAGACGGCAAGTGACTTCGATTTTTGATATTATGTCTTGGATAATGTCATTTAAACTTTGAAGCTATATGCTTGATGATGGGACTAGTTCATTGAAGCTTGGGAAACTGAAATTTTTATGCTTTTTCATTGACATGTTCGCCTTACCATGTATGTATATATATATCAGAGCTCACAGCTTGTACAGAACATGGTAATTAGTATTATGAAATCTCTTCCACAGTAGTTCTTGGTATATATATGCATACATGTTTCTGGTTTCTGCAGTAGGTATCGGTTTCAGTGGGAATAGTATAGCAATGGGTTAAATTGAAAGTGAATACTTCGCCAGATTGCAAATAAATGGGCATACAGGGTCAAGATTATCCAAATGTGTCATTCATCTGTCTCCAGAGCTGCGTAGTGGACTACCATTAACCTACCTCACCCAAGCTCATAAATTGGAAATGGCCCTACATTACTTTTCTGCCTTTGTTAACCTTATCTTTGAATCTGAAACCAAAGGAATGGCAAATAAGGAACTTAGGCTCTGCAGTCTGAATGAAGTCTCTGGTAAACTTTGTAGGAATGCTTGGTGTTTGCTGCTTAGCACTCATATTCGCGAGATGCTCTTATAGTGCCTGTTGAAGCCACAGCTCTCCAAGCCTCCTCATGCAGCATAACGCAAGCCCATATGATTCTGCTTTGTTACTTGTATTCTCAAAAGATTTGCAACCAAAGGAGAAGAAAGAGACAATACACTTTCATGTTCTAATCTTAAAGCCATGGGCCATCAAATTTTATGTGGAACTGAACAAAACACGGAGGAAGTTGGTACCCGATGTTATTGGCAATTAAAGGCAGTGAAATAACCAAAGACTGAAGTACTTTGGAAGTTGTTACTGACCAGTGATGGCAAAATTTGGTCAATAGTGAATATGCCTTGAAGAGTGATATATGGAAATCACAGTACTTTTCACTTGGCAGGCTTCAGCTCGCTTCTAGGACTATCCTCACAGTTCAATGAAGTGGCATTTTATATCTTTCTTACAAAGAGGGCCAATTGCTCCACTCTCGGAGGAAATTACTGATCCTGATGACATGTATGTTGCCCTTGGAGTTGTAGTTTTACTCTTAATTAGGAGTTTCGGCATGCTTATCCTACCCCTTCCCTTTTCCAAATGAAGTCATTGCAAGTTTCTACCTAGCTATATGTTCACAAACAATTCATTGTATGGTATCTCATAATCAGGTAGTCCACGTCATATCGATAATTTTTGAGGGATGTAATAAAATCAAGGAACGCCTATCATGTATGTTGCAGGCCCTAGTGTATATTTGCGGAAAGTTTGAAGAGCACATAATAATTATTTCATTGCTGTTTTTTCAATTAAAACCACTAATTGCCAAGTAATTCACACACCCTCCTCTGGTTACAAAACCAACTGTTGGATGAACTGCACAGGAAAGCCTCAAACTTAGATGAACTCAGGGATTTAAACTTTTAGTACCTGGGTCCTTGATATTATGTTTTGGATAATGTCATTTGATCTTGGGAGCTATATGTTTGACGATGGGACTAGTTAATCAAAGCTTGGGAAAAAGGACTGTAAAATTTTTTATGCTTTTTTTTATACATGAGACCTCTTCCACAGTAGATTCTGTAGTAGGTACCGGTTTCGGTGCGAAGAGTACAGCAATTGGTTCAATTCAAAGTGAGTACTCCCCAACCCTGCCTCACCCAAATGGGCATGTCTATATATGTATGTACAGATTGCACATAAAGGGAATCCCGGGTCAAGATCATCCAATGTGTCCTCATTCATCTGTCTCCAGAGCTGCTTATTCACTGCCATCAACCTACCTCACCCAAGCTCATAAATCGGAAGTGGCCCTACATTACTTTCCTGCTATTGTTTTCCTTATCTTTGCATCTGAAACCATAGGAATGACAAATATGGAACTTAGGGTCTGCAGTCTGAATGAAGTCTCTGGAAAACTTTTGTAGGAATGCTGGGTGTTTGCTGCTGAGTACTCGTGTTCGTGCAGATGCACCATGGCCTGTTGCAGCCACAGCTCCCCAAGCCCGATGCAGCATGATGCCCATGTGATTCTGCTCTGTTACTTGTATCCTCAAAAGAGTCGCAACCAAAGCTGAAGAAAATGACAACTGTTTTCACGAATGCGAGTATCTACTCTCAGGTCCTAATCTTAAAGCCATGGGCCATCAAATTTTATGTGAAAGCAGGAGCATCGCCCTTTATGAGCACCCCCCGCTAAGCCCACCAGCTCAACCGCAACCCATCCTCACCATTTATTTGTTGGCAGCATTTGTACCTAAAATTTTATTCATTTGATATCCTCCATTAATGTGATGGCGAAGGAGCTCGGTGATTGCAAAGGGCAACTGGGTCATGTGACCATAACTCCACCACCTACACTTTCTTATTTATTCTATCCTGTGAAGTACACATGAACATAGTCAAGACTCATCAGCCTAGCTAGCAGGGCTATTACGGGAAGCTGAGGATGTGGATAGCGCGTGATTATGTTATGTGCGGGTGAGGTGTGACTTTAATTGTGGAATTAGAAAGAGGGTATCTTCGGATGTATGACAAATTCCGATGTGGGGTATCATGTGAAACGTGAGGTGTCATTTCATTTCATTTCAATTGTCAAATTTTTTTATGGCCAAACTTTTTATGTTCTCTCTCCAGTCTCCACAGTCCACATGAAGATTGTGCTTCATTATAGACTGAGGAAATGTAGATTTATTTAATAATACTCATTTTAAATTTAAAACATTCTCGTCTTCCCACATCACTTTCTTTGAATTTGGCCTCATCGTTCCTCTTTCCTTTTATATTGTCAATGTTAATGAGGCGTCTTTTCCACAAAGAATCCAGCACTGAAGAGTTAAAAAGAATTTGGATGACAAAAAATATTTTAAAGTTTTGTGCTAGAAAGGAATGAAAGAGAACTGATATTTTATAATTTAATTTGTGCCACGAATGCACTGTCTCATACCCTGAGTCTCAAGTTAGGTGGTGAAGGCTTAATAATAATATTGAATGGTGGTTCGTCTTTTATAATAGTGACACATGGATCAAGGCAGGGAAAAAACATTACCAACTAACTTCCATCCTACTAGAAAGGCTTTGAAATTAGCCTCATTATTGGTGCTAGAATATGTTAGCTTTAGAGTTTGGTTCATTTCTACTCAATTTGGCTTGCTGTATAGGATTCATATCCTCACGCCTTCCTTTGTAAATGTTCTTTCTACCCTTAGTATCCATGCATCAACGGAGCCGCCTTCTTCACCATTTTTTTTGGTTCATCTTGTCCTTCTCAGGTATGATGACAAACTCTATCATGAAATCAATTAGCACTTGAGATATAACTGTGGTCTCATAAGGTGTAGCATATCTTGAATTCACTTAACTCTATAGGTCACTTTACCATTCATTTGAAGAGGGTGAGCTTGGACCACTTTACCATTCATTCGAAGAGGTTGAGTTTGGATAGGTCGATTCCATTACCATAATGGTGACAATTGGTTTACATGGGTTGGTGTTGTGTTAAGATTAAAAAAAAAAAATTCATAAAATTTAATATATTTGAGCATGAACCTTTTAATAATTGTGCTAGATTTACTTTTTGACACAAATGTGACATGTTTAATAATCATGTTAGGCTAACATGGTACAATTCATGTTACCTATTTCATAAATAAGTCGAATCGAATCATATAGAAATATAAATTATCATAAAAATTGTATAAATAATCCATTTAACCTGGATATGATTATGATCCATGCACCACAATTATGAGTCAGTTACCATGATAAAACTTTGTGCAACCTATTTAATAAGTAAGTCAATTTGGATTGAGTTAAAGTATATTAAATAAATATGAAAATTACATAAACACCTATGTAACAACATTATGAGTTGTTTAATTCCTTCAAAGCTTTAAATCTACATTAGGTTATTTTTCAAAATAATTATAAAAAATAATAAAATTTGCAACTATGTGAATAAGTGGTTATATATGGTCTGATGTATAATTGCATTGATATGACATTACAAATTACACATGAAAACAAGTTGTTTTCATACTAAAGATTTAAACTCAAATACAACCAACTTAATAAAATAGATTAAGTGAATTGACATAAATATGATGCAAATACGATTAAGTTCAACTGAAACCCATTAATTTTATATTGTTTACGGGTAGTGTTTACCATTCATGTTAAAATTTACAACCTCTACCTTTTTCTTTCATAGTATTGGATTTTTTTTGAATGTTTTCAAAGATATATTAACTTCATTTAAGTAATATTGTAAGTACACAATCTAAAATTTAATATCAAGATTTGGCCTTACCTAACATTGTAGTGATGGGGGGAAAAAGATTTAACTTGATTTCCATTTGATATGTTGCTAATCAATTATACAATCAACTTGACCATACACAAATTTGGAATGAGTTAGAAAGAATGCCACAAAATTTTCTATTGGCCAATCTTTTTTTCATTTTTAATTTAAATTTGGATGGGGGCTTCCTATAGCAAATTTCAATTATAAATACTTAAAAAGAACTTACAATATATCTCATTACTTCAAATTGAAAACCTTTTACTTTCAAAATTTGATGATAAAGATTAAAAAGTTAAGTGAAATAAAGCCTTTTTATTTCCAAAATGTTTATTTTTTTTAAAAACAGAGAATTTAAGGGGAATTTTTTAATTTTTTTTTTGAAAAATAGATTTTAAAAACTAGTTTTGAACTTGCTTGTGTGATTTAAAAATATTTTTTCATTTTTAAAAATAAAAAATATTTTTAACAATTTCTAATATTATTTGGTTTGTTGTTATCTGAAAACAATTTTTAAAAATAAAATAAAATAAAAAATAATTTTTAGAGAATAAGTAAAAATCATTTTCATCAGTTTTTAAAAATAAAAGAAAAATATGTGCTCATTTGATGATATTTTTTAAAATTTATTTTTAAAAACTGTTTTTAAGAACTCAAACAGGATAAATTATTTTTCAACTTATTTTTTTTTATGATATATACAATGCAAAAGTTGATCAGATATGCTAAATTATCAATTATTGTTAAAAAAGCTTAAAAAGGAATCATATTTATTGTAAAAATAACATATTTTTAGTAAAAAATTTACCCACCAGACAGATTGTTTAATATTTTTAGAAGCTAATAATTTGGTGTTCCAAAACACCTTATCAAGTATCTGGACAGATCATAATTTGTTGCTAAAAAGGACGCAGGTTTGAATCTCTTATGGATTGTAAATAATAAATATACCTAACATTTATATCTCTATTATCCATTTTAAAATAACAAAAAAGGACAAAAATCCAGTAGCTTTTTATTTTTTTAAAAACAATTATTTCAACGACAACGGAGACAATTTTTATTATGTTTTTTAGTCTCTCATGGTAAATTGCAAGAATGCAAGGGTGATACGGTGGTGACCTGGCGGATCCTTTCCCCAAAATGGACGCGCGGGCCGCGTGAACATGACACTGCATAAAGACCAGTCAGAGGTTTTATTACAGATACGAAGCCGTCTCGCACTCACCAGTTTTCTCCATTTTCCATCTCTCCAAACACTACTTTCCCTCCATTTCCTCTGCTTTCTGACGATGGAAACCCTAGCAGTTTCTTACCGTTCTATGCCTTTCAGTGACCGGATATCGCATGTTCTTCTCGCCGGAGTTTCTACTAGAAGTTCCGTCTCGGTTCCGTGTCAACGTGCTTTCAAATGCCTGTCTCTGGCTGCTCCCTCACTTGGTATTGATGTCTTGTGGTGTTTTCAGCTATGTTTGGATTCAGAGAAACTGAGGGAAACACTAGGAAGTGAAATTTTCGAATATGGATGATGTGAAGAATGGTTTAAGATGCGGAGTCTGATTTCTCTTGTTTTTGTTAACTTTTGTCGGCACCCAAACGGAGCGTTGCGGGTGTTGTGAGATCGGAGCTGCGCGCCGTTTGGTTGAGGATAAAATGCGAGGAAGAAATAAAGAAATTCTGTTTTTTGGACTCGTGTTTTTATGTTGTTTTTGTTTTCTGTGTTGATGGAAAACTCAACTCAAATAAGCCAAACAGTTGCCCAAGGCTCAGTTTGGCCTAGTTGAGTGGAAGTTTTTTCCTCTTTCGTTTCCTCTGTTCTCACAGCAGAAATAATGGAAAGTTCTGAAAAATTCAATATTGATTTTGTATTGTTATTTCTCCTGCATTATCTTAGCAAGCAATCGGAGCTTTTATTCTGAGTGATTTTGTTGTTCTGTTTTGGTTTCTTCAGTGAAGGACAATCCAGTGAAGTTCAAAGAAGCTTCTAGAAATGGAAATATTGTTCCGCTTCACGCCTGCATATTCTCTGACCAGCTGACTCCAATCCTGGCTTACCGCTGTTTGGTCAAAGAAGGTGATCTTGAGGCTCCGAGCTTTGTTTTTGAATCAGTGGTTCCCGGCTCTCAAGATTCAAGTGTTGTAAGAGCCCTCTCATTCTTTGTATCGCATATGAGAATCCCTGTCATTGCATAGATGATTGAACATCGATTTTGCTTCTTGGTTGTTTTGTATACGTCGTGTATACTTTTAAATTTTCAATACAATTGCTTTTACCTATGAAAAAAAAAAAAATTAGATGACTGAACATCGAGATGATGGTATACTATTAGGGACGCTACAGCGTGGTAGGAGCACAACCATGCATGGAAATTGTGGCTAAAGAAAATAAAGTTATCACAATGGACCATGAGGAAGGGCTGAGGACTGAGGAATTGGTCGAGGATCCAATGGTGATTCCGAGAAGGATTGCAGAGGGGTGGAAACCCCAACTTCTTGATGAACTTCCAGATACATTTTGCGGTAAGAGGACACTGTTAATTAATTATATGTTTGTTTATGATTCAGTTTAAATTATTTGAAAACCAATGACTCAAGCTGAATATTACTTGTGCATTAGACATGCTTTACCTGGAAATTGTCTTGAAGTGAAGAACCAATGATTTTATCAAACCGACTGTTGTTTTCTTTTATTATATGTTGTAATGCCTGCAAATAGTGATGTTGCCTAAACATGCGGATCATAAGTTGTTTGAATTTTGTGTGAAAGTTGGGTAGTCGTAGGAGTGGTTGGATCAGTTAAATAGATTTACTTTCTCCAGTCAAATGGGATAGGATGCTGTAATTGGTTCTATGAATTGCTTTCTATAATTTATATTGGTAAAAATATATATACAGCAGCTGTAATTATTTCATGTACTATCATTCAGAGTTTTGTATTTCTCATTGTCACCGGTGAAACCAGAAAATGAACTAAACGCTGAGGAGGTTGGTGTATCAGCAATTAATGCCAATGAAACAACCAAAGACCGAAGTACTTTGGAAGTTGTTACTTACCATTAATGCCAAAATTTGGAGATAAAAAGCTTTGAGCGCTTAAAGGGAAAATTTGGTCAATAGTGAATATGACTTACAACTTTAATTCTATTACTATTTTTGGTCGTTGAGTTCTGAAACAAGTTTGACTGACTTCTGCAAAGGAGTGAATATTTTGAGATCTGAAATTTCATCTCTATTTTGTGAAGCATTGGCTTTTGAACGTCTTAGAATATATAGCAAATCCATACTAATCTAAAAATTACCACAGGATGATTCTAGTGAAGAAATTTTATTTCTAAATAATAATCTTGTTGCAATGTTCTTTAACTATCTGATTGGAAAACTTTCTCCTATTGAGCGCTTTCATCCAAAGGAACAAGCAAGAAATTAGATAGTCCTCAATGATCTCATCATCCTATTTTTATCCATATAGATCTTTCCAGTTAACTGTGATTAAGAATAAGATGGTTGAGATTGTGCACTCTTTGATTTTATCCTATCATAGTTTGATGGCTAAAAATATTTTAAGAAAGTGGATAACAAAGTTCTCAAAACCTAGATGGGCAAGTAATTTTCAATCATGATAGCTATCATTCTTGGAGTCTTTAATTTTGACTTATATAATTCCCAAATATGGTGCTTTACAACTTTGTCATATTCTGTGCATACAAACAATAAATTTTAACACTAGACTATGGCATGCCATTTGGAAATAGTCGCAGCAAGGGTCATCGAAAACGCAACTATGGAGTGTACATGCCCAAATGGATGTTCTTCTCTGAACATGGATGAAACATGTGATGTTGCAGGAGACTTAACACCTTTTGGCAGCTTGAAGGGTAGATTTAATTTGGATTAGGCAAGAGCGGTGGTGAAGTTGAAAATGAATAACTAAAATTCTATTGATGCAAATATGACATTAAGATATGTGAAAATCTTGAGGCAGGATGACATTTTCCCTATCTTTAATATATCCTCAATTTAGATGCTGTCCCCAATACATCCTCACTTGGTCACACATCCCTCAATATGTTAGACCACTAGGATAGATAACAATTCTCATAAACATTCCTTTAATTATGTTCACTAGTAAGGTTAGTGAGGCAAAGCAGGTGGAGAAAAGAGAAATTATGAACTATCTACTCCTGCAAAGAACCACAATTACTGAATGCTGTATGTTAAAGATGAAATTAAATAGAGGGCCTATACTCCCAAGAATGTACAATTCAACAACTAACCTCCAATTTTCATATCATCTGTGCTTTGTTGGTGTAGGTACACATGCACACACTGTAGCAAAGTTGATAATTGTTATATAGAAAAGCTAACTTATGGCATTTAATTGTTGATGCATGGTATATTTGTTACATTTGCATTTTGCTGTTAACAAGTCACTACTAGGATGCATTATAGGCTGTGGATCTGTAGAAGTAGAGATATGTGGGTTATGTTCCTTATTGTATTCTTGATCAATACTGGTTCCTTTAAAATATGAAAATCCATGCTTAGTAATTAACTACCGTTTTAAATAGGTGGATGGGTTGGTTTTTTCTCATATGATACGGTTTGTTATGTGGAGAAGAAAAAGCTGCCATTCTCAAAAGCACAAGATGATGACAGAAATCTCGCAGACATTCATCTAGCCCTATATGATGATGTGATTGTGTTTGATCATGTGGAAAAGGTACTCTTTTTTGGTTGGTCATCAATGTTTGTTCTCTTAAACAGTGTATATCATTGAAAATCCTCCCTTCTACCACTTTCCCTGCTTAATTCAACACTTGGAATGGATATTCTCCTATTTCCAATTCTTGATGTTGGAGAAAAGTTGTTTTCAATCTCTGGCTCCTTTGACATGCAAAGACTTTATTGGAAAGAAGTACATGGTTGGATGACCAAGTCACTGAGGCATAATTAGGATATAGCTGTGAAGACAGATATGTCAGATAATTAGTGTTTTACTTTTTCGAAAAAAACTAATTTCCCATTTTAGTGCTTCGAAACTTGTCCCATATAATTTGCAAGAAAACACCTGTAAGAACCACGATATTGATTCCCTTGCTACAAAGCATTTTTATCACAATGATTGAGCACTCATTGGCATTCTGTTCACTCCCAGAAAGTACATGTCATTCATTGGGTTCGGCTAGATCTGCACTCCTCTGTTGAGAAGGCATATGTTGATGGGATGAAACGCCTGGAAATATTGTTGTCTAGAGTACAAGACATTGACCCGTGAGTGACTATTATGCTGTTTAGTCTACACCAGTATAGTCTTGTGAAATTAATTCAATTTTTAATCGGATTTCAATTGTGCTAGACCTAAGCTATCTCCAGGTTGTGTAGAGTCACACATTCAAAGTTTCAGTTCTTCCTTGAATGAGTCAAACATGACAAGTGAAGCATACAAAAAGGCAAAAGAACATATTCGGGCAGGGGATATTTTCCAGATAGGGTTAAGTCAATGTTTTGAACGCCGAACATTTGCTGACCCATTTGAAGTTTACAGGGCATTCAGAGTTGTGAATCCGAGTCCATTTATGGCGTACTTACAAGTATGTGTGTGCTCCTCTACAAATACATTATTGTACTACTTTTACATGTATTTTTTTAGTAGTTCTGGGTTTGTAATTTTTTATATTTATCTTCTATTTCTCAATCAGGCTAGAGGATGTGTCCTTGTTGCTTCAAGCCCAGAAATTCTCACGCATGTAAAGAAGGTTAATTGATAGAACTATTTACATATATTACTTTGATTTGATGTTGTTGATTGAATTGATTCCTCAGCTTAGAAATGATTTTTCTTACTCTATACGAGCAAGGTTGTGATTTTAAGATTCCTAGTTCACTAAGTATAATGTTGATAACTTTTACGTCCACCAACAGTGAAGTTCAATTTATGGGCAGAATAACATTGTTAATCGACCATTGGCTGGAACTGTTAGAAGAGGGACAACGATCCATGAAGATGAGATGTTGGAAGGGCAACTGCTAAATGATGAAAAACAATGTGCAGAACACATTATGCTGGTTGATCTGGGGCGAAATAATGTTGGAAAGGTTTCTCTTAACCAACTTCCTTTATGAAAACATCTATTATGTAGTGTTTAAAGCTTTAAGCCCATAGCTTGCTCGTTTGGTGTTTCTGCTGAATTCTATCTCTCATAATTAGCTGGTGCATGTGATCTTTCACCATAATACTATCTTTCCTCTTGTGTCATCTATGTTGCCTTAGGTATTGTTTGTTTTGGATATTGATTTTCAGAGAATTGAAGTGCCATATCTGAATTTTTAAAATCTCAAATTAATCGATAAATGGCAATTGGCTAATATAAAATAAGGTAGCATTCTTTAACTGAGCCATCATACCCATCCTCTATACTGTCACCAGTTGCTCTTAACTACTTAATTGCTTTTAGTTTGTTGTTAGAAATTTCAAATTCAGAGATCAGGTATTTCACTGTGCCAAGTTTTGTTTAGAAAACTTCCTAGATATTTTGTCTTGTGTTTGTGTTTATTGCATAATGAATATAGGATTATGGATTTTCCTTGTTGGGATTGCTGTCTTAAAGATATATTGCTGAAGAAGTGAAGATTATGTTGAATTTTTGTCATTGTATGTAGACATTTTTTTCTGTTCCATGGATTGGGGTGCTTTTCAGCTTCAGTCTTGGGTGGAGAAAGTGAAAATAATAAGTATTGGTTTTTCTTTTCCTCTGATGAAAAATGGACTAGTAATATATATATATATATGTATGTATATATGTATGAATGTATGTATGTATGCATATATATAAAGGAAAGATGAGATGTCCTTCAAGCTATGAAAAAGTACGGGAAAAGAAACATTAAAGGTCCTAAAGAAGCAACTGAGATCTGACAGCCTCTTCCCTTCCATTGCTAGAACAAATCTCACGTACCTAGCAAGATACCACTGAGGGACGCCCTAGAAAATTGCTTGCATACAAACATCCCAAAGGAAATGACATGGCATTTGCTATCCCAAGAATTATCCGCTGATTTCCTCCTATACTTAAAGATCCTGGCATTTCACTCAAGCCAGATAATCCAAGCTGATTGGAATAGCTTCCCCCACAAAGCTCTCCCTTCAGGATTTCTCTCCAACCTCTGAAAGATTTTGTTAAAGTGAACAATATCCCCATAACCTTAGTGCACAAGGGCAATGGAGGAGAAGGTGGTCCAAATAATGCCCACTCTCCAAGAATAATAAGCAACATTCAGAGCTAATTGTTCTATAGGGCTTCAAAAAACATTACCATTCACCTCTTATCAACCACCAATCAAGCAAAGGCTCTGACTTTTGGAGTTGTCTTAGCTAACCATATAAATTTACCATGAGGGAAATGAGGAATGCCTAAATCATTTCTAAAGAGCGCAGGAAAAGGATTTGGATGAAAAACTACCACCAGCAGACAAACCTAAACAAATCTCATCTGCGTTTGGGGATTGAATGGGTTTCTTAGCAAGACAATACGGGAAGAGAGGTCATCTATTCACTATTCCAAAGGCTTCCCCAAAAATGAAAATTCCAAGAGGAGTCATTAGTCAAAGAACAAAGTTAGAAACAGGGGAATCTCTTAATCTAGACCAGCTATGAAGAGGAGGTAATAGGATGCTAGAAGTGCTGGTTTCCTCATCAAGTATCCTCCCAAAATTGGATTTGTGAACCATCACCAACATTGTGTGGTAGGACTTGATTGAAATTATAAGATCTCAAGATATAAATGGTAGGATGTAAGAATCATGGGATTAGGTTTGAGAGGTTTTTTTTATTGGGTCTGCTCATGATTGAACCAAGTTATGATTGGATCAGATATGTGACTATGTGACCAATGGTACTTCTTGTTTCTTTATTTTTATTAGGCTTATGCAATGGCATTTTTCACTTCTGTATTCCTAGGTCAATACTTAATCTTGTGTTCCTTTTTCAAATTATCACATGTCATATGCCACAAAGTCAGCTTAATGTGTCTTTGCCCTCATTATATAGGTTTGGGCAGAGCTTTAATGCAGATGCTTGAGGTCAAATTAACACAAACTCTCTTAATCTCAGTTAGATGGAATAGACATACCAATCTAAGAGAAGACAACATCAGGGATATGGGATTCCTACAATTTGTCATTACAATTTAACAGTACTCACTCTTTACATGTTTATTTCTTTTGAGAAAAGAAATTCATTTAATGAAACACATTCTATCCTAAAAGGAGATATGTTAATAACACGGAGGCAAGTTACTGCATGGTTCTTTTCAGAATCCAATTTGATGAGGAAAAAGAACTAATTTGAGTGAGTATCAAAATCCCTCGTGCTTAAGTTGCTGTTATCTTCCTAGGAACTTTGTTGTATGATGGTAAATTAAGTATTGCCAATTTCTTAATGCCATTTTCTGTTAAAAGAAAAAAATCATTACCTATAAATATAGAAAGAAAACTTCTTGTGTTTCGAAGCAATTTATACCATTGTTACACAAACTTGTTCCCACACAATCTGGATGGATTTCAGGACTCCTCTATATTCAAGCATGTGCCCTTAACTAAGTATTAATTGTTTAGTAAACGAGTCTTTACTCTTTTTTCTTTGATAGGCTAAACAAGTCTTTATTCTTGCATGTACCTCAGAATTGTTGTGCATTCTTCTTTCAAAGCATATATTGCATGACAAGTTTTGTTGCAGGTTGCCAAATTTGGCTCTCTGAAGGTGGAAGACCTGAAAGCTGTTGAATGTTTTTCACATGTAATGCACATCAGTTCCACGGTAAGGATATCAGAATGTGGGTTATGCGTGTATTGTGAAGCATTACTGTTTCTCCTACAGAAATAATTTTCTGCATAAAGCAAATATCTGAACTTATGATAATACCTGGCATCTTATAACTTCACCTATATATATGTGTGTGTCTTTTCTGTTGTAATAGATCTTCCTTTAATAGAAAGAATTTTACTAATATGAAGAGTAATTTTTGTGCATATCATTGATGATCAAAATTCTTTGGTCTGATATGAGTTTGACTCATACATCCACATAGAGGTGGATTAGCATACTACTATTTTATTTAACAGCTATCAGAACGGCTATGCCACATTTGCAAGGGCTTTGTTTACCTTCTTGATTGTGGCATTTCCACACTGCATCCAAAGAAATCAGTACATCTGTAATTTTTTCTAGTTTAAAATATTTTTTTTATTACATAAAAAAGTTTGGTTTAGTATCTCCTTAGGACCTTCTATTCTCCACTATCTTAGTGGTTCTGGTGATGAGTGACTTCATTTATAGAATGATTTTGAGTACTCAAATGCTATAGAAGTTGAAACTGGATCATTTTGTTCCATGTGATTTCCAATCTTACAAGAGTCAGGAGAAAATTGATATAAACAATAAGTAACCTTTTGTTACAAAATGGATGCCATTTTTTCCAGGTTACAGGGGAGTTGCAAGATCATCTCACTAGCTGGAATGCCCTGCGCAGTATACTGCATGTTGGAGCAGTTAGTGGAGCACCAAAGGTTACTTATTTTGCATATTCACTTTGCTATGGTTTGCTTTTTATTCTGCATGTTTCTTGTTCTAGACCAGGTGATGAAATACTTGTGGATTAAAAACTTGATTTCCCATGCTGGAACTACTTACAAACGATCTAATTCAGATGGCAAATCTTGGCAAGTATTTCATTCCAAAGCAGGACACTTGCCTCGTTCTGATCACCACCAGCTATAAGTGATGCAGGTGAAGGCTATGGAGTTAATTGATGAGTGGGAAGAATCCAGGCGTGGGCCATATGGTGGCGGATTTGGAAATGTTTCCTTCACTGGTGATATGGAAATTGATTTGACTCTCAGGACCATTGTCTTCCCAACTGGAAACCGATACGACACACTGTTCTCCTACAAAGATACCAAATTGCGCAGGGAATGGGTTGCATACTTTCAAGCTGGTGCTGGGATTGTGGCTGATAGTGTTGTTGATGATAAGCAGAGGGACTGCGAGGGCAAAGCTGCTGCTTTGGCTTGTGCCATTGACTTGGCTGAAGCAGCATTTGTTAAGAAATGACCTCAACCTTTTAATTACGTATCAGAAAAGTGAGGGAAATAGAAGAAGATGATTCTTCATTGATTGAATTGAAAAATTACGGAGAGGGAAAAACAGAGAGAAAAACAGCTTATATGGTCTGAGACCTAAACCCAAGGTATAACCAAGGATAAAAATATCGGTAATCACGGATATATCGGTAATTCGATTTTACTAATATATCGTGTATATATTGAATATATTGAAGATAAATTGTTAAAAACTCATGGAAATGTAATAAAAACCTTATAACAATATAATTATAAGTATAATAAATATTTTAAAGTTGTTTTATTAAAGAATTTGATATATGTATGATATAATTTGCGATATTAGATGTAATTATATCATGTTGATTTATAAGAAATGTTAATTTTGTAATTGTACACTCATTATGAAGTCACATAAAATACGTCATTTCATTAAATATCAATGATTTGATTATATTACATTGCAATGTCCCTTTAGTACCAAAATGAAGATCGATGTGGTTCAATGGAATTGGTAGATGAAAGAACCTCATCTTGTTGTTGGAGATAATATTGGTACCAACCCAATGAGGCTCGATAATATTGATTAAAAATTCTAACATGCCATGCATATATCTCTTGAGTCCTGTTCACTGCCTCTACATGGATAGGATACTCAAGGTTCACTTATGTGTTAATGTCAAATCCTTCTTTCATCTTGTATGGAACTTGGTATGACATTTGTGTAAAAGGGGAGCAACACGCATACCATACTCCATCTTGTGTGCAGTGTGTGAAATCATTTTTACAAGTAAATTGGCTGACTGGATATTGATTTTGTTGACATTCCCAAATATCTCCTCCCGCATTATCACCTCCATCATCAGTTCCACTTCTTGAACCATCGTAACCAGAAGCAAAAGTACCTGCTGCACTAGGTCTACTACTGTGGCCAACACTTGTGGAGTCAAACTCTTGGTAGGAATTCAATGCCGCTTGAAATGAATCATTAGTATTTTTGCTAAAACTTTCAGAATGAACTTCTTTGGACAACACACGTTCAACATTAACTCCAAATTTTCGAGCATAAGTGGCAATTCGTGGATCAGGATTTCCAACTTCATCATCTAAGTGTATAGGTCTAACCCATTTGAACAACTGATTATCTTCTTCTTCACCCACCTCGGCTGAAATGTCAAGAAGATCAAGGTAATCTTTTTTAGCAACTCGATCATTTTCTGCCTCCATATTGCATAACTTTAGCCTCATATTATAGTAACAAGGAACTAATTGCTCCAGTCGATGGTAAGCCAAACGATTTCGTTGTTTTGTGTGGATGAGAGCGAACGTGCTTCAATTTCTCTCAAAAGCAGAAGATGATGCAGTTTGTGAGAGAACTTTGACAGCTAACTTTCTCAATGTAGGTGTTTGATTCCCATACATGAACCACCATTTAGCTGCAATCAATTTAATAATTATATAAATACTGATATGGTGAATTTACAATAATGATAATCAATTTTTTCCTATAAATACTCACCGGACACCATGGTTGACCTTGCTGCAATCGCCGTTCGATCACCGAATCTTTTTTTTTTTTGCATCTCAAAAAAGCACAAGCTATGTATTCAACAATTAAGCACAAGCTATGTATTCAACATTTAATTGTGTTAATATCATATTTGTTAGTAAACGTTCAAATAAATTGATGAATGAAATTATCATTTTTATTGACAAAAATAATAGTTTTTGATTTACCTAATTTCCAAATTGACCAAGCGATTCAGTAGTTAGGTCTAATTTTGCAAAAACGTCATGGACCGCTTGAAGTAGTTCCAGATCACTACTAACTCCATGCCTATATTGAAATCTTGGATTCAAGAAGTATGCTACAATAAAATTAAGTAAATTTAGTATTTTGTTAAAGAAAATTAAATACAAAGTAATAACTTATAAAGATAGATAGTACTTAAGTACTACATGAAGTGGATGTTTTAGTGTTTTCTCCCAACGATCTTTTATTATTTTGAAGATTCAATCTTCAGCTCCTTGACGAATAAGGTTCTTTTTCATCACGTGTATAAGCTCGTACACAAATGGCATTGTAGGAACAACTTTAGAATCCATAAGTTGAAGCACCATGTATAATGACTCATATAATGAAACTATATTTTCCACTCTATCCCAATACGCTTGGTCAAACAATAATTGCTCCAATTCTCATCAAATTTTTGCCCGATCGAGGTTGTGTTGTGCCTATTCATCACTCATAAACAATTTTTTCAAAATTTCCATTTTTTAAAAAAGAATGTCAAGAGTAATATAATTGGTAGCAAACTTTGTAGTTCCTGGTCGAACAATGTCTCCACCAAATACTTTCTCATTTGTGCAAGTAACCAACCATGGTTGTAAATGAAGTTAGTTATCTTGCAAGCATTGTTTATCACATCAGTAACATTAGGTCTTTTACCAATGTCTTCAAAGATTAAGTCGATGCAGTGTGCTGTACACGGAGTCCAATATAAGTTAAACTTCTTCATCAATAGTTTCTCTACTTTCACGAACACCGACCCGTTATCTATGACAATTTGGACCACATTTTCTCAACCGACTTCTTTGATAACAGTCTTCAATAGCTTGTATATATACTTGTGGTCTTTGATATTGTTCGATGCATCGATTGACTTAAGGAACACCGTGATCCCTTTTGAATAAACCATGAAATTAATAATACTTAATTCCGTGGGCCATGTCCATCCATCTAACATTATTGTGCACCCATATGTCTTCCATTTTCTTTTTGCTGATTCACATAAGCTTCCATTTCTTTGTACTCCATTTCCAAGTACTTGTTATTTATTTCGTATGGAAATGGAGGTTCGATTCCCATTCTTGTAATTCATATATAACAAATATGTAAAACATGTCACAAAAGACTATACTTACTAAAAGTCTGAAACAATATAACAATTCAAAAATTAATAATTATCTGCTTATTGTGCACCAATAATCATATTCTTGAAGTGATGAGACTTTGCTTTTTGGGATGCGGTGTTGTCATAAATGAAGAATTTGATGATTAAGTGTCCCATCATTTCTTTAATTGAACCACTCTTTAATATATCTTTGATATTTTTTTGTCTTATTGCAGAAGACTTGTAAAGCGAATGGGCAATAGGGGGTGACTGGTTCGAATGTCGCATACTTTGTGATTTTTGCATCATTGTCAGTCTACCAGTAGACCGTGAAGACTTCCCCATTTTACGTTTGCTTCCTATAATATTCTCATATTGTTGACGTTCCCATTATGTCACTTTCGAGGCACAAACTGTAGATCGATATGCACCTCACTTATCTGGGTGCATATCCGTCGGATACATATACACATCTTCATTCTCAGCATCTTCATCATCATCATCTTCGTCTATGAGATGTGTATCACTAGCCCCCATTGTACCACGTAATTGAGCACAAATATCTGTAATTTTATTTGATTTTGCTTTATTTTTGTTATGCACCATCAATCGTATATCTTATTTCACTTAGAGAGGCACTCTCAGACACTTTTGGTATTGTTATGCGGGTCGTTATGCGTTAAATGGAACTTGAATCACGTGATGCATCCACTTTTCATCAACAACCCACAGAAATTACAAATTGTCACATTTCTATTCTCTTCTACTGGTGAACAATACTTCCAAGCTAGATCTCGCCCTGGCATAGGAGAACCACCTCCACTAGTCATGTTAAATCTATTGCAAAAAAAAAAAAAAAAAACACTTGAATGTGATTTCAATGTAAACAAAAATTAAGTAATCATTTCAATTTAACATGTTGCAATGGAATGTGAAAAGAAAATTAAATAATCATGTAAAATGAGTATATTCCAAATATACTAATTTATGCTAATAACTAAATTAATTAAATAATTTAGCTTAAGTTAGTTTACTAAATCTAAATCCATGAGAAATCTACAAAATATACTAATTAATTATAATTGAATGTGAAAACAAAATTAAATAATCATTTAATATGGATTTTTTTAATCTAAATATAATTCTATGAAAAAATTACTAAATATGAAAATTAACTATAATTGAATGTGAAAATAAATCACAATAATCATAAAAAAATGAACATATTTTATATTCCGAATATATTAGTTCATGTTAATTAAATTAATACATAATTTAACTAAATTAATTTTTTGAATCTAAGTCTATTTCTATGAAAAAATTTACTAAATATGAAAATTAGTTATAATTGAATGTGAAAATAAATCACAATAATCATAAAAAAAATGAATATATTTGATATTCCAAGAAAATAAAATTAAATAATCATTTAAAATAAACATATCCATCTATAATTAAATAATCAAATTAATCTAAGTTAATTCAATAAAAATATGCAAATTAATTACAATTGAATGTAAAAATAACATTAAATCATCCATATTGCAAATATACTAATTAATTGAAAATACATGAACTAAATACAATTGAAAACAAAATTAATTACAATTTAATATAAACATACCTTAAGATAATTAAATAATTGAGCAACCTTAGAAAAATTTGGAGCAATAAGAGAGCAAAGGATGAATGAAATCAAAGGTGGATGAAATGGATGCAAAATGGGCTATTTGTAGGAAAATTTTGGGCCAAAATAGACGTTGAAAGATGATTTTACCGTTGAAAAATAATTTTGGTCGTTGGATCAAAATATGGACAAAATATGACCGTTGGATCATGATTTTACAGTTAGAAAAGTATCCCAACCATTGGATCAAACCCAGATTCAATCTAGGGCGTCAGATGCATGACCGTTGGAGGCATTGAAGGTGAGTGTGATCTAGGCCGTCAGATCACGCTAAAGGGAGAGACAAAAAATTGCCAAAAAAACACCGAAATAATTTCCACCATCACAAACGATTTTTTCATTTTATCGGCGATTTATCGCCTTTCCCTGATATATCATCAATTCATCGATGATATTTTGCTGATATTTTACAATTTTTCTCCCCTCCAATAAAGCTTCATGAAATATCGTGTCGACGACTTCCGATACACGATATATCGTCGATATATCCCAATATTTTCTTCCATGGGCATAACAACTCTAATAAACTAACAACTCACCACTTCAGCTATAAAAAACAAAAGAGGACCTGAAAAAAAAAATATCAATAATGTTGTATTCACATAAGCTCAATCTTAAAATGATGCGAGTCAACATACACATTTCATAGCCAACCTAATTTTTTTAAAATACAACCTGCTTCTTGGTGAAGTGTGAGTTGCCGGTTGGCAAAGAAACGAACAAATAAGAGGAATAAGGCCGGTTGAATATCCTCTATACCAAACTTTTACATTCAATATACAGAACCAGGATAACTTGTCATGTGATTCCTCAATTACAAATATTTGAACTCAGGAATTCTTTGTAATTGCCGACAAATAATGTTTTAAAAGACTGTTGACTCTTATAGCTTGAGATTCATCCCAAGGCAAGCTCTACAAATTAGCTTTGAGGCTTAAGCCTCATCCTACTGAAGCTCATAGCTTTGAGGTTATTGAGGCTTAGTTTCAAATATTCAAAGAGTTTTAATAGTTAAGGGACTTTGTGGGCTTTAAATTAACCTGGATATTCATTTTGTGATTTATGCTTTTTTGTGGTTTTGGTGCAGTTTTTGGGATCGAAGACTAGGGTTGGGTTTTTATAAAACAAGGGTTTAGTTGGATTCATGCTAACCCCCTAAATGAAAGGAGGAAAAAAAGATCGATTTGCAGCGATGTTTGAGTTTATATATAATCTTAATATATTATTGTAATTGTAAGATGAAGAAGAATGAGTAAATATTTTCATTGAAAGGAATTAGATATGCTTATGATTTATGGTAGAGGGAGCCTAATAGTGAGGATAAATGGATGATATTGAAGTTTATTTGATGAAGTCGTGAGAAATAGATATTATATATAAAGTATTGAGAATAACAAAAGATTTTGATTTAGTTATTATAAAGTTTATGGTTAATTGGAGGTTCACGTTTCATGTGATGTTTATTTTACGTGATTTTATTAGTATTATTTATTTATTTAAATCATTTGGATAAGTTATGTCACGATCACTTTTTAAGTTTTAAAACATGTAAAGTCAAAGGTAAATAGAGAGAGACCTATCGGACTCCTTCAATTCATTTGCTGGGAATTCATAATTCCTTTGCACAAGTCAATGTCCGAACTTCATTTTCATATGTACGAGTCTCCAGCGCCTGACCAACCAGGCAACCAATACATTATCAAAAGTCAAGAGAGAGAGAGAGAGAGAGAGAGAGACAGAGCACCTGCTTGATATTTGTGTGCTGAATCAACGCCTTGATATCCAGTCCATCCACCCAGATACCTTCTCTACTAAAAGAACGGCTTTGTCAAGTAGTTATTTGTGCTCTTTCCCAATTAAGAGAGAGGCTCATCTTATATAGACAAGAAAAAAGTTCAAATCCACTCTATTAATGGAGATGCCAGTCTTTAGCCTCAGATTACAGTGGTGGTTTTTTCTTGTTAACCTTGTCATTTGTATTAGATCGCTTAAGTTGGAATCTCTTTCCAGCACGCCCACCTTCGGAAATGAAACCGACAAGCTTGCATTGCTCGTCTTCAAGAATCATCTGGCTGATGTTCCAAATGGAGTACTGAGTTCCTGGAACGACTCTCTGCATTTCTGCCAGTGGCAGGGGGTTACATGCAGTCGGAGACATCAAAGGGTCACCGTCTTGAGGTTGGAGGGTCAGAGCTTAGCTGGTTCCTTACCTCCTATTGGGAACTTAACATTCCTAAGAGAGTTGGTGTTGTCTAACAATAACTTGCAGGGTTCTATCCCCACTGACATCGGTCTTTTGCGACGGTTGCAGCATCTCAATCTGAGCACAAATTCCCTCCAAGGTGAGATTCCGGTTGAACTCACTAACTGCTCAAACCTCATAACCGTGGACTTGACAAGGAACAATCTGACGGGGCAGATTCCCTTCCCTTTTGGCCATATGTCGAAACTGCTAATTCTGAGGCTTGGGCGGAACAGTCTAACAGGAATTATCCCATTTACTTTGGGAAACCTTTCATCTCTTCAGCATCTTTCAATGGCGTTCAATCATTTGGAGGGGGGTATTCCACATGATTTAGGCCGTCTGAAGAGTTTGAAGATTTTATATTTAGGTGTAAACAACCTGTCTGGTATGATTCCTTCCTCGCTTTATAATTTGTCTTCTGCCATTGAATTGGTTTTTACTGCCAACCGTCTGTCTGGAAATTTTATGTCAAGCATGAGGTTCAGTTTGCCTCAACTCCTCAGGTTTGCTATAGCACAGAATCAGTTTATCGGAATAATTCCAGATATACTATCCAATATTTCAGGACTTGAACTTTTGGATGTAGGCGAGAATTATCTAACAGGGCAAGTCCCTGGTGGCTTGGGAGTGTTCAAGGATCTCTATTGGTTGTGCCTTGAGTCCAATAAATTAGGGAGGGGCATGTCTGGAGATTTAAATTCTCTAAATTCTTTCACCAACACCAGCAGTTTAAGATTTATGAGTCTAGACCGCAATAACTTTGGGGGTGTGTTACCCAATTCCATTTTCAATCTCTCACTGCAGTCCCTCACACTAGGAGACAACAGAATATCTGGAAACATCCCAGGAGATATTGGAAACCTGATCAACTTAACTACATTCGGTGTAGCTCAGAATGATTTCACTGGTGTCATTCCCACTTCAATTGGCAAGCTTCAGAACTTAAGACAATTGGAGTTAAGCTGGAACAGGCTTTCAGGTCTGCTGCCGTCCTCCCTTGGCAACTTAAGTCAATTGTACTACCTCAACATGAGCCACAACAATTTGGAAGGGAACATTCCTGCATCTCTCAGGAACTGCCAAAATATGGAAATTCTGATCCTTGATAACAATAAGTTGAGTGGTAGTGTACCTGCAAATCTCATTGGTCAGCTGAATCAGTTGAGATCGCTCTACCTACAGCAAAACTTGTTGACTGGTTCATTTCCAGCAGAAGTTGGTGAACTGAAAAACCTAAATGAGTTACTTGTTTCTGATAACAAGTTGTCTGGGGAAATCCCCATGGAACTTGGCAACTGTTTGGTATTGGAGTATCTTGACATGGCAAGAAACTCTTTCCTAGGAAACATCCCTCTATCCTTTGGATTTTTGCGAGGAATTAGATTCCTAGATCTTTCACGCAACAACTTGTCTGGAACAATTCCCAAAGAACTAGAACATCTTTCCGCATTGCTGAGTTTAAATCTGTCTTACAACTACCTTGAAGGTGAAGTTCCAAGTGGAGGAGTTTTTAAAAATGTGAGTGGGATTTCAATCACCGGGAACAAGAAGCTTTGTGGAGGAATCCGTCAATTGCAGCTGCCAGCATGCTCTGATATAGAGTCAGGAAAGAATGGGAAAGGGAAGCATCTTTCAATCAAAATTATTATAGCCATAAGCATTACTGCTGTTTCTTGCCTGGCTCTCATAGTGGCTTCAGTTCTCCTCTATGGGAGAAAAAAGACATCAATAAAGTCTTCTTCCACTCCTTTGGGATATGGGCACTTGAGGGTTACTTACCAAGAGCTTCTCAAAGCAACTGGTGAATTTTCTTCCTCCAACTTGATTGGCATGGGAAGTTTTGGTTCCGTATACAAAGGAATTCTTAGTCAAGATAAAACACCTGTTGCAGTGAAGGTACTGAATCTTCAACAGCGTGGAGCTGCCAAGAGTTTCGTGGCTGAATGCATGGTCCTCAGGAAAATTCAGCATCGAAATCTCCTCAGCATCATAACTTCATGTTCAAGTGTAGACCACAAAGGCAGCGAGTTTAAGGCTCTAGTATTTGAGTACATGCCCAATGGGAGTCTAGATAACTGGCTGCATCATGAATCCAGAAGTTTAAGCTTCAGAGAAAGATTAGATATTGCAATTGATCTGGCTTATGCTCTGGATTACCTTCATCATCAATGCCAGACACCAATTGTTCATGGTGATCTAAAGCCAAGCAATGTTCTTCTTGATGCTGACATGGTTGCCCATGTTGGGGATTTTGGCTTAGCCAAGTTCCTTCCTGATGCCAACTAGATTTTGAGTGGTGATCAAAGCAATTCGGGGCTGATGATGGGATCTATAGGTTATGTTGCACCAGGTACACTTCCTTTAAACTTAGCCTATTAGCCTTGATACTTTTCAAAGGATTTCTAATTAAAAATGTAAAGATAATGCATTGCAGAATACGGAATAGGTGGCTTGGTGTCGCCTCAAGGAGATGTGTACAGCTATGGCATCCTTCTGCTGGAGATGTTCACGGGAAAGAGACCAACAGAGGACATGTTTTCGGATGGATTGAGCCTTCATAATTTATCTAAGATGGCATTTCCAGAAAGGGTGATGGAGATTGTAGATTCAAACTTGGTTGGGGAGTTGGATGAAGACAGAATGTACCACTGCCTGGTTTCATTTGCTAGGATTGGAGTAGCATGTTCTGAAGAATCGGCTAGTGATCGAATGGACATCAAAGATGTGGTGATAGAACTGAATATCATTAAGGAAGTGTATCTTGGGGCAGGAATCCATGGGGAGAGACACATCAAGATGCAATCAGCTGGGAAAGGACCATCTCTGCAGGGTGACTGAACAAGAAAGCTACTGATCTGCCACACGGTCCATTCAGACGTCTCACAGAGGAGGATAACCCTGTTTTTATTTTGAATTTTGATGCATCCCTTTATACTTGCAGCTCTCTCTGTCACTCTCATAGTGTAATTTCTTATCAGATATCCTTTGTTTTATTGTGTTGAGAAGTGTGAAATTCTTAATTAGTATTGATTTCTCTTTATGAAGAAAATTTGTATAAAATATTTCCTAATTTGATATACCAGAAATATCTCTATAAATATTTTAGGTCATGAAAGGAAAATTTTATGAGATGAAAATGAATTTGTAAAGAATATATGAAGTAGATAGAAATGCAAGAAAGAATAAGTCACTTGGTGAAGCAAGAGACTCATGTTTCAAGAACCCAATAGTTGTATATAGTTTCTATCCTTCATAATATTCTTTATGGTATAGTAGAGTGATTTTCTCTCATCCATGAATGCAGGCAAATTTGACCTAGCCATGTTATAACGTCTTGTATCTTTATCTGGATTATTTTATTTTTGTGTCGTTGAACTAGAATTGTTTGCATCAAAGCTTTTGCGAATTCAACATATGATTTGTGGTGTATGTTAGAATTATGTTGAAAGTGTAAAGTCCTATTCTCCTATTTACAGAAGGCATAAACTTTTGCACTCAAAACATTTCATTGCCAGCCTGATTTTTAAATATTCAAAACCAAATGGAGAATGAACACTTGAGTGGTATTGGAGACAGAAAAGAAGAGAAGTAATATTGGATCAAAGGGGCAAAGTTGAATGGGGATCTATTTCTCCAACACTACCACTCTTACATCACACACATTCCTTTTTTTTGCATTGAATCTGGTTGAGGAGTTTACAACCAAAATTTTGAACTCTAAGAATAATATGTAAGTAGTGCAGGCAAACACAGGAATTTTGAAAGACAGGTCAAAATCAAATGACATTTAAAATCAAAGGTAAGTGTAACAACATGAGATACAATGGATACCCGTATCAAACACCTACAAGCTGCTGGGTCTCCATATTCTGCAGAGAAGTCTCATCTGCCACTTTGTACAAGTCAATAAGTGGCCAAAATGTGACCCACAAATACGTTATTAAAAGGGGAAAAGCAAAGGAAAGAAAAAGAAAGAGAGGGAGAAAACCTATGCTTGATCTTTGTGCACTGAATTAATGGTTTTACTTCCATTCAATCCACTCAGATATCTTCTCAACTCAAAAGAAGGGATTGTAAAAATCCCAGCTCCAATTTTCCAAAAAAAACAGCTTAGTCGACTAGTCAGTCAGCTCTAACCATGACAACTTGCAACACCCCAGTATCCTTTGTTTTACAGAAGCTCTCAATTTTGTAAGTGCAGACGGACCAGAATCTCACTCAGCTCAGCTTCACAAATTCAAGTCAGCAATCACTCAAATACATTAGACTAATTTTTATGCTCTTCTCCTATTGAGAGAAAGGGGTGTTCACTTTAAATAGACAACACAAGTTTGTGTCAGTAGGTTTTATGGGTACCCTGATAAGCAAACCCCCTCTACTGATGGAGATGCCAAGCTTTAGCTTGAGATTACAGTGGTGGTTTTTCCTTGTCAACCTCATCATTTGTATTAGTTCGCTTAGGTTGGAATCTCTTTCCAGCACGCCCACTTTTGCAAATGAAACTGATAAGCTTCCATTGCTCACTATCAAGCATTACCTGGTTGATTTTCCAAATGGAGTTCTGAGTTCCTGGAATGACTCTCTGCATTTCTGCCAGTGGCAGGGGATTACATACAGTCGCCGACGTCAGAGGGTCACAACCTTGAGGTTGGAGGGTCAAAGCTTAGGTGGTTCCTTACCTCCTATTGGGAACTTAACATTCCTAAGAGAGTTGGTGTTGTCCAACAATCACATGCACGGTACCATTCCCAGTGACATTGGTCTTTTTCGACGGATGTGGCATCTCAATCTGAGCACAAATTCCCTCCAAGGTGAGATTCCAGTTGAACTCGCTAACTGCTCAAACCTCAGAACCATGGACTTGACAAGGAACAATCTGACGGAGCAGATTCCCTTCCATTTTGGCCATATGTCGAAACTGCTAATCCTGAGGCTTCGGAGGAACAGTCTAACAGGGGTTATCCCATTTACTTTGGGAAACCTTTCATCTCTTCAGCAGCTTTCAGTGGTGGAGGGGGGTATTCCACATGATTTAAGTCGTCTGAAGTGCTTGAAATATTTATATTTGGATGTAAATAACCTGTCTGGTACAATTCCTCCCTCACTCTATAATTGGTCATCTGCCATTGAATTTTATGTATCTGGCAACAATCTGTCAGGAAATTTTACGCCAAACATGAGGTTTAATTTTCCTCAACTCTGCAAGTTTGGCATAGCAGCGAATCACTTTACCAGAATAATTCCAGATACACTATTCAATATTTCAGGACTTGAACATTCGGATGTAGGTGAGAATTATCTAACTGGGCAAGTCCCTGATAGCTTAGGAGTGCTCAAGGATCTCAATTGGTTGAGCCTTGAATTCAATAATTTAGGAAGGGGCATGTCAGGCGATTTAAATTTTCTATGTTCTTTGGCCAATGTCAGCAATTTAAGATCAATCAATCTACAAGTCAATAATTTTATTTTTGACATGTTGGCAACAAAAAGCCAGCTGCATGGGAAATTCCCAACTGATGTTCACTTCAGCTTTAAAAACTAACACTCAGGAGAAAATGAATTAGCAGGATCCATTCCTGTTTCATTTGGAGATATGTTTGGCAGACTGGTGCCTAGTGATCTAGGAAGTTAGCCACTCTTTGATTAATAGGTTGTAGTGGCCTCATTGCTTGAACCTAGAATAGCAGATACATGGAATCAATCATTTGAGACAGGAAACCTTTCCAACAGAAACCTTTTCAAATGAAGTCTCTCCAGTATAAAATGTTGAGTAGGAATCTTCAAAGTTGCTAAACTGGATTTCTCCAGGGCAAAACTTTGGTCAAACAAAATCCCATCCTACCTGATAATTTTACCAGATCTGTATATAATCACCATTCAAACAAATGACCCCAACCTGCCTCACCCACCCAAGGAAATGAAAAAGAAAACCCTCAAGAATTTAAAAAACGTCAGAAGCAACAGGTATCAGACTCTCTACATGAACTCAATGACTGCATAACCACTTCGGTTTAACCTTCTGTTTTCAGTTTCATTAATATATGCCAAAAATCCTTCCCTAGATCACTACCATTAGTAGTTGGCAATTTAAAACAACATGGTAACATAGATGTCCAAGAATAGAGAAGGAAGGAATGGTTAGGAAATTGGTCATGCAAGTCCATATAGGAGAAGGCATCCACAGTCTGCACATGAAGAAATTGTGGGAAGTTTCACTTGACAGCATTATTAGTATAAAGAAAATGAATAGAATTTCCCTATTTGCATGTTACTCTGGAAGTGCTTCATTCTAAGACACTAGACAACCCATGATATGTATTTGATCACTACCATTGACTAAAATAGGAAAAAACTGATCTGTCAAGAGTACTTTTGCTGAGCAAAAGTCCAATAATTTTTTGGGCCTGGAGAGAGAAGGCAAGTCAGATATTAGTGAATGGTAATATAATGATGTGTAATTTTCTTAAATTCAGATGTTCTGGTCCATTGAAGTAGCGCTAACCAAAGAAGCAGTGCCAATGGAAGGGGCTCAAGGCAGAATAACCACAATAATGATGTGTTCACTTACATAATAACAATGGCAATCTAGACAATCTCCACGGGCAAAACTGATGCTTCTGATGCTGAAACCAGGATAATTCAGCGAAACAAGAAAATAAATCATAGAAATATCCTAATATGACAAAACCCTAACAACCGAAACAAGATAGACTTGAATTCAATCTAAAAAAAGAAAAAAAAGAAATTCCATATAATAAAGATCGGATCATTGTGTAACGGAGCAGTCATACAAGGATCAAACACGAAACGATCCGAATTGATTTATACACAGACAAAAGTCGTTGAAAAAGCGCACCTATTTTTACAAAACACGGACAGATCAATCTTCATCGCTTGCTATCGTAGTCGACGATCTCGGAATCGGTGACGGAGCGGGAGTGCTGAACAATTGATCGCCCAATGGAGTTGATCCAATCCTCCTTCTCCTTCTCGGAATCGGCGATGAAGTACATGGTCTCAGTGCGAGTTGAGAGCTCGAAAGCGAACTGTTTGTTGAGGACGTCCTCGGCGCCTTTGACGGTGAGGCAGGAGGCCACTGGAATAACGCCACGCGGCCTGGAGGCGCGGGTGATGGTGGATTCCTTGAACCAGAAGAGCTTGCCTTGCTTGAGGACGAACCAGCGGCGACGCCAGGTCTTGATGTATTCGCCTTGTTTGGTGAGCCAGCCCGTGCGCTCAGGGTTTGACCAGAACTCCACGCCGCCGTAGTCGTCCGAGTCATCGGCGGTGCCGGTCGCCGCTCGCCATAGGCTCCACATCACTGCCCCTGCTCAATTGAAAACTTGGATGGGAAGATGGGAATTTCGATAGCGTATGATGATCACGGGGCCTTTGCAATTTAATGTCCTTGTGATGCTTTGGTCCCATATTCTCAAACTTCATCACCAGTTCACATCTTTCCACGTAAGCACACCCTCTCTCGATGAAGTATAAAAAATATGAATGCCTTTCAAAGTAAGATTTGGATTTATAAAAAATTATTTCATATTTCATAAAACTCGCTTCGAATTTTTAACATCATTTATGATATCGAATATGGCTTTTCAATATCATACAAAGAAGTATTAATTTCATTTGTTTATATATAAATATTATTTCCTTATTTGTGTTTAAGTTTTGTTTTTTTTTATTTCTTTATTTAATTATTACTATATATCTACCCACATTTAGAGTTGATTAGGATACTTATTAATTACCAGTAAACCTTAAAAGCTGAATTTTGATTTATGGAGTGAGACCTATGTTGAATTACATGAGTCATTTAAATGTAAGTTTTGGAGAATGGGTAGAAATAATTTTGGTTTCCCTACAACCACTATTTTAACCCAAAACTCTTATAGGGGCTACAAAGGTGTTTGATTTTTTGGGGAAAAATAATAGATGAGTAAGGAGGTGGCCTCTCACTGTTGATGGAGACAAGCCTGCAGGTGTATTGGCTGTGTTCTGCATGGGGTGAGAGGTGTGTTGTCGAATGACAATGGTGGAATGGTAGCCTCATGACTCATGAGGACCTGTGTGTCAAATCTTCCCAGGTTTTACGCGAGTCTTTTTTACATGATGGAGAAGGGTGTCATCAAGTCGGCGGCAATTGGCTAAGGCTTCAAGCTGGGTGATTCTTCACTTCTTTGCACAGGTATGGACGCATAAATATGATTAATTATATCATACACATATTTTTATTATATATATATATATATATATATAAAATAACTTTAAAATATTTATTATTATTTATTATATCATTTAGAGTTTTTTTTCAATATTTTCATAAGTTTTAATCAATTTTAAATTACCTAAATTTTTTTAAAAAATATTCATCGATATATCTATAAAATTGAAATACCGATATATCCGTTACTACCAATATTTTCATCAATGACCACAACTCAACAATTTTTATTTTTTTTTAGTTATCATCTCTTTTGACAAAATTAGTAAGAAAAAAAAAAGTATATTAAACTTTGAAAAAAAAAAAATTGATTGAACTTTTTATAAAAAGTTTTTGTTCTCACAGTTGAAAAGAAAGACTCCCATGGATGCTGTTTACAGGCATCCAAAAGGAAATGATGGAAAGGAGATTATAGATGGAGGGAGGAATGATACCAGACAGGTTGTTTATGCCCAGAGAAAGAGACACTAAGCTTGTCAACTGGCCTAATGTATGGGGGATGCTTCCCTCAAAATTATTACTTCCCAAGTAGAGTTCTGGAGAAATGAAAAGTTCCCAACAGAAGGGGGGTATATAACCTGTCAGATTGTTGGAGCGCAGTGAAAGTAGTTGGAGCTTTGATAAAGATGTCCCAAGTTCCATTGGAATTTTCCCAATGATCTTGTTTCGCCCCAAGTCAGAGAAAGTTTACCCACTGATGCCTGCTCCCACATGAAACATCATGCTATCGACCAAAGTGAATGGAACCGTTCCATGATCTCAGAATCCGGCTAGGATCATAGGTTATTTTAGCCTTGAATGCAAGCAATGCCAGTCGGTCAGTCTCATTCCTTCCTAGTTTAAAGCTGGCCATGGCAGTGGGGAAGCTTGAGTGCAGCATGCATGCTCAAGCAACATAGAAGAATAGCACCGAAGAAAACATTGAGAAGTGAGCACAATACACCATAACTCAACCCCAGATGCCCCATTGTAGAGCAGGGAGACTTATTGTAGCTGCAAGGGGTGGAAAGGATATGGGTGTTGTTGGTTCCCTTAGAACAAAGCAAATGGATTTATAAGAATTTAGGTTCGGTGGAGTTGGCTTCAAGTCTTCATTAGTTGAACAGAGAAGCCGTTGCCGGTCTTCACAATAGACACGAGACAGGGGATACGAAAGAAGACAAAGTAAAAAACCAAACTTCTAAGAGATTCCATTTCTATTTGAGAAAGAATGTGAAAATCTTTCTTCACTTCAATCCTTTGTTCAAATTTGTATTCAACATGTATATGATGACTATGAATGGTAATTTCATGCAAGCCATTTTACTATCCTTTAAATTTTGAAATCCTCGTTTATTTCACTTTTACAATAAATTAGACAAAGGGAGGCATCACATTGACAGTACTATAGCAAAATACAAATAGAGACGCTACAAATTGCAGGGTAGAGACTTGACATCATTACCCTGATAATCAGCACCTGAGTATGCAGTGAGTACCTTGACAAGATTCCGATGTCTGATGTTCCTCAAGGCCTCACACTCAGCTATGAAGAAGCTCTTGGAAGCTCCTTTTCGGAGAAGGTTAAGTACCTTCACAGCAATGACTGTTCCATCATGAACGAGAATTCCTCTGTACACAGACCCAAAACTCCCAACACCAATCAAATTGGAGGAAGAGAACCCATCAGTTGCCCAAAGGAGACTTTGGTAGGACACCTTCAGAAGTGATTTCTCTGAAGAGCTTGAAATAGGTTCTCTTCTTTTCTTGTTTAACCTGTAAAAGATCAGAAAAGCCAGAACAAAGCCTATTCCGAGTATCCCAGAGACAGTTGAGATTATTATCTTCACGGCCAGGCTCAAGCTTCCCTTCTTAGGCTCTTTGAAGATGCATCTGGGCAGCTGAAATTCAGGGATGCCCCCACTGAGCTGACTGTTTCCCACAATTGAAGTTGCACTTGCATTCTTGAAGACTCCTTCTATTGGTACGTCTCCCACAAAATTGTTGTAAGAGAGATTCAAACTTTGCAGTGAGTCGAAGCCCTCAAAAAATGACAAGTTGTTTCAAGCAAGATCTAAACCAATTAGGCCTTGCAATGACCTGAAAGATGAAGGAATGGACCCTTGGAAGGAGTTGCCCTGCATGGATAGGAGCTCCAGTCTGATGCCACTGCCAAGACTGCTTGGAATTTCACCTGATAATATATTATCAGAAACATCTAATTCACCAAGATTTTTCAAATTTCCAACTTCTATTGGAAGAGGACCAGTCAAGTAGTTTTGGGATAGACCAAGATAGATCGATAGGGATGAGAAACTGACTACTTGAGGGGGTATGCTACCACTGAGATTGTTATAGGAAAGATCCAAAGCTAGCAAATTTTGGCAATTCCCTATGCTAGAGGGGATGCTGCCATGGAGATTATTACTTCTCAGAAGCAGTATTGTTAATTTCGTTATCTACAGAGGATGGAGTAGTCCCTGAGAAATTGTTTCCATTGAAAATCAATACGTCTAGCTCTTGAAGCTTACCAATATCAGAGGGAATGTTCCCTGATAGCTGGTTGTTCCACACCGCTAATCTGTCCAAGTTGACAAGATTTACAATTCCAGTTGGGATGCCCCCATAGATATGATTGTTATCTACTAAAAATATTGCAAGCATGATCGAGATGCTGCCAATAGATTCAGCATCCCTCCAAAATTGTTAGCGTTTATGGTCAGTAGCTCTAAGCTTGAGGCATTGGTCAATGAGGACAGAAAGTTTAAGTCATCAGCTTCCCCACTTCCAAGATTGTTTGTGGACCTGCTAAGCCATGCGAACTGATTCAGCTTTTCTAAACTCGGCACTTTTCCTGTAAGTTGATTACCTGTAATTATTAGGTTTGCTAGCTTTGAAGCATTGGATCAAACAGGAAAGGTTCCAGTGAATCGGTTAAGGCTGATGCCAAGGGATTCAAGATTAGGAGGGGAGTTGCCTATATCTGAGGGAAGACTCCCTTGGATTTGGTTCCTTGACACATCAAAATCAAAAACTTCTAGTGAAGAGAGATTGAAGAATGAGGGAGGGATGGTACCAGACAACATGTTTTAGCCTAATGCAATATAGGAAAGATTTTTCAGTAGGCCTAGACCATCCAGAATACTCCCAACCAAATTATTCTGGGTTGCAGAGAACTTCCCAAGAGATGATAAGTTTCCAAAAGGAGGGATACTTCCTGATAGATTGTTTCGCTGAACTGCAAGAAATTGGAGCATGGACAATGAGCCAAGCTCTTCAGGAAGTTTCCCTACCACACTGTTGAAACCGATAGTTAGAGAAATGAGATTAGAGCAACTGGATATATTGGAGGGAATTTCACCATCTAATGAATTACTGTCGAGGCGCAATGTCTCTAATCGGCCCAGACGACCAACCTCTTGAGGAATTTCACCATTGAAACTATTGTTTTGGAGCAGCAGTACTCTGATGAAGCTCAGGTTCCCAATATGGGGTGATATTAAACCCACAAGTTGCTGAGAATGTAGGTCTAACACAGTCACCTTCTGGTGTTGGCGACCGCAAGTGACACCACTCCACTGGCAGAAGTGGACTGATTCATTCCATGACCTCATGATCCCAAGAGGGTCTTCGGTTATTTTAGCCTTGAAATCAAGCAAGGCCAGTCGATACGTCTCATTCCCTTCAATAGCATGGGTGGCTAAGCCAAAGCACATGAGAAGAAAAACTGCCTGAATACAAAAAGATGACAACATTCCAAAACTTCTGCAGGAAAGCCCGATTGGATCAGAAAAACTTTTTCAATTTAAGGTGAATTGGATGGAGCATGGGACTATGAAGCAATGATCAGGACTATATAGCTGTTCACCCTCAAAGATGAAGCAAAAACAAGGCAAGAAAAAGAGGCATTGGTGGCCCTACTAATAATTTGAAAAACAAACTAGAAATAAAATTACAAAAATAGAATCCTGGTGGTTCATAAACAGTAGTGGTTTAATAACCGGCTCCTCGTATAGATTTTGTCTGCTCTAAGTTCAAAGGAAATATAGCTTTTAAATGCTTCTTTATGATAAATAAATTAAAAAAAAATTATGCATATAGCATCATAAACTTTTTTCCTATAGTAGGATGTCACAATTGGGGAAAAAAAATTACAATATAAAGGATTATAAGTCCCAACAATTTCTTTGCAAGTGAAGTTAATCATTAGTTGCAGAAAATTAGGCAAAGTAGCAAAATGGCTTGTCATTTTACTATTAACAACTAGTAGTTTAGTTTGTTGTAACAACATTAGTCATTTCGTTTCTTTGTTAAAACTTTGTTGTTTTTTGTTTTCCCAATCCCTGCTATATATAGCAGAGGTGTTGTATTGTCTAATCAATAAAATCTCTCTTCTCTCTAGAATTTGTGTTGCCTGATTCTCTCTCTCTCTCTCTCTCTCTCTCTCTCTCTCTCTCTCTCTCTCTCTCTTTTCTTCTTCTTCTTCTTCCTATCTTGGTATCAGAGCATCAGTGCTCACGCATCAATGGCTGCTGTGAATTAGACTATTGGAGAGGTGCTACGTTCGGATCCTTTAGCTGAAGTAAAAGAGGCAATCTGATGACCACAGACGAATCTTTGAGGATGGTAAAAAGCCCTTTGAGTCAGCTTATTACGATGCGTCTAAAGAATGATAATTTCTTGATGTGGAAGTATCAAATTGAAAATGTTGTATGGGGTTATGGTCTTGAAGGTTTCTTGTTTGGAACAGAGCAAGTTCCACCAAAGATGGTGACTGATGGAACAGGGATTTTGGTTCCAAATCCCAAGTTCAGAGATTACCAACGCCAAGATCATCTATTGATTTCTTGGCTTCTATCTTCAATCGAAAGTGCGTTCTTGCCTCAGGTTGTTGGGTGTTCTTCAGCTTTTGAGGTATGGAATACAATTTCCCAGAATTTCAATTCTCAATCTTCTACAAAGGTTATGTTCTACAAGAGTCAAATGCAGATGTTAAAAAGGATGGTCTGACTATGAGAGATTATCTTACCAAAATGAAGAATTATTGTGATCTTCTTGCTACTGCTGGTCACAAGATTTTAAACACAAATCATATACTTGCTATAATGCAAGGTCTTGGAGATGAATACAAGTCTATCATTGTTGTTATCTCCTCGAAAAAGTCTTCTCCTTCTCTTCAATATGTCACCTCGACTTTGATTGCTCATGAAGGAAGAATTGCACACAAAATCTCCTCTAATGATCTTTATGTGAATTATACCTCTTAGTATTCTAATAGAGGTTCTTCTTCCTCTTGGAATTCTAATGGCTACTCTTCTAGCGGTTTTCAGAATAGGAATCAATTTGGAGGAAATCAGATGACTAAAGGGTCTTTTGTTCCTAACAGAGGAAGAGGTCGTGGCAGAGCTCAAGGAGGAATCAAGCCTCAATGTCAACTATGCAATAAATTTGGTCATATTGTTCATCGTTGCTTCTATAGGTATGATCCAAATTTCCATGGGAATATGCCTGCTAATGGACCTACTCCTGGTGTTTTAGGAAGTGGTGCAAGGAATGGAGCATCTGGTTCAATTTCTAGTGTTGGAAATGTCAATCTCGCTGAGTATGATGCTCAAGAAGATCAAGATTGCTCAGAAATGGAAGCAATGGTTGCCACTCCTGAAGATCTTCAAAATTGTTGTTGGTTCCCAGACTCAGGAGCCACAAACCATGTTACTCATGACCTTGGCAACCTCAATTCTAGTGCTGAGTATAATGGTAACTCAAAAATCCACATGGGAAATGGGACTGGACTTGAAATTTCACACATTGGTTTATCCGTTTTTCCTTCTTCTTCTAGTCCAAATAAAGTACTTTTTCTTAAAAATATTCTTAGAGTTCCTACAATTAAGAAAAATCTGTTAAGTGTTTCTCAATTTGCTAGAGATAATAATGTTTATTTTGAGTTTCATCCAAAGGTTTGTTTTGTTAAAGACATATCTAATCACTCTTTACTTTTGCAGGGCAATCTGCATAAATGACTCTATCAGTTCAACCTGTCAAAGAAACTCTTTGGAAAAGCATCTGGTCTTTCTTTATCAAATGGTCAAAATGAACTTACATGTTGTATTGCTTCTCTTATGCATAATGTCAATTCTGATTTTCCTGAAACAACCAATTTTAGTTTTCATGTTTTTGATCTGTGGCATAAAAGGCTTGGTCATCCGGCCTCAAAAATTGTAACACAAATTCTCAATGATAATAAAATTCCATTTCCTACCAAATCTGGTTCTTCAATTTGTTCAGCTTGTCAGCTTGGGAAAAGTCATAATTTACCTTTTCCAATTTCTCAAACTGTGTATACTAAGCCTCTTCAGTTAGTTGTATCAGATTTATGGGGACCAGCTCCAATTAATTCTTCTTATGGGTTCACATATTATGTTTCTTTTGTCGATGCATACTCTAGATACACCTATGTTTATTTCTTGAAAACTAAGTCACAAACCAGAGAAACCTTTTTAGGGTGGTGAATTTAGAAGTTTGAAAACCTATTTTGAACAAAATGGTATAATATATAGGTTTTCATGTCCTCATACTTCAAAACATAATGGCATTATTGAAAGAAAGCATAGACATATAGTGGAGTTAGGTTTGACTCTTCTTGCTCAAGCTTCTCTTCCACTTAAATATTGGCCTAATGCTTTTTCCATAGTTGTTTTTCTTATCAACAGGTTGCCTACTGAGGTCTTAAAGCAAAAGTGTCCCTATGAGTTTTTGTTTAATTTTAAACCCAATTATTCTCAGCTTAAGGTGTTTGGTTGCCTTTGTTTTCCTCACCTAAGACCTTACAATAAACATAAACTAGATTTTAGGTCCTCACCTTGTACTTTCCTTGGCTACAGTTCTAAACACAAAGGGTATAAATGCTTAAATCAGCAAGGAAGAATGTTTATTTCTAGAAGTGTTATCTTTGATGAAACTAAGTTTCCTTTTGCAGATAAACTTCAAAAACTTGTTCAAACTGTTTCACATTCAACAGTTGGTCTTCCTTGCATTCCTTTCGTTAAAAACCTAGAGCCAATAAGTGTCAGTCATTCACCATCACTTCCCACATCTTTAGCTCAGTCAAGTCATCAACTTGATGAGAATCCTGGTTCAAACATTAGGTTTGTTCAACAGGATTTATCAAACACTGATTCTTCTTCAACTGTGTCAATTCTCAATGAGTCAGCTTCCATATCTTCTTCTTCTAATCTATATGTTCTTCCTGGTACAATTCCTTTATCAACAAATTCAAATGAACCAAATGAATCTATCAATACAAGACCAGTCACTTTACCACAGCAGCCACGTCATATGGTTACGAGGTCAAAGAATGGTATTTTTAAACCAAAGGTCTATACTGTTGATCTTAATGTTGAAGAACCTAATACTTTCCAGGAAGCAATCTCTCATCCCAAATGGAAAGAAGCAATGGACGAAGAATTTAGAGCTTTGATGAAGAACAAGACCTGGTCTTTGGTTTCTCTTCCAAGTAACAGAACTTCTATTGGGTGCAGATGGGTATTTAAACTCAAAAAGAATCCTGATGGTTCTGTCTCTAGGTACAAAGCTCGTCTAGTAGCAAAGGGCTACTCTCAAGTTCCTGGTTTTGATTTTTCTGAAACCTTCAGCCCAATTGTGAAGCCTACTGCAATTAGAGTTGTTCTTGTTGTTGTTATTTCTCAAAGTTGGTCTATAAGGCAGTTGGATGTCAATAATGCCTTTTTAAAAGGTGAATTCCAAAAAGAAGTTTACATGGACCAACCTCCAGGTTTTGATGGCAGAACCAATCAAGAACAAAAGCTAGTTTGCAAACTACATAAGGCCTTGTATGGCTTAAAGCAGGCACATCGGGCTTGGTTTGACAAACTCAAGATTTCTCTTCAACAGTTTGGTTTTTCTTCCACTAAGTCATATCAGACATTATTTGTAAGGTTTACCAACTGCTCTTCTCTCTTTGTTCTTGTTTATGTTGATGACATTGTGGTGACAGGAAGTAGTAGTCAAGAGATTCACGAGCTTATCTCAAGGTTAAGTGGTTTGTTTTCTCTTAAAGATCTTGGTGAGCTTAGCTATTTTTTGGGAATTGAGGTAAAGAAAACTACAAATGGTGGACTTTATCTTTCTAAAAAAAAATACATTCAGGATTTGCTCAAGAAGACTAAAATGGATGGAGCTAAGTCACTTCCAACTCCTATGTTTTCTAGTCTAAAACTTTCAGCTGGAACGAGTGATCCAATTGATAATGTTTTTTTAGTACAGAAGTGTTGTTGGAGCTTTGCAGTACATAACCATCACTAGACCCGAGATTGCTTTTAGTGTCAACAAAGTTTGCCAATTTATGCAGAAGCCTTTAGATACTCATTGGAAGACTGTCGAACGAATTTTAAGGTATCTCAATGGCACTACAGATCTTGGTATTGTGTTGAAGCCATCAGAAACTATGAATTTAGTGGGGTTTTGTAATGCTGACTGGGGGAGTGATGTTGATGATCGAATGTCTACATCTGGGCATTGTGTTTTTCTTAGGAAAAACTTGGTTTCATGGAGTTCAAAAAAAGCAGCACACTATTTCCAGATCTAGTACTAAAGCAGAATATAGAAGCTTGGCTAGCTTGACCTCAGAAATGTTATGGTTGCAGTCCCTCTTGTCTGAGCTCCAAACTAAGATGACTATGGTTCCTGTAATTTGGTGTGACAATATAAGTACTGTTTCCCTTTCAGCTAATCCAGTTTTGCATTCGAGGACTAAGCATATGGAGTTAGACCTTTATTTTGTAAGGGAGAAAGTAATGGAGAGAAAGCTGGTGGTCAATCATGTACCAACTGAGGATCAAGTTGCAAATGTGTTAACAAAGCCTTTATCTTTCAGGTTCTTTGACAAGCTGCGTGGGAAGCTTACTATTACTTCTCTTGATCTGAAGAATGGAGATTAGGCTTGGTGTGACAGCAGTCTTTGCTTGGAGTTGTTGGGATGTTTGTTTTGAAGGGGAAAATCAGTGAAGGTTCTCAGGATCTCTTTTTGAAAGTCTGATTGCTTCTACTGAGTGGTAAAAAGCTTGAATGATTGAAGTTTATGGTGGAAGGTTTAGTGGTTCCTAAAGGCTTTGTTTGAGGGAGAAAATTAGGCAAAATAGCAAAACGGCTTGTCGTTTTACTATTAACAACTAGTAGTTTAGTTTGTTTAGTTTGTTGTAACAGCATTAGTCATTTCGTTTCTTTGTTAAAACTTTGTTGTTTTTTGTTTTCCTAATCCTTGCTATATATAGCAGAGGTGTTGTATTGTCTAATCAATAAAATCTCTCTTCTCTCTAGAATTTGTGTTGCCTGATTCTCTCTCTCTCTCTTCTTCTTCTTCTTCTTCCTATCTCAGAATCAGCCTTCTTGGATGTTTCATGGAAACTAATCAACTTCAAGTCAAAATTTATTACCAACCCTATTTCAAAAAATATTAAATAAATAAGTGAAGGCCTCAACTCATGGCCAAGTTGCAGCTCAAAAGTCATAGATATCACCATCTCAGAAGTCGTTAAGATAGCCATATATATATATATATTATTCCCATAAGACTTAAACCTAACTAAAATAACGAGGGTCCCCCTTTTCGCCGAAGTAAATTGACCTACGGTAAGGGGTCAGAGATTTTTCTCCAATTCATATATCATATATCATCTATCATATATATATATTCCTCAAGAGTTTGAAATATGATAAATTAAGCTTATCCCATTGAGTCAAATGCACCAAACAAAAGAAAATGCTTTCTTTAATGTCTTCAGTTTCTCTAAAACAGACTCATGCTATGTGGCACAGTAGCGCTTTGCCAGCAATGGAGTTCAGGAGAAATCAATGCCAACTTGATTGCTTAATTATTAATCAGGAATCATATCCTAATGTTGTAATTCAATAATCCATAGCAAAACCTATGTCAGAATATGCTGGCTAATGGCTTCCAGATTGTATGGAAGACTTCCTTTCTACTTCTTTTTTCTCTCAAAAAACAGGCAAGGTCCATGGAACACTACAACAATTATCAACTTTTGCCACAAAAATTTATTTGTGACCAGTGTGTTGCTAAAAGTTTGTAAGCAAGTATTTTTAACCATCAAACTTAACTTTATAACTAAAAAACTAATTTTTACACAAAATAAAATTTGTGAAAACATGTCACTTTTCACCATAAAATAAATTTATGCAACATATCACTTTTTACCACAAAATAAATTGGTGGCAACATGTGACTTTTCACTCAAAATAAATTCGTGATGACATCATTTTTATGAGAATAATCATGGTAAAAGGTCATTTTTTTTTGCCATAAAAAAATTCATGGTGAAAAATCATCCTTTAATCTATCTCCCTGTTCCAGTTTTAAATATCATTTCTACTTGTTTCAGCTTTAAAAGTGTGATAGGATTTTTTTAAAAGTCACACTCCTCGTTTAAAAAGACCCGGACCACTATGCTTATCTATCGGGTCAAGTCAAAAAATACAATTTTCTAACAGGACATTCTATTGAAGAAGCACACAAGAAGTTAAAGTAAATTGATAATAGAAATAAAGAATCCAAGGGCCTGTTTGGCACAACGGGTTTTTGTTCTCCAGAACACTTTGACCACAAAAAATTATTTTTTATTTTTTGTTCTTAAAAATAAAAAATAAAATATTTTCAGATAAAATCTTTTAATTGTTTTCTATTGTTTCATTTATTTTTTAAGGATTCTTTTTAAAAAAATAATTATATAAATATGTAGAATGATTAAAAATAAAATATAAATATTATTTTTAAAATATATTTAAAATAGGTTAAAAATATTTTAAGTTTTCAAACAGACTTGTGTTCTACAAAACAATATAAAACAATTTTCAAAAACTGTTTTTCGAAACTGTTTTTGAAAACAATTTACACTCCAAAGTTTTTGTGTAGAACAAGCACAGGAAATTCAAACATATTTAACTTAAAAACCACCTATATGAATGTTAGAACACAGAGTGATAGTCAAAACCGTCCTCCATCTTAGATCATCCCTCACTCCTGGCAATTTTTGCTTGTGAGTGGTGGGAATTTATTCAAACCAAAGTACTTGTAGAAATTACAGAGAAAACAGAGCTTGTAAGTGGTTGGAATTTATTCAAACCAAACTACTTATAGAAATTACAGAGAAAACAGAAGGATATACTCGCTATGTTATCAACTACCCAAAAGCGTACTGAATTGGATGCATATAAGACAGGTTGCAGACTGGAGACTTAACCTCAGATAATTTACAGAAGAACATGCTAAGTAGAAGCTAAAAAGGTAAGCAGTGTAATCATCTTCTCGAAGGGCCTTAAACCGCTCCCACCTGTGACCAAAGGAAATTAATTAGCTCTCGAAAGAAACACATTTTTTAACGTGATAGAGAAGGGAAACAGCTACAAAAGGAAAATAATATATGTGAAGTGAATGAAATCAATCCAAAATGCTTTCATGAGAACCATCACCCTTTTCTTAAGATACAAAGATGAAATAGGCCTAGTGCAGTCAGGTCACCAAGGGAGTTTGTCACTGAACATTAGCACATTGGATCCTTTTTTCTCATGCAATTTCCAAAAGATTGTGAACTGTACCTGTCGATCGTCTCTTATATGTAGTCCGGTTCCAAGAAAAATGTCCCTGACAGAATTCAATTCAGCTGCAGCATCAGTGATGTTCTTTCTTTCCCTTGGCAATTCTGCGGAACAAGCCAGTCCAATTCCAAATATTGAAATCAAGCACTCCTGCGCATCATGACTACTTGCCATTCTTCTCTGGCTCGTAGTATTGTCCATTTCTACTCCTTCCTGAAGAAGTACTGGATCTGCAATCTCCGCCACCCGTTCAGGCACAGCCGTCTTAACAAAGTTATGAATGTTCAGGCTGTCTTTAAACATGTCCTCAGTGGGTCTCTTCCCGGTAAACATCTCCAACAACAGTATGCCAAAGCTGTATACATCACCACTGGTTGAAACCTCACTTCCCATACCATACTCTGCAATTTGGACATGATAGTAAGTGTTAACACTGCATATCAAGCGAAGGAATTTATAGAAGGGCATCAAGGGAACAAGGAAACAAAAGCATAAATTTGGATGATGTGTAAAAATATTGTTCAGGAATGTGCTCAGAATGATTTGCAATGTACCTGGAGCAGCGTAGCCAATGGTTCCTCTTATTCCAATGGAGCTTGATTGAATTTCAGGAACTCTGGTGGCTGCTTCTGGAAGGAATTTTGCGATTCCAAAGTCGCCTACATGTCCAGTCATTTCAGTATCCAGAAGAACATTGCTTGGCTTGAGGTCGCAGTGGACTATTGGTGTCTGGCACTGATGATGAAGATAATCCAATGCACAAGCAACATCAATGGCAATGTTTAGTCTTTGAAGAAAATTAAGCTTCCTTGGTGGCGCAGATGCTTCTGCTGTTGTAGGAGTTGGATGAAGCCACTGCTCCAAGCTTCCGTTGACCATAAACTCATAAACAACAGCTTTGAAATCATTACCCTGATAATCAACACCTGAACATGCAGTGAGTACCTTGACCAGATTCCGATGTCTGATGTTCCTCAAGGCCTCACACTCAGCTATGAAACTCTTGGAAGCTCCTTTCCGCAGAAGGTTAAGTACCTTCACAGCAATGGCTGTTCCATCATGATCAAGAATTCCTTTATATACAGACCCAAAGCTACCAACACCAATCAAGTTGGAGGAAGAGAACCCATCAGTTGCCCTTAGGAGACTCTGGTAGGACACCTTCAGAAGTGATTTCTCTGAAGAGCTTGAAGCAGGTTCTCCTTTTTTCTTTCTCAACCAGAGAAAGATTAGGAAAGACAGCACACAAGTTATTGCTAAAAGCCCAGAAACAGTGGCGATTATTATCTTCAAGGCAAGGCTCAGTCCCCTTTTCTTAGGCTCTTGCAAGTTGCATTTTGGCAGCTGAAATTCAGGAATGCCCCCACAGAGCTTACTGTTTCCCATGATGGAAGTTGCACTCACATTCTTAAAGACACCTTCTGTTGGTAAGATGCCCTCAAAATCATTGTAAGATAGATTCACTAACTGAAAGTGAATGTCTTGAAGAAATTCTGGAATTTTGCCTGACAAATTGTTGTGAGACAGATCTAAAATGCGAATGCCTCTTAATGAACTAAAAGATGAAGGAATGGAACCTTGGAAGAAGTTGCCCTTCATGGACAGGTATTCCAGACTAGTGCAGCTACCAACGCTGCTGGGAATTCCACCAGACAACATATTATTAGAAACATCTAGTACACCCAAATTTTTCAAATTCCCAACTTCAATGGGAAGGGCACCAGTCAAACGGTTGTCGGATATATCAAGAGAAATTGATAAGGATGATAAACTAACAACTTGAGGGGGTATGGTGCCACTAAGATTGTTGAGAGAAAGATCCAAGAAGAGCAAATTTTGGCATTTCCCCAGACTTGAAGGAATTTTGCCCTGAAAATAGTTTCTCCCTAAAACAAGTTGAATTAGGTTCTCTAGATTCCCAAGAGAGGATGGAAGTATTCCTGAGAGTTTGTTTTTTATTAACATCAGCATCCGTAGTGTTAAGCAAGCAAACAATAGAATCGCGGAATAATGGAAGAAAACAATCACACAAGAACAAACACAAGATTTACGTGGTTCGATCAAAGTGATCTACGTCCACGGGCAGAGAGCGAGCAATTCTATTTCACTATTGAAAGACGGCTCATGCACCTTCTTGCTTACATATGTTTTCCCAAGCCACCTATTTATAGAGTTTACAAACCCTAACCCTAAAACCCATTTAAAACAATAAGACTCGGCCCATTTAGCCTTAGCCCATGTTTTACAAGGATAGCTTCAACATATTACAAAGGAAAAATCAATTCAACTCAACAATTCTCCACCTTGAATTGAGTTTTCTTTCTTCTTTCAATTCAGAATATAGAACTACTCATCTGCTACGCCCCGAAGGACCTCAAGCTCAAACTTTGCAAACATTCACCAAGTCCAAGCTATGCTTGAACTTTTCAGTAGTAATTGGCTTAGTCAACATATCTGCAGGATTAACTTCCGTGGCAACCTTCTCAATGGAGAATAACTTTTCTTCGATCACATCACGAATAAAGTTCAACCTAACATCAATATGTTTTGTCCTCTCATGATAAACAGGATTCTTTGCCAAACACAAAGCACTTTGACTATCACAATAGATAACCGGCTTAGACAAATTCAAACCCAAGCTGCCAAGAAAACCATTTAACCACATACCTTCTTTCACCCCTTCTGTCAAGGACATGTATTCCGCTTCAGTTGTAGACAAAGCAACTGTTGGCTGCAAAGAAGCTCTCCAGCTAATAGCACACCCAAACAGAGTGAAAATATAACAGGTCAATGATCTTCTCTTCATGAGATCTCCTCCATGATCAGAATCAGTAAACCCAACCAATCCACTAGATACATCACCATTCTCATACACCAAGCATACACTACTTGAACCCTTCAAATATCGCATAATCCACTTGACGGCTTCCCAGTGAGCTTTACCAGGATTACTCATGAATCTGCTTACAACACTAACAGCAAAAGCAAGATCTGGTCTAGTGCACACCATAGCATACATTAAACTACCAACCACACTAGAGTAAGGCACACTCTTCATGTACTCCACCTCCTCATCAGTGCTAGGCAATGTACTATGATCAAATTTAAAATGTTGAGCCAATGGAGTACTCACCGGTTTAGAGTGATCCATATGGAAAGCCTGCATTAACTTCTCAATGTATTTTTGCTGTGAGACATACAACAAGCCTGCATCTCTGTCTCTCCAAATCTCCATCCCCAAGATTTTCTTAGCTGCACCCAAATCTTTCATCTCAAACTCACTACTCAACAACTGTTTCAGTTTGTTAATTTCAGCTCGATTCTTAGCTGCAATCAACATGTCATCCACATATAGCAACAGATAAATAAATGAGCCATCAGGCAATGTTTTAAAGTAAACACAACTATCATACTGATTTCGGATAAACTCATGAGAAACCATAAATGCATCAAACCTCTTGTACCATTGCCTAGGAGATTGCTTCAACCCATACAAGGACTTCTTCAAAAAACACACATGATCAGACTTTTCAGAATCAACAAATCCCTCAGGTTGTTTCATATAAATTTCCTCTTCTAGATTTCCATGCAGAAAAGCAGTTTTAACATCAAGTTGATCAAGCTCCAAGTTAAAAACGCTTACCATCGCTAAGAGGACCCGAATAGATTTATGCTTCACAACAGGTGAGAACACTTCATTGTAGTCAATCCCCTCCTTTTGTGAAAAACCCTTCGCCACAAGCCTTGATTTGTACTTAGGTGGTTCATCCTCTGAAATCCCATCCTTTATTTTGAAAAGCCATTTACAATCAACAGGTTTCACTCCTTCAGGCAAAGGCAGAAGCTCCCAAGTTTGATTCTTTCTTAATGATGCCATCTCGTCATCCATGGAACTTAGCCACTTTTTCGAGTCTTTACTTTCCATCGCCTCCTTATACGACCTTGGTTCCTCCCTTCCTATCTCTTCAGCCACTGCTAAAGCAAAAGCAACAGGATTAGTGATGTTAGCACTAACACAATCCACATACCTCATAGGTCTCCGGATTTCCCTTCTTGGTCTATGTGCTGCTATACTCTGTGAATCATTCTGGTCGATCACAGGCTGTTCTTCAGATGTGTCATCTACACCATTTTCCATTGGAGCATCGACCTCAAACTCCACTTTCTGGTTAGCACCCAGATCAGTTTTACTAGTACCTGCAAGATCACCAAACTCCTTCCTCTGGCCAAACATAGCAGATTCATCAAAGGTCACATCTCTGCTAATAATAAATTTTGGGGTTCTATCTTCAGTACACCACAGACGATAACCTTTCACCCCAGTCGCATACCCTAGAAATATGCATTTCATTGCCCTAGGCTCCAGCTTGCCATCACTAACATGAGCATATGCAGGACAACCAAATATTTTCAAGCCAGAATAATTAGAGGGTTTACCGGACCATACCTCTTGAGGAGTCTTAAAATCAATTGCAGTCGATGGCGATCTATTTACCAGATAAGCAGCAGTGTTAACTGCTTCAGCCCAGAACTTTTTCGACAACCCAGCGTCTATCCTCATGCATCTAGCACGTTGTACAAGTGTTTGGTTCATCCGTTCTGCAACTCCATTTTGCTGTGGCGTATGTCGTACAGTGCGGTGCCTCACTATACCTTCTTTTCTGCAGAACTCGTCGAAATCCTTGTTACAGAATTCCAACCCATTATCTGTTCTGAGTGTCTTGACTACTTTTCCAGTCCGTTTCTCCACCATAGTCTTCCACTCCTTGAACTTCCCAAACACTTCATCCTTTGCTTTCAGAAAGTACACCCACACCTTTCTAGAGAAGTCATCAATAAAAGTAACATAGTACCTGCATCCACTATGAGACTCCACCGGAGAAGGACCCCATAAATCAGAGTGAATATACTCAAGAACTCCATTAGTAGTGTGACTACCCATACTGAACTTCACCCTACGCTGTTTACCCATAACACAAGTTTCACAGAATTTCAGCTTCCCGGTCTCAGCACCACTTAATAGCCCTTGCTTACTCAAGATAGAGAGCCCTTTCTCACTCATGTGTCCCAATCTTCGATGCCACAACTCAGTACAATTATCTTTCTTCTCTACAGAATCAATAGCCATGGAGCTTGACACAGCCGCCGTTCCCAACACTGAACTTCCCATCAATGTGTAAATCCCATGTTGTAATCTGCCTTTCATCACCACAAGAGCTCCTTTTGACACCCTAAGAACTCCACCACTCCCAGAGAATGTGTACCCATTTTTATCCAGTGTACCCACAGAGATCAAATTCTTTCGCAGTCCAGGAACATACCAAGCATTCAATGTCCTAACCAATCCGTCATACATTTTAATCTGCACAGAACCACTGCCTTTGACACCCAACTCCCCATCATCTCCCAACTTTACACTTCCGTTCCACTCTTTAAAAGTAGTGAACAGATCTCGTGAATAAGCCATGTGATACGAAGCACCAGTATCCAAGATCCATGATTCTGCAGAGCTAGATGTACTAACAGTTAAAACATCTCCTCCTTCTCCCTCGTCAGAACTATCCTGTTTTTCAGAATCTTTCTGAGCTACTACAACCTGCGCATTTCCATTCGACCCCTGACCAATTCTCTTCTGCCTTTGTGGACAGTTCTTTCTAAAGTGCCCTTTCTCTTTACAGTGAAAGCATCTCATTTCAGCCTTCGATTTAGAACGCGACTTACTACGTCCTCCACCATTTCGTTCCATGCTCCTGCCCCTACTCACAGTTAACCCAGTCTCCACACTGCCTTCCCCAGAACCAGAAACTAATTTCTGCAATTCTTTAGACTGTAGAGCATCCTTAACATCATTTATCGAGATACTATCCCTACCATACATCATAGTATCTACAAAATTTTCATAAGAGCTAGGCAAAGAACATAACAAAATCATGGCTTGATCCTCTTCCTCAACTTTAACACCAACTCCATTCAAGTCTAAAATAATTCTGTTAAAGTTGTCAAGGTGATCTCTTACCTGCATACCTTCTGACATCTTCAAAGTATGCAATCGCCTTTTCTGATAAAGCCTGTTGGTCAGTGACTTTTTTTGGTACTTGCTTTCAAGCTTCCTCCATAAGCCAACTGCAGTAGTTTCATCAGCTACTTCCCTCAGAACTTCATCTGCTAAACTCAACAGAATCGCACTATGTGCCCTAGACACAACTTCCTCCTTCTCTGCTGCTGTCAATCCTACAGGTAATTTTTCTTCCCCTTCTATTGCTTGTGCACACTTCTGCTGAACCAGAAGCGCCTTCATCTTCAGCTTCCACAAGGTGAAATCATTCGACCCATTGAACTTCTCAACTTCGAATTTCTGTGAAGACATCTTCCTTCTGCAGATCTAAACCCAGGTGTTTGTGGGCTCTGATACCACTTGTTAAGCAAGCAAACAATAGAATCGCGGAATAATGGAAGAAAACAATCACACAAGAACAAACACAAGATTTACGTGGTTCGATCAAAGTGATCTACGTCCACGGGCAGAGAGCGAGCAATTCTATTTCACTATTGAAAGACGGCTCATGCACCTTCTTGCTTACATATGTTTTCCCAAGCCACCTATTTATAGAGTTTACAAACCCTAACCCTAAAACCCATTTAAAACAATAAGACTCGGCCCATTTAGCCTTAGCCCATGTTTTACAAGGATAGCTTCAACATATTACAAAGGAAAAATCAATTCAACTCAACACGTAGGTTTTGAAGCTTTCCGATATCAACCGGAATGCTACCTGAGAGTTGATTTTCCCACATCTCCAATCTCTCCAGGCTGACAAGATTGCCTATCCCAGCTGGGATGCTTCCACCTATTTTGTTGCCATCAAGGAGGAGCGTTGCAAGCTTAGTTGACCAGTTGCCAATAGATTCAGGCAACACACCCCCAAAATTGTTTACGTTCAGTGCCAATACCTCTAAGTTGGAGACGTTGGTCAAAGAAGACAGGAACCCCAAATCTTCAATTTCCCCATTACCAAGATTGTTGGAAGTGACACTAAAAAAATGAAGCCGTTGGAGCTTTTCCAAGGAAGGAACTTTTCCAGTAAGATTGTTACCGTTGCAGGAGAAGTATTCTAGATTTGAAGCATTGGATAATGAAACAGGAATGGACCCAGTGAACCGGTTGCCGCTAAGGCTAAGGTCCTGGAGATTAGGAAGAGTGATGCCTAAGTTGGAGGGAAGATTCCCATGTAAATGGTTAAAGGACACGGCAAAAAATATTAGAGAAGAGAGATTGGAGAGTGAGGGAGGGATGGTCCCAGACAAGCCATTTGCATTCAGTGCAACATGCGTTAGAGTTATTAGTTGGAAAAGGGAAGCAGGAATGGTGCCAACAATGTTATTTTGAGTTGCAGAAAGTCGCTCAAGTGAGGATAAGTTACCAAAAGAACGAGGGATTCCTCCTGATAAACTGTTGGCATGAATGAAAAGATATTGGAGTTTTGACAAGGAGCCAAGCTCTGCAGGAATTTTCCCCACCAGCCTGTTCCATCCAACATAGATATACATGAGTTTAGAGCAACTGGATAAATTGGCAGGAATTTCACCACTGAGAGAATTATTACTCAGAAATAGCATCTGCAATCTGCGCAAATGGCCGATTTCTGGAGGGATTTCATGGTTGAAGCCATTCTCCTCCAGTTGTAGTACTCTCAGAAAGCTCAGATTCCCGATGTGTGGTGATATGGATCCCACCAGTTTCTGGGACTGCAGGTCCAACATGGTGACTCTTTGATGCCTTCTACCGCATTTAACACCACGCCATTGACAGAAGTGGATGGATTTGTTCCATGATTTCAGAACCCCGAGAGGATCATCAGTTATTTTGGCCTTGAATTCAAGCAAGGCCAGTTGATCTGTCTCATTGCCACCCAGAGCGTAAGCAGCTAAGCCCCTGCAGACTGAAAAAAGAAAGACTATAGCAAGAATCCCAGCAAAATCCTTGCAAGAAAGCTCCATAGAGTTGAACTAGAAGCTCCCAACAAAAAGAAAGAAAGATTATAGCAGAAATTAAAGCTTTTCAAATGAGCCCTGAAAATTGATACTACTCCATGCTTAAGCAATTCTAGCACTTGAATGGCACTACATTTGGACTCGACCCTCTGAGTACTACCTTACATATACAGATATACTTGCTTGCTTTTTCTTTTCATGTGGTTGAGAAAATTGGTAATTCTCGAGCCACTTCTCAGCGGGGGCTGGGCAACAGCTGTATATGAATTAATGCTACCACTCTAGTCCACTCTACGTACTTAACAAGTGCGTCCAAGTCCATGTGAACCAAACTTTGGAGGATGAGGACTTCTACCATTTCAAAATATTTTCGCTGTTCCCTCACTTTCCCAAGTCAATTCGGCCAGCTTTGTTTCCTTCTAGTGTCATGTTCAAAGACCAATTCAGTTGGCTTCTCTTCCATGTTCTGCACCTTGTCCCAAATTTCAAAGACTAGCTAGTTGTGGAACTATCTCTGCACCCCGTTCGAATGCCTTACAATACATAAGAAACTACAAAGCTATGTATGAAGTATATATCCACAAAATTTATTTTCAAAGTTTTCATTTTGAAACTTGAAATCAGAAATGTGAATTCATGTTAAAGTTGTTGAGATATTAGGAATGTTTTCCTTATATCATTCTTTCCTTGTATCATTTAGTGTTGGGATATTAGGAATGTTTAGATATTAGGAAAGTTGAGATATTAGGAATATTGAGATATTATGAATATTGAGATATTAGGATATTAGTTTTTATTTCCTTATATCATTCTTTCCTTGTATCATTCTTTCCCATTCTTAGAATGGTGATTACCCTCTATATATACTCTGTACATGAACGAATGAAAAAATGAATGAAAAAACTACCATTTATCAATTTGAAGATGGTATCAAAGCCATGGAATTGAAATCCTAGATATTTTGTCGCTATGGTAGTCCGACAACGATCAACCATCCTAAGACAAGCCCTAATATTGATAAGTCAACCTTCAAATGCACTCACTGCAATAAGACTGATCCCACCAGTCTGGATATCCCACAATTTCAAAGTAACGACTCTTGGTATGACCAGGAAAACAATGAGGAACCGAGGGTTTAAACCATGGACCTTTAGATCATGTTTAGGCTATCACCACTTTGTTATTAATGATAATAATCGTGATCAACGGAAGAAGGATTCCAAGAAAACCTCGACTGCAACTGTTGCCGAAATAAAAACAAAGGCTAATGTTGCTGAGAAAGCCTTTGCATTGGTAGCCACTACAAATCATGGTGGTAAGTTTTTAAATACTTTTACATCTGTTATTAATAGTGCATAGATAATTGATTCCAGTGCTACAGATCATATGACTTTTGATTCTAGACAGGTTTCACCCCTTAGACCTTCCTCATAAAAAATTGTTTCCACAGCCAATGGTAACACAACCCCAGTCATTTGGAAAGGATCCTTAACTCTTACTGATACTTTGAATTTGAATTCTATTTTAGTTTTTCCATCTCTAGATTACAATCTTTTGTCAGTTTCTCAAATCACTGCAGCCTTATCTTGTATTGTCCTTTTTTGGCCTGAATTTTGTGTGATTAAGGACATCCAAACAAGACAGACGATTGGTTGTGGTATTAAGCGAGGAAAACTCTATTACTTGGACTTGCAGTCAAAGGATTCAAATAAGTTGCAACAAGCCTTGATGGCACATGGATCTGAGGAGGAGAAGAAAAAGTTTGAAATTTGGTTGTGGCATCGACGTCTAGGACATGCTTCCTTTGGTTATTTAAAAAAATTGTTTCCTAGTTTGTTTGCAAATAGTGATATTTCTGGTTTCCGTTGTGATATTTGTGAATTGGCTAAAAGTCATCGTGCTTCGTTTCCATTAATTTTGAATAAAAGTCCGCTTCCTTTTATGGTTATACATTCTGATGTTTGGGGCCATCCAAAGTCTCAACTTTGAGTGGCTCACATTGGTTTGTTACTTTTATTGATGATTGTACCAGAATGACATGGTTATGCTTGATGAAGACCAAAGATGAAGTGAACTTGTTGTTTCAAAAATTTCATAAAATGATTGAAACTCAGTACAATGCAAAGGTTCGGGTTTTGCATAGTGATAATAGTAGAGAATATCAGAGTTCTGATCTTCAAAAGTATTTGGAAGAACATGGCATCATTCATCAGACTACTTGTTCCAATACACCCCAGCAAAATGGAGTCGCTGAACGGAAAAATCGGCACTTGTTAGAGGTTGTTCGTGCTTCCTTGATAGCAGCAAAAATACCAATATCTTATTGGGGAGAAGCAATCACATCTGTCGCATACTTGATCAATCAGGTACCTTCTAGTTCAATTAACTTCCAAACACCTCTCCAAGCTCTTACTAATGTCATAGTTGCCCCAACTGTCCCAAATCTACCTCCTCGTGTTTTTGGTTGCATGGCATTTGTGCATCTACACAAACACCAATGCACCAAGTTAACTTCTCATGCATTGTAATGTGTGTTTGTTGGATATGCATTGCACAAAAAGGGATATCGATGTTACCATCCTCCAACTCGACGAATGTTTATTACAATGGATGTGATGTTTCATGAAGATTCGATGTATTTTTCATCTGAGTCTGAACTTCAGGGGGAGTACCATAAGGAAATTCAGACTCTCAATTATGATTATCATATCTATGAGGAGGATGAATCTGGACAATCTGAACTAGTGAACCAGGAAGCGGGTGAGTTGGATATGAGTGGTCAACAATTTGGGTCCGAAGATGTCTTCACTGAAATACCAAACCAATCGTCATCTGCTGAGGGTGTTCTTAATTTGGAACCTGATTCATTCATAAAACGGTTACCACACCGTCATAATAGAGGTATTTCTAAACCCACATATGAACCTGAATTGTCTATCAAAGTCAAATATCTCATGAGCAACTATGTGTCTAACCATCGTTTTTCTGAATCAAATAAGTCATTTGTAAATCAATTATCTACTGTAGCTATTCCTAACAGTGTGCAGGAAGCCTTAGCTGATCCAAGGTGGAAAGCAGCCATGAATGAAGAGATGAAATCATTGTAGAAGAATGAAACATGGGAACTCGTAAAATGTCCATCAGGAAAGAAGCCAGTTGGGTGTCGTTGGATCTATACTGTGAAGTACAAGGCAGATGGTAGTATTGAACGATTTAAAGCAAGACTGGTAGCAAAATGGTACACTCAAACTTATGGAATTGACTACTCAGAGACATTTGCACCTGTAGCTAAGATCAACACAGTTCGAGTATTACTGTCTTTAGTTGCAAACCTAGATTGGCCATTACAAGAGTTCGATGTGAAAAATGCCTTTCTGCATGGCGAGTTATCTGAAGAAGTATATATGGATCTTCCACCAGGATGCATGGTGTCAGAAAAGCAATGTCAGAAGGTGTGCAAATTGAAGAAGTCATTGTATGGGTTGAAGCAATCCCCGAGAGCATGGTTTGGAAGGTTCACAAAATCAATGAGAGCTTTTGGCTATCGTCAAAGTAATTCAAATCACACTTTGTTCCTGAAAAAGCAACATGGTAAGATTACAGCACTTATCGTATATGTGGATGACATGGTAGTTACAGGAAATGATCCTGAAGAAAGAAAAGCTTTGCAAAATTATCTATTTAGAGAATTCGAAATGAAATATCTAGGTCCTCTGAAATACTTTCTTGGGATTAAAGTTTCTTGATCAAGTGAAGGAATTTTTCTGTCTCAAAGAAAGTATGTCTTAGATCTTTTACAGGAGACTAGAATGTCGGGATGTCAACCTGTTGATACACCAATAGAAAAAGGTCTAAAATTGTGTGTTGAGCCTAATCAAGTATCAACCGATAAGGGAAGATACCAAAGACTTGTGGGGAGATTAATGTACTTAGCTCATACAAGACCAGATCTTGCTTATGCATTGAGTGTAGTAAGTCAATACATGCATAATCCTGGAGAGCAACATATGAATGCAGTCATGCATATTTTGAGGTATTTGAAGAATGCTCATAGGAAGGGAATTTTGTTCACTAAAAATGTTGATCATCAAAGTATAGAAGTATATACTGATGTTGATTGAGCCGGTGCAGTGGATGATAGGCGATCTACATCTGGTTACTTTACCTTTGTAGGTGGTAATCTTATGACATGGAAAAATAAGAAGCAGAATGTCGTCGCTCGTTCAAGTGCAGAAGCGGAATTTAGGGGTATGACTCTAGGACTTTGTGAGGCATTATGGCTAAGACTCCTCTTACAGGATTTAGGTTACCTATCTAGGCAACCAATCCGATTGTTTTGTGACAATAAAGTCGCATGTGATATTGCTCATAATCCAGTACAACATGATCATACAAACCATGTCGAGGTGGACAGATTCTTCATTAAGGAGAAGTTGGATGATAAGATTGTGGAATTGCCTAAGATTCGATCAAAAGATCAATTGGTTGATATCCTCACCAAAGTTGCAGTCTCAAGTCGAGTGTTCTCAAAATTTTTAGACAAGTTGGGCATGTGTGACATCTATGCACCAACTTGAGGGGGAGTGTTGAGATATTAGGAATGTTTAGATATTAAGAAAGTTGAGATATTAGGAATGTTGAGATATTAGGATATTAGTTGTTCTTTCCTTATATCATTCATTCCTTGTATCATTCTTTCCCATTCTTAAAATGGTGATTACCCTCTATATATACTTTGTACATGAACGAATGAAATAATTAAATGAAAAACTACCATTCATCAATTTGAAGATGCACTAGTAGATGAAACCCAACTTTCTGTGATATGAACACAACGTTAACATTCTTCTATTTTATTTCTTTCTTAATTGTTGTCTGTTTGCCATAAAACCTTTGCTAGCTTTCTTGACGTTGGGATTGTTTTTGGGAGGTTCAAACTGTGTTTTTTGATGCTTCGTTGTCCTGTTGTGTACAATAGACTTGGATGTTTCAATGCAATTTCCCTTTGTTTCTTTGGTTCTTTTTAACAATTTTTGCTTCCATATACCCATATAGAAAAAGAAAAAGAGAACCACAATTTTTATAACACCATCTTCATAGTATAGCAGAAGTGTAGTCAGCAGTAGGCAGTAAGTCAGCCGAATGAACTACATCTATATACTGCGATAAAATAATCATTTTTTATAAGAATAAACTATTTATGTAACACAATAAAAAACAAACAACTTAACACCTAATAATGAAATACTAAGGAGGCGTTTAATAAAACTTAATACTTATTACTTAATAATTTAAGTTGACTTTAAGTTAAATTATATTTAAGTTGTTAATTTAAAACTTATTACTTTTAAATTAAGATTGTTTGATAAAATTAACTTAAAATTTGTTTTAAATCATCAAATTAATATATTTATCCTCATAAATTATAGTTAAGGTAAAAAAGGTCGAGTAACAATGGAGGTTGTAGAGTAGGAAAGGAGATCATTAAGGTAATTAGAGTAAATGAGAGTAAAAAAGTAAAATGAAGATGTGAACTTGAGAATAAGTTAATTATTTGTATCATTACTTAAATTTATTTTTTACTTTAAGTTATACCATAATTAAATCATTTTACCAAACATACTTAATTTACTTAATGACTCAAATTAAATTATTAAGTCACATTAAGTTATTAAGTTGGTTTACCAAACACACCGTCATTAAGTAAAAAATAAATAATTTAATACTTAATGAAATTAAAAGGGTATTTAGTAAATCAACTTAATGACTTAAATGGCTTGATAACTTAATTTAAGTTATTAAGTAAATTAAATTTATTTGGTAAAACTTAATATAACAACTTAAAGTTAAAAATGACTTTAAGTATTAAGTCAAAATAATTAACTTATTTTTAATCTCAAATCTCTTTTGTCTTATTTGCCCATATTTAACAATCATAACTTCATATCCATAACTTATTTTTTATAGTAATATTTTAAGGTTATCTTATATATTTACAATACTTTAAGTATAGATGTTTAATAAATAAATTTACTCCTTAAGATTAATAAAAATAGATATTAGTTATAATTAATGATGATAAACATTAATTACAACTCATGAAGTTAAATATGTCAATTTGATAACTTAAAATAAATTTTAAGTTAATTTTATTAAATAACCTTAGTACTTAAAGTAAAAAAAATAAGTAATAAGTTTTAAATTAAGGGGATGTTTGGTATAACTTCATATTTATTACTTAATGACTTAAGTTAACTTTAAATTAAAATATACTTAAGTTGTTGACTTAAAACTTATTACTTAATTCTTACTTTAAGTATTATAGTTGTTTGATAAAATTAACTTAAACTTTATTTTAAATCATCAAATTAACATATTTATTCTCATAAATTATAACTAGAACAAATGAGGTCAAGTAACAATAGAAGTCTTAGAGTAGTAAGAGAAATCATAAAGGTAATTAGGGCAAATGGGGGTAAAAAGGTAAAATGAAGATATAGACTTAAGAATAAGTTAATTATTTTTACTTATTACTTGTTGTTTTTTACTTTAAGTTGTAGCATTAAGTTATTTTATCAAATATACTTAATTTACTTAATGACTTAATTTTAGTTATTAAGTCACTTTAAGTTATTAATTTGGTTTACCAAACATCAACTTAATTAAGAATAATTTAGTTTAAAATCAACTTAAGTTATTAAATAATAAGTATTAAGTTTTACCAAACATCTGCTAAATTTTATTTATATTTAAGTTGCTTCATCATCAAAGTAAATCAAGTTTTTTTGGAAAATAAGAGCAAATTGAATTAGAATGATTAAAATCAATCCATTTTATATTTAGATTAATTACAACAACATGCACCAAAAATATAAGAGCAAGTTTAATTTGAATAATTCAAAGAGAGCAAGTTGAATCTGATTAATTAAAAACAAGGAGGATGAACATGAATAATTAATAAGGGATCTAATATGTGTTTGGACACATTGTAAACAATGTCAAAAAAAGAGGAGCAAGTTGAATTAGAATAATTGAAATCAATCCATGTCATATTTGAACTAATTACAACAAGAAGTGCCAAAAAGATAAGAGTAACTTTAATTTGAATAATTAAAAGAGAGCAAGTCAAATTTAATTAATTAAAAACAAGCCAGACGAACATGAATAATTAATAAGAATCTAATATGAGTTTGTCCTCATTGTAAAACATGTCAAAAAAAAAAAAAAAGGAGCAAGATGACGTAGAATAATTAAAATCAGTCCATGTCATATTTGGACTAATTACAACAAGAAGTGGCAAAAAGATAAAAGCAAGTTTAATTTGAATAATTAAAAGAGAGGAAGTTGAATTTAATTAATTAAAAGCAAGCCAGACGAACATGAATAATTAATAAGGATCTAATATGAGTTTGCCCTCATTGTAAAACATGTCAAAAAAAAGAAAAAAAAAGGAGCAAGTTGACGTAGAATAATTAAAATCAATCCATGTCATATTTGGACTAATTACAACAAGTGGCAAAAAGATAAGAGCAAGTTTAATTTGAATAATTAAAAGAGAGCAAGTTGAATTTAATTAATTAAAAGCAAGCCAAACGAACATGAATAATTAATAAGGATCTAATATGAGTTTGTCCTCATTGTAAAACATGTCAAAAAAAAGAAAAAAAAAAGGAGCAAGTTGACGTAGAATAATTAAAATCAATCCATGTCATATTTGGACTAATTACAACAAGTGGCAAAAAGATAAGAGCAAGTTTAATTTGAATAATTAAAAGAGAGCAAGTTGAATTTAATTAATTTAAAGCAAGCCAGACGAACATGAATAATTAATAAGAATCTAATATGAGTTTGTCCTCATTGTAAAAAATGTCATAAAAAAAGGGGGGCATGTTGAATTAGAATAATTAAAATCAATTGACTAATTATAATGGTTGGAAAGTGTCCCAATTTCTTTGTTAGTATAGATTCCTTTTTCTATAAAGAACATTATATGAAATATTTCCTAAATTGATGTAATTGTAATATTAGTTTTCCTTATCAAATAAGAAAAGATATTAGGTAAATATTCTAGCTAGGCGATGAGAGGCAAAGGATATGAGAAGGAGATGAACTTGTAAAGATTATACGAAGTGGTTAAAAATATGAGAAAAAGTGGAAGACATCGATGGAGGTAGAGACTCATAATTCAAGATGTAGATATAAAGAAAGATTATAGCAGAAATTAAAGCTTTTCAAATGAGCCCTGCAAGTTGATTCTACTCCATGCTTAAGCAATTCTAGCACTTGAATGGCACCACATTTGGATTGGACTCAGACCCTCCTACCTTACACATACTCCGAAAAGTGGGATTTAACTCACTTATTTAAAAAAATATAGAAAAAATAACTTAAATTTTTATAAATCATATTTATTTTCACCTATTTAAAAATATTTTAAAATATATCCACTTTTTCATAACTCAAATAATTATTTCTTAAAATTTACATATTAATAATACCAATTAATAATTTTGTTTACCATGAGAATTGATTGAGATTAATAAAATAAGAAATTTTAAAAATTAAAAATACAATTAAAACTAAAAAAAAAAACTTTAAAGCTGAAAATATAAAAATAAAATATTAACTTTCACTAAATTAATTAAAGCACTTTGATAGAAAATATAAATATCGAGAAATTCAATGAACGTAAATATTTTATTTTTAAATTTTTAAGCTTTATTGGTTTTTAATTATATTTAATTTTTATGTATTTTAGTTTTAATTATATTTTTAATTTTTAAAATTATGTAAACTAACAAAATTTTTATTCAATTTTATTAAATAAAATAAGAAAATGAGAAGAAGAGATTTATATAATATACTATATAAAACCATAATTAACTAGAAGATTAGAAAGATTTTATTTATAATCCTTGATATTTTTTTCATAGTAATTTGTATCTCATATTATATAATAAAAAATTTATAATATATTTATTTGGAAAACACTTTTATTAAATTAAAATAATAAATTAATTTTGGATAATTTTATTTAATATTATCTAGTGAATAGTATTTTAGGAAATAATTATTCAAGTTATGAAAAAGTATATATATTTTTAAATATTTTTAAATGAATGGAAATAAAATTAATTTATAAAAGTTAAGGTTTTTTTTTTTTTTTTCTTTTGAAAATTATTGAATCAAAAAGTGACTTTTCCCTCCATGCTTTTTCTTTTCATGTGGTTGAGAAAATTGGCAAGGTAATTCTCGAGCCACTTCATTCTGAAACTTGAAATCAGAAATGTGAATTCATGTTAAAGAAGCTCCTATGTAATGGCACCAACATTCATCTTCCTTCTATGGTCCATATTCCGTTAAAAACACTAAAAAACTTGCATATTTCCGTTAAAAACACATGCTTACATCATTTGAGGGTTTTTATACTAATAATTAAATAAAAATTTAATGGGATAAAAAAAAAAGTTAAAAGAAAAATTATGTTCATTATATGTGTCATTTCCATGTATACAAAACTAATCATGTAATTTATTTTTAAAAATATTAAAATAGGAGTATTCTAATTATGATCTAAAAATATTAAAATGAGAGCATGATCTAAAAATATTAATTAATTTCCTTGTATCAAATAAAATATATTTTAATCTTTCTTATTAAAGATGAAAAATTGGTCTCATTTTTTTTCAAATATTTTCTATCATATTACACTTTTATCCTATTTTTCCTTAAAATTAAAAGACTAGCCGTGTTAGTGACGTTTCTTTAATGGCCAATATGTGAGCCCACAAGCCAGTAGGATTGGCCCGGTCTTGAAAATCGCCCAATCCAATGAATTTGCGAGCCTATAAATCCAGAAGTGAGTTGGCGGACAGTGAGGCATCCGGAGCTTTATCTTCTCGTGCGGTTGAGAAAATTAGCACTTCGGGGTCTCCAGCTTGTGATTTGTGTCTTATTAAAAGTCAAAGTCAGTTGGCTTTTCTTCCATGTTGCCAAACTCTTCTCTGCACCTTGAAGCTATTAAACATCAACGAAATTTACTTTTGAAGTTCTCATTCTATACGAATTCATGTTAAAGAAGTCAGGAAGCAATGATAAAATTAATCTCCCCTTAGATCATTGATCTCTTTATTCTTGCGTATGTACTTCAAGAAAACCGCTACCTATAAAGAAAAAGTATTCAACATGTTGTCCGCTACACGTTCAAAATCGTATTTTCTAGGGACACATACTATTTAAGTTGCATGTCGGACACTTAAATTCAATTATTTGCCAAAAGAAAACTTATATGTTGGCATATTGGAGGATTAGTTGCGTGCATCGACTCTTTTTGTGTTCGAATGTTGTGAGTGTTTGGGTGAACGTACTATAAAACTATGGTACGTGTCTTTTCTATCAGCAATTCCTTTTAAAAAAGATAACATGTGAGGTCCTACATTATATTAAGAAGCTATAAATGTAATGTTGTTTTGGTTATGAGGAAAAATAGTAACCAATGTCAAATATAATTAAAATTTACCAAAATTTTAATTATTTAATCTATAAATAAGTGAAAAAAAAGTTTAAAGGAATATATAAAAGTAATTTATTGACTTCATATCAATTTAGAGAAAAATGATGAATATGTATCATTTATATGTGTATAAAACAATCAACATAATTTATTTTTAAAATTTATAAAAATATTAAAATGACCTAAATAATATTAATTACTCACCTTATATGAAATAGAATAAATTTATTGAAAAAATTAAAAATGGGCCTCATGTTTTTAAATATTTTCATCTTAATTTAATTTTGCATAAAATTAAAACACTAAGGTCATGTTTGATTAGCCAAATATAGCATGGGATGGGATAAAAGAGAAAATATTATATCATATTTCATGTTTGATTGATGATGGAATATGATAAGTTATCTTATCACTTATCTTATCTTATGTTCAACCAAACATAGGATAAGATAAATGGTATGATACATTATTCATCATTTTTTTTCACGTAAGATATGTTAATTTCATGGTAAGATATGGAACATACATATGTCATGTATTAAAATTTTATTTTTTTTATCAATTTTTTATTTTTTAATATACTTATTTTACAAAATAAATTTTTATTATTATAAATTAAATTTATGATTGAAAAACAAAAACAAAAAAGAAATATTTATAAAACAATATTAATATATAATATATAAATTATTTTTATATATTAAATAACATAATATAAAAAATATTTGTAAAATTTAAATATTTTAATCATGAATATTGTTATATTAATATTGTTAAACATAACAAAATTTTCATTTTTTAAATAGAAAATATTTGAATGTGATATAATTTTTATTTTAAACAACATGGAAAATAATATATTTCATATTAGTTTTTATTTATTTCATAAATTAATTATAATATAATATATCTCATTGGATATATTACCGGATATCATATCCCATCGAAAATAATATCCTAAAATATGTCTATTTTATCCGATGGGATATAATATCCTATGATACACATGTCCTGTCATATCCCACCAATGAAACGTAACCTAATCATGTTAGGTGATGTTTGTTTTTTTACTTAATTCTAAATAGAACTTTAATGTTTAATAGTATTAAATATTAAATTGTTTGTTTTTGTAGTATTTTATTTTTATTAAATATTAAAAAAATAAAAAAAAAATTAATATATTATTTTTTCTATTTAAAAAAAGTTAAATACTTTGATGGTGTTTGTTTTTTTGGCTTAATTCTAACTAGAACTTTTATTTAACTTAATACTAAATAATGTTTAATAGTATTAAGTATTAAGTTGTTTGGTTTTTTTAATATTTTATTTCTATTAACTTAGTGCTAAAACATTGAGAATGTTTTTTTTTTTAAACAAGAGCCCCCTTCCGTGCTCCTGTGCCTGTCAATAAGCCCACCTACATAAACCCCTCTACCCCCTCCATCACTTGGCCATCACTCTCCTTTGTATCATTCTCTCTTTCAAGCATTTTCACAAACACTTCCCGCACGAAACGTTTTCTTCCTTTCTTTTTAGTAACTTTAACATGACCAGACCTCAGCAGCAATATCGAGGCATCCGACATAGGCATTAGGGTAGTTGGGTTTCACACACATGAACATGTACATGTTTCGGTTTCGGTTTTGTTCACATTTCGATGTTCACTTCCAAGTTGCTAATTGAAATCATGTTTGTGCAGGAAGACTGGAATTTGGCTGGGCACATTCGAAACGATGGAGGACGACTGCTCGGGCCTATGACGAGGCGGCGAGGCTCATGTGTGGTCCGAGGGCGAGAACCAACTTCCCTTACAATCCAAACGCCTCCCAGTTATCGTCTTCCAAGCTTCTTTAAGCTATTTTAACTTTCTTTTCTATTTAGCCAAAAAATTTTAAAATTCAGTAATAAGTCATCAAAAATTAGAAAAATAAACAACCTAAATTCTAAAAGTAAATTGCTTTAAGCAAAAAGCCAAAAAAACAAATGTCACCTTTGTCTTTTTCTATTCAGTAAAAAATTTATAATAATTCATAAAAAAAGTAAAAAAAAACAGACATCCAAAACTAAGCAAAAAAAACCAAAAAAAAACAAACATCCTCTTAGTGAAGACCACTGTGAGACAACAAGCCAGTAGAATTGGGCCGGTCTTGAAAATGGCCCAGTCCAATGAATTTGCGAGCCTATAAATCGAGAAGTGAGTTCGCGGACAGCGAGGCATCTGGAGCATCACACTGCTAGTAAGAGAGCCAGAAGCGAACCTCGCGCGTCGGCTTCACACATCGTTCCACCAACGCATTAACCATGGCTTCATTCACCGACTCGTTCGGTCAACCCGGGGACGAGTCACGACCCGCAGCCGCCGCCTCCACTCGCCCCTTTGATGACGATGGCTACCTCGGCTATGACCCCCGCCTCCCTTCCCAGCGATTCGACTCGTTCACCAACTTCGCCGATTCCGAGTCCGTCAAGGAATCGGTCGAGGACTCGCCGATCTACAACAGCGCCTCCTACGCCGCTGCCGACGATGTGTTCACTTCTCAGCCAATCCCGGATACTCCCTCTCCTCCCCCGATCTATGTCTCCGGCGGTGGATTCGCTGCGGATCAGCATGAATTCTCGTCCTTTTCGCCCGAAGCAAACGGGAAGGTGTTCGATGAAGGTTTTGCTGGATCGGATGGTCCGATTCTCCCGCCTCCTACGGAGATGCAGTCGGAGGAGGGTTTTGCTCTCAGAGAGTGGAGAAGGTAGGTGGATCTTGATTCTGTTTTTCATTTCAGATCTGTGTGGCAATTTTGAGAATTCACTAGATATTTCGCCGCTTTATTTATTTTGGCAATTAGTTTGAACTGATTTTTAGGTATAGGGTCTGTTTGGTTGATGAGGTAACAGAAGAGCAAAGGAAAATAGGTTCGAACTTTAGATTTTTTTTTTTCCTTCTAAGAAAACGAAATTTTCGATCATTCAAATAATTGCAAAAAGATTAGTTCAATTGGTTGTTTGCTTTTTGGCAAATCAAAACAGGGGATATTATAAGCTTTCATTTTGCTTTCTTTTTTTTCGTCCCACTGCAACCACTCGGCCAATAGTATTAGCGTTTTATGAAATAGGATTCGAATCTCTGTTGGCTCAACAGGCCCAGTTAGTTGAAATTAACCGTGGACGTTTATAGATCTATCCAACTTTAATACTGTCTAAATTTCTGTTTGCTAGGTTTAGTGAAGAAGTGATTGTGTAGCAGTGATTTTCTGAATCAAGTTTCAATTTTCATTTCTAATTTATTTGTCTATATGCATTTCACACGTGAGTGATTCCTTTTACATAGAATTAACTAGGATTATCACCTTATTCCTACTCCAGCGGCTTCAACTTTGTGAGTTAAGCATTGATAAAAGATATTGCCATTGTGGCATGCAGACAGAATGCAATTACACTGGAGGAGAAGGAAAAGAGGGAGAAAGAATTGTTGAGCCAAATTATTGATGAAGCAGATGAGTACAAAGTGGAATTCTACAGGAGAAGGACTATAACCTGTGAAACAAACAAAACCACAAACAGGGAAAAGGAGAAGGTAAGATTTGGGATTCTTTTTTAGCTGTTCAGTTATTTCTTTATTTAAACTTGTCGATTTTTCTTATTTGGTTATCACTAGGCTGTTTCCATTGGAAATAAGCACCTATCATAAATATGTGGCTTGAGTGTGCCTATTCCTGTAGGAAAGATAGCAGGGTTTTCTTACTATCTATTTTAAGTATCTTGAATCATATAACCGTTCTACAACCTTCACATTGATGGCTTATCTGTGAATCAGCTTATCTTTCAGTTTGATGGGTGATTTGGGCCTCGATCATTTACTCAATAGAAGCCACACAACACTTTCTATGACTTAAGAGATTGGTTTTAAGAGCATTTGGATGGCATGTTCAGGCATTAAGGGTAGAGGGCAGTAGTAGGAACTAGGAGGTATTGACTTATGCCTTAGAATTCTATTCTTATTCTATAAATTAATAAATAATGCAGTTCACACAAGCAGGTGGGGGTTTGATAGGCTTATGAAATGAAAACAAATTCCTAATTGTTTTTCTTAATGTTTGTTTGGATATGCTTCCTATTTTTTTTATGTTTAAAATTAGAAAATAATAGTAACTTTTATAGAAGATACAAAAACTTTAGAGACTTATATGAAAAATAATGGTTTAAAAAACTGTTTAAAAACATCCAATATTAAAAAAAAAATTACTACCTCAAATCTTAAAATTTCTGAAAGTGATTTCTAAATATATAAGTTAAATCTATACTTTTTGTACAAGATGATGTACTTTTATATGGAAGTTTCTAATTTTAAAAACAAAAAATAGGAAGTTTATCCAAATAGGTAATTAGCTTTGACGCTTAACGTCAAAATTATATTATGGATCACCCAATTTGGATAAGTATGGTATGGATGGTTTAGGCTTACAAACAGTATATAAGTAAAAGTAATGTTCCAATAGGTTTTCTTTTATCGAATGGTTGTATGATATCTTCATGTATAATGTCATGTATCCCCAATGTTAATATGTATTGATTGGGACATGCTGTATTTGACAGTAGCATGACTGCTACAGAAGATGTATAAAAAGAAATGCTATAATTAATATCCCAACCTTCTATTGCTATATACCAACACAATTATCCACGTAGTGAACCTGAGAAGTATATGTTCTAAACTGCCCTTATTGCACATCTCAAGTATTGCACTATGAGTTCTTTAACGCCTGTTTTTTTTCCTTTTTTTGAACTTCTATATTTTCATTAGGATTTCTACTTGTTTTAATGTTTGTTGGGGCTCAGTAATAAGGGATAGGATATGACTAAGAAAATGAAATTACAAAGTTTGTTGATCTTTCCTCACTCTAGAAGACCTAAAACATGAGAACGTTGACTTTGAAAGTCTCTTTTGGATTCTTAGAAGTCTTGACAAAAAAAAAAAGTAGAAACTTCTAGTAAGACTGAAAATATTTAATGAAAAATCATTGTAATTCTGATTGAATTTATTATAAAAGCAAATCCTCAAAGTAGGAACTCCCTTGGACTTGATATCTGATTTGTTTACTCACCTAGAGACAAAAAAAGATGTACTAAAATTCCAGAATAAATTAATAATCATAGAAATGGTTGTTATAGAGTCCTTCCACTTGCTGCAAAGTAGGAAATTGGAGACCCTCATTGAAATTGTTATGCTGCATCTAGGCAAGAATGTTTTGAGAGAAACAGGAGAGAGAAGAGTGCTCAAACTGCCATTTCCAGTTGCAGTTCCCCTAAATTTGTGTAGAGTCTTCTGACATGTCAAGTCACATGATATTCAATGGATCATGCAGATTTGAAAAATAAATCCATTGATTTAGGAAAACAGCACCTTGATCATGACTCAGATTTAGGAGAGAAATGATTGGAACAGTTGGTGTAGAACTAGCACAATGTCATATATAAGGTATATGGAAGTTGGTGAGCTAAACCATATCCTACCAGGGATCTTATTTGTGTCGATCTACGTTGTCTATCAGCTAAATAATGGAGGGGTGGAATTTGTCATGTACGAGGAAAGCTCTCTTGAAAACTGGAAAAAAATAAAATCAAATAAAAAATGCAGTTTTAAAGCAGTCAGTCATGCATTTTTTTTTTCTGACATTTTCAATGATTGCAGTTATTCATAGCCAACCAAGAGAAGTTCCATGCTGAAGCTGATAAGAATTACTGGAAAGCAATTGCAGAGCTCATTCCTAATGAAGTGCCAGCTATAGAAAAGAAGAGAGGGAAGAAGGATCAGGATAAGAAGCCTTCCATTGTTGTGATCCAAGGGCCCAAGCCTGGGAAACCTACTGACCTGTCAAGGATGCGACAAATACTCTTAAAGCTAAAGCACAATACACCTCCCCACCTGAAACCCTCTCCACCACCAGCACCAGCCCCGGCCAAGGACACCAAGACTGGCAATTCTGCCTCTGCTGCTGCTCCCGCCAAGGCTGCTGTTGGGCCAAGCCCCCCTGAGGCTGTTGCTGCTGCTTGATACTTAACTGGTTGCCATCTTTGTCAGCTTTTTTTCTTATATGGATGGATATTTGGTCTCGGAGATTATTATTTTTGGTTTGTTGGGAGTTCTAGCCCTTTTAAGGACACTTTTGATCGGTGGTTTATGTGATGGTGCTAGGTTATATTTTTGTGCATGTTGATGTATAAAACATGGTTTATCTAGACAGCATTTTGGCTGATTATATTGTACCATTGCATTTTGGATGGTATGCCTGTTACCAGTGGCCATTGGATGAGTCTGAACTCAAGCTTGAGGTGACATGAGAGGAGTCAGTTTAAGATTGGTGATTAGATGGGTTGGATGGGTTCAGGTGATGCCAATAATGGTTCCAATGGATCTTGCTATTTATCAGAATCTACATGTGCTTTTTCTTGAGAGAAAATGTTAAAAGTTTCTTAGTGCTGTGCCCTTTCTCATTACCACCACATGCTGAGGATATCTATTTGGGCTCCCATTCAGAAAGTTTGAATGTGTGTATGATTCAAGTGGTCCTGCCACTGAAGAGATTGATCCAAGTCCAGAAATATGTTTGTACAGCACCAGACTGACTACTCATAACTATTGCATTCCCATCATTCAAAATCTGAAGTAGGCGGGTGGAGATATGTGGTCCAGTTGCAGCTTTTATTAACAGACTGCCACATGAAAGTCCAAAAGATCCAAGCCATTAAGTTCTGCCAAAGGGTGGGAACTCAGAGGCCATTCAAACACTCATCTATGAGCCCTATATGGATGCACTGATGCTCAAAATAGAAACCATGTTCGATCCAAAGGTCTCACAGACCTATCACTTTAAAAACCAATTCATTGTGTTTGACTCTGACCCAAGGGCTTCACACAACCTAATTTTGCTTGCTTATGCCTTAGGCCCGCAACAAAACTCTCATGTTAACATTCCACTCAACTCTTACTATTATGGGTCTAATATGAATCCCTGTATCATCTCCCCAGTTACAGTAATCTTTACCAAATGAACAGCACAAGGCACCAGTGTCATTCTCAGGTTTTAACATCAGTGGCAAACATCAATATATCATCATGAACTCGTTCTCAAGGAATCCTCCAAAGAAGTTAACAATGAAAATGAAAAACTTGAAGCATAAACAGCAACAGGCAAGAAAGATGTTATTTGAACAAGCGAAGGAGAACAGAATGGGCAATGAATTTCATACAGTTGACTTTGCTGCTTTGACCACTCTGCTACTTGTTTCTGCATGATCTATCACATAGGAGTATTAATGCCATCAGCAGACTAAACAGTTGTCATATCATTATGCAAGAAGATATGAAAAGAGATCAAGCTTCCAAAGCCAATCAGCAATACCTCACCGTGTAGAAAATGAGCCAGAAAGATGGCTTAGAACATAACTGCCTAATAATACAAAGGTGATGAATGATATAATCTTTAACTGCCAGTCAATCCAATAAACTTTACATAAATCATAGAGGCATGTTGCACATCAGTTCTTCCCGGAAACTGCTCCCCTTTCAACTGCCGGGTAGCAGAGATCCCAAATAAAATATAAAGTGGATTAGAAAAGTAGTTCAGAGTTCAGGATGGTGAAGTGCTCTGGCTATCATCTGCCACGTAAGCTGGCAGGAGACGGCCGACCCCCTCTCTCACTGCCAATATCATCTTCTATTTCACCCCCATCTACACAAAGGGCATTGTTGTTGACACTCACTTCAGAACTAGCATTACTGCTTGTGGCAAGAGGGGAATCTGAAACACTAACTGTTCTGCTTCGTGTAGGCCCTGACCTCACACTGTACATAGAGGACGCTGGAATATTTGTCATCAGGGGCCGTAGATTACCTGGAATGCTTCGCCTTATGTCCTGCCAAGAGCAAATCCCAAATTAAGGGAAAAAAAAAAATGATACTACTTCCTTCTCCTTTTAAATAATCCGAATGGGAAATAAATAAGAGAAAAGGGGTTTTGTAGGATCAATCTGGGCTTTATGAAAGAAAGGATAAAAACTGGCTTGACCATAGAGAAGAGAGAAACATATTCTGGTGTGATAAATGAAGACAGTTTTGAAATATTCCACCTCAACAAACTTATAAACCTCACATATTCTAAAACCAGGATCCTAGCCTAAACCCATAGATAATAAACCAAATAAAATGTAAAGAGATGCATACCATATGTCTAATAGCCATATCCAGAGATTTCTTTGAGAGTGTTCTTCCAAAGCCAGAGCTGTCCGGGGATGAAGCCAACTTCCCAGACAAGTTACCACGAGGAGAATGTTTGTCTTCTTGCTTAGGGGGGACCAGTTTTCTCATATTTATCACCCTTTCAACCATTTTTGTTCCAATTAAAACAGGGCTTACATTGTCACTAACTTTTGAAAGCCCACGGCTCACTGCAGGAACTGAGCTTCCACTGGTATGAATAATGCCATTGGGAGGACGACCTCTTGCTGGAGAGCATGATTGCCGCCTTGGCCTTCCATTAGGAGCAGCATCAACAGAAGAAGATCGAGCAATAGGTGCACTAGGCCTACCCCTTGAGGCCGAAACTGGCCTTTCAGGAGCTGATGTCCTTAAATTTGGAGGAGCATCAAGCGAGTAACCAGGCATCTCCAATGGCTTCCATGGTCTGGACTTCACAGTTGGGGAACTCCCACGGGATGGCACTGGGTTTCTTGATGTAGCAGGACCTGATTTTGTGACTGACGAAGTAGATTTAATTGGAGGAGCAGATAAATTTGATACACTTGAAGGTGTAGAGGGTCGACGAGTTGGTGTCGCAGCCCTTGATACAGGCTTGGATGCCGGAATGGAGGGCCTGGATGTTGGCGTTGAAGATCTTGCTGTAGACCTGGTTACAGGTGTAGATGATCTTGCAGGAACTGTGGGCTTTGTTGAAGTTAGGGTGGCCCGAGAAGTAGGTGTTGCTGGTCTTGAAGGTCTAGTTGTGGCAGTCAATGTCGGACGTCCAGTTGGTGTTGCAGGTCTTGATCCTGGACCCCCTGATGATGATGGCCTGCGGATTCCTGCACTTGAGGAATTCAACCCAGGGGAGGAAGCTGGATGTTTAGATACTAAGCTGCTCCTTGCAGCAGGCTCTGGCTGGGGGTTTGCTAACTATAACCAAAATATACAAACAACATGAGTTCATGACTTTGGGAGAATAAGAGCCCAGAAATTCCTAAACATTAGATATTAGAACAGAAACACTTTTTAAGCATCTCATTAAACAGAATTGAACTGTTGAGAAGAAGTATTATTGTTTTTATGGGAACTCATTAACAATTCTTGACTCCATGTTAGCTGAGATTATAAAGACTCTTAGAATACTTCTTGCACTTGGTGGTTCAAAGGAACTGAGCCTTGTTCAAATGATAGTGAGATAGTGTAAAATTCAAAAAGAACTGATGTAGTTGAACTTGGTATATCAATGTTATACAATTTAAAGATGTAATAGCAAGTTTACCACACGAGAAAGATGAGGAAACAATTTTTTTTCTTAAGTTAAGTAGTTAGTCATTTTTTCTTTTCTGTTGAGGGCTTCCTGAAAACCAATATCCTATTAGACCAATACAATATCAAACTACTAATTTCATCCAAAATTTTTAGCCATTAGATAAGGGTAAGAAAATGTAAGCAATTGAACCAATATCATTAATAGAGTCAGCCCTTGGGGCCTAGCTCAAGTGGTAAAGGGTTGGGGTGGATTTGTAGACATTCCAAGTTCAAGTGCCAGTGGGGATAAAAAAGGAAAAAAGAGGGGAAAAAATGTTTTACCTATCAGAAAAAAAAAACTTGTCATAATTTCTTTATTTCTTAAGATTGATGTTTTCATATTTGTGCCTCTCAAATGATATATAAATGCCATTAGACGCTAGTGAACAAGGACACTTATCCACCATAAGATTTTAAATTAAAGCTCTTACTCTAGATTTCAATGCAGTGGGGCGAGCTTTAGGGGTTCCAATCCGACTCATAACAGTTTTCTGTGATTCCATCTCCAGGGAAGGAAAAAGAGGAGTGCCAGGAGGTGTTAGAAGCCTGAAATAGAAGAGAATAATAATGTCACCAAGTTAGGAAACAAGGTTTTGAACCTTATGCATCAATGAAAACCACAAACAATACAGCACCCCCATGAAACATCAGCAGTATAGGCAGAAAATCCAGAAAAAAAGCTTTATTCTGTCATGCATTGCCACAATTAAAATTCTACTGCTAGTACATGTTTAAGAGATGATAATATGCTAAAGATATCTTGCAAACCATTCATTCATTTATTTTGTACAGCTGATTGTGTGATATCTAGTGTTGAACAAATATCTAGATCATTTGTTTGTCAGATGTAATACATGTTGAAACCAGATTTGTGTGGATCAGTAGAACTGCTAAAAAATTTGAGGGCCAGTCACTTCTCATGGGGAGCATGGGAAGTAATACAGGGATGTCTTTTTCTTCTTTAACACCACACATATCTGTCTGGTGTGCGGGGTGTGTGCATGCATATGTGTAAATTAGAAGTGTGATGATCAATAGTAATGACAAGAATCTTTTAATTCAGTCAAGGAACCAGTGACATTGGACTTAGGGAGATTGGGTTTAAGAATGTAAAAGAGATCCACTAAGAGAAACCATGGATTCTGTCTTTTGTAGTTTCCAAGAGTACCAGCAGATGATTAGAAACACCCTTGTTAGCAGTATCAGGATCACAGTAACTTTCCCATTGTCACTGTCATTAGTTTTGCATGCCAATTGTCTTCTGTAACATGCCTCATCCAGTTCCATAACTGTGCTCGACAATAAAAGGGCTTACTGGCAGGGTGATAAATTTATCATTTACCACCTAAATTTTCAAATACAACATCCAACACAAACCCAGTACAAACATGAGGATCAAATTTTATTTTCTAGGAGATAGTTTTGATTTGAAAGAAATAGGAACCAACTATCCCACCATGCCTCATAACACTAATTTTCAAGCTAATTTTGATAATCATCCCAACCTATAAACAACAAATCTATTCAAATAGATCAACCTTAAACTCATAAAAAGTAATCTAAGAGATGGTACTACGTTACCAGTCATAATCATTTTTATCATTGTCAGAATTCAGGAAATCATCTGCAACAGTTTTACGTGGAGGGGGTGATGGTGCAATGTTGAATATGGGAGAACTGCCCGGTTTTGCTCCTGCAATTGAGAAATTGAGAAACAAAATAAAAAACTTAATCTCAATGCCAAACAGCGAAGAGAAGAATTCACAACATAACTTTCATGCACGTTGATTAGAAATAGCTGCAAATTTGGTATATATTTCAAGAATATGATGAAATAAAAAGCAACGGGTTAAAGTCCAATAAAAGAGACAATAATTCCAAATCAATTATCATCAATTTGAAGAAGCGAAGGCCACAAAACATCAGATAGAAACCTTGAAACCCAAAACCAACAAAAGGATTCCACAAATCCGCACCTAATGGAGCATCAAACTCTTCCGAATCCTGCAGAAGGAGGAGGTGACTCCGCTCTTTCTCGCGTTTCCGCATCTCAAGAAACAACGCCAGCTCCTCATCCTTCTCCTTCATCACCGACGACCTCAAACTCCCCACTTGCTGCTGCCTCTGCCTCACCGTAGCTGACATTTGCGATTCCTGAGCCCTAAAACTCCGATTCATTGCCAAATCTAAACTCCACCAACACCAAAAATAGCTAGTAGACGAAGAAAAACACCCAAACAACCGAATCTTCAACCAAAAACCTAACTTCTCCTCCACGTAAACAAACGCAACCACATCCACCCAACAAGAATCCTCACACTCCTCAGAAACCTAAATCAACACATACAGATCTGAAATCGAGCTCCAAATTTGCGAAACTCCAAGCCGCAGCTCAGCACAAAACACATCAGCATTTCGCCTTACTCTCCATGAATCAAACCAAAAACCAAAAACCAAAAACCAGAAGGAAAGAACTCAACAAAACCGAAACCTAGAGAGAGGAGCAACCGGCATTGTTGAAACCTAGAGAGAGAAAGACGCCATTGTTAAAGAACGAAGCTGAAGTCTCGAGAGAGAAAGAAACAGAGATCACAGTAGAGAGAAGATGAAGAGAGAGTGGCATTTAATGTTATTTAGGAGTTATTTGAGGTCCGAATCCAAAATGAGGAACAGGAAGCGAGGGAGACCAGGTTTTTCAGGGGAAGTTGGGAATTTATTTTTTTTATTTTTTATTTTTTTATTTTTTGAGATTTCTTTGAAAGCGGACAACTATTACTGCAGCTCTCGCTCTTTCTCTCACTTAAAGGCTACGCTTTCACGTTGTTCCTTTAGGTGGATAATCACGGGTGGGGATTTTGCAGTGGTGCCCCTCCACTTTTGCATATCTCCAGTTTAACCCCTAATTTGATTTCTTCTTCAAAGAGAGAACTCAGGCCTTCAAATGGAACAAGAATTTAAAAAAATGGAGACACATATTTATTGAATCACCGACCACGTTGAATGAATTCCCATGTCTTCTATCCTCTAAATTCTTGTCATTTTTCTGTATTTTGATGATATTAATGGAATTTATATTTTATATTTTTCTAAAAGGATTTGCTATGACAATGAACGTATGATTTTGGGGTCTATATATATTCTTCATTTAATTTCAATTCCGACTCCTACAACCTCATAATTCCAAACAACCAATTTTATTATTATATGTATTAGGTGAGAAACTAAATAATTTATGATATTAAATTTGTAGTTAAGAAAAGTAGTGTCAAACAAAAAGTCTTCTTATTACATGACTTTTTCCGTCAATTCGACTTAGAAAATACTTTTCTCTTTTGTCTAACCTAGGAAATAATTTTTATAAGTCATGAAATTAAAAAACAGTTATGAATGGATTTGGACTTTTTTTTTTTTTGTTTAATTCAAACTATTCAGGCTTTATCTTATGTATATAAAATCCTCAAATTATTCAATTATGAATGAAATTTAACAAGTATTTGGTTAAAAAAATATAAAATAACTCTTAAATTGTGATTTTAATATTTTCTATATTTAAAAAAAAAAAAAGACCAATTTTTTACTATTTCAAATATTTATAAATAGGTTTTTTTTTTAAAAAAAGGTTATTTTTATAAGAAGATAATGGGAACATTTTTACCTAAATAAGGCCAAAAAAAGGTAAAATATTAAATTTCAAAATTTAGGTTTTTTAAAACCTTTTTAATCAAATAGCCCTTAATTTAATTTTAATTTTTAATACATATAAAATATTATTTTTTTAATAAAATAAGTTATGCAAAATGAAAATGCAATTAAATTTTTTAATATATACATATAAAAAAAATTAAGCCATGAAGGCAAATATAAGAAATTCTGATGTGGACCTTGTCTTATTTATTTATTTAGAGATGAAATGCTAATTAATTTATACAACTAGAATGGGTTTGGGTCATCTCCAAGACTCAAACCATCCTAATGCATCCCAATAATGAAGGTGGGCGAGTATTTATATACAAATGATGTAACATAATTGTCACGTATGTCCTGTTTACGTGTATTTTACGGTACGTTAGCTTAGAAGGGGAAATAACATAACATTGCATTTATGTTGGGATTCATAATTTTAAATTACAAGGAAGAAGAGAAATTGTAGATCAAGCATCCCTTTCTGTCAAGAATGGAAATAGAAATGGAATCTAATTCAATAACTGGCAACTGCCACCAAACCCAAATCACCCTCCTCCCTTTTTTAGTATAATGATGCCAGGTTGACTCCTCGACACAAAAGATATGGAAACAAAGGCCATGCCTTAAGGGTCATCTTACTTCTACCTTAACCATGAGAATCCGGATTTAAATCAATTCTCACCCGTGTCAACAAAAAAGTTTTACACAGGGTGATGAAAAGCATATAATAGAAAATTCTGATACCTGTCTCCTTTAAATCTTTTTATTTTTGTTTCAAAAATATTTATTTTTTTAATTTCTTTACTTTTCAAATTTTAAATTAAACATAATTTATAACTAAATAAATATTATAAATATTTATATATTTATAAAGATGAAAATGAAAAAAAATCGTTAAAATAATATTTATTTAATATTATATATAATTATAATTGAGCCAATCTGAAACAAAATCATAAGCACAACCCTTAAATTCATTTCAAACTTGTTTATATTTATTTCAACCTTGTCGAATGGGTGTCATGGATACCTGAAAAAATTGGCCTATTGTTATCCCTACTTCTACCCTCAATTTGATATCCCTATCTTTCCCATACCAAATAAAAATAAAATTTAACTAATGCGTTTTTATTTTGTCACATGATTCAAATTATTTTTCTAATATGATAAGGTTTAACTTATTATACTCCTGTTTGATGGGTTCAAATTGATCAAAACTTTTGATAATAGAGAATAAAAACATTTTATACATATTTATAACCCAAAAATGGATTAATTATTATTATTATTAAGAAAAGACTAAGGAAGAAGATGAGAAAAAGAAAATAATTTTAACATTGAGAAAAAAAATTAAAAGGGAAAACTTAAATTAAGGTATTTATTTTACTAAAAATGGGAATGATGGACAACATTTTCAATTTAGAAACTAAGAACGGATTTTAAAAAATAAAATTTTATTTTAAATCAACTACTAAAAATAGTTTTGTGGATATTATTTACAAAGAAAAACTTAAAAGTATTTTAAAATTTTTCTCAAAAAATCTAAAAACGCTTGAAATTTATATTTGAAAAAAACAACATATTTTTATTTAAAATAAGAAATTAAGAATTGAAGAAGAGTTGTAATAATGAAAATGAGGATTATTCTTAGAATATCGGAGCTCAAGGAAAACACATTAAAATATACTAAACTAGTAGCGATTATGTACGCAAGTTGCGGGAGTCTTGAGTCTGTCTACCCTGCGGTGGTATCTGTGGGCGAACGCCGAGGTCCCAGGACAATCAGAGGAGTTTTACGACACCCTTTCTCCTGGAAACGCCCGGCTGACTCTGTGACGAATGGTTAATGGCGGGGAAGACGAGGAACGAGGCAAGCAGTAGCAGAAGTGGGGGCGGTGGGAGTAACAGAGGCGAAAGCGTGGTGGTGGATGTGGGCAGGCGGAGAAGCACTTGTGGGTATTGTAGATCCGGTGCTCGCACCAGTATTTCTCATGGTCAGTGTCTCTGATGAGTCCGATCGCTTGGTCTCTCTGGGTTTGTTTTTGTTCTGCTGGGTTTTGGTTTTACCGATTCATTTCTTCATTTTGATTGACTGGTTGTTTCGTTTGTTTGATTGACTGATTGATTATTCTGTTGCTGGGGTTTTCGATGGTGTCTGCTTGAATTCTATTTCATGGTTCTGTTGGTTGATTGATAGGAAGGAGATGAATTCTGTTGCTGAACGTGTGAATTGAAGTCAATGATCGGATATTAGTGTTTTCGATTATTAAAATTGAGATGGTTTTAAGGGGTTTGTGAATTCAATTAGTATAGGAGCTTCTGAAACTTATAGATTCTACTCGCCCAAAGTAAGTAGAGCTTTGTTTTAGCTGTCAATGTTGAGGGGTTCTGAAAGTCGGATGGTATTGAGGGGTTTTATCCCCTCAAAGGGTGGTTCCAATGTTGAACAACGGGTTGAATTGTGTGTCGGGTTGGATAGATGGCGGTGAAGTTTGGTTCTTTGTTGAAATGGTTCTTGTTTTTGTCTCAGTGAAAATTCATTGAATTGTTTAACTCGAGTGGCATCCTCGGGGCAAAACCCCAGGATTGTAGTCCATTTTCTTCTTTAATGTGATATTAGCATTTCTTATGTTTTAGTTCATTAGCCTGAATTCCAATGTTATGTGGAAGGTTCCTGATGAGGATGAATATTCAAGATATATATCAAGAAAGGGAATTAGTATTAGTTGTAATTAAAGTAGGATTATTATTACTTGGAATTAAATTAGGATTGGTATTTGTTGGAGTCTAATTAGGATTAGCTAGTTGAGTTATAATATAATTAGAATTTGAGTCATGATAGGTTATTAGAGTCCTAGTAGAATAGGTTATTAGAGTCCTAGTAGACTTTGGATTTCTTAGAGAAGCCTATAAATAGGCTAATCAATGTAAATCAAATAAAATGAACTTTGATGAATAATATTATACGTTCTTTCATTGCAAGGTTGCAACCCTCAATGGTGAGACTCCATTGATTTTCTTCTAGGTGAGACTCCTAGAAGGCCTTAGTGAGACTCTAAGGTTTTCCATCTTTTCTTCATTATTTCTTCTTTCTCTCTATTTCTTATCTTATAATTTTCTCTACCATAAAGTTTATTCCTTGTTCCTCTCCTTACACCCTAAAAATAAAACCCTAGCCCACCTACCCTTGAGTGTAGGCAACCATCCTAGGGTTGTCCTACATCAGTTCCCCAATTAATTAGAGCAATTCTGAAATGCTTATATATATATATATATATATATATATATATATATATATATATAATTCTCAAACACTAGCATAAGTTCCACTGTTCTCTTTCTCTCTCCCTTACTCACACGCCTGTGCATTCATGTAAAAATATTCATATTAACTATTTGAGGGCTAAAAAAAGGGTGAGTTCATCTATGAAAAGTTTAAATTTCATTTACAAATGACTGACTGTTAGGACATTGACCAGTGGAAGTAGTTGTTACACTTTTTTTTTTTTTTTCTTTTTTGGCTATCCATGTCTATGTATCAATGCAAATAAAAGTTTAGACATCAATTTTTTTCCCACTTGATTTTGCAGGTTTATGGGCACATAGCATTACAGTTGATGACTACCAAGGTTGGCAACTTTAACTTCTTGATATATCTTGTGAAATTGACAATTATTATGTGTGATCACCAAATATGGAAATTCCTATAATTGTTTGGAGATGAGATATCAACATACTTTATCAGTCTTAGCCAGTGCATTGGGGAAATAAAGATTTGGACAATGGTATATGGAATTCTTGGTCTACCTGACAACTGGAATCAAAGTTTTGTCGTATCTTGGAGAAAGTAGTTGATAGTTGAAATATAATATGTGGACTTGGAGAAAGGTACAACTAGATTCCAGTAATTGAACAAAGAACCATTCACTAAGAGGGTGTTTGGTAAATCTACTTAATAACTTAATATGGCTTAATGACTTACTTCAAGTTATTAAGCATGTTTGGTGAAGTAACTTAATATTGTAACTTAAACTTAAAAATGACTTTGATTAATCAATTTAATGACTTAATACAACTTAATAACTTGAACATAATTTAATTTAAAGTCATTTTAAGTTATTAAACATTAAGTAGTAAGTTTTATCAAATACCCTCTAAGTCACAAAAATGTAAATTAGTTGAAATTAGCTGAGCTGCAATGTTGATCAGGCAAATGCCCATGGCAACTTTACAAGTTGTAGAACCTGAACTAAGGGGATGTTGGATAAAATTAAATCAAATAAAAAGCAATCATGGTGATGGAAGGGAAACGTTTTCAACCCATGCTTGCATAGTTGTTTAGCATGGCGAAGCAATTTTCTTTCTTTGCTGGTTTTACTGAGTCATGTCTTTCTTTCTTTTCTTTCTGGCTAGGGTAAACTAGAGTAATGCTGTTCTTTTTCTTTGTAAACATGATTTGTCGGCCTGGGCAATTGCGATGTTTATAAATCACTACTATTTTCTTATAGAGTTTTTGGTTTTCTTAGTTCTGTAACTAAGATGGAGCATTGGGAGAAAAAACTGTAGTAAGCGTCAATTTAAATGTTTTATAGTTTTTTTTTGTGCTATAATTTATTTTGATTTTCCTATTTCAACTTTAATGCTCTGGAAGATCTTCTTGACCGAGGTTGGAGAAGATCTGGCTCATTCCTTTACAAACCCGAGATGGAAAGGACATGCTGCCCTTCTTATACTATCCGTCTGAGAGCAGATGATTTTGTTCCTTCTAAAGAGCAGCTTCGAGTTTCTAAACGAATGCAAAGGTATTGTTATGAATACATCCTATTCCTTTCTTGTTTGTTGAATTGGTTGTCATATTTTTATGGAATCACCTGAAAGACTGCATTATACCATACTGATGAGATTGCTTTTTCACGTGGAAGTTGTAGGGCTAGCGTAGATTGTGGGCTAGTTGAGACCACATACTGAATGTTTAATGAATTAGCCCCTTTAATGTTGCCAGATCATTCTGAATATTAGCAAAATGTAGTTCTGCTTTCTTCTGAATTCAGTTCATATTGAGTACTAACAGCAGAATTACTTTGCCTAGGTTTCAAGATGGAACTTTGAGTGTGAAAAAACAAGATAAAATCAATGATGGGCCTAAAACTTCAAAGAGTTCAGGCAGCAGTATCCATCATGAAGTTTCAGGCTCAGCAGCAAAGGGGACATTGGCTGGTAAGGATGAAGAGAAGAATAAGGTGGAAGCATTTATGCATTATTTGTCAGACCAAATTGATAATGCAGTATGTGCATGCACTGAAAGCGGGGAGTTCCTTTGTGACATCCAATTACCAAAAGCTTCTGTCAAAATGGTTTTGCCAGCCAAAAGAAAACTACAAGTGGAAGGATCAGAAGATCTTTTATACTCCAGCAACATTTCATTTCAGATAGCAGCCACTTTAAGGAGGGCACAATCAGCTGAGAAGGATGTGCCCCATTCAAAGTTGTCAAGACATAATGCGGAAGAAGATGTGTCATCTATTGCATTTTTACCAAAAACCATTGCAGAAAAGTTGGCCAGTTCTTTAAATCATATGGCGAAAGTCTCTGGTATGTTGATAAGAGCTTGCAATGGGCACATTAATTTCTATTCTGCTAGAAAAGGTAATTTTCTGAGTGAAGGGATTCAAATAGTTAATGGTGCTAAGGAATCCCCCACTGGAAGTGGAAGTGAGGGAGGTTGTTTGAAGAAGAGCTCTGAATGTCCTCAGGGTAAACGACGGAAGCTTGAAATCCGTCTGAAAAGGTCCAGTTTTGATCCAGAAGAATTTGCCTTGTACAGAAGATATCAGATTAAAGTGCACAATGACACACCCGAGCATGTCATGGAAAGCTCATACAGGAGATTCCTTGTTGATACTCCCTTAGTATTTGTTCCACCAACTGGTGATGACACGGTTCCCCCTTGTGGCTTTGGCTCTTTCCATCAGCAATATGTGATTGATGGCCGGCTAGTTGCTGTTGGTGTCATAGACATCCTTCCTAGATGTTTGTCAAGTAAATATTTATTCTGGGACCCAGACCTAGCTTTTCTATCACTAGGAAAGTACTCAGCCCTGCAAGAAATAGGTTGGATAAAAGAGAATCAAGCTCATTGTCCAAGCCTTGAATACTATTATCTTGGCTATTACATTCACTCTTGCAGCAAGATGAGATATAAAGCAGCATATCGCCCATCTGAGCTTCTCTGTCCTCTTCGTTACCAGTAAGTTATTTTTCTGTCCCTGGCAATAGACTTATGATTTTATTTTTCTGTAGCTAATTTATATAATCGACTAGCATCCAAGTTCCGGGCTCATGTAGTTATGTACCCCATACCTAGAGGCAAGGCACTTACTTATGCATCACTTACCATGAAATGGCCCCTGCTGGAGAAAATTTAAAATACCTGATAATCATCATGCTTGGACAACATTGGACTCCCTAATCAAATTATCCTTATCTGGCATTTCTCTTTTCAGGTGGGTTCCATTTGATATTGCCAGGCCTTTACTTGATAGGCAGCCATATGTTGTCTTGTCAGATTTTGCTGTCTTACAAAATGGAGAGTCCACACCACATGTTCCTGAAAATCTCATGGAAATGCAACATAATGGCCTTAATGAAGAAGATGCAAATGACATTGATGATGAAGAAATGGACGATGCTGATTTTGTGAATTCTGATGATGAATCAGATTCAGAAGCCAATGGTCCAACATCAGTTGAAATAGAAGATGGTGATGTTAGTAATGTTTTGATTGGATTGAAACGATCCTGTGTGAGGTTCAAGGTATGTTTACTCAATCCTCTGAAACGATCCTGTGTGAGGTTCAAGGCATGTTTGCTCAATGCTCTGAAGCAAGGTAAACCCAAAAGGGGATGGAAAACAAAGAAAAAATAGTTGGTTCTCTATCTCTGTTGCAGTTCTTTTTTCTGGGGATTCCAGTTTCTCCCAAGGATGCCCCATGCCAAAGTTCTGATTAATCAAACTGTTCCAGGGTTGGAATTTGGAAAATGGTCATCTGGGCCAATGTAGGAAGTCCACACTTGCTCCCCTCATGTGTTACTATTCATTGACCTGCCTTGAAAAGATTCAAAATATAAGAAATGCTACATAGTTCAAAACTTCCCTTTTTTCTCATTTGTCACTGATTTCATTTTAATCCTTTTGTTTGAAGGATCTGCAACATGCTTTTGGTCCCAGTGAACGTGCTTACTTGGAAACACAGTTGCGCAGATACATGAGGGCTGTGGGTGCTGAGGTCGCTGGTCGAATGGTTTATTCCCTGGGGTGACTGATTCTGTTTCTCAGAAGTCAGATGAATATTCCAGAGAGATTTGAATTGCTGTCCAAATCATCTGTGGTGATCAAATTGGAGCTGAAAGGAAACTGCTGCAGAGTTATTCATTTCTTGGATTCAAAATTATTTTTATTTGCTGGATTAAATGAACTGGGATTTGGATGAGTGGTCTGGACTCTGAATTTTTTTGTAGATACAGATTACAGGATACATTCTCATCCATGTTGGGAAAATAAACCTACTTTGCCCTTTTGAAATGAAAATGGAATACATCTCCAACAAGTTTTACCTTTTAAATTTTTACGACTTCCAGCTCTTTGCAGATGTCTGATCCTTACAATGTAGCCCACGTTATATTTGTATTAGTTCATAATCCACATAGCTTCGAGGAGCATCTTTGCTGGATACTTGCCATAAGGAGAGCCAGTCTTTACTAATTTTCCTAAAAACATAAGCATGGATGTTCATTGCCTTTAGATTTCCAATTATTTCGAGGCCTTATATCATGTTAAATAACCAATTTGTCTAAAACTTTAAGCTGTAAAGGGGACTTGAAGAATGAGGTATTTAGAAATGCCTGACTACTCGCACAAATCTCCCACTTGTCCATTGCTGACAAATTTTTATTCACAACAAGCCAACCCAGCTTAATCGATCACGAGAGTCAACTCACAGCTAACTCTGCCTTGAGCAGTGATCTTCCAATTTACTTAAGCAAGTGGATAAATTATATTAATTGGAAATTAGGAGAGATGTCCTCTGAAGGTGAACCCCTCAATTTAATATATTGTCATCTACATTCATTGAAATTTGAACCAGTTTCATCATGACTTCATCGAAAACTAAGAAAAAGAAGTTTAAGTCGATCAATTTATCAGCAAAGTTCAAGTTCGGCGGCAGAGCATGGACCAAGAAAGATTAGCCTTGTTTGTGTGTTAGAGAATATTTGGGGCTTGGTAAAGACAGTCATGGCTACACCAAGAGCAATATCTACTACCATCACAAACATTTGTTAGGCTGAGGATTAGGTAATTATTGGATGCTTTCTTAGTAAGTTGAAAGCAATCCATAGTTTAATAATCAGATATTCATAGTTACAGCCTAATTGATGTGAGTTTCACTTGAGATATGTTTGTGTGTCAAACACGAGTGACTGATAAAAAGTCTGCATTCATTTTATTGGGGCAAGCTGGGCAAGCCAGGAAAGCCACTCAAATGAGAAATTGCCAATTCCAGAATCCACGAGTCAAATAAGAACAATAGGGGTTCCAAGAATGTACATTTTGAAATAAAGGTTAATCATGCGTCATCTGCATCACTTCCACCAACATGAGCTTCTGGAGTGATCCAGTAGTTGCTTCCATCAGGACCCGAGACCTTAAACCTGTCCCATCAGCAATACACCCATCTCAAACACTTCAATTTAGTTTTATCGTATCAGGAACAGATTTTCCTAAAAATGAGTCTACATACCGTTCAAGGACAGACTTTCCTTCTTTGTACTTCTGGGCCTTTTCATGGGCAGTCTCCTGAAAGAAATCATTCAAATAACAAACGGCTACATTTTGAGAACATACACAATTCATGTTTTATTTTTGCTTTTGTTTTTTCAAATAGATCTTACATATCTCCATCCCACAATGGATCCACACCCAACACAGAATATGTCAGCAACAGTGTGCATTCCTGTCATCATCATCCTCTCTTCATGCACTCCAACAGAGACATTCACACTGTAAAACAATGGGAATCAAGCTCCTAAATCTGTAAGCATGTAGACACAAATAACCCTTTTCTAATATGTAAAAACCTCTGTATGTAACTTGGAACTTGACTTAATTGCATCCATGACAATCCCTGCTCATATTTAGGTCATCCGGTTAATTTTATTACCTGCAGTTCCCATCAAACTCATCTCTCCTGTCCTGTTCAGATATTTATATACAGACTGCAAACAGCAGACTGCTTGAAAGAATGATGCCTTAGGGCAACCAGTGGCTATTCTCTTGCTATATGGTCAACAAATATTCACATTACTTCAAAGAAATTCACAACCTTTTGAAGCTGCAATAAACTAAATTTATCATTGCACACAAAAACATATGAAGTATGTAGGAAACTAGCATGTGAATCTTCAAATGGATAGGTACACCGTGAGAAAGAGATTACTAGCTGAATTTCATTGAAATGTGCATGCATAAACAGTAAACTTTTTCAATGGCATTACGTTTCACTACCATTTTATCACACTGACAAACATTAGGGTTTTCTGTTCCATATAAAGTTGCTCCCAGAAAGTGATATTCGGTATTGACATATAAGAATGGGGTGGCTAATTAAGGAAAACTTACACCTTATTGAAGAGATAAGCTTTTCCATGCCTGCAGTGGAAAGACTGAATAAAAGAACACAGGCAAAACATGCTGTCAGAATTTTTACTTCCCAAAGACTCCAATTAACACGCACTGGAGACTGAAAATGGCAAAAAGAATGAAAAATGTAGTATAAAAAGAACTTCCAATGAAAACAATCATGGAAATATATCCCCAATATCACCCCGACCAAGGCCCTTGAAATTAAAAACATCAATATGCGAGAAGTTTCCTTCTAATGGGCCCAGGCAATGGACAGGTCTGTGGTAGATCAAGTTTATACATGGAAATGTGCATCCAATTACAAGGAAAAGAAATCATGATCAAGACGATAAAATTTTTTTACGATAAGAAGAAAAAAACTCAGTGGAATTCCCATTGGACTATTTTGTGCAAATAAGCTTCCCTGAGTATGAGGAAAACATGCAAGTCTTTTTAGGCAATAAGTCCTTCAAAAATTATTAAAATGCTGGGGCAGTCTTTTCAATACCAAGGTTTTCAAGTGTACTTGTTCAACATTAGAGATCCAAACACAAGGCATGAACAACAAATTGACTCAGCATTGCCCTAACTACTCAGTTTTTGGTATTAATGGAGAATGCCACTGGTCTCCACAGGACCGCAACTTTTCACTTTTCTCACAATAAAAAGAAAGCACGTTTCAATGAATAGCTTTCATCATTTCTTCAACAATTTTCAAGGTCATAAAAAAAGGTAACAACTCTAATCTCTAACCCGGTTGAAACGGAAACATCAATTCTGTATTGGAGACCTAGAGAAAAATCAAGACTAAGTAATTGAAACAAGATGATAACATCCAAAAATCACCAAAAGAACAGAGCTATGACATCCAATTAGCTTTCGAGTCAAAGAGTTTCATCACTAGCCCTGGGAACTAACAACAGACAACACAAATTTTTTCATGAAAATTAACACAAAAGAATTACTAGATCTTAAAAACAACTCAATCACACCATAATGGAGCAATTAAAATGAGAATTTGCCATAAAAAAAACGAGAAAACCCTAAATGGGGTATCCTCAGTTTTTTCATTTCTGAAATGGTAAAGAAGGGATCCTCCAATGAGGCATCATAAACGCTCTCGAGGCAATAATCCAAAAGAAAACAGAACCCCTGGCCAGATCCCCCTCTGAAACAATCTGCAGAATTACAAAGAAAAACCCAAAAGCCCTTCATTCATCATATGGATCTTCCTTCAATTCTTCATCACCAACAAAAAAATCCTATCACACCAAACAAAATTCCCAAAACCCAACATCTCAATTCTCAGAACCACAAATGGCACGCCTACCCATCATCAACAACACCCGCAAAATCAGAACCCAACAAAAACTAGACAAAACAAACAAAGTCAACAAAACCCAACAGAAAATTTCACAAGACTGAAACAACAATCCAACTGGGCAAGGATTTAGGAAGAGAAAAACAACCTTAGAGACGATGTCCTCACTGAGAGCAAGATGGGTCCGGCAGTGCTTGCAGCTGTAGATCTTGCCCTCAAGACTAACCACAAAAAGCCTCCCCATTTCTCAATCCACCCACAATAATCTACGTGAAGATGTGGAAGAAGAACCCAACAAATCAAAGAATTAGATGAGATTTCAGAAAAAATACGAACAACAAGATTGGTAAAGGGTGCGAAGAAATGTGTTGAATTGTGTGGGAAGTGACGTGAAGGAATAGGAGAGAGATGCCTAAGAGAATCGTTGAAGATTACCTGATGATGCTGCACTGCACTCACAAGAAGGCAAAAAAAAAAAAAAGCTCACAAATATAAAACCCAATTGCCAATTATTATTTGAATCACCTTTTTCTCTGCAAAAGGGCAACCTGACAAGACGTGTAATCTTATAAAAAGATGATAGTATTGCAAGGTATTAAGAAATTAAATTTGTTTTAAATCTTATACACGATATTGAAAGTTTGAAACACAGGGTAGATTTGCTCTTTTTTCTTTAAATAGTTTTTTACGAACAAAACTTTATTTCAATAATTAAAATATTTTTAATATATTTAAAAATAATAAAGTAAACAAAAATTTAAAAAACAATTTTGTATTATCAAATATATTTTCCTTTTTCTTATTTTTTGGAAAATAAAAAAAAAATTGTTATGGGAAATTATTGTGACGTGTCTTCTTAACTTTTTGACCAAAAAAAAAAAAGCATACCACAAATACCATCATTTTCATTATATGATTAAGTTTATTATTTAATGATATGGCAAATGATAATGGGATTTTATAAAAAATAGGGAAACATCAACTCACTCATCTATTGAAGTGGTTAAAGTGGTGTTGAAATCGATGATATGCTAGTATTTTCTTTAAAATAAAAATATATTAAATAATCAATAAAATGTGAGAAAAAAAATGATGGATGTTTGACCTCATCCATAGGAACTATGCAAATGATTTCCCCTTGTGGGTTAGGTAATAATATTAAAAATAAGAGTGAGACTTGAGACATAATAATTATTGTCTTATTGCCTACCCTTCTTTGATTCTTTTTACCTCAGGCCCATCAAAAGTAATGTTTTCCCATAATTTTTTATTATTGAATTACTCACTAATATATATTTGTTTATTTTAGATGTCTTCAAAAAAAAAAAAAATGAAAAAAATAAAATAAAAAATCATACCCAATCCTAATCCATTCGATTCTCAAGCTATTGTAATATAGAAGGTTGTGAAAATTTGGGAGGAGTTTGAATTTATTTATTTTTTCCTTTTTGGGCTCTATTGGAGCATGGAGAGGCAATGACGTCAGCACACCTTGTTTTCAGGTTAAAATACCCTGCCTTCATATTAATGGGCAGCCCACCACACAAGTTGGAAGAAAATAATTCAGAGTGGGCCAAGCATTATTAATTAGGGCCTCTATTGATTATTTTTGGTATTTTTATCACCTTGCATGGACCACTACTTTACTCATATTTAGAAATTTATTCTCACTCTCAACTCAGGTGATATTTAGTTTTTTTTAGAATTTTAATATTTAATAGTATTAAATATTAGATTGTTTATTTTTTATAATATTTTATTTATATTAATTATTAAATATTAAAAAATTAAGAAAAATCAATATATTACTTTTTCTATTTAGAAAAAGTTAAATATTTTTGTTTTTTCTATTTAACAAAAAATTTATAATAAGTTATAAAAAAATGGAAAAACAAACAACCTAAAATTTAAAAGCAAGTTATTTTTTCAATAAAAAGTTTAAAAAAAAAACAAATACCCTCTAAAACTTTTTATACTATATTTGGTTTCTCAAAACTATTAAAAAAAATTAAAATTTACAAAAGTAATTATTTTTTTCTTAATTTAAAGTTAGCTAGCATGAAAAAAGAAAAAGGAAATAAAATATTAAAGAAAATAGTATAAAACAAAAATAAAGGCCAGAAAAGTATATTCCTTAATAATTTAGTTACTTTCTCTATAATCAAATAAGTGAAAAAAACTATTATTATTTTTTATTTTTTATTTCATTATATTTTCTTTCTCTCAAACTTTTTGAACCAAATATAATAAAATAATTCTTCTTATTTTTCTTTAAAAAAAATGAAAAATCCATTTTTTTGACATTCCTTTCTTAACTTTTTTTTGTGGACAATAGAACAAGAGATTTTATTATTTATTTATTTATTTATTTTTATCTTTTTCCTTTATATATATATATATATATAACTTAAAAAACAACCTTTGAAGGTGTTTGATAATTTTATTAAGAGTGTTCAACTAAACTAAATGTCCAAATCATATAATAAACATGTAGACCTTTTCAACTCCTTAGCGAAAGAATTTATTTAACATTTAGGAACGATTAAAAACAAAGTATGATTTTTGTAATTTACCCAAAAACAAAATAAAGCAACGTATCCAAATGGGCCAAAGACAACGTCCATGGGCCTTGGAAAGCTAGGGGTGGAGCCCAAAAATCAAATTATGCGGAAGTAGAACAAGTGAAAGAGAGTGGTGGAATGACCCATCAAAACTATTGTAGCCCATGGACTAATGATGGTCCTCATCTTCATATCACCATCATTATGATTCATAACATGGCCAAAACACCTGTCCAAACATCGCACTCCACGTCAACCCTTTTCACAAGTAGGTGGTGATTAAGAACCTTAGTTTATTGAATTTTTTTTTATAAAGCATTCTGTGGTTGATTACGTAGGGGATTGCCTCCTTTGATCACTCAATAAGCTTGATTTAGTTGGATTTTTTTCATCTCTAAAAGATTAGTTCTCATTATTTTTTTTGTCTCCAGGCTTTAGTTCCTAACTCATCTGGTGTAAAAAAGAGTGGTTCCATTGATTTTAAGAAAAGAAATTAACCAACCCGATTAATATGATTGGTTTATACTTGATCAAAATTGAACCGATAAAAAAAAAAAGAGCCAAATCAAGCTTATTAAAGATTGGATTGATTTGGTTTAAATCATCAATCGAATGCAAGTTAGTTTAGACCTTTAAGTCAAATCTATTTTGAAAAGTTACTAATCCAACCAAATGAAGGAAAAACCAAAAGGTGACTGAAAACAAAGAACAAATAGTTGGTTCACTACTCTGTTGCATTTGTTTTTTCCGGGAATTCCAGCTTCTCCCCAAATATGCTCCACTCAAACGTTGTGCATTGAATTAAGTAGGATTTAGATGAATTGTCTGGACTCTGAATTTTTTTTTTTTTGTTTTGTAGATACAGATTACAGGATACACTTTGACATTTTCATCCATGTTGGGAAACTTTAACTTACTTTTTGCCCTCTGAAATGGAAATGGTATAAATCTCCAACAACTTTACCCTTTAAATTTTTACAACACAGATCTTTGCATGTCTGATTCCTTGGAATATAGCCCACATTATATTTGTATTAGTTCATAATCCACATAGCTTCAAAGAGCAAGTTAACTGTATACACCCACAGGGAGGCATAAGATTAAACAACTAATTTTCCTAAAAACATAAGCATGCCGTCACACACCCATATCACATATCTAATTAATTGGCAGTTTGATATCATATTAAATAATCAATTTTCCTAAAAATTTAAGCTGTTAGAATTTGGGCTCAAAATATAGGACGAAAAACACGAGCCATAGTAACAGCAGACGAATCATTTTCTTTTTCTTTTTTTCCTTGTAATCACAGTAATAAGATAGATAAATGGATGAGGGAGGACTCAAAGATTGAAGACTTCATCTTTAGTCGATCTTGCAACAGTTCATATCAAGCCAACCAGCTTAATCACAGCAGTCAACTCATACCTAACTCTGCTTTGAGCAGTGATTTTCACAATTTATTTAAGCAAGTGGATGAATTATATCAATTGGAAATTAGGAGAGATGTATTCTGAAGGTGAACCCCTCAATTTAATAAGCTCTCATCTACATCAATCCAACCAGTTCCACCACCACTTCATTAAAAACTAGGAAAAATATGTTCAAGTCAATCAATTTATCTGCAAAGTTCCAAGTTTGGTGGCAGAGCATTGACCAAGAAAAGATGAACCTTGTATGCGTGGTAGCAAATTATTGGGGTTTGGCAAAGACAGCCATAGCTGCACCAAGAGCAATATCTAACATCACAAGTATTTGTTAAGACTGAGGATTAGGTAATAGCTGGATGCTTTGTTTAGTAAGTTGAAAGCAACCCATCTTTTAAAAATCAGATATTCACTGCTATAGCCTAATTGATGTGAGTTTTACTTGATGCTAATTCATCCTTCAAATTGCAAACCAAGCCTTAAGGTATGCTTGTAAATCAACTACCAGAATGAACAATATAAAGCCTGCATCCATTTTATTAGGTCAAGCTGAGCACAAGCCAGGAAAACCACTGAAATGAGAAATTGCCAATTCCAGAATCCAAGAGTCAAATAAAAATGGTAGGGGTTAAAAGAACGTACATTTTAAAATAAAGATCAATCAAGCGTCATCTGCATCACTTCCGTAGTTGCTTCCGTCAGGGCCCGATATCTTAATCCTGTTCATCAGCAATGGACAGCCATCTCAAACACTTTCCACAAAACAGCTTTTCCTAAAAACGAGTCTACTCACCGTTGAAGGACAGACTTTCCTTCTTTGTACTTCTGGGCCTTTTCATGGGCAGTCTCCTGAAAGAAATCATCCTAATCAGTAACAGCTATATTTTTAGAACATACACAATTCATGTTCTATTTTTTTAAAAATGTCTCCTGATCTTACGTATCTCCATCCTACAATGGATCCACACCCAACACAGAAAATGTCAGCAACAGTGTACATTCCTGTCATCATCATCTTCTCTTCATGCACTCCAACAGAGATATTCACACTGAATGGGAATCAAACTTTTAAATCTGTAAGCACATAGACACATATAACCCTCTTTTATATGTAAAATTTCTATATATAACTTAAACTTCACTTATTTGCATCCATGGCAATCCCTGTTCATATTTAGGTCAATTTTGATGGGCAACCAATGGCTATTCTCTTGTTATATGATAAACAAATATTTACCTTATTCCAAAGAAATTCACAACGCTGCAACAAACTAAATTTATTGTTGTGTACAAAAACATATGATGTATATAACTAGCATGTGAATCTTCAAATGGAGAGGTACACATGTGAATCCTACTAGCCTAATTTCATCGAAATACCATATATAAACAGTAAAATTTTTCAATGGCATTTAAACAGTAAACTTTTTCAATCATTTGTGTTTCTGTTCCATATAAAGTTGCTCCCAGAAAGTGATATCCGGCATTAACATATGAGAATGTGGTATCTAAAATCAAGGAAAACTTACACTTTATTGAAGAGATAAGCTTTTCCATTCACGGTGTGGAAAGACTGAATTAAAGAACACGAGAAATATTTTGTCAGAATTTTTACTTCCCAAAGACTCTAATTAACATGCATTGGAGACTGAAAAATCAAAATCAAAATAAGAAACATAAAAAATATGGAATCAAAAGAACTTTCAATAAAAACAATCATCGAAATACTCTCCAATATCACCACCACACCACTACCAAGGCCTCAACTTAAGCCTGCCTTTGAAATAATCAAAATAGATATGTAAGAAGTTTCCTTCTAATAACCCCAGGCACTGGACATGTTTGTGCTAGATGAAGTCTAAACATGGAAATAAGCAACCAATCACAAGGAAAAAAGAAATCATGATCAAGAGAATAAAAAAAAGTTTAAAATAAGAAGGAAGAAACTGGGTAGAATTCCCAGTTCTTTATTTTGTAAGAATAAACTTCTCTGAATTTAAGGAAATTATGCAAGTTGGCAAGAAGTTCTTTGAGAATTATTAAAATGTTGCGAGAGTCATTTCAATGCCAAGGTATTCAAGAGTACTTATTCACCTTTAGAGATCCAAACACAGAACAAATACAACAAATTGACTCAGCATTGCCTGAACTACTTGGTTTGCTGTGTTGATGGAAGATGCAGCCATTCTCCATGAGACCACAGCTTTTCATTTTTCTCACAATAAAAAGAAACCACGCTTCAATGAATTGCTTTTACTGTTTCTTCAACAATGTTCAAGGTCATAAAGATGGGTAAACCTCTAATCTCTAACCCAGTTAAAAACGGAAAAATCAATTCCATCTTGGAGACCTAGAAAGAAATCAGGATTTAGTAATTCAAACAAGATGATGACATCCAAAAGTCACCAAAACAACACAGCTATGACATCCAATTAGCTTTCAAGTCAAAGAGTTTCATCACTAGTCAAGGGAACAAACAACAGAAAACACAAATTTTTTTCATGAAAATTAACACAAAGGAATTACTATGGAAAAAACTCAATCATGCCATGATGGAGTAATTAAATGAGAATTTGCTATAAAAAAGGAGGAAACCCTAAATGGGGTATCCTCAGTTTTTTCATTTCTGAAATGGTGAAGAAGGGATTGACCGCTGAGGCATCAGAAACTCTCCCAAGGCAACAATCCTAAAGAAAAAAGAACTCCTGACCAGGTCTCCCTCTGAAACCATCCACAGAATTACAAAGAAAAACCCAAAAGCTCTTCATTCATCATATGGATCTTCCTTTAAGTCTTCATCACTAAGAAAGAAATCCTATCACGACAACCAAAATTCCTGAATTCACCATCTCAATTCTCAGCACCACAAATGACAAACCAACTCATCATCAACAATGCCCACAAAAACAGAACCTACACACTATCCCAACAAAAACTATACAAAACAAACAAAATCAACAAAACACAACTGAAAATTTCAAAAAACTGAAACATCAATCCAATTGCTCAAGGATTTAGGAAGACAAAAACAACCTTGGAAATGATGTCCTCACTGAGAGCAAGATGGGTCCGGCAGTGCTTGCAGCTGTAGATCTTGCCCTCAAGATTGACCACACTCCCCATTTCTCAATCCACCCACAACAATCTATGTGAAGATGTGGATGCAGAACCCAACAAATTAAAAATTAGATAAGTTTTCAGAAATAAAAATAAAAATAACAAGATTGGTAAAGGGTGTGAAAGAATGTGTTGAATTGTGTGGGAAGTGATGTGAAGCAATAGAAGATTCCAAAGGGAATTGTTGAAGAATACCGGGTGATGCTGCTGCACTGCACTTGAGAAGAAAAATATATACAGAGAAAAGCTCTCAGCTCTCAAATAAACAACCCAATTGCTAATATATAACCTTTTCTCTGCAAAAGGACAACCTGACAAGAAGTGTACACTATGGCTTTTTTTCCTTATTTTATTAGGGAAATTATGCAACCATACCTTGTTCAAAAAAATGCAATATTTGTATAGGTGATCACAAATGTATTAAAAGCATCTACCCAAAGGGTGCACAAAAGTGCACACGGTGTATAAAAGGTGCTAAAGGCCAAAAATGCAAAGGGGAACACAAGAAACAACACCCTCACCTTACTTTCAACTCAACCAAACAATAAGGTCAAACAAAAATAAGGAGTTATCTCCTATGTGCTCCTTAACCCAATCCAAGAACATGTACATAAAAGATTATTTAATTGCTTAATTCGCTTTCATGGTGTTTTAAAAAAAGCTCTCCTATTTCTCTCCTTCTATAAGGTCCAAAATAAACATAAAGGAGTTGCTCTTCACGCTTTCTTTCTTTTCTTTCCCACAAAAGATCCATGTCAACTAAGAAGTACATCTTTAATTGAGGGCATCACTCACCGAACGTCGAACAAAGCAAAAATTAACTACCATAGCATGACTGTTTTGGAACAATGAAGGAGGATATGACTGCTTTAAAGAGACTCATTTTTTATGAACCCAAAGATTCCCTTTTCATAACAAGTGGACAATATGATGAAAGGATTCCTTAAACTGCAGTCCAAACAGGAACCTGTATATAATTTGCAATTGCCTCTTCTTATTTAAGTAGTTTGCCACACAATCAGGCTTATGTCATCCAAGTTGAAATATTCACATAACCCATTGCCACATAAGACAATGCTGCATGAGCGATCCATGTTGGATTGAAATGTAAAAATGAGAAAAATAAATGAAAAGATGAAAAAAAAAAAAAAGAACAAAAAAACCCTAACCCCAAATGAAAAAGGCGAGGGCTTGCAAATATAGACAACAATCAAATGTGAGAAAGTAAAATGGTTAGTGGATGTTAAGGATCACTGAAAGTAAACAGGTCGTTGGTGTGTTGTGTTTAAGGAACGGAATAGACTACTTTAATTCCTAGAGGTGAGAGATAACAAATATAGAAAAATTTTGAAACAGTCCAATTTCCTTAGGGGACAGGGCCATGCCCTCATATAAGGGGTCGGCTCTTATATTGCATTCTGCCAACATCAAATTATGCTATTTACAAATGGTGGACTGACCAGCCTCGAAATGCAAGGGCCGGCCCTAATAATGTGTACTGCCTACATCCAGTTAGGGCAATGCAGAGTGCGATGGGCAAACCTATGCAAACAAGGGCCGGCCCCCATATTGGCTAATTCCAACAATAAATAAGATCAATGTGGAAAGAAAGGGGACAACATCTCCATCAATTGATAACAACTCGGTTTTCAAATGTGGCCATCGTTTTAAAGGATGATGTGAATACTTAATGTTCCAGTCTTCAACTTACATAGCATTTCAAAATTATGGCAGTTGAATAAACACTAGTTGAGTATGTGGCTGTCGTTTTAAAACCCTAGTTCCTCAAGCAGCATTGAAAACCCTAATTCTACAACAATTGATGTATATCCAGAAGCATAAATGAAAAAAAAAAAAAATCAGAAATGAAGATATTAAAGATCTTTCAAACATTTTCAGAAACAAATCACACATCTTCAACATTGAGAAATAAATACGAAGAGAGAAATTTACCAGTACAAAACCTACAGATAAGATGATCATTCGGGCGCTCTCTCTCTTTCAAGTCTCATGCAATTTTTGCAAGCTCTCTCTCTCCTCCTCGGAAGCGGAGGCCGACAATGATGTAGGAGGGCATAGCAGCATGCGGCGGCGGCGGCAGCCGGCGGTGAAGGGAGGGTTCGTGGAGTAGAATGGATTCCAGATCCCATCGAATGGAGTACCAGGTTGGGCTGGATTAGGGCGCGCAGCTGAAGTCTGGCGTGGAGTGTCAGCATACAAGCTGGGGCGAGGGAAGCTTGGAGATTGGAGTCTGGGTTTTTTCGTTTATTTTTTCTGTCAATCATGGATAGATTACGTGGCATAATCTTACCTGGCAATGGCTTCCGTGGCCATTCCAACTCGGGCTGAAATGCGCAAGGGGCAATTGCGGAATTATATACCGACTTAAATAAATCATTTGAATAGATCAATTTCTTTCCTCCCGAGTTGTAGAATAGTCAGCGGTGTCAAATCCTCTTGTTTTCAAGTCATAATACTCCGGCTTTATGTTAATGGGCAGCCCACGCAGCCCACCACACAAGTTGGGACTTGGAAGAAAGTAATTGGGAGTGGGCCAAGCATTATTAATTAGAGTCTCTACTGCTATTTTTATCACCTGGGGGCTGGGTTGGACGACGACTCTAATATTATTCCTTTAGAATATTGTGATATTGGCTTCAACTTAAATTTTTATGTAAATTATGAAAGTCATTTCTATACTTTCACTCATTCAAACCCTTTTTTTTTTCTTAAATAAGAATAATCCGAAGATATAACCAAATGTTAAATATGTTATATTAAATAACAATTTCTGGTATAATTTTTTACTTGAAATTAATAAATAAAAAAATTATATGATTTGGGCATGTGGACATTACATATGATTTTTCACATGGAAAAAAAAAATTAGGGTTATGTACTTATGAGCTCTTTTTTACATGTATATGTATTTTAAAGTTAGATTTATAATTTATCCAAATGGGCCAAAGACAAAGCCCATGGACATGGCAAGTTAGGAGTGCAGCCCAACAATCAAATCATGTAGAGGTAGAATGAGCCATCAACCAGCTCTTAAGTCTTACCTTTCCTAAATTAAAGTAGGGTATGGATTAATGATAGTGCTCATCTCCATATCACCATCATTATGACTCATAATACAGCCAAACACCCCACATCAACCTTTTTCACCGGTAGGTGGTGATTTATAGCCTTGGTTATTGAAAATCTTTTTAGGTATTCTATAGTTGAGTGATGTAGGGGATTTTGTCCCCACCCAAGGATCCTATCTAATGCCTCGTTGGATCACTCTTTATATATCTTCGTTATTTTATTTTATTTTATGCCCACAAGTTTTTGTTATGGACTCTACCTGAGTTGTGCCATTGATTTTTCAAGAAAAAATTAGTTAAATTAATCAATATAATTTGTTAATACTTGAATTAAAATTTAATTAATTGAATCTATTTTATAATGATTCTAAATTTTTTATTTCTTAAATATTAAAAAAGATTATAAATCATTTTAGGTTTATTTAATTTCGATTACTGATCAATTTTAATTGAGTTAGAGTAGTTTTTATCAATTTGATTTTTACTTCCATCCCTACCTCATTTAATAATTTTTTTTGTGAGAATTTTTTAAATACTAAAAATAATATTCAAATAAAATTCTTAATAATGGATTCTACCTTTTTTTTATCAATGTTTTGAAAAAGGAAGTCCTCCAAAAAATTAATATGAAAAACATATTTTTATTTAAATAAAAACGTTTAAAAACATAATGTTTAAATATAAATTTCAATAGCTTCTTCTAAGTTATATTTCTAAGTTCTCTACTACCCATCTAAAATTCCATTTATGACCTCATGGTTAAAAAAAAAAAAAATTTTCTTGCATGTTTTGACCGTTTCTACAGTATATATATATATATATAATATTAATGTTATTTAAAAATAATTATTTATTTTAAAATTTATAAAAATATATATTTAAAATGATTTTTAAAACTATATTTAATTTAATTTTTTTTTTTGAAACATTGGATGTTTATCCAAAAATCAAGATAGAACTAAAAAGTGAAGCAACACATCCTTAGAGTGCCATGTATGAGATTGTATGATAAAAATAAAATATAAGCTATTAAAACGTGTTATAGTAAGCTATCAATTTCCGTCTTAATATAAATTATTTGATACACTTAAACTAAACGCTACACAAATTTTTTTTAGCATATTTTGAAGATAAAATTTTTAGTAATATGTTACAGTAGTGGCCATTTTGTACAAGTTGTTGATTTTTCTTTTCTTGACTCGGAGTACCAAGGATGAATAGGTAATTTTAAATTTTAATTAATTTTAAGTATTAACAAACTCAACATTGCCCATATTCCTTTATTCCTTAACGCATCACATCAAAATCCTATTGACTTTCAACAAATTGAATCACTTATGACAAACATATATGCAACCTTTTTTACATTTTTAATCAAAATTTACTTGCTCTAGATTTGCTTTCAAATGTCAATGGTTCAGGTAGAGATGATAATTGGACGGGTTTTACGAGGTACCCATTCTCATCCCACCTCACCCCTAATAGTAGAACGAGTTGAAATTAAAAAGAACAAGTTAAAAATTGATTTTAAATTGCTTTTTGAAACTTAAGATGGTTTTAAGTTCCCACACCTTCTCACATTGATTATGTATATAATTAAGTTTTAAAAATTTTAATTTCATAATTTTAACACATATAAAATAATAATAAAAATATAATTTTAAATAAAATAAATTATACAAATTATAATATTTCATTTATTTATAAAATATATTTATTTTTAATGTAGTTTAAAATTTTTTTAAAATAAAAACAGGACCAAGCAAAGTGTTGTACCCACTCAGTCATGTTTAATTTTTTTTTTTTAAAAATAGAGACGGACAGTCATTTATATAAATGATATTAGATTGAGATGAAGTGACTCGTATTAAATCTATCATATTGTCATTTTTAAATTTAAATTTTTAATTTTTATAAATCAAAATTTATTTTTAAATTATTATTTAAAACTTAAATCTTTTCTAATTAGTGATTTTAAGAACATAATTACCAAAGCAATTGGTATAGTAACAAATTTTTTTAGGGGACTTTTATCGTCTATTTAATTGAAATTATCACAGAAAGAAAGTTTATTGATAAGAACTAAGAAGGCAATAAAATTGGTCTCATGAAAACAACAAACGTGTCGTCGTCGGAGGGCGCTAAAACCGCCACGTGTAGTCTCACCGGACGCCTCACAAATATCTTCTCCTGCCCTGTGCCAGCGTACGGGATACTGTGCCAGCAGATGCCTCCTTAACCGGCTATAGCAGGTCACCAACTTTATCGCAAGGTCACCCTTGTGGTCTCAAATCTACGCCTTCACCGCCTCCTCCGGTCACCCAATAAATTCCACCTCCACCACCCAGTCGACTCGTACACAGATTCTCTCCGCTTTATTGTTTTCGTCTTCAACACCTTTACTCTGTTCTCTCCTCACAGCTGTTCCCTTCATTTCTCTCCTACTAGGGTATGGAATTTATTATTTTAAGTTTCGATCCTTGTTTTCGCTTGTTTTGACTTCTGTTTTTTATTATTTGTGTTTTTTGAGCTTAAATTTCTGGTATCTGTGAATTTTTGTACAATTTTGTGGAATTTGTTGGCTTTGTTCTTGTTTGGTAGGCTCGATTGATGAATTTCTGCTAGTTTCTTTTATTTTCTCAGGTCGTTCTGATTTTTCTTGATTTTAGCTATATGTATATGCATGTGAGCAAATTATTGGTAGAACTCCCCTGGTTCTGATTGTTTCCCGAGAAAAAGAATTGGTCTTTCTACTGTTGAAGAAGATTTTTTTTTTTTTTTTTGGTTTCTTTTTCCAGCTTCATGATAAACCATGGAGCAGAAGAAAAAAAAAGGATTTTTTTTTTTCTTGGAGAAAGTTAGTGCAGAGTGTGTTTTCTTAGGAAACAAACAGTCTTTCTGAACGGTGTTACTTGTATACTTTGTTGCGAATTGTTGATTCCTTGAAATGGTCCGATAAGCTTTCTTTTTTCCTTTTTGTTGATTTGGTCTCCAACATTTCAACCTTCCCTTGAACCCTTAGCTTGGCTTCGGACGTGCCAACTAATACACCTGCAACTAGTTTACAAAGAAGCTTGGTAGTTTAAGTGATCGCGAGGATCCTACAAAGAATCAGTGGAAGGAAAGGAAAGGAAAATTATTAAAATAACTGGAAAATCAGTTCCTTTTTCAAGCCCTTTTTCAGCACTTCTCTTTCTTTCTGAGATTGAAAATGGTGTCCTTTGTGGCTTTGGCTAACCTAAATCTAAGGCCTTTTTATTATCCTAATGTATTGATATGTAAATTGGATATTGTCCATTATGCAAACTGCAGAAGTTCTAACAGAGTAGTGTTATTTCAGGAATATTTCCTTCAACAATGAAGGTTACCAAGGGTAAAGCAGCGGCAAGGAAAGACAAAAAGGAAGCATTGAAGCCTGTTGAGGACAGGTTCATTTACATTCTACTTTTTAACTGATCAAAGTCGTAGTATTTTAATTTCTTGGTTTTTAAGGATGTAGATATGGTTGTAACTTTGTTTGATTTTGTGATCATCTTGTTAGATTGGTGGTTGACTTCTGAGTGTGAGCCTTGTTGACTTCTGGCGTTCCCTTTCCCTTTGTTAATAGATACAGCTTTGGGCTGAATTGTGTTGTGATATATTTTATTGTTTCAGGAGGCTTGGGAAGCGAAAGGCAGCACTTAAGGCAGATAAAAGTACCAAAAAATTGGCAAAGAAAGAAAAATTGGCCAAGAAGGACCCTAACAAGCCAAAGAGGCCTCCTAGTGCTTTCTTTGTGTTTCTGTAAGTTCATCTCTATGTTTGATGGTGAATTTTGAGAAACATGTATTTTCTAAATGATGCGATCTAATTTGAAGATCTCTCAACTTTTCTTCCATGTAAATGCTGCAGAGAAGAGTTCAGGAAGGTATACAAACAAGAGCATCCCAATGTGAAGGCTGTTTCAGCTGTAAGAAGTTACCTAGCATTATTTTTGCTTTTATTCTTTGCATTGAAAGCATTTGGTCAGCTTGATAGTTCAGTCTTTAGGAAATGAGAATTTGACCCTTGGTCTCTGCATGCTTCAATTGAAGGTTGGGAAAGCTGGGGGAGAGAAGTGGAAATCCCTGTCTGAAGCTGTAAGTGCTCATGCCTCCCAAAAGTAACTCGACGTGATTGGGATGTGTTGTCATCCCGTTTTGTTTAGTTAGTTTAACTTAGAGAATCAAATTAATTCTGTTTGTAAAGGTGCTGCTTTAACCTATCACCGTGGCTCTCACTCGGCCTGGATATTCACCAAGCACATATTCGATGACTTTGGATCTCTAAGTTGTGTGGCCAAGCCAATGCCAATCTAATGTAGACTGCAGAAGCACTAGATAATTGGCATTGTCTAGGCCCTGAAGACTCATAATGACTGGACGTGGAGTAAGATATATACCTCTTGACAGATCTGGCAAGTTGGAAATAACATTAATATGAAATAGTCAAAATAAGTAATTATGCAAAGGATATTTTAACTTTTTAGTGTCTGTAAGTTCTCTTCTCCATCAAGAGTTTCAATCTGGCTTGGAGACTGGTGATGCTTCATGAACTATTGACCTGATTCTTCTTTACTGGGTTTTCCAGGATAAAGCTCCATATGAAGCTAAAGCAGCAAAAAGGAAATCGGACTATGAAAAGCTTATGGCAGCATACAACAAGAAACAGGTGATTATTGGCCCATCCATCTTGTGAGAAATTAAGGGCTTGTTTGGCAACGTATTCAAAAACAGTTCTTAATTGTTTTGAGGAACAAAATTCTGTTTGGGAACTCAAATATGGAAACCAGTTTTCTTGATTTATTCTTTCATGTAAGTACTAATCTACTTAAGTAAAATGCAAAAGTTCTCAAAATGCTCTCCATATTTTTTTTATTGTTTCTTAGAATTCTCTACAAAAGACACTAGAAAACACCTCTTTTTCTAAAAAAATAATTTGTTTTCAGAACAAATTCTCAAGAACCTATTTTCAGTAAAAAAAATAAAAATTCAATCGTATTTTTTGAGTTTTAAAAACTGTTTTATGTTCCAAACAAGCCATAATGTTTTATTCTTCCCTTCTTACTTCTTGACTTGCTTATCTGGCTTCAGGAAAGTATGGCTGATGATGATGAAGAAGAGTCTGACAGGTCAAAATCTGAGGTAAATGATGAAGACGAGGAAACTGGAGAGGTAGTCTTCTGAAGTTCCAATTCTTCTCATTGTCCATTGTTTAGTAGTATTTCCCCTTTTGAAGCTCATTCTTTTCCATATCTTTCTCCAATCGGTATTAACAAAATTGCCTTACCTCTTTGTAGGAAGAGGAAGAAGATGAGGATGAGGATGAGGACTGAAACTAGCATGTTTTATAGATTAAGTCCTTATGGTTGATCAGGCCATAAATTCTGGATTATGTAATGATCATACCTTCGGGTTGTGTGTGATTGGTTTTGAGATGGGAAAGCTTGCAGCCTGTACTGCTGCTAAGTTTCCATGTTAGGTTACTTGTGTATTTCGTATGCATATATGTTCCACTCCCTGTCTCAGTTAAATATATCCTGATCATTTCACAGGTCTTCCTCTCATGATTTCTTTAGTTATTATTCCCTTATTACCAGTAAACAGGAAATGAATGAACTAGATAAATATAAATTGGGGTTCAGTCATATTATTCCTTACTACTGGAACTGCTTTTAAGAGTGCACTTGGAGGTTTGTATCATTTTTTGGCATGTTGGTTACTCTTAATTGGTGTACAATCCCATTCTTTGGACCGCAGCACATGTTTCTACAATGAAAGGCAAATCCATGTGTGCTAGTGCTGTGTTGGTTATTTTGAAGTTTGTTTAGCTGACAATGAGAAAGTGATTCAACACTACCAAATTGTATATGGTGCTACTATTCTACGCTGTCAAATCATGTTTAATTCCTTGATGTGTAGGTTAAATTGTAGTCCTTGCGGATTATTTTGTAGTTTGTTGAGGTTATGATGCCGTATACTTTCTGTAGTGTCCTTCCATACCAGCATATGTATGGGATGTGACATAATGTTCTACAAAATTGTTTATGGAGAAAGTAATCTCTCCTCAGACATCATTAACTGCTTATTGCATCTTTTAAGTTCTGATATATAAGGATCTTCACTTCTTTGTTAGATATTGTAATACCTTTTAACTCTGATTTTGTGGTAGAATTAGAAGGTAAGTTGTATCTTTGACAGGGATATGTGGTCTTCTGGACAATTTCTCCCAACTTGGACCTTCTACAAGTTATGTTTAGGATATTGTAGCCCGAACCTGGAAAGACAAGGAAAGTTGATCTTATGCTTTCCTTCAACATGGTTTTTGGGATGTGCTAAACTGGATATGGTCATTTTCCCCTCTCTTGGAAATTATCTCAAGCTACGTGTATGGAAGATGGGATGATTAGCGAAGAATTTGAGTATGATGCTCTACTGGATGGATGGTTTTTTTTTTGAGGCATCTAATAGAATGTTTTGTCTAGGTTGCATTGTTGCCCTCTTTCCCATGCTGTTGGTAGGATGCGACATCAAAACATGGTTGGGCCCATTTAAAATATGACCTGAATCACTTTCTAACAGGAGGAAAACAAAAGTTTCCAGAATGGACTTGAAAGTCCAGTGCAGAGAGACTATGCCTACAATTCTATAGGATGAACTGATAATTGCTTCAGTCCAAGGGTTATCGTGCTCTTTTTATGTAGCTTGGATTAGGAAGCGATTCTCAATCAATTAGAGAATAGAACAAAAAATACCAGTGAGCCTCAGCTGTCTGCACCTCTCTTGCTACTGTTATTAGTATGCTACATAGCCATCATGATCCTGCTGGTTCTCGTAGAGGCTTTTAAATGGTCCATGGATCGAGCCCAGAAAATCCATCAAACCCATTTGAAAGCCCAAAGATGAAGCCCCAAATTGTCAAAGATTATCCCAAATCTTTCAACAAGTTCATACATTCTGAACATGACTACCTCTTGATCCTACACTTTATGAATCTCAAATCACTCCACATCATTTTGATGCTGATTATCTCCCAAAACCCGAAACAACCCCACACTTTGGAGAATCCTGTGAACTAATCAAGCTGTTGTTTCAGGTATAAGATGGGACTTAGTCTAGGCACAGGCAGGGTGGTGGTTCCTTTTGGTCCATCTAGGAGACAACTTCATATCAAACATGTCGAACCGTGTGCGCCTTTTGTTGGATCATGTGTCCAGCATCAAGAATGTGATTGATCCCATAATGATAATAATTACAGTAATGTGCATCTTTAACATTATAAAAGGGCAACCCCTTTCCAAGATATCATTAAGACTTCATATAGGGGCATAATGAAGCTTCATATAGTCCAGATCAAAAGATGGGCTGTAAAGAAAAGCATAATGTGATGGGGGGATTAGACTAAAAGAAAAAGGAGGGGGGAGGATATAGCAAATGGTAATGATGGGAACCAAGAAACCATAGATTCACAAGTGTCCATGTTGCGACATGTCGCCGGAAAGCAAGAAAGTGCTGGCCACATGGTCGCGAGGGACACGCTCAAGTGGACTACAAATGCCATCATAATCAAAAGCAAAAAAGAGAAAGGAAAGCAACCCATTATCCCTACATAAACCCCCCATTGTTTTCTTTCTTTCTATCATCTTTCTCTGCTAATCATGATTTAAACTTGTAATTCAATTCCCATCATTCTACTGCATATTCTCCAACATTAATCATTCTCATTGTCAGTTCCAACAAATGTTTGGCCTTCGTTATTATCATGAATCTGTTTGCACGTCTGGGGATGTCGGTCATTTGTCGCCCTTATTCTTGCCTACAGACATGTGATGCTGTGATTATTCATTCTTGTCTTGGTTGGTTGGTTGGTTTTAGGTATCAAGAATCTGCGACCTGGGAAAACGATGGTTGAAAATGATTCTGGGATGACTGCGTAACATCGGAGATTGTTAAGACCTTGCTATAAGTCAAGGGCCGAAGATGGGTGCGTTGTTTGGGTTGCGTCGAACCCTATTGGGTACCATCCGGATTGTTAGGCCCTAAGAATGAGTGTGACGTTGGACTACATAAAAAAGAAACGGGAATTGTGTGGGATGGGTTAAGCCCTATTATGCACCTTGGATTGTTGACTCCCGCAATGATTGATGTCGTATCATGTAAATAGAATTAATTTGACTTCATTCACAATCAATTGATCTGAGATGAGATGATTAAAGTATTATTTGCTTTTATTTTTTTTTATTAATTTCTTAAATTTTTTTGACTAGATAAAAAAAATCAAAATATTTAACTTTTTTAAATACTAATTATAACTTATTAATTTTTCTATACCTCTCATTATTTAACACTGTTAAAACTATTTGATTATAAGTTTTATTTATAATTAGGTCAAAAAACAAACATTACTTCAAGTCTTTTTGAAGTCTCAGTAATCTTAAATACATGCATTTTATCATGCTGCCTTTTACCCTACTTCTCTCTCTCTCTCTCTCTCTCTCTCTCTCTCTCTCTATATATATATATATATATATATATATATATAAAATTTTCGTTTTCTCTGTTTCCTGATTGTGGATACTCCTAGGGAATGAATGAGTATTTCTTATCTGTGTAGTTTGTGTCACTTCACACCTATGAGAGCTTACTTTTTGCTTGACAAACTATTGTTTGGGCGGAACAACAATACTATTATAAGCATAGGAAACTTTTATTCTATGAGATTATGCTTAGATCTACCATACTCAACAATGGCACAACACAGCATGAGCTGCTAGAGACTAGATTGACAAGCTTCCGAAAACATTCCTAAAGAAAATGGTAATTTAGGCTTAGTTAAGCAGCATCATGTGGTGGGGTAGGCCTAGTTAAGCTGTAAGTATATGAAAATTGGGTTGATTTTAGTTAAGCAGAAGTTTGAAACTAAAAGTAGTAATCCTTAGACTGAAAACTGATGGAGCTTAGGGAGAAGTTAGGCAGAAAAATATCTTATTTTGGACTGACTGATAGGGGATTTGGATAAGCTTCTCTTTTCCTTGGAGATATGGATAAAAGTTCCGTCGATTGTAGCCTCAAAAATGGTGGATTTATCAGTAAAGACAAAGCCCAAAAAATCCAGAAATAGTTGGCCATGAGGTAAGTGTGAGAATATAAAACAGGATATTTTTCCTATTCTTTTATCTCTACCAAGGATATGTGGGATATTTTAGTAGGAATGGGATTAATTTTATAGACATATTATAAATATCATATTTAAAAAATATTATAATCAAGTAAGCAATTTGTTCAAGGAATTATTCAGGCTCACTATTTTTTCCCAAACTGATTAGATGAACAATAATAAGGATGTGTTGCCATTACTAGACATGCTTGATGTGCAAGAAAATATCATTCTAGCTAAAGATTAGATAAATTGATGGTGGAGTATATAATGAAGTTCAACCATACTTTTGACAGAAGGAAACAGGGAAGGTGATCATTTTAAAGATGGATTTGGATAATGGAAAAGAGTGGAAGTCTGCCATTAGTTTCATGATATCTTTATGGGTTTAAATAATTTCCTGTTGGGTCAAAACAATTCTAATCAGAGGAAATCCCAAGTGATTTTTTTCCCTGTTCTTGGGCTTTCTCATGTTTCTCCTAGGTTTCTTTTGTCGTACTCTCCTATAGTTTTATTACACTTTACTAGTATATTTTTGTTCAAAGATATTTCCCACCAAATGCATGCTATGAGTCTATGAAAAAGGCTTTTACTTTCCATGCTGGATTCGGCTTTTGCTCCTCAATCTGAAATCATAGTCATTTGGCACCTTGCATGACTACCTATTATCTTTCGTGTGCCCTCGAGGAATCAAAATCTGTCCCTAATAGAACGGCCTTCCCGTACCTCGTCATGGGGACAAACTTATTCATATTCTCGTTGGCTTAATGCTTATCTTGTTTGATGGTTGAGACAAAGTCATTGTTACCTTCTTTCGTCCCTACTTAAAATGCAAATGCAAAGGTAAAAAAGTGGTTTGACTCTTATTCTTTGACATCGACGTCAGTACAAACAACAAACAAGTATTTTGCCAATGTTTGATTTCATAAAAATGCATATGTTGTTAAGGTGTTGTCGAAGGCGTGGGGGTCATAGCAGATATCCACTAATAATTTTTTTCCTAAAAGAGGGCAAGCCCACATGACGATGACTCATCGGTTTATTCTTGGTTGTATATAGGTGGCTAGCTTGACGCCAATGTAGAAGAGAAATTTGTTGTTCAAAATATTTTTCTTCTTCATTTTATCTGCAACTTGAGTGCTAACTTGATTGTCGGAGGGGGATGCGCTGGAGCACCCACATTTGACATTTCCTTTTGTTTGCAAGAGGCACAAAGTTTAGTATTGGATAATTGGGATTGCACTTGTTGGTAAGATTGCAGAGTGGGAACTCTAGAGGAGGAGTTTGTTGGAAAATTGTTGCTCCAACAATTGACGTTATATGTTGGTATGGATTGATTGTGGAGTCATTCTCCTATTGGAGAAGACATATCACATGATGGTGGTGGAGCTTATACTTTTAGAGGAACAAATTAAAGCAATCATGGCTTAAATGGAGACACAAGAAAAGGAACGTCATTGTCAATATGAATCACTGTGGTAGATTATAGATTAATTGTACGCTAAAAACCAACTTTCTTCTTCAGTCACTATTAAATCATTAGTCGATGGAGTTTGATCATCACTCATTCTCACACTCAAGATTGACCACTCCTTTTAGTGCGCAACACCAATATTGAGCCTCTAGTAGAGCTGATTTCCACTACCCGATGTTTAGAACCAAACTTGCTTCCCCCAACAAACCTCGACATACTTGGAAAATACAACTAACATGTTAAAAAGTTGGTAGAGGCACACCACCCCATTGACATCACTTGCGGTCATCACATTTGATCGCTTGGCTAATCATTTACTTGGCTCTAAAATGACTCATCTAGATGCCCTTTCTCAGGAAAGTGATGGTGTAGGAATCACCATAAGGCCTTTTTATACCCAAATTTAATTCGTTTGATGGGAGTACCTACTATATATATATTGTATTTTAGACAAGCCATGATATCGAAAGCTTCCAATGAGTTACTATTATGTAAGATTTTTCCGACTAGCTTGCGCGGTTCCGCCCTATTGTGGTTCCACAGCTATGGGAGGAGTTAGTTCATTCTTTTTGGACCATGTGTTAAGCATTTATGATCAATATCGAATATTATATTTGTCCAAAAGGGTAGGCTAGTTCCTTATTTGAGATGCTAATCGGCCTAGAGGGAGCGATTTGCCAATTTTTCAAATGTTTTAGCCAAGCCTGAATGCAGTTCAAAGGAGATAATGACATTGTTGGTATTGAGGATTTCAAACAAGCTCTACCCAATCATTTGGAGTTGAGGAAACCATTAACCCCTTTCATTGCTTCTCAAGGAGTGCATAAAATGGAAAATGAGGAGCATTAAAGGAACTGAAATCCATCCCTCATGGTCCGAGCATAATAATAAGAACAAATTCTCCTCTACATAATCAATCATAGGGTTGGACCGATTCATGTTCCCATTAACTTAATGTCCATCTCATTAGACAAATAAGACAAAGTCATTGTCATGGAAGAAAATGTCAAGATATATCGGCGATATATCGTGTATCGGAGGGTGGCGACACGATATTTTGTGAAGAAAAATAGTTGAAAATCGGCCAAAAATCACCAATATATCACTGATTTATCAGCAACAGGCTATAAATTGTCGATTTTATGCAAAAATCTGCCAGGATGGGAGAAAATTGCCTATATTTCGGTGATTTTTTGGCAAACTTTTTGCTTCTCTCTCCAACGTGATTTGATGGCCCAGATCACGTCTGTGTTGATCCGACGACCCAGATCATGCCTGCTGCGTCTACTTGCAACGGTTATCTATCCAACGCCCCAAATTGAATCTGAGTTTGATCCAATAGTTAGGATGAGATTCCAACGGTAAAATCACGATCCAACGGTCAGATTTCGTTCAGATTTTGATCCAGTGGCCAAAATTGCTTTTCAACGGTAAAATAATCTTCTAATGACTATTTTGGCCTAAATTTCTTCTATAAATAGCCCATTTTGCATCCATTTCATCCGCCTTTGATTTCATTCTTCATTTTCTCTCTCATTACTCCAAATTTTTCTAAAGTTGCTCAATTATTCAATCATTTTAAGGTATGTTTGTTTTTAATTGTAATTAATTCATGTATTTTCAATTAATTGGTATATTTGCAATACGGATTATTTAATGTTATTTTTACATTTAATTGTAATTAATTTTTATATTTTTATTAAATTAACTTAAGTTAATTTGATTATTTAATTATAAATTGATATATTTATTTTAGATGATTATTTAATTTTATTTTCACATTCAATCTTGTTAGAATTATATTCAACTAGTTAACTTAGATAAATTGTTTAATTAATTTAATTAAAATGAACTAGTATATTTGAAATATCAAATATGTTCATTTTTTATGATTATTGTGATTTATTTTCATATTCAATTATGATTAATTTTTATATTTAGTAAAATTTTCATATAATTAGATTTAGATTCAAAAAATTAACTTAGCTAAATTATTAAATTAGTTTAGTTAGCATGAACTAGTATATTTAGAATATCAAATATGTTCATTTTTTTTTATGATTATTGTAATTTATTTTCACATTCAATTATAGTTAATTTTTATATTTAGTAAATTTTTTCATAGAATTACATTTAGATTCAAAAAATTAACTTAGCTTAATTATTTAATTAGTTTAATTAACATGAACTAGTATATTTGGAATATCAAATATGCTCATTTTTTTTTATGATTATTGTGATTTATTTTCACATTCAATTATAGTTAATTTTTATATTTAGTAAATTTTTTTCATAGAATTACATTTAGATTCAAAAAATTAACTTAGCTAAATTATTTAATTAATCTAATTAACATGAACTAGTATATTTGGAATATCAAATATGCTCATTTTTAATGATTATTGTGATTTATTTTCGTATTCAATTATGATTAATTTTTATATTTAGTAATTTTTTCATAGAATTAGATTTAGATTTAAAAAATTAACTTAGCTAAATTATTGAATTAATTTAATTAACATGAACTAGCATATTTGGAATGTCAAATATGTTCATTCTTTATGATTATTTTGTAGATTTCTCATAGATTTAGATTTAGTAAACTAACATAGCTAATTTATTTAATTAAGTTAGCTATTAGCATAAATTAGTATATTTAGAATATGCTCATTTTACATGATTATTTAATTTTCTTTTCTCATTCCATTGCAATATGTTAAATTTAAATGTTTACTTAATTTTTGTTTACATTGAAATCACATTCAAGTGTATTTCTTTTGCAATAGATTTAGCATGGCTAGTGAATGTGATTCTGCCATGCTAGGGCGAAATTTAGTTTGGAAGTATTGTTCACCAGTTGAGGGGAACAGAAATGAAACAATTTGTAATTTCTATGGGTTGTTGATGAAAAGTGGAGGCATCATGCGATTCAAGTCTCATTTAACGCATAACGACCCACATAACAACACCAAAAAGTGTTTGAGAGTGCCTCCCAAAGTGAAAGAAGAGATACGATTGGTGGTGCATGACAAACATACAACAAAAATAAAGGAAACCGTTGATATTTAAAAGATTCGTGCTCAATTACATGGCACAGTGGGGACTCGTGATATACATTTGATAAACGAAGATAATGATGATGAAGATGTGTATATGTATCCGATAGATATGCACCCAGATGAGCGGGATGCATATCGATTTGTAGTTGTGCCTCGAAAGTGTTAGAATGGAACATCAACAATATGAAAATATTGTAGGAAGCGAACGAAAAATGGGGGAGTCTTCACGGTCTACTGGTACAACAATGACAATGCGAAAATCACAAAGTATGCGACATTCGAATCAGTCACCCCCTGTTGCCCCTTCGCTCTACTAAGTTTTCTGTAGCAAGACAAAAAAATATCAAAGATATATTGAAGGGTGGTTCAATTAAAGAAATGATGGGACACTTAATTAACAAATTCTTCATTTATGAGAGTGTTGCACCCCAAAAAGCAAAGTCTCATCACTTCAAGAATATGATTATTGGTGCACAACAAACAGGTAATTACTAATTATTGAATCGTTATATTGTTTCAGACTTTTAGTAAGTATAGTTTTTTTTGACATGTTTTACATATTTGTTATATATGAATTGCAGGAATGAGAATCGAACCTCCATCTCTATATGAAATAAAGAACAAGTACTTGGAAATGGAGTACAAAAAAATGAAAGCTTATGTGAACCAACAAAGTGAAAAATGGAAGACATATGAGTGCACAATAATGTCAGATGGATGGATAGGCCCCACAGAATTGAGTATTATTAATTTCATGGTTTATTCAAAAGGGACCATAGTGTTCCTTGAGTCAATCGATGCATCGAACCATATTAAAGACCACAAGTATATATACAAGCTATTGAAGACTATTATAAAAAAAGTCATTCAAGAAAATGTGGTCCAAATTGTCACAAATAATGGGTCGGCGTTCATGAAAGCAAGAAAACTATTGATGAAGAAGTTTAACTTATATTGGACTCCGTATGCGGCGCATTGCATCGACTTAATCTTTGAAGACATTGGTAAAAGACCCAGTGTTATTGATGTGATAAACAATGCTCACAAGATAACTAACTTCATTTACAACCATGGTTAGTTACTTGCACAAATGAGAAAGTATTATGGTAGAGACATTGTTCGACCAGGAACTACAAGGTTTGCTACCAATTAAATTGCTCTTGATAGTCTTTTTAAAAAAATTGATGATTTGAAAAAAATTGTTTATGAGTGATGAATGAGCACAACACAAGCTCAGTCGAACATAAATTGGACTAGATTTGGAGCAATTATTGTTTGACCATACGTATTGGGACAAAGTGGCAAATATAGTTTCATTATATAAGCCATTATACGTGGTGCTTCAACTTATGGATTCTGAAATTGTTCCCACAATGCCATTTGTGTACGAGCTTATGCATGTGATGAAAGAGAACCTTATTTGTCAAGGAACTGGAAATTGGATTTTCAAAATAATAAAAGATCGTTGGGAGAAAACACTAAAACATCCACTTCATGCAGCAACCTTAAGTACTATATATCTTTATAAGTTTTTACTCTGTATTTAATTTTCTTTAACAAAATACTAACTCTACTTAATTTTATTGTAGCATACTTCTTGAATCCAAGATTTCAATATAGGCATGGAGTTGGTAGTGATACAGAACTACTTCAAGCGGTCCATGATGTTTTTGTAGAATTAGACCCAACTATTAAATCGCTTGGTCAATCTAGAAATGAGGTAAGTAAAAAATTGTTATTTTTGTCAATAAAACAATAATTTCATTCATCAATTTATTTGAACGTTTACTACCAAATATGATATTAACAAATTAAATGTTGAATACATAGCTTGTGTTTTTTCGAGATGCCAAAAGAGGATTCGGTGATCGAGCGGCGATTGTAGCAAGGTCAACCATGGTGCCCGGTGAGTCTTTATAGGAAAAAATTTATTATCATTATTGTAAATTCACCACATAAGTATTTATATGATTATCAAATTGGTTGCAGCTGAATGGTGGTTCATGTATGGGATTCAAATACCTACATTAAGAAAGTTAGCCATTAAAGTTTTTTCACAAACTACGTCATCTTCTGTCTATGAGAGAAATTGGAGTACGTTTGCTCTCATCCACACAAAGCAACGAAATCGTTTGGCTTACCCTCAATTGGAGCAATTAGTTTTTTGTTACTATAATATGAGATTAAAGTTACGCAATATGGAGACAGAAAATGATCGAGTTGCTAAAAAAGATTACCTTGATCTTCTTGACATTTCAGTCGATGTGGGTGAAGAAGAAGATAATCAATTGTTCCAATGGGTTAAGCCTATACACTTGGATGACGAAGTTGGAAATCCTGATCCACGAATTACCGCTCATGTTCGAGAATTTGGAGTTAATGTTGAACGTGTGTTGTTCGAAGAAGTTTATTCTAAAAGTTTTAGCAAAGATACTGATGATTCATTTCAGGCGGCATTGAATTCCCACCAAGAGGTGGAATCCACTAGTGCGGGCCATAGTAGTAGACCTAATGCTGCAGATACTTCTACTTCTGGTTACGATGGTTCAAGAGGTGGAACTGATGATGAATGTGATACTGCGGGATAAGCTATTTGGGAACGTCAGCATAATCAATATCCAATCAGCCAATTTACCTATGAAAATGATTTCACACATTGCACACATAATGAAGACTATGGCTCTAGAAGAGCTGGTTCGGGCATAGGAGCTATTGGGAAACCCTATGGAGAAAGAGAACGAACAATGGAACCATATAACGAGGAGTTACTTTCAAGGAGTTTTAAATCTATGAGTATAAGGACTCAATTTAGTGACTCCTCGAATGAGGCTAATGTCTACCCTCCTCATGTGATGAGTTATGATCAACCTTCAAGTTCAACCGATAAAGAGTATGGTATGCCGTGTTGCTCTCCTTCCACACAAATGTCATACCAAGTTCCATATTAGATGGAAGAAGGATTTGACATTAACACATAGGTGAACTTTGAGTATCATATCAATGTAGAGCCAGCGGGCAAGACTTAAAAGATATATGTATGGCATATTAGAATTTTCAACCAATATTATCGAGGCTCATTGAGTTTGTACCAATATTGTCTCAAACAGCAAGACGGAGTTCTTTCATCTTTCAATCCCATTAAACCACATCGATCATCATTTTGGTACTAAAGGGACATTGCAATGTAATGTGTACAAATTATTGATATTTAATAAAATGAAGTATTTTATGTGACTTCATAATGAGAACAATTACAAAATTAATATTTCTTATAGATCGACATGATATAATTACATCTAATATCACAAATTATATCATATGTATATCAAATCTTTCAATAAAACAACTTTAAAATGTTTATTATACTTCTAATTATATTATTATGAGGTTTTTCTTACATTTCCATAAGTTTTTAACAGTTTTAAGCCTATCGAATTTTTTTTCCAAAATATCTGCCGATATATCCGTAAAATCGAAGTACCGATACATCTATGATTACCGATATTTTTATCCATGGTCATTATTACCTTCTTCTGTCCCTACTTAAGGTGGAAAGGTGGCTTGATTTTTATCCCTTATCCATTGTTAAGTAAAATGGACAAGTATTTCGTTAGTGCCTTCTTTTGTAAAGACATTTACATTTTTAAGGTAGTGTTATTGCATGGAGGTTATAGACACACATATGCAAATCGTTTTCTTCCCTTAGCGAAGGCAAACCCACACGACGATTTACTCGTTTGTTGATTCTTGACTATATATAGGTTGTTGGCTTACGTTAATGCAACAGAGAAATATATTATTCAAGATATCGTCCATCTTCTTTCTTCTTCTTCTTCTTCTTCTTCTTTTTGTTTCCAAAAACTTGAGTGCTAACGTGACCATCGAAGCACTCCCACTCAACACTACCTTTTATTTGTTAGAGATGGGAAATTTAGTGATGGATGGAGTTATTGCACTTACCAATAAGATTTCAGAGTGAAAGCTTTAGAGGAAGATTTTGTTGGTACAACAAATCCCATATCTCATTTTTGTGTTTGAGGATCACTCGCATAGAAATGAAGCTGTGGTAGATGAACATATTCCACTCATTTACAAGAATTTTGGCTGCCTTCACGGGCAATCAACTCTTATAAGACATAGATAAAAAGTAAAAGCTTCTCCCCTATATGAAAAAGACCATAAGAAAGGGAAAAAATAGCCGGTGGTGCTAATAAAACCTACTGCATGTATGCTATCAGGTAGGTTTGTCCCCCTTTTTCGCAGCAATAAAAAGAAGGTACTATGATAAATCAAAAGATAAACAGTAGAGGATGTAACTGTGGATTCTACTTTTGCTGGCTCACCCTCTTTTCTCAAGGAGACTAAGATTAGTGAGTGATTATTTTATGACGTTTGAGATTAAGGGCATAAAACTAAGTCGATTAGAAAATGATTGGAGGCAAAGAAAAGTCACAAAATGGTGCAGTAATGGAGCAAAGTATGAGGCATTAGAAGACAAAACAAGGGAAGAAAACTCAGAGTGGTGTTATGTCTACAGAACAACTTCTTGATTGCAGACAAAGTAATCAAATCTTCAAAATTCAAAGCCAATCTGGCCGGCAATGTGTCAATCAAACTCATCACTCACCACCACTCTACCCAGAGTCTAAGATCATATTTTATATTTCTAAATCGACTATTTTATATTTCTAAAGTCGACCATATTATATTTCTAAATCATCATTACCATACTAGAATCATAGCACCTGAGGACTCTTCAAAGTTTCCTTTGGAATTCACATCACCAAAGCTAGTATGCCCACTGAGAATGTATGAAACTTGGGCAGCTTCTATAGCTTTTACGAAATTCGGATTACCTTTGATGTCGAAGAATATCAATTTCATTGTTTTATTGTCTAGTTTTTCGTTCCAATTATGAATAGAAGAATCACTCAAAAAAATTTCATAGTATAAGAATCTGGACCTTTACTTTTACCGATAAAACTAAAAAACTTAAGAAGAAAACTCTTTTTTATTATTTAAAAAAACGTTCTTCAAGGTTTTTATTATTATTATTATTCTTTTTAATAACAATTTTTGGGTAATTAAAAAAATCCCAATAACTGCTTCCTCCCCTTTTAAAACATTGGGTCAAGTTGAACGATCCACTTATTCTTCTTTAGTAACAATTTTTAAATGGTTAAAAGAAATCCCAAAAACAGCACCCTCCTCTTTTAAAACTTTGGGTCAAGTCAAACCAAACGACTTATTCATCTTTTCAATAACAATTTTTGGATAGTTAATAAAAATCCCAAAAACTGCTCCTTTCCCTTATAAAATATTGGGTTGGGATGAATCAGTCCACTAGTGGGGATTGGTTTAACTGCCCATTTACTTTAGTCATCAACTAGTAAACCTACTTTGAAACCCATGTGAGAAAAATGGTGGGGGACTTTGAAATTTGGGTGCATTAATGTTCTCCACCATGTGAAATGCTGCCAGGTATGCGTAATGTTTGCTTCTTTTCGTATTGTCTTTATTGGGCTGTGCTTCCATTTATGGACACCAAAAAGAGGGGTGGAAAAAGGCAATGTACACTGTGGTCAGTGAGATGAACTGGCCTTTTGCATTTTGCCCATTACTCAAGCTTTGCTTTTAGGGTTGTAGAGCTTTTGAACAGTGCCTCCCCAAGGCCCAATAAAATATTCATTTCATGAAATATCCAATTTTCCCATGGGCTTGGAGATGCCCAAAATACTTTTAAAAGAAATCATTTAACAAAAATATCCAAGGGGGCGGAGGAAGACCCCCATATTCTTCCGCTCTCAATTTTCCCAATATCAATTCAACTTCTACCTAATGAAACTAGAAGTTTGGGAGAGTGAAGTAGTCATCAAATAAATGAAATGAAAATAGAAAAAAAAAAAAAAAAACCCGTACATAGAAACAGAGTGACTGGATCACGCCAGATGCGAACGTGTGGAAGAAGAAAGGTGCAGCAGGTGGTGATTGTGGTGAATGGTGCGGGTGAGCTACAAACAAAAAACGAACAGAGCTGCATGTGACTATGTGACTCCCTACGAGACTCTTGCTCCTCTCTTTCTCCATCTCTTTGTCCCTTTTGGAAAATGTTAGCGTGTGGTTGTTTGCTTTCAAAAATTAAATTCATTTATATAAAAATTAAATAATTTAAAAACACATCATTATCATTGAGATATACTATAAACTTTTAAAACACGTTCTCTATCTTTAAAAATCTTTGTTTTTCAAATAAATTTTATATGGTAAAAGATTACCTTTTGAACATACATGGAAAATGTATCATCATCTATCAAATCAAGTTATTTAGGTTCCAATTTTGATATGGTAGGCTGATTTGTTTCCTCTTTAATCTTATTTATTTTATTGTTACCATATTTTGTTGGATGGTTAATAGTACAATAACTTGTCATTTTCCAACAAATTAAATAGAAATTATTTGGCTATTTGTTGCTGGGTTTGTGGGCACGTGCACCTCTGACACACGTGGTGTGTGTAAATTCAGACTTTGGAATGTGTACAATCTCCTTTTTCCTTCTTTCTCTCTGCACACGTGCGCCTCAGTCCTCGTGTCTCTCGGCTGACCACTCAGCCCCACCCCTCCTTTGACTCCCTCACCTTCACCTTTTTCCTTCCTTCTCCACAACATCTTCCCCTAAATCACGCTTATTTGTTTTCCCATTTTAATCATTCCTTTATCATTTCATTCATCTTTTTAATTATTTTTACCCTAACCCACATTTTTTTCCCCAACCCAGACTCCATACAATGAAGAAAAATGGAACCCCTTTTGGCCTTGAGAAAAAAAAAAATAGAATTGGGGTATTGAATTATTTGGTCCCCTTCCCTTTTTTTTTTGGTTTCAAAGGAATAAATGGGTATGAGATTTGATGAGATTTTGTGGTCCTTTTCTGCTTTGTAACAGGTACAACTTCATATTTATGCCACCATCTCTTCCCCATTTGGCCTTTGTGGTCCATTTTCTTTTTCCAAATGGTAAAAATCATTAGCAAAATTCAAATTAGGAGATGGGTAAGTTGGATTTAAGATTTTCAGCACATTTTCCTTGAAATGGTAACGCGTTTTTGTAAATTTTTTTGACAATTTAAAGAATTATATAAGTTGAAGGTGATTTTATTAAAATGGGTATTTAATATTTTCCAATTTATAAGAAAATGAATTGTGTCGGTGAGTGTATCATCATCCCTGTGGCCCTTAAGGCTTGAGGTCCTACACGTATAGGGGAGGCCCTTGTCTGTGAGGGGTCAAGAACCAATTCATTATGGCAATGAAAATGGTTGAGAGGGAGACCCTCAAACACCCAAATGAATATATGATTGGAATACTTGAAAAATACATGAAATGAAATGGGGGTAGGTCCAATTCCGTTAAAATGCAAAATCATTGAGACCCAATTGATAGGATGGATCCAAAAGGAAGCACAGCTGAGTGCCCACATGGAAGTGGATATGGCTAGGGCCAGGGGGAGAAGCAGAAGGGAAGGGGCTATTTTAGCTTTTTGATTGAGCAATTTGTATATGTGGGAATTACAAAATGGTTGAGATGTGAATCCTGTTCCTCTCCATAGTGGAGGAATGGTGCCAAATAAATAGCACATTATGTGGGGAAGTTGAAATGGACCTTGAATATGATAGTACATAATGTGGACATCTACCTGTTCCTGGGCTGAAAACTGTCACCTCACACGTGGAGGGGAGATGCTGTGGGGACTCTCTTCTCTCTCTCTCTCTCTCTCTTATCATATGCCCTCTTCATATACAATCCCATTTGCATCCCCCACCTCCCTTTCCTATCACAAGCATAAAATTTATCCTCATTTTTAGCATTCTATTTGCTCAAAATTTTCACATTATGCTAGCTTAAAAGTGGTCTAGGTCAACCTGATATCAAAATTTTCACATTCGGTAAGATTTAAAAGTGGTCTAAGTCAAATGCCGACATTTTATTTATTTATCATCGTCAATTATTGGATGTGATAATAAAAAGAATTATTTGTTATTAGATATTAACATATATGGTATTGCAAGGTTAAAAAGGTAGTATTACGTACGAAAGGGGAAGGCATATTGTCTTGCATTAATTGGTTAGGGTATCTTGGATTTGCATCATAATCTAATTAACTTAATTATTAAGCTATAAGCATAAGTAGAAAGCTCTATCATGAGGATGATACAATAATTTGGATTCCTACAATCAGGCATGCATCAATGCAGAAAAAAACATCATAATCAAACTTCCCAAGGATTGGTACAAAGTTGAGTGGTGTCCAAATCCCACAAATCATGCACATTCTAATGTGTCTCAGAACAACTAACCTACCTATAATCCTACTAACATAATCCTCCATCATAAACCCTTTTTCCCCAATGGAGGATAATAAGATTCTTCGATTAAAAAACATCCCAACAATTATTATTAAAAGAAGACAGTTTGATTTAACATTAATAATTGGGTTTAAGAATGTCTTTTAAGTGGCCTAAAGTTGAGTGAGGATATGAGCAAGTGATGGGATTCTCTCATTAAAAAAAGGGCCCTTCATTCTAATACTAAAAAATTAAAGGGAAAAAAATGGGAAAGGTGGGTGTTGTGGGGGTTGAACCATCCTGGGCTTCCATTATTCTAAGGGCTGTCAAGTGGGTAGAGGGCTAAATGTCCCTTATGGGGACCATGTGGATGAACATGGGATCATCCCCTTCTCCTCTGTATATATATATATATATATATATACACTTGTATATATAAATAAAAATAAAGAAATATTCGGACCCTATTATTGCCTTGTACTTCTCCTTCTGTTTTAGATTTTATTCAATTTTTTTTATTAGAAGCTTCAATTGCCCATAAAACTTAGTTTTCTGTGATAATATAATTATCATTTGCGTTCATAATCAACCCCCACACCCCTCACCCCCCCTCCCAAAAAGCAAGGGTTTTTGGGATTTCCACGACTCCCATCTCAAAATAACCCGAATGTCCTTTCACACTTGGGCTCAGCTCAAGCGGGGCCACCCCTCTGGTACACCATGATAATGTCATGGCCTTATTTTTCACCCTGGTGGGGCCATTATGGGCTTTCCATCCAATGGCTCTGGTAATGTCATCTGGGTGTGGGATGGAAACACCTGAGCATATTCTCCATATGGTGGAAACTTGAAAATAGGAATAAAATTTGATTTAATCACACCTTATCTTTTTTTTTTCCTTTTATTTTTTCCCAGGAAAATCTAGAGAGAGAGAGAGTGAGTGTGTGTCAGAAATTCAGATACTGAAATATCCGGGCATTAATTTTCTTGACCTGTTCTTTTAGATTCGTAGCAGATACCCCTCGTGTGCTCCTCTTCAGTCCTCCATTAATGCCCTCTTCTTAAAAACACCCCTCCAATCCTCCATTAATGCCCTCTTCTTAAAAACACCCCTCCACACCTCCAAACCTCCAAACCTTTTACCCCTTCCTCTATATCTCAATCTTTAATCTTCTCTCCGCGATGGACTGGTCTCTGGCCGTTACCATCGGTGCGGCTCTCCTCGCCATCTTCTTCTTGTTCCTGCGCCTCACTCGCCCCAGGGGCCACCGCCTGCCTCCGGGCAACCTGGGGCTCCCCCTGGTGGGCGAGACTCTGCAGCTCATCTCCGCCTACAAGTCGGCCAACCCTGAACCCTTCATCGACGAGAGGGTGACTCGGTACGGGCCCTTGTTCACCACCCATGTGTTCGGCGAGCCCACGGTGTTCTCGGCGGACCCGGAGACGAATCGGTACATATTGCAGAACGAGGGGAAGCTGTTCGAGTGCAGCTACCCTGGCTCCATCTCCAACTTGCTTGGAAGGCATTCCCTGTTGTTAATGAAGGGTAATCTCCACAAAAAAATGCATTCCCTCACCATGAGTTTCGGTAATTCTTCCATCATCAAGGACCACTTGCTGCTCGACATCGACCGCTTGATCCGCTTCAACATGGACTCATGGACCAGCCGGATCTTACTTATGGAAGAGGCCAAGAAGGTATATACCTATTTCTATATTTTCTAAGTCCCCCATGGCTCTCAGTGGTCAACGTCAATGCAACAACATTCATATTCACATCTCTGATCTCTGCGTATATACGCTTTGCTGTTTTTTTTATTTTTAATAGTAATGATCGGTTTGATTGATAATACAGAGGTGGTTGGTGGGTGTTTTGTGTAAAATATGTGTATGCAGATAACATTCGATTTGACAGTGAAGCAGCTGATGAGCTTTGATCCAGGGGAGTGGACTGAGTCTCTGAGAAAAGAATATGTGCTTGTGATTGAAGGCTTCTTTACCGTCCCTTTCCCTCTCTTCTCCGCCACCTACCGCAGAGCCATCCAAGTAAAACTTTCTCTTTCTCTTTCTCTTCTCCAAATTATCATTATTTTTCATACTTGTTTGCCTATTTCCGACATACTCAGTAAACGATGTGAAAAGGAAACTTAAAAAGATAGAGAGTTTTGATCACATTTTAGTCATTATAAAAGTCTGTTTTCAAATTACAATAAATTGTTTTTGTTTTTTGTTTTTTCTTTTATTTCATTTCCCATTTTCTCTTTCCTTTTCGCTTCACTTGCTATTCATCCTTTACTTTTCCTATTTTCACTTCTATATTTGCCTCCATGTTATTTTATTTCATCATGCTAGATAAAGGAAATTGATTTTATTTTATTTTTCTCTTTCCTCTTTCCATGAAGGCAAGGACGAAGGTAGCAGAGGCACTGAACTTGGTAGTGAGGGAAAGGAGGAAAGCCAAGGAAGAAGGAGAAGAGGAGAAGAAGAACGACATGCTGGCCGCCCTCCTCGACAGCGGCGATAACTTCTCCGACGAGCAGATCGTGGATTTCATCCTGGCCCTGCTGGTGGCTGGCTACGAGACCACCTCCACCATCATGACCCTCGCGATCAAGTTCCTCACAGAGACCCCTCTCGCCTTGGCTCAGCTCAGGGTTAGCTTCTTAGCTTCCTTACTTCTCTTCGCCTCTTTGACCTCTTTTTCTTTTGCAGGAAGCTGGGTGGGCCACCGGTGACCACCCCTATCATGTTGCCTCCCTTGGAACCTTCTTCCTTATCTACATTCTCCACCATCCATATTCCACCCTTACTCCATTCCTGGCTTCCTCATCTTATAATTAAATTAAGGGTTATAATTATTATTATTATGGAGGTATAGTAGATAATGATACTTTGATAAAGGGAAATGAGGTGTACTTAGTATTTTTTTTGGTGGGGAAAGTACTGACGTAAAGTCAAAGTAGAGGCGACATTCGTGTAGTCGGACAAAATGATGCTTCCGAACTGCACGCCCTTCCTCTCTTCCATTTGTCAGTCTTTTTATTTCTCCTCTTTTGACTCCAATCAGGCCTTTTCTTTTAATAAATTTACCATGCTGCCATTCCTTGATGCCAAACTGATGGTGGGGCTGCGCTTAAGCCTGTGGCGGTGGTCCCCAGATGCGGGTCATTGGAACTCGTGTGATGCTGATTCCAAGGTCTCTATCGAACGGTGTAAAGCCTAGGGACTATGCTCTCTAGCCTGCACCCTAGCCGCTCTTTCTCCCTGCGCGTTGCCTGGGGGTTGTACCACATGGTTTAATGCTTCCGCCGTTGGATCTGCTTTTGACTTCTGTCCGAGTAGGGCCATCCGACGGTGCATGGGGTTTTACTGCTCCCATTTATTAAATATAATTTACAAATTATTAGAGCAAAAAATAGGAATATTAAACAAAAACCTCATGGGATTTATTGAAATTACTAATATTGATTTTGATTTTGGCAGGAGGAGCATGACGAGATTAGGGCAAGGATAAGTGACCCTAATGTTCTGGAATGGAGTGATTATAAATCCATGCCTTTCACTCAATGTGTGAGTACATTGAGTTTGTTCATTTTTATAATTCAGCATCATTTGATGTTAATTTTGTTTTTTTTTTTTCTAATAAAAAAAAGCCCTGTTCCTGATTCTAAACTAGTCTGCCTTTTTTATTTTTTATTATTATTATTATTCTTCTCAGGTTGTGAATGAGACTTTGAGGGTGGCAAACATAATAGGTGGGATTTTCAGGCGAGTAACCACTGACATCCATGTCAAAGGTAACCTCCAAAAAATACATTAATTAAAAAATACAGAGGGGTACTTACGGAAATTAAACCATATTTATATTTGGGTCGATCCAAGCAGGTTACACAATTCCTAAGGGATGGAAGGTGTTTGCATCATTTCGAGCTGTACACCTGGACCATGAATACTTCAAGGATGCTCGTACTTTTAATCCCTGGAGATGGCAGGTTATTCTGTTGTTCCCTTTGCCTAGTATTAAGTATTAACCGAATATTCTTAATATTACAGAATTATTGATAACAAAAAATTCTAAAGTTACAGAATAATTCTGGACCCACGGTTCCAGGGAGTGGTGTGAATGTGTTCACACCATTTGGAGGAGGGCCGCGCCTGTGCCCTGGCTATGAGCTTGCAAGGGTGGTGCTCTCGGTTTTCCTTCACCGCATGGTCACTCGATACAGGTAACCCTATCAGCACAACACAATGTTTTAAAATTTGACTTGAAATTTCTCTGCAACTCAAATGTTTAAAGCTAATTTTGGTGGTTTGAATTGCAGCTGGGCTCCTGCAGAGGAGGATAAGTTGGTGTTCTTTCCAACCACTAGGACTCAGAAGCGATACCCCATCAATGTGGAGAGGCGAAAAGTGTCATCCGCCGCAGAAAAAGGTGAGGGATGAGAGGGATAAAAAAGAGGGAAGCAGAGAAGGTAGGAAAGATGTAGCTTCAATGTGGATGGAATAAACTCATTATAAATAAATAAGTTGAGAGCACATGGAATAATAATATATTGGTTTATTTATTCAAATGGGCATTGATTTGTGGTACGAATCATGAGAAAAGTAGCGCGCCCATCTTGCTCACAAAGGGTCTGCAGTGACACAATCATTCATTCCTTCTTAATGAATTTTCATCTTGTTAGGCTTACCAATAATCATGAATTTGCCCTTCATTCAATGTATTTCTTTGATGAGTTTGTAGACATCACCAGGCATGGCTTGTTACTTCAAATTTGAGCTCCGAATGATAATGCATTTGGTCGTATACTCATTACACGTGAACCTTGTAAACTTCATCCACGTTATGATTCTTTCTAGTAAAGCACATGATAAGCATGTCTTCCCTTTACAATCTGCCTCGATCGAAATGATCTTTTCGACTTGGGTTTTTTCCTCGAGCCCCTAAAATCCGCACTTTAATTAAGATCCGCAGGTTGTAGTGTAGTTAATGGAGCAAATGAGATCGTCGAGTGGATGTGTTGGAGTGTTGGTGGAGGCTTGTTTGCAGGTAAGTGTATATTTTATTACTGTCAAACCCCACAAGCTTAAAGCCAGAGGAGCATATTTTGAAGGGTTCAGAATTCAGCTAAAATCCTTGTGGGGTTTGCCCCAGAAGCCCAGTGAGTTGCACGACAGCGTAATCTAATGTGTTCAACAAGCAATTCTGGGAATCATGTTTGCAGCACTTGCAAATAATAAAGGCACATGAACAGGATAACATTCCTCATTTTCAGGGTAATATTAGCAATTCTTAAAAGTTTTCATGAACAAAGTTTTATTTAAAAACTCATATGGAAAATACATTTTGACTTATTTGTCATGAAAATACTATACGCTTAAAGCATAATGCAAAAGCTCTCTAAGTATTCTTCGTATTTTCAATTGTTACTTACTGTTACACAAAAATAACTAAAAACTCTTAATTTAGAACAAATTTTTGAAAAACCATTTCCTGTCAGAAGTTTATCATATGTGTTTTTTAAGTTAAAAAACTATTTTTAAGAATAATTTCCAAATGAAATTGTAACTTCTATAACAATAAAACCAAAAGAGAAGCCATTCTCCTTCAAATTTGAGTTAGAACTCATCCTGAACAGTAAAGATACATTAAGGATTAAGAATTTAAATGTATGTTTCTCCTATCACCAGCTAACCATCGGCTAACAACCATTCATGCCCGGTACTAAAATACAAATGTGATCAGAGGAACTACACTTCTAATTTCTAGAGTATTATCCACTTAGGAAACATACTGGTATACGTCCCCAAGCTATTGATATTTCCAGCTCCGTCAATTTGTAGGAACTACATCGAAAATATTCATGTGCGCTATTGGGGACAGTAAACCAACCAAAAAAACCTATAGAACAGGTATCTTGTTGCAGGTTCATAAATCAACTTCCAAACTGAAACAGTTAATACGTTTAATCACCTGTTCTTTCCTGGCTTTTTAATGCTGATTCGACAACCTTAACCCTTTTTGCATTTTCACTGTTGACGAGTGAAAGTTTTGCAATGGCAGATTTCAGCTGGGAGATTTGAGCATCTTCAACAAAATTCTTCCTTCCTGATATATGCCTTTGTTGGTTTGAGGTACAGCCTTTTGAAGATTGCACATACCTTCTCGACCTTGCATTTAAAGTTTCGATGGAAGACCGCAAAGCGTCCAACTCAACTCCTCTAAATCTGTCTGCAAAGTCACCAATAATAGGTTATCAGATATCAACTCCTCTGAGCAGGTGAATATCGCCAAGCTAAAGGAACAAATTGCCATCATAGTCACAAACTCCGTAAGATTTTCATGAATAATTGAAAATTAGGGAAAGGGCAGCAGAAGTCATCTCTTCATTTCAAGTAATCTAAAATAGGTAAATAATTTATTCAAAATATCCATGGCTACAAATGACTGAATTGTATGTGATATAAATGAGTTTCATAAACCCAATGAGAGAGGCGAGGAGTTTGCAGGTATTCTTAAAATTCGCAGAACTATAATAATAATAATAATAATAATGTGCAAGAAAGAGAAAGTACCAAGTTCGGACTTAAACTCGCGCTCTGCTCTAGACAATGGTTTCTTGTGAGCCCCAGGCAAGTTTCTTAGGCTTTGCAAGCGCTCTTCTAGAAAACTGTGCATCTGATTTGCATGATGGATCCTTTCCTCTAATGTTGGTTGTTTCTCCTCGACTTTCAAAAGTTTCTGTTGTGCTTCACCTAATCGAGCAAGCTGGTCATCAATGATTCTCTTCAGGTGAGGACCATGATGCTTGAGCTCAAAGTACACCTAGAAAAGCACAGGGAAAAAAATCACAGGCTGTTTTGTTACCACTCTCAAAGTAACATCAGCATTGGAATATTGATCAGTCAACATTAATGTTGACGAGTTAGCTTTTCAAAGATATCAATGTAAACCCCTAAAACCCATTGCAAAATCTAGCCTGGTTGGCAAAAGAAATAAACGGTCTTGTATTACTAAGAAAATGGAAAAGAAAACAGACTAACCCCAGGAATGTGATTGTGTAAAGATCATGCCTATCCAAAAAAAAAAAAAAAAGGAGGAAAGAAAGAATGAAAAGAAAAAAGAATCATGGTGTTTCAATAACCATTCATAAGGTTTGCTCATGCATCAAAATTATCAGTTGTGCATTGCCAATAATGGACAACCACAGAACAATCATTTTGCTAAAATAAAAAGCAAGCTGCTTGAATTGACGATTAGCAGCAGTTTCAAATTTATAAGACCTTCCATGGCTAGCAGCAGTTCTGAAACATTTTGCAAAATACTGTACTATATCAAAGAAATAAAAAAATTGAAAAAAAAACACAAGAGACAAGTTTCAATTTCAGAGCTATAGCAAAAAAAATTTAGGTTCAAATGAGTAAAAGGCTTATTGTGTATGAATTGAAGAGTAGGATCTACCTTATGTGCGTATTCCACATAATTTTCGTGGAAAAGCTTGAAATACTGATGAAGAGTTGATCGACCTTCAATAGAATCAGCAGCAACAGAACGCAGATTTGGTGATGTCTGAGGAATAAAAACCACCTTAGGACCACTAAGGAGTTCTTTGCTTATAACATTTGGTGTATCTATCTGTTTTGGTTCTTCCAAGCTAATGTCTTTCTCTATATCAACATGAACAGGAATCAATAAATTCAAAGATTTCATTTCTAGCACGATACATTCTTGACTGGAGGTGACAGCCACAATCCATGAATATCCAAATGAATCTGATAACGCCACAAAACCACAAATAGGAGACGATGAGGAAGATTCGGCTTGGCATGTACTTAGAACAGGATGAACAGAGGGAGTTCTCATGGTCTCATTCTTGCCAGTAGCCTCACTTGTAAATGGGAGAAAATGCAGTACTATTGAATCAATCCCTCCATCATGAAGGGAATAAATTCTCTCTGGAATAAGGGGATCCACAAATAATGAAATAAGAGAACCGCTTTCCATGTTTCTTGGCAAAGCCAAATCAATAATAGCCAGTCTCAGCAATGGTGGCGGATGGCCCAACCAAAAAGTCTGATCAGGTGGCTGGTCAAGCTTCACAACAGAAAGCTCACATGGGATTGATTCACAAATCATAGCAAGACCAAGGATACGGTCAAGGGAATCAACACGAACACGGGGTGGGCTACCTGCAATCCAGACTGGCTGAATCTCGTCAGCTAGAGCATCTATTTGCAATTGCCCACCACTCCAGGCTGTCACCAGAATTGAGTCTTTGCTGACCAAATTGTACAGAAAGCTTACTGCTCGACCCTCACATTCTGCAACCCTAACTGCCAAAAATTCTTCCTCCCCACCATTGCATACTTTACGTAGAGGGCCCTAGAAAATCACAAAAAAGATGTCTTGATTTCTTGGAGAAGTTACAATTAACACTGAATTTTCAAGTGTATGCTTGACTAGCAGAAATAAACCAGTTAATGGAAATCTCATAACATTAAAAAGAAAAAAGACAAGGAGAACAAGATCAAGTTTCTCAAGAACTTGAAATTGTCTCAATGTAGTTCATAATCCTATGAGAGATCCACTAGCCTTACAAGCTTCAATGTATGATTTATGGAATCATAATTCTGGAGGAAGCATCAGTCAGTATGAGTGGATTTGCAGGGAAGGAAAAAATTTTCAGCCTATGGAAGTCACAAGGAGTAGTGGATCACAATGAATCCAACTGAAACAAAAAATGAGTATGAAATAAAAAATCAAAATAGTACAAGAGTGACAACCCACAAGTTTATATGACTGGGGGAAAAGGAAGTCAAATAGAATCACAACCGTCAATCAGCGAAGTTCAAATTATTATGAATAGGAATATCACCAATTTAATGAAGCAATTTTGCATCATTATGTGATTTAATTCATCTGTACATAATAACTTCTCATTCAATTTAACATAGAGTTGATAAAAAGGCGCAACTGCAACATATAGGGGTAAAAGAAGATAAATACCTGCAATGAAAGTGATGCATCAAATAAAGCATAAGGGTGAGCTTTTAGCATAGATAAATTTCCCCCTTCCGTTGCTTGATGAGCTAGTTCAGGAAATGTTGCTTCCAACCAAGATATTGCCAGATTAGAATTACTAACAGCAGTTGAATTGGCTGATTTAAGCCCAAATGTGTGCGCATCATTATATATTTCTAATATTGATTCCCACTTGTAGACACTGTTGCAAAATAGAGCATTCGCTTTTCAGTCAATATCCGATAATCATTAAATATCCAGAATCCCAAATGATTTGTCAAAAATTTCTAAGACACAAAATAGTGGGATGTCCATCAAATTATGCATCTATTTCATGTGTCTCACAACTACCTAACCATTCCTTATGGTCCTATTTTTATGGATCTTGAGTTTCTCATAAGCTAAACTCCTCAATACTATGATGCCTACACATACTGCCTCTGCAAAAAGCTGCAAGCATCAATCTAAAATGGAAGAACAGAAATGAAAGTGCCATGGGAAAAGTACCTTCCAAAAGGAACAACTGGACAAAGGATGTAGATTGAACCATCACTGAATAAAATAAAAACCTGAAAATGACATAGAAATGTTGACTTAATAAAAGACAAACTGCAAGAAATTTAAAAACACATGCTAATCTTAGTACCTAATCCCAATGAATTGAGCAACATAATAAAGGCTGAACTGAACAAGCATCAGCATAAATAAAAAGGCATAATAAAAAAAATTTAGACTAATGATGATGATGATGATGATGATATCTATCAATTAATAATTATAACAACAACCACAAGAACAATTATAACCAAGAGAATTGTTGAAATGAGTAGAGATATTTTTCCAGAAACCAAAACCAAACAAATATGAACATGGGTAACCATAATCGTGATAAAAGGAGCACCAAGTGAACCAGTAGTCTTTATAATAGATGATCTAAAAAGAACCCACACATTAAAGAGTAACTTAAAAGAGAATGGAAAGGAAAAGGAAAAGAAAAAGAAAAAGTAAGAGACATAACAAATTCAATTCAACTTACACTAAATCTGTCCCACAAATGGTCAGCCCCAAAAGAAAAATCAACAGGGCAGATTGATGCAGCATTTCGAGATTTACCAGGGTCCACAGGTTGTAAATAATATTCCTGCTCTGGCAGCCCAACATCTGAAGACAAATCAAAGATTCTACATAGAGAAGGTAACTTAATATTAGTTCCAGACACGCAAAATGGTACCTTCTACAAATATAAGAAAATAATAAAACAAAATAATTATGAATTTGGTATGTATGAGCAAGCAACCCTAGAGAGAGAGAGAGAGAGCAATACTATAAATTTAAAAAGTGACTGAACCCCAACATGTTAGGATGACAAATTCATAATTGTACAAGTATAGCCACCTGCCAATAATATAAATTAGCCATACCATTCAAGATGTGACTAAATCTTGATTGGACAGTGAGTGATGACAGTTCCTTTAACACTATGTCACTATGAGTGGCTTAGAAGTAAAACAATTCAAGCATGATATCTGACTTTTCAAATTAGAAAAGTTTCAGGAACAGCTCTTCTGGCCAGAATCTGGTCAAAACCCATTATGAAGTTTTAACAGAAGGGATTTTGGACCTAATGCACAGGTTTTGATATATTTTAAAATTTTCTACATCATTCACTTAGAATAATTCAAGTGGATAGCAATTATGGCATTTTTTTTGGCTTTATTGATCAAATTTTTACATTTATATTTGGTTCTAAAAAACAATAGTGCCTTTTTCTTCACTTACAAATAGTTCTCCTTTGGGTATCCATGAACTTCAGCATGTAACCACCATTCTTTCAAATATTTTATTCTTGATAATGTGGATTAAGATATCCACACAATACATATTCTTATTTCATTGGTCAACATGCATGCCCTTACATCATGTTATTGTGGCACTGCCCAAATAATTCTGATCAAAGATTATAATACCTGAAAACTGAATCAGAAGAAAGGATTCCCAGATGAGTGTCACTGGAAGGGTGCCATGAAACTTGTAATGCGCGGATGACATTGTTGCTGTTGAAATAAATTTGTGAACCAATTGAAACACTCCTGTAAATAAATTATCAACAAAGTTGCACTGTAAGAATTTCCCAACAGGGTAAAGCCAATAATTAAGATAATACTATGAAGGTGTCCATGTACTCAAATAATGCATAGTATCAATTTGTGCATTATAATAGAAAACATTACAAGATGATTCTATTATGTAGGTATTTAACATAAAAGAGAAAGAACCAACTATGGTAAAAATTTCAAACTCATAAAAATGAAGAATCCAAGGACCATAGCATAAAACATTAAAAGAAGATTCTATTGTGTGGGTCTTTGATATATCAAACAAAAGTACCATAACATGGAAAATATCAGGAACGTGGGAAAAAATGCAAGTACCCATATTCAAGCTTAGCAAAATAATAGAACAAGTGCAACCACAATACCTAATCAGAGCAAAATAACAGAACAGCTTACATGAACTGAAGGCAATCAAATTTAACAAGAAAATCAGACAGCACCTGGATAGGGCAATGACCTATTTTGCAATTAATAATCAAGACCTCTAAGGATCATACAGACATTTCCATAAGAAGATTATAGTTATAGTTCAAACAGCTGGAAACATTTACTATTTTTCCATTCTGAACCAAAACAAGCCATTTTATCAGTTTAAAGACAGAAACCATATATTCACCAAAAAGTAAAGCCCTTAGACAATATGATTTTTTGAACTGCAGTGCAAGCTCTATGCAAGGCCATGATATGGTAATCCCCAGGAAGAACATGTAAGGGTTGTGACAAAAAAACTGTGACAATACAAAAACTAGCTGTTAAAATCATGCACTACCTTATTAGTGCATAATCACATCAATCAGATTATTTAATAATTGAATTCAAGAAAACACAGTTGCTAAAATGTTTAAGATATCCAGTTTGCCAGAAGTCCAGAGATTGGATTTTAGTGTCAGTGGAATTGCCAACCAATCGTAGGATCATCCAGATCAATGAGGGTTCCTATAATTATATGTTCGTCATGGTATAGCCTAGTATAGATCATGATAAAAATGCATATCAATCGCCATAACAGGCAATTATGGAGCCTCTTGAGAGAGAGTTGGATTTCGGAAGAGAGAAAGAGGAACTAAATTAGTATAACAAACAATGATTTTTTTTTTTAATGAATTTTATGGTTTTCTTATTACTTATTTTACATAATTTTCTCAGTGTTGTTCGTATATTTTAAGATTTTATTTATTTTTTTAATTTACAGCTCATACCTTGTTCTGCCTTGAGGCTTACACTTTACCTCATTTGAGTAGAATGCTTCAAACTGCCTTTAGCCTTTTAAAACACTGACAAGAGTTATCTATTTTTTTCTGCTAACAAAGAAAGACTGCTCACATTCACTACAGTTTAGCAAAAATTTCTTTCACAATTGTGAAAATCAATCTACCTTCATATAGCTCAGACATGATTGTTGAAGTGATTTCTTGAAAGGCAGATATACCTGCAGGTTTTGATAAGTGTGCACCTCTTTTTCTTTTTTCTTTTTTCTTTTTTTGATGGGCAAAAGCACAGAAAAAGTATAATTAAAAAGAAGGGGGCACCTAACGGCCAACCCAAAGCATACATTAAGTATATAATAGGTGCCAAAAAACAACAGACAAAAGAGAGGGAAATCAAAAAACAAACCCGCCCTCATCTAGAGCCCAACCAATCAAAAAAATTGATTAAAGAATTAGGCCCTTCAACTATACACGGCTTAGCCCAAGACCAAAAGTTACTAACAAAAGAAAATTTCAAAAGGAGTTTTTCTCAGTATACTTTCCAAGACCAAATTTTTTTAGCTTGATTATTTATTAGAACAAAGGAGGCCCTATGGTAATTACCAAAGCATACTCTTTTCTATTCCATAATCAACAAGAAAAGACTAAAAAAGCCCCCAAAACAATTGTCTTCCTATAATTGGGAAGTGCTGGAAGTGCAAAAAGGATAATTACAGAGGACACCATGTCCCAAATAAGCCATTACCACTCTAACTTGCTACCATTACCAAGTCAATGTTCTTTGGAGTTACCCCCAATCCAACACATGTTAGACACAAGTAAAATGCACAGCTTATTGAGAAATGCTCCACCTTAACTATAAATATCCATCTATAGACATGAATTTTATCATTTTTTATTATTATTATTTTTTGTGTGTGTGTGATGATACTATTGTTTTTTGTGAGGCTTTGGAAGATCAGATGATTTCATTTAAGTTGGTTACTCATGTGGTTTGAAATCACCACGAGATTGGAAATAAGCTTAGAGAAGAGTGAATTGATTCCAATAGGAAGGGTGGACAATGTGGAGGAATTGGCCCCTAAAATTGGTTGCAAGGAGGAAGCCAAAGATTTGTAAGGGGTTAGGCTATGCAAAGCTATCAAGAAGGATTAAGATATCTTTAAAAGTAGAGCCTCTTTTTCTGTGGGTGATGAGAGAAGGGTGAAGTTTTAAAAAGGATAAATGGCGTGAAGATGAACCTCTGTTTGAATCCTTTCCCTCTTTATATGCATTAGCTATATCAAACGAGGCATATGTGGTGGATTTATGGGACCAAACAAGTGAAAGGGACTAGAATCCTTGTGTCTCTAGACACTTGAATAATTAGGAGTTGGATAACATAGAACTTTTCTTTTCTAGACTATAAGGAAAGGTTGGGATTAGGGAAAGAGAGGATACAATGGTTTGGATGGATTCAAGGAATGGAACTTTTTGCATCAAAGTTCTATATTCTGTCTTGAATCCAAAGAGATCAATTCCTTTTCTGGTAGGAGCAATTTGGAATTCACAGGTCCCATTCAAAGCAAGTTTTTTTCTTGGGAGACAAGTTAGAGAAAAGTTTTAACTTTAAAACAACTTCAAATGAAAGGATGGTTGTTGGTAAACAAATGCTTTCTTTGTAAAGTCAAGGAAGAATCCATTAATCACATCCTCCTTGATTGTGCCAAGGCAAAGGGTTTCATGGCAATTATTGTTTTCTTTATTTGGTGTAGCTTGAGTGATATCTTCTACAGGCAAATAGACTCTCTTAGGATGACATGACTTATTTGTGGAAAAAAAAATGAGAAATGCATGGAAAGTTGCTTTGTTATGCATTTTTTGGGCAATGTGAAGGGAAAAGAATCAAAGGTCGTTTGAAAATGATGAGCCCTCTGACCGAATTCTGTAAAGCACTTTTCTTAGCAATCTTCTTTCGTGGGTTAAGTTATACATAGATGAAGATTCAACTTTTTTAATTGATTTTATAGATTGGTTGGGTTCTCACTAAGGAAGGACAAAGTTTTTTGTGTTCCCTCTTTTTTGGATGTGCTTGATGGTACCCACTGTACAGGACCTGTGTGCTATTTCTTTTGGCATTTTTTATAATATACTCAATTTTTATTAAAAAAAAATGAAAAAATATATATAATTCTGCCCATACCTGCAAATGATGGTATTATCTGTTGTAGAAGTACGCCCATAGAGGTACATTATACAAAGACCATCTGATCCAGCAAGGAGTAATGCTGATCCATTCCTATTGATGGAGATTCTATCAACCACAAAGTTGAGCTGCACATCTGCTTGTAGTACCTATTAAATTATCAGCATTAGCGAATATACACTTAAAGCCAAATACGATAAACCATCAATATAACTACACAAAAATTAAATAAATTCAAAAGATATCAACACCAATCTATAAAATATTCTTTAATAATATAATCTTTTCTTCCTCTTGAAAAGATTCTATCTATGATGAGGCAACCTAATGCCTCCCGCTAAGATTTCCTTACTTCTACTATCATTTTTTAGTATACTATTTAAGACACAAAACACACCATCATATTTTTCCCCTTGAATCCCACTTATACCTTGGTGAAAAATACATAAACATGGGTCCACACATAAGCAAGCAAAGTTGATTTGCATATTCTTGAATCTTTACTCTTTTGCAAAACTGATTACCAAAAATTGATATAGTTCTAATTGTTGGCTTAAAACATTATTATGAAAATCTTACCATCCACTCAAGATCCAGTTTAAAAATAAATTAAAATAAAATAAAGAGAAGAATGACAAAGCTTAATAGCACTCCGAAAAAGAAGTTTAATAGTACTCAGGTCATCTCAACAAAGACGAACCCTGCCTTTACAAGTATTTGAAGAAGGGTACATGAATCCTATTTTATAATATATATTATCTCAAGCCAAAATTACTTAAAGAAAATAGGTATCAAGAAGACATCCTCTTTGTTATTATGATTAACACCCATATGCTTCCGAAAGGAAAAACCTGATTGATATTCTGAACACACCCTCCTATTTGGTTCTTCATGAGCAACTAGGCCTCATGTCTGTTAGCAAAACCAATTCAGAGATTTAGCACATAAGCTTTAGCATTATTTCTTAACAAATATTACAGAATCCAAAAATGAGGCCGGCCACCTGATAAAGAACCCTGCAAAGATTTCTTGAGTAAAATTTGTGGAACAAATTCAGGTACCAACATGCGAGCTCATTTTAATGCGATTCTCTTATTAACTTTAGTAACTAAATTTAAACATGTTTTGAAGATTTTTACACGGTGCATACTTGAAATTGCATACGTAAAATCACTGGGAAAAAGGCTCAAAGGTACAAGGACACCTTTAGATTCTTCTGCGAACTCCTAGGTCATTCAGCATTCCTCGCTGCTTTTTGCCCACAGCCTCGTCCTTACTGCCCCTTGACTAAACTATCCTACTCCTTATTAACACAGCCACTGTTTTTTACAACACATAATTCCACAATCCTAGCTCAAGAAAGCATTCATTTTCTTCCGGTTCTTGCTACTCATCCATCTCAACATCCTCGGTTTAACTAAGCTCACGATTTCATTTTCTTTCCTTTTCCTAGAATTTCTAACCAAACAAACGCATTTGGAAAAAGAAGGAAAGTTCCAATCAAAGAAAAGACAGAAACAAAGATAGAAGAAACCTTAGAAGGCGAATCTGCGAGAACCGAGGTTGGGTCGGGTTCTCCCAGGCGAATGGAGATCCGATGAATGCATTTCTTTACGGAATCCCAGAAGTAGAGGCGTGAGGCTCCGTCCCAGGCCATGAGATTTCTGGCCGTCCGGTGAGCGGATGGATGACCGGTGCTTGCGGCAGTGGCGGTGGCGGTAGCGGTGGTGAAGATGGGGTGGTTCTGAAGAGGAATCCATTGGACTTCTTCCTTGGGCGTCGCCGGAGACGGAGCTCGCGGCTGTTGCTCCTCCTTTTCCGGCACATCGAAATTGTATCTCATGTTGAGCTTCCCTAGTGCCGTTTCTCCCCGCTCTGGAGGGCGGTACAAAACCAAATGACAAGCAATGGAACGACGTCGTTTTAGTTCATCTTTACTTTTCTCTTGCCAACTACGAAACGACGGCGTTTGTAACTGATTGAGACTCCCAATTGGCCCTTGGGCCCATTTGATTTAGTGATTCCAGTGGTTGGGGATCTATTCTCAAACTTCGGTTTAGACCCTCTTGGGCTTATTGGGCTCGACCCTTTCACGGGCTAGCCTTAGCTAGGTCCAAGCCCACGAAATTAAGTGGTTTTTTTAGAGCAATTCTAGAAAGTTCCATCAATTATAACCGCAATGTGACTATCATTTAAGCTAGGTGTGGCACTAGGCTCCACCCTAGATCAGGACTAAGTTTGTCCCCCAACTCCACCTTTGGGTTAACCTATCTTTAAGATGAAAATTACAGATATTAACATTTGAACAACCCATGTCCAAAAATTCAGTTAGTAGGCCTGGCTTGAGTTGGCCAACGGGTTGGGCCCGAATTCGGCTGGTAGATGAACAAGCATTTTTCTACTACAACTTTTATCATTTTTTACGACACCCAATGAATTTCAATAAATTTTGCATTGAACAAATCGGAATCACTTTTTATTTTATTTAATCATGACTCACTATGTATAAAACAATACAATAAGAGTGACGATGATACATGTATCACGATCCTTTGATGAAGATCACCTCGATTGGATTGGAACTTGGTGGAGGATACATTATTTTGATACAGAGAGTTGACATACATGGGAGTCACCATCAATAAAGAACGTGTGGTAGCAAGTAGAATGATTTTTATAGTATATTTTCAGATGTCCATTCCTATGAAAAGTGAGAGCAGACCTGATTGGGCATTAGTCTCCAGTTTTTAAAAGAATATTTCCCTTTCAGGCCTACAACTGCAGATTTCTTCCTCAAAGTAGGTAGGTATAGATACCCGTCTTCATTTTGGCAAGAGGCTGTCTTCCTTCAAACTTGCGTTCAGTCCCACCACTTCTGCTGCCTGTGTTATGTGGGAAAATTCCAAGAAAAGACGATATTATCTCTTCCATGGGTCCGAACCAAATTTAAGAATTGGTCAAAATTACCGGATTTAAGAATTGGTCACAGTTAAGGGTCATGTATTTCAGTCATAAGAGCTGACCCAAATGATGGTGACTTAGAAGATCAGACTATTGTGACAGTTTGATTGGTTACAAGAATACTGAAGAAGACTAATTCATATTTGTGACGCTTTGAAGAGTTCCAACTCTGACCTACCCTTGTGCATTACTTCAAGCAGTGACTTTGATGGGTGGTTTGTTGTGTAAATGGGTATTAGTCCAGGAGCTGCTGAAGTAGTCATTGCTAGCTTACACTTGGGCATTGGTTTTGGGTCAATGAAGGTGTGTGATGAACGTGGTATATAGTTAGCCCTAAGAATCTTCTCGGTCAATGATATTCAGCTTCAGAAATTATTTTAAAGCCACTTTCTTCCTACCATCAATTGTCCCTACATTTGGTAGTCGTAGGGCTTGCCCTTGTTAATATATATATATATATATATATATATATCTTTTGACCATGTATAATTATGCCTGTAAGTATTATTAAATTTATTTTTTTTATAGTTTAGTACCCTTTAATTTCCATCAATTTGAAAAGTACATTTTTACCTATCTTCATTGTTCCTCAAAAAAAAAAAAAAAAAAAAAAGTTAGCATGTTTTATCAAAAACTCAAGTGGTATTTATTTTTTATATTTTTTTTTGTTGAAAGCAACTCATTTTCAAATTTTAAATTGTTTGTTTTTTTATTTTTTGTTAGCCTATTACTTATTTTTAAATTTTTTTGTTTAAATAGAAAAAGTTCAAATATTTAGTTTTTTTAATGTTAAAAATAATTTTGTTATTTAATAAAAATAAAATATTATAAAAAACTATTTAATATTTAACAATATTAAACATTATTTAGTTTTAAGTTTTATTTAGAATTAAGTAGAAAAAACAAATACTACCTCACACTATCATATTTATCAATAAGGTTCTACTTGATTGGTGATTAAAGCCTTAATTCATTGAACAATTTAAAAATGATTTAGAGTTTATTCGATAATAATTTTATAAAACATTTTTAGTTTTATTAACACTTGAAAACAATTCTTTGGATAAAATTTTTAAAATATTAGAAATATTACAAACACGTTTTAAAATCACTGTCAAAATGATTTTTGAAATAAAGAATTTTTAGAAACTCTTGAAAAAGGGAAAATGTGTGTAATAGCAAATCAATAGCTCTTGACTAGTGAGGTTAATGGTATTATCCTGAAAGCGAAGAAAAAATTATTCAAGATTAAACTAGTATTGCTTTAATAAAGCACTAATTGTTTTATGTATCCAAATTGATTTCCATAATGCTTATGAGCAAAAATAGATGTAGATTGGCTGTTGGGTCATGTGGAATCCTTGCATGCTTGCAACCATTGAAGCATCCACCTCTGTTGATATGCACATTCTCTTGGCTTTTTGGGAAAGACTTCTATATTAGAAGAATTAAAAACAATATGCTTCCACTATGGGTTAGATAAATAACAATACTAGTGACAATCATCTACTTGAAAGATGTGGGCAGAAGTCAAGCAAACAGCGTCATCATGTGCACAAGGACTATGGCATGAAGTGCAATACTGCATCAGCCAGCACACCTAGAGAAATAATTGAACCAGAAGAAAAAAGGCTGTTTATCTTGAAGTAGAAAGAAAATTTTCAAACCCCTAAAAAGCATATATATGTCATTTCTCTGCAGCTTTTTTCACGGCAGAATGATTTGGTTTTGACAAGGATTTTCATTGGAGCTGTAATAGCTGGAAAAGCTCATAAGAATGCCTTTGGCCATTCTTTGGCTGTTCTTTTGACTCATTTACCTTTTTCCATATATACGTAAAATCATGTACATTCTATAGATATAACCAAAATCATAGCCTCTATGATGAGACACAACCACTAGTTTACAATTTGTATTGGCTTCTTAGCAGCTATTCCTCTCGTCACCAGGCTTCTGATTTCCCTTGGAATGAACCATCTACATTGAGGTGAAAAAAAAAAAAAAACAGCCATATGAGTTAGTTTCTCGATTTGAGTAATAAAAAACAAAACAATGCATAACATGTATCAATCGGTACGTTTTTACGACCATAAAATGCACGTATACAATAAGGAGAAGTTCACTACATATATAATGTTAAAAACTTCGTTTTCCTTACCAATGTGGGTTATCTCAATTATCCAAAACGGGCACAACTTGTTTATTATAATGAATAAGATTATGGCCCAACAAATAAAATCTCAGATCAGGTTAGGAGAAAAGATGACATTTACACAAAAGAAACTTGTAAGGACATGCTCTTTTATCATAGAGATATCATTCATTTTGGGTTTAATGTGCTCTCACAGTTTTAAAATCTATATATATATAACTATTTTCCTCTTATAAATGGTTAAAAAGCAGAACCCAAGAAAATGAATAAAAGGACATCAAGATCCATGGCAAGCACATGGGTGATGATGCAAACAGGAACACAAGGAAACAAAAGCACAGTGTCATGAAAGTTACCTGAAACCGGAGCCAGATGGGTGACGAAGAGGGTCAGGCTAAAAGAATATAAATTAATGGTTTTGTTCATTCTGATTATCACTTCACTCTCTCTTCTTGTAGAATCTTTTGGTAGCGAGGGAACCCATTTTTGTAAGCTGATACCTGCGCCAACATGCCAAACCACATGATTATTAAATTCAGACCAAACCCCCAATGTTTTTTATGATCCAATAAACATAGGTTCAGAGCTTTAGACATGGAAGCATGGGCAGCCATACGTATGTGATTCAATCTTACGCGTATAAGGCTAAACATTACGTGTTGCCTGTCGGTAGGCTTCTGGCGGGTCATGCCAAAAATTGAATGTTTCGGGGGAAAATGTGTGATCATGTCTCCACCTTGGTTCAGCGCAAGTGGGTGATGTTCAAAACTTGGTGGATCCCACAAAAAAAATCCACGAGCCTCTTCATCAACATTTTTAAATTTAGGACTATAAAAATTTTAAAAAACTTGATTTTCCAGTTAGAAAATTATTTTTATTTTTAAAAATAAAAAATTATTTTTAAAAACAGATTTCAAATATGTGCTCAAATACCCAACTACACCCAAAGTAGATTATTGATCCGACTGGAGTACACGACCGAACGTGAGTACTTGGACATGGTAGGCCTCAGTCCACTCACAAATTCATGGTACTAAAATCTAATCAATCAGAATCCAAATTCAGATTCGTTTTGATGAGATTTCTAAATGGGATGGTGACAAAAATGAAAATGTGGGTATAGTTGAAAATTAATATAGACAACAATATAATATCAAGCCGCCCATCACTATGTGAGGCTCTCCTTTGTAGATTCCCTGAATATAGACTCTTTTTTTTTTTTTTTCTTTTGTATTTTAGTGGGTGCTGTGAGAATTAAAATGTGATTACTATGGTCAAATAAAGAAATGAAAGATCAAATCTCATGTGATTGTGGCACTTCACTAGAGGAAGATTAGAAACAGAGCGTACTGAGTATTTTTATTAATAAAAAAATTATTTTTTATATTTGAGTTACCAACAACTATTTCTTTCCTATATATAATTTTTAAATTATTAAAATTTCAAACTTATGCACCCAAACACCAATTTTTCCCTGTTTGAATTTTATTATGGCAGCTTTTTTAGTTCTTCTATACGGTTGAAAGAATAGACTAATGGACTATCGCGGTTGTTTCCTAAGCCTTAGTTGATACGGCAATGGGGCAATGGGACCCACAATTAACGGTTTGATTTCCTATATGAATCGTTGTGCACCATCATCCAGTGGTCCCACCCGTACCTGATTATTCAGATTATCGTGATATTTTAATTGCATCATCTCCCAGGTCCCACCTAATTAAATGACTAATATACCCCTCCCCAACTTTCTAATTTTCGAATTCTAACACGGAGAAATGAAAGAAACAAAGAGAGTGGGAAAAGGATCTTACAGCTTCGATATCAATCTTGTAAACGAGAAGCTTTCTTCTTTCTCTACAACTGATCCTATAAGCCACAAATATATGGGCCACGGCCAACACCACCGAGCATATGAACAGAGCCGCTTCAATGGCACCTTGATCAGTGCTCGACCCACTGAAAACATACGAGGCTTTCAGCGAAACGAACACCAGAGATGAGACACTGCACATTGTTGTAATCCCCAGGTACGGCCCTCTCGACAGGCGAGGCCCATCGCAGAAACTGTACACACCTGCAACATGGCAAAAAAAGGGGGGAAAATCAGTCCAAGACGCCGCGTTTTGGGTGCACCCAGAAGACCCACCAACTGTTCGATCGGAAACACTTACATAGAATCACAGCTGAGCGGACAATGGAGGTGAGGGGCACATCTATGATCGAATACCGGAAATCGTAGTTGCTGAGATTGGAGTAGAGGGTCTCGAGGGAAAGGGACGAAGGGGAGAGAGAGGCGGAGATGAGAGCACAAGGGAGGAGAGTATCGGCGATCACCACTAGAACAGGGGCGGAGAAGAGAAGAAATGAAACCACCATGGTGATCAGAAAAAACAGAGTCTTGAATCCTCTGAGAACCCTTCTGGACTTGTCTTCTTTAGAGAACCCCATGATTTCCCTCAACTTTCTGGGCTGCGAGAAAGTATGGGAAAACTGAGAAGATCAAGGGAAAGCCTTAAAAGGAGAAGTAGACAGAAATAGGGAAAATAAAGGAAGTTGCAGGCCAAGGTTCGAAGATTTGACCACAATGGCACAATCCTGCCTGACGAAGACTTCGAACTTTACACGCGGGTGGTTACCGGTCAAACACAGCCTTCTCTCTCTCTAGATTAACGGCAATACCTAAACGGCAATTAATAAAAGAGGGGTTCCTCCTGTGTTACGCGTACACCTTTGCAAACCGTGTGCTTCTCTTTTCTGATTGCGATCCAATGGTGGGGGCTTCGTGTTTGGACGTGGGGGCCACTTTGGTAGCTTTATTTTCTAGACTATTTCTCTGGATTCGTGCTAGTTCGGTGAAACTGTCCGAAATACGATCATGTGATCACATGCAGCTTGTGGTGGCTGCGAATCTTATTTGTTTATTTTTTTATTTTTTATTTTCTTATTTAAGAAAAAAATATTGATAATTAGGGATTAGTTCTGTGGGAGTTTAATCTGGAAGACAGTTAGGGACTTACACATCACTCAATTATGAGCCTGTGAAATTCTGACCTGGATGGGTGTAGGCAAAATCTTCTACAATAACTATCCATGTTATTACAATAGAATTTTATTTGGATTCCCATAATTAAAATTTATGAATTTTACAATTTATTTTTTATTTTTTTATGTAATAATTATAATAATCATTAAACAGCTGAAAAAAGGCCTGTACATCATTTAATTATGAGTGGCTTAATAACTTTAAATTTGATTAATTATTATCATTTTTAAATAATACAAAGAAATGATTCTAGAACTCTAGAGGCCATGAGCTATTGACCCTAATTAAAAGTTGAAATTGTGGTTTGAAGTCGTAATTTTAGAATAATGTTATTATAAAATAATTTTTTATACAAGTCAAATAAAAAGTTTTTGAAAAATATTATTTTTAAAATTTACAAATAAAATACATTTTTCATAGTTTTTTATATTTTAATTTTTTTAAAATCATAGGCTAATAATTATTTAGCTTGCTTTTGGATGAATAAATTATTTTTTATTGAGCTAAAAAAATTATTTGGCTTGTTTTGAGTGAATAAAATATATTTAATATTAATCTAAATATAAAATTTACTTTTTAATGTATCTATTATATTAAAAAGGTATTTCTTTTCAATATCGTATCATTAGAAGTTTCATATGTGCATTCTTAGCCTAACTTTAATCTTTATATTTTTTTTTAATTCGTTTGATAGTGATTTTAAAAAATATTTTTAATAAATTGTTTTTAGTTTTAAATTTTTTATTCTATTATTATTCAAATATTAAGAACCAGATGTATAGAAAGACGGCATTTCTCCATATTTTTTGTATTTATATTTTGAAGTTTGAAAACCACACCGAACCCACGTAAGAAGCCAAAAACAATTAAATCGAAAACAATTTTAATGCGAATGTTCACCTCAAATCACATGAGCCATGACACCTGCACAAAGCCATCATCAATTATAGTTTCTTTGACTTAGAAAAATGGCTTAGTCTAATTGCCAAAAATATCGATGTCATTGCTTGTGGCACGCCTTGGCAAAACGATAGCTCCAAAATTTTCTTACGTAACCCAAAAGAAAATGAAGAAATAAAATAAAAGTCTGGTTTTCTTTTTTGTTGGTGAAGCTGCCAAGCAGCCTTATTTTAATTTTCGGAGATGGTGGATTCACATTTGTGGATTTCGTAGCCAGATATTTGCTTCTACACGAAGCAGACATTTCTGCGTATTGATTTCGAAGCCGCCTTTGGTCCGGCTTAGACCCAATGAAAGAGAATTTGGGCATTTTAAAAGCAAAAAACAAAGACCATTTGTCACGAGTATGAAAATATTTCAAATCGAAAAGCTTTTAAAATAGCTCATGAATTTTACTTATATTTTGTAAAAATTTTATACATTTACTTTTGTAGTACAAAAGTTTTTAAAAATATTATTTCTATTTTTAATTATTTTTAAAAATAGTCTACAAAAACCTCAAAACACAATAAATTTATTCTAAAAAATAATGGATTAATTAAGTATTTGATAAATTAAATTAATAATTTAAAGTAACTTAATAATATACGTTAAATTAAAAAATTAATTTTAAATAATAAATAAAAAAATTAATTTATTTTTAAGTTCATGTATTTATTTCAATTTTGATAAAAATAAAATATATATACATTTTAAATGAGTATAAATTAAAAGTTTTTTAATTAATTTATACAAATATATCTAGAAGTTCTCATTCAACTTAAAGTAAATTTTTTTGACTTTTCATAAACTAACTGAATCTTGAATAGGTCTTAGGTGGTGTTTGTTTTTTTGGCTTTTTGCTAAAAATCATTTAGTTTTAGAATTTAGGTTGTTTGTTTTTTTACTTTTTCATGACTTATTATAAACTTTTTACTAAATAGAAAAAGTCAGAATATGTGTCTTTTTCTAAATAGAAAAAATAATACAATGATTTTTTTTACTTTTTAACACTTAATAGAAATAAAATACTATAAAAACAAACAACCTAATATTTAATACTATTAAGTATTAAGGTTCTATTTAGAATTAAGTAAAAAAACAAACGCCACCTTAATGTCATCTACTTACCAAGTTATTATAAATACGAAAAAAAATAAATTTATTTGACTGATGTCCACATTCTCTCTTTAGTCAAAGAAATCATTATTATAAATATGAAATATATACCTTTCTCAGCTCTCATGCCATTAATTTCACACAAAAAATAAAAACTAATTTAATCATCATACAATTGTACTTTCCAATAATGCTTTTTTCTTTTATAAAGTTAAAAATGGCCCATTTGACAGCCAAAAAATGATTCTTGAAAATGTCAATATTCTCTCCACCAAGACCCACTACTAAGCATCTTTGGCGATTCCCTTGTGCTTTTCTCTTTGGGTATATAGCCGTATAAGCACCCAATAAAAAGACCCAGTTGTTCATATACATAAAGGAGTGAGAAAAGAACAAATATGGGTGTTTTCTTAAGAAAATGATGTGGGTTTTCCAGAAAATGATGCGGGTCCCTTACTTGTGGGGGAAGGGAGGGCAAGGGCATACACGGATTACACACGTAGAGTGAGTCATAAAATGGCTTTATTATTAAAAGATAAGGCTTTCACCTTTCTAGAAAGGGATACCAAGTGGGATCTCACATATTCAATAGGTGGTTTTCTTAATCAATTCAATTTATCTGTTGAATAGGTCAGACATTGGTCATTGGGTTCGTCTTTTTGGTGGCAAGCCTTCACCCTGGCCCCTTGAGAGTTGTAACTTGTAAGCTTGGTTCAACCCTCCTAATGGTCAGGTGTGGAGGGAGGGAGGGCTGCCACATGGTTGAAACTTGAAACTTTGAAAGGTAGGTGAGATTGAGGAGTCTGTCAACATTGCTTCATTGACAGGGATTCTCTACAAACTACGAACATCTTTTAGGGATTCCCTACAAGCTACAACATGTTTTAGATGATTTCTCAACCACCACTAGACAGCAACAATTAATACTTCCATATGAATGTATTGTTTGGGATAGAAGATAGAAATGAAATGAAAATAAGGATTAATTTCAACCGTCTCTTCTCATGTTTTAGTTAAATATATCATGCTTAATTTCTTATCAAGCCACATGAATCACATTCTCCGAGATTTGTTCTCCAAACAATGTGACGTGGGAATTTACAAAATTTTATTTAACTAGAAAGATTTTTCATATAAAAAATCCGCTAGCAATTAAAAAAATAGAATTCCCTTAGAACATATCTTGAAACAACACAAAAGAAATATTGAAAGGACAGAGGCATGATGAAGCCAACCTTTGCCGACCTAACCCCAACCCCACAAAAGGATTAAGGATAAAATCTTAAATCTCTGAGTGATTTGAGGGGTGTGATCTGGCATGAATCGTGTTATTTATTAGTGTTTTAACCAGTTTTGTTGGAACAACTCTTGAAAACAAGAACCAGCTGGAAGGCAACCATAGGCATATCCGAGACAGCAGCCCCTGAAAAATATCTGGCTCCATTGCCCACTGGCCTAGGTTGTGACTTGGCAACAAGCCTTGTCACAAAGTAGGATTCTTTCGGTGGTATTGCCTAGTTTTAAATGTGTTTTGGATAATGACACTTTCCATACAAGCATTTGCTTTAAAAATGTTTTTGAGAGAATCCTTTGTCGGCATTTCTCCATGTTGACAAGTAATTTTTAAATATGTTTTTTAAATTTTATGAAACTATGTTTTTTCTTGAAAAACATTTTTTTTTTAAAACATTCCCAAAACAAATCCTATAGGTTTTTTACAAGCTAAATGGAAGTGAATTTAAGAGGAAACAAAATCGTTTCATGATATGGGGAAGTTTTTGTTTTTCTTTCTAAAAATGGGATATTTTTTAAAGTTTTTAAAATTATTTACTAGAATATGAATGGTCACTTAAAATGATTTTGACTTATGAATAATCACTTGATTTCCTATTATTTTAAGTTTTATTATTATTTTTATATAATATATTACCAAAAGCACTATCACAAAATAATTTTTTAAAATTAAAAAATCACCTATAATTTTTATTAAAAAAATTGATGAATTATTTTTTCGAAAATACTTATAAGAAAAACATTTTCAATGAAAATATTTCAAATAAAAACATTATTAAGCACATTCAAAGATTTTAAAATTTCATTATATTTGGTATAAAAATTACTATAAGTGCTTTCCGATTTAAAAAATATAAAACAAAAAGTATGTCCAAACATATAGCAAATGATTCTGGTTGATAATATTTTTATTAATTCAAATAAGTAATCCTTCTTTAATAATAATTATCAACTTATAACTAAAGTCAAAATAAAAAGGTTTATCACAGCCTTCACATGGGCTGATAAATAAGTGGGAAAATCCACAAAAGTCAAGATGATTAAACCAAGGAGAATCCTCTCCAAAGACTTCTCTTTTTGCTGCCCAACAGAAAAAGCACTACATCCACAAATTGGAAGCCTCATAATATTTTGAGGTAGCATGTGTGCGGCATATGGTGCCTAATGCCAGTGGAAAGTTCCAAGGTCCAACCGTATAGGAACTATAACCATCCTTCTTGGATTCATCTGGCTTATTCCATTTCTTAGCTATCAATGAACTTATGCCATTCTTCCTTCAAATATTCTTTCCCTTTTCTCACATGTCAAAAGGTTCAAATACCCAAGTTTTGTTGTCTTCTACTTTTTTCCTTTCAAGTGTTTTTTGTTCACAACCTCATTTTAGGAATAGAGTTCTAACAGTGGCCTTAAAGCATTTTACACGTGTCTTATTTTACTTAGTGGCTATAGATGGTCGGAATTCATACTATCGTTTTGTTTTCTTCAAACTTCTCAAATAATTGTTTAGTGTTTTTTCACCACGATATCATACTTAATTTTCGATTTTTTCTTCTAATTTGATTTTTTTTTTTTTCAAACCGATATCATTAAATGTGGAATCTGAGTTAATTAAAAACCTAAATACAAATATATTATACTAAATAAATAAAACCAAGATATAAAACAATGAGATCAAACTTTGGTATAAAGTAGTAAAACCGACCTTTTGTGCAAAGCAATAAGAACTGAAGTTTGAGCCTTAGAATATGAGTAATAAGTTCATTAATTTGCTTTTCAATATGCGCCCATTCTAAAACAGTGCTTTTCTTTTTCTCTCCATGGATACAAAATTCCACATGTGAAGTCCAAGATTGGGCTTTGAAAAATGAACAAGGCCGCCACAAGTTGGAACTCCTAGAGTCACGGCCCGCCTTCTAGATGATCCAACGGTTGCTGCATCCTCTTTGTACAAGTTTGATTATGCCTATGACTTTGGATTATTGTGTGTATTTATATGCTATCAAGAATTCAATCCCATGGTCAAACCCCACAAATTCACCTAACATAATCAACTAATCAAACCTTATTCATCCAATTTGGTCAATGAATTAATGTCAAAATTTAATCATTACTTAAAATGAAAAATTAATTGAGGAAAAAACACTCCATATATTTGTGAAAATGAAAAAAAAAATAATAATAATCTTGAAATTCCGCAATGTTGGAAATAATTTGAATAATAAATAATAATTAATAAAATCTTTATTTTTAATTTCATTATTGAAACAGGCTGGGTGTTTTTTTTACCTCCCGACTGAAGCGGGTCTTTTTGCCGCTGTGTTGCTTCGTACCTTGGAACGTTCTCAAAATGGCCACGCGATTGTTGTGGCGCGCGAGAGCGAAGCTAGCGGTGGTTGCGACTGCCTTCGGTGGCGGAGCCGCGGCGGCGGCGATTGCGAGCTCCGACGATCCACAGAGGGCTCTGAAGGTCTGCACCACCGTTCCTACTCGCCTCATCCGTGACTCCATCACTGCTGCCACCATTGCCTTCGGTTCGTTTTTCTCTAAGTTTCATTTCTGCGTAGTAGAATTGAAATTAGGGTTCTTCAGTCTTTGGTATTGAATTCTTAGGCATGATTGTGAGTTTTGGTGTGGTGAAAGGATTTGGAATTGGAGTGAGATTAGATGAAGATGTTGAAATGCTAGGTCATGGAATTTTCAATTGTAGAAGCATTTGTATGGAAAGATGAGTGTGTGATCTGCTATATGGATTTGTAAATAGTGGCATGATCAAGTTCAGAAATGGGGTATTTCTCAGGCGACTTCCCCGAAGTATTTTGCTTCGATTTTGAGAAAATTAGATCATGGGACTGATACATATGTTGTATTAATGTGAAGATTGATATAACCTGAGGTTGTATAGTCATTTTGAATATTAATTTTACTGGTATTGTCACATTCTTTCCGCCCTGAAAAATGGAAACTCAAGCAATATAATGTGGATGTTACAATGTAGGGCTATGTAGGAAAAGAACACATCCTCTGGTTACTGAGGATTTATTTGATGTTTCATGCTTTTGCATACAAGGTTTCTGACAAACTGGAATGGTGGATCAGGGATCCCATTTCTAAATTTTAGTAGTTCAGAATTTACAACAGTAGCATGTTTTGGGTATGATGTTGATTTAATATACCGGTGGACATCTGCCTATGTCTTGCCTTGTACCAAATCTAACATTTAGTAACTTACAAGTAATTAGAATGGCTATTTTATTTTTAGGTGGAAAAAAAACAAAAAACCTGCATAAGATTTTTCAGCAGAAACCCTCCTAAAATATTCTTCTACCTGAAAAACTCAAATAATGAATTCTTCAATATGATAAACCCAGTTGTCAAACTCCATTCAACATCAGTTTGCAAGTAGAACCTTCTGGACCATATCTTCTCTTGCATGACCATTTAGAGAATTCTAATGGCCAATCATGCAGCCAAACTCAATCCTTGTGATGACACCAAAGTTGTTCTCTCTTTTTCTTTGTGTGCACGTATCCCTCCCTCTTCTTATTCTGCTCCTCTTTACTTGATGCCAATGCATTAGGGTTCACTTGCATTGATTGCAGAAAATCCCTACACAAGAGGACAAGTTCCCTATTCTTTGAAAATCAAGACAATAATTGAAAAGAAAATGAGCGAAGTCCCAAATGTCTAATTGAGGGCTTCATTGGAACACCATGGGTATTGAAAACAACATTGAAAGATGTCTATACTGGTTATTAGTTTTATAGGATGATGTGAGTTCTTATTCAAATATTTGAATAAAACAGGTTGGTATTTGCTTATGGTTTGTCTCACTGACCTGATAATTGCTAATTTAATATTATAAACCAGAGAAAGCATTGCAAGTTGAATTTAGAGAAGGTTTGAAATTGCTGGTGTCAGAGTAACTGCGAATCAGATCAGGGGTAGGAAGGAAGCAAGATCTGTCAGTCATTTTTTTTTATTGATAAGAAAATTGACATTTTATTAAAAAATGCCAATCAAAAAGGGTCTTGACCCCAAGTACAAATGATATATGCAAAGGCACTGAGGGAAATAAGAAGGAAAAGTAAACGCTGGAGTGAGACCCCCAACTAATCAACAGAATCTAGCATGGAGGATCATTTTGCTCCTAAACAAAATTTAGACAAAAGATAGGGCATTGGGATAAAAGAATTGTCTAGGCTTCTCTCCCACTAAATTGCATAAAACAAATACAAGGGGGCTAACCTCTAAGCTTTTCTTCAGTTTTCCTACCCCATTCACCGAACAAGCCAGGAAGAGAACACATCAAAGAGCTAGAATAATGAGTGTTGTATACGATGAGCTACAGCATGTTGAAGAAGGATATGATTGGCCGGTTCCTTATTGCTCTTGCACAAGTAACACCAATTAGCTAGAACCTGAACCTCCTCATCTTAGCTGGCCTAAAGTCATAATTTTTCCTGAACCACATCTCATACAACCCAAAATAATAATCCACTTTCAAACTTCTTTGATTCAAAAAGGAACTCGAGAAACTAACCCTGACGATCCATGAATGGATTTTATAGAGAACTTCTCATCCTTGTTAAATCTTGAAACTAACTTGCCCTAACATTCTCTTCTTACCTTCGTGTCTTGAATCTACTTAAGGAATGCTTCCACTATTTCTAACTCCCATATTGAAGTTTTCTTAAAAAACAAGGTCCCAAGCCCTCCAAGCATCAATTGAGTATAAAGGAGGATAAGGTACTCAAAGCAGGATACGAGGTAGTCAAAACAGGATATGAGGTATTCAAAGTAGAATCACCACCTAACTCATGCAAGGTTTATCAGACTCTTCCTTACACTTGTGAGCAGCACTTCTATATGAAGATTCTACTTTTAAACATATTTTACCTAGACTTTGAAGGTTTGGATTTTCTAGATACAAGAACTAGTGTATTTTATTTTGAAGATGCAAGAATTTCATCATGTTCGCGAATCGTGTTAAACTTTGCCACCCATACTTGAATGGTTTGTTTTTGTTGGATGCATTTAGTAATTCAAAAGAGATTTTAGGCATCAAATATGGATTAAACTAAGATTATTCTAGAGCCCAATTCAATGTTTGTTTTTATGGACGTGTAATAACACTATTACCACATATTAAGTATTGTTATTCATGGCTTTAAATTTTAATTTTATGTCAAATTTCAATAAAAAATTGCTGTGGTTTATGAAAATTAATAAGGCTTATGATCATTCCTCTGATAGGCTCTTACAAATCTGTTAGGCATTATGTGTTGTTTTGCATTGTTTTTATTTTTTTTATTTTTCATTTTTTTACTATTTAGATTCACTGTGGTGATATTAGAAGCAATAAAGTTGCTAAGTGAGAGTGGAAATCATGTGTTTGATATGTAGTTCCATGTTTGTAATGCCATTAGATTATGAATATTCACTGTTTGGGCTGCTGGAAGGAAGTCCTGAGAGGTCAAGGGCCAAACATGAAGTCCATGTCAGGTGTGCACGTAGGCTTCAAGAACTATGTTTCAGAAATGGAGGACTATACATCAAGCTTGGCCAACATATTGGTCAGTTGGTATGCTTTCATTCTGCTTGATTAGATACCTTTGTAGGAAAATAGAACACCGACTTTTATGTCTCATATTAATCTTTCATATGAGTGGTTTGGATGAAGGTATTGCTCTTCAGAGTGATACTTCCAGGTCTGAATGCCCTTTCTACATTTTACAGGAATACCTAGTACCTCAAGAGTATGTCCAGATTATGAGGGAGTCTATGTTGAACAGATGTCCTGTTTCTTCATATGAGCAAGTATGCGAAGTTTTCAAGAAGGAGCTCGGAAGGACACCAGATGAAGTATGTATTTTTCATTTCCTTTGCTCTCAAAAAATCTTCCATAATTGCATAGGTGAATCACTTGGCTCTTTCTGAATATTGAGTTGAAGTAGTTCCACTTGACATAAAGGTCTAGTTGATCTTTGGTGTTTATGTATGTAAAGGACATGATAAATTTCTAGTTATCTATGGAGTAAATACATGACTATTAAGTCAAAGCCTTCTCATGTACAGGTTTTTGATGAATTCGAGCCTATCCCAATCGCAAGTGCTTCCCTTGCACAGGTGCACACTGCTCGTACAAGGGATGGCCAGAAAGTTGCAGTGAAGGTCAGGATTTTCATGACTTAAACTTTGTAGAAAAGTTGATTTCCAATCATAACTAAACCTTCAATTAGGGATTCTTTTTGCAAGATGGGACCAGCTTTTCATGTGGATTTATAAAATTTAAGGATATAAATGTTTCTTATGTGTATTTTCTTCCTTGTTCCATTATTTTCTTAATATTCAGGTTCAGCACACTCACATGACTGATACTGCGGCTGCAGATCATGCCACTGTGCAATTGATTGTGAACACCCTGCACTGGATTTTTCCTTCTTTTGATTACAGGTACTATTACTGATGGTTGCTTGCCTGCTGATTGTTTCCAAGATTCTAGATTTTGAGAAGATTTTAATTGGTTCTTAAGCATTCAAAAATATAAGATACATGGCTAGGTATAAAAAACATACAAAAATCATAGTTGAGCATGTATACTTCTGATATATGAAAATGTGCTATCATTCCACGCATCTGTGATATGTGCAAGTACTATATGATCTTGAGTCCTTGATTACCTGCTGTTAAAAGAAGTTTCCTTGAATTTCAATTGCAGGTGGTTGATTGAAGAAATGCAAGAAAGTTTACCTAAGGCAAATTCCTTTAGTCTCCTTTCAGCTTAATTGTTTTTGCAATAATTTTTTTGTATCTTTTTACTGACATCCTGAATTTTCAGAGCTAATCTTTGAATGATATCACTGTAGTTAGCTGTGTTGTTATATAATGCTTATGTATTTTCTTGTGCCTTCACCACCTTCCTGTTTCTATTACGGTATGAATTGGTACTCAATTCAACAAAATTTATCCTAACTTTTTGGGTTTGGCTTTGTAATTCTTACTCTGCCAATATTGCATCATACCATTTGTTGGGAACAATTTTTTTTGCTCAATTTCCTTATTTTGGGATGAAGAATGTGGAATTTGAATTTCTCTAAGTTAGGAGATGCTTTTGAGATGGGTTACTGTCCTTATGGTTAAAATCATGCTAACGTTTTTGTTGGTTTATGCAGTTTCCTATGTGTTAGTGATTTTGATAGGTTCTTATTATGGCTGTCAGGAATTAGATTTCTTGGTTGAGGCCAAGAACAGTGAGAAATGCGTGGATAACTTTCGGAAGTTATCTCCTCATATTGCACACTATGTATATGCTCCAATGGTGTATTGGAATTTAACCACCTCAAAGTTGTTAACCATGGAATTTATTGATGGTGCACAAGTAAATGATGTGAAGACCATTCAAAGACTTGGGATTCGACCAAATGAAGTTGCAAGATTGGTAAGTTCATTGAATTCATTCATAGATTTAGAACTTCCATTTTGGATATCCAAATGGGATTCATATATCATTTTAGAACTTTCATTTTGGATATGCTTGATGTTTCTTGCCTTCTAGAGATCTAACTGGTTGAGGTTGACTTACCAATAGAATTCTTACTACTTTGACGCATATATTTTTGTCCATATGAAAGAAATTGGAAGCTGGTTGTTAGGACCATACCATTGGGAGCAAACTTGGCTTAGATTCAATTGGGGGGTTTGTTTATAAAGATAGGCATAGACTACACTGCTTTTGACCCTATATCGGCCTTCATATTTCATGGGTATGACACCAAATAGTTAGACATAGACTGGATTTAATTTGGTTCTGTCTTTTAACTTGGAAAGGCTAGAAAGAAGAGGATTATGGATGTGATTTTATTTTTTGCAGGTTAGTGAAGCTTTTGCTGACATGATGTTCAAACATGGGTTTGTGCATTGTGACCCACATGCTGCCAACTTGTTGGTTCGTCCAATGCCGTCTGGTGAAAGGAGCTTTTTGGGTAAGGACATTTGAAAAAAAAAAAATTATCTTTGAAGTTGTGATAATCAAATAACACATCTCTTTAGTAAGTTTCATGAGCAATTTATTGCTTTAGTATTTCTACATATATCCTTCAATATCATCACCTAAAAGGGATAAAAAGTTGTGTTTTCCAATTTGGTGTTTTTATATACTGATCAATTGAAGCTGAGCATCTAAATACAATCGTCCCACTCATACAAATAGGTGATGGCATGCTGCCATCAGAGTGTTATATTGCAGACATCAGTATCAGGAAAACCATACTGACAGCATTGTTACTAGAAATACTTCTTTTCTTTCGGTTAGCAAATTGAAAACTTTGGGCTTTAACTTCTCATTTTTGTTCAAACATTGTTCTTATGATTTTTCCGATTTCAATTTGACTTGGTATAACTTGTTTTTCCTTGACCCTTGAGACCTAGATCAAGCAGGAAGGGGTTAGGGTGGGGATGGTTGAGGTTTCAGGTTACCAAAGTAAATAAATGAAAACAAAAAGATAAAATAAGAGAAAGAATACTTTGGTTGTTTCTGAGTGCTGGTTCTATTTTGTCATCTTCGATTAGTATTCTCAGGCCAATATTTTGCAATGACCTGAATGTATTGCAAGAAGTGAGATTTTTTTAGTGGATAACGGATTATGATAGGCCTAACTAGTGGGCAGGAATTTGTAGATACCACTATCATTTGCTATTCTTTCAATAGATTTTCTTCATGAAACCCTTATTGTTAGTGATGAGACTCTGTTAAGTGCTTCTGGTGGGGCTTCCAGAAGATTCATCTATGTGATATTGATAGAAGATTTTCTTATTGTAACTTAATGTTATAATTTGTCTGTTAACAACTATCTTTCAGTGCTTTTTTTTAAAGGAAATATAGCTTAACTTCATGTTAATCCTCCCAAGTTTAGTTTTACAAATCCCTATAACAGGATTGATTTGTTAAAAAATCCTGAAGGTTTCATATTTTTCTCCATGAGCTAAGAACACTTTTTTTTTTTCTTTTTGATAACCTTTTTGGGTTTGACTACAAACCAAAAAACCCTTTGAAAAAGGAAAAAAATTCCTTCAAATCTCAACATGTAATTTGTCCAAAACATGGTATTGAGATTTATTGAGATTAGAAGTTCCCAAAGTCCAAACTGAGTTATTAAATATAGCATAAATATTTATATACTGATTTGTTCTGTTTCTTAAATGAGGAAAAAGATGAATTAGAAATTAAGGATGGCAGTTGATGATCCCCCACCCCTGACCTTACTGGAACAAGTTTAGGATTCACATAATGATCAGGCCAGATTGAGTTTGGAATGTCTTAGCATGACTTAGACTAAGTTGAGTTCTGCTTTAGATTCTTTTCGATATTCAGATTCCATTCGTATATGTGCTTTTAGTTTCTGCTGACATAGATGATGCCCATGAATGCAATCGGATTAATGCATTCCACCTGACTTAGGTTAATACATATTATTGGGTTAGGCTTTGATGGGATTCTGAAATCAGAATTGGGTTCCTGTTGGGTTTACCTAAATAGGTCAGATTTGGGTTGGGACTTGTTAATCCTTTCATAATCCATAGTGTCATACTGGAACTTTTTAAATACAGCGATGCTGGTGAAATGGTTGATGGATATAGTGTGTGTGTGTGTGTGTGTGTGCATGTATATAGTAAAATTGAAAAATTATTAGAATCACCAAAAAGAAAAAAGGAAAATTAAAAAGAAGAGGGGGACAAATCTGGTATAGATGAAGTAAACAAGGAATGCTTAGTGAGAAAGCAACAAAAAGCACCACCCACCTTGCCAATCTTGTCCACCATGATCTTTCTCCGTGATCTATCTCTATCATCATCGCCTCCAATGTTACTTCACTAACAATTAAGAACTAACAAACTTCTAATCTCTAGACCTCCCACTTCCTTTGCAGAGAACGAAATCAACCATTTAACCAGATGTGCTTTCCTCTCCTCTTCCCCTCCTTCCACATGAAATCTCTTTAATGCTGAATTTGTCCTTTCTCTCTGGGTGTCTTCTGCTCAATAACTTGTAATTTTTTTTGTTAGCTTCCACAAAACGATCATATAACATTCTTATTTTTCTGTCTGGTGGGCAGGAAAAAGAAAACCCCAGTTGGTACTCCTGGATCATGGTCTGTATAAGGAACTAGACTTTCACACAAGAGCCAACTATGCTGCACTTTGGAAAGTATATTTCTTCCCTCAATTAATTTTTGTAATCACTGCATTATTCTTTCTAATCCTTGCAAATTCACTGTTCTGTTATTTATCTATTTTTTATTCTGTTTCAGGGATTGATATTTTCTGATGCAAATGCAATAAAGGAAAATAGTGTGAAATTGGGTGCTGGAGAGGATCTCTATGCATTGTTTGCTGGGATTCTTACCATGAGGCCATGGAATAGGGTAATTGATACTTCAGTTGATCATTTGGTTGTAAAAGGTGATGAGGGTGACCGATCAGAACTCCAGGTAATCTTTTGTGGAAACAATAGTGCTCTTGTAATTGTATGCTTTGTTAAGGATCAATGCTTGATATAGTTCCATGCTGTCACTTCTGATGGGAATTCTTCCATTTATTTTCCTGTTGTATGGAGGGTGGATGGCAGGCTGAACTGTGGTTTAAAACTTGCTTGATGGTATCTAATTTTTCTTGACAGATGTATGCTTCTCAATATTTTCCTCAAATCACAGAGCTCCTGCGGAGATTGCCACGTGTTATTTTGTTAATGCTGAAGACAAATGACTGCTTACGAGCAGTTAATAATTCTCTGGTATTGCATTCTGTTATCTCTATCATTCTTACTATTACTGTTTCTATCGAGTGCTTTTAAGCTTTGTGCTGATCTTTGACATTACCAGTAAAAGGCATGAGTAATGCAATTTAGCAATTGGCAATTTGGCAGGTCTTCCCTGGCTATTTGATTACCAATTAGCTAATCAGAGTTCTCGATAAAAATTTATAGGTTTATTGTTTGCACAATTTCTAACAAAGGAAAAATGAATATAAGATGGATTCCTGAACTAAACCAACACACTCCTCTGCCTGGGTGCTGTCATATAATTTTGTATCGGCTCACTTCACATGTTGGAGATAAGTGGACTTGAATTTCTGACATCCGCCACAGGGTAAATCACCGTCTCTCAGGTCAACAATACCGTTTGTGCTTGTGATTTGGCATGAAAGGACTGGAGAGTGGATGAAAGTGACTAGGAGCATTAGCCACTTACAAGATGAATTTCTCTCCCTCTCCGTCTCCTTCTCCCTCATTCTTTTTTTGTATGCTAAAAATATTAAACTTTGCTGTTGATGTGAACTGTTGGATTGGAAAATTCAAAATGTAAGGGTCCATGGACATGGTAGCCTACTTAAAGACATGGTGGGACACCAGATATGATTTGTGTGATAACTAAGATAAATTAGTTTATCTCCTAAAAGCAATGAATACATGCTTACAATATGAATTAAGCTACTTGAACGCTTGATGACCTCAAGATGTCTTGTTGTTCACTTAAAAAAACTTTATGGAGGGAGAAAATAAATGTCAATGAAACTCAGACATTTTATAGATGTGCATAATTGTGTCAAATTCATCAGTTTTGGCAGACTTTGTAGCACCAGCAGCCTTCTCCTTGATATGGGGGCATTAGTCTTGTTTACATCATTACAACCTTTGGTGTTATTATTGTTGTTGTTGTTGTTGTTATTGTTATTTGTTTTCTGGTCTGCATGGAAGTAAAATTTTGAAGCAGTTCTTGTCTTCTGAAAGTGCTTATTGAACAGCTGCAGGGATCTTCTCTTGAGACGTTCATGATCATTGGAAAAGTTGCTTCTGAGGCTGTTGCTGAGGCAAAGATGTCACAGAGGAGATCTTTCTTATGCTGGATAAATGTCTGGTTGGAGGGAATCTTGTTGGAAGCTCGACTTTTTGGAATGCAGATAGCCCTATGGCTTTTACAAGTCAGGAAAGCCTTAACTTGGTGAAAGCTGAAAACACAGGAACTCAGTCATATCTACCTAGTTTGTTTTTCTTAGCTAGCATATTCTTTTTCTCCGTGGCTCAATCTTCCCAAATACAGGAATTATGAGCTCGGATTGAGGGGTTAATTTTTTCTTACAGAAAAAAAAAAGAAGCAAATAAATGGCTGCTGGATGCTGAAAGGATTTTTTTCTCATATCTACTGGCGCTTCATTCATGTTGTAAAACCCCATCAATGGGGGGCAAATGACATGTATTATGAGCAACAAATCATTTATTGATGGTATTATATCTATTAATATACAAGTTCAAAACTTCTCTTAATCCTACAAATGGAAATACAGAATTTCCAATTGAAATTAACTTGTCTATGCAACAGGATTTGGCTAAAGGGCAATAGACCACTGATGGATGAATGGTTTCATTGATTTTTTATGAGACCAGGGTCAATCAGAGCAACAAATGAATTCAGCCGCAGCTTCCCTCTGTAAGTCTCCATATTTCCTCCCTATATTTTCGGTCTTTTGCATTTACAATTGCTTATATTTTCAGTCTGTTAACAAAAATTAGGCCATATAATTTACGTAAGTCATTAAGAGAACTATTAAAACTTGGAAGTGATGGTTTGAGATGTGTTGGTCTTTAATTTACCCACCTTTTGTTTAGCATTGATTTGACATGGAGGTAGATTGGTGTTTTTACTTGGAAATATTGATTGGGTTAAAAATTATAGACATGTTTGGAAACTAAAAAATTGTTTAACAATTTTTTTTGACAGTTTATTTTGAAAATTAATAATTTTTTAGAATAGGCTTGAACTGTTTTTAGGTGTCCGAGGCAGAATAAGAAATGTTAATATATCATCTCCTCTCCATAAAAATACTTTAGCAACTTTTATATAATTGGGAGAAATATTTTCTTAGTTGAGTTTTCAAATAAAATTTTGTTATTTAGAAAAATCAAGAATTAGAACTGTTTTTGAAATATGTTTTTTTGAAAATTGTTTTTGAAAACATTTTCAAACAAAGTCCTAAGGTGTATTTGGGAACATTTTTTATAAAAAATTTCTCAAAAAATACTTTTTAAAAAACAATTTTCAATAGAATTCTCTAATATTTTCTATGTATGAGAAGAATGTTTTTGAATTATTTCATTTTGTTTTATTTTATTTTTTTATGTTTTCAAATATATGTTTTTTAAATTTATATATATATATATAATAATTTTAAAAATAAGAATAAATAATAAAAATAACTAAAATATCGGCCTTTGTTTTTTTATTGTCATATATGTTTTCAAAATTATATTTTACCTACATAAGTCCCTAAAGTTATAATTAAATTTTGGATTGTAATAATAATAATAATAATAATAATAATGATGAGAAACATGACGAGGACAAGAATGAGGTGAAAGAACCGTGTAGTAAGTGGGTTGTAGTTCATTTCTCAATTCTAATGATAAGTAAGTAACAAGCAAAACTCGGAGATTATTTAGTAGCAGTGGAGAGAAGCTAGGCGTCGTGGGGGTGGTCATCTATTAATGGAACTCATGTGCGCACTCATTGATGGGTTGCTTCAAGCCTTCAATCATACTGGCCTTTGCGGTGCCAATTGGGTGCCTTCATTCATGGTTCCCCACTCCCTCAAAACAGAGACCGCTACCCCACCTGTTTGGTCACATCTTGTCCCCCGTTGACTCAATGTTTTCCAAAACAATTATTTCAAAAATAATTTTGAGAATACTTGCTATAAAATTTGTTCATGAATATATTATATATTTATATGTAGTACAGAAAATTTTAAATTATGTTTCATATGTTTAATTGTTGTATACAACATTTTAAAGAAACACTCAAACATATTTTATTTTATATTTATTTTGAAAATAATTTGTTTGAAGGGTTAAAAATGATTTTTTTTATTAAAAAGTTGTGGTATTTTTTTTTTTTGGGTTAAAAGACTATTTTTATTGTTTAAAACAAAAAATTATTTCAACAGCAGTTTTCTTACAAATCATAAATTTCCATACTCTAACGTGAATGTATGTTTCCTTGGCATAACAAATTTTTAACATGCTTGAACCGTTGGTACACTGTATTAATATCAGTCTTTTCTTTTAATATCTATCTTCTTTTTCTTTTCTTCAAAGAAATCATTGGATTACCTCTCATATGAAATCTATCTGTAATCCTATCTTTGCTTTTTTCATTCATTTCCTTCTTCTTCCTTTCTTTTCTTCTTCTTCTTTTTATTTTTATTTTTATTTTTTATTTTTTTCTATTTTGCTACGTTGGGTTCAAAAAAATGCCAAGAAAAGAGAAAAATGTTAAAAAAATTATATTTAGATTTACTGTAATTAAAATTAATTATAAATTTATATATATTTAAGTTGTTTAACTTTTATAAAAAAAGTCTAAAATAAATTAAAATAGTTTAAAGTAATATATAAAAATAAATTATTTATTTATATTATTTTTCTTTTTCTTTTTTCATTATTTTTTCTAGTATTCATTTTTGGTCAAATCTTTTGGATCCAAACATGGTATTTCCATTCATTCTAAAAGATGAAGGAGACCAAGGGGAAGATGATTCAATTACATTTTACAATTAGGGTTGGATGAGTGTGAGATTATAAGGAAGAAAAGCAAAAAAATTCACATGTTTTCCGTACATTGCTCCTCCTAATATGATAAAAAAATGACCTTTTTTTAAAAAGAACTTTTTATTAAATTTAAAATATTTTTCACACTTTTTTTTTATTAAATGTAAAATATTTTTCACATTCAATTTGTTAGGATAGAGAAGACAATATCAAAGTGATAATACGGAAAGGATCCAATTTGTGTTAAGTCTATTTTTTCAAATTTTTGATATGTATGCGGGTTATTTTTTTTTTATTTTATTTTTTTTGTAACTTTTGAAATGTGTTGGTTTAATATTCTAAGATTGCACTAGTATTTAATCTTGTGACACAAGAACTTTTCCTATGAATTCAAAATCCAAATGAATCAAATCAAATAAAAATTAAATTAATTTTGATAAATTTGGAATGAGTTAATTTCATTTACATTTAATCCTAATAGGTTTAAAATTTTATGGAATGTCTTTTTTATTTTGATTGAGATGGAAGTTGAGTGAAAATAATAAATAAAAATAATAAAAGATAATATTTAATGAAATTTGAAATTAATAAGAGTTAAGTATATTTAATCAAAACTTTAGAAGAGGTCAACAAAATTAACCCATTTCGATTTAATCAAATTTGATTCTTAAATTAACTTGCCATTATTACAATTATGAAGAGACTAAATGGATATTTTATAGGGAGATGAGTGATAACCCGACTCTTGGTAGCTTGGCATGTAATGGTATCAACAAAATTTATACCTAAGGTCCTTACACTAAAGTAGCAAAGATACTATAGCATAGTGACTCTAGGATCGAACACTGGGAAGGGTTTTTACTTTAACTGGTGAAGTTCGGAGGATGGAGTGAACTTTTCTTAATAAAAATTAGGTTAAGATGAAAACATAAAAAGATGAAGGTGTTGTAAACTAAACTAACATGAAAATAGGTTAAAAGATGGAAAAAGAAGTTTCTCAAAGCTTTGGATAGCCATGCTTAATTCACTGTGTAAAAATGGAGATTTTGGGACTTTTCACCTCGAGTTGGGGAAGCAACTAAGGTGATGCTTACTTCCCAAACCGGTATGAGTTTAACAACTGAGTTTTAGTCTTTAAAAACTTACAAAAAGGGTAGCTGAAAAAACCTCATAAATGCTCTTTTATTGGTATAGGTCATCTCCTTGACTTGCAATATAATGGCTCGTAGGAGATAACTAATGAACGTAGTGGATCTAATAATAAGAATCCACTAAAACCAAAAGGTTATCAAGTATTGGTCATTCAAAGCAAGTCAGAGGGATTAAAAGCTTTACTTTGAATGAAAACATTTATGACGCTCAGCTACTTACATTTATGGCTTGGAAATCTCCATCCTGACACGGGAGCTTCACATAGCATCCATTACTTCAAGAAATTAAAAGGTTTTAGCCTCTCATCCTTGGGGATTTCATCCTCCAAGGATGTTTGGCTACTAAGAAAATGAGAAAGAAAAGAGAAAAGAAGCGTATGAACAAAAGTGCTTTTATAACTTATAAAGTTACAGGTTACAAGATGATCGTGTCTGAGGCTCTTCACCTCTATTTAAAGACAATAAAAAGCTAAATTATAAGAGCAATTACAAAAACAACCTTTTCATTGGTTGATTATAAGGGTAAAATAGGTATTTACAAAGCTAAAAGTCAAGCAAAATATATTGGAGAACCGACAGTGGAATATCATCAACAGCGTCTCAAAATAGGGGATTTCAAAGGCATTTCGCAAAAGGGGGGAAGATGAAAGGTCCAAATTTCGCAAGGTGGTTTCTTCATGGTGCGAAATGGCCAAATTTCGCACCATGAGGAAAATCCTCTTGCGAAATTTCGGCAAGGTGATATTCACCTTGCGAAATTGTGTTCCCATTGCTTGTGCTCGTGTTTCCACTTGAAATTCAAGCTTGTAAACATCCAAAATCCTTGCTTAACTCGCCCAAGTAGCTCCTCATCAATTGGTATGCTTGAATTAGTTCATAAGCTGATGAAAAACATGTAAACTTGTCACTAAAAATGATTAGAACTAATTACTAAGGAGCTTAATGAATTAATTGGGTTAAATGAATATGATTACTACACAAAAGTGCTTAAAATCCTTATAATTAGGTCTACAAAATAGCATTTTTCGGTAGTAATCAATGAGTTTGCATTTTTTTTAGCCTAAAGTTAAATACAAATGTGAAATATCACTTCTTAATGGAATTTCAACCATATATTAAATAAATTCTGAAATAAGATGTAACACATAAATATAACAAAAGACATTCATACACTATTTAGTAGAGAGTATTAGATTTAGAAAATAAATATATAGAGAGATATTTATGTGGTGGGTGATGACTGATGAGCAGAAGAGAAGAGGAGAAGCATAAGGACAGAAAGAGAAATAAAGAGGGATGCGAAGATCTCGAGGAAGAAGCATTTAGCAATGGAGAGTTGGTGGGGTTTGAATCATCTGAGATATGATTGAGAGAGGCTGTGGTTGGTTCAATGTTGAAGGACTTGGTCTATCAGCCTGCATTTATTTGTGTCCTACATTTGGTAGTCTATTTACTACCCACTACCTACTACCCCTTACGTCGCTGCCCAGCCGTCCATTCAATTCTTCCTCATTCCTTCAATCTTGAACCATGATGGCCCCTCTTCATTCGAAAATGGAGTATTTAAGTCTATTTGATAACATTTTTCAAAAATATATTTATTAAACAAAAAAAGGTATTTTGAGGGGTATATTTTCATTGATTTCAATTTTTTTGTAAACTATTTTAAAAATAAATAATTATATAAGTATAAAAAATAATTAAAAATAAAATAAGATATTTAAAAACATAAAAAATAAGTTAATAACATTTCATTTCCATTTCAAACATTGTATAATAGTTTTTAAATACTATTTTTAAAATTATTTTTTATTATTGTTTTAAAAAATAATTATTAAATAAGTTTTTAATATTCTTAATTTCAAATGTAATCATGATATTTTAAAAATGTAATTTCATAATTTATGTTAAAAATCGTATTTTCAAGGTGTGACTTCGGTTTAAATTCGTATAATTTTAGTATCAAATGTTAAATTGCATATCCAAGATAAAATTTTAATGTAGATTATAAAATTATATTTTTAAAATGTGATTTCAAAGTAAATTATAAGAATCATAGTTTCAAATTTGGCTTTAGTTCAAATTAAATAAATTGTGTTTTAAAAATACAATTTTAATCTCATTAGAACAATAAATAAAGAGATAAATAATTAAAAGAGGAGATAATTCCATATTGTAAAGGTAATCCTTCATATGTTTTAATTTGAAAAAAAAGGAAATATATTTATGCAAAAACTTCTAGTAGTCAAAGAACATATCAAGTTTTTTCTAAAATTTCATTTTAACTTTTAAAAAATAAATTCTCAAAAAATTATTTTAAATTTTGAATTTATGAAAAGTGTTCTTAAACATACCATAATTTCTTATTTTTGAAATAGAGAAATGAAAAAAAAAAGCCATTTAATTTGTATAATTAAGAAGACACCTACCATAGAAAATTCAGACCCCCGGCTGGAAGGGCAAAGGCGCCATAATTTCCTTGTAAGCATGCAAATTTTCAAAAAATTTAGCCAGTTGTCAAGTTTTTACAGCGAGTACGTATCTTTTCTGTACCCGCATGCAACTACAGTGAAGAAAGCAGATAAATGCACCATCAACCACTCTCTGCTTCATTCCCACTCGGTCAGTTCTCACGCATCTCACAAGTTCGTCTCTTCCGGTGGAAAAACTGCCGGCGGTGAAGGTGACGGCGCCGGCGCCGAGATGGTTGGACCACAGAGGCCTCAGTTCGTTCTCTTTGGATCGTCCATTGTGCAACTCAGCTACGCCAATGGCGGTTGGGGTGCCATACTCTCTGATGTCTACGCTCGTAAAGTACTCCCTCTCGCTCTCTTCTTTCACATTCTAAATGCATCGTTTTGAGTTCATCGCTAGTTTTCGATTTTCTTGTTGATTTTTTTGCTTTTTCTCCTACTTCGAGAATCGAGTGATGGGACATTTGTTTAGGGTTCATTACTTCAACGAAATCTTGCAGTTCTCCATTGTGATTCAATAAATTTGATGAGTATTACTAGCATATGATAGTTATGATATCAACGTGTGTATGAATCATAATTCAACGTGAACCTGTTTTTCTTAATTGAACTTCAAAGTTCTTGAATCGTTCCATACATTAGGGATTTGCAGGCATTACTAATCAAATTCCTATTTGAATCCGCGTGATGAAGTTCTTGAATCATTCATCATTGTATTTTAACATTCCTAAATTATTCTTAGATGCTTGAAATTTCTGAGTAACGCCAAATAAAAACTTATGCTTCTTATTTTTTTTTTTAGTATGAAACTTGTGCTTCGTACTTTTACAAAACACAGGATGGTTCAAGAAAATATCTTGAAATAATTTTTTTCAGGACTGTGAGTGGGAACTTTGAGAAAGAAGAGGGAAAAAAGAAATTTAAATCACATGGAAGTACCACTTTAAGCCGTGTTTGGCAACTGTCTTCAATTGATAATAGTTTTCTGCTCTCCAACACAAAAAAATAGGAAAACATGTTTGACTATCAGAAAGCTGTTTTTCTGTTTTTTCTTTCTAAGAACATAAAACACGGTGTGTTTTTAAAGAATATGCTTTAGTTGTTTTTAATTGTTTTCTGAGAGCATTAGATATAAAAATTATTTAAAAAAAAATTAAAATAGCTTAAAAACATTTCAACTTCTTAAATAGACTTTTATAAAACATTTAAAAACAATTTTAAAAAACTATTCTTAAAAATTATTTTTTAGAATTGTTTTTGAAAACAATTATCAAACAAGGTCTTAATTTTCACCACCTTACGTTAGTAGTTTAGTTCTTAGCCTTGCTAATTCTAAGGACTGAAAACATGAAAAACTTGTAAATCATTGCTAAAATGTGAAGTGGCTCTTAAAACATTGAAGTGGCCTGAAAATTCTTGAGTGGATCTATAGGATGCTTGGTTGTTTGGAGCGTTACGTTCTATGCTTGAAAGCTTATCTCATTCAATCTATTTTGCTTTGGTCTATGTTTTATTTGAATGAAAGTTGCTGGGGCATTTCATGATTTCATCGAATATGGGGGGTCTTGTGAGTGTGGCTTTGACTCTCTTTCCTTTTTGGGTTTTTGGTTTCATCTGTATGCTTCTTGTGTGCTAGGGATGATTGGCACTTATCAATAATATCTCTATTTGCTTTAGGAAGAAAAACGATGGCACTACTAATATTAAACTCTAGTTATCTTCTACAGATCCGGTTAAGTTGTTTCTAATTACTCCTTCAATCTAATATGAGTTAGTTCAACCATAATGGAGGCTTCCATGCCACGTATATGATGCTCTCTCCATCTCTGTTTATCAATATGTTGTTCTCCCAAATTTCTTGTTTATACAAGTGTTGTGCATTCTTCTGTGAAACTCGTGCAATTTTATGTTCTATTGTGCTTCATTCTAGGCAGACATAGTGTTGAGAGGATATTATGGTTGGAACTCCCGGCGAGCTGTCGAGGTCCTTCATCAAGTTTTTCCAAAGGTATTATCTATTTGCTGTAAATATGTTCTGTCTTGAAGTAATTGCGTAGCCATGTTTTCAAAACTCAGAATGTTACCTGGTATGCACTTAGTTGGTGTTGGTCATTAATGATTTGATGTTTGGATGTGGGACCAATAAAACAGACCCGAACAGATGCAAAAGGCTACAGAAAATAGTAGGAAAATTTTCTAATACTCCAATGAGTACAGCATCTTATTTTCTGTGCACTTGTTTATCCTTAGTCACTGTTGGACCTTTTATGCGATTCCCTTATCATAATATGGATGATGAGAATTTTTTTAGAAAAATAATTATGTGCATAAATATGGGTGTTTATGTTGGCATCATTCTTTACCAAGGCTGTGTTTTGCATTTTTGGTTGTGATTTCCGGCCATATGGAATTCCCTGAGCAGTGGAACTTAGTTTTAGTTGGTAAGTGATTTTTGTGGTTAATGGTGGCTTATCTGGATAACTTGAAAAATGGTAGTTACATTTTTCAATACTTGGTATTGAGAAATAAGTTTGTTTTAGAGTTGATTGCCAAGTGGTTGAATATAGCTTTCTTTATTTTTGCTTTAACATATTTTCTTTACGAAGTTATCTTTTGATGCCAATATTGTTGTTTTTATTTCTAATTTCAGGATGCTGCCACACAACCTTCTTTAGTGATAGTCTATTTTGGTGGTAATGATTCAATGGGGCCTCATTCATCTGGCCTAGGCCCTCATGTACCACTTCCAGAATATATTGAGCACATGAGAAGCATTGCAGCTCATCTCCAGGTGCCTTTTTCACTTGCATTGTTACCTTGCTAAATGCAAAAGGCTGCTGTATTTTAGATGGTTTTTCTCTTGGAAGGGCCCTTATGTGTAGGGTGAGCTTGGGGGCTGGGGGGAGTTGTTTTCTCTACAATAATAACCTATTAGATACACAGACCATTTATCACACATTCTGCGTCCCCTTTTTTCTCCACCCCCATTGAGTGTATCATTGCCCTATTGGGGATGCTGGAAATTGCATAAGATGAATTGATTCGGTTTCTATTTTTCATATAAATGGAGTTTCATTTGTAGACCAATATTGCCAAAATAAGGTTTATGTTGAGATCAATTCCTGAACTCCAGAAATGTTCTTTTTTTCCCTATTATTATTATTATTATTATTATTTATGGTTTCAACTGTCTAAGAAAAATGATAATTTTGTGGTTTCTGAATGTCTAATGCTGTTAAATGGTTGAAATCATTCAACTCTGCCATACTATATGCATATAGCTAGTGGACCCTTGGCATTTCCTCTTCTCCGATAACAGTATTTGATACTCATTCTAACACAACGTTTGAAATTCAGAGCCTTTCAGATACCACACGTGTCATTTTTCTCAGTTGTCCTCCTGTCAATGAGGCAAAAGTTCGAGCAGGCGTGAGGTTCTCTGATGCATATCCTGGATGTCTTGTTTTCTTGGTTTCTATTACAAGATTTCAATTCTAAACCTGGTGTTTTATCTTAAACCAGTGGAATATTTAGTGAGCTAGTACGAACAAATGAGTTATGCAGACAGTATTCAGAAGCTTGTATAGAACTGTGCCAGGAGGTGGGTGTGAAGGTTGTTGATCTTTGGACTGCATTTCAGAAAAGAGATGATTGGTTAAATGCTTGCTTCACGTAAGTTTTCTTACATTCTCTCCATATATTAAAATTTTCTGACAGATTCCGTCGATAGCACATTTTATAGACGCATACATCCATATCATAGGTCCCCTCACAACTTTGTGCCTTCTTCTTTGCCAATGACTTTCATGCAGCAGTGGTATCTTCTATATTCTACTGGACACAATGATTTGTCTGTGAAGATGAATGAATGAGATGTTTGCCTATTATTTTCTTGTTTATCTAAGATATGCATGTCTAGAACAACTTTGAATATTCAGTTTTCAGTTTGACCTGGCCATCTATATATACTATGGTAGTGTTATCATGTCTGGGTTACTACTGGCTACTGATATGTGATATTTTGGGTGCAAGCTCATTTCTCAATGGATGTTAGTTAAATTGTGACAGTTAAATCGTTCTAGAGATTCTGTTCTTGAATGTACTGCAGAGATATCTTCCACTCCCCAGTTTCTGGACGAGAGGTTTTTGTTCCACTTTGTTGGGTAAAATTGGCGTCCTTAGGAGAGCTAAATATTGAAGATGGAAATACAACATTCATAATGAGTTGCATTGTTTTTGGTAGTAGTGAAGTCTTCAATTATTACATTAAAATTTTAGCAATTATTGCATCGACAAGTTCATAATTGAGGAAATTGAGTTTTTTTTTTTTTTTTTTGACTTTTCCAGAGATGGGGTTCACTTATCTGCTGAGGGAAGCAAGATAGTTGTGGAGGAGATACTGAAGGTGTTGAAGGGAGCTGAATGGGAGCCAAGTCTACACTGGAAGTCCATGCTCACTGAATTTGGGGATGACTCCCCATATGATCTTGTGGCTTTTGATGGAAAGACGACCTTGAATCCCTCGGATTGGACTTTCCACAGGGAGATTCAATGGGACTAAGCTACCAGGCCATCTTTTGCCTATGTTTCCTACATGGGAATACTCCCCCAAAACTAAAAAACAAAACCACTATATATCTTCATTGCCCGGGACATGCAAAAGAGTAAAAAAAAAAAGGGAAAATAGAACAGAACTGGAGATTGACAGATGATGAAGAAGTATATTTATATATTTTATAGTGCTATTGCTTCTTGGAAGTGCCTAAACATGTGTCATTAAAGTAGTGGTTACGAGTTTGCATTTCATAATTCGTTCCAGGATATAGGTGCAGTTCAATTGTTTAATTTACTGTTTAGTGGTTGGCAGCTCCCCACTCTTGCGCTATACTATGAAGATGATGTTAGAAAAACAATCCCAGATGGATTCAGTAATAAACAAGCCAACGCACCAATTAAAAAGAAACAAACAAAAATATTGTTTTCAGATCATAATAAGTCTAATATCATGTAGTAGCGCACTTAATCTACTTGATAAGACGGTAACAGTAACAATTGCCATTTACCATCACTTCTCCATAATCCATACGCGTTGGCCGGAATCTGTGACCCAAGTTTTTCTTCAGGGGTTTCTGCTTCTCCTTAGGAAGATTCATCTTCTAAAACATGGAATCATGGTTAGAAGCACTTCTAAAATTATCTGTTAATAAAAGAATATTGAAATAGAAGGGCTGTTGAAATAAATAGCAGGTTGAAGAGAAGCAATTTTGAATAAACAAACAAATGAATGAATAATAATATGACATGAAGGAATTTTTGGACAGAATGAAAATCTGTAGTCATTCAGTTGGTGGATAAAAATGGAGTGATTGTCAAATTTTTTTTTTTTTTTTTGTGTTTGTATATGTGGAAGGAGAAAAGAAAGAGTAGAAATGAATGACTTACCAACAATTAATAAGATGGAGGGCACGTGTCGGACTTTATAGAAATCATCCCCTTCTATTCCATTTATCACTTGAAGCCTCTGTATGAATTCTTTGGGCATATTAAAAATTTCCAATATTTGAAGCGTAGTGATATATCTCAGCCCTTCAGGAACCATTGCCAATGACGTGCACCTCTGAATTGATAAGTGCTTTAGACTAGGCATTGCACTTTTATCCACCCACAACAATTTTATGGCATAGTCAAAGGAGAGCCCCAGAAATGTGAGTCGAGGGAACCCATTTGCAGAGAAAACAATTTCCTCCCCTAAGTAAAAATTAGACCATAAGCACAGGGCTGTCAAGTTAAGAAGCCTCTCCAGAATTGGTATCGGATCCTGTCTTAGGTAAGACCCGCACAAGGTTAACTTGGTGAGGTTCGGAGGCAAGTGATGGTGCCCAGGGAGTTTGCTTATTTCTCCTCCTAGGAAAAGCTTATAAAGATGTTGACATATTGATAATTGCCTCAGATCTGTTTCTTCCATGGTGGCCCTTACTTTATCCAAATACAAGGACTCAAGGTTGTTTGAAATGGGACAGGAGGGTTTGAGGAGATTATCACCAACTCTTTAAAGCTTTTGGCATTTCTTATCTGCAATTTTCGAAGCTTGGTCAACTGGGCCAAATCTTGTACCTCCCAATGTTCTCCATCAAAGTTTTTTAGTGTCTCCAAGTTGCTTAGCTTGCCCAATTGCACCTTGCTATCATCAACCTTAAGATACATAGGAAGGTAGAGATGCCTTAGACATTTCATCCTACCTATCACTTTATTTAATCCAAAACAATTTATCGGTTGATCAGCGTCGGCGGCACTATAAAACCGCAAATCCAATGTTTGGATACAACCTAAATTTCTTATAAAGGATGGGAAGCTTGGCAGAGAAGCACTTTTTAAACTTAAGTACTTCAAGTGTATGAGGTTGCCTAATGCCTCTGGTATATTTTCTTCCAATAGAAGTTCCTCAAGACTTAACACTCTTAATAATTTGAAGTTCTTCCAGTCGGTATTTCTCAGCACCTTGGGGATTATCGATGAATATTGTGTATCGAATGTTAGAAGAGACCGAAGGTATGTACCGTTTTGTGGGATCAAATTGACATAGATATTAGCACCTTCATCTCCATTTTCAGAGAGTAGTCTAGCCTCTTCAATACTCTCTGAAGGACGGCGTCGATCGAGAAATATGGCACGTCTTCGGACTTTATTTGAAGTGCGTGTTGTTGGCATGGAAGATGAAAATGTCTCCATCTGTTGAAGATTGACAATCTCAAGAAAATTTTCTTCCTCTGCTTTTGACAAGCATAAATCTCGCATAAGGTCATGCAATCGGCAAGTTTGGACTCTTCCGTTTGAATCCCTTCTTCCTACTTGAACCATACACCTTCCAATTAGCTCATCTAGATACCCTTCTGCAACATCCTCCGATGTTTCTTCTCCCACTCGTGATACAATCCCTTCAGCCACCCACATTCGTACCAAAGCTTTTTTATGTATTTCGTGGTCCTCAGGGAAATGGCCCAAATAGAGGAAACATGACTTTAATTGGTATGGCAAATCTTGGTAGCTTAGAGCCAACACATTCGACACACCACTACCTTGTTGCTCGCATTTGTCTTTACCGCTTCTCAAGTATGATTTAGTATGTTTATGAATCCTTTCCCATTCATAGGTGTGGTGTTTTGTAGCCAGAAGTCCTCCAAGCACAACAACAGCAAGCGGCAAACCACCACAATATTTAGCCATTTCCTTTCCCAATAACTCCCTGTTGTTAATAGTGGTAGGATCTAGAAAATCATATGAAATTGATTAAGAACATTATGAAAAGCATTCAAACAAGGGTAATGCAATTCATCATAACAATCCCATGTAGCATAAAGAAGTAACCAATTTAAAAGACTTTCTTTGTGTTGCTCTTTCTTAACAACATATACTTGTTCAACAATCTTTTAAATAGTTTTTTTTTGTCAAATTACACTGTTTTAATAGATAAATTATAAAATTACTCATCAATTACTCACAAAATTAAAGCTGGAAAAAAATTTAAAGTCCTGCCATGGACGTGGGCAACAAAACCTATGAGCTCAAATTGGTCCCATGTTTTAATTTGCAACCCTAGTTTCAATTTATTATTAGGCCAAAGTTTGGTTAAACTCATATTTTGATGATAACAAAATAAGGATTGAATTTAATGTTTTCTGATTTAATGAATCAGATAAGAAGATTTCCTTAGAACCATCATGTAGAAGATATATGGAGCAAAAGAGAATATCTAGAAGGTTTACCAAGCTTATTTTTAGGTTACTTTTATGTAAGATTGTGCCTGCATTGAATTAAAAATGCATATTATTATTATTATTATTATTATTAAAGCACCTAACACTTCAAAACTCATCCAATTGAACCCAAATGGGTCTTTACCCTAAGCCTTAAACCTTAGACCTAAACTTAAACCTAAATTATCTTTTCAAAATTGGATGATGAATTTTTTTAAATGAAAATTACCTTTTATTAGTGTTATTTATGGTTTAAAAAGTTTTCAAAATGTTAACAGGTTAATTTTGTTAAGTTTCCTAAAAAAATTTACACTGCGGATGCAAAAAGTTTCAAAAATTATGGAACTTGCTTTTTTTTTTTTTCAATTTTTTTTTGAAATAAATATAATAGGCTAAAAATTATAGACATAGATATAATAGCATCTCCTAATGTGAATAGATCAAAGATACATTGCCACTCCAAGAAATTACCTATGAAGGCACCAACCAAGTAAAAGAATTTCATATAAACATCTTTGTGAATAATTATGATTTTTTTTCAATGAAAATTTTTGATCCATTGATGAGATGTGTACTAAGTTTATGAAGATTATAAATGAACTTTATGCTTTGAGAAAGACTTGTTAGGATATAGTATTTAAAAAGTTGACATGATGTAATAAACATGTAGATTTTTATTATTTATTTAATAAAGTTTCAGATGGGCGAACCACTAGGGCAAGCTTCATCCTTGTTATATTTACTGCACCAAATATATATAGAATAAAACTCATTATATAAAGATAATATTAAAAATAATATTTTAATGAAAAAATTAATTATAATTATTTTATAATTAAATGAAAAAATTTCAGTTAATTGATTACCAAAAATGTAAAAATTATCATGATAATTTTCTTTATAATGTTTTTAATATCATTAATATATTAATTAAATATTAAAAATTATACATATATCATAATTTATTTTGTATCATTTAATATAATTGAATTAAATGGATTATACTTTTAATATTAAATGCATTCTTAAATTAGACATATTATAATCAAATATCACAATATTATTATATAATAATATTTGATACAATTTAATAATAAATATACACTTATGAAATTTATATTTTTTATCGATGCATACAAGATTATTATGAAATATGATAAATTATATCATACATATATCAATTTCTTGAACAAAACAACTTTAAAATACTTATTATACTTCTAATTTCATTTTTAAGAGTATTTTCTTACATTTTTACAAGTTTTGATCAATTTTTAGTCCACCGATATTTTTTGTTAAATTATCCACCAATATTTTGTGTCAAACTATCCACTGATATATCTTCGATATATTTATAAAATCGAAGTACTGATATATTTGTAATTACTGATATTTTTATCATTGACTATCATGCACCACCTTTTATTTGGAAGGGTAACTAATTTTGGCTATCGGGATGAATTTCTACTGTGCCTGCATTGGTGTATATGATTATACATTAGATAGAACCTAATGTGAGTCATGACTTAAGACTATTAAGTACATGACTTTACCAAGTTGCTTAATTAGGTTGTTTCTCAACCTTGAGGGAATATTAAGCTTAAGCTAAAGTTAGCAATGACTTTGAATACGAGTGAGATCGTAAACTAATCATATATTTCCTATGGATTGGGTCAGTGTTGATGGAAATTGATAGTAATAGGTATTCTTAATAGAAGCACCAAGATATCTTAGGGGATTGAGACAGAGTGTGTCCATGGGTGATCCTAAAGAGGTATGTTCATGAAAACTATGACCATAGTAGTTCTTTAAGTGGAACTTGACATTAGCTTGTGGAGAGTTAAGACATGTCAATTGAACGCACAATAGGATGATCTATAACTCAAGAACGTAAAGATAGTCTTGAAAGATTGATAGCTTTCATTTTATTAGATTATAAATATTAGTTCATGGGGAGACTAAATGCAATGGATAAAGAGGTCATAGACATGAGCACATAGTGTATTGTTATTATTTACATAAGATATTGGAGTTCAGTTGATTTTCTATAGTGGGATATTGAATCAAATTCAAAATTGGATTATGAGAGAGCCGATACTCCTATGGGTCCCAATGGTCTTCGCTTTGAGCTTATATGCCTTGTTGTGATAGGTTATGAATGTTGGATTGATTCTAAGTTCACTTTTATGTATAAAAGTGTTTTGTTAATTACATAAGATTGCACAAAGGTAAGTGAACAATGTCTCTGGATTGGATTAATTGATTAATTAGTAAGTCATATTGGGTTGATTAAGCAATTATGATCCATTCTGAGGTAGATTAAGTGACTCAAACTTTTAATGGGATTAAGTCACTTAAGCTTAGTGGGAAACTTTATAAATAACCCATTAGGGGTTAGGGTTTCTATAACTTTTTCTAAAGAGTCATTTTCCACCTTCAGAAAGAAAGAGAAAGAGTCATAGCCTCCACTTTATTTTCCATTGCCATTAGAAGTGTGTCAAGATTATGGTTCGAGTCATCAGGTGGAAGACTCTGGGTTTACAAGATTTCCTACAACTTCGTTCTTTATTTTTATGGTGTGGAATCGATTTGGGAACATTCAAATCTAAGGTATGTCTTTTGTTAGCACTTTTTGAATCTGTTTTAAGTTTAAAAATGCAATTTTTTCCTTATGCATAAGATTTAGACAAGCCTGGGATAGTTAAGTATGTCCCTAACCTGATCTAAGCTTGAAAAATGAAGAGGTCTATGTTTTTCCCATCAAGACCTACATGGAAGTAGAGAAAATATTTTTTTTTAGGTATTTACCAAAGAAGTGCGAAGCTAAGGTGACCGTCATCTAAGAAGTTAAAGATATCACCACACTACTTGATCTTGAAGAACTCATTGGGTTACTTATGACTCATGAGATACACATGAACAAGCATCAAAGAGTTAAAAGAATAAATATGATATTTCTTTAAAAAAATTGACAATTGATGATGACGAGGAGTGAAGTGAAGATGAAAACTTTGATTTCATTTCAAAGAATAAGTTTATGAAGTTTATCAAAACTGAGAAGATTAAGGGAGGAAGACTTTATCCAAAGAAGGATAAAATGATTTTTGCAAAAGAAAATGTAGTTTTGAAAAAAATAAAACTGCATGCCTCATATCCTTTCTTGAAATTTTTTCCAATGAATAAGAGATTTTCAATATGATTGAGTAAACCGAAAATGTATTTTTGATGAGAAGGGATAAGGTTACTAACCTCATAAAAATGAAAAGTATTGTAAAAATAATTTTGTGAAAGAGACTTCAAGAAGTAATTTGAGTACCATTTGTAATTTTTATGGGAGAGGAAGTTATATTAATGGTAATTGTCCTTTAATGTCACATCTAGTTCTAAGTGATGTTGAATTCCAAAGGAGAAAAATATTGACCTTCTAGGAACCAAAAAAATATGAAAATTAAAAGTTACTTGAATATTACTTGCAAGGATCCAACCAAGAAGAAAGGAAGTTGTGCTTACCTTAGAAACATAGCAAAAACAGGAATCATTGACATTGACAATCTGTTGGTAATGATATCTCTCCTAAATTTAAAATATCATTTTGCAAAGCATAAATCATCTTTGAAAAAAATATTTTTAAAATCATCTTTTGATTTATCATTTGAATGCAAGTGCTTAATATTTTTCAAATCAAAAGAAAAGTTTTTGGAAAAAATTGATTTACTTTGATGATGAAGCAATTCTTTACTTTTGATCTATCAAACCCATTTTGCTAAGAGATTGTAAATGTGATGGTGAGTTAGGTATTGAAGAAGAATATTGATGAAGCTGAGCTTCACAACAAGGAAAAATGGAAAAGGATGCAAAGTCAAATGAAAAAAAAAAAAAAAAAAAAACTCTACATTAAAGGGAGAAAGTGAATAAAGAATCTTCAAAGGATTGAAGATAACACCATTAACAAAGTTAATATAAGAGAGGTAAAAGTTTTTGTTTTTATCTTAGAAATACTTGAATTTTTTTTAGCTATTCTATCCTATTGATTTGAAATTTTTAGGAGGCAAAATAGATAATGTTTTGAATTATGATCATGCATAGAAAAATGTTTAATAATTGCATGAAATGGATAATAATTGCTAGCAAAATTAAGGTTCAAATAAAAAAGAAAGATATAATTTATGAAACCTTAGGAAATATAAAATGCTTATTTGCTCACATGTTTCAATAATCTATCTTATGCATGCTTATGTGTTGCATTATTTTTGTAAATAAAATTGCAAATATTGTCAATTTTCTCATTTCTTTATATTTTTCCAAATCATGTTTTATCTTGCATGCATTTGATCTTAAACCTATGCTAGCAAGTTTATTCAAATTGTAACCTTTTGAGATTGCTCAAGCGTGGGGATTTGCCTAGTAGGAGATAATATTTGAGGACTTCAGTGCTAGACATCTCTTGAAAAGGTTCATTGGAATTGTAAGAGTAGAAGGCTTTGGCTTGAAAAGCCTAAGAATGATGGAACCCTTATTTCAGTTGAAGTTTTATGAAAATGGATGTAAGTAGGGTTACGCTAAACCACTTTAAAATCTTGAGTTTAAAATTTCTCTACCATTTCTTTATTCATTTTATATGCAATTGTTCATTCATCATGTTTTCTACCTATAGCTTAAATAGCTATTATGAAATCATATTTGTAAAAATGGGAAAAAGAGACAAATACCCCATTTATCTCCCTCTTGAGTAAATACCTAGGTTGTTTTATCATAATGACAATCCTATGTCGTAGCTATGAAATCTAATTGGAAAGGAAAATAATAGAAAATGCTTTTGGGTGTGTTGAAAAATACCTCTCCTATCATCTCTGGGGAATGCTTTGGTTCGAAGAAGCTCCCAACTCTTTTCCTCAGATAAAAGCCCTGGTTGGTACAAAAAGCCTTGTAGTGGATCCGCATGTGAAGCCACTGCTTGGATCCGAGTGGTGAGCAGTATTTTGCTACCAGCTTTATGCAGTGGAAAGGCAGGTTTTAGACTCTCCCAGTCTCCTATTTTCCACATATCATCCAGAATCACAAGACATTTCTTCTCCTCTTGGATTTTATACGCGCTCTCGAATAGCTCCTCATCCCTCATGTTGCGGATTTTCGTTTTGTGCTCTTCATTAGCAGAAGTGAGTTGGATCAATATTCCTTGTACAACATCTCTGACGTTGAAGTATTGAGATATGGAACTCCAAGCAACATGGTCAAAATGACGCCTAACTTGAGCATGATGATAAACCTTCTTGGCAAGAGTGGTCTTTCCCAGACCGCCCATACCGTATATGGAAACAACCGACCCTCCCTTGTCTGGTTTCATCAACTGTTCCAGCAAAATCTCCATGCTATCCTCCACCCCAACCGTATCTTCATCGACATCGTGGGAGTAAGTCTGCCTAGGCAATTGTTGGCTCTTGGTTCTGAAACCAGAGCCTTCTCCTTCTGCTATGCTCCTCAAGTTATATTGTGAATTTTCAGTCAGAAGGGAGATTCTGCTTTTTATGGCGTCAATCTCTGTCCCAACCTCATGGAATGCTTTAAATTCTGATAAGAAGCAAGCATACCTCTTGAGATTGTGTTGGAGGCCGCTTCTCTTGCTCCTCAGCGCAGCCTTGGAGGCAAAAGTCTCTATGATGTCCTCGGTGTCATAAGCAGCCTCTCTGATTTCTGCAACCCAATTGCGAATAACCTCATTTTCATATTGTCTTGCATCTGCATCTCTCAGAAAGCATCGCATCATCCTTAGCTCAGCTTGAATTTCAGTAACTTTGTCGCTCACCCCATGTAAGTAACTCGCCTCTTGAACCAACAGGTCACCTAGCCTTTCCACAGCAAAGGACACAACAGCCTCCGCCATTTGTTTGCTGTTACTTGTTCCTCCAAAGGAGAAATGTTCAAAAGATGATCGCCTCCGCAATCTCTTCTACACCTCCATGACTGTAAAAATGTAAATCACCCTATTTAATTGTATTTTTACATAATTTAGAAAAAAAATTGCATTTGTATCCTTTGTAGTTTCTGAAATTAAAATGCACACTTTGTTGAGCCTTCAACACCACCCTTCTCCATAAAGTCAAGGTACTTGCAAGGTCAGGTTGACTCGGGTGAATCGTCCGAGTTACCAGAATTTCTTAGTTGAACTCATAAATCAATTTTTTCTCTTCCAAATCACAAGAAAAGAACACCAAATAGCAATCAAAATTGAGAAATTTCTGAAAATCAGTGATTCTCTTCAAAAGGAAAAGTTTTTCAGAAGGAGAAAACGACCCGATGATGTCCTTGAAAATTTTTCAGTCCAACCTGTGATTGTCTTTGAGAACACAACGGATGGACTGCAGCACCTTGGTGTCAGCGGCGTGACTGTGGTGACTGCTGAGAAGCATCGGATCCCTCCTTCCTCCATTGCCCATAATTCTAATTACATGCGTAGTAGCACACTCAATGATGACAAGCAATAGAAAGTAAAAGTAGAATAGAAGGCTGTCTCCAATAATACACTCTCTTTGAACATGGGAGTCTACCACACTCCAATCAAACACATAAAGAAGCAAGAAAAGGCCACCAAGTGGGGTCTGCAATTTGCACCAACCCTCAATAATGTCAGCACAGGAGCCACCTAGTGCTCTTCGTTTCATATTTGCTTTTGCAAGTGGGCTGATCATGAAATCTGAATGATCCAAAATATCAAGATTAGAATTTGGACTTTAAAATATTATCCTAATTCTCAATTGGTTTCTACTCTTCTACTCGAGGCATCTCTTTAGAATTAGGACATTTTTCAAATGCTCCCTCCGATAGGAAAGGGAAAAGAAAGGTGTAACATCTCAGGGGCTAATAGAATATCATGGAACACAGCCCATTTTGGTAATTTCTTTGGGTGGGCATTCATTGCAAGCTATTTATTAGAGAGTATATAAAGTTTAGGAAGTCTCTAAATTCAAAATTTAGAATTTGATTTAGAGTTTATTTACTAGTGATTTTAAGAAGCACTTCTAATATTTTTAGCACTTAAATTTTTTTATCTTGAGTGTTAGAGGAGTTAGAAATACTTTTTAAAATCATTATCAAACATGCTCTTAGTATAAGTAATTAACATTGTATTTGTGTATATTTTTTATTTATTTATATTTTTAAAAACAAGTAGTAGGAACTCTTAAACAAATTATAGAGATTGATTTTTAAAAAATAATGATTTTTAAAATGGTTTAAAAAATTGAAGTATTTAAAAACTTTTTTATTAGGTCACATTTAAAAAATTTGATAAAATTTTTTAATAACATAAAGTAGGTCTCTAATTTTTGTTTAAGGTTCCTAGATTTTATATAGGAAATGCTACTGGCATGTTTGGTGATGCTTCCTTACACTTGTTTTCTAAAAAATATTTTTTAATTTAAAAAACAAAAAAAATAGTATTTTTAGTAATTTCTAAGAATGAGGATATTTAGCAAGTTGTTTTTTGAAAATATTTTTCAAGATTTTTTTTTTTGTTTGGATAAGTTTTTTTGAAAAATAATTTTTTCTTTGATTTTGTAAAAACGTTGTATTTAATGTTAATTAACTTTATTCAAGTTTTATTAAAAATGAAAATAATTTTGGAATTACAAATAAATTAAAAAATAAATATTTTTTTAGTAAAATATGAATAGGAATATTATGATAAAATCATAAATAGTTTTTTTATTTAAAAATACTATTTTAGTATATGTTATAAAAATATGAATATTAACATCTTTATAAAATGATACTTTTTTTTTGTTATTATTAAAAATGAATAATAATATTTAAAAATAATTCTTAACAATTTTTTATTTTAAATGAATGTAAAAAAAAATAAAGTTTAACTTTTTTAACATATAAATGAGTCAAAATTTTTATTACATGCAAACATTTAGTATTTAATTAGAATATTCTAGAATATTTTGATTTAATGTGCAATTAATTGAATCAATTTTTTGAGTGCTAAATTATTTTAAAAATTATTAAACTTATTAATAAATTTATCATTTGATTTGAAGTTCATTTCTATAATGAGAAAATTCATAAAAATAAATTATGTGCAAAAAAAAAAACTAATAGAGTCATTGTATACCGATTTTTACTCATAAATTTATGATATTAATTGAGTCACTATTTGAGTTTCAAATTATTTTAAAAAATTATTAGACTCGTTGATAAACTAAATGTATTAAGTTTTACTTAATTTGGAATTTATTTGTCTTGTGAAAAAAATGAGAAAAATATGATTTTATATAGAAGAAAAATAATAGAATCATTCTATATCAATTTTTATCTATGAATTTTTTGTACTAATTGGGTTACCATTTGAGTTTGAAGTTATTTTTAAACATTGCTAAACTTCTTAATGAATCCAACGCTTTTGTTTCCATTAGTATGCCTCCTCCATGTATACAAGGGAATCGAGATGATTGAAACTTATTAATAAAATCTCTATTGGGGGAAAAAAAAAGAGATAGCACTACTACTAATATGTTTTGTGAAAGAGTGAAAATTGTATGCGTCATAATTGAGAGAAGAAGGGAACCTTTTTGTCATTGTAACCCTTCTATCTCTATTAAATTAGTGGATTCTTCAATATTAGTGCACTCCATGGATGTAGGGATTATATTGTTCATTGTATCATATCAAAATCTTGTCTTCTTTCTTTATTTCTACTGGTGTGTGTGGTATAGTTAACAAGTTCAACCATAATCACAGCTACCATGTCACGTATATGTTGCTCTCTCAATAAATGTTTATCTATGTGTTGTTCTGCCAAAGTTCTTGTTTATACTAGAACAAGGCTGTGTTTTTTTTAGAAAAATAATTATGTGCATAAATATGGGTGTTATGTTGGCATCATTCTTTACCAAGGCTCTGTCTTTCACTTTTGGTTGTAATTTCTCACCATATGGAATTCCTCGAGTTTTAGTTGGCTAGTGATTTTCGTGGTTAATGGTGGCTTATCTGGATAACTTGAAAAAAGTTGAGTGTTTTTTTTTTTTTGCTTTTCCAGAGTTGGGGTTCACTTATCTGCTGAGGGAAGCAAGATAGTTGTGGAGGAGATACTGAAGGTGCTGAAGGGAGCTGAATGGGAGCCAAGTCTACAGGGCGATTCAATGGGACTAAGTGACCAAGTCATCTTTTGCCTATGTTTCCTACATGGGAATACTCCCCCAAAACTAAAACAAAACCAATATATGTCTTCATTGCCCGGGACATGCAGACGAGTAAAAAAAAAAAAAGAAGGAAAATAGGACAAAACTTGACATTACTAGATGAAGAAGTATATTTATATATTTTATGGTGGTATTGCTTATTGGAAGTGCCTAAACATATGTGCAATTAAACTAGTGGTTACAAGTTTGCATTTCATAATTCATTCCAGGATATAGTGGAGGCAGCTCCCCACTCTTGTGCTACACTATGAAGATGATGTTAGAAAAATGGCGGTTTCCCCTTTTCCTTTTTCTGGATCAGTATATGGAAGCGCAAACTGTCAAAAAGAAAAAACCAAAGAAACGAGGGGGAATTTATTGAAATATCCTTTTTTTTTCCACACAATATGACCACGAATGCACGATCACAACCATCAGAAAAACAATCCCAGATGGATTCTGTCATAAAGAAGCCAACGCACCAATTAAAAAGAAACAAACAAAAATATTGTGTTCAGAGCATAATAAGTCTAATATCATGTAGTAGCACACTTAATATACTTGATAAGACAGTTACGGAGCCACATCCAGGATGTATGACATGCATGATTCAGTGAAATGTGGAAGAGTCCGCCATTATTCCAACTAGGCTGCTTGCTAACAAGTAACAATTGCCATTTACCATCACTTCTCCATAATCCATACGCGTTGGCCGGAATCTGTAACCCAGGTTTTTCTTCAGGGGTTTCTGCTTCTCCTTAGGGAGATTTATTTTCTAAAACAAGGAATCATAGTTAGAAGCACTTCTAAAATTATCTGTTCATAAAAGAATATTGAAATAGAAGACCTTGTTGAAATAAATAGCAGGTTTGAAGAGAGAAGTAATTTTGAATAAACAAACAAATGGTTGAATAACAATATGACATGAAGGAATTTTTGGACAGAATGAAAATCTGTAGTCATACAGTTGGTGGATAAAAATGGAGTGATTGTCAATATTTTATTTTTTTATTTTTTATTTATTTTTTATTTTTATGTGTATGTATATGTGGAAGGAGAAAAGAAAGAGTAGAAATGAATGACTTACCAACAATTAATGAGACGGAGGGCACGTGCCGGACTTTGTAGAAATCGTCCCCTTCTAGTCCATTTATCACTTGAAGCCTCTGTATGAATTCTTTGGGCATATACGAAATATCCAATATCTGAAGCGTAGTGATGTATCTTAGCCCTTCAGGAACCATTTCCAATGATGAGCACATCCTAATCCCTAAAAACTTTAGACTACGCATTGCACTTTTCTCCACTAATAACCTTCTTAGAGAGAAGGTATGGGAGAGCGACAGATATTTGAGTCGAGGGAACCCATTTGTAGAGAAAACCATTTCCTCCCCTAAGTAAAAATTAGACCATAAGGACAGGGTTGTCAAGTTAAGAAGCCTCTCCAGAATTGGTATCGGATCCTGTCTTAGGTGAGACTCCCACAAGGTTAACTTGGTGAGGTTCGGAGGCAAGTGATGGTGCCCAGGGAGTTTGCTTATTTCTCCTCCTAGGAAAAGCTTATAAAGATGTTGACATATCGATAATTGCCTCAGATCTGTTTCTTCCATGGTGGCCCTTACTTTATTTAAATACAAGGACTCAAGGTTGTTTGAAATGGGACAGGAGGGTTTGAGGATTATCACCAACTCTTTAAAGCTTTTGGCATTTCTTATCTTCAATTTTCGAAGCTTGGTCAACTGGGCCAAATCTTGTACCTCCCAATGTTCTCCATAAAAGTTTTTTAGTGTCTCCAAGTTGCTTAGGTTGTCCCATTGCACCTTGCTATCATCAACCTCAAGATACATAGGAAGGTAGAGATGCCTTAGCCATTTCATCCTACCTATCACTTTATTTATTCCAAAACGATTTATCGGTTGACCAGCGTCGGCGGCACTATAAAACCTCAAATCCAATGTTTGGATACAACCTAAATTTCTTATAGAGGATGGGAAGCTTGGCAAAGAAGCACGTTTTGAACTTAAGTACTTCAAGTGTACGAGGTTGCCTAATGCCTCTGGTATATTATTATTTTCCTTGAATGGAAGTCTCTCAAGACTTAACACTCTTAATAATTTGAAGTTCTTCCAGTCAGTATTTCTCAGCACCTTGGGGATTATCGATGAATATTGTGCATGGAATGTTAGAAGAGACCGAAGGTATGTACCGTTTTGTGGGATCAAATTGACATAGCTATTAGCACCTTCATCTCCATTTACAGAGAGTAGTCTAGCCTCTTCAACACTTTCTAAAGGACTGCATCGATCCAGAAATATGGCACGTCTTCGGACTTTATTTGAAGTGCGTGTTGTTGGCATGGAAGATGAAAATGTTTCCATCTGTTGAAGATTGACAATCTCAAGAAAATTTTCTTCCTCTGCTTTTGACAAGCATAAATCTCGCATAAGGTCATGCAATCGGCAAGTTTGGACTCTTCCGTTTGAACCCCTTCTTCCTACTTGAATCATACACCTTCCAATTAGCTCATCTAGATACCCTTCTGCAACATCCTCCGGCGTTTCTTCTTCCACTCGTGACACAATCCCTTCAGCCACCCACATTCGTATTAAAGCTTTTGTATGTATTTCTTGGTCCTCAGGGAAATGGCCTAAATAGAGGAAACATGATTTTAACTGGTATGGCAAATCTTGGTAGCTTAGAGCCAACACATCTGCCACTCCACTACCTTGTTGCTCGTATTTGCCTTTACCTTTTCTCAAGTACGATTTAGTATGTTTATGAACCCTCTCCCATTCATAGGTATGATGTTTTGTAGCCAGAAGTCCTCCAAGCACAACAACAGCCAGTGGCAAACCTCCACAATCTTTAGCCATTTCCTTTCCCAATAACTCCCAGTTGTTAATAGTGGTAGGATCTAGAAAATCATAAGAAATTGATTAAGAATATTATGACAAGCATTAATTCTAATGAGGGTAACGTAATTTAGCATAAAAATCCCATGTAGCATAAAAAGTAACCAATCTACGAGACTTTGTTTATGTTGTTCTTTCTTATACAAAATTTACTAGTTCAACAATCTTCTAAATAGTTTTTTTTTTTTTATAAAAAAATTGCACTGTTTTAATAGATAAATTATAAAATCGCTCATCCATATCTCACAAAAAGCTGAAAAAAATTCAAAGTCCTACCATGGACATGGGCAACAAAACCTATGAGCTCAAATTGGTCCCATATTTTAATTTGCAACCATAGTTTCAATTTATAACCCTAGTTTTAATTTATTATTAGATCAAGGTTTAGTTAAACTCATGTTTTAATGATAATAAAATAAGAATTTGTTTTAATATTTTCTAATTAATTTAGTGAATTACACAAGAAGATTTCCTTAGAATCATCACGTCGAAGATAAACTTTCTTTATATTCTCTTTTGCTCCATATATCTTTGACATGATGATTATAAGGAACTCTTTATAATGTCCTAGAAATACAATAGCATCTCCCAATGTGAATTGGCTAAAGATATATTACTACTCCTGGAAATTACCTATGAAGACACCAACCAAGTAAAATTATTTAAAATAAGCATGTTTGTGAATAATTATGATTTGTTTTCAATTAAAAATTTTGAATTCATTGGTGAGATGTTTACAAAGTTTTGGAGATTATAAATAAACTTCATGTTTTTGAGAAGACCTACACTAAAGTGGAGAAAGTCAAAGATTTTGAGATCCTTACCAAAGAAGTGTGAAAATAAGATGAACGTGATCCAAGAAGTTAAATATCTCACCTTCTTTGCGAAAATAAGATGACGGTCGACTAAGAAGTTAAAAGATCTCACCACACTACCTATTTGAAGAACTTATTGGGTTACTTATGACTCATGAGATACCCATGAATAAGTATTAAAGAGTTGAAGAAAAGAAGAAATATGATATTGCATTTAAAGCTTTAAAAATTGATGATAAAGAGGAGGAAAATGAAGATGAAAACTTTGATATTATTTCAAAGAAGTTTATGAAATATATCAAATTGGAGAAGATCAAAGGAGGAAGATTTTATCGAAAGAAGGACAAAATGATTGTTTCAAAAGAAAATGAAGTTTTGAAAAAAAAAAAAATTATGACTCATATATTTTCTTGAAAATTTTTTCCAATGAATAAGAGATTTTCATCTTGATTTAGTAAACTGAAGATGTATTTTGGATGAGAAGGGATAAGGTTACAACCTCATAAAAATGAAAAGTATTATAAAAATTATTTTGTGAAAAAGGCTTCAAGATATAATCTAAGTACCATTTGTAGTTTTTATGGGAGAGGTAGTTATATTAGTGATAATTGTCCTTTAATGTCATATCTAGTTTTAAATCATGTTGAATTCCAAGGGAGAAAAATGATAACCGTTTAGGAACCATAACAAAGAAAATGAGTATTAAAGGTTACTTGAATTTGATTTGTAGGGATCCAATCAAGAAGAAAGGAAGATATGTTTACCTTGAAAACAATGTAAAAAGAGGGATCATTGACATTGATAATTTGTTGGTAATGGTATCTTTCTTAAATTTAAAATCCTTTAATTTGAAATATCATTTTGCAAAGCATAAATCATCTTTAAAATTTTTTTTTTTTAAATCATCTCTTACTTTTTCATTTGAATGCAAGTGCCTAACATTTTTCAAATCAAAAGAAAAGTTCTTGGAGAAACTTGATTTACTTTGATGATGTAGCAATTCTTTGTTTTTGATGCATCAAACCACCCTTTTTGCCGAGAGATTGTAAAAATGATGATGAGTTAGGGAATGAAGAAGAATATTCATGAAGCTTAGCTTCTCAACAAGGTAGTGTAGAGGAGGATGCAAAGTCAAATGAAAAATAAAAACAACTTCACATTAAAGAGATAAAGCAAATAAAGAATTTTTAAAGGATTGAAGATAACAACACTTATTATCAAAGGACGAAATTAATACAAGAGGGGTAAAAATTTTTGTTCTTATCTTAGAAATACTTGATTTTTTTATTTATTTTTGCTATTCCATCCTATTGATTTGAAATTTTCATGAGGCAAAATAGATAATGTTTTGAATTATGATCTTGCATATATATAAAAATGTTTAATAATTTCATAAAATGACTTATAATCTTGCATAAGGTTGGGATAAAAAAAAGATATAATTAATGAAACCTTAGGAAATACAAAATGCTCATGTACTTGCATGTTTCAATAATCTATCTTATGCATGCTTATGTGCTGCATTTTATTTTTTTGAACGAAATTGCATATGTTGCCAATTTTCTCATTTCCTTTATGTTTTTCCAATTCATGTTTTATCTTGTATCAATTTGATTTTAAACTTGTACTAGCAAGTTTATTCAAATTGTAACCTTATAAGGTTGCTCAAGTGTAGGGATTACATGAGGGGATTTGCCAAGTATGGATAATATTTGTGGAGTTCAGTGTTAAACATCTCTTGAAAAGATTCATTGGAATTGTAATTTAATTGCAAGCATTAGAAGGCTTTGGCTTGAAAAGCTTAAGAATAATGGATCGTTTGTTTCATTTGGAGGTTGATGAAAATGGATGTAAGGAGGGTTATGTTGAACCATTATAAAATCTAGTTTAAAATTTCTCGACTAGTTATCTTTTTATTTTTATATGCAATTATTCATTTATAATGTTTTCTATGTCTTGCTTGAATAGCCATTTGCATTCATTTAAAATTGTATTTGTAAAAACCGGAAAAAGATACTAATACCCAATTCATCTTCCTCTTGAGTGAGGTTGGTTTAGCATAAACCTAACATTTACTTCTTTTCGTGACAGTCTTGTGTTGTAGCTATGAAATCTAATGGGAAAGGAAAGTAATAGAAAATGCTTTTGGATGTGTTGAAAAGTACCTCTCCCATCATCTTTGGGGAATGCTTTGGTTCGAAGAAGCTCCCAACTCTTCTCCTCAGATAAAAGCTCTGGTTGGTACAAAAAACCTTGTGGATCCGCATGTGAAGCCACTGCTTGCATCCGAGTGGTGAGCAGTATTTTGCTACCCGCCTTATGCAGTGGAAAGGCGGGTTTTAGACTCTCCCAGTCTCCTATTTTCCACATATCATCCAGAATCACAAGACATTTCTTCTCCTCTTGAATTTTATACACGCTCTCGAATAGCTCCTCATCTCTCATGTTGCGGATTTTCGCTTTGTGCCCTTCATCAGCAGAAGTGAGTTGGATCAATATTCCTTGTACAGCTTCTCTGACATTGAAGTATTGAGATATGGAACTCCAAGCAGCATGGTCAAAATGACGCCTAACATGAACATGATGATAAACCTTCTTGGCAAGAGTGGTCTTTCCCAGACCCCCCATGCCGCATATGGAAACAACCGAGCATCTCTTGTCTGGTTTCATCAACTGTTCCAGCAAAATCTCCATGCTGTCCTCCAACCCAACCGTATCTTCATCGACATCGTGGGAGTAAGTCTGTCTAGGCAATCGTTGGGTCTCATTTCTGAAACCAGAGCCTTCTCCTTCTGCTATGCTCCTTATGTTATAGCTTTGTAAACTTGCAGTCAGATGGGAGATTCTACTTTTTATGGCATCAATCGCTGTCCCAACCTCATGCAGTGCTTTAAATTCTGATAAGAAGCAAGCATACCTCTTGAGGATGTTTTGAAGACCGCCTCTCCTCCTCCTGGCAAGCTTCAAGGCAAAAGTCTACAGTGTCTTCGGCATCATAAGCAGCCTCTCTGATTTCTGCAACCCAATTGCGAATGACCTCATCTTCATATTGTCTTGCATCAGCATCTCTCAGAAAGCATCGCATCATCCCTAGCTCAGCTTGAATTTCAGTAACTTTGTCGCCCACCCCATGTAAGAAACGTGCCTCTTCGATTAACAGGCCACCTAGCCTTTCCACGGCAAAGGAAACAGTAGCCTCGGCCATTTTTCCTCTTTTGCCTTTCACAGAAACCTGTTTTGGGTCTTGGTTTGAATTGATGGTAAGTTTAGAGGCATTCTTTCGGGTTTTTGAATGTTATGGACGGAAGAATCACTTTTGTTTACAATCACTCCATACACATATTAGATTCTTATTAATTATTCATGTTCATACAGCTTGTTTTTAATTAATGAAATTCAACTTGCAATTGCTCTTATCTTTTTGGCACCTGTTGTTGTCATTACTCCAAATATGACATGGATTGATTTTAATTATTCTAATTCAACTCGCTCCCATTAAGTCCAAACACATATTAGATCTAATATTTATTATTGTATTGTGAAAAATATAAAAAAAATCAAATATAATTAAAATTAATTAAAAATTTATGTAATTTTAAATTATTTCATATTTATATTAAAGGATTAAAATAAATTAAATAAATTTAAATTATCATATAAAAATAATTTATTAATTTTAACTCTAATTTTTATTATTTTTTTCCTCTCTATTTTATTTTCGCTCAAATATTTGGCAACCGGACATCACCTGAAGGGTCGTCCATTTTCTCACGGTTTGGGGTTTTATTAGTTGGGCATGATGGAAGATGGAAATCTGGATGTCAATTTTTTGGTTAGAGATCACTTCTACACCTCTTACTTGACTTTCACATAATTTACGCAAAATTTCATTTACACCCTCATGCCCTCAGGTTTGTGACAAAATACAGTAACACCTTCGTAGTTTTCGAAATTGGACTCCACTCCGCGCAATTAAGGCCTCGTCTATTTTATGACGGCACCGGCATTTTTAGAAAATACCAACAATGCTCCACTTTCCATGTGAGCTGGTCAGCTGTACTCACCTAATCTTGTTTAATTAATTCCAATTAGCCTTATAATAAAATAAAAACAAATCAGATGCGAAACAAAAATCATTTTCTAATTAAATTTTTATTAAGTAGGATAATACTTGAGAACATCATATTATTACATATTAAAATCACTATATAATATTAATATAAAAAATTTAATTCCTAATTAATCGTAGTTAAACTTTTTATCAAGTAAATCAAATCCAATTAAACTCAATGTGTCCTAACTAAAAATTAAGAAATTTCTGAAAATCAGTGATTCTCTTCAGAAGGAAAAGTTTTTCAGATGGAGAAAACGACCCAATGATGTCCTTAAAAAGTTTTTCAGTCCTTAAAAAGCTTTTCAGTCCAACCTGTGATTGTCTTTGAGAACACAACGGATGGACTGCAGCGCCTTGGTGTCAGCGGCGTGACTGTGGTGACTGCTGAGAAGCATCGGATCCCTCGTTCCTCCATTGCCCATAATTCTAGTTACATGCATAGTAGCACACTCAATGATGAGAGGCAATAGAAAGTAAAAGTAGAATAGAAGGCTGTCTCCAATGTGTGCTCTTCATTTCAATTTTCAACACATCCCTCACCTTCATATTTGGTTCTTGTCAATTTCATCAGCCAAACTAATTAATTCTAATATTCAATAAAAACAAAAATCTGAAGGAAAAACATCCTTTCCTACGAAGTAAAGTTACTGTACAGAATTATTCTTTTACAAATATATGTATCTAAGAAATTTGAATTACGTGGGGTATAAAGTTGATTGGAATTTAATATTTTGAGTCTAAATGATCCAAAATATCAAAACTGAAACTTGGATTTTAAAATATTATCATAATTGTTTTTATTTGTTGCCCCATTTTTGCCGGCAGCTGCTCCTCAAAAGAAGAATTTTTACAGTTTTGAAGATGATTTTAGAAATTTCAGGAATTATGTAAATATGGACTATTTATAAGATATGAATAAAAAAAGAATGCAAAATATTATTTTTATGGGAAGTGCATTTGGGAAAAATAATTCTCATTTCATGTACTGAAACAATACCTCCTTCACGTTACTCGAAAATGCCCTTATTAATATGTATATATGGGTTGCCACCCATACCAGTCCAACTTGCATGAGGATAGTACATTGTTCAACCAACAAAGGTACTTTAAGACCAAAACAGTATTATTTTAAGACCAAAATACATGTAAGGGTATTTTTGGGTAAGGTAGACATTATTCCAATGCATGAAATGAAATTATTTTCTTCAAAATGCACTCCCTATGAAAATGATTTTTTTTACATTCTCTTTTCATCTATATTTTGTGAAATGTGCATGTTACATAATATTACAGGAAATAAGAGAAAAATCCGATAACAAGAGACTAATTGGTTGCCTTTATGGGAAATTGCACTAATTCTCTTATGGATCATGATCATGGTATGAAAAACTAATGACTTGTTTGGTAAATGTTTCTCAAAAAGGTTTTTTTTTTAAATAAAAAAAATATATTTGACAACCATAATTAAAAAAAAAAGTTTAATACATTTTACCGCCTCAACCTATCCATGTTTTGCACATTGCCTCATCAAGTTTAAAATCGAGTATATTGCATTTTAAGTTTCTTAAATTGTAGGGGTTTGCCTTTTTCATTGGTTGGTGTTAGTTTCAGTGAACGAAAATGTCACGTGTTGTAAACATAATTGACTAATAAAGGGTAAATCTGTAAATTCCCAAACCTAAAAAACCCCAAACAACTCTCCCTCCCTCAAACTTCATCTTCATTCTTTGTTTGTAATGAATTTGCAAGGAATGTGATGGAGTTAGGTTTTAGAGAACCCAATACCTTTCAATAATGAATTTGTAGTGAGTTAGGTTTTGAGTATTTTATGCCAATTATCGGAGGAGTAAGATTAGTAATGAATTAATACATAATTAGTTTTCCTTTTAGAGAGCCGTGTAGTGTGCTCAAGCTCACATGTTTGTATCAATGTTTTAAGTAATCATTCAATCATATAAATACAAGCAGTAAAATGCTAAACTGTAAAATGTAGAATGATAGGAAAAATTCTTAGCTATGAAAAGGGAACTATAACCCTAAATACCTAAACACCTCAAATTTATTTTTCTCAAATTTTATCCTTTATCAAAACGAAACCCTAACCCTAAATACTAAACACTCAAAATTTATTCTTTTTACCAATATTTTCTTAGTCATAAAATGAAAAACTAAAGCAAAACATTGCAAGAAAAAGTAATTTACCATTAAAATCCAATTCAATCGAACTCTCAACCTTTTGATGTTTGCACTAGGTATTTGAGACTTTTAGGGCTTCGAGGGTCAGGGCTTCGGAGGAAGAACGAAGACGAAGACTGAAGGAGGAAAAGTTATTTAGGGTTTTTTAGGTTTGAGAATTTATAAATCTACCCTTAATTAGTGAGTCTCGTGCATAACACATGACATTTTCGTCTACTAAAAAGAACATTGTCCAATGAAAAATGCAGAATGCTGCAATTTAAGAAGTTTGGAGTGCAATGTGCTCAAATTTAAACTTAAGGGGGTAATGTGTAAAACACATGATAAGTTGAGGGATAAAGTGTATTAAACAAAACAAAAAAAATGATGTTTTAATATATTTTAGTTATTTTCAATTATTTACATTTAGTTTTTTAAGATGTTTTAAAAACTAATTATATAAATATGAAGAATGATTAAAAATAAAATATTACATATAATAGTTATTTTCAAAAAAATATTTAAAGACATAAATTTTTTTACAATTTTTAAGAACATTTCATATTCTTAAATAGATTTTTATTTTACAAAACATTAGAAAACAATTTTTAAAAATCATTTTGGAAACACTTTTCTACAATTGTTTTTGAAAACACTTTCCAAACAGGGTCTTAGGTTAAAAATGTTCTTAACTTGTTTTTATGTTGTTAAATATGTTTTAAAAATAACTTTTATGTGTAATATTTTATTTTTAATCATTATCATTTTTTATATAATTACTTTTGAAAATATATTTTTTGAAAACATCAAATTTTATGAATTTAGGAAGAGAATTATTTTCTATTTTCTAGTTGTCAAACATGTTCTTTTGTTTCCTTAGTTCTAGAAAACAACAATCTGTTTTGAAAATAGTTAGCAAATAGAGTCTAAAGTTATGAAAACAAAAAATATAAACAACAAAAATGCATATCATAACCAGTAGAAAAACAATCAACAATCCTTGATTCGATGGTAAATAAGAAAAAATGCACCACTCTTATTATACATGATAAACAACAATGAGGTAGCAAGTGGAATGTATAACATCGGACAATCAAATGTGGATTGCTATACCCATATTATTTTTGGAAAGTTGCACTCTCAATCATGTAAAGATCATTAATTCTTAGTGTAAAGTTCCTCATAATTTTAAAAATGCGTTTCCATAATTAAGAGGAACCCATACATAGATAGTATTGGAAAACTTTATCCCTCATTTGATGTGTGAGATAATTTCACAATATTATGAGTGGGCTGATTTCTAACAACTTCAATTTAGCATTACTTCCCTATCATCACGGCTTCAGAGATGGATTTAATAATTTCAATATACATTGAGCACTCCAAAATATTAAGTGCATTGTTAGGTTTGCATATGTTTTCTTAATAATAGTCTTATGATGGGTTCTATTTTAGTATTTTTATGAGTTATCTTTTTGGGTTTAGATGAGAGAAGGACCACAATTCAATCACATGACTAGGGACTGACAGTTTAATTAAGAATTTAAGAAGTATGAGACGAGACCATGATATATAGAGCATTTAAATAATTCAAACTTCCTCCTAATTCTCCATCGAGGGAGAGCAATAGGGTAAGTCAAACCGACTTAAATATATAATTGGAGGTGCTCTCCAATAATACAACCCCTTCCCAAATCACTCGAATCAAACAAAAAGATAGATATATAAGGCCGGCAAGTGGGGTCTCCAATCGGCACCACCCTCAACAAGGTCAGCACAGCAGTACTGGCCATCGTTTGTCTTTATTTCAACTCATATCCCACCTTCATGCTCAGTGGGCTGATTATGAAACCTACACTTGGATTAGCTCATACCAACCCTTGATTACCTTTCTATTTATAATATATGTAAGCATCAAAATATCATAAAATGGGAAAATATCTGTGGTTGGGTGTTATAAAAGTATTAGATGAAAATCAAGAAAAAAAATGCGGATGGAATGAAAATTAATCAAAACTTATAAAAATGTTAAAAAAACACTTCATAAAATAATAAAACAAATAGTAATGTACTTATTAAAATATTTTTTGAATAAACCCAGTAAGTTTCAGTGTATAAGAAACCCGCTTCTTGAACCAACAGTTCACCTAGCCTTCCCGCAGCGAAGGAAACAGTAGCCTCCGCCATTTTCTTACTTCCTCCAAATCAAAGGGACGATTGCAGAAAAGTTTCAAATCAGATTGCCTCCCTAATCTCTACTACACCTAAAAGGACAAAAAAACAAAAAAAAAAAAAATGTATAGTCACCGTTCTTACACCAGCATCAATGCAAATACAGGTCACAATGAAAGTGGCCGGCCACATAAAATAAGCACTTGTCCGTCCCATGCTTTATATTTTTAACCCCGCGTGCTAACACCAATTTCATATAAAATGGGCAACTTGAGCATTCACGACTCCAAAATTAATGAATTAAAACTAAAGGGTCATTAGATATAACCTTTTTTTTTTAAACAAAAATACTCTTTAACATTTTTTTAATTCTTATCTCTCATTAGACACTTGAAATTTCAATAAAAAGTTTAAGGGTAAAAATTCTTAGAGACTTATCTTAAAAGATAATAATTTTTAAAACTTTTTTTAAAACTTTTTTACTATCTTAATTTTGATGTGAACAATGTTAGTTGAAGAATACATAGACAAAATAATTCACGCAAAGATACACGATATTTTACTTGGTTTGGCACACTATACATATATCTATTTATGAGAAAGAATAATTCCACTATAACATAAAGAATATCTTAAAGAATAAAAATAGATACAACTATATTGAGTTCTTGAAACATCTTTTGTTGCCCCACGCCTTGCATCTACACCACGAGCCTATCACTCCATCGGGTATCTTGTATTTTTTCACATCTGTATCTATATAGTCTTTACAAACTCATTTCCATCTCATAATTTTTTTCCCTCCTAACTTTGAATATTTATTTTTATAAGAAAATCTAATATTATTTTACAAAAAAATAAATCTATACTAATTAGAAATTTATAGTACTTTCCAACAATCTTCACCTTAAATCAATCTTCCATCTATCCATGATACACACTTTCTATATCACACCTCAATGAGAGAACAATCTACATTCTTGTGTGCTTTATTTCTCTTTGGTTCTTTTAAAAATCTTTATTCCGAGTTATGATATCAGTTTGTTATGTCAACGAAAGTTTTAATGGAAACAATATTAATTGAAAAATACAAAAATAATCCTTACAAAGGTATACAATGTGTTTTGACGTAGTTTAGTCATCTATGCCCACATCAACGGATTAGAGAGAACAATTCCACTATACCATATAAAATATTAGATAAAACTATTGAGTTCTAAAATGTCCTGTATTTCCCCATTCTTTATATCTACATCTTGAATTATGAGCCTCTACCTCCATTGATGTCTTCCATTTTTTTCTCATATTTTTATCCACCTCATATAATCTTTTCAAGTTCATCTCTTTCTCATATCCTTTGCCTCTCATCACCTAGAATACTTACCTAATATCTTTTCTTATTTTATAAGGAAAACTAATATTACAATAACACCAATTTATGAAATATTTCATATAATGTTCTTTACAAAAAGGAAATCTATACTAATAAAGAATTTGAGACACTTTCCAACCATTATAATTAGTCAATTGATTTTAATTATTCTAATTCAACATGCTTTTTTTTTTTTTTTGACATTTTTTACAATGAGGACAAACTCATATTAGATTCTTATTAATTATTCATGTTTGTTGGCTTGCTTTTAATTAATTAAATTCAACTTGCTCTCTTTTAATTATTCAAATTAAACTTGCTCTTATCTTTTTGCCACTTGTTGTAATTAATTAGTCCAAATATGACATCGAACATGCTTTTTTTTTTTTGACATTTTTTACAATGAGGACAAACTCATATTAGATTCTTATTAATTATTCATGTTTGTTGGCTTGCTTTTAATTAATTAAATTCAACTTGCTCTCTTTTAATTATTCAAATTAAACTTGCTCTTATCTTTTTGCCACTTATTGTAATTAATTAGTCCAAATATGACATCATTGATTTTAATTATTCTACTTCAACTTGCTATTTTTTTTTTTTTTTGACATTTTTTACAATGAAGACAAACTCATATTAGATTCTTATTAATTATTCATGTTTGTTGGCTTGCTTTTAATTAATTAAATTCAACTTGCTCTCTTTTAATTATTCAAATTAAATTTGCTCTTATCTTTTTGCCACTTGTTGTAATTAATTAGTCCAAATATGACATCGATTGATTTTAATTATTCTACTTCAACTTGCTATTTTTTTTCTTGACATTTTTTACAATGAGGACAAACTCATATTAGATTCTTATTAATTATTCATGTTTGTCTGGCTTGTTTTTAATTAATTAAATTCAACTTGCTTTCTTTTAATTATCCAAATTAAAGTTGCTCTTATCTTTTTGGCACTTGTTGTAATTAGTCCAAATATGACATGGATTGATTTTAATTATTCTAATTCAACTTGCCCATCTTTTTTTGACATTGTTTACAATGTGTCCAAACACATATTAGATCCCTTATTAATTGTTCATGTTCATCCTACTTGTTTTTAATTAATCAGATCCAACTTGCTCTTTTTGAATTATTCAAATTAAACTTGCTCTTGTCTTTTTGGTGTGTGTTGTTGTAATTAATCTAAATATAAAATGGACTGATTTTAATAATTCTAATTCAATTTGCTCTTATTTTTCAAAAAAAACTTGATTTACTTTGATGATGAATTGAAGCAACTTAAATATAAATAAAATTTAGTGGATATTTGGTAAAACTTAATACTTATTATTTAATAACTTAAGTTGACTTTAAGCTAAATTATTCTTAGTGTTTGGTAAGCCAATTTAATAACTTAATTTAAGTCAGTAAATAAATTAAATATATCTGGTAAAATAACTTAATGTTACGACTTAAAGTAAAAGACAACAAGTAATGTAAAAATAATTAACTTATTCTTAAATCTATATCTTCATTTTACCTTTCACCTCCATTTGCCCTAATTACCTTCATGATTTCTTTTACTACTCTAGGACTTCTATTGTTACTTGACCTGATTTGTTCTAATTATAATTTATGAGAATAAATATGTTAATTTGATGATTTAAAATAAATTTTAAGTTAATTTTATCAAACAACCATAATGCTTAAAGTAAGAATTAAGTAATAAATTTCAAGTAAAAAAATTAAAGTATATTTTAACTTAAAGTTAACTTAAGTCATTAAGTAATAAGTATTAAGTTGTATCAAACATTCCCTTAACTTAAAACTTAATACTTATTTTTTTACTTTAAGTATTAAAGTTATTTGATAAAATTAATTTAAAATTTATTTGAAGTTATCAAATTGACATATTTAACTTCATGAGTTGTAATTAATGTCTATCATCATTAATTATAACTAACATATATTTTTATTAATCTTAAGTAGTAAATTTATTTATTAAACATCCATACTTAAAGTATTGTAAATACATAAGATAACCTTAGAAAATTACTATAAAAAATAAGTGATAGATGTGAAGTTATGATTGTTAAATATGGGCAAATAAGACAAAAGATATTTGGGATAAAAAAATAAGTTAATTATTTTGACTTAATACTTAAAGTCATTTTTAACTTTAAGTTGTTATATTAAGTTTTACCAAATATACTTAATTTACTTAATAATTTAAATTAAGTTATTAAATCATTTAAGTCATTAAGTTGATTTACTAAACACCCTTTTAATTTCATTAAGTATTAAATTATTTATTTCAAATTATTTATTTTTTACTTAGTGGTCGGGTGTTTTGTAAACCAACTTAATAACTTAATGTGACTTAATAATTTAATTTAAGTCATTAAGTAAATTAAATATGTTTAATAAAATAATTTAATTATGATATAACTTAAAGTAAAAAATAAATTTAAGTAATTAGTAAAAACAATTAACTTATTATTAAGTTCACATCTTTATTTTACCTTTTTTACTCTCATTTACCCTAATTATCCTACTCTACAATCTTCATTGTTATTCGACCTTTTTTACCTTAATTATAATTTATGAGGATAAATATGTTAATTTGATGATTTAGAACAAATTTTAAATTAATTTTATCAAACAATCTTAATTTAAAAGTAATAAGTTTTAAGTTGACAATTTTAAGCATAATTTAACTTAAAGTTAACTTAAATCATTAAGTAATAAGTATTAAGTTTTATCAAACACCTCCTTAGTGTTTCATTATTAAGTGTTAAGTTTTTTGTTTTTATTGTGTTAAATAAATTGTTTATTCTTATAAAAAATGATTATTTTATAGCAGTATATAGATGCAGTTCATTCAGCTGATTTACTGCCTACTGCTGACCACACTTCTGCTATACTATGAAGATGGTGTTATAAAAATTGTGGTTTTCTCTTTTTCTTTTTCTATATGGGTATATGGAAGCAAAAACTGTTAAAAAGAACCAAAGAAACAAAGGGAAATTGCATTGAAACATCCAAGTCTATTGTACACAACAGGACAACGAAGCATCAAAAAGCAGAGTCTGAACCTCCCAAAAACAATCTCAACGTCAAGAAAGCTAGCAAAGGTTTTATGCCAAACAGACAACTATTAAGAAAAAATTAAAAGAGAAGAATGTTAACGTTGTGTTCATATCACAGAAAGTAGGGTTACATCTACTAGTGCACTCATTCTACTTAATAAAACAGTAATGGGCATGAAGCAGTGCAAGGTGGAGGACTGCACCAATTTCCCAATTAGGCTAGTTGCTCACAAGTCTCTACTGCCATTTAGCATTACTTCGCCACCAGGGCCTATTGGATGAAATCCATCAGTAAGTTTTTCTTCAGTGGTTGCTCCTTTGTCTTCATCTTTAGGTACCTCGTAATTGAAATCATGGTTAGAAGCATCATTTCAACAATTTAAGGCTGTGAAAATATGCAAAACTATGGTTCATGAGTTCAATGCATGGGTGCAGGAAAACAACAACAAAATGTCATCCTTAATATGTTTTTTAATGCTCAAATTCATCAAAAGGCATTAATAGGAATATTGGTTGTGGAGGCAAATACTTATTTTTCATATCATGCAGTAGACCTATGAGCAATCCATAAGTAGTTGAATCCCTGACAACAATGTGTACTTTTTTGGGGCAAAGAAAAGGAACTTGGTCCACCGTACGTAGTATTTGCTATTATTAAACAATCTAATTATTTAAAAACACCTATATTTAATCAAATTTTCCTCGAATGATTTTTTTTTTGGTTCTGCATTAGTTTGAATGAAATAAATGGAAGGTTGAGAAGACAAGCAATTTTGAATAACAAACAAGCCGTTGAATAATGATATGAAATGAAAGATTTCTTTTTTTGGAAAGAATTTTTATGCAGAATGAAAATTTGTAGTAAAGCAGTTCATGGAGAAAAATGGGGTGCTTGCAACATTTTTGGTGTGTTTGTATGTGCAGAAGGAGAAAAAGTGAAAGTACATATGACTTACATATGGGATGACCAAGTAATGAGATGGAATTCCAAGTTGGACGTCATCGAAATCCTCTCCTTCTCCATTTATCACTTGAATCCTCTTGGAAAATTTTGTCTATGAATGAATCCTTTTGGCATATACTCAATGTCCAATATCTCTGCCAATGACTTTCATGCAGCAGTGGTATCTTCTATCTTCATCTACTGGACACAATGATCTTCTGTTTGTGAAGATGAATGAATGAGATGTTAGAAATTTACATGCTATATTCGATTCCAATATGCTTGCAACATGAATCAAAACCGAAAAGACTAAGAATAGTCTACTTACCTCCAGCCATTGTAGTTGGTTTCAAAAACCCAGATTTCCAAACTCTGATCTCTCCTTTTTTAGATGGTGTTTTTTCTGAAGATAATAGCAGAGTGAGTTCGGGACCATTTTCTGAAAAAATTTATAACAGTGGCTTCCATCAAACCACGTTGCCTCTTGCCACCATGTTGAGCAGTTGGTGGAACGTGCTCCTTAATCGTAGCGGAAGTGAGATGGTGGAAGACGTGGTCAAAGTGTTGGACCATATCATGAAGTGAGAACGTGTGAACTCACACGTGTATTCAGCTTACATTCTCCCACTTGGTCCACACCTTTAACCTAATGTCCTAATTTAGTCCATCAATTGTCTCATTAAGTAACAAATACATGAATCATGGCGATAAGTCCTCTATTTAACGAGTGTTACCTTCCATGTATTACAATGTACTCATTTCTTAACATTATACTTTATGTGGCAATATTACTTAATGAATAAACCCTATGTTCATTCTTGGTCCAATGAAGTTGAATTTTCTCAAAATTAAATAAAAAGTGCGCATCAATATGAGAAAACATCATAATAAGAGTTTGTACAATAGAAACTACATAAGGGAACTAAGTCCCATGTTCACTACATGATCCTTGAATTTCAATGGTGGCATGCCCTTAGTCAAAGGATCAGCGATCATCAATTCAGTGCTAATGTGCTCAATAACCACTTTCTTTTCTTTAACACGTTCTCTTATGGCTAGATACTTAATGTCGATATGTTTGCTTCGACTTCCACTTTTATTGTTCTTCGCCATAAAGACTGCAGCTGAATTGTCGCAATATATACTCAATGGCCTAGATATTGAATCCATAACTCTAAGCCCGGAAATGAAACTCTTAAGCCATACACCATGTGAAGTAGCCTCAAAACAAGATATGAACTCAGCTTCCATAGTAGAAGTAGCAGTCATGGTCTGCTTAACGCTCCTCCAAGATATAGCTCCACCGGCCAATATAAAAATGTATCCAGATGTTGATTTACGTGAATCAACACAGCCAGCAAAGTCTGAATCTGAGTAGCCAACTACCTCTAAATTGCTTGTTCGTCTGTACATAAGCTTGTAATCTTTGGTTCCTTGAAGATATCTCATCACTTTCTTTGCAGCTTTCCAGTGGTCTATACCTGGGTTACTCTGATATCGTCCTAACATTCCAACAGCAAATGCAATGTTAGGCCTTGTGCAGACCTGAGCATACATCAAACTTCCGACTGCAGAAGCATATGGAATGTTCTTCATTTGTTCCCTCTCAAGATCGTTTTTCGGGCATTGGTCCAGATTGAACCTATCACCTTTCACTATAGGAGAAACACTAGGTGAACAATTCTTCATCCGAAATCTCTCTAAAACTTTATTGATATAGGTTTCTTGAGACAAACCTAAGATACCTTTAAATCTGTCTCTATGGATCTTAATGCCAATGACATAAGATGCCTCGCCCATATCTTTCATGTCGAAATTTTTAGAGAGGAATTGTTTTACCTCATGAAGTAAACCCTTATCATTGGTTGCAAGTAAGATGTCATCCACGTATAAAACAAGAAAACAAACTTTACTCCCACTGACCTTAAGGTATATGCATTGATCCATAACATTTTCAACAAAACCGAATGAAGAAATTATGTTATGGAATTTTAAATACCATTGGCGGGATGCTTGCTTCAAACCGTATATGGATTTCTTAAGCTTACAAACCAATTGCTCACCATCACTAGAGGGGAATCCTTCAGGTTGTTTCATGTAAACCTCCTCCTCTAGCTCTCCATTAAGAAATGCTGTTTTCACATCCATTTGTTGCAATTCTAAATCAAAGTGGGCTACTAATGCCAATATAATGCGCAAGGAATCTTTCTTAGATACAGGAGAAAAGGTTTCCGTGTAATCGATTCCTTCTTTCTGAGTGAACCCCTTTGCAACAAGTCTAGCCTTGTATCTTTCAATGTTGCCTAATGAGTCTTTCTTTGTCTTAAAAACCCATTTACAACCAATGGTTTTTACACCATTAGGCAACTCAACAAGGTCCCAAACATCATTGCACTTCATGGAACTCATCTCATCCTTCATGGCATTGTACCACAATTCTGATTCTTTGCAACTCATGGCTTGTGAAAAAGATTCGGAATCATTTTCGGCTCCTATATTGTAGTCACATTCCTGTAGATACACTACATAATCATTAGGAATTGCTGACCTCTTAGTTCGAGTAGACCTTCTTAAGGTTGCACCAATATCTTCTAAGGAAGTATGAGGTTCAACTTGTTGTCCAGAAGTATCAGGAAACTCCTGATCAACTTGATCTACTGGAATGTTGTCAACAGCTTGTGGAACTTCAACGACTGGTTGAACTTCAGTGATTGTTCGTTCTACACCCGATTGTACTTGAGGGGTGTTATGAATAATAAACAATCTATCACTTGAAGTGGAAGGTTGAGACTCTGTATGATCAATATCAGAAACTATGTTTCTAAATTGATCGCTCCCACTGACCAAGTCATATTCAAGAAATTTAGCATTTCTCGATTCCACAATCCTAGTGCTGTGAGATGGACAATAAAATCTGTACCCCTTAGACTTTTCAGCATATCCAATGAAATACCCACTAATAGTCCTTGGGTCCAGTTTCTTCTCTTGTGGATTATAAATTCTCACTTCAGACGAGCATCCCCAAACGCGCATATGTCGCAAACTCGGTTTCCAACCTTTCAATAACTCAAATGGCGTCTTTGGGACAACCTTGGTTGGAACTCGGTTTAATATATACACAGCTGTCTTAAGTGCTTCAATCCATAAGAATTTAGGAAGTTTTGAGCTGCTAAGCATACTCCTCACCATGTCCAATAAAGTTCGGTTTCTTCTTTCTGCTACACCATTTTGGTCTGGAGAACCAGGCATGGTGTATTGGGCAACAATCCCATGCTCTTGAAGAAACTTCGCAAATGGTCCTGGTGATTGTCCATCTTCCAAGTATCTACCATAATATTCTCCACCTCTATCTGATCTCACAATCTTAATTTGTTTACCATATTGTTTCTCTACTTCTGCCTTAAAGACTTTAAAGGCATCTAAAGCTTCATTTTTATTATGAAGTATGTAGAGATACATGTATCGTGAGAAATCATCTATGAAAGAGATGAAGTATTTCTGACCATGAGAGTCCATGTCAAGACTACATATATCAGTATGTATGATCTCTAGTATGGTGGAACTCCTAGTAGCACCTCTTTTTGACTTATTGGTCTGCTTACCCTTAATGCAGTCCACACAAGTCTCAAAGTCAGTAAAATCTAGAGTACTAAGTACCCCATCATTCACCAATCTTTTGATTCTATCTATGGAGATATGACCTAATCTCCGATGCCACAATGTAGAGGAATCCTCTTTTACAACACATCTTTTAATGCCAGTTTGGACATGTAATGAATTATGAGCGATATCATTTTGTAAGAATATACAATAAAGACCATCAGACAAGATACCATTCCTAACACATTCAGATTTATAAATCAAACTGAAAGATGTTTCTGAAAAATGAAAGGAATATCCAAACGGTACAAGTCTAGAAACTGAAATCAAGTTTCGTGAGAAACTTGGTACATAAAAGGTCCTTTGCAATTCCAAAACAAAACCACCATATAAAGTTAAATAACATGTCCCTATTGCTTCCACATGCGAGCCCATCTTGTTTCCGGATAAGATGAATTGCTCACTTGTCACTGGCTTCCTTAGGTTTTGCATACCCTGCAAGGAATTTGAAATGTGGATTGTAGATCCAGAATCAATCCACCATGTGTTGGTGTTTACATTAACCATATTAGATTCATAGCAAACAAATGAGGTAGGGTTACCTTTCTTCTCAAGCCAATTCTGAAATTTCAGACATTTCTTCTTAACGTGTCCTTTCTTTTTACAGAAAAAACACTTTTCGTCTTTCTTAATGTCAGATTTGGGAGGAATTTGTTGTTTTCCTTTCTGACTAGCTTGAGATTTTCCTTTCTTTCCTTTCCTTTGCGTCACCAGCATGGCACTTTCTCCCTGTTCCATCAATAACCTTCCTTCCTCTTGAACACACATGGTCATCAATTCATTGATAGACCACTTATCCTTATGTGTGTTGTAAGAGATTTTGAAAGGTCCATACTGAAGTGGAAGAGTGTTAAGGATAAAGTGCACCAAGAAAGATTCAGACATTTCTACCTCGAGTTTCTTCAATTGAGCCACAATGTCCCTCATCTCCATGATATGTTCACGCACACCTCTTATACCGGTGAGCTTCAGGGATGTGAACTTCATAATTAGGGTGCTTGCCAAGGCTTTATCTGAAGTGACGAATTGCTCGTCAATAGCCTTTAACAATTCACGGACATTCTCATGTTGCTCGATTGAACCACGTATACCAGCACTGATTTTTGTCTTAATGTACATCACGCTAAGGCGATTAGATTTCTCCCAGCGTTCGTACAATAAAATTTGTTCAGGTGTGCTGGTATCAGTGATCTTATGCGGTTCATCTTTCCTTATAGCATAATCTATGTCCATGCACCCTAATTGAAGAAGAATTCTCTCCTTCCATATCTTAAAGTTATCTCCTCTAAGTTCGGGAACCTCACAACGAATATCAGATATGCTAGGTAAAACTGCACAAAAGGATTACAAGCTTATTAAAAATTTGAGGCTTTAATATAAATTCATGCTTTACCAATGTAGAACATGCTTAAAATTGAATCTAATTTTATTAAAAATTGCCTGTGGGCTAAATCTTTAATTTAATAAGATTCATTATCTTTATGATAGACTTTATCAAACTATTTTATTAAATCATGAAATTTATTCTAAATATAGTTTGATATTTTCTGTCTATAATCTTTATGATAAACTTATTAAATTAATTCTTCCTAACTCCTGTGGGTAAATTAGAAAAAATTAATTTTAATATTTTATCCTAATTAATTATATAAATATAATGAAAACCCTGTGGGGTAAAACATCATATTTATATAGTTAATTACAATTAATGTCCATAATGCGATCCTTATTAATATATAATTTTTTTATATAATTAAGGATGCTGTGGCTATTCCTTAATTATTTAAAAAATCATATAGTTTCACTAGACATTAAAACTATATGATATAATTTTAATATATCTAACTAAATTTTAGGCAACAATTGCATGTATTAAAAACTACAACTTTAATTTAGGCTACAAACATATAAAGCAGTATATAATTATTTATTTTGCATGTATAAAATTTACATGATAATTTTAAAGGTATGAATGAGTGCCTAAATACAAATAAAACACAATCAATTCCATGCCCAATATAGTTAAAATAAAAAATTCAAATCGGGCCAAAAAGAGCATAAACTGGCCCAATTTTTACATTTATACATGGCCTAACATTTAATGTCTTTTATCTTTGCAAAATGGGCCACTGTCCATGCTTTGAATCCAATGGGCCCAATAGCCAGTTATTTAAAAACCCATAACCTTAGTGGAGCCCCATCTTATTTTATGATTTCTCACTATTTTAATATCACCTGCAACCCAAAAACCCAAGATCCTATTTTTCTGCCACTTAGTGGACTGCTTCAACACCGGCAGCGACGTTCTCGCCGCCACCCACGTGGACTGCACCCTTGCTGGATGCAGTCCAAGCCATGAAGCCGTCTGCAGTGCTTCAACACGGCGTGTGAACGACGACTTGCAGCCCAAAAAAATGGCGTTTCCAATGGCGCCTGAACGGCGCTGAGATGGTGGCTAAGGTGCGCCTTAAATGGAGCCTGAACGATGCCTAGTAACAGCGCTTGAACGGCGCTGGTTGTAGCCCCAAAAAATGGCACTTCAACGCGCTTGAATGGCGCCTGAAAATTGGTGCTACAATGGCGCATGTTGCAGTCCAGAAAATTGCATTTCAACGCGCCTGAAAATTGGCGCTGGTATGGCGCTGCAATGGGGCTGGTTGCAGCCCCAAAAATGGCAGCTGAACAGCGCCAGGTATGGGGCCTGAAGCGCATCTAAAATGGCACCTGAAACGGAGTCACTGGTGCGCCTGAAAATGACGCCTTAATAGCGCTGCTGGAGCGCCAGAAAATGGCATCTTTTGAACGCCTGTAATGGCCTTTTTTATAAATGAATGATGCCAACTATATATATGGATCTCCAGTAACAATCGTTTAAATAATTATCAATAGATCATAAAACAAGAATTTTTCACTCGGAAATCATACAAAGCAGAGGCAAGATTTATGGCTCTGATACCAAATGTTAGAAATTTACATGCTATATTCGATTCCAATATGCTTGCAACATGAATCAAAACCGAAAAGACTAAGAATAGTCTACTTACCTCCAGCCATTGTAGTTGGTTTCAAAAACCCAGATTTCCAAACTCTGATCTCTCCTTTTTTAGATGGTGTTTTTTCTGAAGATAATAGCAGAGTGAGTTCGGGACCATTTTCTGAAAAAATTTATAACAGTGGCTTCCATCAAACCACGTTGCCTCTTGCCACCATGTTGAGCAGTTGGTGGAACGTGCTCCTTAATCGTAGCGGAAGTGAGATGGTGGAAGACGTGGTCAAAGTGTTGGACCATATCATGAAGTGAGAACGTGTGAACTCACACGTGTATTCAGCTTACATGAGATGTTTGCCTATTAGTTTCTTGTTTATCTCAGGTATACATGTCTAGAACAACTTTGAATATTCAGTTTTCAGTTTTACCTGGCCATCTATATATACTATGGTAGTGTTTCATGTCCGGATTCCTACTGGCTACGGATATGTGATATTTTGGGTGCAAGATCATTTCTCAATGGATGTTGGTTAAATTGTGACAGTTAAATCCTTCTAGAGTTTCTGTTCTTGAATGTACTGCAGAGAAATCTTCCACTCCCCACTTTCAGGACAGGAGTTTTTGTTCCACTTTGTTGGGTAAAGTAGTCGTCTTTAGGAAAACTAAATATTGGAAGATGGAAATACATCATTCATAACGAGTTGCATTGTTTTTAGTAGTAGTGAAGTCTTCAATTATTACCTTAAACTTTTCCAGAGATGGGGTTCACTTATCTGCTGAGGGAAGCAAGACAGTTGTGGAGGAGATACTGAAGCTGTTGAAGGAAGCTGAATGGGGGGCAAGTCTACGCTGGAAGTCCTTGCCCGTTGAATTTGGAGATGATTTCCCATATGATCTTGTGGCTTTTGATGGAATGACCACCTTGAATCCCTCGGAATGGACTTTCCACAGGGCGATTCAATGGGGCTAAGTTACCAACCCATCCTTTGCCTATGTTTCCTAGATGGGAATACTCCCCCAAAAGTAACACACAACCAATATGCATCTTCATTGCCCAGGACATGCACACACAGAGAGAGAGAAAAAAAAAAGGAAATAGGACAGAACTTGAGATTGACAGATGAATATCTACATATTTTATAGTGCTATTGCTCATTGGAAGTGACCAAATATGTGTAATTAAAGTAATTGTTATGTACAAGGCTGCATTACATAATTCATCCCAGTATATAGGTGCAGTTCAATTGTTTGATTTACTGTCTAGTGGTTGGTAGCTCCCCACTCTTGTTCTATGCTATGAAGATGATGTTAGAAAAATGGCGGTTTCCCTTTTTCTTTTTCTGGATCAGCATATGGAAGCACAAGCTGCTTAAAAAAAAAAAACCAAAGAAACAAGGGGGAATTTTATTGAAATATCCTTTTTTTTTGGCACACAACATGACCACAAATGCAGAGTCACAACCATCAGAAACAATACCAGATTCAGTCATAAACAAGTCAACACACCAATTGAAAAGAAAGAAAGAAAAAAAAAATCGTTGGAATATTGTGTTCAGATCAAATAAGAGTCTAATATCATGTAGTAGCACGCTTAATATACTTGATAAGACAGTAACGGAGCCGCATCCAGGATGTATAACATGCATGATTCAGTGAAAGGTGGAGGACTCCGTCATTATTCCAACTAGGCTGCTTGCTAACAAGTAACAATTGCCATTTACCATTACTTCTCCATAATCCATGCCCATTGGACTGAATCTGCAACCCAAGTTTTTCTTCATGGGTTTCTGCCTCTCTTTAGATACTCACCCATCCCTTAAACATGGAATCATAGTTAGAAGGACTTCTAAAATTATCTGTTAATAAAAGATATTGAAATAGAAGGGCTGTTGAAATTAATGGAAAGTTTGAAGAGAGCAGTAATTTTGAATAAACAAACAAATAGTTGAATAATAATATGATGTGAAGGAATTTTTGGGGAGAATGAAAATCTGTAGTCATGCAGTTGGTGGATAAAAATTGAGTGATTGCCAATTGTTTTCTAACGTGTTTGTATACGTGGAAGGAGAAAAGAAAGAGTAGAAATAAATGACTTACCAATAATTCATGAATGAGATGGAGGGCACGTGTCGGACTTTGTAGAAATCCTCCCCTTCTATTCCATTTATCACTTGAAGCCTCTGCATGAATTCATTGGGCACAGACCCAATTTCCAATATCTGAAGCGTAGTGATATATATCAACCCTTCAGGAACCATTTCCAATGATAAGCATGCGTCAATCGATAAATGCTTTAGACTAGGCATTGCACTTTTGTCCACCCACAACCTTTTTAAGGCATAGACAGCGAAAAGTTGCAAATATTTGAGTTGAGGGAACCCATTTGCAGAGAAAACCATTTCCTCCCCAGAGTAAAAATTAGAGCATAAGTACAGGCCGGGTTGTCAAGTTAAGAAGCTTCTCCAGAATTGGCATCGGATCCTGTCTTAGGCGAGACTCCCACAAGGTTAACTTGGTGAGGTTCGGAGGCAAGTGGTGGTGCTCAGGTAGATTGCTTATTGCTCCTCCTAGGTATAGCTTATAAAGATGTTGACATATCGATAATTGCCTCAGATCTGTTTCTTCCATGGTGGCCCTTACTTCATCCAAAACCAAGGACTCAAGGTTGTTTGAAATGGGACAGGAGGGATTGAGGATCATCACAAACTCTTTAAAGCTTTTGATATTTTTTATCAGCAATTTCCTAAGCTTGGTCAACTGGGCCAAATCTTGTACATCCCATTGTTCTCCATCAAAGTTTTTTAGTGTCTCCAAGTTGCTTAGGTTGTCCCATTGCACCTTACTATTATCCACCTTAAGCTCTAGAGGAAGGTAGAGATGCCTTAGCCATTTCATCCTTCCTATCACTTTATTTATTCCAAAACAATTTATCGGTTGACCATCGACACAGTAAAATCGTAAATCCAATGTTTGGATACAACCTAAATTTCTTATAGATGATGGGAAACTTGGCAAAGAAGCAAATTTTAAACTTAAGTACTTCCAGTGTATTAGGTTGCCTAATGCCTTAGGTATATTTTCTTCCAAAATAAGTTCCTCAAGACTTAACACTCTTAATAATTTGAAGTTCTTCCAGTCAGTCTTTCTCAGCACCCAGGGGATTACCGATGAATCTCGCATACTGAATATTAGCAGAGACCGAAGGTGTGTACCATTTTGTGGGTTCAAATTGACATAGCTATTGGCATCTTCATCTTCATTTTTAGACGGTAGTCTAGCCTCTTCAACACTCTCTAAAGGACCGCATTGATCCAGATATATGGCACGTCTTCGGACTTTATTTGAGGTGCGTGTTGTTGGCATGGAAAATGAAAATGTCTCCATCTGCTGAAGATTGACAATCTCAAGAAAATTTTCTTCCTGTGCCTTTGACAAGCATAAATCTCGCATAAGGTCATGTAGTCGGCAAGTATTGACTCTTCCATTTGAACTCCTTCTTCCTACTTGAACCATACACCTTCCAATTAGCTCATCGAGATACCCTTCTGCAACATCCTCCGATGTTTCTTCTCCCACTCGTGACACAATCCCTTCGGCCACCCACATTTGTACCAAAGTTTTTGTGTGTATTTCGTGGTCCGCAGGGAAATGGCCCAAATAGAGGAAACATGATTTTAATTGGTATGGAACATCTTGGTAGCTGAGAGCTAACACATCCGACACTCCACTACCTTGCTGCTCGTATTTGTCTTTTCCTTTTCTCAAGTATGATTTAGTATGTTTATGAACCCTTTCCCATTCATAGGTATGGTGTTTTGTAGCCAGAAGTCCTCCAAGCACAACAATCGCCAGTGGCAAACCTCCACAACATTTAGCCATTTCCTTTCCCAACAACTCCATCTGGTTAATAGTGGTCGGATCTAGAAAATCATAAGAAATTGATTAAGAACATTATGGTAAGCATTCTAATGAGGGTAATGCAATTTAGCATAAAAATCTCATGTAGCATAAAAAGTAACCAATTTACAAGACTTTCTTTGTGTTTCTCTTTCTTATACAACATATACTAGTTCACCAATCTTCTAAATAGTTTTTGTAAAATTACACCATTTTAATAGATAAATTATACAATTACTCATCCATAACTCACAAAAAGTTGGAAAAAAATTCAAAGTCCTGCCATGAACATGGGCAACATAACCTATGAGCTCAAATTGGTCTCATGTTTTAATACGTAACCCTAATTTCAATTTATTATTAGACCAAGGTTTTTTAACTTATGTTTTGATGATAACAAAATAAGGATTAGATTTAACGTTTTCTAATTTAGTGAATTAGACAAGAAGATTTCCATAGAACTATCTTGTAGAAGATATATGGAGAAAAGAGAATATCAAGAAGGTTTACATAGATCATTTTTAGGTTACTTTTATGTAAGATTGTGGTTTGTACTAAGTTAGGAATGCATATTATTATTAAAGCACCTAACATGTCAAAACTCATCCAATTGATTTCAAACGGGCCTTGAATCTTTTCAAAATTGGATGAAGAATTTTTCTAAATAAAAACTACAACTGATTAGTGTTATTCATGGCTTAAAAAGTTTTCAAAATGTTAAGGAGTTTATCTTGTTTGGTTTCCTCAAGAATTTTATGTTAAAGATGCAAAAGTTTCACAAATTATGGAACTCACTTATGTTTTTTTTTTTTTTCAAAATAAATATAATAGGTTAAAGATATAGAAATAGATATAATAGCATCTCCCAATATAAATAGGTTAAAGATATATTGCCACTCCTAGAAATTACTTATGAAGGCACCAACCAAGTAAAATAATTTAAGATAAGTATCTTTGTGAATAATTATGATTTGTTTTCAATGAAAAATTTTGAATCCATTGGTGAGATGTTTACTAAGTTTGTGAAGATTATAAATGAACTTCATGGTTTGGGAAAGACCTTCATTGAAGTGGAGAAAGTCAAAGATTTTGAGGTTTTTATCAAAATAGTGTGAAGCTAAGGTGATCGCCATCCAAGAAGTTAAAGATCCCACCACACTACCTCTTAAAGAACTAATTAGGTCACTTATGACTCATGAGATACGCATGAACAAGCATCAAAGAGTTAAAGAAAAGAAGAAATATGATATTGCATTCAAAGCTTTACCAATTGACGATAAAGAGGGGGAAAGTGAAGATGAAAACTTTGATCTCATTTCTAAGAAGTTTATGAAGTATATCAAACCTAAGAAGATCAAGGGAGGGAGACTTTATCCAAAGAAGGATAAAATGATTTTTGCCAAAGAAAATGAAGTTTTGAAAAAAAAAGAAAAAAAAAAAAAAGAATGACTCATATCCTCTCTTGAAAAATTTCCAATGGAGAAGAGATTTTCAATATGATTTAGTAAATCGAAAAATGTATTTTTGATGAGAAGGGATAAGGTTACAAGCCTCATAAAAGTGAAAAGTATTATAAAAATTATTTTGTGAAAGAGACTTTAAAAAGTAATCTAAGCACCATTTGTAATTTTTATGGGGAGGAAGTTATTTTAGTTGTAATTGTCCTTTAATGTCATATTTAGTTATGAAATCATCAAACAAGAGGGTTGTCTTCTTTTTGTCTCTTTTTTCTTAATGATTTAGAATAACGTAAGTAGTTTGATGTAGGAAAATGTCTAGGAGTTTACATTTTAGGATTTAGATAACATTGGTGTTGGTATATTCTTTTTATTAGTTATTAGAATCCAGATAAAGGAGCTTGTATTGATTGGATACGAAAAGATAAGACTACTTATTTTTTTGTACTTTGCTAGGTAAAGTAGATCAAGAAAAAAACGTGTTTAACAATGTTAAGAATGTTTAGTTTATAATGAAATTTACTAAAGATTTTTGTTTTATATTTGATTGATAATCATATTATAAAGTGGAAGATATTTTAGACATTTGCATCAAGCTCAAACTTCCTTCTTCCATACGTGCTTCTCCAGAAGAACACACTAGAATAAGAGGTAGAAATTCATTAGTGGCATATTTGATCAAATGGGTAATTTTCTCACCTATTACAAATCCCATACTACCCCCCATAAACTGAAATTCCATAACTCTGCTATGGGAATACCATTTAAATTGGAATCTGCAATGGATACAAATGTTGAATTCCAAAGGAGAAAAATGATAACCTTTTAGGAACAAAAAAAAATATGAGTATTAAAGTTACTTAAATATGATTTGTAGGGATCCAACCAATAAGAAAAGAAGATACGCTTACCTTGAAACAATGTAAAAAGAGGGATTATTGACATTGAGAATTTATTGGTAATGATATCTCTCCTAAATTTAAAATGCCTTAATTTGAATATCAATTTGCAAAGTATAAATCATTGATTTTTTTTTTTTTTAAAAAAAAATCATCTTTTGATTTATCATTTGAATGCAAGTGCTTAATATTTTTCAAATCAAAAGAAAAGTCTTTGGAAAAACTTGATTTACTTTGATGATGAAGCAATTTTTGTTTTTGATTTATAAAACCTTTTTTGCTGAGAGATTGTAAAAGTGATGATGAGTTAAGGATTGAAGAAGAATATTGATAAAACTTGACTTCACAACAAGGAAAAATGGAAAAGAATGGAAGGCCAAATGAAAAATAAAAGAAAACTCTACATTAAAGAGAAAAAGCAAATAAAGAATCTTAAAAGGATTAAAGATAACACCACTTATCATCAAAGAACGAAATTAATTCAAGAGGGGTAAAAGTCTATGTTCTTATCTTAGAAATACTTGATTTCTTTTTCTTTTTTGCTATTTTATCCTTTTGATTTAAAATTTTCATGAGGCAAAATAGATAATATTTTGAATTATGATCATGCATAGAACAATCTTTAATAATCTCATCAAATGGATAATAATTGCTAGCATAAGGCTGAGATAAAAAAAGAAGATATAATTTATGAAACCTTAGGAAATATAAAATGCTTATGTGCTTGCATGTTTCAATAATCTACCCTATGCATGCTTATTGTTGCATTATTTTTGTAAATGAAATTGCATATATTGCCAATTTTCTCATTTCCTTTATATTTTTCCAAATCATGTTTTGTCTTGTATGCATTTGATCTTAAACTTTTACTAGCAAGTTTATTCAAATTGTAACCTTATAAGATTGCTTGAGTGTGGGGATTGCATGAGGGGATTTGCCAAGCATGGGATAATATTTGAGGACTTTAGTGTTAGACATCTCTTGAAAAGGTTCATTGGAACTATAATTTAATTGTAAAAGTTTGAAGGTTTTGTTTTGATTGAAAAGCCTGGGAATAGTGGAACCCAAATTTCATTTGGAGTTTGATGAAAATGGATGTAAGTAGGGTTACGTTGAACCACTATTATAAAATCTAGTTTAAAATTTCTCTACCAGTTCTCTCTTTATTTTATATACAATTATTAATTCATCATGTTTTCTATGTATTTCTTAAATAGCCATTTGCATTCATCTAAAATCATATTTGTAAAAACAGGAGAAAGAAACCAGTACCCAATTCATCTCCCTCTTGAGTATTCACCTAGGTTGGTTTAGCATAAACCTAACATTTACTTCTCATCGTGACAGTCCAATGTTGTAGCTATGAAATCTAATTGGAAAGGAAAATAATAGAAAATGCTTTTGGATGTGTTGAAAAATACCTCTCTTATCATCTCTGGGGAATGCTTTGGTTCGAAGAAGCTCCCAACTCTTCTCCTCAGATAAAAGCTCTGGTTGGTACAAAAAGCCTTGTGGATCCGCATATGAAGCCACTGCTTGGATCCGAGTGGTGAGCAGTATTTTACTACCCGCCTTATGCAGTGGAAAGGCAGGTTTTAGATTCTCCCAGTCTCCTATTTTCCACATATCATCCAGAATCAAAAGACATTTCTTTTCCTCTTGAATTTTATACACGCTCTCGAATAGCTCCTCATCCCTCATGTTGCGGATTTTCTTTTTGTGCTCTTCATTAGCAGAGGTGAGCTGGATCAATATTCCTTGTACAACATCTCTGACATTGAAGTATTGAGATATGGAACTCCAAGCAACATGGTCAAAATGGCGCCTAACATGAGCATGATGATAAACCTTCTTGGCAAGAGTGGTCTTTCCCAGACCCCCCATGCCGTATATGGAAACAACCGAGCATATCTTGTCTGGTTTCATCAACTGTTCCACCAAAATCTCCACGCCATCCTCCACCCCAACTGCATCTTCATCGACAACATGGGAGTAAGCCCTCCTAGGCAATCGTTGGCTCTCAGTTCTGAAACCAGAGCCTTCTCCTTCTGCTATGCTCCTTATGTTATAGCTTTGTAAACTTGCAGTCAGACGGGAGATTCTGCTTTTTATGGCGTCAATCTCTGTCCCAACCTCATGGAGTGCTTTAAAATCTGATAAGAAGCAAGCATACTGTTGGGTTTCCCTCCTTTGTGGGACTCTTAAATTTACTAAATATGGTTTTGCTATTTTTGGCCAACACCTTGGTTAGCACATGACTCTTGGCATATTCAAGATTGGTTTGAAGTCTTCAAAATGAAAAAAAAAAAAAAAAAAAACAACTACAAGTCTTTTGTCTTTTCCTTTGGTTCATTAGCTTGGTCGGCAAGAAGACTTTTGGGATACCTTTTTGGTTCAAACAAAAAAATCAGCCTTCTTCTTTTTCTCCATATTTTGGTGCTACACAATCAGCAAGTTTGTTCTTCAAGTGGGTAACGTTCCTTCACTTGATATTTGGGGTTTCTTGCGGTTTGTTCTTGGAGATTTGGTTTACTTTTGTGAGGTATTTTCCTCTTGTAATTTACACCTTGGTGTGTTTGTAAGGCTTATGCCTTTTGGCCACTTTGTAAACTCTTTTGGTGATAGTGGAAGAAACTGACCTACCGGTCGTCGTGGACGTACCTCAAGTTATTTGAGGGAACCACGTAAATCTTGTGTGCTCATTTATTTTCTGTTATTCTATTTATATTGCTTCCATTGATTTACACTTGTGGGAAAGCCTATTTTTTTCAACACATACCTCTTGAGATTATTGAGATTGTTTTGGAGGCCGCTTCTCCTGCTCCTCAGCGCAGCCTTGGAGGCATAAGTCTCTATGATGTCCTCGGTATCATAAGCTGCCTCTCTGATTTCTGCAACCCAATTGCGAATAACCTCACTTTCATATTGTCTTGCATCTGCATCTCTCAGAAAGCATTTCATCGTCCTTAGCTCAGCTTGAATTTCAGTAACTTTGTCGCTCACCCCATGTAAGAAACTTGCCTGTTGGATTAACAGGTCACCTAGCCTTTCCACAGCAAAGGAAACAATAGCCTCTGCCATTTTTCTCTTTTTGTCTTTCACAGAAACCTATTTTGGCTCTTAATTTGAATTGATGGTAGGTTTAGAGGTATTCTGTTGCGTTTTTGAATGTTATGGACGGAAGAATCACTTCTTTGCTTTGGGATATTGGCAATTGATATTCTACTCTCCTACTCAAAGAATCTCTACTTCTTCCAAATATACTCTGCAGCTGGGGTAAGTTTATTCAGTTGTGTTATTGAGTGTTCTGGATGGAGGAATCACTTCTTCACTTGGGCATATTGGCAATTTCTTTCTCCTCTTCTACTCAAAGGTTCTCTTTACATCCAATTCTACTTCTTACAAATATTCTCTGCAGCTCGGGAGGGAAAACAGGGGTGTCAGCTGATTTTAAACAACTAGAGTCTACCGGACACGCCCCATTTCCAATTGTGAGGTTGGAGATACTGATTTTAACAACTCGACCTCTCTCTCCAATCTTTAGGAGTGGTCTACCTTTGGAAAAGATCCAAGCATACCTCTTGAGGAGGTTTTGGACACTGCTGCTGGGCAGAGGTTACATCGCAAGCAATTCCTTCTACATTCCAATTAATTACCAACCCTAGTCTCCTGAGCTCCATTTTCAAACTGCTCAACTCTGTCACTCACCCAATATTACAATTCAGCTCCCATTTATGATATCTCTGTTACCATGGGAAAGCAACACGTCAATGGTGTGTGGGTCAAGGCGCTTGGATTCCAATTACCAAAAGACAGAAGTATAGCTCAAGGATAGTACAGAGTAGAATCAACCCAATCATACTGTCCTCCTTTTCAATGATCTTCTGTTTGTGAAGATGAATAAAATAGATGCTTGCATATCAATTTCTTGTTTTCCTCAGATTTACATTTTAGAGCTACTTTGATGGCTAGAAGTTTATAGTGTAGGAAGTTAAGTTTCATTTCCTTTTCCAAAGATGGGATTGATTTATCTGCTGAGGGAAGCAAGATAGTTGTGGAGGAGATACTGAAGGTGCTTAAGGAAGCTGAATGGGAGCTTAGCTACTCCATGCCCACTGAATTCGGAGATGACTCCCCAATCCTCATTGATGGAAAGACCACCTTGAATTCCTCAAATGGGACCTTCCACAGGAAGATTCAATGGGACTAATTAAGTTACCAAATGCAAATCTTTATTGCGCAGGACATGCAAAAGAGTAAAAAGGGGAAAAAAGGAAGATGTTTTGTTTAATATCCCAGGATATAGATGCAGTTCAATTGGTTGATTTACTTCCTACTGCTTGCCATACTTGTGCTATACTATGGAGATGATGTTAGAACAATTGGGGTTTTCTCTTTTTCTTTTCTGGATGGGCATATGAAAGCACAACCTGTTAAAAAAGCCAAAGAAACAAAGGGAAATTGCATTGAAACAACCACTTTTATTGTACACAACAGGACAATGAAGCATCACAAAAAAGCACAATCTGAACCTTCCAAAAACAATCCCGACATCAAGAAAACTAGCAAAGGTTTTATGGCAACACACCAACTATTAAGAGGAGAAAAAGAGAGAGAGAGAGAGAGAGAGAGAGAGAGAACATTGTTTTCAGATCACAGACAGTTGAATTTCATCTACCACCGCACTCATTCTACTTAGTAAAAGAGTACTGGGCAAGAAGCTGTGAAAGGTGGAGGACTACACTAATTTCCCAATTAGGCTGGCTGCTCACAAGTCACTGCTGCCATTTAGCATCACCTCACCATCAGGGCCTATTGGATGAAATCCATCAGTAAGTTTTTCATTCAGTGGTTGCTTCTTCTCTCTTCATCTTTAGGTACCTCATAATCAAAATCATGGTTAGAAGCAGCATTTCAACAATTTAAGGCTGTTAAAATAAGTGAAACTTTGATTCATAACTTCAATCTATGGGTGCTCAAAAGCAACAACAAAATGTTGTCCTTAACATGTTTTTTTAATGCACAAACTCATCAAAAAGCATTAACAGCCAGGAATATTGGTTGAGGAAGCAAATGCTCAATTATTTTTCATATCTTGCAGTTGATGTATGAGCTTTCCATAAATAGTTGAATCCCTGAAAACAATGTGTACTTTTTGGGGCAAAGAAAAGGAACTTGGTCCACTACAAGTTGTGTTTGTGGTATATTAAACAATTGAATTATTTAAAAACCCCTATATTTAAGCAAATTTTCCTCAAATGGTTAATTTTTTTAATGCGCTATTAGTTTAAACAAACAAATGGTTAAATAATAATATGACATGAAAGATTTTTTTTATTTTTTTATTTTATTTAAGAATTTTTTATGAAGAATGAAAATTTGTGGTCAAGCAGTTCATGGGGAAAAATGGGGTGCTCGCCAGTTTTTTGGTGTGTTTGTATGTGCAGAAGAAGAAAAGTAAAAGTACAAATGACTTACATATGGGATGGCCAAGTAATGAGATGGAAGGCACCAAGTTGGACTTTGTAGACATCCTCTCCTTCTCCATTTATCACTTGAATCCTCTTTGCGAATTTTCTGGGCATTAACTCAAACTTCAATTTGTTAAGGATAGTGATAGAAATCCTCTCCTTCGGCAATCATTTCTAATGATTTATAGTTAGCAATTGTTAAACTCTCTAAGACTAGGCATCATACCTTTGTCCAATATCCTCAACCTTAAAAAGCAATAGATGCTAGAGAGTTGCAGACATTTGAGTAGAGGGAAATCATATGAAGAGAAAATCATTTTCTCTCTCAATATATAACATATGACATGATGAAAGAGTTGTTTGAAAGAATTTTTGGTAGAATGAAAATCTGTAGTAAAAAAATTCATGGATAAATGTGGAGTTCTTGCCTTTTTTTTTTTTGTGTGTTTTTTTATATGTAGAAGGATAAAAGAAAAAGTACAAATGACTTACCAACAATTAATGAGATGGAGGCCACATGTTGGACTTTGTAAAAATCCTCCCCTTCTTTTCCATTTATCACTTGAAGCCTCTCCATGAACTCTTTGTGCATATACTTGATCTCCAATGCTTGAAGGGTAGTGATATACCTTAGTCCTTCAGGAACCATTTCCAATGATTTGCATCTAACAATTGTTAAACTCTTAAGATTAGGCATTGCACCTTTATCCACCCTCAACCTTCTTAAGTAATCGATATAGGAGACATGCAGATACTTGAGTCGAGGGAACCCATGTGCAGAGAAAACCATTTCCTCCCCAAAGTAACAGTCAATCTTTAAGTGTAGGGTTGTCAAGTTAAGAAGCTTCTCTAAAATTGGTATCGGATCCTGTTTTAGGTGAGACTCCCATAAGGTTAACTTTATGAGGTTTGGAGGGAAGTGGTGGTGCCCAGGCAAACTGTTTATTTCTCCTCCCAAGAATAGCTTATAAAGATGTTGGCATATAGATAACTGCCTTAGATCTGTTTCTTCAATTTTGGAACTTACATCATCCAAAACCAAGGAATGAAGAATGTTTGAAATGGGACAAGAGGGTTTGAGAATTACCCCCAACTCTTTAAAGCTTTTGACATTATTTATCTTCAATTTCCGAAGCTTGGCCAAGTGTGCCAAATCCTTTACAGCCCATTGCGTTGCATTAAAGTTTTTTAGCGTCTCCAAGTTGCTTAGGCTGTCCCATTGCACCTTGCTGTCATCCATATTAAGATATTGAGGAAGGCAAAGATGTCTTAGCCATTTCATTCTACCTATCACATCACGTACTTTAGAGCAAGTTACCCGATGAACACTGACAAACCGTAAATCTAAAGTTTGGATACAACTTAAATTTCTTATGGATGATGGAAAGCATAATAGCTTAGCATATTTAAGACTTAAGTACTTCAAGTGTATTAGGTTACCAATTGCTCTTGGTAATTTTTCTTCCAATGAAAGTCCCTCAAGACTAAGCACTCTCAATAGTTTGAAGTTCTTCAAGTCCAACTTCCTCATCATCCAGTGGACTGAATTTTTTGTTGGTGGATAGAATATTAGGAGAGATCGAAGGTGCATACCATTCTCTACGTTCAAGTTGGCGTTGCTATTAGCACCTTCATTTCTATTAACAATCTCCATATGAATAGATTGATCTAGATATATGGCACGTCTTCGGACTTTATTTGGAACGAGTGTTGTTACTCTAGAGGATGAAAATGTCTCCACTTCCTGAAGATTAATAATCTCAAGAAAGTTTTCTTCTTTTGCCTTTGATGAACATAAATCTTGCATAAGGTCATGTAGGCGACAAGTTTTGACTCTTCCGTTTGAACTTACTCTTCCTGCTTGAACCATACACCTTCCAATTAGTTCATCCAGATACCCTTCTGCAACATCTTCCAATGTTTCTTCTCTCGCCTCTGATATAATCCCTTCAGCCACCCACATTTGAACCAAAGGTCTGGTTGGTATTTCATAGTCCTCAGGAAAATTGGCTAAATAGAGAAAGCATGATTTTAAGTAGTATGGCAAGTCTTGATAACTTAAAGCTAACACATCAGACACTCCACTGCCTTGCTGCTCGTAATTATCTTTGCCTCTCCTCAAGTATGATTTAATATTTCTTTGAACTCTCTCCCACTCATAGAATGTGTGTTTTGTAGCTAGAAGTCCACCAAGCACAACAATAGCCAATGGCAAACCTCCACAATATCTTACCATTTCCTTTCCCAACTCCTCCACGTTGTCAATGCTAGGATCTACCAAATTATGAGAATCTGATTAGAAATATTCTGATAATTAACTATTACCAAGAAAAACAAAATTACTTGAAGAACTAGAGTAATGCATTTTCTTGGGAAAAAGTTCAAATTCCAGCATGGACCCAAGCTAGAAGCTCAAACTGGTCCCATGTGGTACAGCCCTTGTTTCAATTGACTTGTTGCTTTGACAACTCAACCTTGTGTTATAGCTAATTTATAAAATGGAACTGACAAGAGATAGAATAGAAACTGTTCAGAGGAAAGCCCAATTTTGGAGGCACAATGAGAAATACCTTTACCATCATCATTTCTAGTTGGCAATGCTTTTCTCTGAAGAAGCTCCCAACTCTCCTCCCCTGTTAAAAACTTTGGTTGGTGAAAGAAAGCCATGTTTGGATCCACAATTGAAGCTGCCTGGCACCGAGTGGTGACCACAATCCTGCTGCCCTCCTTTCCAATTGGAAAGGCAGGTCTTAGACTCTCCCAATCTTGTCTTCTCCACACATCATCAAGAACCACCAGACATTTCTTTTCCTCTTGAATTTTATACAATCTCTCCAACACTTCATCATCACTCATGTTGTCAATTTCCCTTCTCTGCTCTCCCGAAGGAGATATCAATTTGATCAGTATTCCTTGCACAACAGCTCTGATGTCCAAGTATTGAGATATGGGACTCCAAGCAAAATGATCAAAATGACGCCTGACACGGACATGATGGTAAACCTTTCTAGCAAGAGTAGTCTTTCCCAGACCCCCCATACCATATATGCACACAACGGAGCATCTCTTGTCTGGTTCCACCAGCCGTTCCACCAAAATCTTTGTACTTTCCCCCACCCCAATTGTATCTTTATCATCGAGGTGGGAGTAAGTTGGCCTACGGATCAGTTGTTGCCTGCTATTTCTGGAACTTGAGCTTCCTTCTCTAATTTTATTTATGTCATACCTTTGTAAACTTGCAGTGAGACTGGAGAGTTTGTTTTTTATGGCATCAATCTCTGTCCCAACCATGTGGACTGCCATAAGTTCAGAGAAGATGAAAGCATACCTCTTGAGGATATTTTGGAGACCCCTTCTCCTCCTCAGCGCAACTCTGAAGGCAAAAGCCTGTATGACGTCTTCAGCATCATATGCAGCCTCTCTAATTTCAGCAATCCAATTGCAAATCATCTCATCTTCATCTTGTTTTGCATCCGCATCCTTTAGAAAACATTTCATCCACCTAAGCTCAGCCTGAATTTCCGCAACTTTATTAGTAACCCCATATAAGAAACTTGCCTCTTGAATTAACAGATCGCCTAGCCTTTCCACAGCAAAGGACACAGTAGCCTCCGCCATTTTTTCTGCTGATACTTGTTCCTCCAAGAGGGAGGATGGAGGAGCCGTGGAAAAGTTGGATTGCCTCTTTGATGTCTTCTACTCCTCATATCTCACTTTTATTTTGATATAATTTAAGAAAAAATACATTGACACCCCTCTCATTAAATACATGGCTATTATTTTTTGGAGGCTTTCTCCAATAATACACCCTCTTTGCACACGGGGAATCAAACAAATAAAGCAGAAACATAAGGCTGGCAAGTGGGGTCTGTGATACATTTCCTGGATGTCATGTTTTCTTGGTTTCTCTTAGAAGATTTCAATTCTAATTTTGAATATTCAGTTATCTCTATGACGTGAAAGAATTTTTGGGCAGGATGAAAATTTGTAGTTAAACAGCTCATGGATTAAAAAAAAAAAAAAATTGGAATGCATGCCATTTTTTTATTTTATTTTGTGTTTGTATATGTAGAAGGAGAAATGAAGAAATACAAATGACTTACCAATGGTTAAAGCTATGGAGGGCATGTGATAGTGAGATCGATGCAGGGCATAAGTTGGACTTTGTAGAAATCCTCCCCTTCTTTTCCATTTATCACTTGAAGTTTGTCCACAAACTCTCTCGGCATATAGTCAATGCGCAATTTCTGAAGGGTAGTGATACATCTCAGTCCTTCAGGAACCATTTCCAATGATATACACATACCAAGCATTAAACTCTTGAGACTAGGCATTGCACTTTTATCCACCATCAACCTTTGTAAGGAGAAGGTATGGAAGAGTGGTAGATATTTGAGTGGAGGAAAACCTTTCTTAGAGAAAACCATTTCCTCCCCAGTGTAAAAATCAGACCATAAGTCAAGGATTGTCAAGTTAATTAGAAGCCTCTCCAGAATTGGCATTGGGTATTGTTTTAGATGAGAATCCCTCAAGGTTAACTTAGGAGGGAAGTGGTGGCGTCCAGGCAAGTTGCTTATTTCTCCTCCTAAGAATAGCATGTAAAGATATTGACACATCAATACTAGCCTTAGATCCACTTCTTCCATTTTGGTCTTTACAAGATGTAATCTCAAGGAATGAAGGTCGTTTGAAATTAGACTAGACGGTTTGAGAATTACCTCCAACTCTATAAAGCTGTTGACATTAGTTATCTTCAATTTCCGAAGCTTGGTCAAGTGGACCAAATCTTGTACAACCCATTGTTCTCCATCAAAGTGCTTTAGCATCTCCAAGTTGCTTAGGTTGTCCCATTGCACCTTACTATTTTCCACATCAAGATATCGAGGAAGGTAGAGATGTCTTAGCCATTTCATCCTACCTATCACATCATGTGTTATAGAACAAGCTATTCATTGATTAATACTGGTAAACCGTAAATCCAATGTCTGGATGCAACCTAAATTTCTTATAGATGATGGGAAGCATAAGAGCCTAAAATTTTTAAAACTTAAAGAACTCCAGTGTATGAGGTTGTCTATTGCTCTAAGTAATTTTTCTTCCAATGAAAGTTCCTCAGGACTTAACACTCTTAATAATGTGAAGTTCTTCAAGTAAAACTTCCTCAGCATCCAGTGGACGGCAGCTGCTGTTGGTGGATAGAATATTAGAAGAGACTGGAGATGTGTACCATTTTCTGGGTTCAAAATTGATGCAGTTATTAGCACCTTCATCTCTATTTTTCTGTACTATCCTAACGTCTGCAACATGAACAGATTGATCCAAATATATGGCATATCTTCAAACCATATTTGGAGTAGGTGTTGTTGCCATATGCCAAAGACCGATAATCTCAAGAAAATTTTCTTCTTTTGCCTTTGTCAAGCATAGATCTCGCATAAGGTCATGCAATTGACAAGTTTTGACTCTTCCATTTGGATGACTCCTTCCTACTTGAACCATGCATCTATACTATGGTAGTGTTATCCTGTCCGGGTTACTACTGGCTACTGATATATGATTCTTTTGGGTGCAAACTCATTTTTCAATGGATTTTGGTTAAGTTTTGACAGTTAAATCATTCTAGAGTTTCTGTACTTGAATTTACTGCAGAGCTATCTTCCACTCCCCACTTTTGCATTGCATAATTCATTCCAGGATGTGGTGGCCGGCTTGATATCTCAGGATATAGGTGCAGTTCAATTACTGTTGCTTGAACTATACTATGAAGATGATGTTGGAAAAATGGCGGTTTCCCCCTTCTATCTTTTTCTGGATCAGTATATGGAAGCACAGGCCGTTTAAAAAAGCAAAGAAACAGGGGGAAATTGTATTGAGATGACCAATTTTATTTGCACGCAACATGACAACAAATGCACAACCACAACCAATTAACAGAAGAACAATCCCGGATTCAGTCATAAACAAGCCAACACACCAATTAAAAGGAAGAAAAAAAAATCATAGGAATATTATGATCAGATCATGATAAGCATCATTTACGGAGTAGGAACAAGGCTGCTTCCTAACAAGCACCAACTGCCATTTTGCATCACTTCTCCATCATTGACCACGTCCGATGGATGGAATCCGTATTTCATTTTCTTCACGGGCGGACACTTCTCCTTTCACCCTCATCTTATGAAATACAAAATCATAGTTAGAAGCATTTCTCAAATTATTTATTAATAAAAGAACATTGAAATAGAAAGGTTATATAAAAGCAAGCTCTTTGTCACTTGAACAATTTAGGATTGTGAAAACAAGTGAGAAGTTGGTTCGTAACTTCAGTCTATGGGTGTCACAAAAGATTAACAAAATATCATTCTTATTTTGATTTCCGTGATGCATATTAAAAAGCATTAATGAACATAAAGAAAAGGACCTTCATCTATTTTATGTTGTGTTTACTATCAATTAAATAATTAAATAATCTAATTATTTTAAAACACTTATATTTAATTAAATTTTCTTGAAATGGTTAATAGCCCGTTAGGGTAGTCCAATTGATCAAGACAAATGCTGAGACATGTATCCCAATAAGATACACATGGTCTCATATTCAAATCATATCATTGATGATATTCTGATTTATTTGATGATCAACGGAGAGCCTTAAGGACTTGGCAAGAGGTTGAAGAGAGAAGTAACATGACATGATTTTTTTTTTTTAATAGAATAAAAATATGTAATCAAAGGGTCAATGGTTAAAAATGGAGTGTTTCACAAATTAATGACTTACCATCAATTAATTTGATGGACGGCACGTGTTCGACCTTGTAGAAATCCTCCCCTTCTTTCCCATTTATCACTTGAAGCCTCCGTATGAAATCTTTGGGCATAAAGACAACGTCCAATGTCTGAAGGGTAGTGATATACTTCACTTCTTCAGGAACCATTTCCAATGATACACGTGCAAGAATAGCTAAATTCTTAAGATTAGGCATTGCACCTTTATCCACCTTCAACCTTTTCACGGAGTGACTGGAGATCGCCAGATCTTTGAGCCGAGGGAACCCATTCTTAGAGAAAACCATTTCCTCCCCAATGTAAAAATCAGTCAATAAGGAAAGGATTGTCAAGTTAAGAAGGCACTCTAGAATCGGTGTCGGGTCCTGTTTTAGTTTAGAAGATCTCAAGGTTAACATAGTGAGGTTTGGAGGGAAGAAAAAGTGCCCAAGCAAGTTGCTTATTTCTCCATCTAGGTTTAACTTATAAAGATGTGGACACATTGATAGTTGCTTTAGATCTATTTCTTCCACTTTGGTACCAACATCATTCAAACCTAAGGAACGAAGATTGCTTGAAATGGGATGAGAGGGTTTGAGAATTACATCCAACTCTTTAAAGCTTTTGACTCTCTTCACTTCCAATTTTTGAAGCTTGGTCAAGTGGGCCAAATCTTTTATGTCCCATTGTTCTGCATCAAATTCTTTTAACGTCTCCAAGTTACTCAGGTTGCCCCATTGCACCTTACTATTACCCACATGAAGACGGAAAGGAAGGTAGAGATGTCTTAGCCATTTCATCCTACCTATCACTTCGTTCATTCAAAAACAAATCATCGGTTCATCACCACTAGGAAAAAACCGTAAATCCAGGGTCTGGATGCAACCTAAATTTCTTATAGATGATGGGAAGCGTAAGAGACTAGCATATTTAAAACTCAAGAACTTCAAGTGTACGAGGTTGCCTATTGATTTTGGTAATTTTTCTCCCAGTGAAAGTCCCTCAAGACTTAACACTCTTAATAATGTGAACTTCTTCAGGTTCAACTTCCTCAGCATCCAGTGTACTGTCACTTCTTTTGGTGGAGAGAATATTAGAAGAGATCGGAGGGGTGTGCCATTTTCTGGGTTCAATTTGACATAAATATTAGCATCTTCATCTTTATTTTTGGAGACTGCTCTAGCCTCTGCATCACTCTCTACAGGAAGAGATTGATCTAGATATATGGCACGTCTTCGGACTTTATCTAGAGTAGGTGTTGTTACCACAGAAGATGAAAATGTTTCCACTTGCTGAAAACCGATAATCTCAAGAAAATTTTCTTCTTTTGCCTTTGACAAGCATAAATCTCGCATTAGGTCATGCAACTGGCAAGTTTTGACTCTTCCATTTGAACCTGTTCTTCCTACTTGAACCATACACCTTTGAATGAGCTCATCCAGATACCCTTCTGCAACATCCTCCAATGTTTGTTCTCCCACCTTTGATATAATCCCTTCAGCCACCCACATTCGAACCAAACTTTTTGTTCGAATTTCATAGTCCTCGGGGAAATGGGCTAAATAGAGAAAGCAAGATTTTAAGTGGTATGACAAATCTTGGAAACTTAAAGCTAACACATCGGAGACTCCACTGTCTTGCTGCTTGTAATTGTCTTTGCCTCTCATCAAGTATGATTTAATATTTCTATGAATTCTCTCCCAATCATACAATGTGTGGTTTGTAGCTAGAAGTCCTCCAAGCACAACAACAGCCAATGGCAAACCTCCGCAATATCTAGCCATTTCCTTTCCCACCTCCTCCATGTTGTTAATGGTAGGATCTAAAAAAGTTCAAGAGAAATTGATTAGAAATATTCTGATAATCAACTATTACCAAGAAAAATAAATTACTCAAGAATTAGAATTATGCAATTGCTTTGTGTAAAAGAATAAGAAACTTATAATCATGAAACTTTTCTTAGCCTTAATGAATAACTTGTTTTACAAGTCATAGCAATTAACTTAGAGTGTGTTTCACAGTAATTTTTAGAAATTTTTTTAATCTTTTTAATACTTGAAAAATAAAAATTTTCAAATGTTAGAAATGTTTTCTAAAATTACTACCAAACAAACTCTTAGTTTCAATAAAATAAACTAAAAAATTACCAAGCCAGAATTTCCAAAAGCTTGAAAAAGTTCTAAGTTGAGCCATGGACATGAGCACTCAACCCAACCTAGTAGCTCAAATTGGCCCCATGTTTTACAGCCCTGGTTGCAATTTAATAATTGTTGCTTTGACATGTTTAGTCATAAAATCAAATTGAAAAGGGAAACAGTAGAAAATTTTGGGAGGAAAGGCTAATGGAAACCTTATGTTTTAGGGCCCCTGTTCCAATTGACTTGTTGCTTTGACAACCTCAACCCTGTGGTTGTAGTTATAAAATCCAATTGACAAGGGATAGAATAATGAAATACCTGTACCATTATCATTTCTGAGGAAGGCTCTTCTCTGAAGAAGCTCCCAACTCTCTTCCTCAGTTAAACACTTTGGTTGGTACAAGAAGCCTTGTGGATCCGCATGTGAAGCCACCGCTTTGTTCCGGGTGGTGAGTAGTATCTTGCTGCCTACCTTTTGCAGTGGAAAGGCAGGTCTTAGCATGTCCCAAGCTTCTGTAGTCCACACATCATCCAGAATCACCAGACATTTCTTTTCCTCTTGTATTCGATAAACTCTCTTTAATACCTCATTTTCACCCATCTTCTCAATTTCCTTCCTCTGCTCTGGAGAAGGAGGCATGAATTTGAATAATATTTCTTGTACAACCGCTCTGATGTTGAATTGTTGAGATACGGAACTCCAAGCAAAACAATCAAAATGACGCCTAACAGCACCATGATGATAAACCTTCTTTGCGAGAGTGGTTTTTCCCAGGCCCCCCATACCCCATATCGACACAACTGAGCATCTTTTGTCCGGGTCCACGAGCTGTTCCACCAAGATCTTCACGTTTCCCTCCACTCCAACTGTGTCTTCATCAACAACGTGGGAGTAAGACCGCCTGAGGATACGTTGCCTCTCATTTCTGGAACCGGAGCTTTCTCCTTCTCCTATGCTCTTTATGTTATAGCTCTGTAAACTTGTACTGAGACTGGAGATTCTGTTTTTTATGGCATCAATCTCTGTCCCAACCTCATGGAGTGCTTTAAATTCTGATAAGATGCAAGCATACCTCTTGAGGATGTTTTGAAGGCCACTTCTCCTCCTCCTGGCAACCTTGAAGGCAAAAGTCTCTACAGTGTCTTCGGCATCATATGCAGCCTCTCTAATTTCAGCAACCAAATTGCGAATTGTCTCGTCCTCATCTTGTCTTGCGTCTGCATCTTTCAGAAAACATGTCATCCGCCTAAGCTCGACCTTAATTTCTGCAACTTTGTCAGTCACCCCATGCAAGAAACTTGCCTCTTGAATCAACAGGTCACCTAGCCTTTCCACAGCAAAGGACACAATAGCCTCCACCATTTGTTTGCTGTTACTTGTTCCTACAAAGGAGAAATGTTCAAAAGATGATCGCCTCTGCAATCTCTTCTACACCTCCATGACTGCAAAAATGTAAATCACCCTATTTAATTATATTTTTACATAATCTAGAGAAAAAAATAATTGCATTTATATCCTTTGTAGTTTCTGAAATTAAAATGCACACTTTGTTAAACCTTCAACACCACCCTTCTCGTTAAAGTGAAGGTACTTGCAAGGGTGGGTTAAAATCGGTTGACTCGATCGATAGTCCGATTTGACTCAGGTGAATCGTCTGAGTTACCGGGATTTTCGAGTTAAACTCAAAAATCAAAATTTTTTCTTCCAAATCACAACAAAAGAACATCAAACCGCAACCAAAACTGAGAAATTTCTGAAAATCAGTGATATCTTAAAAAAAAAAAAAAAATGTTTTTCAGATGGAGAAAACAACTCAATGAAGTCCTTGAAAAGTTTTTTAGTCCAATCCGCGACGGTCTTTGAGAATAAGAAGAGGTGGTTGAGAGCATTTCATCGCTAACCTCACAACGGATGGACTGCAGCGCCTTGGTGTCAGCGGCGTGACTGTGGTGACTGCTGAGAAGCATCGGATCCCTCGTCCTCCATTGCCGATAATTCTTCGGGAGAATTGTGTTTTGGGCCCAAAAATTAACATTTAGTCCTCCAACCACTCATATTTAAACCCAAGACCCAAACAAAGTATGAAAATTAAGATGAAGGATATTGTCTTTCATTAATTCCTAAAATACTCTTATCCCTTATATGCCTACAAGTGAGTGTAAATTTTAATTTTTTTGTGTTTTTTTCCTTTTCTATTCCCTATTAAATATTACTCATTTCTAACTTTTTTTTCCTTTTTATTCCAATATATATTTCTATTTTATGTCAAATAAAAAACAATAATATTTTTTTATTTTTCATTTTTAAAGATATTGAATCTTTTTGCTCTTATTAAAAGCAATGATAAAAATTTTGGGATTTTTCATCCAAATATTTTTTATCTTTTTGTATTTATCTTTTAGTTTAATTTTTATTTTTTATTTTAAATTTATATTACCCTTTCATCTATATTTTTCTCTTATTTTTAATTATTTTTTATATTTTCTACATTAACCATATTTTTAAAAATTTTAAAATTAACTATCACTTCACTTTATTATATATATATATATATATATATCTTTTTAGCTTTTTAATTTTAATCTTTTTATTTTAAAATTTTTAAAAAGATAAATTTGTTGAAAAAAAAAAACTAAGATATGAAGTTCTAATATTAAATTAATAATTTTTCTTATCTAGATAGACTAATGCAAAGTATTTTGACCCACAACAAGAAAATTGTCAATACAATTTTTTAGTTAAACTTTAAAAATTAAGTTTCAAATAAAATATATTATATAAAATTTTATCTAAAAATTATTGAAAGTGTTATTTAATTTTTTTATTTATTGACTTTGAAACTTATCTAATTTTTTACTTGAAAGGTAATAGAACATGTTTACAAAAAAAAAAAATTAGTTTTTCATTTTTTAAATAAATGAGTATAAATATATTAAAAGAATTAAAGATAATCTTAGTAAAAATTTTGATAAATATGATTATAATTTTAAATATAGATTCATTTGGATAAAATTTCACAAAAAAAAAAATATATAGTGAAAAGAAATAACATTGCTAAAACTACAAAAACAAAATATGTAATTACAAATTTTTTATGATGAAATTTAAAAATAAAATTCGAAACAATTCTTGAGTGAGAGAATTTGAGTGGGGGAAAAATCTTTGAGTGGAAAAAAATAGGAAATTTTTTCAAAATCACTTGAAATTCTTAACAAAAAGTAGTCTTGTAACCCTTGTACAATTAATAAATTTGTCTTGTACGGTTAGTGTGATACCTTGTACAATAACTCAAATAACTCAAATTTTTATTTCTTATGTGTTAATTGTTGCAAGGAATGTCTTAATGAAATAGTTTGGTAAAAAAAAGAAAAAAAACTATCAATAATCGTCTTAATATCAAATTCAAGTTGTTTAAAAATCGTACAAAACCTTTAAGAGCCTTGTACACCCTTGTACACTTAGCACATTTCCCTTGTACAATTAGTATAATACCCTTGTACAATAACATATATTTCATATTTAAACGTATTTTCAAAAAGAGGCAATATAGAAAATAAAAATAAAAACTAGAAAAATATTTTAAAACCAAACTCAAATATAATCTATATAATTTTTAGTTACTTGTTTTCATCTAAAATAAGTAAATATACCTTTCAACCCTCTTATATATATATAAAAAATCAATCTCTACTATGTATTAATATAATCCACTTTTAAAATTAGGTGATATGAAAACATTTTAATTGAGTACTTAAAATAAAAACTCTCAATTCATCCTCATTTTAATTGAGTACTTAAAATAAAAACTCTCAATCCATCCCCTTTCTTTATTTTTCTTTTTCTCATTTTAATAAATTTTCAATTAATTCAAATCATTAAAAAAATCCTTAATAAACAAATTTGTAGCATTTCATATGACTTATTACTAAAGGTCATATTCAAAAAGTTGTTAAAATAAGGAAGGAAGAAGATTAAAAAAAAAATTGAACTTTTTATTTTATAATAGTAAAAAAAAACTTTAAAATACTTTTTAGTATAAAAAAATAAAATATTGAATATATTTAGTTTAAATGGTATTTTAATCATTAAATTATTTACTTTTAAAATGTAAAAGATAAAAATAAATATAAAAGATAATTTTTATTTATTTAAATTAATATTTTTTTAAAAAGTATTTTCTAAAATAGTCTTTGAATCATTAATATAATTTTTGATTATTTATAATTTAAAAATAAAAAATAATATAATTTTTCAATTATTTATAAAAGAGTTTTAAAAAAATGAAAAATCAAAAAATGGTTAAATAAGAAAGAAAAGTGGCAAGTAGTAGAATAAAGATAAAAATGAGTCAAATGAGTATTTTTGCCAATTACTATCTGTGGACTTAAATATGGGTGGTTGAAAGATTAAATATTAATTTTTGGGGCAGCTGGGCCAAAACACAATTCTCCCTAATTCTAATTACAGGCGTAGTAGCACACTCAATGATGAAAGGCAATAGAAAGTCAAAGTAGAATAGAAAGCTGTCTCCAATAATACACTCTCTTTGAACACGCGGAGTCTACCACACACTCCAATCAAACACATAAAGAAGAAAGAGAAGGCCCTGCAATTTGTACCAACCCTCAATAATGTCAGCAGACTCAGCACAGGAGCCACCCATTAGCTATCTTCGTTTCACTCACACCCGACCGGGCCCACCACTTTCACATTTGCCTTTACAAGTGACGCAATTATTAATTAATAATGATTTTAAAAAATATTTTTAATATTTAAAAAAATTTATTATTATAAATATTAAATACACTATATAAAATCACTCTCAAATACCTTATAAACGGATGAAAGTTTGAATTTTGAATTCTAAATGATCCAAAATATCAAAATTAGAATTTGAACTTTAAAATATTATCCTAATTGTCAATTGATTTCTACTCTTCTACTCCAAGCATCTCTTTAGAATTTGGACATTTTTCAAATGTTCTCTCCAACAGGACAGGGAAAAGAAAGGTGTAACAACTTGGGGGCTGCTAAAGTACAATGAAACACAGCCCATTTTGGTAATTTCTTTGGGTGGGCATCCATTGCAAGCTACTTATTAGAAAGTATATAAAAGTTTAAGAAGTTCCTAAATTCAAATATTAGGATTTGATTTAGTTTAAGTAATTAAGATTATATTTGGATACATTTATTGTATTTTTGAGTTTTAAAAATAAGTAGTAGGAACTCTTAAACAAATAATAGAGATTGATTTAAAAAAGATAATGATTTTTAGAAAGGGTTTAAAAAAATAGAAGTATTAAAAACTTTTTACTTGGTCAAATTTAAAAATTTTGATAAAATTTTTTTATAACATAAACTAAGTCCCCATTTTTTGTACAAGGGTTCCTAAATTTTATTTAGGAGATGCTACTGGCATGCTTCATGTTTTCTTATACTTGTTTTTAAAAACTATTTTTTTAAGTTAAAAAACAAAAAATAGTTGTTTAGTATTTTCTAAGAATGAGGGTGTTTAGCTAGTTATCTTTTTTTAAAAAAATTAAAAAAATTGGAAAATAAAAAACTTGTTTGGATAAGTTTTATTGAAAAATAATTTTTTATTTGATTTTGTAAAAAACATTGTATATAATATTAATTAAATTTAAGTCAAGTTTTATTAAAAATAAAAATACAATGGTTAAATGAAAATACCTTCAATTAATTTTTTCAGGATTCTATGAGTGGCAATTTTGAGAAAAAAAAAAAAAAAAGAGGAAAAAAGAAGTTTAAATCTTGTGGTAGTAGAAGTTAAATAATCACAACCTCATGTTAGGGGTTTAGTTCCTAGCATATTGCTTGCTAATTCTAACAAGTGAAATCATGAAAACCTTTAACCTATTACTAATATGTGAAGGGGCTCTTGGAGCATTGAAGTCTCCTGAAAATTCTTGAGTAAATCTATAGGATGCTTGGTTGTTTGAAGCATTAAGTTCAATGCTTGAAAGCTTATCTTATTCAATCTATGTTTTGCTTGAAAGACCTTTGTTGGGGCATTGTATGGATGGGTCTTGCTAGTGTGGTTTTGACTCTTTCCTTTTTGGGCTTTTGTTTCCATTGGTATGCTTCCTGTGTACTAGGAAATCAAGGATGGTTGACACTTATTAATTAAATCTCTATTGGGATTATTAATATGTTTCATGAAAGAGTGAAAATGTGTTTTTTTCTCGTAAGAGGGCTATTTGCCCTAGAACTCGGCCAAGCCTTTTGGCTGACATCTTCACAAGCCCTTTTTCTCTTCCAACCCCTACTGCATGTCCAGATGCGGAGAAAACAGGAGTCACGCTCTCCCCCTTTTTTCAGTGTTTCAATGGCGGTTCTCAAGTGGGGCAGCGTTGATTTGCGGATTTCTCCAACCATGTTAGTGGAAGAAGCTTCAGGGATGGCAGTGAAGAATGAATATGATTGGCAGTGGCGTTGTACCAGGTCAGTGTTGCCATCTTTGGTAGGTTTAAACTATTGGGAGGGAAAGGGAAAGAACGGAGTAAAAGAAAAGGTAAAGGTGGGGACATTGAATAGGAGGACAGTACAACTAGGTCGATTCTACTCTGTACAATCCTTGAGGTATGCTTCTGTCTTTTGGTAATTGGAATGCAAGCGCCTTGACCCACAAACCATTGACATGTTGATGATATATATTGTGAGCTCAAACTTAAGCTTTTAGGAAAATCGGTTGTAGAACATGGTATCTGAGCTTTGTTTGGCGAGAGGTTATGTGTTGGAGCCGCCTCTGCAACTTGCATTTCGCCCCTGTGTTGGGCCCAGTTCAACATTCCAATGGTTGACATCATATATGCAAGCTAAATTGTTATATGGGGCGAGAGACATGGTTGAAGAAGGTTGAAGAATTGCATCTTTTCCAAAGCTATACTACTCCTAAAGGTTGGAGACAGGTCCAGGTGCAAAAAATTAGTATTAGTATTTGTAGCCTCACTATGCGTTTGGAGAATTTATGCCAGATAAAAGTCTGGCATAGATCAGCCCACAAAGTGCCCAGTCCAAGGCATTTCTAAAATGGGGCGTGCTTTGTTACACTCTTTGAGTTGTTAGGAATCTTTTCCTTTCCTGCTGCTGCTGCAGAGAATATTTGAAAGAAGTAGAATTGGATGTAAACAGATCCTTTGAGTGGAAGAGGAGAAAGCAATTGCCAATCCTCTATCTAGAACACTCAATAACACAAGGGAACACTTACAAGCTTTCCCCCGGAGCAGAGAATATTTGGAAAAAGTAGACTTGGATGGAGAGATCCTTTGGGTAGAAGTGTGGAAAATCAATTGCTTATATCCCCAAGCAAAGAAGTGATTCTTCTATCCACAACATTCAAAAACACAAAAAAAGACCTGTAAATTTATCATCCATTCAAATTAAGAGCCAAAACAGGTTTTTCTGTGAATGACAGAGAAGAAAAATGGCAGAGGCTATTGTGTCCTTTGCTGTGGGAAGGCTAGGTGACTTGTTAATCCAAGAAGCAAGTTTCTTACATGAGGTGAGTGACAAAGTTGTGGAAATTCGGACTGAGCTGAAGCGGATGCAGTGTTTTTTGAAAGATGCAGATGCAAGACAAGATGAAAATGAGGTTATTCACAATTGCGTTGTGGAAATTAGAGAGGCTGCTTACGATGCTGAAGACATCATAGAGACCTTTGCCTCCAGAGTTGCCCTGAGGAGGAGGAGAAGCAGTCCCCAAAACATCTTCAAGAGGTGTGGTTGGATCTTCTTTGAATTTATAGCACGCCAGAAGGTTGGGACAGAAATTGATGCCATTAAAAAAAGGGTCTCCAATCTCACTACAAGCTTACAAAAGTCTGACATAAGGAGCATTACAGAGGGAGAAAGCTCAAGTTCCAGAAATGAGAGGCCACAACAGGGTAGGCCTACTTACTCCCACCTTGATGATAAAGATATCATTGGGGTGGAAGAAAGTGTGAAGATTTTGGTGGAACAGCTGGTGGAACCAGACAGGAAATGGTCAGTTGTGGCCATATATGGTATGGGGGGTCTGGGAAAGACCACTCTTGCTCGGAAGGTTTATCATCATGTCCATGTTAAGCATCATTTTGACCATTTTGCTTGGAGTTCCATATCTCAACACTTGGACAGCAGGGCTGTTGTAAGAGGAATACTGATCAAATTGACATCTCCTTCTGAAGAGCAAAGACGGGAAATTGACAACATGAGTGATGACGAGCTATTCAAGAGAGTGTATAAAATTCAAAAGGAAAAGAAATGTCTAGTGATTCTTGATGATGTGTGGAGAAAACAAGATTGGGACAGTCTAAGACCTGGCTTTCCACTGCGAAAGGAGGGCAGCAAGATAGTGATCACCACTCGGAACAAAGCTGTGGCTTTACATGTGGATCCACCAAATGTCTTTTTGCACCAACCGAGGTTATTAACTGAGAAGGAGAGTTGGGAGCTTCTACAGATGAAGGCACTCTCTACAGGTATTTTTTATCCATCTCCAAAATGTCACTATTGGTTTTCAGATTCCAAATTTTGTTATTTTTATTAGGCTTTCTCAACATAACAATACTCCGTTTGGGATATCAAAAAATAATAATAATAATAATAATATAAGTGGAAGTCAGTATTATTGCAATTGATTTTGCATACTCTAGAATACTTTATTAAAGATATAAGGTCAATTGCAATATTTTGAAAATTTTATTAAATAGAAATCTATTTTGGCCATTTAGGTACTATTTTAATTTTTTGCTTTTAGCAATAGAAAAAAAGAGAAGTAATTCCTACTACAAAACCGTTGATTCCATGCTTAGGAAGCATATTCTATTTTTTTTTTAATAGGAGAAGAACAATTTTAACTTTTATTTTTTATTTTTTATTTTTGATAGGTAAACATTTTAAAAATTAGTTAAATAGCTGTTTGTGTTCACCAAACAGTAAGTCCCTTTCTTTTTTTCAATGTGTGGGAAAATCAGATTAAAAAAAAAAATGTCATCCATGTTTGAGAGTTGTTTTCAAAGATCGTACTTGACTTTCAAAATATTATCTTTTAGTAGTTTAGAAGCTCCTCCAAACAATGTTTAGATATTTTTCCAAAAATAAATAAATCATGTTAGAAGTATGGGACCCCAAGTTTAGCTCCAAACATTCCATTTAGAAGCTTTTCTAAAAGGGCCTACATATAGTTGTCAAGTTGCAATTAGGTCTACACTTTTAGCAGTTTAACCTAACCCAACTCGACTCAATACAAATTAAATTTTAGTCAAGACTTATGTATTTTGCATTTTATTTTAAAGCTTTTGGTTCATTCTATTGTTGGTAGCATATGATTGTAGTTGTGAAGATGAATGAGCAAATGGATGTCATAAATTTACATATTACCATATTAACATGTTTAAGTTCTAGAATTCTAGTCAAATGAATTTTATCTGTTGTTTTTAATTTGTTGAATATGAGTTGTTTGGTAAAAGATTTAGTGAAATAGATCTTATAGATCATTTTGGTCATTCATTCTTACCCAAAATTCCATCTACAGTCTTTAATTTCCTGAATATGCGTTGGTTGGTAAAAGATTAAGTGAAATGGATGTTATGCTTATATAATAGTTAGGTTAATTTTGATGTATCTTATAATTCATTTTGGTCATTTATTCTTACATCAGTTAGAATTTTGATGGTCAATGATTAATAAAAATATGTCAAAAGATTGATTTAATGTGGGTTTAATCAATAGTCTAATCCTTATTAAATGTATATAAAATTTGTTTACTTGTTTTTGGACTCATCACAACCAAATACAACCTGATTTTATAACCAACCCAAATTACTCAACTCATCTGACTTGCATTATATTAATCGATTTGAGTCTAACTTGATTCCAACCCAAGTTTGAAAAAATAGCTTAGATTGAGCTTAAATTGGGAAGCGGTGAACATTGGTTTGGGTTGAGTTTTGGGAAAATGAGCTTCATGTTTAAATTGAGCTTGAGCTGAGTGTTAACCTAATCCATAGGACCTCAAATTTGACCCTTACTTTTAAGTAAAAGAGAAATTAATTTGTGCCTTAGGTTGGCTTGGTAGCTCAAGTCCATGTGACTTTGGATTTTTGGCTAGGTAGGCGTCTCATTTATTTATTAAAACTATATAATTTTGTTATTATTGTTGTAAGATTATTAAATTACCATATCAGTAAGGGTACACATATATCAACCGAAAATTAATGTATTTAGAAGATTACAAATTATGATTTTGTATAAGATAAGTCATTCATAATCAATGATTATCTGTAAATATCAAATGATATGAGCTATGGTGGGTATGATTTCCTTTTTCACAACAAGTGGTTACATTATTAACATCTTTTTTAAGTAATGTGCTCTTTATATTATTTATTACAATATTCACAATGAATGTTTCATGAATTTGTAGGTTCTACCCTTAACAAGGATATGGAGGAGCTAGGAAAGAAAATGGCTAAACGTTGTAATGGGTTGCCTTTGGCAATTGTTGTGCTTGGAGGACTTTTGGCCACTAAACCCTGCACATTCAATGCCTGGGGAATAGTAGATCGAAATATTAAATCATACTTTAGAAGAGGTGATGGCAATTCCAAGCAACAAAGTAGTGAAGTGTCAGATGTGTTAGCTTTAAGTTACCGAGATTTGCCATACCATTTAAAACCTTGCTTCCTCTATTTGGCTCATTTCCATGAGAACTATAAAATACCAACAAATACTTTGGTTCGGATGTGGATGGCTGAAGGAATCATACCTGAAATGCCTGACAAAGGGGTGGGAGAAGAAACAATGGAGGATGTTGGACATCAGTATCTAGATGAGCTAATTGGAAGGTGTATGGTTCAAGTGGGAGTAAGAAATTCAAATGGAAGAGTCAAAACTTGCTGGTTGCATGATCTTATGCGAGATCTATGTTTGTCAATAGCCAAAGAAGAAAATTTTCTTGATATTATCAATCTTCAGCAAGTGGAGACATTTTCATCTTCTATGGTAACAGCATCCACTTCAAATAAAGTCCGAAGATGTGCCATTTATCTGGATCAATCCGTTCCTATAGAGAATGTAGCAAAGGCAAGACTAGTCCCTGAAAATAGAGATGACGATGTTAACAACTATGTCAATTTTAACCCAGAAAATGCTACACACCTCCGATCTCTTCTAATATTCTATCCATCAACACCAAATACAGTTCATTGGATGCTGAGGAAGCTGAGCTTGAAGAACTTCAAATTATTAAGAGTATTGAGTCTTGAGAGACTTTCACTGGAAGAAAAATTACTAAGAGAAATAGGCAACCTCATACACCTGAAGTATTTGAGTTTCAGGGATGCTAAGCTGTTAAGCTTCCCATCATCTATAAAAAATTTAGGTTGCATCCAGACGTTGGATTTACGGTTTTGTAATGATGATAACCTTGTAACTTGTACTAAAATAGGTGATGTGATATGTATGATGAAATTACTAAGACACCTCTACCTTCCTAGATATCTTTATGTGGGTACTAGTAAGGTGCAATGGGACAAATTGAGCAACTTGGAGACGCTAAAAGCCTTTGATGCAAGACAATGGGCTGTAAAAGATTTGGTCCAATTGACCAAGCTTCGGAAATTGAAGATAAATAATCTCAACAGCTTTAAAGAGTTGGAGGTAATTCTCAAGCCCCCCTGTCCTTTTTCACTTCATTCCCTGGTTTTGGATGAGGTGAGCACCAAAATGGAAGAAACGGATCTAAGGCAATTATCAATGTGTCGACATCTTTATGAGCTATTCTTGGGAGGAGAAATAAGCAACTTGCCCGGGCACGGCCACTTCCCTTCAAACCTCACTAAGTTAACCTTGTCTTATTCTCTCTTAAAACAAGATCCCATACCGATTCTGGAGAGGCTTCCTTACTTGACAATCCTACGCTTATTTAATTCATATGATGGGGAAGAAATGGTTTTCTCTGGAACTGGGTTCCCTCAACTCAAATATCTGCAACTCTCCTATATTGAATTCTTAAAAAGGTTAAGGGTGTGTAAAGGTGCAATGCCTAGTCTAGTGAGTTTAACAATCCATAGCTGCATGTCATTGGAAGCGGTTCCTGAAGGACTGATACACATCACTACCCTTAACGAATTGAAGTTTGAGTATATGCCCATAGAGTTCATGGAGAGGCTTCAAGTGATACGTGGAAAAGAAGGGGAGGATTTCTACAAAGTCAAGCACTTGCCTTCCATCGCATTCAGTGCAATATCTGGTAACCCATTTTTATACATACAACTTCTAATTGCAGAATCTCACTCTGTCCAAAAATTATTTCTGGTTATTCTGTTTGTTTATTTAAACTTCTCTCGTCAACTGGCTGCCTAAATACAGAATTAAAAAAAAAAAGATTAAATGTAGGTGTTTTTGAATTTGATTGTTTGATTGATTGTAAACTCCACAAACAATGGATCAATCTCTGTATGTTTGCACTAAAGGCACATGTTATAAAGATATTGAACTATTTATGGAATTACACACAGGTCTGTTGCATGACAAAAAACAGCTTGCTTTCCTTTGACCCTTGTATTTCAATGTTCTGTTATTGGCAGAAATTGAGATGAAAGTGACAACATACTCGATCTTCTGAAGAAGCAACTTACTACTTGTTACAAATGCATGGCCAAAACATAATGCCATTCCAATTTTGTGAAAGCAGCTAATCAAAATCATGAATTTGGACAGTAGAACTGATGAGAGATTGCTATTTGATGCAGAGGATGATGTTTATCAAATGCTTATGAAGATCTTAAATAGTGATCCAAGTGACAACATGAAGATTCTAAAGGCACTTATAAATGCCGAGGACGATCAGTTGCCACTTCTTGATGGCTCTACAAATAGAAGGGTTTGCTCTCCAAGCACATTACTGCATCACCAGTGCACTTCATAGTCATATATAAACAAATTACTAAATACTACTTTTAGTAACAGTTTACACTCAGAATTGAAGTTTTAATATACTCTTTCTTTATATATATATATATATATATATATATATTTCATTTTGTTTTGTTTTTGTTTTCTTTTTTCTTTTTTCTTTTTTTGGGGTGCAAAACAGGTAAAATTGGAGGTGCTGAAGGGGAAGAATGTGTTTCTGCTCATATCAGGCCTAGACTTTCCCACTGAGGATCTCTTACTTCTCAAACATATTCACAAGGAATTCTGTTTGGAGCGGAGTTTGATACATAGGCGGCATGAGTTTATGTGGATCCCAATTGTGGATCATTCTTTTAAGTGGAAAGATTCTCAGCAGCAAGAGATGTTTGAGTGTCTGCAGGCCTCAATGCCATGGTATTCGGTCTGCACTCCTGCACGCATTGATAAGGCAATCATCAGGTTCATCAAGGAGGAGTGGCACTTCCAGAATAAGCCCATCCTTGTGGTGCTAGATTCACAAGGAAAAGTGATGAACCGTAATGCTATTCACATGATGCGGATATGGGAGGACACCGGCTACCCATTCACCAGTTCGAAAGAGAAAGCTCTGTGGGGGGCAGAGACTTGGGGGCTTGAGCTGCTGGTTCATGACGTACACCCAACCATACAGAACTGGGTAATTATCCACCTTTACTAATCTAAACACACAGTTACTTGAGTATGAATAACTTCACTTATACCTATTTGAGACCAATCTCAAACAATTTTTTGGGACATTGGGAATTTTATTTTATTTTATTTTATTTTTTGTTTCATCAGATCAAAAAGGGAAAATTCATTTGCTTGTATGGAGGGACTGACATGAAGTGGATCCAAACATTCACAACCGTAGCAAAGGAAGTTGCGTCAGCTGAGCGGATCCCCTTAGAAATGGTGTACGTGGGAAAGAGCAACGTGGGAAAGAGCAACCACAGAGAGCGAGTCCTACAATGCATAGCATTCATCAGTATGAAGGAACTGAGCCACTGGTGGTCAGACCGCACCATGGTCTGGTTCTGGAGCCGGCTGGAGAGCATGTTATTCTCCAAGATCCAGCTAGGAAGGGAGGACGAGAAGGACCCCATGTTGGAGGAAATCAAGAAACTGCTCAGCTACGACAAGGAAGGAGGATGGGCTATGCTCAGCAAGGGATCCTCGCCAATTTTCAGTGGTTCCAGCGCCACTGTTTTGCCTACCTTCTTGGCGTACCATGCATGGAAAGAGCAGGTCCCGACGAAGGGTTTTGATCAGGCAGTCATGGATTACCATGACCAGCTTCGCAACGATTCTGATTACCCGAAGTTTGATTTTATTGATATTGAATGAAATCTTGTATATATTTTTAAAATCCATTTATAAATACTAAGTAATTTAAAAATGAATAATCTTTTTACTAAGTTTAAATAAATTTAAAAAAGAAGAAAGAAAACCACCTTCAAACCAATTAAACAGAGTATCCTGAAACACTATAAAGTATACACCGATAACCAAACAGGCCCCTGGAAGAGCAGCCTTTAGCCTTTCTCCCTCTCATCTGCAGAAGCTCTTTTCCTCTTCCAACAATGACAAGATGTGCAGATTTGAAGTAAAAATTTTGTCAATTGGATTTGTATAACTACAACAACATGGTTGAGGTTGCCAAAGCAACAAGTCAATAATTGAACTCCCCATGGCGTCACCGGCGTGGATGTGCGCCACAGAGGAAGCTCCCTGCTTCTGCCAAACCAGGTGCTCCTCTCTGTGTCTCTCTTGCTGGTGTGGGTTGGTGTCCGAGAATTGGGTTTGTTTTTAATTTCAATATTAATAACAATTCTAATTTTCATAAAGTTATATATATATATATATATATATATATATATAGAAGTTGAAAAGCTTATATTGAATTTTTGAAATAACTCACATTAAAGGTGTGGTTTTTAACCTTTTAAAGTATTAAAAATATTAAAAGTTTTTTCTAAAATCACTATAAAACGAGTTATAAGAGTTTTTTTTATAATGATTCTAAGAAGCATTTTTTAACTTTTTTAATATTTGAAAATTTTTATCATTCGAATATTAAAAAAACTATAAATATTTCCTAAATTCCCTATCAAATGCACTCTAAATTTAAATTTTGACCTTCCTCATCCCACATCAAAAATCTAAGGAAATTAAAACAAGTTTATAAGCCTCATTCAATCACAATAAATCAACTGACCTTTGGGTCATGATAGGTAGTGCGTGGAGTGGTCCGTAAACAGTAGCCCACCTTGCGCCTGTAAAGTTCTTTTCTAAGAAATTTGAATTTTGTGGATTATAAAGTTGATAGGAATTATTTTTTTTTTCTTTTGAGTCTAAATGACCCAAAATATCAAAACTCAAACTTTGGATTTTAAAATATTATCATAATTGGTTCTTATCTCTCATCCCATTTTGTGCCAGCAGCCGCCACTGCTGAGAAGAAGAAATTTCCAGGTATGAAGATGATTTTAGAAAGATGGAGGTTTTTTCATCTTTTGGATAAATATATGGAAGCAAAAAAATAATGCAAGAAATCAGAGCCAAAAAAAGGGACTAATTGGTTGCCTTTACATCATGATAAAAGTGTGGATTAAGGCTCAATTTAAAAAGTGTTTTAAGAGATAATTCAGAAAAAAAATTTTAGAAATTGTTTTTTGAAAATTGTTCTCAAAATAATAGTTTGTTTAAGAGTTGAAAAGTTTTTAATCTGTTTTCTATATTTTTAAATATGTATTTTTTTAAAAAATAATTTTATATTTGTATAACTATTGTTTAAAATTGTTTTTAGAAAATAAGTTGTTAAAAAAATTAGGTTAATCTGATATATGGTAATCACCCTAAAAGGGGGTGAATAAGGTGATGGTTTCTTTTTGCAAATTTAAACTATATGAATATAAGAGATAATTATATGTAAATATATAATAAACAATATAAAGACAATTGTACATAAATTAAAAGAGTAGGGAAGAGAGAATGCAAACACAAGATTTTATAGTGGTTCGACGCAACCCGGCCTACATCCACTCTCCTTTAGTTTCAATCCCAAACTTGAGGTTCCACTAATTCAAGGCTTTCAAATCAAGCCTTCAACCAATACAATTGAATTATGGTTCCAATTCACCTTTTTGGACTTTTGGTTCTAAGCACCCTTTACATTTTTTAAGAGATATCCCACTCTTGAACAACCCCTCAAGTGATACCCCACACTTGAGAAACTTCCTCTCAAAGATTTACAAATAAATGATTTCATAATATTTTAGTACAAAAACTTTAAACTCAAAAGATACAATTTAAAATTAGGATTGAATGGTGCATTAAAGATATGCAAGTTTTAGAACAATGGTGCACTCAAAAACACTCTTCCAAGGTTCAAATATATTCAAGAAAGGTTTGGGAAGTTAAGTTTATGAAACAATAAAGATTGAAACCTTTTTATAGAAAAAAAAAAAAAAGTCAAACTAGCTATTGGGGGTTCAACCGGTCGAGTTGAGGGTCGACTGGTTGACTAGCCATTAGCATTTAATGCTTGGCAGGTGACCGTTGGACCTCAACCGAACCTCAACTGGACCTTAATCGGTTGAACAACCATTCTGGAAGAAAGAAAAATTTTTGTGCACCCTCGACCGGTTGAGCTGGGGGTCGATCGGAACTATTCATCCGGTTTAACCAGTTGAGCCATTTTTGGCTCAACAACCAACTTTTTCAACTTAAAACCGTTTAAACAAGTTTGAAAAACATTTGACACAAGATTTTAATTGAAAACATGAAATCATCCAATTTTAAAAATATTTAAAATAAAATAACTTTTGGATGATTTCGATACATAAGTAAAGAATGTAATGTATGAAAATCCTAGTACACCAACAACCTTACAAAGAAATCTTATGAAGCTTGGGTCTTAAAAAACACTTCTCCTTGAGGTGATCTTCTTCTTCATGATTTTTCTTTGGTTTGATTTGTCTTTGTGATTGCCACTTTGGAAATCGTCTTACCTAATCACACTTAAAATATAATCATTAGTTTTAAACCTTATTTTGTTATCATCAAAACCGATATTAACCAAACATTGGTTTCACATAAGTGAAAATAACCAATGTTTTGAAAATTGAACAATCATTGAACCAAAAAAATTTTAAATTTATTGGTTTGTCAGATTGGTGATCGAACTATGATGGAACTAGTGATATCATAAATATATAGTTTATATTTTATTAAAATTAAAAATAATTATAAATATTTAAAATATGTATAAATAAACTTAAAATCAATAATATTTATTTTTCATGTTTATATATATATAAATTCAAAGTATGTATATAGAGGATTTAAATAATTCAAACTTTATCCTAATTCTCTATTGAGGATAAGCAATAGGGTAAGTGAAACAAACTTAAATATAGAATTGGAGGCTCTCTCCAATAATACACATGGAATCTGGCACACTCAAATCAAACAAAAGGATGGAACCCCTTTGCACATGGGAATCTGGAACACTCAAATCATGCAAAAGGATGGAACATGAGGCCGGCAAGAGGGGTCTGCAGTTGGCACCAACCCTCAGCAAGGTCAGCACAGCACCGGCATATATAAAATATATTTTCAGAAATGATTTTTTAAATCCTATCTTCGAAAATGTTTCCAAACAAAACCTTGCTTTCTCAAATTCCTTCAACTCTTTCTCAATTTCCCCAATGATCAACATCACAAATCTCCCACATTCAATCTTCTCTTTCAACCTCCCTAGATTGAATTAAACTAGTTAATCATATTTTTAGAACAAAGAAAAACCCACTGTTTGAGTGGCCGCTGGATTCATTACTTTCTGAAAATATTTTATGTTTAAAGAACAAAGAAACAAGGGGAAATATTATTGAAATATCCAATTTTCTTCTACACAACATATAGACAATAACAAAAGGGCACAATGAGGACCAATAGAAACACAATCCCAGATTTATTAGTCACAAACAAGGCCAACACACCAATTAAAAAGAAAAAAAAATCACAGGAATATTGTCTTGAGATCACAGAAAGTCAAATTGCATCTAGTACCACACTTCTTCTGCTTGATAAAATAGGATGTATAACATGAGCCGTCACTCACAAGTACAGCAACTCCCATGTATCATTACTTCTTCATAATCTACCCCCTTGATGGAGTCCATGAGCAAGTTTGTCTTGGAAGATTGCTGCTTGTCTTGAGGGACCTAGCAAATAAACACAAAATCATTAGTAGAAGCACTTCTTAAATTATCCACCAAGAACATAACATTTCTGATAAGTCAACACACCAATCTTATAGAAAAATTCATAGGAATATTGTGTTCAGATCACAATAAGTTTAATTTCATGTTGTAGTACTCTCACTATAGTTCACAAACAATGTTCTAATTAGGCTAACTGCTTACAAGTAACAACTCACATTTAGCTTTACTTCATCGGTAAGTCTGTCTTCAGTGGTTGTTGCTTTCCTTTAGCCTTTAGGTACCTGGTAATTAAACATAAAATCATGGTTAGATGCACCTCTCAAATCATCTGCACAGAACATTGATATACTAGGGTCAAATGAAATGAAGAAGTTGATGTCATCCTTTTTTTTTTCTTTTTTAAACAAATAAATTTATTAAAAAGCAGTGTGAATATTGGTTGAGAAGGCAAATACTTATTTTTCATATCATGCATAGAACTATGAGCAATTCCATAACTAGGTCAATCTGTGATAAAACCATGTTCTTTTGGTGCAAAGAAAAGGATCTTGAATAATTTATAAAAAAAAAAAAAAAATTGATGTGTTTATGTATATAGAAAGAAACATGAAAAGGCGCAAATGAGTTTCCAAACACTTTCACCAAATGATTGAGATGGCGCAAGTCTCTTTACGAATTTTCTAGGCATATTCTGAATCAGCAAGACCTTAAGGGTAGTAATGTACCTTAGTCCTTCAGGAACCATACTCCAATACTTAAATCCTTAAGACTAGGCATTGCACCTTTATTCACCCTCAACCTTTTCAAGCGGGGGGCATCATAGAGAGTCAGATGTTTGAGTTGAGGGAAACCATCGTATGCAACATTCAATAATCGAAGGATTGTCAACTTAACAAGTCTCTCCAAAATTCCTATTAGATCTTCATTTAGTTGAGAATACTTCAAGGTTAACTTGGTGAGGTTTGGAGGGAAGTGGTGGTGCGTAGGCAAGTTGCTTATTTTTCGATTCAGGTGTAATTTATCAAGTTGTTTACATGTCGACGATTGCATTACATCTGTTTCTTCCCTTTCAGTGCCTACATTGATCAAAACCAAGGAACAAAGATGACTGGAAATGGGACAAGAGAGTTTGAGGATTACCTCCACTCTTTGAAGCTTTTGAGATCAATCATCTTCACTTTACGAAGCTTGGTCAATTGTGCCAAATCTTTTACGACCCACTTTCTTGCATTGAAGTTTGCTAGTGTCCCCAAGTTGCTAAGATTGTCCCATAGCACTCTACCATTATGAATATTTATGGGAACGTAGTTGGTTTCAGGAAGGTAGAGGTGTCTCGGCCATTTCATCCTGCATTTCACATCATGTATTCTCCAACAAGTTAGGGCAATGTGAAACTGTAAATCCAGTGTCGCATGCACCCCAAATTGCCTACAGATGATGGGAAGCAGAACAGCCAAGGTTCTTTCAAACTCAAGTATTTCAAGTGTATAAGGTTGCCTACTGCTCTTATTAATTTTTCTTCCAAAACAAGTCCCTCGAGATTTAACACTCTTAATAATCTGAAGTCCTTGAAGTCCAATTCCCTCAGCATCCAGTGGACTACATTTGGTTGGCAACTGAATGTTAGAAAAGACCGAAGGTGGGTATCATTTTCTATATTCAAATTGACATACCTATTAGCATGCTCATCTCTATTTTTAAAAACTGATGTAGCCTCTGCTAGACACTCCACAGGAACACCTTGATCCAAATTTATGGCTCGTCTTCGGACTTTCTTTAGAGTGGTTGCTGTTACCAGAGGATGAAATGGTTTCCTCTTGCAGAAGATTGGTAATCTCAAGAAGAGTTTCTTCTCTTGCTTTTAGCAAGCACAAATCTCGCATAAGGTCATGGAGGAGACAACTTTTCCATTTGAACTCCTTGCTCCCACTTGAACCATACACCTCCCAATTGGCTCATCCAAATATGCTTCTGCAACATCCTCCAATGTTTCTTCTCCCATCTCTTTTTAAGGTATGCCTGGTATAATTCCTTCAGCGACCCACATTTGGACCGAAGTATCAACTAGTATTTAATTCATAATCCTCAGGAAAATGGCCCAAAGAAAGGAAACATGGTTTTAAGTGGCATGACAAATCTTGGTAACTTAAAGCCAACACATCTGACACTCCTTTGCCTTCTTGCTCATTGCCTTTGCCTCTCAAGCATGACTCAACATTTCTATGCCCCATCTCCCATTCATAGAATGTGTGTTTTGTAGCCAGAAGCCCTCCAAGCACAACGACAGCTAATGACAACCCCCCATAATATTTAGTCATTTCCTTTCCCAGCTCTTCCATGTTCCTGTTAATGATAGGATCTACAAATTCAAGAAGAGATTCATTAGGATTTAGGAATATTCTGAGAAATATTATAAGAAAAATGAATTACCTAAGAATCACAATATTGTAATATGCAGAACTTATTATGCAATTCAGAACATGTTGTGATTTATGAACTGATTTAAGGTAAAATAAAAAATACAAAATACAAACAATAATATACTAAAATGGGCAAAATTTAAGAAATAACTTGCATAAAAAGGAAAAGTGTTCCTTTAATTTTAAAATGCAAATTTTGAAGCTAGTTTTAAAATCAAATTTCTTTGTTTCAAAAATCTTTTATTGATGCTTTATTTTGAAACGTCCAAGTGAACCAATCATTTCATCTTATGTGTTCAATTTGTGATGATATGTGAGATTCATCGTAGCATGAGCAATTATAGTGTTACAACGCCACTGCCAATCATGGCCATACTTCACCGCCATCCCTTAAGCTTCTTCCACCACCATGGTTGGAGAATCCCTCAAATCAACGCTGCCCCACTTCAGAACCTCCATTGAAGCACCGTAAAAAAAGGAATTTAAAAAATAATTATTATTATTACATTAATTAATTTTTATTTATTATTTTATCCTAGCATTGATTTTAGAAATACTTGGCTCCAAAAGAAAAATATAATCCCACTCACTCCCTGAAACTTGTAAATGTGATAGAAATGGATGGAGAGCATTTCTAGCAAATAAATAAAGGTTATTTGTTTTATTCGCGAAATATTTTCATATAATTAATTTATATTTATAATTAATTTATCCTTCAAATTAAATTTTTTATTAACTTGGGTAGAAAGGGGAGGAGGAGAAAGAAAAAAACAAAAAATAAAATAAAAGTTGGGTTTGAATATATAATAAAAAATATAAAAAATTTAATAATTTTTTACATTTAATTCTCTATTTTCAGAGTGAATCAATAAGAATTTTTTATTTTTTTCCAATATTTTCTTACCCAGAACTAAAAATGTCTTGTTTTGTTTTGGGTTGGGCTTTTATTTATTGGGCCTGGCATTTGTGAACTTCAATATATAAATGACGACCCACCATTTTTTTTATATTTGAGTTTCCCTCCACTTCTGCCCCTCTTTCTCCCGCCAGATGCCGTTGCTGTAGAAGAAGAAATCCTCAGGTGATTTTCTTTTCCATTTTTTCTGAAAAATTTATTACAATTGACTTCCAATCTGTTTGTATTTTGAAATTTTTCGTTTTTTCTTTATTTTTTTCTTTGGTTGATTGAATATGCATTTAGTTTCAGAGTCCTCTAGGGTTTTCTCACTTCAGCTACTGAATTCTGGTGTTTCTTTGATAATAGCTGTAAAAGGAAGGTCATTCACATATTTTGAGGTAGGCTCTTCTGATTGACTGAAAGAAGTGGGGAAAAAATAGAAAATCTGAACTGGGGAATTGAGATAATTGTAGAATTTTCTTCAGATTTGTTTTCTTCATTGTTATTGTGTCTGCCTCTAATTTACAAGATGAATTAAAATGCTTTGGTTATTTTGTGATTTTTTTTTTTAATTTAACTTTAATGCAAGAGGAATTTATTTATTTTAGTCGGAACAAGTTAGGTTTAATTTATGAATAACCGGGTGATCTATTTTTCTTAAACCCCAGCATGACTCAATAGGCTTTTTTGGGCATCCACGTAATAGATTTGGGAATCCTTGATCTAGAATCTGGAGTCACCATCCCTCTTTCTTAGTCAATCATATTGCAGAAATTGAAATTTGGGATCATCTGCAGATTCTGTGATCTGATTTGAACTTTCAACAGCAAACAGAACTGATTTGAGCTTTCAAAGTGGAAGATGGGGTTCTCTGAATTGATTGCTATTGCAGCTATGCATGCTTTATTTTCTCTGGATCAATGGTTCTGTACTGCGCTAAATGTTGGACGATTGCACCTCCAAGCCTTCTTTGTTATTTTCTTCTAAATTAGATAATTAGGCACACTTTAGATTCATGGGTTTCTGATGGATTTTCATGCTGGCCAAAATTGAAATGAATTATAAAATTTTCTATTAAATTTGTGATTAAAAAATTACTATATTGAACATTTTGGAAGTGGCTAGAAATCATGACCCCCTGATTTACAAGTCAATTCTCATTATACAACAAACTTTGTGATGGCCTTTGTCGGTTTTCTGTGCAACGCTCTCTGTCTTGTATTAAGTTCAGTAAGGAGCACAAGGGACTGAGATCTCAGATTCATATGCCTGCAACCAAAAGTCCAAAAGTTCCCGTATCCAAACTATGAGACTGCTTAGGCCTTCATTTGAAATAAAAGATGATATGCCAACCACTAGGTACAACTATAAAAACTCTATTTCAGGGTGGAGTGGGAAACTTGATAGCAGAGAAGATGAACCTCTACCTGACATAGCAGGATCCTCTAGGATTAAGTGTAGGCCTTGGAGTAGTTATTTTTTAGTGGCTGGTTACTGCTCATGAGATTGAATAATGTGATTTGACCTAATAATTAATCATAATATTTCCCTTGGTTTGCATTTGCAGTCTTCCGGATATTGGAAGTTTTGACAGCTAAGTTAGATGCCAGCCTGAAATACATTGACCAATTGCCTTACTAAGCTGGCTTCACAAAGTTGGAAAGGACTTTAAAAATGGCACATTATTACAACATTGATGAAATTATTGTAGAGGAAGAGGTAAGCACTTTTATTTTCTCATACTAGATGGTTTTACTTGGAAAAAACCTTTCCCTGATTCTAATTTTTTACCATGTTTTGCATTTTATGACAGCTCGTCTCTGCTGTGTTCCAAAAAGCGGCAAATGGAGTTGGAATCCTTGATCCTAGTGCTGAAACAAACAGTGTAAATTCCAAGGCTCTGCTTTGTTTTGGGTGAAAATGACAGAAAGAAAGAATAATGCTTTAAATGGGATGCTTTCTAAATGATTTTTAAGAAATAACTTTTCCTAGTTCTTTCCAAGAAGCAAACAAAAGAAAACTGAAGCTAAGGGGATAATTTATTGCTGGCTTCTGATATTTTCCTGATTGTATTTTTCAGGTTGAACAAGGTTCAAAGGTAGAGCTGCCCTTCTGGCTTGCTCATGAGTTACTCCAGAGACAAGCAGTGACAATTCATGTTCCTGCCTGTTTCAATCAAAAGTAAACCTCTAACAGCTGTCTGGATTTTAACCTTAGCAACAGTAAAAGGCAGACTTTACATTGATCATATAGCATGTGCTCACTTTACAAATAGGTACATATATGACATGATTAGGAACATGTGGCCCATAAGTTATAGCTAAAAAACACCTTAGGCAACACTTGACCTTAGTCGTGCAGTTTATTTTCATCGATGGGACTCTCCCCTAAAAATCCATGAGGTGTTGTTGATCCATGGCATCATGCTCTAACATCCAACTGTTAAGGTTTGTTGTCTACATTATTTTATTTTTCCTTTCCATCTAAAAGAATGTGGCGGGCTGTTTCAAACAACTAGTTTCACTTTGCTGAGGAGTTCAGTTAACAAGATGGTCTGACCATGAACCCTTGCATATGTTTCTATCTAAAATATAAGCATGATGAATTGCCTGTTTCTGTACTAATAATGTGGCCTTGTCTTCCCCTTGTTGGACTTTAATACCAGAACCAGGAAGGAAATCCAAGCAGATGCTCCATGTGTGGATCTAAGGAGCCGATGTCCATATTTCTATGAACTGGGGTGCAAGGTAGCCCCATTGTGAGTTTCTCTTCCCATTTATTTACTTCTTGTGTGCATAGTTAACCCAGTCGATGATATCTTGTACCTTAAAACTAGATAATGTTAAGTTTCTGCTCATTATTGCTTAAGTTACTTGATGATCTTTTCATTCATTATTGCCTTTACATGGTGCTTCATCAAATTTAGAAGGATGGAACTCTAAGCTTGGGGAGTTCAATCTCCAAGATGTAATGCAAGGCTCCAGAAGTGAGACTACACTATACCAATTATAGTTATGTTTTTTTTTCATTTGTTGGGTGTATTGAGGTTATGTCCAGAGCATTTTTCTGACCCTTTTTCTGCAGTTGGGATGGGGGTTGGGCTGAGAGCCAATATATTCTAGGGCCAAAAGCTCCCAACCAAGCTGGAGGGAAACAATGGGGAATCAGTGGAGCATAACCTAGAACAAGCAATGAAACCCGCACAGGCACCTAGTTCCTAGTTTGTGATTATTGTCCATGATCTTCAAGTTCATTAGCTGGTCTCGGAGATCATTAGAGCAAGAGCAAAATTCTTGTATTGTTGCCTCAGTTTGCATAGCAAAATATCCTACTTGCCACATATGGCAAATTAAGCCCATGGTGCTGCTTTTTGATTTCAGAAGAGAACCTCCCCCAAGAAAACCATAAACTTTCTGTGCTGGAGCTCGAAGACATTCTTGTGAGATAGCAGAACTCCATCTTTCATCTGCCATGAACTTTCAGTTAAGGAACTGCCAGAGAAAGGATGGTTATGATCTGCAAACCTAGATCCCATCTTTCATCTGGACCATGCCTATGAATGATCAGAGCAATCACGATTCTACCCACCTAAATATATGCCCTCTGTAAAATCATTGTTCTTTCAAAATTTGTGAAACAATGACAACTCAATCGGAGTTGGAAAACAATGCAGAAAATCCTCAAAAAAAAAATAAAATGAGGAACAAAAACAAATTGACCTTTTGTTGATCACCATTTCTCCTTACATAACTTGATAACCATTGTGCATCTGACTTCAAGGTTTAATTGGGTTTTTGTCATTTAAAAACGCAGCTAGATGTTACTAAATGTTGAATTTACAATAATTACATTTCATGAGTTACAACATTGATTCTCATTAAGCTGCTTTGATGGTGGATAGGGTTGGTGATAGAACCATTGGATCCTTGCTCCTTCAGGCCTTTTTGAGCAGGTACAAGGAAGTTTTGAGCAAGGCACATACAGCTGCATCCACACCGGTTCCCAAAGTCTTGACACTTCTAACAAAAGAAGAAACCAATTGTAAGATTGATTTGACAAATTTCCAATATATTATTTTCTACTATCACCTCTCATATTTATTTTAACATTGTACATTTTGAAGTGTATGAGACAGCCCAATCCTCTATGGCAGCATTTAAGAAATGGCGGATGGGTGGACCCAGATTCCAGAGAGCTTCTGTTCTTGGGAGGAAGAGGAAACCAACTGATTAGCCGCCCCCATTCATATGACTGTCACGAAGAAACTACTACTTGGATATTGTCTGTAAGTGAAACATATTAATGAGCCATTTCGATTACATAAATCTGTGAGAATTAAGAGAATCAATGCAAAGTTCTGACTAGTACTTGAACTATTAGGAAGGAGGCTTCAAGCATCTTGAATAAAAAAACAATGGTGGTTGAAGTTGATTGGTGTTTGCACATGGAAATTGTTACCTAACTTTCTCATTGTTCTCGTTTTGGTACGAGTTTGAGACAAAAGCATCCTTGCAAAAAAAAAGTCTCATTACTTTTGAAAATATTCATTAATTAGTCTTCCAATCACATCGGCACCGTCTCAAGTAATGGTTTTAACACAAAAGGAAATTAAAAAAATTAATATATGATTAAAAGGATAATATATATGGATGTAATTTTTGTTTCGAAGACTGCTACTGAGACCAACTGAGCGACAATTTCATCAGTTTATTTGGAATTGAAGGCAACTTCCCACTCACTTTTATATATATATGTTGATTGATTGCAAGTCCCTTGAGGGTAAATTTAAGCATAATGATAAAATCAGTCCTCTTGAGGGTAAGTTACAAATCCCTATCCCGGGGTTGGACTAAATTATTACATATTTCTCCTCTATTATTTTATATTAAATAAAAAATTTATCCTTTGCCTTTTATCAATTAAAAAAAACCTCAAATAATTCAAAAACATAATTTTTTTTAAAAGAAAATTTAGTGTGTTTAACTTTATTTCTATTCAAGTGCTTTTAGACAAGTTTTCAATCATTTTTAAAATTTTTGTTAAAACATTTTTTTTTTTTTTTCTTAAAAACACTTTTTGAATTAAAAATGTTTTTTAAAAACACTATCAAAACGAATTCTTGTTCTTTTTTTGAACTTTCACCTTAACTTCGTTGGTTACTTTAAAATTTTGATAAGTTTAATAACTAAATTCAAAGTAAACAAAGACTTAAATTAGAGTTTTATATATATCAACAATAGGAAAGTTTTTGGCCCATTTTAGCTCTGAAGATGAAGCTAAATTCATAATTGTTAGAGGTAGAAGTTATAATTGTAAGAAATGTTTCACGAAATCATTTTTTGAATAGTTTTAAATAAAACTTTGATAGTTCAATTTTTTTTGGAGCAATAGGTTTTATTTGAAAAGTGTTTTAGAATAAAAATTGATGTTTTATAGAATAAAAATTTGTTTTGTGATGAGAATACCTTCAAATATTTTTAAAAATAAATTTTATCTATTTTGTTTTAAATCATTGTCTATATTTATATAATCAATTTTTATACCTCACAATTTTGGTTTTACTTATTTATTTTTTTTGGTAAAAAATTACCATCTCCCAATTTTTATAATTTTTTTTTATAAAATTATCTCTTCAAAAAAATGATTTCTCACTTTTTAAAAAGACGATTTTTTTATAATAAAAAAATATTTTTTTCCTTTCTTATCTGACAAAAAATTACAATAGATTTAAAATTATTTTTTCCATTATGACAGTTTAAAAATTTGCCAAAAATCCGATTTTTGTCTTTCAAATCCAACTATCCATATTTGATGTCCCACGACGTGCATCACAGAACGAACTGATATATTGACGTGGCAGCCTAGTGTACGGTTGGCGGTACTAAATTTATATATATATAATATTAAATAAACAGAAAGATATTTGGAGACGGATCCAGCAGAGCAGCTTGATTAGTAGTTGCCCACTCCACTTTTGCTCTTTTTCATTTCTTAAAAGTTAAAATATCCCTTCTCCAATGAAACTCCTCCAGAAGATATTTTCTTGATTAACTTCGTCCCACTACCACCACACCTCCACTTCAGCGCGTGCCCTTCAAGCCTCCCTCTCTGTCTCTTTTATCAAGTCAGACAAGTACGGAGAGATACATGCCTGAGAAAGCGGGATTCCTCACCATCGCCGGCCGAATCTAACATGGACGACGACGCCTCCAATGGATTCCGCCGCCACCGCCGCCGTCGCAGTCGACAAAGCTCCGCGACCGTTGATCACCGTCGAGCAGGTTTCGGCCCCGCGGACGAAGGAGATGACTCCGGCGGGGAGGCGGAGGAGGGCAGCGCTGAGGTTTGGGAGACCTTCAACGACAGCTTTCGGCAGGTGCAGTCCGTGTTGGATCGGAACCGCGTTTTGATTCAGCAGGTTAACGAGAACCACCAGTCCAAGATTCCTGATAATCTCGTCAAGAATGTTGCCCTAATTCAGGAGATTAATGGAAATATTTCCAAGGTTGTTTCGCTCTACTCCGATCTCTCCACCAACTTCTCCGGCGTATTTCATCAGCCACACGAGAACGAAAACGGAGCGGTTGTCGCTAAGAAAGGTAGTGTCAAGGGGAAGAACACGGAAGCTTGAGTCGATAAAAAATTTCTAAGGTTGAATTCATCTTATTTGTAAATCAGTTTCTGTTGTTGTAGTGTGTTTAGGTTTCAAATTACTGAATATCAAAACACTGCTTCTGTTTATGTGGGTGTTGGAGTCTCACTGTTGGTGTTCGTCTCGGTGGAAAACTGTTATGCTCATGCTGTGTTTGTTGTCCGTTGTTGTTGTGTTATAAGGAGGATGACTGCGGGACGGCGGGACCGACCCCATTATCTTCCTCATCGACTAATAGACAATTGAGGTATTTATGTTCTGTTTGTTTCTTTGTTATGTGTTTGCTCTTTGATATGGGTAATTGATTTAGTGTACCAAGATAGGGCTTTGTCTCTGACCTGAAAGAATGAATGAACGCAACTGAATCAGGACAGAATTGTTACTTCAGATGCTCTGTTTGTAAATAGTTTAGGTGCTCAGTTTTTTAGGGTGAACAGCATCATAGATTCATAGATTGATTAGATTCACCTTATAAAGTGCACTTGACAATTAAGTTCCTGCTCTGAAAGTCTCCTTGGAAAGTTATCTATTGAAGGAGGAGCAGAGTGGATACAATCACAAGTACCTCGGACCATAATTGTGAGGTATAAAAAAGGTTAAGGTTGCTCATCAAAAGGGGTAATATGAGGGAGTTAGGCCAAATTCTTGTAGTTTCCATTTGGAGATAGACCTTGGTTTGTGCCTTCAATGTTTTTTTCAAGACATGGGTGTTTGTTACGTTTGCGTCATATATCGTTTCAGTGAGCAATGAAATGTCGTGCTTATGCTGTTTGTTATCCTTTTGGTTATAAGGAAGAGTACAGCTGGAATGCTTGTTTTCTTGTTCGAAATTGCAGACCAGATGAGGTGTCTGGGTTCTGTTTGATTATTTGTGTTGCTTGTGATCTGTATCGTGTGATTGGGTTCACAGAAAATGAATTTCTTCATTTTGGACCTGAGCTTGCAGTTTCTAATAGAGTGTAAAAAAAAAGGATGTGTACAAGGAAGCATGAATTAAACACTGGTGCAAATGCCCTGTTAGCTATGGAAAAGGTTGTTCTTCCTCCAGATGGGTTAATGTTGACATTTGTTTAAAGCTCTTGTTGTGGATGAAAATAGACTTGTGTAGCTGAGCGCAAGTACATGGAATGGAAAAAAAGGGCTTTTTTGAGTAGTTCAATGAACACAACCAAGAAGTACCTTACTTGGGCATATGAAGCTCACTAAGCCATTTTTTGTTTGTTTCTTTGAATCAAAAAAGTTTTCTCTGTTCATGTTCTGCACAAGTGAAGCTAACCTAGTCATTTTGTTTCTCTTTGTATCAAAACAGTATTCTCTGTTCATGCTCTTGGAGGGCTAATATTTTCCCTCTGGAAATGGCCGGATGGAAGGAGATATATTCTCTTTAATCTCCTATTTTTCCCTCTTCTCTTGCATAATAACCCAGTCTTAAAAGAACTAAATTTTTTTTGGTGGTTATTAAAAGCTCCAAAATTCGCACAAACCAACTCGGATGAGAAGCTTCTTGTTCTTAACTGGATGTTTGGTTCTTGGAAAATTTGAGAGAAAAAATAAGAAAGAAAAATGGAAGAAAAGAAAAAGTATTAGAAAGAAAGAAAGATAGAAAATTTAAAGTCAACAAATTATTTTTATATATTTCTTCAAACTTATTTAATTTATTTTCTCTTTTTTACATAAAAATAAATTAATTTAAAAAAATATATATTTGTAATTTACTTATATTTGTTTTTATTTTGTATTTTCCGTGATAAGACAAACATGATACAATCAATTTTCTTTTCTTAGTAATGTTTTTTATGTCCTTATACTTTCCCAGAACCAAACATGACAGGAGTTTTGTTGCCTTGCACGGCATCTATACAAGTAATAAGTTCCTTTGGGGCATGTTCCTTGTAGGAACTGGCTAGAGGAAAATATTTCACTTTACCCATTATCTTCATGAGCCCATCTTGAATTCGGATTGCCTCAGCCTTGTTGTGGGTGGATTATTGTGTTGCGACTCAGAATGGACCGATTTTGTTTCTTGATTGTTGAACTTTGATGAATTTGTTAAGAGGACAATCTGAAACACTGGAAAGAAGTAAGAAATGATGTGGTAGGGAAATGTAGAGCATTCCAAGTAGGAGATAACGGTGTAGGAAATAAGACTGATCCAAATAATAAGTGATTTAGTGTGAGTCTAAGGTTCTATAGTTAGACATGGTGAAGAAATCGTCTTATGCCGTAGGCTAAGGCATGAATGATTGAGTGCAAGAGTGATTCAAGATTCATACTGTGGGATGCCATAGACTCGGGGAATGGGGCGATGAGTTAATTCGTTAGTTTTATTGATGTTGGTTGCATATTGTAATGCTTGACAAATTCTCTCAAAAAATTCATTGGGGAGACGGTAAAACAGTGGGGAAAATTCTATTACTTCTTTTACTCTCTCTTCTTTGTTTTCCCCCCACCTTGTCAATTCAATTGACCGAGGCCTTGCTCAAGGAAATTCGAATTTGATTATTTGCTGTTGAAGTTGGGGATGCCTTCACAATTTGCTACAAGTTGACATGCATTCTGGAGAACACCAATCGCTCTTTCTTCCCATACATGTTTAGATTCAAGGTCAGATCAGATTGGCATGGTGAGGACGTCATCGTGTATTTAGCTATTTTTCACTGGAGCTGCTAGAGGATAACCTGGAATGGAGCATTTGATGCCCAGTTATCATGGTCAAATGGAACCTTTGTAACTTATTTTCAACTGGAATTCAATAGTCTATAAGGCAATATATGTAAAAGTTACATGCTTACAAAGACCTATATTCTGAAGTTTTTTCATGTAAGGCCTTTTCCCAACTTCTGCTGAACACCATAAGAAAGTGAACCGAAGTTATCGGACTCGTCTCTGAGTTCATAATACATAATGATCACGTGGTACATGGTAACAATTTTATTATACAACAAAAGATGAAAACAGTAATTATAGAGGCAGTTCACCACTGTCTGAAATGACAACTTTTTGAGTGGGCGCCCCATTCCTACTTCCCAGCTCTTCAATTTTGTAGACCACCTCCATCCCGGAAAGCACCTTGCCAAACACAACATGTTTGCCATCCAACCTTCAAAAAAACAAATAAAGAAGCACGGTTACATGAGTTCAGAAACTTACACAAGCCTGTAAAAATATATTCTCAAACAGAGTATTTAATCATGCAAATCCATGTCCTGGTCCTGGAGGCAATCACACCAAGAAATTGTGTGAATCCAGCAAATCTATAATTCTGGATACCATATCACTTCAGTTTGTTAAGACCTGGGACATCACATACAAATGACACTCCCAACTCTTCTGAGAATATAAAACATTATCTAGAATGCCATTTGTCTACTGAAAAAATCCTACTAGTAAGGAGGAAATAGTTGACTACCAATGAGTTGCTACTGTTGTAATGAAGAATTGCGATCCATTGGAGTCGGGCCCAGCATTTGCCATTGACACAAGTCCTGTTATCAAAATGAAGAAGTGAACAAAGGATTTCTATTGAATACTCTTTAAAGTGCACATCATAACCAGTTAATTGCAACTTGTTTGAGTGGATCTTGCAAAGAAGAAACCTAGTCAACAGACTTTATATTTACCTGGACTAGTGTGATTCAGTTTAAAGTTCTCATCAGCAAACCTCTCACCATAGATTGACTCTCCACCTCGTCCATCACCCAGGGTAAAATCACCTCCCTGGATCATAAAGCTGGGAATAATCCTATGGAATGCGCTCCCTTTGTAATGAAGAGGTTTCCCACTCTTTCCCCTCCCCTTCTCCCCTGCAATGCATCATTAACAGGATCAGCCTAAAAATTATAAACCTAATTTAGAAGACATAGCATACCATCAAGATTATGACTTCAACCCTTTTCACATAAACAGAAAACTTAAGCCCAGTCCATTTCACACAGGTGCGTCTCCCAATGGAGCTGAAGTCTAATTGGAAAACTCCATCAACCTCCCCCTCCTCATTTTGGTACCACCCATACCCCAAATTTAGTCACTAAATGTACCATCAAGCCTTTTGGACTGTATTCTTTAAGAAATATAGAAAATAAATTGTATTTGTAGGTAAACCAATGAGTTCAAACTTATTTATTAGTAACAAGTGTATAATCAGATGGCCACCATAGCACCCAAAGGCCAAAAAACTGCAACATAATTACCAAAATTGGCGCATACTATATAAGCACAGGGGTATGGTCTTGACAAAAGGTAGCCAAGACATCATCTATGCAATGCTTTGTTACATTGATGATTAAACTTCTAGAAGTCACATTTAACATAGATCACTGAAAGAGTATTCTCCAAACTGCAATTAAAGTTGCGTCTTTTCTCCATGATGCAGTAAAGTAACAACATCCACCAATCATTAACATTCTTTCCTTTTTCGTTATACACAGTTTGGAGGATATATTTGACTGCTAACTGAGATCTTTCAGCAATAATCCGAAAAAATGGGGGATGTACTTCAGCAAAATGAAAGTAAGTAGTTTATATATATAATTAATGAAGGCATGATAAACAAAAGAAGGGGGCAAGAGTTACATGGCTACCCGTGCAAAGCGCCCGGAAGTTTTCTGAAAGACAAACATATAACAAATAATCAGATTATTTTCATGTACCAAATCAGAATGAAAAATTAGCAGTGTTATCCTCAGCATTTGGGTGCCATACCTATGGTTTTAGGAACTGTTTTCCCAAAGAGACCCATGGTAATGCGGCCTGAAAGCAAATAAATCACGAATATAAAACATCCTTACATAAACTAAGATTACTGGGAATCTAAATTTAAATATAAGCAAGATATTCACTATATTTCTAGTCAGTGAAAAAACCCTTAAACAAGTAACATAAGAATAAACATTTCAAGTAGAAGCAAATCCGTGCCGCCAATTGGTGAGGGCATGGTTCAACATCTCGTGAAAGTAAAACCATTTATATGTGTTCTATGAAGAATTTCAAATGAATCCATCCTGGTTTACTCTAAGCAGAAAAATCATCGACATTTGTTCTCCGAAGAGTTTCAAATGAGTCTATCCTGATTTACCACAAGCTGAAAAAAATCATCAGCAGCTTGCCCTACTAAGCATTTCAAATGAATATATCCTGATTTACTATAAGCTGAAACATCAGCAGCTCCTCTGTTGAATCCGAAACTTTTGCCTCTAGTGGAAGAATTTTAAGCGGATTTCAGCTCGGATATATTCAAATTCAATCCCCAATGTGTCAGCACCCACTCTCTAATTCCAATTCCACCATTACATCCCAAAAATTTCTCAAAACAGATGAGCCCAATTTTCCAAACATATCATACCAATGGGTTTTCCGCTCACTTCGACATCAAAATAGACTTTGTGTGTCACTCCATCTAAATCCTCCTTTGACTTGCTTTCCTGGAAAAAAAAAGGGGGGCATAACTAAATGAATCAACCCAGGCACTTGCATTTTTGGATTTACAGGTAAAACAAAACCCAAAGATCCATCTGCTTCAACTCAAAATAAATTCTGGAAAAAAAAAAAAAAATCTACCTTTTCAAGCGTGGTATTGATAGTCTTCTGCTCAATTGAGACTGTGGCACTCAATTGACTCTGCAATTGTAACAAAAAAATCAATATAAGAATAAAAGATTCTAATAATTTCATTCTTCTCACTTGTATAGACTCAAGAGTAAACCCTATTTCCCGATGAAAAATACCTAATTACGAGTTCAATAAATCCATCAATAACCAAATTTCAAAATCTAAATTGTACTCCAAACCCTAGATCCTACAAACCCCGTAACCCATGTTTGAATCGAAACAAACCAACCCAATTCACGAGCTCCATTCTGAAAGAATGAAGAAAATCGAAGGGAAAATGCCCTCAGAAATAGCTCGATTTCTTAAGAAGTTTTCTCATTCTTTCCCGAGAACCAAACAAAGTGGGGGAAAACTACAAACCAAGAATGAATACCTGAATGATTGCTAGGGTTCCAATCAGAACCATAATCCATATAACAGCCACTGCAATCAACCGTCTTGTCGCCGCCATCGACTCCAGACTCTCTCTCAATCTCTACTTTTTCAGCCCTAAGTGGAAAAACTGAAACTCCAATCAGATCCAAAAAAAATTATTTAATATTGTCTTTTTTTGGGGGGGGATATTAATTTATTTTAAAATTGTTAAAAATGAAGAGAAGAAAAAGAAATGGAGGAAAATCACAGGTGGCAGTTTGTAAAAACTTTTCTTCGAAACAAAAACAATTTTAGTTATATTTGTCTATTTGAATTGCAGGTCAATTAATGTAAAGTAATTTTGAAATCTCTTAAAAGTCAATTGTTGTCATTTTCATCGGCATTTAGTACTAGATTTGAAACCATCAATACCTAATCTCGGAACATAATCAAGTATAGAATTGACTTTTATTATCTTATTTTTCTGGTAGATTTATAATTATATCATTTTATTACTTCTCATAATTATGTTTGGATAGGGTTGCCTTTTCTTCTGGGAAATGTTTTCCTTGGATCTATTATTAGATTATTTATTGTATTGGAATTGGATTTTTCCAAATCTTCTCATTTCTTAGTAAAAAGGAAAAGTTTCTCACCATTTTGGTATTCATAGTAAGTTTATTTGAAATATATTTTGTTTACTTAGAAATTTAAAAGAGCGGGAAACCTCGACGGCCGTGACTCAACGACCCGATCCACACAGAAATGAGAAAACAACAATGTCAATAAAATAATAATAATAATAAACGCGTCAACGATCGACCTATAAAGACTCCGAAATCCAAGCAACGTCCGAGGAATTCCCAGAAACACTGAATTTTCACATTTCCCAAACACAGTTTCCGTTGACAATTTTGATGAGATGAAAACCCACAATTACAAGGTGTTTAAGTGCTTCAGCAGGAAGTTCAAGATCGGCGGAGTGGAGCCTCCGCCATATGTTAAGCTTATTTTTGCGAAATATTCCGGTGGAGGGACCCACATGGGGCCCGCCCAGTTCCGCCGCTTTCTGGCCGAGGTTCAGGGCCAGGAAGGTTGCACGGTGGCGGACGCCGAGAGGGTCATGGAGGAGGTTGCCCGCCGGCGGCACAACCACATTGGATTGACCGAGCATCAGTCTTGCGCCCTCACACTCGATGACTTCTTCCATTACCTCCTGTCCGATGATCTCAACCAAGCCATCAAAACCCAGGTCTTGGTTTTCTCTATCTTTCGAAATTCTCGCCCTGTTTTGCTGTTTGCTTCCTGAGAAAACACAAGAAAAAGAAAAGAAAAGAAAAGAAAAGAATTTCTTGATTGTTAATTTAGCTGTGTTGATGGATAATCTGGTTTCAGGTACACCATGATATGACTGCTCCGTTGCCACATTATTTTATCTACACAGGTCATAATTCATACTTGACTGGAAATCAAATCAGCAGTGATTGCAGTGATGTGCCAATCATAAAGGCCCTGCTAACAGGCGTGAGAGTGATCGAGCTCGATATATGGCCAAATTCCACCAAAGATGATATTCAGGTTATTCATGGAAGGTACCACTTAATTCCCAATTCGGATCATCTTCTACTATTAGAACTCTTCAGGTTTTTTTACAGATGAAGTGATCTCATTATCTGAATTATTCTAGGACACTAACAACCCCAGTGACCCTCATCAAATGCTTGAGGTCCATAAGGGAGTATGCTTTCATCGCCTCTCCATACCCTGTGATAATAACTCTAGAAGATCATCTTACACCCGATCTTCAAGCTAAAGTGGCAGAGGTTAGATTCATGTTGTTCATGGATTTAAATTTCGAAGCAAATTTTTCTGTTTGTCTTGTTTCTGATCAAGAATTGGTCTTTCCTCTAGATGGTTACTCAAACATTTGGGGATATGCTGTATTACCCTGAGTCCGGATGCCTAGAAGAATTCCCATCCCCAGAATCATTGAAGTATAAGATTATTATTTCGACGAAACCACCAAAAGAGGATGTTGAAGCCAAGAGAATCAAGGGAAAAGAAAATTCCTCGCCAAGGGAAAGGGATATATGTGAAGAATCATCGCAGAAGGAGGTGTCTGACCTACTAGCTGAACTGGAAGCTGCAGAGAGGGTGAGAGATGAAAAAAGAAACATATCTGAGCACAATTTCTGATGCTTTGCCTCACTTCAACTTTGGTTTTTGGTAGGAGAGTGAGAGCTACGAGTATGAAGAGAACAGCACCAGTGATGGCAGGTCAGGCCAGTCAGAGACGCCTAAATACAAGCTCCTAATCACAATTCAAGCGGGGAAGCCAAAGGGTGGGTTGAAGAATGCCTTGAGGGTTGGGAGTAACAAGATTAGACGTCTTAGCTTGAGCGAACAGGCGCTTGAAAAGGCTGCTGCCTCTCATGGAACCGATCTCGTGAGGTACTCATTCAACCATTCCGTCCTGCATACCTGCTAGTAGTTTGCCACTGTTATAGTTTAGATTTCAATATTATGCCTTTTCTAGGTTCACACAGAAGAATGTTCTGAGGATATACCCTAAAGGGACGCGAGTTAACTCATCAAATTACAAGCCAATGCTCGGGTGGATGCATGGAGCTCAGATGGTGGCATTTAATATGCAGGTTGGTTCAAGTTTCAGGTGCTGTGGATGAGAAGCTTTACTTTATAGTTCTCTTGATTTTTCCATTAGTATCTCTTCCTTGTTTGGTTAGTATCAACTCTCAACCATCAACAACTGAAAATTACTGCAGAAAGAATGCTTTTGCTTTCTTCAAAGTTATTATTAGCAATTGCTTTTCCTTTTCCTTCCTTCACAAGTTTCAAGCAGTGTTTGCTTAGTCGTATGCATTTATACAAGCACATACCTATATGGTAAGGTGAAGTTGTCTTTTGTAATGATTCTCTTCCTTCTGTATAGACATTATACGTTTGAAGCTCAATGGGTCCTTTAAAATGCGTCTACATAATAGTTAAGAGGAATTAATTACTTGTATGCTGTGAAAAACTTCTCCCCTTATCTGACATGACGAGAATATCATGTTTATATATATAGTGAGTTCCTCATAACTATATAAACGCATTATAAAGCCATGATGACTCATTGGACCTAGAGCGAGAAAGAACATAAGATTACAAATGGGGCATTAGAGCCGATCCCCGTTCTTGTGTGGGACTTCCTTTTAGCCTTTCTTCTACTCTTGCCAGTGGTTGTTTTCTTTCTTCCTTGAGAAGAAATTGATGGAAATGGAGGCAGTGATTCCTTGTCTCGACTTCAGATTCTTGTTGATAAGATTTGATTTATCTAAAACACTTTAACATTTCCTATTGTACTGATATCTGATATGTGAGCGTGTTCATGTAACAGGGATATGGAAAATCACTCTGGTTAATGCACGGGATGTTTAGATGCAATGGAGGGTGCGGCTATATAAAAAAGCCTGATTTCTTGATGAAGAAAGGTCCATGTAGGGAAGTCTTCAACCCTAAAGCAACCCTGCCAGTGAAGACAATCTTAAAGGTGACTCCATCTTTCTAGCTTCAGTATGAATTCTGTCCATAACCTCTCCTTAGTATCTCCCGTCACTGGAACAGGTGGGAGTGTACATGGGCGACGGTTGGAGCTTAGATTTCAGCCCAACACACTTCGATACATACTCCCCACCAGACTTCTACACAAAGGTTTGTTAGACTCAACACTTCACAGTATTTCCATCACAATGTCTTTTTTCAGGTTTACTTACTGCTAAACTACATTACAGATTCACATAGTTGGAGTACCTGCAGATAATACTAAGAGGAAGACGAAGATAATAAACAACAACTGGTTTCCAGTATGGGATGAAGCTTTTATATTCTCATTGACAGTTCCAGAGCTCGCTTTGCTTCGAATTGAGGTACGAGAACATGATAGATCCGAGAAGGATGATTTTGGTGGGCAGACATGTTTGCCGGTCTCGGAGCTCAGGCCTGGGATCCGCTCAGTTCCTCTGTTCGACAAAAAGGGGGAGAAGTATAAATCTGTGAGGCTACTCATGGAGTTTGAATTCTTATGAACTCTACATTGCCTTCCTTTCATACAAATTTCAATCACATTATAGGTCATGTACAAAAAAGAATGCAAGTCTTTATCATTTGATAGTGGGGATTTTTACTTGCTTTATGTCAAAGTTAAATGATAGATTTGAGAGGCATATTATGCTGCGTACCACAGTTTTTGGGCACTGTTTTATTAATTTGGTACCATCATGTAAGCTTTAGATATTCCTTTTACACTTATAGTGTAAATGCGTTCAAAAGCCCTCGAGATTTAATGGCCTCAAGCCATTACAATCAATTTCAAGTGTAAATACTCATGAATCCTATTCTAGGTTAAAAAGGTAGAGTTTGACTATCTATGAATCTGTGTCATGGTAAGGATTTTTTTCACTATGTTTGGTTTGAGGAAAGAAAAATAATAATAAAAAAAGGTAATTTTTTTATGTTTGGTATTATCATGAAAAAAAAAATTAAATATAAGTGAAATTAATATATTTTTAGATTATTCAATCTTTACATAGAAGAGTTAAAATAATAAATAAAAATAACCATTTTATTTTTCAAAAACCAGACATAATCTTTATAAATCTGACACCCATAAATTTTATAGTCCATGGCAAAGACATTGTGTTTATGTAAAAAAAAATTGTAATATTTCGCTTGGACATCCCATCCTGGTTGGAAAAATAAAGTTTAGCCGCCCTTAAACCCGTGGTCCACAAGCGAGATATCATAGATGTGACTAAAATTTTATGGAATCATGACAAAGAACTTTATAACCATGGCAAGGATATTGTCTATGCATTTGTAGTTAGAAATATCCAAAATGTAACCACCTATAAATTACATGACCAACAATAATGACATAATTTACATATCAATAGCGTAAAATATATGTCCTTTGGTAGCTACTCATGAATTCCTTGATCCATAAAAGGATCTCGTGCCTATATTCATAGTTGAAGATATAATGATGAATACGATTATGGAGGAACCATGTGACTATCAATCAAAACATTATGCCTATAACATAAAGATAAGCACAATCATAGTTTATATCTCTTGAAAAGAGAATGAGAATATCATCTCTCACATATTCGCAAATATATTTTAAAATTTAATGCCAAATAGGAATAATACTTGTTTTTATACCGACGCTAATATAAATACTTTTTGGGCATTTCAAAAATGAAAAGGAAAAAGGAAAGAAATGAAGCACAATCATGTAAGTTCTTCTACATAGAAGTCATGCTTTAGTAGCCAAAACCAGGTGTAAAGTAGTATCACAACGAAAATTAGGATGAGAGAATCACTTTATCCTTTGATTTCATATGAGGAAAGGTAGAAATGGACAAAAAAATATAAAAAATAAATGCAGAGGGTGATGGGGAATGAGCTTGTGGGTGGTGGACACCTTCCAAAGAAAAATCCCATGTGTGGGCTCTTTATTGTTTGTCGGTAGGTCTCTGCCTTTACTACATGATTACCGAGTTTACACTATGTAGTGCGTTTTTATAATAAACTAGTTAATCAAAGAAAAAGAAAATGATTCCTTTCCCATCTCACAAGCTTTTATTTTCTCAATTATTATACAATATTTTTTTTTCAATTAATTTTTTTAAAGAGGATTAATTAATTATTTTTAAGATTTGATAGAACTATTTCAAAAGAATGATATTAAAAAAAATTAAATAAGAATATCAAATATATTACTCTTCCTTTAGTATTCTTGGCTTCTTTCGTCTCTCCTAACCAATCAAATATATAAAATAAAATTTGAGGTCGTTCTTAATCTGATTTTTATTTTTAAAAAGTAATTTTTATATTTAATATTTAATATTTAATTATTTTTTATATTTAAAAATAAAAAATTATTTTATCTCTTTTTTTATTTTGAAGAATAAAAAAGTGTTTTAAAAAATAATTATGAAGGGATTTAACTACTCATAAATTTATATACGAATATCCAAACTTAAAATTTAAAATAATAATTTATATTTTTTAAAAAAAATGAGAATTTCATCTTCTTTAGAAATAAAAAAGGTAGCGCAACAAGTAGCACGTTGTGACCTATAGGGATTTTGTACCTCAAAATTCATACCTAATAAAGTCAAATCAAACTTATAACTTAATTAAAACTCTAATTAAACGTGGACCCTTCACCATAGATAAAGGTCAATTCGGGCCGGACACTTGGTTGGGCCAACGTGGCACAACAAAACAGTCAAGGCGGGCCCACAACTATCGTGAACTGTGGGCTGGCCCCACTCATCCAACCCCAATCATTCTGGGCTCAGCCACTCTCCTGAACAAATTTATGAACCGCAACAACCTCTCTCATTTTCCTCGAGAAAATCTCCATTTTCTCTGCTTTCTCTCTCTAGATTTCTCCGTCTCTGTCTAGTGTCCGCCATGTCCAAGCAAACTTACAGAGTCTGCTTCTGTTTCCGCCGACGCTTCCGCCTCACCGTTTCGGAGGCGCCGCAGGAGATCAAGGAGTTGTTCGACCGCTACTCCGAGAATGGGATGATGAGCATCGATCACCTTCAACGGTTCTTGATCGAGGTCCAGCAGGAGGAGAAAGCTACTGTTGAAGATGCTCAGGCCATTTTGGACAGTCTTCATGAGTTCAAGCATCTCAATATTTTTCATCGCAAGGCTCTTAATCTCGAAGCATTCTTTAAGTACCTCTTCGGCGACATTAATCCTCCGCTCTCGACTGCTCTTGGGGTAATTCTTGATTTTCGTTTTCATTTTTTTTTTTTCTGTACTGTGTTTGATTGTGAAGAAATGAAAAAGAATTCAGAATCTGAGGATGGAAAAAGGTGCTAAAATTAGCTCAAATGAGTTGAAAGACTTGCGCTGGGCTTGGTTAAGTGGGATTTTCTATTCTTTTTTTTTTTTTCTTTTTTTTTTTGTAGGGTCCTAAATTGTGAATATAATTCAGTTTAAAATTTTGATATTCTGGGAAAGCAAAGGGCGTCTTTATCGTTTGAATAAATTCGTTAGATGTGTTGATCGAGCTGATTCAATTTCCGTTAAGCATACGAGGTGTTCTTATGGTAATACTGGCTTGGTTTAGTTCGATCTGCTTTCAATTATCTGTCTAATTATTTGCATTCCATTTTAGTTGTTCTTGCCTTCTTGGTATAGTTGGTTATTGGTGATTGCCGTGCTATATTCTTCAATATTGTGGTGGGCGAAAGGCAAAATTTAATTATTGGTTCTTTTTCTTTAAGATCGAAGTAATGGTAATGATCTATTTTTACTTTTATGGAGGATGTCATGGGAACTGCTTAGAATTAGGCATTATGCACTCATTTGTGTAAGCAACTCATAGTAAAATCCTAAGGATTCGAGGCTTGTTAGACAGTGCTTTTCACAATATCCAAATATCTAACCCATTAATTGATGGGCATTTGATTTTCTGAAACATGTTTAATTTCACAATTTCTCACTTCTGCGCTAGAAAGTTCACTATTAGTTCGATATGCAGATCAAGTTAGAAAATGGCTTTTTAGTTGTTCACAGAACTTGCGGTGAAATGTAGGGGAGATTTGTTAAATTGTTTCAGTTGCATCCTCACCTCAATTGATATTATTTTATTACTACAACACTTCACGGTATATTTCGTATTGTATATTTCATAATAATTTTCCTTGTTCCAGGTGCATCATGATATGACTGCTCCATTGTCTCATTATTTCGTATATACTGGCCACAATTCCTATCTGACAGGGAATCAACTTAGTAGCGACTGCAGCGATGTCCCCATCATACATGCACTGCAGAGAGGCGTAAGAGTAATTGAGTTGGATATATGGCCAAATTCTACAAAAGATAATGTTGATGTTCTTCATGGAAGGTATGGAGTTAATATGCAAATGACAGTCTACCTGAAATATGGCATTGCTTTAAGTGTGGTCCGACTTTTCTTGGATGCTAATAGAACTTTCCCTTCTGTTGCTGACATAAAAACATCCCTTTCCAGGTCTTTGGATACAACCCATAAGGGTTTGCCCGTTCTTTGTACATAAACCTTTGTGATGATTTCGCGCAGTTTCAGTAGTTCTTCCGCTTCCATGACAAATTCTCCGGCTTGTGCCTCATAAAAAGCAGCAGCCGGTTGATGGATCATTACTCTGATGATATAACATAATAAATGATTTCTCTATCTCGTATGATGAGTTATTTAAACATTGGGATATAAACTAACCTAATGCAATGAATATTTTCTTCACAAACAGTTTCGCAATTCCTGTCATCATTTTGAATATAGACATGAATTTCCATCCAAATGTGGTGACAAGTTGATTGATACAAGCAACATATGTTCTAATTTTGTTTACTTCGGCTTTGGATTTGATGTTAGCAATAATGATTTGAATGTGTTTGTTGTAAATATAATTTGTACAACAACAAAACTGAACTAAATTTCAGAATGTTTTGAGCTGCTCAAAATTGAGTGGCACCTTAAACTTGTCAAAACAGAAATCCATGTCTTATGACACTATTGCTTCTCTAAAATTTCAACTACCAATTAGCATTTTCTCATTGTGAAAATTTTCTTTGACCTCTTTAGAGAGATCTGAATATGCATCACCTGTCCTTATTTCTATTTTAAGTCTTGGTTTTCTTCATGTAGGACACTGACAACTCCTGTGGAACTTATCAAGTGTTTGAAATCTATTAAGGAGCATGCCTTTTCTGCATCTGAATATCCTGTTGTGATAACTCTAGAAGACCACCTCACTCCAGATCTTCAGGCTAAAGTGGCTGAGGTCAGTATTTGAATTTCTATAGATCTTTTGACCCCTCATTGTTTTATAATTCATTATCATTTGAATTTCTAGATGGTCACTCAAACATTTGGAGACATACTGTTTACTCCCGGCCCAGAATGCTTGAATGAATTTCCCTCCCCTGAATCTCTGAAGAAACGGATTATTATATCAACAAAACCACCAAAAGAATACCTCGAGGCTAAAGATGTGAAGGAAAAAGAGAATGATTCACAGAAGGGAAAGGAGTCTGCAGATGAAGAAGCTTGGGGAAAGGAAGTTTCAAACCTTAAACCCAGTACTGTAGCCGTTGATGAGGTGCATGAAGATTCTGGATTTAATTTGGGACCCCTCTGGTTTGTACACATAGTGTTGATTCCTCCATTTCTGACTTAGCATCTTCTAACAGAGTAACTTGGAAGAAGAAGAAAATATTGATGAAGAAGATCTTGATGAAGGAGATCCCAAATCACAGCAGAATGCAGCCCCCGAATACAAGCGTCTGATAGCCATTCATGCTGGGAAGGTGAAGGGGGGATTAACAGAATGGCTCAGGGTGGATCCTGATAAAGTGAGACGTCTTAGCTTAAGTGAGCAAGAGCTTGAAAAGGCTGTACTAACTCATGGAAAAGAAATTGTCAGGTACTGTTTACAATCTTTTAGCAAGCTTTGTGTAAAACATATCTTGTTTGTTTGTATTCAATTTATCCCTGTTTGTGCCATAAGTGTAACACAATTTATTTTTCCTAGAACAATAACTCAGCCCATTAGCTGATATTCATGCAGGAGGATTACAAAGGCTTGCTTATAAGATTTCAATTTTTTTCATTGCATATTTCAAATGATGTATTCCTGTTTGTGGCATAAGACTGAACAGTTCATTTTCCCTCTAACAATAACTAAGCCCATCAGCTGATATTTATGCAAGGAGGATTAGAAAGGCCCGCTTAGATGATTTTATTTATTTTTTCATTGCTTGTTTCAAACAAATGCAAGTACCTACCTTGATAGGTTCCAGAGATGATATACAAGAAGCAGCTGGTGTCATCCATGTGAAGAATGTGAAGAGAGGTGAACCCTAGTATTAGAGAACTTATCAACGATTGACCCCACTTTGATGATTATTGCTATTTGGTCGATCACATGACTAACAATGCTATTGGTCATTGTCAAGAATGGATTCATGTAATGGAGTTACAATTATTTGATTGAGTTAAACTTTTTTCATGAATATGTCTCATGGGGGGCATCAAGATATGGGTTACATTCTCCCTTGTGTATATTTTGCCTTTCCTGTATAACAAGTTTTGACTATACATTACTTACTATATATTAATTACTATAGATTTGTATCCTAACCATCAAATAACAAAGTTTGTCATATTCTGATGGTTGGCTTGCTTTAGATTTACCCAACGGAATTTGCTGAGGGTGTACCCAAAGGGTATACGTTTTGACTCTTCAAACTATAATCCAGTAATTGGATGGATGCATGGAGCTCAGATGGTTGCATTTAATATGCAGGTTAGGTTTTAGTTTCTTTATCCAAATGTGGTTTTGTTATATGTACTTCTCAGAGCTCATTTATGTATAGATCTTTTTGTCATTTATGTATTTATTCATCTGAAAACTAATGGTTAAAAAGAGAAGATGTTGGATGAGATGTTACAAAATTACCATGCTTGATAAGCAGGCAGTGTTAAGGCCTTGTTTCTCTGTTTCTTAAATGAGGTTCCACTAAATTGAAATTATTGTATAGAGATTCAGTATAGTAAAAAATGTTGATACATAGCTGCTTATATAGGAAATAACATAGGTAAGGCAGTGCTAAGTTAGGTTTATCTTTCAATCTTTTTTACTTTCATCCCATTTTTACCCTTTTTGTTTTCTGATAGGGGAGTCAAATATATCTTTCTGTGCAGTGGCAATAACTCTCATGAAACAGTTGCTTCACCTTGATTCTGACACAATGATGAATAAGTCAAGGAGAACTACATTGTGGACCATTAAGTATAAGATATTTTTAATACCTATCAAAAAAAAAGTATAAGATATTTTTAATGTTAGAAATATTATTCACCTATCAAAAAATGTTAGAAATATTCTTTAGTGCCAAATAAAGGATTAAAGCAATTTTATTTGTCATAAATGCTTTAATAATAATTTATGATTTAAAAGAAATCTAAATAAGATAAGCCCTTGATGCATTTGTTCAAACCATTCCTTTAGGTGAGCTTTAAAATCTGGGCCTTTCATTTCTTTAAAATGCTGACCAGACTATAGCATAGAGCACTTTTTTGGGAAAGCTATTAAGACGGGGCACACTGGTTTTCTAAAATATATCAGACAGTGAAGAATGAATGTCTCTGTTATGATGATTTTTATGATCTCTGGCTATTATTGTTGTTAGCATCATGAGTCCAAATTTTCACTCTCTCTCCTATAAAGATCTATTTGTTGCTATAAACCACAGCTTGGTTTTAAAAATAGCAAAATTAGACTATACAAAATTTAGCTACAGATTAATTACTTCATTTTACATTCAATAAATACAGTTTGGATTTAAGGATCCTTTTCATAATGATGCAAATGACATAACATGGAAAAGAAGACCATTGATTATAGAACTAACTCTTTTACATCAGAACACTCACAATTTTCCTAATGATGGAAGTAAAATATGGAGAAAAAAGGGTAACTAATTAGAGAACTTACTCTTTCACATTAGAACAATCAGAATACCTATTTCTATTAAGAAATTGTTTCATCAGAACCAATGGAGCCTAAATAGATTTGTAGTTCTTTCCAGAGATATAGAAAATTAACTTTTGTTGAGGCAAATTGTGTTGAAAGACAATTAAAGGGTTTTTGAGGGCCGTATGCGGTGGCCAGTGGGATGTGAAGGCACACAATTGGAGTCGGAATCACTTTCTAATGCTAAAATATTTATGATTAGCATGCTGCAGTTGAATCATAGCAAGATTAATGTTGGAAATTGTAGCCACTTTTTTCTTATTGTACTTTTTTAACCTTATTCAGATTATGTGTTTTTTGTTGTTTAGCACATAACTTGAAAGAAAAGCTGTTGAATTCTCACATGCAGCTGAATTTGGGAATGTGAATGCATTTTCTGGCATACTAGGTGCTAATGCAAATAAAGCTATGCTGACATATGATGCTATCATATGCCTAGGCAGGTTCAACCCTGTCAATAGCTAAAAATGGGCCTTAGGAAACTTCCTAAACAGTATGAACATTGTAATTTGTACCCTTAAGGAAGGACAAAAATTTTGTGCCCTTTTGCTTCAGGTTGATACAAAAATATTGATAGCAACAACTGCAAGATATCTTTGTTGTACAAATAAGTTGTTTTTTATGATACTTTTGTCAATATAAAAAGCATGTTCTTGGTCACACCTTTAGTTGCAGACTGTGAGATATCAGTTTTTACCTCTGCCTAATATCAAGAAAGGGTTTTCCTCTGACAGGGATATGGTAGATCACTCTGGATAATGCATGGAATGTTCAAAGCCAATGGTGGGTGTGGTTATGTGAAAAAACCGGACTTTCTATTGAACAATGGCTCACATGATGGGGTCTTTGATCCTAAAGCTAAGTTACCAGTGAAAACAACTCTAAAGGTGACTACAGTAATGCCCGGGCTACTGTCCATAGTTCCCTATGCCTATTGGCTCAAGTGCCTCTTGTGTGTGTATATATATATTTTGCATCCGTCTCTGTAACTGATGTTAGCTTTGTTACCAAAACAGGTAACTGTATACATGGGGGAAGGATGGTATTTTGATTTCCGACACACACACTTTGATGCATACTCCCCTCCAGATTTCTATGCTAGGGTAAGTTGATATAGTCTACCAACATATTTTGAATCTTCACCTAATATCCGTTTTTTTTTTTTCTCTTTTTTCATTCCATGTGAGAATCCCCTTTCTTATCTGTTGTCATCAATTTTGGGCATACCCAGTTGGTGTGGGTCTCCAACTAGATATCTCACTGGAGTCTGAACATTCTGTACGCTGCAGGTTGGAATAGCTGGAGTTCCTGCTGATACCATAATGAAGAAAACGAAAACACTGGAGGATAACTGGACCCCTAATTGGGATGAGCATTTTGAGTTCCCACTTACAGTTCCTGAACTGGCTCTTCTTCGCGTTGAAGTTCATGAGTACGACATGTCTGAGAAGGATGACTTTGGAGGCCAAACATGCCTACCCGTGTCTGAGCTTAGAAGAGGGATCAGAGCAGTTCCCCTCTTCAGCCGCAAGGGGGATAAGTACCCGTCTGTCAAGCTTCTAATGCGCTTTGAATTCGTGTGATATGATTCCCACAAACATCATCCCTGCTTTCAATTGGTTTGCTTCCACCGTGAGCTTGTATCTACTATTATTTCTTGTTGCTCTGTGTATGTATGTATATATGATATATGTTCGGGTCTACCATCTTGTATTGTATTGCAGCCATCAACTGTCCTATGTAGTTGACTTTTAGTATACTAAGAGAAACTGCCACTATGAACCGGTTTCCCCATTATATTGTATGGAGCATTGGGTTGTTTCCGACGAAAGAGTTTGAACAGATTTGAATTTGTCTTAAATCTGAATAAAAATATATTAGGAAGTGTTTGTTTCTTTGGAAAAGGCTGGTGTCAAGATTGTGGGGATGAATCAACCTCCTTCAATGTTGTTTTTTTAAAGAGACTAAAAGAAATTGTTGTCTATGGTTATAACAATAAAATAAATATTTTTGATTATTATTTTGCATTGATATTTGATAAAATACTGGCTTCGTGTGTACTAAAAGCTCAGTTTGAATTTGGGCTTTCGTTTGTATAAGAGAGGCGTGTGAGTGACAGTGGAGTCTAGTCCCGGGCTTTCACCAGATGGCTTCAAGGACCCACCAACCACCGCCACTCTCTCTCTCGTCGGATTCAGATACCGATTCCGAGGGAAATTCCGGCGGAGTAGAGACTCTCCGGCACGGTGACCTCTCGGACTCTATCTTCAAATCCTACATTCAGATCACAGGTCGTTCATCGCCTGATCTCTCGAAAATCCAATCTTTCCTCACATCATCGCGCTCCGGGGCTCTGTCATGCCTAATTTGCCTGGAGCGGATCCGGCCGTCTGATCCCACCTGGTCTTGCACCTCCGGCTGCTTTGCCGTCTTCCACCTCATCTGCATCCAAAGCTGGGCCCGCCAAGCCTCCGACCTCTCCGCTTCACGCGCCACTGCACGCCTGTCCGCCGATCTCTTCCCCGCCGCAGCAGCAAAGGCCATTGAAGACGCCGCCTGGCACTGCCCCAAGTGCCGATTCGAGTATTCTAAGGCCCTAATCCCCAAAGCTTACTTCTGTTTTTGTGGTAAATTACAAGACCCACCGAGGGACCCGTGGATCTTACCGCATTCATGCGGCGAAATATGTAATCGCCCACTGAAGAACAATTGTGGTCACTATTGTTTGCTGCTCTGCCACCCTGGCCCCTGTCCATCCTGCCCAAAACTTGTACAAGCTCGTTGTTTTTGTGGGTCTGTCGAAGATGTTCAGCGATGTGGGTTCAAGAAATTTTCGTGTAAGAATATTTGTTCCAAGTTATTGGATTGTGGGATTCACCGGTGTTCGGATACTTGTCATGATGGCCCTTGCCCTCCTTGTCAAGCTCGCAGTGTTTATCGGTGTCAATGTGGAGAGATAGAAGAAGAGAGGGAGTGCTGCGATCGGGTCTTTCGGTGTGAGGTCCCGTGTGGGAGAGTGCTTGGGTGTGGGAAGCATGCGTGCAGTAAAGGTTGTCATTCGGGTGAGTGTGGCCAGTGCCCACTTCAGGGAAGGAGGACATGCCCTTGTGGGAAGAGGGTGTATGAAGGGATGGCTTGTGATGTCTCGGTGCCACTCTGTGGAGCCACTTGTGATAAGATGTTGAGCTGCGGGTTTCATAGTTGCCCGGAGCGATGCCATAGAGGCCAATGCATTGAGACTTGCAGGACTGTTGTCATTAAAGGATGTCGGTGTGGGAGCTTGAAGAAAGAGGTACAATTTTTCTGTTGTGCTTACTGAGAAACTATTTGCATTGTTGTTTTACATATGGAATGGCCAATTTAAACTGAACCTAGAATAGGTTCCTTGCTATCAAGATTTGGCATGTGAAAGGAAATGTCAGAAAGTACGAGATTGCGGACGCCATGCTTGTAAACGCCGATGCTGTGATGGGGATTGCCCACCATGCTCTGAGGTCTTCTTTACTCTTGGAACCAGGTCACTTCATTTCTTCACAATTATTATATGTAAATTTGCTAAAATTTTGTATTGCAGATTTGTGGCAAGAGGCTTAGATGTAAGAACCACAAGTGCCCTTCTCCATGCCATAGGTATGTTACCTTGTAGTTTGTTTGTTGTATCCGAGAGGTTGAGCTTTAACTACTAGTTAGGGAAAAAGGGGGAACTTCCAAGCAGTTCCATTGTGTTCATTATATTTGGTAATACTATATTTTGTGTTTTAATGCTATCATCTCAGTCTTGTCATTTGGGTTCTTTTTGTGTTTAGCATTTTCATATTTTTGTCAATTGTAATATATCATTTTGACATACCTTTGTATCTAAGGACGAATCTATAAGACTAAAACCGAGTCATGGAGATGTTTTTATTCTTTTCAATGTGAATTTTTTGGGATCTTTGATGTCTTGGCCATGTGGTGCTGTAGCTAATCTGTTGGGATGTCAGATGAACACAACACATCACGTGACGAAAGTGGTAAGAGAGCATTTGGAGCCTATAAAGAAAAAGTTAAGATAGCATTTGGAAAACTTTGTTACTGAAAGAATCATGAAGCTTGTATTTGGTGAACACATGACATAATTCATTCTCCTACGATCTACCAAACAATGGATCACATAATAAGAATGATGTTTTCTAAATGTAAGAGTTGTATTCTTATTTATTAGTCTAAACAACTCAAAAAAAAAAAAAAAAAAACATAACAAAAAAAAAACACCTATTTAACCATTCACCATTCAAGTGTGAAGAAATAGTGGTGGTGGTGATGGCAAGAGTAGTAGAAACAGTGTCCAAAATAGTCAAGACAGGTCTGATGATGATGGTTGCCGTGGTGGCAATGACCATGGAAATGGTTGGTGGCATCGAGAACTATGACCAAGGTGGATGTAATGGTGGATGCTGCACAGAAACCTATGGTAAGGTGGGGGCAGTGGTGTTATAGCAACAACTGTGGTGGTGGTGGTGGTGGTGAGATTATGATGGTTGTAGGCTTGTAGCAGTGTTATAGGTGGTGTTACTGTGTTAGTGGGAAGGGTGGCGCTGGTGGTGACAGGTAGTATGACTGTTAGACTGTTATTTTGCAATTTGTATGACAAAGAGACAGGGCCTAAAGGAATTTCATATGAGAAGTTAGGCATTGTAATTTTGCACTTCAGCTGTTTGAGCACCAGTGTAAAGTATTTATAAGAGCTGCTTTGTATTACAAATAGTTGAAATTTGCTGATTTATGTTATAAATAGTTGAAATTTAGCTGACATTAACTTATCTTTATCTTCTAGAGTTCTGTATTGTTACCTGACACACTGTATGATGATTGTTAATTTTGTTCTTGTAGAGGTCCCTGCGCTCCTTGCCCTGTCATGGTGACAATTTCATGTTCGTGTGGTGAGACACATTTTGAGGTGAGAGTTTTGTTTCGTAACAGGAATTGAATGAGTTGTGCTAATCATGTTGGGATTTTTATGAATGGTAATCTCTTGGGGTTTTGTCCTAACCAGAGTCGAGCCATCCTTATATTTTATTATCAAGGATGTAAGCATCATTTTCTTTTAAACCTCCTCCTGGATTTGTATGAAAGACAGTTTACATATCAGGAATCCTCACACTTGGATCCTCCGAAGCATTAGAAAAATTGCAGACAGGATAATGGATTTTTCACTATAGATTTTTTAAGTGTATATCATTGTAGTTTCTGCAGCCGCTTTCCCAAATGATGGATTACATAAAAATGGAACTAGAATGATGAAGTGAACAAATGTTAGGTTGAGAACTTTATATTGTTTTTCTAATGAAAAAAAAAATAAAAAAATTGTATTGCTTTAAAACTTGACCAAAATGTGATGTAGTTTTCATTGTATTGTAACTGAGACATGCCACTGTGGAAAAGGTTGTCCATCTGATGCAGTTTTTCCATTCATGGGTTCTGAATTGCACACTCAGATAAATGTTCGAATATATTTTGGTTCTTGCAGTTAAGTGTGATGATTACATGTCTGCTTTGGACACATTCAGATAGCTTGGCTACCTCTTTCTTATGGTTTTTTAGTTCTCTTATTCTGAGATCCCATGACATGATTCTGTTGTGTTTTTTATGTGCCTTACATATTTTATTCCACAACTTAAAAGTATTTTGTGCTTTTTTTGGAATATCTCATCTGAATATTGGTTTTTCAATATGCTTCCATTAAATTAGTTTTTATTTTATTGCAGTATTATTGCTGAATATTTCTTGTATACATAGTGTGTACAGGGTTGTGTCCCTCTTATGTTAGGCACTTTTCAATCCATAATCTTTATTTTCCTATATAATAAAAATTATTAGTGCTGAATGTTTTTGTCATGAGTATTTTATCAGGTTCCTTGTGGTACTGAAACAGAACAGAAGCCTCCAAAATGTTCCAAGTTATGTCACATAACTCCTTTATGCAAACATGGATCAGATTGTAAGGTACTATTTATCAAACATGGTCTGCTACAGAGATTGGTTAATTGTTCCAACCAGGGATATGTGATAGTTTTCTACATTCATTAATTATTCAAAATGCATGGGGATAATGATAGAATTATTCTCTAAATTTGGAAATTCATTATTGTGAATGACCTATAAAATTGCTTTTTTATTTTTTTTAATGGCATGTCCATACATCCTCAACCTCAAGCACACTTATGGAATTTATGGAATTGATTACTTTGAGATTCCCCTACTTTTAATCCCCCCCAACTTGTAATTTATGTGTATGCATGTGTAAAAGATTCCTCTATTATAATTAAAGAGCTGGTTTTGATATGTCTTTGCTACTTGGTTGTGTATTCATTCCCCTAAACTGGAAGTGAAGGCAAACACCACACTTGTCCTGAATTTTATTTTAGTTGAAAATTTTAAATAAGCTATTACAACAACAATTCATTAGAGTTAGATTTCCACCTAGTAATCAAGTAACACAACAAGAAAAGACCGAGTGCAGTAAAAACAAAATTTAGCTCTATCAGTATAGTACAAAAGAAAGAAACAAAATATTTCTTGAAGGAAAATCAAAATAGTGAAGAAACAAACCTGTTTTCAGTAGAGAAATTATCTTTACCTTGGAGGAATTTTTGTGCTAGGGGACCCCTAAAGAAGACAGTTGCAGAAATGTGGAAATAAACTACCCACTGCTGCAATTTGAGAAGTATTAGATGGGGAATTGTTTGTTCTCCACACGGATATTGCAGGAGGTGGTTTTTGCTTTTAAATTATTGTTTTTCTATTTTTTTTTTCCTTGGTGTAATTTAGAAATTAAGGACGTAGTTTGTTCCTTTGAACATTTTGTGTAAATTTGTTTCTTTGTGACTGAATGGGACACCACTTAATGTCCTATACTAATAGCAACACACTTTGATTTTTTGGAGCATTTTTGAAAATTTGTGACCTTAATACCCTCATGTAGCCCTTGTGAAGGAGAGAAATAAATATTATTGTTCATCTTGTAATACATACGATCCTTTGTTGAAGAGGTTTTTTGGTAATTATACATGTGTATTTTTCTCCAGCCACATCGATGCCATTATGGAGCTTGCCCCCCATGTCGACTGCTATGTGAAGAAGAATTCCCATGTGGCCATAAGTGCAAGCTCAGGTTTGCAATATTATTCAGTTCTTAAATGTCATGTCAAATTTCCAGAGTTTGTTCTTTCCCTACAACTAATATTTCTTGCCCTTTTTCATTTTTCCTTTTTCCATTTCTTTATTAAAATGTTCAGGTGTCATGGCCCTAAACCACCACCTAATCCTGAATTCACATTGAAACCTAAGAAAAGGAAGTCAAATCATCAGGCTGAAGGGACTCCTGGTTCACCATGTCCTCCTTGCTCAGAACTCCTTTGGAGGTCTTGTGTTGGCCAACACATTGGCACAGAGAGAATGGTTGGTTTTATATCCTCTTACAAGCAATATATGGACATCTTCAACTTTCATACCTTGTTTGCTTGCTTGCCTCTAAGGTTTTACTATACTACAGTATCATTTTGCCCTCAATTGTTTTTTCTCATTTTTCTTCTGTTCAGATGGTCTGCTCGGATAGAAAAAAATTTTCTTGTGAAAATTTGTGTGGGAATCTTCTTCCTTGTGGCAATCACTATTGTACTAAAACTTGCCATGCCCTGATGAGCCAGTTTTTAACATCAGTTCAGAATCAAAGAGGCGAGTCCTGCGAAGATTGCCATCTACCTTGTGAAAAGGTATTGACTCTGCATTTTTTCATCCCATCCTACTGATGTCTTGTTGATTCTTCCATTTATATGCACAATTGTCTTTCTTGCTTACTCTCTTCATCCCTTATGTTGGAGAAAACATGTTATAAATAGTTGGCATTTGTCACCATGCTACTTCTAGGCTCACAAAAATGAAGTTTTTTCCTTCAGGATATTCTTAAATTTATCAGTTTCCTATCAGGAAAAATCTTAGACTCATTAGTTACTTCAATTGTTTTAATTTTCATCTTTCAGGAGAGGAGGCCCAAATGCCCACATCCTTGTCCATCACCATGTCATCCAGGAGAATGTGCCCCTTGCAAAGTGCTTATAAAAAGATCATGTCATTGTGGTTCCATGGTCCATGTTTTTGAGTGCTTGTATTTCAACAGCTTGTCAGAAAAGGAGCAAATGACTATTCGGTCTTGTGGTGGACCCTGCCATAGGTATTAGTTGCTCTTCATTCTCATTTGGTAAAGCTTTATATTTTTTGATTGAAAATCAATATTTAGTTCAAATTTGAGCTATTTTGTAATACTATTGGAGGGCTTGTGTACAGTGCTCCATTCTAGTGAAACTTAGCATTTCTATGATATTGTGGATGCAGAAAGTTACCCAACTGTACACATCTCTGCCCAGAGACTTGCCATCCTGGTCAATGCCCATCACCTGATAAGTGCTCTAAAAAGGTACTATTTCAGTGTTTATTCTTACCTACTTTTTCCTTTTTCTTTTTGAATAACCATTTTGACTCCAAATATTATGTAAAAGGCCTGTGATTTCTATATATTTATTTACATCTGAAATATTACTCTGTTAGAGTTTTCCATACTCCATTTAAGAGAGAATAATTTTATTTGGAAAGTAGATGTTTCAGTGTCCTGCTATATAATTCCATAATGTGGAGGATCTTTTTCAATGCTTAGATCCTCAAACTGGGATGTGAAGAAAAAAAAATTTAGAAAATACAATAAATAGGATAAGAATCTTCACTAGTGAGTATTATTTCTGGAGGCACTGCTTGTGGAAACTTGCAATAATGTTGTTTAAATTGGCTTTTTGAAAGCCAAAAGTTCTTCCTTAAGCCCCTTAAAAGTGTCTGCAGGTGTTTGGGTAAGTTTATTAAAAAGGTTTTGGGCTAAAAAGAGGCTTTAGCAGAGAAGCAAGGATAATGTTGCTTCTTCTGGAAGCCCTGGGAGTTGTTTTATCTTTAATGAAACTTTCAGAATAACAAGGTTGCCCTTTTTAAGATCATGTGCTTGGTTCATTCTAGCTTCTAGCTAAAGGCAAAAATTTATTGCAGACGAGGTCTTAGTTTTCTTGCATGTCATCAAGGACCTGGTCTCCTCCCTCTCTTCTTCAGTAGTAAAGGAGCTCTCATTCAGTAACTAGTGAGAATAATCATTGGAAAATTAAATTCCTAAATTATCCCTTAAGAAGTTGTTTATTAAGAAGGACTACTCCAAATCTGCTGTATTAGAGGAGATGATAAACTTATAAGATTAATCCTTACTAGTCAGTCATACAGTCTTACCTCAAAATTGATAAGAGACTAATCTTATTCCTTACTAGGCTGTTATGGTTTCCCAAGAACATGTTTGCATGTATACATATTTCTTGAGGTTATTGTTTATCAAAAAAAAAAAATATTTCTTGAGGTTATTAAGCATGTTCTAGTTTCCTTTGTATAAAATAAGCAAACAAACCACCTTTTTCAGAGGCAATGCATTTCTTCACTTTATGTAAGTTCAAAAACTAAGAACCCATTTCTGAACTAATTACATAAATAATTCTACCTTTCCAAGTGTTGTAATTGTACCTTATCTCACCATAGTAATGATGTAATGGAGTATTTGAGGAGCTAAAATATATGAATCCCCTGAATAAAAGAAACACACACACACACAACAAAGCATACACACAAATATACATATCCCATATGTGGTTTAGAGTCTGGGATTCAAGAAACTATAACAAGAGTTGTACTACTTCATCTACATGATTTGTGCAAATCTTGCTAAATATACGGATGTCGTTTCATGTCCAGACTAGAATCATGAATATGTGGAATACCAAAAATCATACTTTTCACCTATTTAGTCTTTACTTAATTTGTTTTGTTAACTCTTCCTTTGCAAGGTAACTGTTCGCTGTGGATGTCAGACCTTGAAAAAGGAATGGCTATGTCATGATGTTCAAGCAGCCTATCTCAATGTTAGTTGTGATCCAAAAGATGTATCTAAAAATCAATTTGGACTTGGACTTCTTCCTTGCAATTCAGAGTGTAAGAGTAAAGTGAAGGTGGTTGATTCAGAATTACAATTACGTAAACCAAAAGTTGTGGAGGTAATGCCTTTTAATCTCAGAAAGATTATTTAATTTCTGCTGCATTATTCATTTTGCTAGGTGCTTAATTCTATAAGGTTATATTTAATCTTTGGAGAAGGATTCCCTCTGTGTTACACAGCCATTGCATGTCTAATAAAAGATAAGAGTGCACACTGTTGCTTTATATTACCAGAAATTGAAACTAGGGTTGCTTCTGTTTCTACTTACTAGTTATCCCTAGCAAATAAACAACTTCAAGCCAACAATGTGGGCTATGCATGATTGCACTTGTTTTTCTAGTAAATTTTTTGGTTTTCTAATCATTATTCCCTGTATATCATCAATATTCCTCAATCGGAATTCATCTTCACTGTTTTATGGGCTAAGCATCTGCCTGCTGGTGGAGAGGAAGAGAAAACTCAACATTCATGTGCTTTAATTTATTACTATTACATTATGATTTTATTTTACATACATATGCAAAACTATTTGCTAATTAAGCTCTGCTGGGCTGACCTAATGTCTTCTTACAACTCTTTCAAAGCGGAAGGAGCCACATGTCGAAAAGCATGTACCAAAGCGTAGAAAAAGACGGGAACGGGTACAAGAAGTGCAGCAAATCTCTAGACTGCAGGTTTGTGTTGTCTTCTCTAGAAAAAAAGCAGTTTCAGCTACTTCTTTGTTTGCTTATCAGTAATTGTTCTTTTTGAACAGAAAATTATTTCCACCACATGGAGGCTTCTTCTGTATTTCACCTTTTTGATGGTTCTGATAGCAGTGACATATTATGGTTACAAGGGTCTCTTGTGGCTCTCTGACTGGATGAATGAAGTTGAAGAGAAAAGAGAAAGAAGAAGATACCCGCAAATCTGATCCTGCTTAAACTATTTCATACTGTAGTCTGAGTTTATCTGCATGAGGTTGGTTCATGGAAATCCCTAGGACTGATCACTACCAGACATTCACATTATTTTTTCACTTGGAAAGAAAATGATTACTCACCAAACATATTCAGGAAAAAAAAAAAGAAAAAAAAGGCTTTGTCACTCGTTGACAGAACAGGATTTTGCCTTGTGTATCATATAGCATTGTTATTATTTGATGCCAACTCATAAAATAGGAGATTAGTGTTTGTTGGCACAAACTCTTGTCCATATGGGATTTGTTGATTTTAGACTTGGATAGAATCATTCAAGATGTTTGTTTGTGTCACTGGTTTGACGGAACCTTACAAGACCATTGTGTATAAGGAATCATCGACTATTTAGTCTTGCTTTGAAGATAACATAGCATAGCATTGCTTTGGGGCTGAAATGACTAATTTAGTACAATAATCACTTTCCTTTCAGTACAGGAAGATATATCCACCGACGGCATCCTTGTGATTTCTCTGTGGATGAATCATGACTATTTAGTCTATGCTTTGTGGATAACATTATAGCATATTGCTTTGGGGCTGAAATGACTGATTTAGTACAATAATCACTTTTCTTTCAGTACAGAAAGGTATATCCACCGACGCCATCCTTGTGGATGAAAAGGTAACCGGTTCATATCACAATAATTGCTGGTTTTTGGGTTGTTAACTCAATGCTGCGATATTATGTTGTTTCTGTTTAGAAGTATACCCTTTGTCCCAAGGGGGTTGGTAAAAGGATGTTTTCACAACATATTCCAGTATCGTTTCAGACTTGTGTGCTTCATTATCATACAGTTGACTGCATTGGTATGCAGGGCGTTGGTAAACGGATGTTTTCTTAATATGTTCGTTTGGATGCATGTCATAAATATATGATTGACCGTTCAGGTCGCGGGTTTTCCTGGAAAACGTTGGGCTCCTTCAATTCAATTAGGATGGCTGAAGCCAAAGTTGAAGCATAAAACGCTATTTACCCACATGTCTGTTTGCAGCCTCCCGACATGTGTTTGATTTTGTCCTCTCCCAATCTCCTTGAACTCCTTTGTAAAGTCCATAGAACATCTGAATGCAGCAGAAGTCCATGAGGTGTGGTTGAATTTCAGTCAAAAGTATGGATTCTGGAGATAAGGTGAAACAGCGTGAATAAAAACTTTGTATATGTCTAGTATAGGTGGATCTTAAAATATTGCCAAACCCCTGTCATTTCCTGAGTTTACTGACAGCCCTTTTGACAAGAAATGGAATGGTCGGTTGTGGTTGTATCCATGTGATGGTTCTCACTGTTGGTGGTGGGTAGTGTTTATTTAAGCTTGAATTTTTACACAGTTTCCACCGAACCCCTTCATAATAATAAATCAATGAATTGGAAAGAAACAGAGGGAGGAAGGGAGGGGGTGGGTGACCCACCGGCCATAGCCAGGGACACCCACCTTTTCATTTAAAGTCGTCTATACTGTAAAAGAAATTTATGATTTTTATGCAAAATTGGATGGAGGTTTGGGGCAATACTATGATTTTGATGCAAAATTGGATAGAGGTTTGGGGCAATACCCATTGCCCATTTCTTCCCACAGCTGGATTCAATGCATTTCCATTTAAAGTCCACAATAGGGTCAAAAAAGTAAAGCATCCGGACCCTACACATGGGGTTTTCTAGATTAAACTCCCCGGTCTAATGTTTGAAATTTCAAAGTCAAATTGTATACTAACCACATCCTTTTTTTTTTCTTTAAAATAGGGGCTGGACCACACCCCACAATTCCAAAGTGAAACTTCTCTGGGGTCTATGTGGTCCTCTGGCCTCAAAAGTACACCACTGCAAACCAACCCCAATAAGACATTAGCAAAGCCAAAATGATGACATACACCTTTATGTTTTTCATCCACTCTTTGGTCACACTGCTCCAAAATGCTCCAAGCCGCCAAACAAAACAGAAAACTTTTCTGGGTCATCCATCAATGGCACCCAATGCATATCTACAATACTATAATTATTAAAAAAAAAATTAATACATTGAATAAATCATGTGGCGGCTTTTAACTGGTTGACACTTTTTATTTGAAAAAAAAAAAAGAAAAGAAACCAAATAAAATAATCTTGGTGAGTAAGCAAATAAAAAAGGTTGCATATGAAGAAATGAGCAGTGGAATACCTTGAAAGATGAATAAAAGTTAATAACCCATTTCTTCTTGAAAAATAAATCATGTAAATCCTCAACCTGGCTGAGTGTTAACAAAACCCTACACTACAGCTCATGTTAGATCGAATCCCCTAAACTTTACAATCTAAAATACTATAACCATCTAAAATCATCCCTCAATCAAAAAGAAAAAGAATTAAGAATTGCATAAAGAAAGCTTCTTTCTTTTTTCTTTTTTCTTTTTTGGTTGGTTTCTTTCTTCAGGAATTTCAATCTGAAACAATGGAAATTGTGCCACTAGAGATGCTGCCATGGCTGTCTTCACAGAGAGCCAATGCACGTTCCAAATTAGCTACAATGTCAGCCATGGTTGGCCTTTCCTTCCCCTCCAAGTTCACACAATGCATTGCAGTGTAAGCCACCAGCTCAACCGCCTCCGCTTCATTCGTCTGCGGTGGCCCAACCCTCGGATCCAAGACCTTCATCAGTTCTCCGGCAATAATTGCCGGCACTGCAAAGTCCACCACACTAATGGGAGTCCCCCCATTTTCACCATCCTTGAATATCGCTCTCTTCCCTGTCAAAAGCTCCAGCAAAACAACTCCAAGCCCATAGACATCGCTCTTTGCTGTTAATACATTTAGTCCATAGTACTCAGGATCAATGTAACCAACTGTTCCAGCTGCCTTCATCGGCCTGAAACTATGGCTGGAGTCTGGCCCCATCAGTGACAACCCAAAATCAGACACTCTAGCAGTCCAATTGGCATCGAGCAGAATGTTGGAGGACTTGATGTCTCTGTGAATTATAGGCGGGACTGCATAGTTATGAAGGTATTCTATCCCCCTTGCAGCATCTAATGAGATTCTGATCCTCAACTTCCATGAATTCAACACATTACTACTCTTTTCGATATTGTTTTTGTCATGTAAATGATCATAGAGCGCACCATTTTTCATGTACTCATACACCAAAAGCCTTTCATCCATTTCTTGGCAAAACCCAACAAGCCTGACCAAATGTTTGTGGTGAAGCCGCGATAAGAAGGCCAATTCAGAGTCAAATGCACTCTCCTTCTCTTGAAACTTCTTGGTCTTTAGACCAGTCTCGCCTCTCTTGATCGCAACCTCACGACCATCAGGTAATTTTCCCTTGTACACAACCCCAAAGCTGCCTGCTCCAATCTTGTTCTCCAGGGAGAAATTATCGGTGGCTGCTGCAAGCTCTGAGAGAGCAAACTCCTCTGCCCTGTCTGTGTGTTTTGATGAAGTCCCACTCCTCTGACGCCTCATTGCCCGCGAGCTCTGGCGCCTTATGGTCAAAGATCTTGAAGGGGGGCTACTATTTGAGTTTGCACCACCATTAGAATTGCCTCGAGCAATTGTTGGCTGCACAGAGTTGTGGATTTTCTTGTGCCCACAACAAACTCCAGTCCACAAGCAGTAAATTATGGTGCAAATGCCCGAAAAGGCCCCGACTGATCCAACAATGGCAAAAGCTAATAAACCCCTTGATAAAGCCCTGGACGGAGACGACGGTGGAGAAACTGACGGCGGTGACACCGGTGATAATGGCACCGGCGACCCTGGTACCAAAACTCTACAAGGCTTGCAAACAACCTCAGAACCGTAACAGAGGTATTGAGACCCAGGATAGACACACTCACAAGAAGAAGACTGAACGCAGGGTCCTGGAAGAATGATGGATAAAGGCAGAGGGCTCAATCCAAGCCCAGAAACAGAGCTACTAGGCCATCCAGGACCCCAACAAATTATTGAATAATTAGTTGTTATCAATCCACAAGTAAAATTCAATCCAGAAACAATGGATTCAAAAGAAATACCATTAGTTGCATTGGTTGAGAACTCTCCTCCACCACCCCAACACACAACTGATCCATTAGATTGCCGAATGGCACAACTATGATTCTCTCCAAGCGACAGATTCGAAAACTCATAAGCTGAACCAGAAGGAACATTCAACTGCCCTGAATCGTTACTCCCTTCACACAACAAATACCCAGTTGTGTTCAATCCACAAACGTGTGAACCGCCCGCCATAATACTCAACATCGGAGTATTTCCAAACTCTTGTTGAATTTGATTCGCAATTGTGTTACTTCCCCAACATTGAACGGTTCTATTATTAACCAAAATACCGCAGGAAAATCCTAACCCAGATGAAATTGAAGAAAATTGACTGGACTCAGACAGGGAACTCGAGTTTTCACCTCTCCAGCACTTCACAACTCCGGTACCGTTTACCGTCGCGCACACCTGATCGTCACCCACTGCGAGATTCTCCAGCAGAACTGTGTAATTGAAGTAAATTCTTTTCGCCACGAAGCTAGTGTTCCAGCAGAACAGGGCGAAACCCCCGGACCTCAGGCCGCAGAAGAAGTCCCGGCCGCCGGAGATGGACGAGAAGGAGGAAATGTTGGGCTCGATGGAGATGGTTTCGCCGCCCCGGTAACACTCGATTCTCTGGTACCGCTCCCCGGCCACGACGCCGCAGACCGCCCCCGAGCCGTAGCTGACGGCGAGAGTGGAGCCCGAGCCCAGCCCATGAACCAGCGCCGGAGAAGAAACCGCAGCGATGACAACGGTGACGACTGCTGCGACGGCGACGGAGAGGGGTGTCATCGTCATCTGGTGGAGTGAGGTATAATGGCGTAGATGCACCCTGGTTCAGTTCCCCTCATTGGGGGAGATGATGTAGAGAGAAGCGAAGATCGTTTTAGAGAGAGAAATAGATTGCAGGTTCTGTTTAAAAGATTGCATTTAAGAGCGAGAAAGTAGAGAGATAAACAGATTCAATTCTTCTTTTTTTCCCCTTTTTTTTAAAAAAAATATTTGAAAAACAATATTCAAATGAAAATTTCCTTGAAATACCAGCACTCGCTAGCCACCTCTTCTGCAAGTAACCCACTGCCACGTACTCATAAAAATTGCCACCTGGCAAAACTAAGAAACCTAATCTCAACTAACACCCTGATTGGATGATATTCGTCGGAAAATAAAAAATCAATATAAAAGCTACAACAAGGTTACCCATTCTTATCATTCATTCTTAATCATTAAATATAACAAAATAAAAAACACCGTGAAACTCATTCTAAATTATTAAAATTAAAAAAAAAATTAATTCTTAACATTAAACTCAAGCATAACGAAAACAAAAAAAATTAAATCAAATTAGTTAAGTCAATAAATAAAAGGATTAAATTGAAATTGATTTTCAGGATATTAAGAAAAAAAAAATAACGTAAATGAATTGATATCCAGGCCTAACGTGAGTCATTAATTAAAATCTAATTTAAAAAAATTAGTGGTGGCGTTGAGTCCGCCAGCCAGGGCCCAGGGGGAGTTTCGTACATGGTTCGATCGTGGCTTTATCTTAGTTCCAATGGGTCAAACACGTTTGGTTGGACCTTACCCAAAAAATAAATTAATAAAGAAATAAATAATTTCAATTCCAACGACATTCATTCCTAACCATTTTTTGAACCACAATTACAACCCATTTTTTAACTTTTTAATTTTTAAATTTTTTAATTTTTTTTTGGGTGGGAGGTTTGTATGAACGAAGGCCTATTTCTTAACCGGCAAAATATGGGTTGGGTTAAGCAACGTGGACAGCGGCGACAGCCACATAACACTGAGGAAAAAGTGTATAATACTCTATATGATGTTCAGCTTTACATAAAAGTGCCTGTTACTTTGCCATCACTCCGTTTCCACCTCAATTCCATGTTCATGAATGAATAAATATCTCCAAACAACTATTTTTAGAATAAAAGAAAATATTGGGTTTGTTTTTCCTCCAAATATTCTAATAATCAAGAGTAAAAAACATAAAAAATTATATTACAACTCATTCCTATTATAATATTCTATTCGACCCTTAAAGATTGTGTCTGATTCTATAATTTCATGTGAGAAATTTAATTAAATAAAATAATATAATTTCTCAATAAATGGAGCAAACAATATCTATATTGACGAACAATCTCGATCCTTAATAATTGTTTATCTGTTATTTTCAACGGGAATAATTTTTTGACATTACATATTATTATAATAAAATATAATAATTAATGAAAAAAAAGTTGAATATTCATTGGGTTGAATCTTCATAGAATCCCAATACCCTTCAAAAAAAGTTGCCCACCCACGTGAAAATATGACCCAGTGACCAAGTCCTCCTCCGCCACATTATCATTGCTCTTCTTATGATTTCAACCCAAGACGCATAACATAGACCGCTTCTCCTTTTTTCAGAAAAAGTTTGGTATACTTTGGAAAGTCTCCTTAGATAGCTGCTGCTTTGATTTATTGACATCGATTTGATACGTGGCCAGTATTCCACCGAATGGAATTTTACGTGCCTAAACACCCTTATTATTCTTTTGTCTTATTCTTTCAAATCCGCGTGAAAATCTGCATTATTATGGCGATATTTTGTTGAGTAAATTTTGGTGCAGTCAGCTTTCAAGGTCTCTTTCCCTTTTGTTTGCAATTGGGAGGGGCATCATGTCCCATATATTGAGTGAAATTGAAGTTTAGTTGTAAAGACCATCCATATTGATTGGTTCATGTTCTTCAAGAACATCATACCTCATTGACCATCCCATGTGTTTTCTCAAGGTTTCTGCCATTAGAAACCACTTTTTTCTTTTCCAAAATTTACTTGATTTTAAAATTTTCATGTCGGCATGTATATTATAGTAATAAACATTTTTTATTTTTTTAATTTGTAAGTATTTACTAGAGATATAATTAATTAAGAATTAATTGTTTAAAAAGGATAAGATAATTTTGAAATTGATGAATCTACCGATTTATGTTTTTACTTAAAAAAAAAAAAAACAACCCTTTCTTTATATTATTTACTCGTATATTTTAAAAGAAAATTATTGTTTTTACAAGAAAATAATAAAGACGTGTTTGTCAAAATGAGTTCAAAAAAGTGGTAGAGGTGCCTATCAATCAAATAGCCCTACAATTAATGTGCCACGACACTTCAACAGGAACTTTCATATGGGAATATTTTTCTTTGGAAAATAGGTATTTAATGGATGATTGAACAAAAGGAGGCAAAGAGGAGAAAATCGATGGACTGGTATTGTGGGGCACCCCTAAATGAGTATGGGTTTCTGTATTAATGCTTCCATAGTAGTCAGTTGTGTGCCACTCGTATATTCAAATATTGGGTTCATACTATGCTGAGAGTTCACACTGTGTTTTCATGTCTGATTCTTAAATGAAAGATGGTGTTTTGGTCGGTGAAAACAGTGAGCTGTTGCGGAAGCCTCTTAAAGTATCAAATAAATAAATAAACAATAATTCATGTGTTCAATTTTTTAAGTGGGACTTGTAGTAAATGTCCTGAAAAGATGGGTCAGTTGTTGTTGAATTAAATTGCAGAGACCATGATTGATGATGATCCTAAAGAATGAGAGCTTTGGACATCCAAACATGGGGTGTCTTTGGGTGTTAGGGTTCATTTTTAATTTTTAAACAAGTTCTTGGAAAAGAGAGACCTGCATGTTGTTCCAAAAATAGAGACACAAAATAAAAATAAAAAGGGAAAAAGAGAAAGGCTGAAGGTTACCATTAATCTACAGAAAGGGTACTGAGACCAACAAGGCTGTAAAGGTTCATGTTGATCGCTAAGCACTAGGCATCCTGTCAGAATAATGACTGAACATCCTTGGTTAGTACCTACATCAATATCATTTATCGCTCATCCAGGTATTATCCTCGACCTGACCTGGAGGATCCTGGCTGCACCCCACGATGGGAGGCTGCCAGATCAGTCTCAAAGCAGCGTAAGAGTTGGTGTCAGCTTTGCTGGATCAAGCCCAGGCATGGTGAAGAAGCCAGCAGCATGAGGGGGACAAGTTCAATCCCTGCCTGGAGGCTGGAGCCTTCGGGTATTCTTCTCCTCTTTACTGGGCTTCCAAGCTATAATTCCTGAAAAAGATAACATATTCCTTTCATAGTCTGACAAGACAATTTAACTCATCCACGCGGTTTAAGCTATGATGGTAGTAGTGGTGAGTAAGATTAATTCAAGCATTTCCAACCAAGTTATATGCTGATGCCCACAACTATCTGGGCAGTTCTCAGTAAGTCGGCAGAAATAATGCGAGGAACATAGTTGTCAAGGAGGATACAAGAATTTGAATAAACAACAAATGATTATTGGTCTAACAGGTTACAGAATTTCGAAACGTAATTTAAGATCCAACAGGATTGCAAGCATATAAACAAACCTAGATGAGAATCAGGTTTTGTAACAATTCTAGATACACATTGGTTGCTACTTATATATGACAGAAATGCAGCTGTTAAGATCTCTAAGATCGAACTCTGGGAATTTGGGGTTTTTGCCAATGGCTCCTGTGTACAAATTCGTGCTATACAGAGAAGGTTGTGAGCCCAATGAAGAGTTGAAGGTGTGTTGTGATCGCGAAAAAAATATAACCTTTCAGGTGCCTTATGAGGGGAAAGGTAGCCTTCATTGTGTACGATTTTTATTCTATACTGTCCAACCAGAAGCAGGGATTCCATGCTTTTGAAACCATTCAGGCATGCGGAACCTATCATAGAGCACAGGTCTCACATCGTTCTGCTGAGAAAGATGCTTCAGTAATGGAAGGAGTACCTCCAAAAGCTGATTGATCAATGAAAGACATCAGAAGAGTAGTGAGTAAAGAATTAAACAATATGAATAGGCACTGGAATTTAATCAATGCAATGCTTTGTACCTGTCCATCGTTTGGTTGTCCTGCAGAAAATGGAATGCATGGAACTCCATTCAGAGGCTGCAGTAAGAAACTGAATGGATTGTTATCAACAATAACTATTCGGCAGAGATCCTTTGATAGGCAAGAAAGATCTTTCACATGCTCCCGGTATTCCCTGTCATTGATGCAAACAAGAGGTTTTAGCTAACAAACAACATAACCTTGGGCTGAGTGGGATGATCATTCAAGAATTCCCATTTCAGTTTATTTCAGTCAGTCTTACTTTTGACCAAAAAGAGAAGCAAATTTTATAAATTTGCGCAAACTCCCCATTGGGACCAAGGTTTTGTTGAATTAAGTGCAATAAATTCCATTAAAAATCTAATATTTCTAGGCCTTCAGTAGCAGTCATTAGTGGAAAAGACTAATTTGAATAAAATAAAATAAAAATAGCATAATATAATCAGTCAATTCCTCTGTGCATAACAATACAAATTATTGGAAAAGGACTTGAGTATACCGAGATGTATACGAGGCTTCAAAGTATATTCACAGAAGAAGAAATTGTATAAGACATTGGAAAAATAGTGTGCTCCCTACATTCACGAGCTTAATCTGGAGACATAGATTAGAGGATTTCCTATGTTCGTGCTTTTGCCCACATGACTAGTATTTATAATAGATTTATTTTTTACCAGACCTCTTTCAATGCCATGTCTACTTTATAAATTGTTCTGTCATTCTTTTATTACATTGCATATGGCATGCTCAGTCATGCTTCCTAATACGGGATTCCTATTTATCAAATGCATTTGAAATTAAGAAAAAGAACGTGGAATTGTTTAAAAAGCATCCATTATAGCTAGGTGCAACTAAGCCAGTGAGAGGGAATTAGAATGAGAATGAATGGAACTAGAATTAGAATTCAAAATTTCAATTAAGTATTTACAAGCAGGAAACAGAATAAAAATAAAGATAATTATCATGGTGCATACCCTCATTTTAATGTCATATTTTAGGATGATGATGTCTTCATCTTCCAAAAACTGAATGAGTTTAAAATTAGCCACAAAAATGTTAGATACAAATAAGTAAAATGAAATTTAAATTATTAATATTTATATCTTATTAATTAAGAATAGTTATTAAAAAAGACACTTCTGATCTTTTTTATAATAATTTCATAAATGATTATTACTATTTATGTAAATAAAATAAAATTAATATAAAAATATTATTTGTTAATTTACCTTATATGTGCTAAAGCCTCACACATTGTATATTATTTAATATATAAATGTCCTCAATTATTAAAAAAATTAATATTGAACCAAATAAATTAAAATATGTATTAGAGGCATTAACCTACACTATAATACATAAAGTCTTTTTATTTAAAATTTTTGATGATTAAATATGGTATTATCTCAATTAATAATAATTAAAACAATTCATTATATTTAGTACTCATGTAATAATTTTAAATTTTTTAGAAAATATGTTATTGCATCAAATTAACATATAAGTTTATCATAATTAAATATGTCATTATGTTAATCTCTTGAGGGCATTTTTGTCCAATTTTCATTCCTAAGAAAATGGAATGGATTCCTTAAGTAGCTTCAAGGAAACCCATTCTCCGTTTTGGAGAAAGGGATTCCCTAAAATTAGATGGGTCTTACACCTTTTTCTGATTCCAAGTTTTAGCAAACACCTAGAATGGAAAGAGAGGGAACTCTCTTTCATTTGATTCCTCAAGAATCAAGTAAACATGCCATAAATTTGTGGGACATGCAGCTTTTGGAACTATGCAGGTGTGTAATGGCTAGAAACTGTAAAAGAAGAGGAAATGAGAATATGGATGACCAATAAAATACTCACGTGCTAATTGTTGAAGGCCGATATAGTCTAAGACTAAACAGATTTTCCACATCTATTCTGTCAACAAGAGGCCTTGCGTAACCTGTGGGCACCCAGAGAAAGTAGATTCAAGAAATTATTTTTTTAAAAGGGTAGGAGAGAATCCAAAAAGCATGGTAAAGTAATTTTTATACCTTCAAGACCAGCAGTAAAGAGCACGAGCTCTGAAAATTCACTAAGTTGTTTTAAGAATTCTCGCAGTCCTGGACGTTCAAACACTGTAACATAGTTGACCTTTGGTTTTCCTTCACATTCCTTCAAGCCCAAACATTCTAACATCAAGATTATTTTACTTGAATAATTGCTAAAGAACCAATAAATGAACAAAAGACATATAGGACACCTTGTCTGAAGATACACATTCTAGCTCAAACCACTTCAAACCAGATTCTATTGCTTGATTACGAATGGAGGCAGGCAGGCTGGATGTCTCATATGCACATACTAGAGTTTCATCCAAATCAAGAACCACCTGCATATCAAGATGCACATGCACGACTTAGAAATCTGTCCTTTAAAACATAATAAGAATAATGGTAGGGAACTTAAGATCTATCAAGTGGGCAAGTAGTTTTTCATCAGCATACATGCAAGTGGTCAAGAAAAACAAAAGGAAAAAGAAAAAATGAAAAATACAAAAATGAAATGAAGTCATTGACACCTTGAGTTTAGCAGAATTTGCAGTCATGATTTTAAAATTTTTTGCCAAGTGTCCGTGCTCAAGTTCAACTTGAAGGGAGTTGAAACATTGTATGTATTTTAAAACTTCCGTAGCTTTCAAGGAACTAATTAGATTTTTGGACTTGATGAAATTAAGCTCATTGTCAATCTCTACAACAAAAGGTCAATTTTTTGTTTCAATCAGATCATTGCTACTCTGCTATTGTACCCAACCAAAAATCACTACATCAATTACCAATGGGTTGGTTAAATAGATCATTTTCCTCTGATCAACTCTACCTAGGGCCATATACTTATTGTTTTGTAGGTCATCATATGTTTTCTGACAGCCCCTTCACTCATTCTTTTAAGCCTTCTAGTTCTTCTCATGGCATCTTCAACTTGAACCAATACACTTCTCATTACATATGGTGTAACCATTCATCTTCTTTGAACACACAAAAAAAGAACAACTATTCATCTTCTTTGCACATAACAAAACAACCTTAACTGTTTCTTTTTCCTCAATGGTGCCACTTCTAGCTTTTCAAGAGTGCATTCAATTCCCCCTTTTTTTTCCTTTTCCTTTTTAATTTCTTTTATCCTTTCTTGCCTTGTCAAACATTGATCTTAAACACATCATTTCAAATGCACTTATTTTATGGGGCATTAATATTGACATGCAACCTTCCGTACAATAAAGTATGGATTTTCTGATAGCTCTCTCCTTTTACCTTGAGAGTTTCTGTTGATTACACAAAATTCCTTGATGGAACATATTAGAAGACAGATGGGTGGAGACAATTTGAAGTTTAATATTAATTAGCGAATCAAGAATTCACTGAAACAAACTGAAAGAATGAAAAACAGAAACATAATAATATTCTGTTTTGCCTTATCCAACTATTTGGCGTCAATAACACAAATATTGCTCTGTCAGCCACATAAATGTTGCTCCATAATTTCAGCCTATTAAGAGCCACAACTTTAGTCCAAGGTTCTCCATGTCGTTCAGCCTCCCTCTACCAATTTTAGCATTCTTTCCCCACTAATACCAAACACTTCCCATCAGAGGATATGTTGTCACAGGTGCCACCACTGAACTTTTCATTTCTGAACCATCACACTCAACACTAAAACATTTGAATAACATGTTATGGCTATTGCTAGATTCTCCCTGATTTGCTTATTTAAAATCCTACAGGGTTTCAAATAACCCATCTCCACATCCTAATTTCAAGTAGACATGTGAAGATGTTTTCCTAATGGCTTAATGTTGAACCCCAACGAACATAGCTGGAATGGATGTAAGTCTACACTTTCAATTCTGGATAGGATGACTGAAACATGCAATTACAAACATAATAAAATTATAACTCCATCTTATCTACTCTTAAATAAACTTAAGTGCACCATCCTTATCAATATTTTCTCTTTGGTTTGATTGAGCATGAGCATCAGAATTTTCCCTTTTGGTGTCCATAGTCATGAGATGGCTCATGAGAAAGCCATCAAACCTAGATCATCTTGACAGGCAAAGGAAAAGCAAATGAATAATACATTCAAAGAGGAAGGAATTAGGGGAAAAGAATCATCTTTTATGTTTTTGTTAATTCTGCTTCCCCAGTATTCCCCTGCAATCTACCTAATGTTCATTTCCAGGTGACTTTCATAATCTCAGTAGCTTCCAGGCACAGAACCATACAAATATGTATTAGGTTCAAGAGAGGATTTGTATTTAGATGACATCTGGACTCTACTCTCAGCTCTCAAAAAAAATTTAATCACCAAACTAAACTTATTTCCCATGATTCTCCAATTCTACCCTAAATCTGATTACATGTATTACTACACAGACAAAAGCGTGTGAAACTCTTCGTGAAATCTTCTGTAAAGCTAAGTTTTATCCTATATATAACCTAACATTTTTCCTGAGGCAGCAAAATCCAAATAAGAAGCTGCCTCTGCACAATTTTCCAAAAGCATTTCCTTTGGGCCAATAACCCTTACCAAACATAGAGAAAGAACAGAGGAGCAAAACCTCCAGAAACCTCTTACAACAATCAAACACTACTTCACAAAAGATCAGACCAGAGAAAACAAAAAACAATCAAACTCACAACAACTCGAAAACCGAGATAGGGAATAACTCAACCATACCGTGAACTTCTCTGCAGGCCGATCGACCGCAGCCGCGGCGGAGTCGGTACCGTCGGTTGCGTTGATCTGCACGGAGTCCGGAGGCGGCTCAAGCTCCGGCAACTCGACGACCGGAAGGGGCTTGAAGGAAGGAGAAGAAGGGAGAAGAGAATGGTGGCGGAGGCCGACGTAAGAGAGGACTTGAGTCACGGACGGCGTGCCTCGGAGGATCTGAAGAAAGATCTGGAAGAAGAAAGCGAGCCAGTTGAGGAGTGTCCGCCATAGCTGAAGCGACCTAGGAGCGTAGACCTCGGCCTGAGTCAACTCGGCCTTGGCCGCCGAGTCACTGACACTCATCGAAGGGTTGCGCACGTCGTTAACGTGTCCGACCCGGAACGAGCTGGAAAATCAGTATCGAACGACGTCGTTCTTTAAAAAAAAGCCAAAAAAGTAAACGAAGGCCCAATCAGAATCTCTCTCTCTCACTCTTTATAGCTCTCTGCTTTATATTTTTTAGCGACGGAGATGTGGTCACGGTGCTGCCTCGACTATGTATAGTGAGAACGTGCCAAGCCAACGCGCTTCGTGGGAGAGTGTCATTTATTTATTTATTTTACATCATGGATTCATGATTTTAAATTTAATATTTAGCATTTGAGAATTATAAATACCAAGTTGTGATTTAATTAAGTTTAGGTTGTGTCAGTTCTTGATTTGCTCAAACTAAAAGTGAAGATAAATGTTATGTTTTTTAAATTGACTTTGAGATTAAGGATGACTTAATTGTGTAATTAATTTTTATACTTAAGGTAATTATGATTTCAAATTATTCAAGAAGTTGTTGTAACGCGCTTTGTGGGGCGTGGTGATGGGGATTGAACAGACAAAAGCTCGAAAGCGAGTGGGGATCCCTAAGGAGGCTGCCAATGAGAAGAGACAAGTTTGTGTTCTTGTGGTAGCGGGGTTTGATGATGATTTCTAAAGAGGATAGTTAAGGTGAACCCACGCGCTACCAGAGCAAGCGTGGTCAGAGTAAGAACGGTCGGCAAAACCAAACTAAAGTACTAATGATTTGACAGTATCAAGCACGCGCAGCAGATGAGATTGGGTGTTTATTAGTTCATTGGATAACTACCCCAGTCTGAGCTGGATTTGAGGACTAACCATATATGTTGCTTTGGCCTTTGTGGTCATCCGACCCATAAAGAAAGTTCTTAGGAACTAAAAAAATTCAGAATTATTGAATGCGTTCAATAATAGCCCTAATATTTTTAATGAATAAGAAAAATATACTAAAAAATAATAAATAAATAAAAATCTTAAAATAGTTGGCTTTGATTTGAAAAATGTTTTCAAAATTTTACTTTCTAAAACAATTTTTATTTCCTATATTTTATTTTCTTAAAAATGCATTTGATTGAAAAGGTCAAAACTCTTGTAAAAATGAGAATATGAGAAACCTTGTTTCCTAGTGATATTTTTATTCAGAAAATAATGAAAATAATTGAATTTTTTTTCTTTATTATTTATTTTTAGTAGTATAATAAAAAAAAATATGGTATGTCTATGATTAACAAAGAAGGTTAATTGCGTTTTTTATTTGGTATTGGTTTTTTTACGTGAAAAATGATAAAATAACTAAATTATTTTTTTTATTAATTATTTTAATAGTGTAATAAAAAATTTAATTATTTATGATTAACAAATGAATTGACCAATTGTACATATTTTGATTTATTAAAATGAATTATGTATTGATAAAAATGAGTAAGAAAATTATAACATTGTAATATTATTGGAAAGTATTCATATATTTTTTTTATATGTTTTAGGTTATTTTATCACCTCCTTGTTTTCACTCCTTGGAAAACTGTTTCCATCTTTTTAAGAAAATTTTGAAAATGCTAAATTAATGTTTTTACTTTTTCTATTTTTTGAACTCATTTTTCTACAAAATGGAGATTGAAAAATAAGTATCCAAATTGTTTTCCATTTTAATTTTAAAAAATTGAAAATAAAATACAAGTTAAATAAATAGGCCTTAAAATTCTCCAATTTTAAAATAAAACTGTTTTCACTCCTTAGAAACTATTAACTTTCATTGATTTTTGAAAGCAAATTTTAAAATCATCATGCCTTTTTTATGTTCTATGCCAATGTTCATAGTTAGCATCAATGTTGTTAGGTAAAGGAAAATGAGATATGTTGATATATACGAGTCAGAATGTTTGGAAACTATTTTTTATGACAATTTTCTGTTTTTTACAACAAAAAATATTAAAAACTGATTTTTATTTTTTGTTCTTAAAGATAGAAAATAGAGTGTTTTTCATATAATATTTTTTAATTATTTTTGTTATTTTCACTTTTTTTCTTATGACTATTTTTAAAAATAATTGAAGAAATATGTAAAATGATTAAAATAAAATACTTAATATAAAAATTATTTTAAAAATATATTTAAAATATTAAAAACATTATAAGTTTTCAAACAAATTTTTGTTTTACAAAAATGATATCGAATAATAGTTTTAAAAAACCATTTTTCATAATTATTTTCAAAAACCCTTAATTTCTTGTTTTGTAAAACATTGAAGTATCAAATAAATTTTTACCCATTATTTTAAAACTTTTAAACTAGAAAAATTAAAAACTAATACCAAACATGACTTTCAAAATTATTTTTAAAACTGCAATCAAACACACCAAATATTTTTTTGGGACAAAGACCAAACTGGACAATCTAGACAGATCAAATATGACTATTATAGTTCATTCTTTCAAGTATTAAAAATGTTAAAAACACTTTTTAGAATCGTTGTCAAATGCATACTAAATCTAAGCGTCTTTTGATAACAAAAAAGATTTTGTATTAAATAATTTTTTGAAAATTTATTTTAAAAGTAAGATAATTTTTTTATAACAAATTTAAGGTGTTTTGAAATATTTATTTTTTCAAAGTATTATAAAAAAATTAAAAACATGAAGAATATGTCAAGAGATTTTACATTATTCATAAACAAGCAACAACTTTAAGATAAATAAGTCCAGAGGAGAAAACAAATTTTTATGTTTGAATTCCTAAATAAAATTTTAATGCTAAAAATGATTTAATTTATTATAAAAAACTCAAAGCCTAAACAACATTTTCAAATAATGGTTATTAGGAGTAAATTTCAAAAATCATTTGTTAATGTTCCGGAGGACAAAAGTTTGCGTTTGTTTTTTTATGTCTCTAATTGTTTTTTATTTATAGTACTTAAATCTCAGTCATTCTTAAAATTTATATAATTGTTTTTTAAAACAACCTTTTAAAAAACAAGTGATAACTTTTGTTTCAATAAAAAATTATCAAATGTATTTTCAGTCTGGAAAATAGTTTTCCATTTTTAATAAGAAAAAAAAAATTGTTTTTAAAACGGTTTCTAAACATGTTCTTACTAAAACTATTTTTGAAAACATCATCATGCCTGCATTTTCAGCCTTATAGTGGGCTTAGCCGGCAAGAGACCATTAATTCCGGGTTTGCAAAAATTGGGCAAGTTGGGTCTTGAGCCCAACCCAAATAAAAACCAAACCTGATGTTCAATGTCAACCCAAATTGCAAACCCATATAAAGTGGTTGAACACTTGAACTCCCCCAAGTTGCCGTCTGAGCAGTTGAGTTTCCAGACCACATACCTTTTGCCGACCAAAGCGCCGAGGGCTCTTACTCTTGCTGCTGTTCGATGGTTTCTAAAGTAACTTCAAGCATATTCTTCCAATTCACAGCACCTTGTGGCATTGAGTAGCAGCTGTTTGACCCGGTATTCGACTATGGATTCTGCAGATTTGAACAGTTGATGGAGAGCAGCAGTGGCTCCATAACACAAATAACATTGTTGATATGAAAAAAAGAAGGAAAATGTAAGATCATTATGAATTTGACTTAGGGCACATTTTCAATACAAAATCAGTACCATTATGATGTATATGTTCCTGTTTTTGCTCAATCAATAACCCAGGCTTGGAGCAATGACAAGCTCCAAACCTGAAGAAGAGATAAAAAGAAAGAAGGAAGAGGAAGGCTTTTGTACAGTGAAAAAATATGTTAAATTAACAAATAAAAGTATGCCTAGTTACATGTATACTGACCAGAAACAAAATCGGAAACACAGTTCAGCATGTGTCTTGTGCTGACAGGAAGCTATTCCCTCGTGAGATGCTTCAAAACTGACATAAATAATAAGTCTCTGAAAAAAATTAGATTCCATCTGAAACTCGGCTGGAATTGGAGTCGTATGAATGAGATAGCCAGGGGTGGTCTAGCGCCTCTTTTGCAGTGGGACGCCTCTGGGGGTTTATCTCAAGCAAGTCTCTCAAGAAGTTGAGAAATCCAACATCAGATATCTGCAGGTGATCCTCCAATGAGGATTCCTCAGGGATTAAGTATTCCATTTCGTTTGTTTCCTGAGTAAGGGCATGCATGATAAGAATTCATTCATTCATTCAACATATAAAAAGATAGAAAATTTCATATTATTAAATGAAGCTAATCACTTAAGTGCATGATCACTATTTGACTGGTAGTGCCCAAAAAAAATCCGGATTCATTTAGAACACTTCTTTGTCTGTCCTTGGGGTTAAGTGTTGGAATTTGTCAATTTGACATGCATGGAGCAGCATCCTGAACTCATGGACTAACAGCATTTCTATAATAGTTTGAGTTGCATTGTAATTCAGCAAGTGAATCATATAAAATAATTAGAATGGTGGCATACATGCTGCTAACTAGATAATTTGTGGATGGTGGTTGGCTAGAGCTTGAATCTAACCATCAATTGTTTAAGGAAATTGGAATACAATTAGAAATGAATGCCCTAAAAACTGGAACTGCAAGAGAGAAAATTAACTACATTACTCTGCAGTCTGCACAGAATCAATGACTATCAAGGGAAGGATTCTTCCATTTGAATGTTTTCCTTTTTTGTAAAAGAAAAGAAAAAGGGAAGTTTCTTCTTCATAACAAATCCTATCTGTTCTAAAATGCTTTTCTGCGTCATATGCATCAGGAATGTTGTGGACTTAGATGAGTGTGAACAAGATGGCAGCTAGCAAATGGTTTGAAGTCTAAATCTTTTATAGAGTTCACCATTTAAGAAAGATAACTAGCAAAAGAGAAACTAAAACTATTATACCAATCTGAAGATGGCAACCGCAACATACATTATATGATGTTATCTACTATTTGTATGGGAAGGGGAATTCTAGAAATAAACCTCATTTATATGATAAAGGTCATATTCTTTTGTGAAGTACTTGTAAGTCTCCTGCCCCCTTACTAACATCTCCAGATCGATAGGACCAAGCATCCCAATCATGCGCACAAGCAATGTTACAAGTTCATCATTCGGAAAAAGCACCTAATGGAAACATAAATAGAAGAAATTAGAAATTAAATTGCTGTAAAAGAACCTTGAGAAAATTCAGGATCTGATCATACACATTAAAAGGGGGGAGGAGAGAGAGGAACAGAAATACACATTTCAAAACAAAATTGGATTTTGGAAATGGACCATCTGGGATAGAACCACATGCAAAATGACCATATTCACTGTAAGTGATAATACAGAGCCAAATTAGGACATACCTCCCCAGAGCAGAGCTCGGCCAAGATGCAACCAAGAGACCAAATGTCAATTCTTTGATCATATGGGAGGCCTAGGATGACTTCAGGAGCCCTGTAGGAACGGGATTGTACATAGAGGGACAAGTTATCTGTCCGAAAGCAACTGCTTCCAAGATCAATAACCTTTATGTCACATCTCCTGTAACTTTTGATAAGAATGTTCTCAGGCTTTAGATCACAGTGGATAATTCCCAAGTCATGCAAGTATTCCAGTGCCTCCAAACACTGCCGGGTTATAACCTGTGAAAAGAAAAAATCAACCATCCACCAATATCTTGCACACAGATTGTTCTAATTCTAATATTTCCTTTCATCATAATGAATTATAACATCCGCTCCCTCCTATATAGATATTGTCCGCTTTGGGCGCAAAGGACCCTCATAGTTTTAAAATGTGGTTACATGGTTAGAAAGAGCTCATATATATATAGTGTCAGAACACTTTTTCCCTTATTCGATGTAGTTTACCTAGTCTAAATGTAATTATAAAAAGGGAATTAAAATTGAATATTAGCATCACTGGGTAGAATAAAAAATCTCATGGCCAAATTTTGGTTCAGATAAGTGGAAGGTACTAACAACCATAAGACAGGTAACCTAAATACACAAAAGAAATTTCAGAATCAGAAAATATATCAAAACCAAGTAATTCGTATAACTAAACCAACCTGCAACCTCTTCAAAGTAAAATAAGTCTCTCCACCAGATTCTTGATTAAATTTCTGAAATTCATATAAGTTTGCCCGAAGGAGTTCACAAACAATGAAAAGATGCTCCTGTAGAGTTTTTTATTTGACAGAAAGCAGCAAAAGTTAGTGATAATGAAGAATTAAGTAAGTAAGAAAATAGAGTGAAAATTATAAGACTTTCATTAGTAGTTTGGCTTAAAGATGTAATGTAAGGCATTAACATCCTATCAGTGTTACCTACACAATCTAATAAGAATCAGCATTTGGGATGTCTAAGCTTATCCTAAGCAGGACAATCATGAGGTTTGAGATAGCCGGGCAACAGATAAGCAAGTTTTAAAGATGAGTCGGTCATTATAAATAGGTTTTCATGGACACTTTGCACGTCATTATTTATAAACTGGAGAAAATTGAAAATCTCACTAACCATAGGTTACAAAAACATATGGCCGACGTTAAAAAACAGTATGTAAACCACAAAAAAATAAAGGAATTAACTTGAAAAGCTTCACTTGGAATCAAGTCCAAGATTTTTCATAACAGATTAGTCACTTGCATTCATTTCTCATCATAACCGTATATTGAAACAACCACCAGTCCAGACTCATGTCTTCTTTGAAGTGTTAACCCTTATTGTAAGAAAGGAAGAAATATCTTACACAATCTAAAGGTGAACATGTCAACATTTGCAATGAATAAATCTAAACAGCATTCACAATGAGCCAGAACCTTAAACCACTGGAGGATATATGAGAATCATTGAATGGTTTTCCTTGAAGTTTGAGGAGAGTGATCAATGAGAAACTGTGGTCTCTCCTTTGTGCAATGCAGATATGTAGGTAAAACGTGGATAATTTTTATACAACAGCCACAATTTGATAAAAGTACAGAGGAAACTTATCTGACTTTAATGTGCACACACCTGATGATAGAAGTAGTCATAAAGGCGCAAAATGTGGCGTTCATCAGCAGGATCATGCTTGTTCACATATTTTAGAAGTTTAATTTCATCTAAACTCTGATCGAAAAAGTCCTTGTCATTTTTTATGATCTTCAGGCAAACATCCATTCCTGTCTGGAGATCATGTGCTTGAACAACTTTGCTGAAAGCGGCTGAACCTAGGTATTCTGTGATGTAATATCTGCCGGCAAGGACAGTATTTAGAACAATAGGTAGATCCTTGTTCTCTTCAAATCCAGTCCTGTGAATGGCATAACCCATCAGTTCAATTGTTTGCTACAAGAATACCCAGCTGGTACATATAAAATAGGTCAAGGCTTACAAATGGTAAGTCTATTCCTCCCAGATCAAACAGGTCATAATGTTATCTACTAAAATAGCGGCAACAACTTGCTTAAGTTATATCAACCCCTATATCTTTTAATAGCTCATCTTTCATTCAACAACAAAAACCGAACCATGATGCAATAAAGAATTTAGCAAGTAGACTATGCACTACACACCTGTTTTTCCTGTGTATGATTCTTAGATTGAATACTTCATATTCATCCTCTTGGTTTTCATACATCAAAAGCTCATCAGCAGTAGCACCTTCCTGGTCATCAACATTAGCCTCAGGCTCATAGCATTCTCCAGCCACTTCTCCATCATCTCCAACTTCATAGCCATAGTTTCCATTTGGCTCGGTGTTTTCAATATGTAAGTCAGAGGTACTTTTAAACTCTCCAATCAAATCATTAGCAGAACTCCTTTTAATAGAGTAGTCAAAGCTCTTGTTTATTTTATATTCTGAAGCCGAATCGCAGTCAGTTGGTATTTTCCCTACAACCTTTAACTGAGAACCATCCAAATCAGTCTCGGCAAAGTTCATTTGGCTATAATCTACAGGATCACCACCACGAAACCCTTCGGCACCAGCACAGCATTTGCAAAGGGGGACTGAACAGCTATAAACTGCACAGCTCTCATGATCTCCTTCTCTGGCCCCGTCTGGTTGGAAATGCTCACCCAAATGATAATAATCGGTCACTGGAATGTCATTCACACCATCCATAGAAGTAAGATTGAAAACACATGGCTTTTCCAGGTAATTAGTAGTTGGTAATGTTGGGTATCCTTCAGATTTATGAATTAACGTCAATTGGCTTTCAGACTGCTTATCTTTCTCCAAAGTCATGACAAACTTGTCCTCACTTGGGCAACCAAAGGACTCTGACCCTCCAAAGCAGGAGGTATTGAAGTAGTCATCGTCTTTCTCATCGTACCAGTAGAGGTCATTTTGCATATCAAAATCAGAGTAATCACGTGCCGTACCAAATTCACATAAGCTATCTGATGAAGCTGTGGAATTAGCCTGAGTTGCAGAATGGACTCCATATGGATTTGTAAATTCTGCATAAATGTAAAGGCCAAGCTTAGAGCCATTGCTGGCCACCATATCTCACCAAGCAGAAACAGTAAAAACCAATTGCTCTGCCGATGAGATGCGTGATTCGTGAAATATGATATCTAACTTTCTCTGAGTAATTAACTCGAGCATGCCTTAATATGCACATTGATCAAACATGACAATACCAGATAAATTGACTGCTAGTTCATTGTACAGAATTTGGAACCTCATTCACAGCCTATCAATGACGATGGAAGCACACCCTTTTAAACCACTATAGACTCAATAAATAAAGTACTCCTACAGTGCAAATATAGGACAAGAAAGAGGACTTGTAGCGGACATTATATTAGAATTAATCATCGGTGATCATAACATATTATCCTAGAATCAACTAGAACACGGTTAAATGAATGAATAAATAAATTCCTGAAATATAGCTCGAAAATACCTTACTTCATTGCTCTTGTTGTGCAAAATCCTATTATCCATTTAAGCTGCAAAGAATCAATCTCTGTTTGGGTTCCGAGAATTCTATCACATACAAACTTAAAGCTAGAGGCATAATCCTCTGTTTGGTTCCCAAGGAAATGAAGTACACGGAAAATCTAGAAGATTAGCATCTTCCTTTACAAAAAGCATATCCCCTGTTTGGTTGGTGAAAGAGAATAAATTAATGTTTAAACCAAAACCTCAACTCAACTCGGCACAACTCAGTTCAACTGAAACCAAATCAAATCAAATCAAAAGATTCAAAATTACCACAAGCTTAATTCAAGTAGATTACTTCTCCATTGAACCAAAACACCAGAATTTCCTACTCTTTTCCTCCACTTCCTCAGCAACCAAACAAAAAGTCATAGTTTCAAGGAAAAAAAAAAAGCAAAAATCACCTATCAAACAAAACTAAAAAACGCGATCAAACGAATTGACAATCACGCACCTGAGGAATACGCGTCAGTCGCAGAAGACCCCAAGCTCACGAAATCATCCGAACAAACCGAACTCGAGTCCGTATCGCCCACGGCCTCCTCCATCCTCCGAGAGCTGGCCGGAATTCTGACCGGCGGCGGAGGCGGCACCATCGGGAAAACGAAACTCTCGAAATCAAAAGACGCCACCCCGCCTCTCTCGGAGACATCTTGTCGGAGAGCGGACTCGGACTCAGACAGACCGTACTTCCTCAGAAACTCCAGCACGGCGTCCACGTCGGAAACCGCCATGGTGTAGTGGCGCAGCGCAATTAAAAGCAGAAGCAGCAACGGCGGCAGCGGTGGTGGAGGTGCGCGATTTTAGTAAAATGCTGAGGTCAAAATTGGAAATTGGAGCATGCATGCTTGTTCAAAAACACACTCTTCTTCTCTTTCTCTCTCTATGTCTGCTGTAAAATGGAGGGGAGGAGAGAGAGAACGGTAGTGATCTCTCTTGTCTTCACCAACTTTGAAAAGGAGCCCCGTTTCTCTGCAATCGTCACCCTTACAATTAATATTACCATTATTATTATTATTATTATTATTATTATTATAATATCTCACAATTTTGACTAAGATTAGGTTGAAAACCAAAGCAAAAGTCCAGAAGTCAAGTTACTTTTTAATTTTTTTTTTAAGATTTAATTGAATTTAATTGCTCTTTTAAATCCATAAGTAGGAAGATTTTGATGATTTATATGTTGGGGTTGGATCAGGAAAAGTACGGTAAACGGTAAACAAGTAAAACAAAATAAGAAAAATAAATAAAAATGAAATTAATAGGGTAAATTAAGGTTTAAGATTTTCTAATACCTAAACTAGGTTTTAAGGTTTTTTTTTTTTTTTTAGAAGTTGAAATATTAAATTAAATTTAATATTAAAATTCAATAGTTAATGATTCCAATTTAATTACAATTATAATTTTTGAGTGACCAAACATAATAATAATAATAATAAATTATGAGTTAATGATTATGAAAATAAAATTATAATTATGTAATAGAGTTCCAACAAAGTTTTATCCACTTATTATTTTTATAAGAAAAAAAAAAAAACTGTTGGTGACGAGTCATTATTTTAGAATAATAATTGCTCAAATAAAGTAAAAATTTGTTGAGTGGGGCTGAGGTGTTGGCTTGGTGGGGCAGAGGGGTCAAATGAAGGGCTGTGGTTATGACACGTGGATCGGAGATTCGAATCGAAGGTGTTTGATGGGAGATAAGTGGATTGGTTGTTGAGGGTCCAACTCACTTCTAACCTTTTCCGGATTTTGTCTTCCTGGCGGAGAGTGATGTCGCTGCGGCCGTGATGATGACTCCTCTCGTCAGACGACGTCGTTTTGTGGAGAACAGGCATGGTTTCCTATGCAAATTTTCTGTTTTTATTTTTATTCTATCTTTTTACCGACAAAAATGAATTAATATTTGGTGCAGAGTCCACAGTCCCATTGCGTATTTCGACGGCAATTGTCCTCTTTTGATTCGAAAGGGAAATTTCAAAATTTATCTCAATTATCATCCAATATTTGAAAATTAATTTATAACTTTTTTTTATATTTTAATGATGATTAAATCAAAGGATATTCAAATTTTCATTTTTAAATGGTGGAAAAATAATTTTGCTAATTCCAATATTTTTCATATAAATTTTAATTTTTTAAAAGAAGAAAAAAATTAGGAGTTTGTTTTAATTTAGGCTTTGTTTGGATCAAGGAAATTGAAATAAAATTAAAAAATATTTTTTACATTTAAATGAAAATTTAAGATTATGTTTGATTCCCATAAAGTAATAAATAAATAAAAAGAATGGTTAAAAAATGATTTTTTTTTTGTTTTAATATAAAAATATGAAAGAAAATTAAACATAATTAAATTAATTAAAAATCTATATATTTTTAAATTTTTTAATCTTTATATAAAAGAGAAAAATAAATTAAATGAATTTGAAATAATATATAAAATAATTTATTAATTTTAAATCTATTTATTATTTTCCTTTATTTTTTATTTGCTTCAATTTTTTCTCTCTATTACTTTTCATTATATTTTTTCTTGCATTTTCAAAGAACCAAAGATAGCGTAATAGTAATTAAGTTTAAAATAAAGTTATAAGTATTATGATCTTGAATAACTTCTCACCTTATCAGTCAAAGATTTATTAAAATTATAACTATTTATGTAACCACATGATTAATATCCAAAGTAGGGAAGTAAACAATTACTACCCACTAAGCAATACATGTTCTTTTATTTGAGTTTATATTCACATCATAGAAAAGAAAAGAAAAAAAAAATTGGAGAAAAGATGAAAAAAAAAAAAAAAGGTTTTAATTTATTTTCAATTTTAATAAATTCAATTTACTAATTGGGAAATGCTTAATTACTTCATTGCATCAATAAAAATCATTTGAGATTTTTCCCTTTTTTTTTTAATTCTACCCAAAATCTATAACCATAATTTATATTTAAAAATGACATAAAAGAAAATTATAAACTTTTTTTCCTTCTATTTTTCTTCTTTATTTTTTATTTTATTTTTGGCTTAATTGACAAGATTCAAGTAGACCCAATAAAATGGTGTCATAATTTATATACATACCAACCTTTGGAGAAAGAAAATACCAACAAAAAAAAAAAAAAGAGGAAAAATTGGATGTGGGAGGATTTGTTGATGATTGTGGTGGGACCATTTTGTATTAAATTTGTTGGGGTGGTGTGTGGGGGGTCCAATTTCTTTAAGTTACTGTCGAAACCTACTTTTCATGGGAAGAATGAAATTACAACATCCCCACCTCACACCATAATGTTGTTCCTCCAAACTAGTGTGACACTTGACACTCAACTTTATTTTCTCACTTTCTACCCAACTTTCCCATGTGCCCAAGACTAATAAAGTATGATTCTACTCACTTTTTCTTTTCTTCTCTTTTTCTTTTTAGGTCGGAGAGGGGCTTGGAGCTTTGAAATTTGAAAGTTGGCCGTTTTGCATGGATGATTGAGAGAGATTGGATTGTTGGACAGGTCTCTACGCATGTAGAATTGTAGGGTTGACCAAGTATGAGATTGATGAAGGGGAAGCCTACACGCATACCCTCATTTTATACCATTTTCAAAGATTGGCGTGGGAAGATGAAGGCCAAATTAATGTTTCCCTAAAGAATAATTAAGAGCAAATTACAAAATGTAAACCAAATTTGTGATATTCCACGATGCATTAATGAGTTGAAGTCGCATGGCTTTAATGGGTTTGAAGTAGGGACAACAGCAAGTCCAATTTAGAACAAAAATAAGTAAATTGTGGGAAACTTTGAATTTTTATTTTTATTTTTTTGTGAAAACCCAAAATTAGATTTGCATATTGTTTTATATTTTTCAATTTATACATATAAATATTTTAATTTTTCTTTATTTTACCCTTTTTTAACATGTATAAAATAAAAAATATTATTAAAATAAATTATAAAAAAATTAAACAAAATGGGATAAATATGATATTCTCTCCTTTCCGAACCACCATGCCCCATTTTTTTTTTTTTTTGGAGAGGGATGATAATGGATTTAGATAATTAGGGTAAGGTCGAGAAGAGGCAACTCATTTCAAATTTATCCAATTTATCCAATTGTTCTCATTTTAAAATATATATCATATCTCAGAATTAAAAACCAACTAAAAATAAAAAAATTTATAAAGTAAACATGTTTGAAAGACATAAAAACTAATAGATTCAAATGAATAATACCTCGATAAATTGTATTTATAAAAGGCATTAAGACATTAGGTTGTGTCTCAAAAGTAATAAAACTTTTTATTGGTATTGAATGAGTTATTGACAGTATATGTGTACAAGAAAATATAATTAAGTTTGATATACACTCTATATGAGAAGATCAAGCCTCCTATATCCCCAACTTTAAAGCCAAGTAATTGCACTTCAAAAGTAACTACACCTGGTGCCAATTTACGGTGGGAATTACTATTTATGATTTTTACCCATCACCTGCGTGCAGTATCAAGTCACTTAAAGGATGAGTAGGCAGCCACCATAATCAATCATTCAATTGCTTCCTACTCTTTTTTCAAACCATATGAAAACCTATGGGCTCTATGAACACCATTCACACCAAGCCTATCAACCTAATTTCCACTCATCTTCTTGTTGAATTAGCTAATCAGTCATAATGTCAAATCAATTTTAGTCTAATTTGGTAGGTAATAAAAGTTGGGTGTACTCATTTTTTTAATTTTTGTTGAAAATATTGATATTAAAAAAAAAAAAAAAGGCTTTATGGTGGGAACATAAATCCCAAAAAGTCAGAAGTAAATTTCAATAACAGCTTTTGCTTTTGCTTTTTCTTTCTACCGTTAAAAACTAAAAGTCAAAAACTTCCCAAACAGGTCCTGTGTGGGGTGGTAGCTGAGGTGGTGTGGGCTTTTGACTGGGTCTAACAAAAAGTTGGTCTGGGCCCACTTTGAAAATCCATGATTCATGAACCCAAATCAATGTTGATGGGCTACTGTAAACCTGAAAATGCCCTCTGGGCCCAGTTGGTTTCATGGTTCTAAAAGGGAGATGAGACAGGACCATGGTGGGCAGTGAAGCCTTTTTGTTAAAAAGGTAGGAAAGTGGGCTGGACAGCTCTCTTTGTTCTTGAAAGTTGTTCTGGGCCCGTATTGAAAGTTGGGTTGTGGGTCTTGATTTTGTTGTTGGGCCCCGAGGTTCTATTCCATGCATATGCTAGGAGACCTACTTGTTTCCCCTGGCCATTTAAATAAAGCCCAAATCTACTTCTCAACAAAGTCAATATATTATGCTATGGTCTCATGTATTTTTTTCTTGAATGACAACAAATACTCTGACTCCCCTTGGATCTTGAAGGGAAAAAAATATGTTTTAGAGCCTCATAAGTATGTGTTGAAGTTCCATGGACATGTAATGGTTTACACAGCCAAAAAGTAATACTTTGCACATGCCACATAATGCATGCATAAATGGTGTCTTTGAGGTGCAATAGAGACATAAATAAGATGAATTAGAAGCCTATTACATATGTTATATAAATTTATAGACATTTATGACTTTGAACTCATACCATAATATGCATTATGTACGTCGAAAATCACCTACAAAATCTCATAAAAACCATATAAATGTAGAAGCTATGAGTTTAAACAACTATAGGGTGGATCCATTAAATATGAAAAGTAATGCTAGCTTTTCCTATGGGACTTAAATCAATTAGCATCTACACTTTACTTTCACACTTGTAACGTAGCATCTCCTACTCATTAATGCACACTTCAACTTATAAGGGGATGTGAGCCGATCACCATGAATTTCACCTTGAATGTGAATTCAGTTCTTGAGAATTTAGAAAATGTTTGAATTTCAACATAAAAAGACATATTTATAATATGAAATCCCTTATAGTTGGTGACCACTATTCTCTGTTATTTAAAATACTAACCTTTTTACATAACAACTTTAACAAGAAGAATCGAAGAAAGAGTCAAACTTTTATAGTGCTACGAATATTGCCCTCAATGATTAACCTATGAAACTTGTCAAACTAAGTTTAGATGATTGTTTTTTATCCAATTCTTTATATTGAGAATAAGTGAAATTGATTGAAATAAATTTGAATTTACTAAAATAAATCCAATTAAATTGTGAAGGAATTATTGATTCCTAAATCAATTGATTCAAGGTTGAGGGTTTCATAATCCAACTTTGGGTATGGGACATTAAGCAAAATAATGGTATCTATTTTAGTTAGTCTTAAGGTATTCAAAATGTGAGGTCATATGAGATTAATTTGAGTTTTATAAGTGAAAGTTATATTCATATCCTAACTTTTAACACTTATTCTATTATGAACTACCAAATAGATTAATGGATATGAAATTTAGGTTTAGTTTTAAGATTTAAGTGTTTGGTAAATAATAATAACAACACATGAAATAAATAGGAATCAAGAATTTTTAGTATTAAGAAATGAATAACTCCCAATTCAAGCTAGCATTTAAAGGCTTTTTGATTTCTATGTTAATACATTATTTTTCTTTCACTCTAACTTTTCATGTTTCACATCCTAAGATGACTTTTTAGCCTCCCATGAGTATGTTTTCATTCACACAAACCATAAAAAGAAAGACAAAGAATAATTCTTGAATTTAAAAATAAAAATAAAAATAATACCTTTTACTAATATTAAAGACAAGAAAAAGAACCAACCAAAATCTTCAATATCTTCCCTTTTCTCTCTCTAGAAAATTCAATGATACTGATCGACAAACCTAAAAATTAAGTTTTTATAGAACTAAATAAAAATAACTGAAAATGAATAAAATCGTCATTTCCAAATCATTGGGGCCCACTTTGAGTTAGAGAAGTGCTAAAATTCTCAATTCTTGAGGAATTGTAGCTGATGTCAGATTGGATAAGGTTCATGTCAAAATAGATTCAACATGGAAAGTTACAGTCTTCACCAACAAAGTCGAAATGATTTTGACTTAAAAAAGCTATCGAAATTTATGTGGTCTAAAATTTCAACTTTGTTTCCCACTTCTACACTACTAGCTTCAACTGATTATAACTTATTTGTTGCAACTCTAATTCACGTATCATTTGAAATGTTAGATTTCTAAGTTCTCAAGCTTTGAATAAATCCATGGCTTGCTCTAAAATAATTTGTAAAACTGCTCTAAGATTCAATTTAAAGTCATAATTGACTTCATTCAATCTTCAACCATCTTGTAGCTTCTCTCATTTTTTCACTTAGACGTGTTTTCATGCAACTTTATCTTTTGAAAGGACCTTTATAGCTTCTTCACTCACATCTCATACTCATAACTTGTCATTTTGACTTTGCTTAATTTTTATCATATTTCTCAAGCCCTAAGCTTGTTTTGAGAATACTTGGCCCCTTTCTCGCAATGGTTAGTAATGAATTTGTAACTTGAATATTTTTCATCCTTTAAATTTGAAATTCAACTTAATAAATTTGTTAAATCCATGACTAGGGTCTTAGCAATAAATTAAAGTTGAGAGAATTAAACATTTATATTGCATAATTTATTCCATATATGTGTCATTGGAATACGTATTTTGGCTTCAATCAACTAGATTGAATATGGATTTTATCTAAATAAAAAAATTCAAACTTTTATAGAATTGTGAAAAAATGAAAGGAGAAAAAAAAAAAAAAGAATTAGGGGCTCTAAGCATTCTTTTGGCTTTTGAGCTAGCTTTGAATCAATTTTTCTAAAATTGCTTTTCACACTTTTATGCCCCCATGTATTGTCATTAAACTTATCCAATTTTCCCTTTACATACTTCTTCATCAATCTATTTGTTTGATGAACTTGAATCTTTAAAAGTTTGAAGGAGTACCAAGGAAATATTTTATTAATAGTATATAATAACTCTTAGGAAATATTTTATTATTGTAATTGCATTACATATAATGTGTAACAATAATAATAATAATGTTTTCTTATCTTTCCACCAACTGATGACTTTCTACTAATTATAAAAATTAATATTTTTTATTTTAATTATATCATTCTCAATACTTCAAAATCTAATTCTCCTAAAAAATGAAGGGGAAAAAATAAAGAGAATCAAGTGCTCAAAAAGAAAAATGACAAAAGAAAAACTTTACAAAATTTTCTCACGTACTTTTCCTTTTTACTTTTCCTCTTATATAATGTCACATCTCATCCAAGTAATATCCATTTTACACCCATTAGCTTCCATGGCTTTAAAGTCCTTCACACATACTAAAAGACTATTTCTAATTCATCATCGCATAAACATAACATATCATGATAAGATCGGCTTAGATTCTATTTCTTATAATCCATGTAAATATTCTTCGTACGAGACACATTAACTCTTATAATTTAAAAAAAAACGGTTACACTTTCTTGATGACTTATTATTTATAAATATTAAAAAAAATTCTTTAAATGATACATGATATCACACATAAGAATTGAAAAAACTTAAAATACATAAAATTTTAAGAAATTTTCACTGAATATTGATTGTTCTCCTAATTTTTTAGCCCCAAATCAAAGAAGTAAGATTTTGAATTTCTACTTTTGTCCTTTTTCCTCCATTCCCATATATGGTCCAACAAAACCTAGTCACGTTAATAATAGGTTTCTCAAAACTCCCAACTAGCATCTTGTGATCTAGGCTCCAAAGCACAATATTCTTGGCTTGCAATAATTCCTTTTTGTGTTTGCTTTTTTCCACAATTGCTGCAACTGATTCCATGGGCAACTCAAAAACAAGCCAAATTCTCCAAAACAATGAACATTCTTAAAATTAAAGATGTTTTGAATGTTGACATACATGAAACCACCATAGAGAGAGAAAAAGAGAAATAGAAAGGGAGAGAGAGAGTCAAAATGAGGAAAACAAATGGGAGGGAAAAGAACTAGGTTCCGCACTACCACCAAGCTACACATTCCTTTTAGGGCAAAACCCCAAAAGACAAGAACAAGTCATCTCCACTTAGCTGCCACCACCACCACCACCACCACCTCCACCACCCACCTCCACCTCCACCTCCACCTCCATATATAGTTTCTCTCTCCTTTTTTTTTTCCTCTTTTTCTTTTCCAAGTCTCTATAATTGCTTCTTTACATGGAAAAGAAGAACTTTTCCCACAGTTGAAGGATCTTTCCCCATTTCCCATTTCCTAGCTTTGGGGTTTGGACATGGCCATTTTTCACACGCCTCTCCTACCAAGGAATAGGGATCCCCACATCAAAAAGGAAAAATTGAGGTGACTTGGAGATTGTAAGTTGTATAAAAAGTAGAGGGCTTTTTTTTTTTTTTTGTTGCAGGTGGGGCATGGAGGACACTAAGGAATAGATGTACCAAATTTGGAAAACAAGATACTTTTAGTGGGGAGATTCCCTTCACATTATTTGTATAGGTTGGGCCTTGGTGGATGGCAACAAGTGCCCTAAATTATTTAAGGGCAATGATGTTTTTTTCTATCTTTGATGGGGATTTAGGCTAACGATTTGCACTCCACTTATTTTTTCGGTAAGTGGGTCACTGTTGGGGTTTTGAGAATTCAAATTTTAGGGTCTTTTCAATTAGAGGGCATCTCATTTTTGAGAAACATGTAATCATGGCATTTGGTATTTGGGTGTGATTTATTTAGTTCATAGAGATGCATTTTAAGTGGATATTGTAGAAGTGAAGTCAAAGTGATTAATATTTACATGGTAGTCAATCATGATATTAAAGTCAATTGCTAATTAAAATTAAATCCTTGTGAGTCATGATAAGGATGTTTTATCTTTGAATCACTGTGAGTTATGACGAGGATATTTTGCTTACGTGTGAGGGTGAATATTTATCCCACATCGTTTTATGGAATTTTTTTTTTATTTATCTCTATGTGGTTTTTGTCTTTTTCTATTTTTGTGATTTGGATTTTTCTATTACAATGAATACGATGTTTCAAGATAACTATGATGAATGGGATGTGTTTTTTTAGATATCCAAGTTGTCACAAATTTAAGATATATATGATCCAAGGTAATTATTACTTCATTTTACTTGTCATTCCTTTGCTTATATATGTTAAATAAAAATAATTTAATTAAAATTTTTTTCCCTTTTCAACACATAAAATAAAAATCTACTATTAAAAAAAATTATATATATATATGAAAAAATAAATCTGAACGAGACGGGTTTGAAACAGAGCACGTATGAGAAATTATCATAATTATCATGTTTTTTGGAACAAGAATAAGAATAGACTTAAATAATTGGGATGAGATTGAGATGATGATAATTCGCTTGAAATTTATTCATTGTTATCCTTATTTGAAGAGAATGAAAAATGTAAAAGTAATTATAAAAAATCTTTTAATAAATATTTCATTATTTTGATTTAGTATTACTTTGGACCCGTAATATCATTCTTAATTTATTTTGACTCGTTAATAGTGGATTAAATTATAATTTCAATTTTAAATTACTCCTATTTGAATAACCTATACTAATTAAGTTCTTAGAGTACTTTCTAGCTTCCATTATTTAGGTAATGACTTCAATCTTGTCAAACATTCTTATTGCGCTAGACATCATATCTATTTAAAAAAAAATTATTTATTAAATTATCATTTAGGTAAAACCATATCCTTGTAAACCTAAAATATTATCCTTCATCTTTAACTAAATCATGTTATTGGTCCCTCTCCAAATATAATACATCACCAAAAATGCCATCAAAACCATTTATTTATTTTTTTAATTCTTCTCCAAATGTTAACTATTTTTTTTTTTTTTAAATAAAATCTTCTTGATGGATGCACTACTAATAAAAGTGCTATAGTTTAAAAACACATTAATCAAAATCATTCCCAAACATGCTTTAACTTATCTCTCACCTCAATGCTTGAAAAAACCCTTCAATTATTTGTCCTTGAAGAAGATTTACCATCCCCATTTTTTTTTACTCACAACTCCTATCAACCAAGAACCAATTAACCCCTAACAAGATATTAAGGCTATGTTAGGTTCCTAAAATTTTAAAGAAAGTGAACAAAAAGATAGAAAAGAAAAAAAAAAAAAAAAAAAGAGAAAAAATGGAAAAAGGATTTGAAGTATAATTTTTATTACCTCCTCAAACTTATTTAATTTATTTTTCTTTTTATACGTAAAAATTAAATAATTTAAAAACATATAAATTTTTAATTATATTTGATTTTTTTTCCACATTTTTCATATTAAATCAAACAAAAAATCAAAAACTCTTTAATTTTTTTTTCCCTTTTCTGCTTTTCTAAAACCAAAGATATACATAGAAGAAAATGAACACAAATAAAGATGTTCCCACTGGATTAGAAACAAAAGTGGCTAAAAGTTAAAAAACCAAAGGGAGGGAGGAACCCAAAAAATGGATAAGAATGCACAAAAAGATGGGCCAAAAAACAAAGAAAATAGTGAGGTCATATCTCATCTCTATTTACCAGACAAGCCAGTTTTCTTTTCTTCCAATTGCTCAAGTGAGATTGATGTTGAACATATATTCTCAGCCCCTCACCCACTTCAATTTCATTAGGTATAAATCGTTGGTCCCCAGATGGACCAACCTTAGAACATTTTTTTTCTTTTCCTTTTTCTTTTTCACTTTTTGATTTTTGATTTTTTTTTTTTAATCTCAGGTTAATTTCTCCTTTCTAGAGAATTCCATTACATCAATTCAAATCCTTTTTTTGGCATCTATATATTCCCATTTTATGAAGAATATTATTAATAGCAAAGGCTTGTGCTTAAAGACTTGGAAAATGTTGCCATGATGCAAGGAATTTAGAGAGTTACATGTTCACACTAGCTAGAATTGTAAGTTCAAGTATATGTCATTATGGGAAATATTGACAAGGTCCATTCAACAAAAATTAAAAAAGAAAATAATAATAATAATAATAATAATAATAATAAGAGTTTTCTTTGCTAAGTAATATCTATTAGAAATTATCGAATCATTTGTGAATGATTTTGAGAGGGTTAGAAACACTTTTTACTTTATATAGAAATGAAGTGTTTATCAAATTTTTAAAAATAAAAAATATTACTTAAAGTGTGTTTAATAAATTTTTTATTCGAAATGTTTTTAATAAATATGTTTATTCTAAAAGTATTTTTAGGAGAATCATTATTATTAGAAAACCCTACAAGTGATTTTAAAATTTTTTTAAAATGCGTTCTAAAATTTATCAAACACTTAATTTAAAAAAAAAAAAAAGCTTAAAATGCTTTCTAAAATTACTTTCAAATGGATATTCAATATAAATCATAAATAATCATATATGTGTTTTTTTTTTCCATTTTTTATTATATGTTATAGACGAAAATAACATTATTAATTTTTTTTTATGTTTAAATATTTAGTGATTTTTATTAAAAACCTTTATAATAAAAATATTTCTAATAATTACATGGGGCAAACACTTTAACAAGTGGTTTTTCCAAAAAACTAATTCTATGTATTCTTTTATGAAAACATTCCAACTATAAGCTTTTTTAAAAAAAAGCATTTTAATGTTTTCAAAAAACATTATTAAATATTGGAAATATTATATAAGTCAAGGTGGTAAGGCATTTTTTTTTTGGGTTGACATTTTAAGATGTACTTTCTAATTATGGTAATACGGCACACTATTATGCAAAAGAAATTAAGGTTAAAAGGGATTTTTTCCTTCTTTTTTTTTTTTTTAAGACAAAGTTGCCAACAAAATACATTTAAGACAAAACTAAAATGTCTTAGTTAATAATCAAAATATATATGGGTAATTTGAGTTTCAATGTGAGATAAACTTAAAAAAGAATTTGCTTATTTTAAGACTATTTTAGTTCCTATAAAATTTGAAGGAAAATGTGAGGAAAATAAAATATGAGGGAAAATAAAAAATTAAGTTAAAGTTCATAAATTATTTTTATTTTCTACTTCAAACTCATTTGATTTATTTTAACTCATCAATATAAATATTAAATAATTTAAAAATATATAACTTTTTAACTAATTTTAATTATATTTAATTTTCTTTCAAATTTTCTATACGACCACCAAACATGATAAAATCATTTTCTTTAAGGTTGTGTTTGGTTCCTGAAAAATACCATGGAAAGAAAAAAAAAAATGTAAAGGAAAATGATTTTCTCATACTTGGTTGTCTTATAAAAAAAATTTTAAAAAATAAAATATAATTAAAACTAGTTAAAAACTTATATATTTTTAAATTATTTAATCTTTATATGGATAAATTAAAAGAAGTAAAATGAATTTGAAATACCAAATAAAAATAATTTATCAACTTTTAACCATTTTTTATTTATTTATTTTCCTTTACTTTTTATTTCCTTCTACTTTTCTTTTATATTTTCTTTTTCTAACCTTTTCCCTCAAATTTTTCGGAACCAAACATAGTCTAATATTTTTTTTATTTCCTTAGTACTTCCAAAACCAAACATAACCTAAGAATTTGAAAGAAAGAAAATAGATAAAAAATAATCACAAAAATAAAAAAGTGTTTATTTCAGTTTTTTTTTCTTTTTATTTTATTTTATTATAGAAACTAAATAATCCAATAAATATATAATTTTTATTATATATATATATATATATATTTTCTTGTTCTGGATAATTCTCATGGTCCAAAATGGAGGAGGAATATAATTTACATCTCATATTGATGGGAGAGCATCTTGTGGCTTTATTATATCATATGAAAAAGGTGATGTGGTATAATATTTTGTGGATTCACATAAACCTGGTTGATTGTAACATTAAAATTTTCTAATAGCTAAAGTTCTGCTTTAATAAGAGTTAAATTCAAATAGTTTTCTTTTTTTGCTTATTTTGAAGCTTGTAGATGACAAAATATAAACGAATGATTATATGATTATACCATATCGACAATGATATTCTATATCAAACAATGGTTAAAGTCTTTATCTTCACTATTTAGAAATTTTTTTATTAGATTTATGATATATCAAATTGATTTGAAATTAAGAATGACAAAAGATTGTATCACGCTGAAATAAAATATTTATTCAATCCAAAACGATTCATTGTAATAATTATGTCATAATAATATATGATGAATATAACTCATGTATTATATTGATAACATAACATAACATCACATATTTAAGTCATTTAATAAATGAGCGAGTTTGATTGATCGCATATGAATTGACATAAATAATTCATTAACATGATTTTAATTTATTAAACCCATGTGCATCATTTTAAATTATTAATCTTTTTAGTATGATTATAACCCGTTTAACTTATTTAATATTTTAAACTTATAAAAATGTTATTTTAAAAATAATTTAGTTTAATTTTTAAAATCTTAATTATTAAAGTGTTTAAATTTTAATTATAATATATTTATTACTTAAAAAATAAATTAAAATGTTAATTTTATGTTTTTTTTTATCATTTTTACAAACTTTTTAATTATTAAATATTTTAAATTTTTATAATGAAAAATAAAAAAATTTACTTAAGTTGATTATTTAATTTTTCAACTATATGATATCCATAGTTAAAAAAAAGTATTATAATTTTTATAAATTTTAAATATATAAAATTAATAAATTTACAGGACTTAAATGAATAATAAGCAAGTTGGGTTATAAACAAATTATTTTGATATTTAAACAAATGAGTTAAATAGATTAGACGAGTTGAGCAATCAAACTAAAAAAGTAATTGTTTGTTAAACGAGTTATAAAGGTTAATATGAAACCAACACTCCTTAAAATTCAGATCATTCTTGAATAAGATTATAAGGTCATATAAAAATCATCACCCTTATTCGAAATCAAAAGTGATTTGATTTGATTTGATTTGTAAACGATATCCTCTATGTTAAGTGTCCTCTTTCAAGTATCTTCTAGTTTCTAATCTTTGCACCCTCACACTAGCTTTCTTTAGACACAACCCAAAATAAACACAAAATGCTTAGGCATTTTCAACCAATATTAATGCAAAAGCTCACAAAAGTCATCACCCAAAAAAAAAAATATGCCCACTAAGCAAGTAGAGCTTGGAATTGAGTGGAAAGCACATTAAGAGATGGTCCCTGCAGATTAAAAATGAAAATCAAAGTCAATTCCCAATTTCCCATCACTACCTCTTTATATGAAAAGCTTATTCATTAATGGTGGTGAGCAGTTTTCAACTGCAAAGTGAGAGGAATGTTGAATATATTCCCATATAATGTGACCAAGTTTTCTATGGTGACATTCCATCAAATAAGAAACTTGAGTTGTTGGTCCCCTAACAGACCAACCCCTTTTTCCTTTTGAAAAATTTTCTCCTTCCTTTTTAGTTTTTTTTTTTTTAATTATTATTTGTCCTTTCCTTTGGTTTTTTAAAGGGTTCTTGGTGAATAACTCATCAAGAAAGTGCATGTAAAGTGGTTTATTTAAAAGGTTTGTGATAATAAAGATAAAATGGTGGGCATGGGTATTAGTTTGTTTGACATGTAGTTTAATTTATGGTTTAAGTCTAATTTAGGGTTTTTCTTGATATTTATTAATAATATAATTTAGGGTATTTTTGGATACTTTGAAGCTTAAACTGTCTTGTATATTTAAAATGAATTGTGGTTTAATTGATTGTAAATTTTTGAATATGGTAGAAAAAAAAAAGTAAGAAATAAACTTTTAAAATAAATGATGAAACTTTGTATTTTGATCAAAACTAAAAAAAACGAGTCTCTGAATTAGATTGATCGTAAATTAGGTTGGTAGTAGATTACAAGTTATTGATAATTCATAATAAGTTCAAATTTGTTTTAAAATGATAATAAGCGAAATACAAGATATAAAGAAATAAAAAATGAAAAGAAATACAAAAATATTTTAAAAAAGGTCTGGAGGTGAATTTAGAGGATTAGAGAAAAACTAGAGTGATATTTTTATTACTTTGAATGTCGTTTGTATAAGAGATGAGAGATCTTTTATAGGTTTTACAAATAACTTCCATTTAACACTCTTTTTTAAGATTAATAAATGAAAATTCACAATTGAATTTTGAGTCATTTAATGTCGTGCGCATTATTTATAACAAAATTATTATTTTCATCTATTAGGAAATAAAATGAAATACAATAAAAATTATTAAGTAGTTTTAAATTTATTAAGGAATAATTTGAAAATATAAAAAAAAGTTCATATTTGATCTATTATAATATTGCTAAGGATGAGAGGTGTGGGACACCTACCATTCCATGGCATGGCCCCTGGGAAAAAAAATAGATATCTTCAAGGCACTTGTTATGGAGACAAATCAAAGTGACAATGAGTAAATGAGTGGAAGTGAAGAGAATTCCATTTTGGGCATGTAAAATACAATTGAAAGTAGCTGCAAAAAGTGGGGGAGTACTGGAGATTCTGAAACCCAAAGAGATCTTCTTCAACTTCTTAGATTCTCTCTCACGTTGCCCTTTCTCCATCACATAAGCTTTTCCCTAAAATTATTTCTCCATTTATTGGGTGGGGTATCAAAGGAAGCCATGCCTCTCTGGCCTTTGAGAAGGTAACAATTTATTTATTCAAATTTATATTTGTGTGAAAATGACATTGCATTTGGGCATTTCAAAGCCAATATTCTAGTGATAGAGACTCCCTCACATGTAGCCCTTTTCCCACTTTTCCCTTTTATTTCTCTCTTTGAAATCAAAACCCCCTTCCAACATACTTGGAAAATTCCAACCTCTTTACCTACTTAACTCAATTCAACCCCCTTGAATTAAGATGGTTTTAAATTAGGTTCATTCCAATCGGGTTTTGACACGTCATATTTTTTTTCTTTTCTTTTTAAAAGCTAAAAGTATAATTTTGATAGTGTAAATGTTTCGTTAAATTACTTAAGATTTTAAGCTCTTTTGTGAGTTAAATTTTTTATTTATTTAAATTATTAAAATATGTCCCAATCTTGATTATTTTCTAATATATTATATTCATTTTTTCATTTTCGAATTAAATTTCAAACATTTAGTCATCTCGATACTGAAGTCAAGTGTTATCACTAAGCTTTGAAAAAAATCTCATCCTCTTCATTCGTAATAATATGATGTTGAATGTTTGAATAATTATTTAAAAAATTCTCGATCTCTCAATTTCTAATAATATGATGTTGAATGATTGAGTGATTATTTGGCTTGAAAAAATGTTATTATAAAGTTAATTTTATATATAATAGCTTCCCTAAGAAGCAATATTTTTTTTTAATTTAAATTTTTGTATAAATAAATAATTTTAAAATCTAAAATGAGTCCACCTTAGCTTGGACCAATTTTCACGATTCTACTATTTTTTTTTTTTTTCACATTTGTGGTTGTAGGGGTCCTATTAGTGATACAAGTTCATCAAGTGGGTTGATGGATTGAAGTTGGACTCATGGACACCCTACCATACCTCAATCTATTATAATTATTCACCAAATCTTAGTGATAGTCAATATTAAATAAAAAAAATATCTTCAAAGTTATGAAACAAAATATCATTTTCCTACGTCCCAATCACCCTCTCCTGGCCCCAATAGTGACCAATTTTTCTCACCCATCATTAGCCATCCATTCACAAGTGGTGCACACAAATGGAGCATGTTTCAACTTTCTTCAACTAGTGTGAATAGGAATCAAGGAATAGATCACAATAATTAGCATCATATAACAAAAAATTTTAAATTATAAAATTTTAAATAAATTTTATTATGCTTAAATTTTTTTTTAACATATCTAAAAGAGAGAATTTAAAGAGACATTTAATAATTATTTTGTCAACTTAAATAAATTGATGAATAAAAGATTTAAAAAAAAATAAATTTAAGATATTTTGAAATATTATTTTAATGTCTTTGAAAAATAATTAAAAATAAGAATAAAAATAAAAAGCTTATGCATTACACATGAAGAGAGAGTGATTTAATAGAATATTTTTTCTAATGATTGAATTTAGGTTGTAAGTTTTTTTCAAAAGATCAAAAATTAAGTTCATTTATAGGATTGATTAAAAATCTATCAAAAAGTATTATAATAAGGTGATGTCACGCGTATAATTATTTAGGTCTTATTATTTTATATTTTAATTATGTTTGAATTTTAGATTATTATTAATTTAATATCTTAAATTTTTCTTTGAAAATTAAAAAGGAGGGAAGAAAAGGGGGGAGAAAATATGAAAACGTTGGAAAAAGTGAATAATGAGGTATAAACAAAGCCAACATATCAAATCAAACACCTTTTTACCTTGAAGAGGTTGGACTTTGGAGAGGAGAGAAGGAAAGCAACGAAAAAAATAAAGGAGTCATATTCCAAAGCGATGATGAATGATATGTGTGTGGGTGTGGGTGTGGCACTGTGTGGGGGGGCCTCCATTCTCTGCTGTCACATTCCACCTTTTCAATTCGAAGCGACCTTTTCTCCTGTGACTCGTTCTCACTCGGCCCCCAACCCGCCCTCTCCCATAACCCAAATCCTGTTAACTGGTCCTGCGACCAAGGAGTGAGAGAAAATGGGGAAAAGTTTGGTTATACGTCTACAGAAAGTGACACTGAGTGTACTGGGGTTGGCCCACTGGGTGAGTGGACACGGCATCTCCAATCTTCAATCCTTGTCATTCTCGCTCTAGAAAAAGGCAGGGAATGAATGAATGAAGAAGAAGGTGGTGAATTGCAGAGAATACGTGGAGATTGAAGGGTAGAAATGGGTGCGGAAGTCGTAGAATCTATGCTCAACATCCGTTCGTGAAAATGCCTCAATAAGGGGACCCACGACCCACCAGCAGGGGCGACCACTGTGGCTCTCCTCACGAATAAATAATTTGATTATTGTCTGGTTTTTTTAAAAAGAGAGTTTCTTTTTTTTTTTCGCTCTGTTTTTTAGTTGTTATTTATTTATGCTCGCCGGCGATGCCTACGTCGGTTAGCTTAGCCAGGCAATGCTTGACGCCCGAGGCGGCGCACGCGCTGGACGAGGCGGTGGGGGTGGCGCGACGGCGGGGGCATGCCCAGACGACGTCGCTGCACGCCGTGTCGGCGATGCTGTCGCTGCCGTCGTCGCTGCTCCGGGACGCCTGCGCGCGCGCGAGGAACTCGGCGTACTCGGCGCGGCTGCAGTTCAAGGCGCTGGAGCTGTGTCTTAGCGTGTCGCTGGACCGAGTCCCGTCGACCCAGCTCGCAGACGACCCGCCGGTTTCGAACTCTCTCATGGCCGCCATCAAGAGGTCTCAGGCGAACCAGAGGAGGCAGCCGGAGAATTTTCAGTTGTACCAGCAGCTTCAGCAGCAGTCGTCGTCTTCCATTTCGTGCATAAAGGTTGAGCTCCAGCATTTGATTCTCTCCATTCTTGATGACCCTGTCGTGAGTCGAGTCTTCGGAGAGGCGGGTTTTCGAAGCTGCGATATCAAGCTCGCCATTGTTCGACCCCTGCCTCAGCTTCTCCGATACTCCCGATCCAGAGGTCCGCCTCTGTTTCTCTGCAATTTCATCGACTCCGACCCAAGTCGCCGGAGCTTCAGTTTTCCCTATTCCGGGTTCTTCACTGGCGACGAGAATTGCAAGCGAATCGGGGAAGTTCTCGGCAGGGGAAAGGGGAGGAATCCTCTGCTTGTTGGCGTATGCGCATATGATGCGCTCCAGAGTTTCACAGAGATGGTGGAGAAAGGAAGATACAATATTTTGCCTGTGGAGATATCTGGGTTGAGCATAATTTGCATCGAGAAGGATGTTTTGAGGTTTTTCAATGAGAATTGCGACCAAGGGCTGATAAATTCCAGGTTTGAGGAGGTGGGTGTGCTAGTTCAACATTGTTTGGGAGCTGGGTTGGTGGTGAATTTCGGAGATTTGAAGGTTTTTATCGACCGCGATGATGCCTCTGTTGGTGTTGTGAGCTATGTTGTTTCCCAGTTAACAAGATTGTTGGAGATTCATGGTGGAAAAGTGCGGTTAATGGGAGCAGTCTCGAGTTATGAGACCTATTTGAAATTTCTTAATAGATATCCATCTATTGAAAAAGACTGGGATTTGCAGCTTCTGCCAATCACTTCTCTTAGACCTCCAATGGGGGAGCCCTATGCAAGATCGAGGTAACTGGCCAATCTCGCATTTCCATATTAGTAGGCTTCGACTCAATTCATATGTGTAGAAATTGTCTCAACCACTTAGTTTCAGCTCCATGAGGTAGTTTTTAACGCATACAGATCTGTTTATAACCACAACGAATTAAAATACTAAAGCATGTTAAGTATAGGATATTATGCTATTGCCCAGCCTCTCCAAGTTTACCAATTTTAAATTATGACTCCAATTTTATATTTTGAAGTGTATATACGACAAAGATCTTGATTGTCTTGTGAATTTGATACAGATACCTTCCGCTTTAAGTTATTTATAAATTTAACATAAGTTGCTTTGAACATCCTCCTTCTGAAAGGCTATTAGAGCCTGGGATGGTGAATCATGGTTTTGAGGGATTATAAGAAAAGGTTAATTTATTTTAATTTTGGGTCCTGTCATGGAATTTTCTTTTGTGATGATTCAAATAATTCCAGGATTATCTGGGTGAAGTTCCTGGAGAAGAATTTAAGACTGGTATTCACACAAAAGGAGAGGCTTAGTTGAATATGCTGTTCTTATTTGTAGTTCAGGCTTATGCTTCACAATTTTGGTATGATGTACTGCCATGAATTCATTACTCCAAAAACTAGGTTTGTTGAGAAAGAGTTGAGATAAATTAATATTTTGATTTTTCTTATTCAACATCTGAATGTTAATTTATAGACAAATATGTATAGATTACCTAAAGAGGTTTTTAGAGAAGAACTCTTTTACTTTAATTTTTATCTGCAATTATAATTTTGACCATGTGAGAACACTTCTTTCTTAATACTTCGAGTTGTTTTGTTTTTTATTTTATTTTCTCAGTGTTTGAAAGCATAATAAAATTTCCTTTGTCATACTATATATGTGCATGTGTTCTCATGGCTGTCGATGTCATGTCTTGATCGGAGAGTGGAAGTTTTGCTCCACACTAGTGAGTGGACCGTCACCAATAATATGAAAGCTAGGACTATGACTGTTAACAACACCATGTTGTGCGGTCCTAATGAAGGAGATTATGTCATGATCACTTTGTGTGAGCTGAAGAATCTACTGTAAAAAATAATGAGAGACACTTTTGCAAGAAGTGGCTTCAGGAACACTGGTTAGAGGTGACAATTGAAAATCTTTGGGCACTCAAACTGCCTAGTTAGGGCATCAGGTTTGTATCACCATAATGAGGTAGTAATGGATGCCTTGTTGTATGCACAAACCTCCACATGAAAGACGTGGGTAGCCATTGAGAATGTCAAATATTGATGTCCTATCCCAGGTAGCTGATATGACGAGGAAGTTACTAATTGAGAAGGTGTGGGCCCATATCATCGACACTCGGAGGATTATTAAGGAAGCTAACATGATGATCACCTTTAGCCATGCTTATCTAGATGGTGATACTTGTGTGATACCCTAATGAAAATAGGCCATGTGTTAATCTGGTAATTGGTTTTTACAGGGATGCTGTCAATTGTGATGACTGAGGTTGTGTCATGTTTAGTTCTTTTCCCCATGATAGAAAGATAGTTTTGAGACCATAGCATCCTTGTAAACGTCCACCTCCCCTTGAATATACTAATTTAACGTACCCTATATTTGTCTGCACAGGCTTCTGTTACAGTGGTGCTTTTATTCCACCATCTATCCTCATGTAAGTTACTAATTGTTGTTGATCTGGTGTATGATTGTTAGCACGAGTAATTAAGAAGCTTCAATAGTTTGTTAGAATTTGGATCATCTTATTCTTGAGGTTGGAAATTGTGGTTTTAGTGGTTGAAGATGAGTTTATTTCATCTGATCTGTTGTTGTGTAATTAACAATGTGGTTCTCTGATTTTTGTTTTTCCTCTTTTTATTAGGTGGTAGGCAGGTACCAAACCTTACATGTTATGTTTTACTCGAGTAAATTCTAATGTCATTTTTTACTTAGATTTTAGATAACGAAGAATGCTATCTATTTGTGATCAGGCTTCTAATTTTATTTTTTTTCCTTCAGGCCTTCTGAATATCTTTGGGTCCATTATGCAGTCTTTTTCCATGTGTTCATTTAACTTCTGACCATTTTGTGTCCATTGTATCTCACAGCTCTGTGCTCATTATGTGCTTACAGCTTGATGGAGTCATTTGTCCCATTGGGTGGGTTTTTTTCTTCCCCTTGTGAGCTGAAGGGCCAGTTAAGTGGTTCATATCAATTTACATCTCGTTGTCATCAGTGCAATGAGAAGTGTGAGCAAGAAGTGGCTGCTCTGTCAAAGGGAGGATTCACTGCTTCAGTTGCCGATCAATACCAACCTAACTTGCCTGCTTGGTTGCAGATGGCTGAACTTGGCAAAAGCACGGCATTTGATGTTGCAAAGGTGTGTATTTCCTTCAAATTTATCTCTGAAACTTTTATCAATATTCACCCATACCACAACTCAAAGAGCTACATGCTTCTTTGTTTGTTGACCCTAGTGATGGCCAACTTTAAGTGTCTACTGTGAACTAAGGTCTTAAAGTCAATATTTTTAATGTTATTATTAGCACATTTGAAACAATTGTTTTTAGAAAATGTTTGGATAGGCTTCATCATGATGGTTATTCTTTGACCTAAAAGAATTCCTTATTGGTGGAATCACCATAATATTATATATAGCGTCATGCTCTTACAATAGCATTTTTGGTCCATTATCCACAGTAATTTTTTGTATCTTGAGCAATATCTCGGTGGCTGTAATTCATTCATTGGAATTATATTGGCATTGACTTAATCTTGTGGGATTCATGAGAAAAGCTGATGTACCATCTGATGTAAACTGAGGAAATTTTACATTATTTATGTAAAAGCAGTTTCATTTTCTTCAGTGCAGGCCAAAGATGATGGCATGCTATTGTTGAATGCTAAGATTATGGGGCTGCAAAAGAAATGGGACAATATTTGCCAGCGTCTCCAGCACACCCAACCATTTCCCAAGGCAGATTTTTATCGAGTGGGTTCTCAAGTTCCATCTGTTGTGGGATTTCAGGCTGTCAAGGACTCGAAGGAAAATGCTGATAATCATCGCAGCAGCAAAACAAATGCATCTCCAAGTGACAGTGGGTGCAAACATGCAAATTCATGTGTGTCCATGGATCTACAAAAAGTTCCGGAATCGACTCCAAGCACTCCACTTCCTCTAGTTTCCAAAAATGAGAGTTTCCTATCCAAACTCTTTGAAAAATCTTCAAAAACTGAAGAGCATGAGCCAGGGAGCCTCCAATCTCGCACTTTATCCACCTCAAGCGTGGGTGATGGTCGAACATCTCCTACATCTGTGAATTCTGTGACTACAGATTTAGGGTTGGGACTGTTTTATCCACCAAGTAAGCAATTAAAGAAAGATGCAAAACAAACTCATCTGGGACCTCTGCCAGACTTTTCTAGCCGCTATCCTGCAAATGTTGACCTGGTAAATGGGAGCATCTCAAATCCATCTTCATCCTGCTCATGTCCTGATTCTTGGGGCCAGTCTGATCAAAGAGATTTCAAGACGCTTTTTAGAGCCCTTACTGAAAGGATTGATTGGCAACATGAAGCCATAAGCGTGATTAGTGAAACAATAGCACACTGTCGACTGGGTAATGAAAAACGGCATGGAGCAAGTCCCAAAGGAGACATATGGTTCAATTTCGTAGGACCTGATAGGTTCAGCAAGAAGAAAATTGCTGTTGCCCTTGCAGAGATATTGTATGGACGCAGGGAAAGTTTTATCTGTGTGGATCTCAGTTCCCAAGATGGTATGATCCATAAAAGTGCAAACCATGGTAGCCAAGAAATGAATGGATACAATGTAAAGTTCAGAGGAAAGAACGTGGTTGATTATATTGCTGGGGAGTTGAGCAAGAAACCCTTGTCTGTTGTCTTCCTCGAAAATGTGGATCAGGCTGATCTGCTGGCTCGAAACAGCTTGTTCCATGCTATTAATACTGGTAAATTTTGCGACTCACATGGAAGAGAAGTCAGCATTAACAATGCTACCTTTGTGACAACAGCAAGATTCAGGCAGGGTGACAAAGTTCTATCTTCAGGTAAAGAACCTGCTAAATATTCTGAGGAAAGAATATCAAGAGCAAAGGGCTTGCCAATGCAAATTTTAATTGGATATTCTCATAGGGAGGATGACCATGACAACTTTGGCCACAGCTTGAGCCTATCCATAACCACGAACAATGGCATCTCTAACCAGATTTTTCTGAATAAAAGGAAGCTGGTTGGCAGCAGTGAAACCCTAGAGCAGAGTGAAACTTCGGAGATGGCTAAGCGGGCACACAAGGCATCAAACACATATCTGGATTTGAACCTCCCGGCTGAAGAGAATGAAGGGCAAGACGCTGATCATGTAGACCCTAACCCCAGGTCCTGGTTACAACATTTCTCTGATCAGATTGATGAAACAGTGGTTTTCAAGCCATTTGATTTTGATGCACTGGCTGAGAAAGTATTGAGAGAGATCAGCAAGACGTTCCACGAGACCATTGGTCCAGAGTCTTTGCTGGAGATCAATACAAAAGTCATGGAGCAGATCCTAGCAGCTGCATGCTCGTCGGACAGGACCGGAGCTGTGGGGGATTGGGTGGAACAGGTTCTAAGCAGGGGATTTGCGGAAGCTCGAAAACGGTATAATCTCACTGCCCATTGTGTTGTAAAACTTGTCCCTTGTGAGGGGATTTTCATGGAGGATCAAGCACCAGGAGTTTGGCTTCCCTCTAGAATTATTTTGAACTGATGTCCCATGAAAACCTCATTCTTGTAATTACATGTATACTGTAGCATTTAGCCTCCAGAAACCCTTCTTTTTAGCCTGTTAATCCCATAATTTGTCTGGGGTTTTTTCGGGTTGGTGATTTGTGATTTACTTCTATATAGAAACTGCAGTTGGAGCTTGTGCTCTTATGTTCAAATACTAAATCAGTGCCTCCGGCATAGTTTCTTAGAAAACACCCAAGTTTTTCAGCGGATTGCTTCTCAGATTGTCTAAATGCCTTTTAAGTTTTGGAAAGATCTATGGAATTTTCCTTTTAATTTTCTTTAAATTTCTGTTATATTTTTCTATCCAACCAAACAAACCTCCTTTTTTTTTTTTCTCTTTTCTTTTTTTCTTTTTTTTTTAAAAAATTCAATAAAAAAAACTCGATAAAAAATGGTAGTGTTTAAAAAGAGTCAACGGAAAGTCTCGGTTTGGGTCTAAATAAAAGTTCGGGTGGGCTATAAAGTGACCCGAGGTAGAGCGAAAAAGAGCCCAGGCGGTGTGTCCGTACATCTGTTGGTGCCTGGATCTCTCTGTGAAAATCTCGAGCTGGTTTCAGATCTCGAACCCTCCATGAAATGGCTTCCATCGACTCCAGTCCTCGCACCGTTGAAGACATTTTCAAGGACTACAAAGCTCGACGCAGCGGCGTAGTTCAAGCTCTCACCTTCGGTACCTGTTCTTTTTGCTTATGTTTTTGGTCCTAATCTTCCGTTAGGTTGCCGAGAATTTGAAGAAAATGAAAAAAGAAAAGTGTGGAGTGTTGCTATAGGAAAGTAATCGAGTTGATTCTTGTTTTCAAATCGATCTGTGTTGATTTTCTTGACGGTTTGGTCCTTTTGTCTTGTTCTCAGATGTCGACGAATTCTACGCGCTATGCGATCCAGGTCAGTTCGTTGTACTTGTCACTCGTATTTAGTTTTGTAGCGTGCTTGGTTGCGGGGCGCTGCAGGGAAAATGAAATCGGAAGTTCTGCATTTTTGTGTTGTTGAAAATTTTCTGCTCTTTGTTTCTTTGCCTTTGGTTTCCGAGTTTCTGGTTTCTCGGAAACCGAACGGAGCATGAGCGCTTGTGATGGCGATTTTCAGCTTCAGAGTTTATTTTACTTAGGATATCTGTTATTGCTTGTTTTTAGAGAAGGAGAATTTGTGTTTGTACGGACATCCGAATGGGTCATGGCATGTGGCTATGCCAGCGGAGGAAGTTCCGCCTGAGCTGCCGGAGCCGGCTTTAGGGATTAATTTTGCAAGAGATGGGATGAACCGGAGAGACTGGCTTGCGTTAGTTGCTGTGCATAGTGATTCTTGGTTGCTTTCTGTGGCATTTTATTTTGGTGCTAGCCTTAACCGTAACGACAGGTGTGTTGATTTTGCCTCTATATTACTTTGAGGCATTGCCCAGATTATTTTCCTGTACTGCTGCAGAATTAATAGCACTATAATATTTTTCCTCACAGATATGATTATGATTTATGCAAGTTGAAATATCACCCCACAGCAACATGCGCAAATAGCCAACTTCATTAAGACTTCTTATTGCCATAAAGTGCTAGTATCCTAGCGAGCATTAGAGATATGGCAAATATTTCTTCCAGAATCACTGATTGAGGAGAGGTGTGGGTATGAACTGAATCCTAGTATTAAAAATTTAATGAATTGAAACCTAATAGGGTATGAAACAGGTTACTAAAAGAAGGATAAGGGGTATAACACTAAGAGACAAATGCAAATAATAATTTAGTGGTGTTCTGCTCTTACTAAGTAGCACATCAAGAGGCTGGTAAGACTGTTTTTTCTCAAAACAAGAATGGATTTTGAGATATAAAAGAACAATGTTGCTGTAGGGATGGATTGATCATGACCAAGAAATTGATCATCGATTTAGTTTGAGTTATGTTTTTCTGGTTAACAAATGTTGGGAATCCCATGTCTCAAAATGTAATTTTATCAATTATTGGGGATTTGATGGTGTTACTGAATTAATGATAAGTTGTTAGTTTGCTTGTTTTCATTTAGTGATTGTTTATATCAGTGGTTTTTGTTAAAGATTATATGAAATAAAACCCTAAGAAATTGACCTTTGAAGTTTAATATTATGGACAATAGGACTAACATGTATTATTTGGTGAACTGAAAAATGTTTTCAATAGTTTTTCTTCAAATGGTTAATGCTTTAACTTTCCCTTTTTTTTAATAGCCCCTCTGTTTATAGGAATGGTATTGGAAAACTACCAATGCTGTTGTGCTTGTAATATAGAAGTACAGGTACTTGCTCCATTACAACCCTTAATTTCTTTAAAATGATGGAAAATGGCTTCTGTTTTGATGTTTGAGAAGCCATTTTATACACGATAGCTAGATATTATTCCATGGTGAAGGCTACACTATATGATTTAACTCCTTTCTAATACCTTTGGAAGTTCATATCCTATGTAAGTAATGCGATATGTTTCTTTCTATTGATTAAATTGATATAAGTGAATCATAAAACAGGAAAAAAATAAAGTTTATTTACAAGTGACCAAAAGTGGAATGATGCTTTTTTTTTTCCAATTGCAAAGTCATTAAAACATTCATCCTCATTTACTATTTCTTCTGCTATTTACTGAATCTGATTCAGTTTACTTATTTGAGACTACTTGATGTAGGACAACCCTATGATGGTTGCCTACACTCAAGGGTAGGTGGGCTAAGGTTTTATCTTTAGGGTGTAAGGAGAGGAACAAGGAATAAATTTTATGGTAGAGAAAATTATAAGATAAGAAATAGAGAGAAAGAAGAAACAATGAAGAAAAGATGGAAAAACCTTAGAGTCTCACTAAGGCCTTCTAGGAGTCTCACTTAGAAGAAAATCAATGAAATCTCACCATTGAGGGTTGCAACCTTGCAATGAAAGAAAGTATAATATTATTCATCAAATTCATTCCTTTGATTTACATTGATTAGCCTATTTATAGGCTTCTCTAAGAAATCCAAGGTCTACTAGGACTCTAATAACCTATCATGACTCAAATTCTAATTATATTATAATTCAACTAGCTAATCCTAATTAGACTCCAACAAATATTAATCATAATTTAATTCTAAATAATATTAATCCTACTTTAATTAGGACTAATACTAATTCCCTTTTTTGATATATATCTTGAAGATTCATCCTCATCACTACTGTTTTCATTGAAGGTCTCCACCTATTAATTCTTAAAATCATGCTTAACATTCCTATGACTGACATTTTATCAGGTCCGCCCTATCTTAAATTAATTTTAGATATGGTTCTATTATGACTAGCTCAACTGATACTGTCACAAGAGGTATATCTTGGAACACCCTCTTGAGGTTCCAAACCAAACTCATTGATCTATGATTTGCTGGCTACAAGCCTACAACTTGGTAAGTTCATGTTAGGCTAAAGGCTGACCAAACTTTAAAGGGTTGTGCAGGTTATCCCAAATCAAATCCAGCTATTTGCAGTTACTCAACCCAAACTTGAGTTAGATAGGGTTACCTTGGGTGGAATGATGACCTTTCCTGTAGTTTCTATATCAAACCTTTTATGGACCATGTTCTGCAGAATATTATATATATATATATATATGTGTGTGTGTGTGTGTGGGTGTTAGGAAGGGAGGGTTTGAAGGGAACAAACTTGAAACTACTTCCCGTATCAGAAGAAAGGGGCAAAAATGTTTTGTAAAGACAGGGAACATACAAAGAACTAAAATGATACATAGAGTGCAACATTTGAGAACAGTTAGGGCTTGGTTTCTTGTCTTAATAATGTTCTAGCATATGTTACTAGTTTTTAAATTTATGTGTATAATAGTTTTTGTATCCAATTATCCATTAGATCTGGCTTCAGTTGGGTGGGATGCCTGGTTTTCAACTTGAGCCCAAGCCAACCTTTGGTTGAATGGGGATTTTTCAATATGAGTCCAATTATAAGTCCAAAAGTTTAAGACCAAGTTTCTCATTGGTTAGGGTAGGGTGGGCTAAGGTTGTGCCAGCCTGCCAGGTTAAATCTACCTAAGTTGCAGCCTTATCATTCAGAATTGTCTCAGAATTCTTGGACCTTATACAACATATTGTCTGTGTGTGCGTTTAGGTAACTGTTGTATATCCAATATCAGTAACTTAAAAAAAATTATTTACTTCTTATGATGCACCTATGATCCCTAAAATTCAAAAGAAGACATTCTTTGGGAAAAAGTTATGGCATATGTTCATGGTAATTAACAATAATACTTTAATCAGAAACATATGCATGTGTTGGGTGATATTGTTAACACAGTCTAGCTTCTCTAGGATGCTACATATTAAAAGATGACATATGAGTACAAGTGCACAGCACACTTTGAAGAGGTGATGATGGTACTGTGTGATAGAGAAGTACCTAGGTTCCTCAAGAGGGGGAAAATTATTATGTTTAATTGTTTCCAGAGTTGAGTGGAAGTTATTGGGCATTTTTTTGTATTCCTCCCCCTGGTTCCTCCCACTTCCATGCACACATTCTGAATAAGAGCCTTGTCTGGGCCAGAGCAGAGTGGGAGGCTTCCTCGAGTCATTTATGTGTTTGTTGCAGAACATAAAATGTATTTTTTTCTTGGTTTGTCGTGCCCCTTTATTTGAAGGGATTTTTGGATTTAGTGGTTGATTTGGTTAAGTGATGTTTATGCCAAACAATGCTATTTTTAGGGGATAATTTTTCACGATTGTATGCTCTTTGCTCTTCACTTAACAGGAAGCGGCTATTTAGCATGATAAACGATCTGCCCACTGTCTTTGAAGCTGTAACCCAAGGAAAACTTGTCAAAGACAAACCCACTATGGATAGTGGAAGCAAATCGAAGAGTAGCACGAAGGTGATCGTTTGTATTTAAACATTTTATAAACCATCTATACTCTTTTCCTAAAGCCTGGATTCACGATGCTGCCTTATCTTTGCAGAGATCAATTGATGGCCAGGTGAGAAATGACCTAAGGCCACGAGATGAGGGCTATGTGGAGGATGACGATGAACACAGTGAAACCCTTTGTGGTAGCTGTGGGGGAAATTACAATGCTGATGAGTTCTGGATCGGCTGTGACATCTGTGAGAGGTGGTTCCATGGAAAGTGCGTGAAGATAACACCAGCCAAGGCTGAAAGTATCAAGCAGTATAAATGCCCTTCTTGCAGCTTGAAGAAGGGCAGGCTGAACTAAAAAGGCTTCTGAAGGAGTTAACCTTCTTGTTTCATACCCATTTTCTTAGGATTGCTGGCTTTTCAACATCTTAATGTTCACCATAACAAATGCTCTTTTTAAGGGAATTGAAGTTCTGCTTCTTCCCCTACAATGCCTGTCTCAGCACTTTTTCATATAAGACAGTGTTTGGTATCATCTCATGAAAGTTCTAATTTCAGGATATGCTCTATGCCATTTGTTTGCAGGGCCTTCCTGGATTCAACTTCACTCAGTCTTCTCTGCCATGGCCCGTCCATCTCTGCTCTGCTTTTCAGGTACTTACTCTCACTTACTGACATACAAATGGTACCAGTTCAGGATTTTCTTGCACTAGGGTAAAGGATGTTATGAGATGATGAATATATCTAGGCTCACTGTAGATACTAGTAAGAATAGCCTGATAGAATCATTATGAACTTATAGCATGAACTAATTTGAACAAGAATTTTAATTTCTAAAGATTTTATGAAAGCGGAGTACTCTTTTTGGATCTAGGAAAAAAATTGGACTGAAAGTGGAGGAAAATAAAAGATGGGTTTGAATTTGTTGAACTTTTCTTGCATACTTTTTTAAACGGGTTTGAAACGTTATTTAAAAATAATTTATTTATTTATTTATTTTATTTTATTTTGTTTTTTTGCATTTTCTTTCAATATTTTTAGGACCAAACGTAGCTTAATATCTAAATAAGATTTCATTTGAATATGAGGGAAAGAAAATAGTGGGGAAAAAGTAGGAGGAAATAATAAAAAATAAAGCATAATTTTATATTTTAGGATAAACTAAGGTACCAAATTGGTAATTATCAAACTCTCAGCCTTTTTTGTTAAATGTGCATACAAAATTTGGGTCATTGGATGAAAAATACAAAGAATAGGAATATCGTACAAATGAATGAGATTAATATACAAAATAATAAGATTTAAATGTACATATGACATGAAATGGTTGAAAGACACCATTCATATGGTTTTCCATATTGGAAGATAACTTTTTAAAAAATAACTTCAATATAATTTTGGTTTTTGTGAAAATAACTTTTTTTTTTTTTTGTGAAAAGTAATTTAGGTGTAAATTGATTTTTTAAAAGATGAAATAGTAAATTTTTAAGAAAACAACTTTTTTGAGAGTTGTTATTCCAAAAAATAGTTTATCTGTAAATTAATTTTTCAAAATAAAAAAAAGAAATAGTAAATTTTTTAGAAAACAGCTAAATTTGTAATTTCAAAAAGCAATTTTTGTGTAAATTGATTTTTTAAAAATAAAATAGAAAATAAATCAAATTTATTTTTTTAAAAAAAATAATCTTATAGTGTTTTTAAAAATGAAAACTTGTATAATATAACTACATTTTTTTTTATGAAAAGTAATTATATTTTAGTATAGAAAGCGTTTTTTTAAAAGAGTAGAGTCAATTTTTTATTAGGAAAATTATAAAAGTTGTCCTTTTAAGAGACAATTTTTCAATATAGTCAAAATTGTTGTATATTCCTCGATGCTTTTACTACTCCCGCTTTTTAAGATTTTTGTTTTTTATTCGATTTGCTTTAGATGTTAAGAAAACTCTACTTTTTCGTTAGGCATCACATCTTTGATACTGCAGTTGCATCCTTCTTAAATTTTATGAGTATTGACATAAGCCATAAAAGTCATGGTTGCCTTTGGAGGTAGGGTAGATATGTTCCTTGTGCAAGCTGACACAGACATGTTTCCAAACACAGGGCGGCAAAGGTCCCTATTCCGGTATTCTCACATGGCTAATAATTTTGAGCCGACTACTCGGACCTTGTGACTTGTCAGATTTACTTTCCACTTTCCATTATATATCAATCACCTACTTATTTGTCCGGATCCATGAGAAATATAGAGCCAGTGTTTTTAAAAACAGTTTCTACCGTCCGCTTATAAATTATTTTTAAAAACAATTATTTATTTTTATGATAAAAAATAATTTCACCTGAAAAAAAATAGTTTTTAGACAATTTGGTACGAAAATAATTTATTTTTAAAAACATATTTTAGTTATTTTTTAAAAATATTTTGATTATGTTTCTAAAAAAATTCATTATACATCACTGAGAATACCTTTACCTTTACCATAGTTTTACGTCAAATATAATGAGAAAACTGTTTTGTATATTTAAGTTTTTGAATAGAATTTTATTCTTAAAAATTGTTTTAAAAAAATGTTTTTGAAAATAATTTTCAAAATAGTATCAAACATGTCCTTATTTTTTAGAACTGATTTTAAAACTTTGCCAAGCACACCCAGGCTATGAATGATGTTGGTTCTTTTCACGTCTCTTTATGATATAGATTTTTTCATAAAGACTCTTTGAATAATATTTACAAAATATAATTTAGTTACATATAAAAAATAAAGATTACTTTTTATGGCACTTAATCACTGTCATGGTTTGGTATAAGTCGATATTCGATGGTAATTTTATATCCGAATACCCCACAACCAAACCTAGCCTGCTACAATACAAAATACAAATCAATTTCAAAGTTCCCATATATATATTTATTTATTTATTTCTTGCTATTAATAGATTATAAAGGTATTCCCCACTGTTCCCATGGCAGCCGCTCATCATCGCTTATCTTCCTCTAATTTAATTTTTTTATTGTGGGGCTTCAATCATCACTCTTCACTCTTGCCAATTCTATAATCATATGACATGTGTTGTATAACAACGCATGGTATTTTTTTTAATTCTTAATTTTTGTGGGCTTACAATGAATCACATCATCATCGTGCTTCAAAAATATTAAAAAATAATGTCACTGATAGGATGAATTATTCGAGAACCTTATTTTGTTAGATTCTCTTGAGAAAAACATTTAAAAATAATATAAAAAAAAGCTTAAATTGTAGGACCCTCTTTATCAGTATTTGATTATTTGTATTTATTTTTTTAATTGAGGTGCAATAATGTTATGCTGAAGCTTTCGAGTGGGTGTGATGTTATATTGAAGTTATAAAAGATTTGATTTATATTTGTTTAATACTCATTGATTTTCATATAATACGATGTCAAACATTGCTCAAGATTTGTCACTTAATTTTTGTTTCTCAAAAACTTTATTATTGAAAATCAATTTCAACTAATTATTTAAGTTATTCTTAAAGCTTTTGAGCCTTTCCATAATGCAAACAAGATATTATTATCCCTATATTTAATAAATTATAATTCGATCAATATTATCGACATTGTGCCATCATAAGAATTGTAGTGTATAATAGAACACCTTATATTTTGAGTTTGATATTATTCATTTTTTGTGGGGTTATAAGGAAACACAATATCATCATGTGTTTTGTAACATTAATTAGATCATTGATTCGGTTGTTGTGTATATAAGATTTGGAAAACAACATTTGAAATACAGTATTATTAATTAGATGACTTGTTGGATAATCATATTATAGTTAAGAACATGAAAATTTTATGTTGTTAATGTTCTTATTAATGAGTTTAATAAACAAAATAGTATTATCTTGTAGAAACTATAGTGTCACTAAATTATAATTGGTTTATGTTTGGAGGTAGGGTTGATATGTTTCTTGGAGTAAGGGTATAAATAAGGTTGATTCAATTAGTTTTTGGTAAAAAATGAATTGAATTGTTATAATCGGTTTTATATGAGATAAAAATTGAATTAATCAAATTTTGAGTGAAAAACCGAACCAAACTAAGCTTTTTGAGGTTGGTTTGATTCAGTTTTCCTGGATTAGTTTTGATCCAACTTAATAGTCTTTTTTAGTTCTAAACTCAATTATAAATTTGTGTTTTTTTTAATCCAGAAACTTATTAATTTGAGTTTATATTATACCATAATTCTAATTTATTTTTAAAATTAATTGATATCAACTTGGACTTAATGTAAAAAAAATATATTAAATATAATTAGAATTAATTTGATCATAATATAAAAAAAAATGAATTACTTTAATAAAATCCAATATAAAAAAACTTATCAAATATTAAACAGTTATATAAAAGATTTAAAATATTAGTTGGTTAAATTTTTATTGGTTGAAAAGTAAGAAAATTGAAAATCAAATCGACAAAGTCTGATTTTCAAAATTTTCAAACCAAATCAATTTTTTTTATTATTAAAAACTGAATCAATATAATCAATTTTGATTAGATTGGATCAATTTGTTAGCTTTTGTCTATTTAAAGTAATAATTGATAACCTATCAAACAAATTATTTTTACTTCAATTTGCATAATAAAATTCTAACTCAATTCAATTTTTGTCACCCCAAGTAGGGTGGAGTTAAAAATATGGTACATGTACCACCATTCTTAAAAAACTACTAAGTCTAATAAGCATGAGATTTCCTCCACTTCGGAAATATTATATTAAAAAAATAAATAAATAAAACTTTTCAACGATAATTTTTTATCCAAATACCCCACTACCTAACCTATCCTAAGAGTGCTACAATACAAAATACCTAGTAGTATTTTATATTTATATATTTCTTGGGATTCATAGATCATAAAAGTATTCTCCACTTTCCTGATGGCAGCCAGCCATCATTTAATCCTTACATCCCTAATCTTCCTTTAGTTTTTTATTATATCCAGGGGCTTCATCCATCACTATTGCTAATTGTACACCTAGGTGATATGTGTCGTGTAACAAGGCATGCTATTTTTTTCTAATTCTTAATTATTGTGAGCTTACAATGAATCACATCATCATTGTGCTTCAAAAATACTAAAAAATAATGTCATTGACTTTGTTAGATTCTTTTGAAAAAAAAATGTTTTTTAAATTTAAAAAATACTTGAATAATAGGATTCCTATTGATTGGCATTTTGTTATTTGTATTTCTTAATAATGTCTTTTCTTAAGCCTTCGACTACATTACTTGAATAATGATTTCTTTTATGTGATATGATATTGAAACAATAAAAAATTTGATCTATACTTATTCCATACCCATCAATTTTTATATAAAATACCGAAAGTTTGATGCTAAATTTCTATCATAATAAAGGGTCATAGTTTCATCGAGTCATGACTCTTAAACTAATGATATTATCTTAGAATTGGGTTGAGTCATAGTTTCTTAAGTTTGGGAGATTAATATGTAATTTGAAAAACGTTCTTAAGTCTATTACAATAAGTTTAAATCATGGTTTTTTAAGCTCAATGAACGAGTTATATAAGTGATTTTCTTCTTGAACAAGTTTGATTCATGGTTTTTAAGTTCAAGGGATGATTCACTTTAACGAAATTCTTTCAAAATATAACACCAAGTGATTATGTTCTTTTAGAACTCATGGGGTAGAATGTCAAATATTGCTTAAAAATTTGTCACTCTATGTTCATTTATCAAAAAACTTCATTATTTAACTACTCATCTAAGTTACTATGAGCCTTTTACCTTTAATAATGCAAACAAGATATTATCTTTAGATCTAATCAAATTACAATTCAATTATTATTATTGACATCATACAACTATATGTGACACTTGTGGCTTAAAATGAAAGATGTTATATTTTGGGCTTAGTCTTATCTATTTTTTATGGGGTTATGAGAAAACACGTTATCATCGTGTGCAATGTAACATTAATTGGACAACTGATTTAATTAGTTGTTGTGTAGTTGAGACTTAAAAGATAATATTTAAAGTATAATATTATTAATTGAATGACTTAATGGATAATCGTATTATGGCTAAGAACATGACATTTTTACGTTATGAATGTTTTTGCTAGTGAATTTTAATAAGCAAAATATTTTAATTTTATGAAAACTCATGTGAAAAAAAAGAATTCAAAAGCTTATTATTTTTTAACAAAAATAAGACATTAACTACAAATGAAAAATAAAATATCTCCATTTTGGTTTCAATTGAAGATCATTGATAAGATATTTAAGGATACTCATTCTCTTTTTAGTAATTCTTCATTTGCATTTTTTAAAATATCTCTATCATTTTCATTGTGCTTTAAATTAGTAATATATGACTTCGATTAAAAAAATCATAAAAATATGTGAAAATAATACAAATACATGATTAATAACGCAACTATGATATTAGATATTTATTCTGGACTATCTTTGATTCCTATTCAAAAACATGATCATTTTTTTCTAATAAAAATGAGACAAAAAAACAAACTAGATTTTCATATTTCATTCGATTTATAAAGAAGAACATCAATTATTGAGAAAGTTTGAGTTTTAGGCTGACACGGAAGGATTTTGTCCGTAGGCCACACCATTTGTAATAGCATACTACTGTCTAGTGTCCACTCACAAAAATGAAGTACAACCCAATTGATAGAGGTTGAGAGGATCACATAAACAATATGGTCCCTACCCACGTTCAACTTCTCCAACCCATAATCAAAGGTTTTTCCATATAGGTTCACTTTTGGCCTCCCTTTCATCCTCCTCCACTCCCATCTCATCCACAATCTAGTAGTCTAAGTGGAGTCATCAAACATGAGGTATATGGTCTACTTTAGAATATGTTTTTTTAGGGTTGGACCATTCATTTTATACTTTTACGATTTTATTTTAATAATATTTTTATTAAAAGTATGGGTAATTTTAATATTTTAAAAAATTATAATTAAATTTTTAGATATAACCGAATGCAAAACGTGGTTCTTTCTGTTTTTTTAAAAAAGAAAGTGGCTGTACTTTAAGAATCTGACTTTCTTAAAAAAGAAAGTGTTTACTTATAATTAAAAAAAATTTATAAACATGAATTATAAAACATAAGTAATTATTTTATTATCTTATCGTATCTTTTTTTTTTTTTTAATAAAAGTAAGAGGCTATATTTTCAAAATATAGATAAACTACATTGAAAGATATAAGATTTATATTTAAATATCTTTAAAAATTATGTTTATCTTTTTAGCATTCTAGAAACTTTCATCAGCGGGATTCATTGACAAACACTATCTAATGTCATCAATCACCTCTAACATAACGACAAACATTATCTAATGTCACTCATCACTTCTAACATATTGTTACTATCATTCATTAACAAGTATTTACTTTGATTTTTCCAATCAATATAAAACACAAACAATAAAACAACTATTTCAATTCCAAAGTTTCAAATTTCAAACCAACTAACTACCCTTTTGATATGAATAATTAACACTTAGTGGGGTGGGGCCTCTTGTCATATTCAAAAGCCAGCAATTATCTAATTGAAAGTTAATAATTGATTAATGAACATCACACAAAGCTAAAAATAGTTTTTAACATGTGATTGTTTTCTGTTTTCAATATCAATTCTTTTGATATCATCTCTTTAGTTGACACTATTGACTAACAAAAGCATTATTGATACATAGAAAAATGGATATTCACTTGAGCACGACAATGTAATAGCACCCTTATATTATTATCTATTTTAGTGGTAGTTAAGAGCCATCTCGATAGGTCATTAAGAAAATATTAAGTTAAAACTCACATGTGATGTTAAGAAATAAAGTGGAATTTCTAATTTAGACTTCTATGGTACTCGAAAGCCATAGTCACATAAAATAAAGTTTTTTATTTTTAACTTAATTTTTATTATTTTATATTATAATAAAAAAAATTTAAGATATCATACAATGAAATTTAAATTGTTAGATCTTTGATACATTCAAAATCAATAATATCGTAACGTTGAAATTCAATCATACATATAAGAGATTTCGATTAATTAAAAATTCAATGTGATATCGATGGGGTCCTTTGGATTTCACTTAATTGATCATTAGGGAAATGAAAATTTGAGTATGGGGCTATGCTAGTAGGCCATGGATGCACCCAATAAAATGTTTTTAGGGACACATCTTCTCAAACCCTAAAGATTTTCCTGGTAGTGAAAGGGTGAGAAGGCTGCACTTTAATGGTGGAAAGTGCAGCCAAGAATGATGTGATTTATATGAGTACTAGCTCACTTTCATGCTTATGTATGCTAAAGCCTAATCTTTTCCTATTACCCACTAATTAATCACCTTAATCAGCGGAAATTGAATCAACGTAGAGGCCCCATCTCCAACATTGACAGTAAACTAATTGTCACATGTGATGAATGAGAGTTCCATCAAATTTCTGTATCTGTTCCAATTCTATTATTACTGTAAATCCCTCCATGATTACAAGATTTACAGTTAATAATCGACAAATGCGACTGATCATTATTGCTATCTGATCTACAACCAACGAACAATAGAGCTGGCTAGCTATGTATTGATATACATTAATTCATCTAGGGGACTTTAGAGATTCAACTTGGGATTTGCCTCTTGGACCCCTCATCCTTATGTAAAGTCTGTACTGATCAAATGTCATGCCTGGGTACAAGGCTGGTGTATCCGGTGTCACGAGCGCCTTCACTGGCTCGATCAGTATATCGCTCTTCGGGTTGTAGAAGAAGGCGAGGGACACGCGTTCTTTGAGCGAATTCACCATTACTCTATGCTCCACACTCTTGTAGATTGCATTGCTTAGAACCTAATCAAATTCCAGAAAAGAATAGAAAAAAAAAAGGTCAATCTATAGCAGTTTTTTCCTTTATTTATTTTGGGAATTAATAGCAAAATGATGAGAAAGTGGAGATGGAAAAAAAAGGGGCGTGTAGACTATATAAGAATGGTAGGACATACTGTGAGGACAAGTTGGTCAAGTAGGCTAGTGGGGGTGGGGTTGTTAGGTTGGGAGGAATCAAAGAGGAAATTCGTGCACCTCTTGTTACTCTTGGGGAGCCTTAGTCCTGAATATTATCTCTCTCCTTTCTCCTTTCTACAAGTACAAAAAAAGACAAGCCGAAAAAACACGTTTTTGATTTTTATTTTTTGACTAAAGCTGAAGGTGCCTCAATTGGCCCATCATCAAAAGGATGATGACCCCCTCCATGTGCCTATGGTTCATGCATCCCAACAAAATACTTCCCACCCCTAAAAAGAAGCTCAGAATAGAGATATTGGAGGTCCAAGTACCTGAATTTGATCCCCTATGTTGACTATGAAGGCATGCGGAGCTGGTTTAACAGTGATCCATTTGTGGTCCTTGCGTACTTGAAGACCGGGAACATCGTGATCCGGTAGCAGAAAGGTCATGCCACCAGGGTCTGAATGGGATGAGAGACCCAAAGTTAGGTCAGGCTGTGGACACCTTGGATAAAAATTCACCCTCAGGCAGGCCCCTATGTCGTCCCCACCAAACGCATTTTGTAGATACTCTTCCTTTAATCCAAGGTTTATAGACAAAACCTTCATTAATTTCCCGGCCAGTTCGACCACTTGTTTGCCATACTCCTCAATCACTTCCCTACAAAATATACTACTAGTTATTGCATTTTACTTCACTATGAGTAGTCTATTTGAGAAGCAGAGAGATGTTATCGAGAGTTGAAATTTAATTACCTCAAAGCAAGAGGTGGGGAAGGCCACTTGTTATGATCTTTTAGCGAGGAGGGCCTGTAGTGGAGGAAGTAGTAGTCGCTCCAATCAAGAATGGCACCTTTTTCTACTCCTAATCGGCTTCCATACCCTTCGTATGTCTTGGGGGAGTTTGCGTACACTTGCTTCATTTCCATTGGAAGATGAAAGAAGTCTCGCCATACCTCGCGAGCTTGGTCCATCAAGTCGGGGCTCACGCCATGGTTCACGACCTGGAAAAAACCCCACTCTCTACATGCTTGGTAGATTAGCTCAATTATGGAGGAGTTCAGCATAAGACCATGCTGATCATCAAAGAGACCTTCGAGATCAATTACAGGGATATTCGTCTGAGTGTTCTCAGAAAACCCCTCAGGCCTCTCCATTGATGGTTTGATATATTGATCAGGGATCACAGCCACGCCACTATCAGACAAAGATTGGACCCTGACTATTGGCTCAGGCCAATCTTGTGGGCAATTCATGTCTGGCGCCTCTGGCTTCCAAGGTTGATCCTTTAAAAGTACGATGAAAATTCAGCCTATCCAGAGAGAGAAAAAGAAAGAAAGAAAGAAAGAAAGAAAGAAAGAGAGCGAGAGAGAGGGGGGGAGAAAAAAAGGAAAAGGGATAAAAGAGATGAGGCCCTGGAGGGATTGGGATTGGGATGGTAGTTGAAGAGTAAAGCAGTGAGGCTTGTATTCATTCATCCAAGCGAAGTGGACGTGAAGGACAACGTGAAATTTGTGGGCATATAAAAAATGAAAAAACAAAGAAGAACAGCAGCTTCATTTGTATGTTTGCTGTGTGTGTCTGAGGTTGACAGGCCATTGCTCTGCTCATCTCTCTCTTTCTCTCTCTGCCTTGTTCAATTTGATTTACTCCACACCCACCATCGGTCAACATTGACATTGGGGTTATATAATAATAGTAATAGTAGAAATAGTAATCATATAAGATCAGCCCATCGGTACTTATCAAAGTTCAAATTAGGACATATTGTACCAATACACCAGACAAGAAATATCTGAAATAAACGATTCCAAATTATCAAGAAATTAAGTTCAAATTGTACAAATATATGAGACATAAAACATATGAAATAATCATGTACAAATAAACAAACCTAAATTATGATAAAATTAACCAAAATTAAAATCTCTTATATAAAATCATATCTAAACAAACAGACTCGATATATAATAAACGAAGTTTAAGTATTAAATAATATGTATGTATATCAGATATTGATTGATCTACCTTGAAATATTTGAAAACCAACCTCCAAGAAGAGTCAAATTCACTCAAACAATTTTTTTTACTAAAAATAAAGGAGATTTTATTCCCTTATCAATTAAGTAATGAAAATTGAGTTAATTATATATATATATATATAAAGTAAAAGGCGATGGAATAGGTAGTGAAGATATGACCTAAAATATTTGAAAATCACCAAAATAGCTTTGAAGCGATCTTATTACTGAAAAAGTGAAGATTTCCTTCCCTTGAAAGCGAGCCATTGATTTTTGAGCCAACGAACCCACCATAAAGAGCATTCAAACTTATATTAATCCATACAGGTATGCCTAAAAGGAAAGTGAGATTCCATTTGCATTCACAAGATGGGTTAATATATCAGATTCTTACGTTGGATTTTTGGATTTGATTGGATTTTGTAATTAAAATACTTTATTTGTCTCATTTAAATGTCATAAAAAACATAAAAATAAACTTAAAAACATAACAAGAAAATTGAATTTTTGTACAAGAAATTTCAAATAATAACCTATTAAAAAGAAAAAAAAATAAAATTTGGTAACTGTTTTTTAAAACTATTCTAAAAAATAGTTATTAAAAACATTTTTTGTAAATTATTTTTAAAATTTTTTTAATAATTTATAAAACAAAAATTTATTTAAAACCTGAAATGTTTTTAATATTTTAAAACATATTTTAAAAATAATTTTTATGTTTAAAAATTTATTTATAATTATTTTTTAAAAAACAAATGAAAACATATTAGAGATGTTTTTTAAAATAAAAAATAGAAAATAATTTTTTTTTATTAAACATATTTTTAATTTTTTTTCCTTTGTTCTTGTTTTTTTATTTTGAAAAACAAAAAATTATTATAAAAAACAATCATCAAACAACCCTAGTGAGAAAATAAATATCAAATACTAACCTTGTTTTTTTTCCCTCTCTGATATTACGTCCACAGTGTCGAAAAACAGAAAGTAAGAAATGGATGAAAATTGAGGAAGAGATCATGGATCTTTTATAATGTGAAGAAGAAGAATGAGAAATGGAAAAGGGCCACGTCGACAGAAAGCACCAAAAAAAAGGGCCATTCTGCATGCAATTAAGACAACACGTGGAGGAAATGATTTTCCATTTTTCCACGTGCCTAATTACATTAAATCCTACCGACCGACTTTCTTGGTTTTTTTAATTATACAGACTTTTAAAGCTATAGTCATTTATGACCTAAAGATGACAGGAATGTATGGGTACAGCTTTCCTTTTTCTTTTCAAGGAGTTGGTGAATTATTATATAGAAACTATGGGGATAGAAGGATACATTTTTTTTTTTAATCAAACCATTTAGATAAAATTTTATTTAAGAATTCAAATATTTTAGACTTTGTAAAAAATATATATATAAAAAAAAAACACTTCTAATTTATTCTAGAAAGTAATTTGTTTTTAAAACAAATTTTGCAAAAATGATTTTCTATTTGAAGTTTAACAAACATGTTTTATAATTTAAAAAATTATTTTATATTTTAAAAATTATATGTTTTAACAAATGGTTACCAAATAAGTTCTAAGTTTTTGAGAATGCCTTTTAAGAATAATTATTAATTAATTTTTAACAACAAAAATTTATTTGAGAATTCAAATATGAAAAAAAATAGAATTCTTATTGTTGGTGTATTCAATGTTTAATGAGATTCAATCTATCCATAATTGATTCTTTTCTTCTCTTTTATAGACAAACGTCCATGATCACACGACTAATCATCTCGATCTACTAGTACATATTTGGAGGCACATTCTAATCTTGTGCTTTGAGGACATGTTCGCCTTTATGCCCCTAAAATTACGCCACTTTCTTTCTTGTTTCAAGACTCACGTTTTAAGTGTTGTCGATTACCGACAGTTTCAAGAAAATATCAACTTCGATGCTTCATCCTGATTGTATTGAATGGTTTCAAGCAATAGAGTGTTAGACCCAAACCCAATAAAACGAACTGATTATCTATCAAAACAAAGTCGAAGTGTTCAAAAGTGCTCGCACACACACTTATTCTATTTTTTGTAAACTTATGGTATATTAATATATACTCAAAGCTCATGTTTTATTTGTGAAAATGAGGAGTAATACTGGATATCTCATTTATTTTCTTCTTCATTTTCATATAATTCTCATATTTGGATAATTTAAGAGATAATTAAAATGAAATAAAATTGACTTCAATAGAAATAAAATTCAACTTATAAGTGAGATTTTAATTCTTACTAGTTATGAAGTATTTTGATTCCCTAGTGCAAATTATTTTTAAAAATTTTAAAAATTAAAGACAACTTTTGGATAAGTTGTCTTTAAAAATAATTTTTTTATTTTGCATTTGTAAAAACTAAATTACAAATTCAATTGATATAATATAAACTAACTTAATCATGTTTTATTAGAAACAAAAATAATTTTGTAATTCAAAATAAATAGTTTTTAACAAAACATTAATATTAATAATATAATAAAATCATAAACTATATATATATATTTATAAATATTATATTAACATCTTATAGAAGCATAATTGATTTATTTTATTAAAAATAAATAATAATAATAATTCAAAATTAATAATTTCTAATACTAGTTTATATAATTTTATATTTTTATAAATATTATAAAATTTTGGATATTAACATAATGAGCCAAATATTTCATTAGATGCATAAATTTATTAGTTAATCGCAAAGATGATATTCTAAATTTTTTATTTAATCTTTCATTAATTAATCAATTTTTTGAGTTTCAAATTATTTATAAAAATTATAAGATTTATTAAATAATTAAAAACATTAATTATGTCCATTATTTTTTATAGTGATTATATGTATTTTTGGAGTTTCAAATTATTTTTTAAAATTATTAATAAATTTAATATAAAGTCTCATTTGATTTGAAACTCATTTTCTTTGGTGAAAAAAGATCAAAAAATTAGTTATATATTTTACTTTGTTTTTAAAAATTATTTCTAAATAATAACAACCAAATAGTGCTAAAATAATTTTAAAATAATTTTGTTTTTTAATCATAAGCCCAAATAAGTTTTTATTATTTATTAAAAAGAACTCTCAAAGATTTTTTTAGGTGAAAAAAAATATATATATTATGTACAAATATTATTGTCAATTTATTGTTTTTCATTTTTATTCCCGTTATTACTTAACATTGAAATAAAAACAAACTATGAATTGCTTCAGCTAACATTCCTATATGCTTCTGTGAAACCAAGGTTTGGTTAATCTCGATTTTAATGATAACAAAACAGGGTTTAAAACTAATGATTATATTTCAAGTGTGATTAGGCAAGACGATTTTCAAAGTGGCAATCACAAAGACAAATCAAGTCAAGGAGAAATCATGAACAAAAAGACCACCTCAAAGAGAAGTGTTTTTCAAGACCCAAGCTTCATAAGATCTATTTGTAAATTTGTTTGTGTACTAGGATTTTCATGCATTATATTCTTTATTTATGCACTAAAATCATTCAATAGTTATTTTGTTTTAAATATTTTAAAATTCGATGATTTCATATTTTCAACTAAAACCTTATGTCAAATGTTTTTCAAACTTGTTTAAAAGGTTTTAAGTTGAAAAAGTTAGCTGTTGAGCCAAAAACGGTTCAACCGGTTGAACTGGATTAGGAACTGGTCGACCCTCAACTCAACCGGTCTAGGAATAAGTCGACCCACAGTTCAATCGGTCGACCGCCAACTCAACTTGTCGAGGGGTGCAAAAAACTTTCTTTCTTTTCCAGAATGGTTGTTCAACCGGATGATGAACCGGTTAAGGTCCAACGATCACCTGCCAAGTATTAAATACTAACGGCTAGTCAACCGGTTGACCTCCAACAATTAGTTTGACTTTTTTCCTCTATTAAAAGACTCAAAATCTTCATTGTTTACGAGCTTAACCTTCCCAAACATTTCTTGAATATATTTGAGCCTTGAAAGAGTGTTTTTTAGTGCATCATTGTTCTAAAACTTGCATATCTTTAGTGCATTATTCAATCCTAATTTTTTTTGTATCATTTGAGCTAAAAGTTTTTGTACTAGGATTTTGTGAGATTATTTATTTATAAATCTTTGAGAGGAAGATTCTCAAGTGTGGGGTATCACTTGAGAGGTTGTTCACGAGTGGGGTATCTCTTAAGGATTGTAAAGGGTGCTTGGAGTCAAAAGTCCAAGATGGTGGATTGGAACCATAATCCAATTGTATTGCTTAAAAGCTTGGTTTGGAAGCCTTGAACTAGTGGAACCTCAAACTTGGAATTGAAGCTGGAGGAGAGTGGATGTAGGCTGAATTGCGTCGAACCACTATAAAATCTTGTATTTGCATTTTCTTTTCTCTACTCTTTTACTTTATATGCAATTGTCTTTGTATTATTTTATTATATATTTTTATATAATAAAAATATATTATATATTTTTATATTTTTTATTTTTAATAAATCTTGAAGAGTATTATTGTGGTTTCCACGTGAAAATAATGGAGGAGAGCAATATGGAGCCCATATGGTAGACCAAATTAATGAATCCACGTGAAGTGTATAACCTGTACATGCATCATACTCCACAATAAATATTCAAAAGAAAAAAATCGTCCTATTATGAATTAAAAGTCGGGGGGGGGGGGGGGGGGGGACATTTTGTTATAACTTGTTTACCTTTTTATCCTTAGTTTATTTGAATATTTACTAAATTGCCATTCTACAACACCTAATTGACTCATTAAAAATAATATTACTATAATTTCAATTTCTTTTCCAATTTAGACACTTTTTGTTATGATGATATTTTATCATTGATTTTATATTATATATACCATATTATTATTTATTTTGTTTAATAATTATATCATTAGGAATGATATTTCTGTAATTTCAATCAACTTTAATCCTCTTTCTTATTTAAACGTTGTGATTATATTTTATCCTTATTTTATATATATATATATTATATTTAATCACTCCAACCATTTTTCCCCACGTAGACACCACTTCTCTATTACCAGTGCCACGTCAGTTGCACCTTTTTGCAAAATGATAAAAAAAATATGAAGCCAATTTTACATTAGTCGCCAAAATATAAAATTTCTCAAAGTTTTATCCTTCATTAAGACTTTTCACCCCTTATTCAAACTATACATGAAATCTCAATATTTTTTTTTTTCATAATATGTTTGGAGAGTGGAAATAGAGAAATTATAAGGTATAAACATACTTGTTTGGATAAAAAGGATATTTTTTATGTTAAAATAAAAGTAAAATTAATATTTATTAAATGCAAATATTAATAATTTTAAAATTAATATATACCAAATATATAAAATTTAGATATAAATTTTTTATAATGTTAAATTGTTATTTTTATTTTAAAAAAATATGTATCTGACATAATCAGAAGTGTAGGCACAAAAGAAATAACAATAAATTTATATTTAAAAGATAAAAATATAGATACAATCTTTTAAAATATTCTTTAGAACAAAGAATTAATTCTCTTATTCCATAGTACAACAAAACTAAGAAAATTCTTCCCAAATATTTTCTCCTTTTTTGTGTAAATAATTCATTTATTTATATAAATTTATGAATTAAAATAGATTAATTTCAAAATTAAAATAATTATTTGAATTTAAAATCATTTTTTAGTATTTCAAAATACACAATACCTAAAAGCTTCCCCACTCTTTTTTTGTTGAAAATAAAAAACCAAATGAGTCACAAAAGCTAAATTTTAAGACAAATTGGAATCATTAACTATTACTATTAACTATGAATTATGAATTCATGAACAACTCTTGAATTTGAATCTCAAATTGCATTTCCCTTATGACATAAGGACACGTGGAACAAATCTAGTTTATGAACAGACGGAATGATGATGAATATTATAAATTTATATAAAATATAAATTAAGACAAAATGGTTACCATACATTTTAGTGATCAAGATATATATATTTTTAGGTACATATATATTTTAGGTCTCCTTCAAAATAAATGTTGAAAATGATCGTTGAAAAAACCAAACTTCTATCGATTGGAAAGGATTCCATCACATTAATTCCAACAAGGGAGGTGTGTTCCTAAGGGATTACCTTCCATTTCACACCCTAAACAAAGCGAGGAATTTTGAGGGGCCACAAGTTCGACAGAACCTATCTAACGACATCATGGCCTACAATAATTACTTAGAGGGAAGTCGTTGCAATTAAGATACAACAACTACCATTTTAAGAGATTATCCCGATTTTGAAAAATGAATTGAAAAGGTTTGTCAAATACATAATTTTTATAAAAACACACACCCAAACATTAATCATTATGTGTTTTTAACTTTTTTTCAAAATCATTCTCAAATGAATTTTAAATATTAATATAAATCAATATAAAAATGTTATTGAGCTAGGACATATATGTTTTATATATATATATATATATATATATATATATATATATATATATAGATAAAATATCAAAATTAAAGCCATACCCTACTAATACATTTGAAGTCTATAAAAAATTCAAAGAGATTATATTAGTCATTTTTATTATTAAATAGTAGAGTAAAAGTTGTGTTTTTCAAGTGCTATTAAGTTAGTACTAATGAGAATTAATTTTAAATATAACTTTATATAAAATTGGGGCTCCTTTTCTTTAAAAAAAAAAAAAAGAAAATGAAAAAAAATACGAATAATGACCTTTAGTCATAGGGAAAGGACTAAAGATGTGACCATATCACCCCATTGCCTACTTTTTTTTTTTTCTTTTCTCTCTCTTTTCCCTTCACTTTTTCTATTCATTGCAATGTTTTCATTGTGATCCAAATGTCAATTTCTAGTACCAAACTGTTAGTGCATGCTACCTATATGTTCAATCTAATCATCATGTCTCCTCAGGACCTCAACTTCATACATCATATATAATGACAAGGGACCCTAATAAAATCTTACTACCAAACACTTTGCTCCCTTTGATTATTGATTAGTTGCAATATTTACATCTAAAATTCAAGTGAAAAAGAAAATATTGTATATATCTATATTTAATATTTTAATATTTTTTTCTTGATTTTTTCTTAATTATTACATATAAGAGTGAATATAATATTAAAAAAAATATCATAAGATATAAATATTTTTGTTTTATGAAATAATGGGTTGTGTGTGATTATTTTGAAATCACGGTTTTTTGTCTTTAAACGTGTTATACAAATATCGACATAACTTATGACAAATTAAGATCTCACAATTTTAATTCAAGTATCATTGTTTTCAAAGTTTATGGACTTAGTCAAAATATTGTGAATACAACCGTGATCAAACAATTTTGGAACTTGTATTTTGAAATATAGATCTTTTAAATGTGCAGTATATAAAGATTGATATAAGTTGTAATAAATAAAGATCTCACATCTAATCTAAATGTCTCTGTCTTTGAAAATTATTGGCTTAGTAAAAATATCATAGAGATCAACATGATAATTTTCAAGGGAGGAAATTTCCACCACCCGTGGTACTATTCCTTAACTAGGGTTTTGTGGATTGTGATCATTTGGGTTAAAATTTAAGCTACAAAATGCTAAATTTGGGCAGCCATGAGGTTTGTTAATTACTTTTTGTAAGTGATGTCACAAAAAGACGGGGAAACGACATGTATGATGGAAGAGCTTGTTTCACGTTTATAAAAATAGTACATTTGAAAATATGGAAAGAAACCCACTAGCAGGTTTGGGCCATTTTAGTGGAATATTAGGTAGGCCAATTTGAACCCCTTCTAGGAGACCTTTTTGACTGAAGAGATGGGACACAAGCATATGGTTCCTTGTTTTCCTCTTGATTTTTTCCTATTGGATGAGGCCTTTTTGTTAATCTTATGCAAATTGCTTAATGTGAAAGAGAGATTAGATTGATTTAATTAACACATTGATTCAATCATACTAGGGGGATTATTATTAAATTGAATATATTTTATTTTTATAAGTTTGATTTTGATTATGGGTTCATCCATGTTAACTTTTTCGGTTTAATGAAATGAATAACATTTGCATTTTTAGGTTAAATTTGAATAGGTTTAATTGATATAAATTAAAGTATCATTAAGACTTTATATTTAAGATAGAAGTTAAGAAAAGAAAAATTCTCTTAGGGGGTGTTATTTTATTTATATTTATTTTTACTAAAATTAATTTATTTTCTTACTTTAGTTAAAAAAAATTTACCTTTTTTTTCTTAATTTAAAATTTAGTTTTAAAATTATTGATTGGATATAAAAAATGTTAAAATATTTAACCTTTCTTAATACTAAAAGTGAATTATCAAAAGTATAGTGAATCTATTGATTTTTTTTTTCTTTTTATTTCTTAATACTTAATAAAATACAATATTAAAAAAATAACAATTTAATACTTAATTTTGTTAATGATTATTTTAATCTTAAGTTCTAATTAGATTTAAGTAAAATAAATAAATATCACTTTAATGTAAATGATGAGTTAATTAAATAATGTTATTGATGAATATAAAAAATGTTTGACTTATTTTTACTTTCTATTTGCAACTCTAAATCCATATCAAAACACTTACTATTTTTGGAAAAAAATTATTTTCTAAATCAATCACTAACTAAGAATCTTTTATTTAACTAACAAAGTAGCTCCAAAAGTTGGGAAATTAAATAAAAGATAAATATACTCAAATTAAATGTGAAAAATCAGTGGTGGGCTTATGATTTAAGAAGATACGATCCTCTGTGTGAAAGAGAAAGTATAAATTGAAATAGTAGAAAGCTAGTGGGTTGTCACCATTGAGATGTGAAGTGTGAATACAAGATTTAATGTGTGGAACAGGAGATAGACTGAGGAAAAATAAAGGCAATAATTGTCACATGTTTTAATATTTCTTTTTTTCTTGTTATCAACTAGTTGGATTGGATAGAGATCTCATCCAAAGTAAGACCAACAAGTTTTTATTGATTTTTTATTACAATATTTTAAAATTTTGAAGTTGATTTAGAAGACATCATCTACCATAGAATATTAGGTGTCTGTATCTTGATTTTATTCATTTTATTTTTTTTCATGTAGATCTTACTTTAATAGCTTATATATGTAATCTCATTTTATTGTATGTTTAAATAATTTAAATTTTAGATTTAAAGTTTAAAATTATGTAAGATTTTCCTTGGAAATGAATAATCAAAGTAAATAAAAATCAGAATAATTGAAATGAGAAAAAAAAAAAAAAAAAAACCTTGAATTAAAGAGGAAGTGAAGTTTGAAATTTACATAAATTATTTAATAATTATTATTTTATAAGTTAAGATATACATCAAGTTGTGAGTTAAATATGATGTGGCAACATTGGGAATAATTTATCCTTTTTTTTTTCTCATAAGTTGACAATGCTACTATTTAGAGTCTTAGATCTTTGTACTGCGCCAATCATGCAATGAGACAATTATTCCAAAAAATAATAAATTTTCAAATAAAAACCATTTAAATTAAATATGGAATATTTCAAAATCAAAAAATAAAAATGACTGAATATATATATATATATATATAATTTTAATTATATAATTATTGTGAGCTGGAAAATAGAGCAATTTATTAATGAAAGTGACATAATAGTTTTGAATATGAACATTCCTACTATTGTGATGGAGTGCTTCTTTTGAACTCTGTGGTAAGGTCTTGTACTGCGCCTAATAAAGACAAGACAACCCTCCCATAGTTGCCAAAAATATTTGAAAATGAGTATGAAATATGAAAACCCCAATAAATTCCTATTTCTATCCTATTCCAATATTTGCCAAAATAATATGATCGGGCTGTTTATCCATGATTAGTTTTTATGACGCTTTCGCCTATAACCCCGCCTTATCATACCTCTCAACCTTATGATACTTGCAACGAATGAGATCTAATTTGTCACCTTCCAAGATTAAGTTATAAATCAACATAATCTTCATAATCTTTAAACTAATTGAAACTTTGCCATCATTTTGTCATAATTTTCCCTCCCTCCTCCCAAATTCCCCCTTTTCATAAGATAATGTTTATAGGATCTTTATACGTGTACAGTAAGAAATTTAACAAGTAAGATCTTATTTTAATTTCTAAATCAATTGCAACAAGAAGTTTTCGTGTTCTCAATATATATGGCTCTTGTGCATTTTCTTTAAAGACGCAATTTACAAGCCAAATTGTGTTATACTACTTAAATCATCAAACCCAGACTCTTCTAGATCAAATTTGTAATCGACAAGTTATTTCATTCAAAGTATAAATCAAGTTGAACTCCTCTTTGTATTTGTAAAGTCTCTACAAAGAATGAATTGATATTTTTTTAACGGAGAGATCAACTATGCATGCCTCACGGTTTGGAGATGACTCATTTTTATAAAGTTAATATATTTATTGTTAATGTATTGTTAGTAAAACTAAAACCTTTCTATTTAAGAATACAAAATATTTTTATATGAATTTTGCTTAATTTGTTGAGGATTGTTTGATTATAAAACTAACTTTTATAAAATTATTAAATTTGATATATTTACCTTTAAATGTTAAGTAATGAGTTTACGAAATAGAAAGAAAAAAAATGTTTTATAAGTAGTTGTAAGTTTTGGCTAATGAAAGGCACAAAACTATTTTGAATACTAACATGATTAATCACTTAAATTAAATCAATAAATCAATGTCTTAAATACCTTTTTAAATTATCATAATTGTTTTGTTACATTTAATTAATATTTGAAATGACAAATTCATCATGATTTGTATGAGTTCACAAGGGTCGATATCCTCAAGTTTTACTAGTCGCAAACCTAATATTACGTTTGATTAACATTGGGTTGAACAAGTTTTGATGTATGCATATTGCCATGTGTCATTTAAGGATTAGTTGATTTGTCATTACATATAAAGTGGTAGAAAAACAAAATTAAATCATTGAATACAAATTTTGTGAAGAATCTTACAAATTTTTCCAATGATGCAAGCTTGGAAACACAACTAGATAGGCCATTTAACTTCATGGCCCATGTTAACAAGCTAAAGAAAACCATATACCCACCTACCAAATAATACCCCATGTAGATATGAGATTCATCATTGTAGGGTAGGAACTTATCGTAGATCTTTTTTGTTTGTTTAGCCACATTATTTGGAGATAGAAAAAATGTGGATTTTTTCAATATATATGCATGTATGTATATTTTTCCTAATTTATTTTTGTTGTGGTAATAATGAATTAAAGATTTATTTTTCCTAATTATTTGATTTGAAAATTAAGAAAATGTTACTTAAAAGTTATAACTTCCTCGATGAAAAAAAGAAAAATTATTATTACGATGAGTTTTTCAAAAATTGATGGACCAATGTCTTAAAGAAATGGACCAATGTCTTAAAGAAAGCAAGTTGAAACTTGCAAGAAACGAATATACATGAAACTTGTACTCATAATTGAATTTAAACCTAGTAACTTCAATTATTGATTTGATGGCACAAAAAATAAGTCCTCTAATGCTTTAAACAAATTAAAGAATAATAATAATAATTAAAAAAAATGAAAATTTCATATGTGCTTTGCCTAGACAATATAAATTCTATTGTTAATGAACCTATTAACTACATATTTGAGATTTTCCCTTTATGTTGATTCTTAGAAAATTTGAGGGGGAAAATGAAGAAAAGAAAATAAATAAGAAATTAGAAGGAAAAAAGTGATAAAAAAAATAAAAAATAAATTTAAATTAATAAATTATTTTCACATGTTTTTTCAAATCAATTTAACTTATTTCCTTTTCTATATAAAAATTAAATCATTTGAGCATGTATAAGTTTCTAATTAATTTTAATTATATTTGATTTTCTCTTAAATTTTCTTGATAAACCAAAAATTAAAAAAAAATTATTTTTTATAATAACTTTTTTCTTTTCTTAGCATTTTCCATAAACCAAACATGATTTAAGAGTATAAAATTTTTCTAACACAAATGGGTTAAAGGTGGCGCACAAACCAGCTGTCCAACTTAGGCTAGTAGCAGAGGGTAGGACCGTACGGACCACACTAAAACCCAAGGAATCAGACTTGGATTGCAGTGGACAGCTCGGCCCATATCGTTCATGTGGATAGCTCAGCCCAAATCATCATGCTTGGGTCAAATGAAATTTCTCACCATATGGCCATCCATTTTAGATCATCCGAGAAATAATAGTAATAATAATATCAAATACTAACATTACGTTTGGATCATTATTATTATTATTATTATTTTAAAAATAAAAGCTCGTATTTGCTCTTATATCAAAAGATTATTTGATTAAAATCATCCCAATTTTATTAATATGCCCTTTTCCATATTTAAACTTGAAAAATAATCAGTTTTATATATATATATATATACATATAAATGTCCTTCAACATTTGTATCATTTTCATATATATTTTGGAAGAATAGAGGGTGTTTTGGTTAGAAAAAAGGTTATTTTTTAGGCTTGAAAATGCTTTTTAAAATTTGAGGAAGTAAAAGATTTAACTTTCTCATAGTCTTAAAATATTGAAAAGTGCTTTTAAGAACATGAGATAATTTTTTATTTTTTACATAAAAGTTCTAATATTTTGTATAGGAAAATCTTCTATTCAAAATATTTAGGAGAATTATTCTTCATTTAATTTGTGGTAAGAAAAAACTGTTTTATAATATTTCTTAAAAGCAATCACAATTAATTGGAATTTGATGATATAAAAATTTTGTGATAGATGATAATCTACTCTTGGTAGTTCCTTCTAGCATGTAGGTTGAAGTAAAAAAATAAATAAATAAAAATAATAATAAAAAGATAAATTTTTTTCACATTTTCCTAATGAAAATACAAAGATTTTTTTTTCATTATTTTTAAAAAAGCCATTTTTCTTTCTTTTTTCTCCTTTGTATTTTTTTATTCCCTTTTTTTCATGATGCCCAACATAAGAAAATATTTTTTTAAGTATTTTTTTTTATCTTAATACCTTTATTGACTATAACCTAAGATTATGTTTGGTTCCCGAAAAATGCTAAGGAAATAAAAAAAAATACAAAGAAAAATTATTTTTTTTATATTTGGTTGTCCTATGAAAAACATTAAAGAAAATCAAATATAATTAAAACTAATTAAAATTTTATGTATTTTTAAATTATTTAATCTTTATATTGATGAGTTAAAATAAATAAAATGAGTTTGAAGTAATAAAAATAATAATTTATTAATTTTTAATCTATTTTTTTTATTTTTCTTCAACTTTTACTTCATATTTTCTTTACCTTACATTTTCTTTCAAATTTTATGCATTAAACGTAGCTAATGTCATGCAATTAGACACCTTGAGAAAAGTGTGGGAAATAAGCCTTTTTTTTTTCATTTTTTTTTTTAGTGCTCATATTCATCTTCCCAATCATTAGGGTTAGAGTATTGTTTCAGATATGTGGGCAGGTGTAAACTTGGCTCAGTGGGCTTCTAAATGTTCATTGGGAAACTTCTTGGGTTGGGTGTCCTACAAAGGTAGAGCTTTGGGCTTTGCCATTCATGCTGCTCCGATCATCTTTATGCGTTGTCATGTCATGCTTTTAGGGCCCTTATCATAATATTGTGTTCATAAAATTCATCATAAAGAAGTGTCATGCAAAAAATAAAAAAAAACATTTTGTTTCCAAATCTAAACTAGACTATGCTATATTGAATTTTTGTTAATGGTCAATTTTAATATAACAATAAATTTGATTCTTTTGAATGATAAACGAAACAATTCTAATTGCAAAGTAATTTAATTTGGTAGTAATCATGTTAATCAAATTCTCCTATAATAACATTTTTAATGAAGGCACCTTATAGCATTTTTAATGGTACATAAACATGTCAAAGAAGTGTGATATATTTTATATATGACTTTTAATGACACTATTGTCGTGAAATTGTTCAAATTACACAAACTAGCTACTAAGTTTGAGAGTATTACAATGCGAGAAGTTAGGTGATATTATCAACTCGAAATTCAATTTAAGGAAGAAGATGTTTGAATCTAAGGGAGTTAGAAAAATCTTTGTCAACTATTAGAGAGGAGAATAAAGACATTGACTTATTTGTGAGATATCTTCAAACCTATGAGAAGTTACATAATTCTAAGAGATGTAAGGTTTTAGTTATGAAAGCTTTTGTAAATGAAGGTAATACCCTTTGAATAATATTTAACTTTTGTTGAGCTTTCTTTATTTGCTAGAAGGATTACAAAATAATCACGCAAACTCACAAAAAATATATTGCAAAACCATACTAAAAAGAAAAAGATATAAAATTAAGCAAAAAGAAAATGAAAAAGATTCATTTAAGAAAAAGAAGGTAGGGTGCTTTGTCGTAAAGAAAAAGAAAAAGATCTAAATTAAGCAAAAAGGAAATGAACAAGATTCATGTAGGAATAAGAAAGTAGGGTGCTTTAACAGTGGAAAGTAAGTTGCATGGTTGTTAATTGTATTAGGCCTAAAAGAATATCAAGAAAGTTATGTAAATAGTTTGTAGTGATTTCAAGCCTGACAATTGTGAGTTAGACAACTCCTATGAGAATAAAGATAATAATGATCTTCTTAGTGAATTAAATCAAAATGGGAAAAGTGGTGACCATGCATTATACAAGTAACATTAACATATCAAAAATGAATAAAATGACATCAAAAAGTAAAAAGCTTTGTTATGTAATAGAAAATTTGATTTTTTTTTAATTCTTTACATTGAACATAATTTTGTAATCAATAAAAATAAAGTTATAACAATTAGAAATTTAAAAAAGAAAAAGAGAAATGACGTGACCAATATCGACGTATTTCAACTCAAGCCTAAAATATTGAATAAAATAATTAGTAAAAGGAACAAACATGACATAAGATATATTACAAAGTTGAGATTCCTATTAGTAGGAAATTACCCATCCTATTCTAGTAAGTGACAAACATGATATAAGATATATTACCAAGTAGGGATTCTTATTAATTAAAAAACAACTTTTGCCAAGGCAAAAAAGGTGTTTCATATGTAAAAAGATATTTGACATCACTTCTTTTTACACCGAAATAAGTTTAGACATGATAAAAGTAAGTTTGGACATTGATTTTTTTAATTTCATATTTTCACATTTAATTTTTTAAAATATAAAATTATATATAAATTAATAGGCTTCTAGCTAGAAATGGCAATGGGGTAGGTTCGGGACGGGTCGCCCCCATCCCAACCTCGTCCCGTTTATTAAAAACAATTCTCATCCCTGTCCTGCCCCGTTTAGCTTTTTTTTTTTTTAATTTTTTTTAAATTACTTTAAAAAATTTTAATTACATTAAAATAAATATATTTTATAAATAATAAAATTATTATATTTTTTATAACTTATTTTATTAAATTTTTTTTATTATTATCTATATATTAAAAATAATAAAATAAAATTTTAAATTAAATTTAATTTTAAAATTAATTTTATATATAAACAGGGTGGGATAGGGCAGGGCGGGATGAGGCAATACCCGAATCCGTCCCGGATTTAAAAAAAAAAATCTCATACCCGTCCCAAACCCGTTTATTAAATTTAAACCACGTCCCATTAGGGGTGGGGCGGGGCGGGTACCCGAAAAAACCTGTCACGCTGCCATCCTTACTTCTGGCTTCATTTCTTATTTAGGTTTTTAAAATTTGAATTATTTGATTAAAAGGATAAATGGAAACCTAATTTTTGAAATTCAATCATCTATCATTTTTTTATTTTAATAAAAATATCCTCATTATTTTTTTTATAAAAATAATATTTTATTTAAAAATTTATATATAAATACTTAAAATTATAAAAAAGACTTATGTAAAAAATTATTTACTTAAAAAAAAAAAACTCAAATTCACAATTTGGGATTATTTAATTCCCTCTAACCAAATAGTTCTTAAAAATTTCCGCGTTGTAACCTCGACTTCTTACTTCGCGTTTCCGCCTCATTAGCGTGCCAACGGAGACCTAACGGATGGTTCCGATGTCGCAGTGAATGGGACGGTATAAAGTAATGAAATTCTTTTGATGACGTGGTAATTTATGATTGGATGAGACTTTTTTGTGGAGTATAGTGGGAAAAAGTCTATTAGGAAAATCCATCCTTTTCTATCCCTCCATCACATAAAAGATATTGTACTAAGTGTGCAGCAAAATGGAATATGACCATCAAATAAAACAAAAAACTCATAGTGGAAATCTGACGTGGCATCTACAGATAGTATTCCCCTAGTGTCACCCACCCACAGGGAACGCGTAAAGTATGACCCGCTTCCAGCCTTCATTACCCGGTCACAGTTGGTCCACACCCTTTGCTATCCAAACCCAAGACCCACGCGCACCCCGGCCACTCCGCCATCTCAACCCTCCACGTCGTTCCTCAACGCTCGGTATCGGGCGTGGTGGACAAAGAATCTGAAGCCCAAAACACGCGTGGACCCACGTGAATTTGTGTTGAATTTGGGCTGCATTTGAGTTTCATTTAGCAGCTAGCTCCCTTTGAAGTTTGACTTTGACTGAGGAGAAACTGCGAAGAAGGAAAAGTCTCACCTTCCTCCCATCTTCTTCGCTCACCTCACCGCCTTTGGAGAAGAAATATAAATTCATGTGAACTCTTCTCCTTGGAATTCAACTTGAGTTTTCTCCATTTTTGTTATCTCTGCCAACTACTACTCTTTGAGGTACGTTCTTGTGAAGGAAAGTTCAGGTCTGTTTGGTTGCCGAGAAAGTCTAGAAACCAAACGGATTTTCAGTTTTTTTTTTTTCTTTTCTTTTCTTGTTTTTCGGGAAACCAAAGAGATTACAGCTAAGTTTTGATTCTGGGTGTCGTGGAATTAGTCGTTCAAGTTGAATTTTTCTCCTCTGGGCTACCAGTTCTGACCGATTATTGGGTTGCTTCTATTGTTGTTGTTGTTATTATTATTATTATTATTATTATTTTATTGTTTGAGTCGGTTAGACGATTCTAGAAATGTTGAATGGGAAGAGCAAACCCTTTAAATCCCAGAAACTTTTGAGTTTTGTTTTGTTTTTCGGTTGATGAGGAGAAGGGAAATCAATTTTGAATCTTAATATTTTATGTTGGTGTTTTCAAGATGAAAAGCTCACCTCTTGTAAGCAAATTGGAGGTATTAGGCTGGGTTGAGTGGTAGTCTTTATTTTCTCAGCTCGCAATTAATGGAGATGATAAGATTCGAAGTTTTGTTTCTTAGCAACCAAACAGAATTTATTTTATCTGAGCTCCAGTTACAGCCTACTGTTTGTTTGTTTATTTATTTGTTTTCATAGGCTGATCACAGTGCTGAATATGAATTTATTGTCTTGCAGGGTTACATGTGCAGTGGTTCAAAGAGTAAACTCTGCCCATTCAATATGGTGATGGAGGGAAAATCTCCAAACCAGGCAGATGGGATTTCCTCTAAATGCTCAGTTTTGCTTGAATTATCAGCTTCTGACGATCTCAAGAGCTTCAGATGCGAAGTAGAAGAGAAGGGCATGGAAGTTGACAAGCCAGGCTTTTGGTATGGAAGGAGACTTGGGTCGAAAAAGATGGGGTTCGAGGAGAGAACTCCTCTTTCAATTGCTGCCATGTTTGGCAGCACCGAGGTGTTGAAGTATATAATCGAAACCGGCAAGGTTGATGTCAACAGGGCTTGCGGTTCGGACCAGGTGACTGCCCTTCACTGCGCTGCCGCGGGTGGGTCGGTCTCTTCCCTTGAGGTTGTCAAGCTCTTGCTTGACGCTTCTGCAGATGCTAATTGTGTTGATTGTAATGGGAATAAGCCTGTGGATATGATTGCCCCTGCTTTGAAATCCTCCTGTAATTCAAGGAGGAGAGCTACGGAGATGTTGCTGAGAGGTGACCAGGTGATTGAGCTAGAGGAAGAACAGCAGCCATCCACAGCTCCACAGCTATCCAAAGAAGGAAGCGAGAAGAAAGAGTATCCTATCGATATATCGCTGCCGGACATAAACAATGGGATATATGGAACAGATGAGTTCAGGATGTATACTTTCAAGGTGAAGCCTTGCTCCAGGGCTTACTCCCATGACTGGACGGAGTGCCCATTTGTCCATCCAGGGGAGAACGCCAGGAGGAGAGACCCGAAGAAGTTCCCCTACAGCTGTGTTCCCTGCCCGGAGTACCGCAAGGGTTCTTGCCAGAAGGGGGATTCTTGTGAGTATGCTCATGGTGTGTTCGAGTGCTGGCTCCATCCCGCCCAGTACCGAACCCGGCTCTGCAAGGATGAAACTGGGTGTAGTAGGAAAGTTTGTTTCTTCGCCCACAGGCCTGAAGAATTGCGGCCTTTGTATGCTTCCACAGGCTCAGCCATGCCTTCACCAAGGTCTCTTTCAGCTTCTGCAGTGGACATGGCGACACTGAGTCCATTGACCCTTGGTTCATCTGCCTTGCTACTGCCGCCTACTTCGTCGTCTTTGCTGTTGCCTCCCACCTCAACACCGCCCATGTCTCCATCTGCGGTCTCTTCATCGCCGAAGAGCTCCGGTATGTGGCAGAACAAGGTTAACTTCACCCCACCTAGCCTGCAGCTACCGGGTAGCAGGCTGAAGTCTGCTTTGAGTGCTAGAGATTTGGAGTTGGAGTTGGAGCTGCTGGAGCTGGAAAGTCAGCTTACCCACAAGCAATTGATGGATGAGATGTCTAGTCTCTCCTCTCCATCCTGCTGGAATAAGGAATTCAGTAGGATCGGAGAACTGAAGCCTACTAATCTTGATGATATGTTTGGATCTTTTGATCCTTCGGTATTGTCTCAGTTGCAGGGACTCTCACTGAAAGCCACAACCCCCCAGCTGCAATCTCCTCAATTGCAATCCCCAACTGGGCTTCAGATGCGGCAGAACATGAACCAACAGCGGGCGAGCTACCCGACCAAGACCACTGTCACCTCCTCTCCAGTGAGGAAAACCTCCTCATATGGGTTTGATTCATCAGCTGCAGTAGCAGCAGCAGTGATGAATTCAAGGTCTTCTGCTTTCGCAAAGCGCAGCCAGAGCTTCATCGATAGGGGAGGTATGAGCCATCGCTCACCTGGGTTCACTGCAGCTTCTAATTCTGCAACCTTGATGTCATCCAATCTTTCTGACTGGAGCTCCCCTGATGGGAAACTGGATTGGGGCATTCAAGGAGATGAACTCAACAAGCTGAAGAAGTCTGCCTCTTTCGGATTCCGAACCAACAACACTGCAACAGCAACACAATCCATGATGGCCTCAACTGATGAACCAGATGTATCTTGGGTTAATTCCCTAGTCAAGGATGTTCCTGCTGTCTCATCTGGGCTGTTTGGTTCCCAGCAACGGCCATACGGCATTGGGGTTCATGAGAAGCTCCCTCCATGGGTGGAGCAAATGTACATAGAACAGGAGCAGATGGTGGCTTAAGCCAACATATCTGCTGCAACTATCCTCCATTATCATCCTGACAAGTTTGATATCTTCAGAATTCTTATAAGGTATTCAACATTTGTATGTAGCATTAGAGAAAGGGAAAAGGGTAGAAAAACAAACCGCAGAACAAGAAAGATTGATGGCTCTCAGCTCATGTAGGAATAGGATTATGATCAAGGGAAAGCCCAGATGAAGCAAAGAAGCAGAAAGGATTATTTTTCTTTTCTTTTCTTGTCTTTTTTATAAATATTTTTTCAATTTTTCTCCCTTCTGGGAGTTGTTTTATATATTTCTCAGTATCAAGAAGATAAGAGAGCCTGCTGGCTGAGAAGTGTAGCTATTCTATTTGTTGTATTCCATTAAAATGGACAATTGTATTTTCACTATATATGCTATTCTTTCTCAAAAACTTCTCATAGTCTGTTGATTCTTTTTTGTGTTTCTGCATTCAATCTATACCATCCCATTATCATTTAGAAAAGTAATGTTCAAGGATGTTGCAGAGGCAAGAAAAGCTCAGATCTCTTTCTTTCAGAACCTTATCTACTCTTCTATAGCAGATTCAATCCCTGGAAACATCTTATAGAAGATACAGCAGACATGCAGGCCTTTTTGCCTTCGCTCAAGTCTCAATACACTTGCTCGTCAAGCAAAGTGGGGCAGCCTCCTTTGAACTTGCTGTTAGGTTTCATAAATACGGAAAGTAGACGTGTGATAAGGTTTGAACTCTAAAACCAGGAGTCCAAAAAATAATTTTTAAAAACTCTTCCCAAGATCAGTTCTCCCTTTTTTTTTAGGAATAAAATTTGATTTATTAACTTATTTTCAGAATAAATTCTCAAAAGACTGTTTTCTATTAAAAAGCTTGTCATTTGATGCCTTCTAAGTTAAAATTATTTTTCGACCTATGCTACTTATGAGTTATGACTTCTCGTATTAATTGACTTAAAAACTTAATTCGATAACAACATGTATTAACTTTAATCAAACTACAATCCTAGTTCTTGATGATAAATATTAAGATTATGTTTAGTAATACTTCGTTCAAAGTACTTCTAATGAAAATTCAAAAATTCGATTTTTTCATAAAATCGATTTTTTATTAAATATATTTTCTAAAAACACCGTAAAACGGAGTATAAATTTCTTTAACCGATGAAATTTAAGACCTCACATTCGAGGCACACTTGTTTGAGTTTGTAGGAGGGCAACAAAGATGAGGTTCAAATTCATGTATCAGGTTAAACTACGGTTTTATCCTAAAAATTTGAATTATTAGATAATAATAGATCAATAACATATATCAACCTTATGCTCTAATACGTATGAAAACGTGGTTTTCATTGAAGATTTGGCCGGCGCAAATCAATGAATGGATCGATGGATCAATCAATCAATCGATCAAAGTAACAAAAAAATTTGACTAAAAATGGGTGGAATCCGAGTGAGTCTAATCACCAACCGGTAGTGGGTTTTGGACAGACCCCAAAATTGAACTCCACGCCATGAACCATGAACATGAAGCGCCAATGGACAGTTAAGCCCTCAAGGCACTTTGCTGTATCTTTGGGTGTACTGGTTGGAATCATCCTGGAATTGTAGTATAATTAATCCGTGACATCAAAAAACAAGCGTGTGGGCCCTTTGATCCGACTTTTGGCCCATCATGATTTTTATATCTAATGGGCCTTGGCCACGTTGGACATTCACATTGGATAAGCCAATTTATTTTATTTTTAAAGAAAATAAAAATTAAAAACGCAATTATGAGCTAAGTTTGTCTTGGAAAATTTCTCACGATCAAAATAAGTACTAAAGGGGTCGTGTCAGTCTTGGAAAATCGAGTAAAGATGAGCTGGGTATGCTGGAGTCGCCCATGTGATGAATTGTCAGCCAGAATTATTGTTGGGTCATTTTCAAGTGGCCCTCCCTTAGAGCTTCAATAGTAGGCGTTTGCATTCATAGTGACAACCCCACTCACTATCATCTGTACGTTTTTGTAGTTTTCTTCTCTTTGAATAATCCTTCTCAGAAATGGTCAAAATGGGAAGATTCAAACTTTTTTAATGGTGGGGATTGGGGAATGATTAAGAAAATTGTGAGACATGTGAGGAGGGCATTTGAGATTTGGGTTGGTTGAGCCTTGTTTTCATGATTAATGGGTCAAACACTCAACCTTTTTTTTTTAGTTGTTTATTATAATTTTGAAGGTTTGAAATTTAAGAAATGATTTTTATAGTTAAGATAGAATTAAAACAAAATTAGGGCGGTTTGACTATGTTTTTTAAAATTTATTTTTAAGAATTAAAAACAAATTTTAAAAAGCATTGTGAAACAAGTTCATATTTTCCTTTTAGTGTAAAAAATTGATGAACACAACTCATATTTATTATTTAAAAAATATTCTTTATTTTATTTTATTTTTAAAAATTGTTTTTATAGAACAATGATTAAATAGTATTATAAAATTTTAAAAACAATTTTTTATTCTTAAAAATAAAAAAATTGTTTTTAAACCACGAGCAATAATTGTTTTTCTTGTTAATATTTTGATTAGAAGATCTAAAAATGATCAGCCAAAATATAATATAAGAATCTAGAAGGAATATTTGATGTGTTTTTGAAAAAGTTTCGTAAGTCACTTGCATCAAATTTTGAAGATATGGAAGAGGGCATGTATATTTAAGAAGTCTTTTAAAATAATTTGCTAATTTTGAAAATGTATCTCTCAACTAGTAATATGTCAATTTTTTTTAACAATTTAAAGATTTTTTCAATTATTTATTTTTAGAGAATATAAAATCTAAAAAATTATTTTTCCAAACCTAATAAGAATTGAATAATTTTGTTAAAAAATCTCCCAATAGAAAAATATATATAGAGTAATTGAATTTAAGAAATTTTCAATTATGAGTTGGGTACCTTTAGATTCAATCATAAATGTTTAGTATCCTTGTAAATGGTAAATGACCAAATTTCAATTAAAATAAATATTTAGCCAGAATACTTGTAAATGATGAATAACCAAATAAAAATGAGTATATATATATATATATATATATATATATATATATATGGACGCCTGAATTGTCAAGATATTTTTTGAGTAAACGATTTCACAATAGGTCCAAAACTTAGGCCCAACCCATTCAAATTGTATATGGGCCTAAACAAAGAAATCAAAATGATGCGTTTTGGAAGAAGACAACTTCCAAAACAGGTCAAACAGGCCCATACTTTCCTTTTATGCTAAAATTGGTGAAAACAACTTATATTTGTTATTTAAAAAATGTTATTTATTTCACTTTATTTAAAAAAATTGTTTTTAGAAACCGACGGTTTATTATAAAATTTTAAACCACACGAGCAATAATTGTTTTTCTTGTTAATATTTTGACTAGAAAATCTAAAAATGACTAACACTGATGAAATATTGGAGCCAAAATATAATATACCTTATCTAGAAGGAAGATCTAATGTGTTTTTAAAAAAGTTTGTATGTCACTTGCATCAAATTTAGAAGATTTGGAAGAGGGCACATATATTTAAGAAGTCTTTTAAAATAATTTTTTAATTTAGAAAATGTATCTCACAACTAGTAATATGTCATTTTTTTTTTTAACAATTTACAGATTTTTTTCAAGTATTTATTTTTAGAAAATATAAAATCTAAAACATTATTTTTCCAAACCTAATAAGAATTGAATAATTTTGTTAAAAAATCTCCCAATAGAAAAAATATATAGTAATTGAATTTAAGAAATTTTCAATTATGAGTTGGGTACCTTTAGATTCAATCATAAATGTTTTTCCTTGTAAATGGTAAATGACCAAATATATATATATATATATATATATATAGGCCTGAATTGTCAAGATATTTTTTGAGTCAACGATTGCACAATAGGCCCAACACTTAGGCCCAACCCATTCAAATTGTATATGGGCCTAAACAAAATATCAAAACGATGCGTTTTGGAAGTAGACAAAGCGCTCGGAAGCCAAAACAGAAAAAGGAGACGAAAAAACAAAACGGAAAAAACGATCTTACTGCAGACCCTACAACGTTTCTTGATTTCAGTGTTCTTTGCCTAGAGGAGGAGGAGGAGAAGAATTGAACCCAGTTCAAGGACAAGGCAATGATGCTCACAGGTCTCTTTCTTTGGCTTTTGGTGTGTTTTGTGTACGCTTTCATTCAATTGCATTGTGGTTGTTTGATGAAATTCCCCATAGAGTGCAGTGTTTTTGGGTTTTGATCAATGATCCATAAACTTCTATTTCATTATTGATTTCATCTTGGGGAGGGCATTTCTGAGGTGGGTTTTTCATTGTTTTTCAGGGTTAGCCCTCGGAAGTCATCTTCAGCTTCAGCCCAGAGTTTTAAACATGAAGAAAATGCCAATTCCTGGTATGTTAACTTGCTTACTGCATTACCATCTCGATTATTGGATGAATGGTAGCTGTATTGTAGCCAAATAGTTGTATTTGTCTTGGTTGAATGTGCAGTTATGAATATATGAAAGTTAAAGGAAGAATTTTTGTCTGGGTTTGGATGAACTGAACTACTTTGGAGGTGGGTTGGTGGTATAGGTGGTGTGCTTATGTCTCAGCGTTTTGGGATTGTTCGGGCAATTGGCCTTCACACATTGTATTGTATGTGTATCCACTGACCCATAATTGGCATAAGCCCTTTGTTTCTATGTTGAATTGGGTTGCAAGCTTATCTGCCCCAGGATGGTTTTGATATAATTGCTTTTAATTCATCTAACATGGAAAGAAGAACTTGGTGCAGTCGCTACCTGGATGCAGTCCCCACCTGGGACTATCCTATGGACATGCAAGAGCACTGTAATCCAAGCCCGGAATGTATTTGCACCATCACCATTTTCAAATAAAGTATTTTCTACGATAGCACCATGAATAGCATAGCAAAGCAGCGCCCAATACACTGGCAACTCCCATCATATGAATGGGTTCAACGTCCAATTATGAAACCCTTGGAAAAAGAGGATGAATCGAAATATAGTTGCTACACCAAAACTAGGTGCAAAGAACCAACCAGACTGACCTAGTGGATAAATTAGGAATATAGAAACAAAAACAGCAATTGGAGCAGAGAATGCGCTTGCATTATAAGGTCGCAATTGAACAGATTGAGTAAGTTTGAATTGACGTAACATGAAACCTATTAGTCCGAAAGCGCCATGAAGAGCAACAAAAGTCCACAGACCACCTAATTGACACCAACAAGTAAAATCTCTTTGTGCTTCAGGACCCCATAGTAACAATAAAGAATGTGCTAAACTATTAGTAGGGGTATAAACTGCGGTGGTTAAGAAATTGCAACCTTCCAAATAAGAACTAGCCAATCCATGGGTATACCATGAAGTTACAAAGGTTGTACTTGTGAACCAACCCCCCAAAGCGAAATAAGCACAAGGAAAGAGCAATAGACCTGACCAACCTACAAAAACGAAACGGTCGCTCCGTAACTAGTCATCCATAATATCAAATAAATCACTTACGTCTTTGGTGAATTTACCCAGGGCTATAGTCATAGTGATCCTCCTATTCAACCACTTCAACCATTTCCGAACACCTCATAGCGTTTAATGTATATCTGTGATAAGATGGAGCTTGGATTTATCCTTTGTTAACTGCTTTCCATATAAAATTTAAGGCCAACTTTTCTGATCTTCTTGACATACTGACAAAAATTTTGAAGGCAAAGTGAGGAAGAGAAGGAAAGTCTAAGTTCACAATATCATATTCAAGTCTCAGTTATGCACAAGTTTATTTTTATCACATATTGCTAATGCCACAGGTAATTCTAATATTTTTGGTACTTGGACCTTGGAACTTTCACAAATCGGCCCCTAACAGCTTCATTTTATAGAACTTGCAAGTTGCCGAGATATAAGCATTTATCCTGTTCATTCCCGGAACTTCAATTCCACGAGTCTACTTGTGCCTACATGATTGGTTCTTCTTATGGTTGACTTCTTAAATTCAAACTTAATGTTACTTTATCTTCAACAGCCACATTTGTTTGCAGAATTACAAGGGAGGAAGGAGCACTTTTCTAGAATCACATATTCAGAGACCATAAGAACATCTGTCATATCCCAGTCAGCAGAAGGCCCACCTTCGCATGAGGAATATGTAAAAAATCGTCCTTTAGTTAAGATGTGTGGAATTACATCAGCTAGGGATGCTGCAGCAGCAGCAGAAGCTGGTGCTAATTTTATTGGGATGATTCTTTGGCCCAACTCCAAACGCTCCATTTCTCTTTCGGTTGCAAAGGAGATTTCAAAAGTTGCAAGGGAATATGGTGCAGAGCCTGTTGGGGTTTTTGTTGATGATGATGCAGACACAATATTAAAGGCTTCTGATGCCACAAACATTGAATTTGTGCAGGTAAATATCTGTCTAACCTTGATTACTTCACATATAAGTTATTAAATTTCCATAAGCTTGTAACTGATCCAATGTTTGCAGCTTCATGGAAATGGCTCCCGTGCTGCTTTCCCAGTTTTGGTGCAAGAAAACCAAGTAATATATGTTCTTCATGCCAATAAAGATGGAGAACTTCTAAACCAAATTTCCAATGAAGAAAGTTCTCTAGTTGATTGGATTCTTGTCGATAGTGCAATAGGTGGCAGGTAAGCAACATCTCTCTTCACCTAGTTTCATTCTCAACCTTTGTTCTATATATTCATGAATATTAATATGCAATCACTTTAATTCCCAATTCATAGTTTATCAACCTCCTATATATTACATGGACACTTTTAGTGTATGTGAAGTACCTGTTTTGGATATGAAATGACAATTGTTTGTGTATTGATCCTATAAGTTGTGTCTCTAACATAAACTATTAATTATGTACCCAGTGGGTTTGCCCTAGAGAGAATAGGAAAAACAATTCCTAGTTTATTGTAACCATGGACTTATGTTTGACATTTTGTCTTGGCTATACACTTCAATTTGGCCTCAATAGAGAATGAGAAAAAAAAAATGCAAACTATGTTATTTAGCCATATCCCTGCCTTGAGATGTGGGGACGAAATGAATCCAACACCTAGATGCACACTAACACGTGGCATATGTAACACAGTCCCTTCTATTATCGCTGCTGCAACTACTTCTGCTTCTTTTTCTTCACTTCATCCTCTGTTATTATTTTTTTCCTTTACACTCACATTATTTTCAATAGAAAAAAGAGAATGGCCATATCGCAGAGTCTTTTTTGCTCTTTGACCACACTGGCTGCGTGTCTTCCTGTACAATCTCAAAAAACTGTGTTCTGTAGACACTTTGAAGCCCTGTCAGATGCTCTGGTGTATAATGTTGTGATACTACTCTTGTCTAGAAGTGCCTAATGCTACCTGTGTGCCCTTCTATTTTCGTATTGTCATTCAAAGTAGTATTTTTTTTTTTCTTCATGGTCTCTTTCTCTCCCCCCTATCTTGAATTCTTCTTAGAAGCACCTACTGCTACTTATTTTGCCCTTTTATTTTTATATTTTTCATTGCAAATTTCTTTTAATTTGATTAGATTTTTTCTTTTGTAATCTAAAAATAATTGTCATCTCCCTTGCACATGAGAAACATTGAGTGGGTTCAGAACTCAGCTAGTAATCAAGTATCCTTGTTCATTTAGGACCACAGAGCCATTCCTAGATCTCTCTTCATCCAATCTCACATTTTATGAATATTTTCATTGGATTTATTATGACATACCTGCAGTGGTCAAGGATTCAATTGGGCCCAGTTTAAGCTACCTCCAGTTAGAAGCAAACAGGGGTGGCTCCTAGCAGGTGGGATTAACCCTGAGAATGTCTACGAGGCTCTTTCTACTCTTAGGCCTCATGGAATTGATGTTAGTAGTGGCATTTGTGCCTCAGATGGCATCCAGAAGGACCGATCTCGGATATCTTCTTTCATGACTGCTGTAAATTCTGTACATTATTGATTGATTATGTAGGAGGAAAATGACTGTAAACATCATACACATTAGTCCATCAGTTTTGTTTATCAAATTTCACAACATCAGTGTAAAAGTTGGTTCAATAAATTAAAACTTAAGCTTTTGAAGATGGTTATAAACACATTCCCATTTTATTTAGGCTGTTGGCTTCTCAATAGATTGGTATGTACTGGAAGTTTTGACAGATAATGTGATGAAAGTCCCTTTCTTTGCCTTTATGTAGAGTTTGGATGCTCTTGACTTGTTGGCCATATGGGTTCTCTGCCTTTCAGAGTGTTAGAAAAAAATGCATACATTTGCCACTATGGGTTGCTTTTTGGCAGGAAAAATCATTTGATTGGGATGAGCTGATTCCAGTCTAGTGGTTGGCTAGGTTTTTTAGTGGACTTACCACCCACTCCGAAGGTGTACATGGAATCAAGTTCTTACACTCCATCCATATCCTTGTATAAAGAAAAGAGCATTCTCATCAACCAAGAAAAGAACACTATCCAATGACTCCAATACCCATTAAACCTTCAACTTGCAGCCTTACATCCGCTACTCAAAAAGTCTACTAACCATCCCTGAACAATTCTGTATCTTTATTTTATCCTCCTCTATTTGATACGTATCCCTCCCCCATTGTAGGAGATAGAATAAGGAATAAATTTAATATGGTAAAAATAATAATTCAAAAGTAGTTAAACAATTACTGATGAAGAATCAATAGCTCGGTTGGCTTTCCTCTGTACTTGATAAATTTCACAGCTTCATTCTGATTTCTGAGATCCAGGGAGCTGTGGGTCCTTCTGATAATACACAACATCCCCAGTGTCACTGACATAGTGATCCTGTTTCATGCTTCTGATGAGGCTTCCCAGTAGGTGAAACGGGAGAGGCCCCGATTTCTTTGGCTCCCGGTAGTACTTCCCAAGAACTGGCTTAGCTGCTTTAGTCTACAAGATTAAATTTCCAAGCATAGAACTAGATCAGATACAGTGGGTGGTTAAGAATAATTGCTGTTAAGCTGATTGTAGAAGGGATACTCACTGCTTCTACGAGGTGATAGTGTGGGATTTGTGGGAAGAGATGATGTATAACATGAGTCCCAATATCATGGTGGATGTTATTGATAACTCCATAGTCACGGTCAAGAGTTGTGAGCCCTCCTCTCAGATAACTCCATTCCTGTGAAAAACAGAGCCAGAAGTCGGGTTTTCAGTTAAAATGCTGAATTGTTTATTAGCATTCTCTTTTTTCCCTCTTTGTTGCAGCGAAGAATGAAATATAATCAGCAGGCCTAATCTAGAGAAACTGAATTTGATACCTTTCCACGATACCAAGGAAGCTTCTCTTCATGGCCATGGTGATGCAAGTAAGTCACTAAATCCAACCACATGACGAAAATCTGCATTCATGGAAGTTTCAAAGCTTAGCTGAGTAAAACCAACATGAACTCAACAGCCAAGAAAACAACAAAAACTAAGAAACTGCACTGACCCAGTAGGGAATGCCATAGAGTTTGAGCATTTGGACGGGACCCATCACAAAGGATAAGCATACAAGCAGTGCAGCCATTGCAGACCAGCACACAGTAGAGGTGATTACATCTTTCCTCTCATTTGGGATGAACAAATCGCTGTTCGGGTCAAAATGAGAGCCGGTCTTTCCAGGACTCCTACCCCACTGTAGTTGAAACCAGGATCATATATCATAAACCATGATAAACTCAAACCTAGAGCTTCATACATAAATTCAATTAACGAAAGGCAATAGGCTCACCAGATAAAGGGGATATGCAAGCATGGGAAAAGGCAAGGTGAATCTCAATGTTCTAGTAGCGGTATCCAAACTCCTGTAAATCTTTTCGGACAACTGGTAAAGAAATGGACAAAATCAATGATTCCTCATCATCCAAACACAAAAATTATAAACTCCTGAAATAAGAACAGAGAAAACAACTCACTGGATGCCATGATTCATCATTCTCAACATGTCCATGGTTCTGATGATGGGTCCTATGACTAATCCTCCTGGGAATAATGAATCGCAATTACAATTCAGCTGAAAATAATCAGGAGACTGTAAAACCATTGAGGGTAGAGCAGGGTTTTAGGGACAAACCATCCATGGTAGGGGACAAGAATTGAAGAATGAAGGAGATGACCCACCACGCTATTCAGCTTCGGATTGCTTGAAAAGCTGCCATGGCCGCTGTACAATCCAGAATAACACAATCCCATTAAAAACAGAGAATTGGGTCTTGAAATTCAACAGGAAAATCAAGAAGAAAATAGATTACCAGTCATGACCAAGAACAAAGAGAGCCCAGAACATGGTCCCCTGAGCGAACCAGTACAGAGGCCAAACAGCCCAATGGTTGAAATAAGCCGCTGCAGCCGCCAATCCAAAAACCACAGCAACATCCCTCACAACATAGCTCATAGATCTCCATGGATCCTTCATCCAACAATGCTTCGGAATCGCTGCTCTGATCTCCGCCAATCTGAAAGGCGGCGGCGCACCAGGGTCGAACCCACCGTCACCATCACCTTCCCCCAACCCCAGCTCACTAACTCCATTAATGGCCTCTCCTTCCCTGAATTCTTCATCAACAGACCCAACCATCAGTGGCGCACTCACTTTCAGCCCCCACTCCCTGCTTCTGCTCCCTCCTGAGACCCACAATGAAGGAGCTTTTCCATTCTTGCAGAGCGGTAAAGCTCTGCACTTCAACTGACTGGTCTCGGTAGACGATATTCCAGTTCTGGGTCGAGGGTAGATTCGAGGGAGGGGTCTCAGACCACATTCTGAAACCACCCAACTCGCCATTGAAGACCCAGATGAAGAAACTAGCAGAGAATTGAATTCAAACCCAAAATCAGTTCCAAAGACAACAATTTCTACAACACAGAATCTCTCAATTTGCGTTTGTATCGTAGGCGGATGCTCGTCTCTTTCTAGAACACCCAACTCTCTATTTATTGATACCTATGATTTATCCCACCAACAACAAAAAAATAAAGATCTCCCTCCACTGCAATGGATTGATCTTCAATATACCACTTCCCTTGCCTGGTCAATTGAGAAATGAATTCAAAACCAGTGTAACGAAGAACTATATAATGAATTTTTTTCTGAGTCTCATACATCAGGTCATCATCATATATTGTTTTTAATTCCTCTTCATCAATCCTTGGTATTAGTATTACTGTTACTATTATTACGGCTCTGTTCGTATATTCAATATTTCAAAATATTAATAATTATTAAAAAAAAAAAACATCAATTGACGGAGAAAGTCGGTTGGAGTTGTAAAAGGTTTCGTTTTCCCTTTTTCTTTTTTTTCTTTTTGAATTTTAAATTTATTTAATTATTTTGGCGCGTGAAAATCTACCGAGTTTAACTGAGGAGGTGGGCCCCACACATGTGAATCAGGCGACGTGGTCAAAGGTGGCTCTCTCGCTCGTTTCTTTTTGTACGTTTGGGTCAAATGCGAACAAGTCAATAATTTTTTTCTTTTTTGGAGCGTGTTTTCTAATTATGGGTTTCAACTCATACGACTCATGACTCGTGACTCACTCAGGACGACTGATTGTCCTGGCCGCTTGGGTTTAGCATTAGTGGCCCACTCGCCAAACTCCACCTTTTTTTTTTCTAATAATTTATTTTAAAATTTTCAATTATTCGTTAAAAACATGTTGATTAGAATGCATCGCTTTCACCATGCACCTAATTCACGATATGTCTATCAAAATCTAAAAAGGATTCTCAAAAACAATTTTTTTATTTTTCGAAGTATAGAAATAGTTTTTAAATTTGGAAACATTTTTAATGGGTTTCAATTAAAATGGTTACTTAAGGAATAGTAGTTTTTAACAAACAAAAAATGCTTTTAAGTGCTCATTTCAATATTTTTTATTTTTAAAGATATATACAACTCTTGAATAAAAAAGGCACGGAATTATCATATTTTTTTTTAAAAAAAATTAATAGAGTTATTTTTATATATAAACTTTTTTAAAACCTTTATCATTTTAAGAAATATATCCAAGTAATATATAAGGTAAAATAAAACAGGAAAAGTGTCTCATATGAAAAAAAAAAACATAAGAAAAAAATAACAAAAATAAGAATTGGTCCGAAAAATTTAAGAAAAAATATAAAAAAAAAATAGAAGATTAAAAGTAATATATTTTAGGCATAACAGATTATAACGAGAAAAATAAATATGAAATTGTAAATTTAATCTTCTACTTATTTTTTACCCAAAATAATATCATTTTGGGCAAAAATACCTTTTTTTTTAAAATAATATTTTTTTTAAAACACATAGGTAGATAATGAAAATATTGAAAAATATTTATATAAAAAATACGTTATTCTTCAAATTAAAAAAAATGAGAGATGTTAATTTTACTAATTTGGGATATTTTTATCTTTTTATCCATTAATCCTATATTTTATTAAGTTTGATAAAATTTCTTTTTAGAGTGAAATTCTAAGAATTTTTTAAATCGGAAGTGATGGCGAAAGGGAAGAGTGGGAATTTCCCTAATGAATAATTTATTTTGAAGGAGAAGAATGAGGGAAACGTGGAATGGTGTACAAAGCTGAAGAGACGACTACTGCCCAAAATTCAAAGGCGGGCGTCAACGCTTCAACCCCCCACGTTTTTTCACATTTTCCGTCCAAATTTTGTATCACACCTTGCAGCTGAAAATTGAGTTAATCACTTTGCAGCTGAAAATTGAGTTCATCACCTTGCAGCTGAAAATTGAGTTCATGCATCAAAGTTTGATTGACATATGTATTGTACACGAAACTAAGAATTCCAAATATTTAAAACGTTATGTTGGGGTTTAAAATAAATAAATAAATTAAAAATAGAAAAAGAAATATTATGGAAAGTAAATTTTTTATATTTGTTTTATTAAAAAATTAAAAATATTTAAATTTAATTAAATTTTAAACATTTTTTAATTATTTAATAAAGAAATAAGAAAACAAGGGATGTTCATCTACCTTTTTCATCCTTATCCCTCATCTTTGCTATGCAATCCAAACATACCTCTCTCATGGAATCTAAACGGCCCTCTTTGAAATCAATTTTGAATAAAATTGTTCTAACTACTTTATAAAAAAGGAATGTTATTAAAAATAATTTTTTATGTATTACCTTAATTTTAGTTATTCTTTCTATTTATACAATTATTTTTTAAAATAATTTTTTATTTTAAAGAAAAAACACTACTCTAAAAATCAATCATCAAATAACACCTTGTTTTTTCTTTTATTTTATTTTACTCTCCGTTTATTTTCATTATAGTTTTTTTTTTCAAATTTTTAATCACCTGAAGGTTAATAAATTACTTTTATATATTTATTTAAATTCATCTTATTTAATCTTTTGATAGAAAAACTATAAATAATTTAAAACTACATAAAATTTTAATTAATTTTATTTATATTTAATTTTCTTTTACATTTTTCATATAAACTAAAACAAAAATCATTTTTTTAAACATTATTTTTTTTTCGCCAAAACCAAACATAGCATGATTCCAATTTTATTTTTATTCTTCTTCACTTTTTTTTTTCCTAATTATTACCTACTCGACTTATCTTCCTTTACATCTTCCAAAAGCCAAATAAAGGTTAAGAATCCATTACATTTATATACAGGTGCGTTCTGTAAAAAGAGTAGTAGTGAGAATTATGTATGGTGGGGACTTGGAAGCCAGAAGAATAAGTACCGAGAAGTGGGCATAAGGTGAACAGATGGTGTGCTTGCTTCTGAATGGGAGCAGCCGCATATGGTGAACAGATGGGAAGCTTGTTATTTGTTCCACCATTTTCGATTTTCCATCTTCTTGGCGAGCTCGCTCGCCATTGATGCAAAGTTCTCAGCCCCACTCCGCAGCTCTTCTGAACGTTGGCTGATCCTCTGGTAGAAGCAGGAAAGGGAAGGTGTTCAGGGTATAAGTAGCACAACAAAATGAAGGAATTTATGCACTACACTTGCCTAATATAGTAGTAGTAGTAGTAGTTGTGGTAACGATGATGAAGGAAAGCCTTCAAATTCCAAGCTACTACACAAATTCTATAGCCAAGCATCCTATTTCACCTCAATGTGGGTCAGCGTTTATGATCCATAGGGCAAATTATTGGACTTGGGAGAATGGAATAGTCTGCCTTTTTTGGTCTATGCTAATCAAGATAAAGTTCTTTGAGTAGCTGTACTCTAAGAAGTGTCAAAGACGGGTATACCGCTTGGAAGAGGTTTTGAAATGGACTAAAAACACTTCCTAATGCTTGGATGCATTTTCTTATGAAAATTAAGAGCTTATTTGACGGTGCTTTTAGAAACACTCCTAGCATAAGAAGCACTTTTGAATAAAAAAAAGTGTTACACAAAATTTAGAAAATACCTTTTTAAAGTTTAAAAATCATTTATAGTGTTTTTTGAGAAACACTTGACTGGTGATCATAAAAAACACTTCCAAAGAAAATATTTTCATTAAAAGCACTTCAAATAGAAACACTATCAAACGCACTTTAAGAACTCATTTGATAGTGATTCTAGGAAACACTTTTAATGTTTCTAATACTTGAAAATTTTTATCATTCAAGTGTTAGAAATGTTAGAAACTCTTTCTAGATCACTCCCAAATGCACTTTTAATGCTGGTATTCTAATACTTTAGTTTCCAAAATCTCACCTAATTATATCGAGGGCATTGAAGCAGTGGTTGCCCAGAGGAAACTGAATTTCCCTCTTGAAAAATATCGTCACACATTCAATGATAGATTATATCTAAGGCATTCAAGAAGTAAACCTACCTCAAGTAGGCATTCAAGAAGTCAACCTACCTCAAGTTTTTCCTGCCGCTCTACAAGTCTGTCTCTTGCATGAGCAGCTGCTGTAGAGGCATCCTGGAATCAGAGAGATTGACAATGTCAGGGAAATATAAGCCATAAAAATAGAGAATTTACTGAGATTTTCTTATTGAATTACCCCGGCAGATCTATATTTAGCTATGATCTCTGCAGGCGTCCTCATTTTAGGTTTTACGTCAGTATTTGAACCTTCAAACAATTTTTCCCTCTCTGTTTCCTTGTCTGCAGAGAGGAATAAGAATGTTAGCCTCATTTGAAAGTTGAATAAATTTCCAATATTAAAGAGAAGTTGTAATGTACCTCTCTTGTCACCTGCGCTCTTGCGAGATGAAGATTCAACAACTAAGGGTCCATCAATTTCAATGTCATCTGTACCAAAACAGAAATGAACAGTTGGAGGAGGGGTCTTACGAGATGAAGATGAAACATGTGCATCTTCACGGTTTGATTTTAAATATACACAGGGGAAGAGGAGAGGAAAGAAGGAAGCTAGAGGAGGAGGAAGAGATAGAGAAACCTATGCTGAGCTCCACAACTCCTTGGCTGTCTGCAGTAAAGGTAGAAGGGTCTGAGAATAGAACCCTTGAAAAGATGCTGTCTAAATGTGAGAGATCAGTTTTCTGAGCTTCGGTAAGATCCACATTGTGCTCCATTTTACCCCCTGAGAAACCCTTAATAATGCCACCCAAAATCCCAGAGGTTGTATCCTGTGGCAACAGAAGACAGGCATAAGTCCTGAATTGTTACATAACAAATTTGAGAGAGCACCTAAAAAATTGCTACCTGTTTTTTCTTCTGATTTGGTGAGAAGCCAACAGCAGCATCAGCATCCTCTGCAAGGACTTTATTATGTAGACAAGGCAAACACTCCGGAATCCTAAAACAAAACAAGCCACAGAGTTCTCTTTAGGACTATTCCAAACTTTGCCTGCAAGTCACAGCTTGATGCATCAACAACATATATTAATATGTATGCATGGACAATACTGTGTGTGTGTGTGTGTGTGTGTCTGAGAGAGAGAGAGAGAGAGTTACAGCTTGATGCCTAAACATGTATATGAATATACTGTGTGTTCATGCAAGTCACAGCTTGACACATCAACAACATTTATTTATATTTATGCAAGGATAACACTGTGTATGAGCGTATGCATGTATGCGTGTATGTGTGTGTGTGTGTGAGTGGGTGAGAGAGAGAGAGAGAGAGAGACCTGAATTCATTTTCAGAGGCCAAAAGAGAAATGAAAGCAATTTCACAGCCATTTACCTATAAAACCAAAACGCAAAATTCAAGCCAGATAACAGACCAAAAGTCTATAACTTGAAAATATGAACTAGTCAATGAAACTCTAATAATTTATTAACCTACATATGATAAACAAATCAATTATGTTGGCACACTGTACAGTAAGTGTGTACCTTTTGCATGGATCCTAATTGTGAAAAGCATGTCCCAGAATCACAGCAAGAAGGTGAAGAAAACATTATGTTCATTTTATGTATATCACGATATGTTGAAACAAATTGTTACACTTCTCTAGAGAAAAAGGAGCAACGAAAATGAAACTGAAATATCAGAACCTTGAGCATATGTTAAATTGTAGCCAGGAAACACAAAGAATCAGATATAAGTATGCAAAATGCTTATAATATTCAGTTGTTGACTGTAATCATTCTATATGTCGTACAGTTGCTGCATGAACCCCTTCTAGTAAATTGAATAGCTTATAAATGATTTATCACTAACTAATAGATGCGTGTTCTGTGGTCCCTTGCCCTCTAGATGTACCGAAGGACTTCCAGGAAATTTGTAATAAATCTTCAGTGCAGGTTCAATTCATCTCAATTGGCCCTGACTTTATCACTTACTGGGATTTGGGGGACACAAATTACAATAATGGCAACCACAAATACATATATTGCTTGGTATTAGGAAGGGTCAAATGTGTATGAAACTTAAAGATAGACAAATCCATAAGTGCAGCAATATCCAAAACAGCAGGAAAGCACATGTAATGAACTCCTAGATCAGGTCATCTGTTAAGAATATTTGGCAAGTCATAAGTGGTAACCTGCTTATTTACTCTTCATTATTCCAATGTTCAATTTTGTTCCTAGTATAGCAATTTTTTTTACTAGTGTTGGGTGCATACTGAATAATAATGAGACACCAAATGATACTGGAGCAGCTTACTAAATTCTTTTTCTTCAGCATATCATTAATTTGATCTAGCTTAATTTTCTACTTAATTTAACATCTGTAGAACAGTTTCACTTGACCGATGCACATATATTTTCTTGATTGCCAACATTCTCAATAAAGTCACTCTAGTCTTCTTATCTTACAGAATTTCTCCTTTAACTGTCTGCAAGATATAGCCCATATTGACGAGATGGACCCTAGAAAAAGGGTTCATGTGAGGTTAGAATGTTGAATCTGGCTAAATTTCCTTTTTAAGTACTAATTCTCAGCACTTCAGTTCTGCACTACATAAATAGAGAAAATTTTCCAACATACAGAAGGAATTTTCTGGCATTTTAAAACTTCTTTCATTCTGAGATAAATGTAATACCACAGTACAACTGGTGCACAGGGTTAAAAGGTCTTGGGATATTTAGTTCAAGTAGGTGGTTGAGTATATGCACTGTGATTTTTGATTGCTACACTAGGTTTTTTTTTCATGTGCATAAAAAAAGACAGACAAGAAAATGTGGGTTCTAATTGAACTTGAAAAGAAATTAAAGGTCATAAAATAGATTAGTAACTGATCCAACTCAAAAGGCAAGGAAAATATCAACCAGAATAATCTGTCCCCTATCTGAAGAACTGATTGCCTTGTCCATGTTAGCCTTGAAATTCCATCTTATTATTGACATTAGAGAGTATTCTCCCACCACTTCAAGTTCTGGCAAAGACCTGTTCAAAGATGACAGCAACTACCGGTGAACAGATACTACTCTAACATCAGTTCAGAATAAAGGAAAAGAAGAAACAAATTTAGTACCAAAATCATTTTACTTTACATCATGTCAAAAAGCAATATGTGCCATTTGAATGTAAAAAACAGGCCACATAATATTGCAGCAAACTAAATGATAAAAAAACATGAAATGAGCATTGCACCTTATTTCAATATCTCCACTCTGATATAGTAAAACCAGTCCACTCTCTTTCTCATCTTTCTTGAAGGTTGTAGTCCAACGACATGGTTTTACAAGGTTGACTTTCTGAATAGAAACATTGTCCCCCTGAAGTAGAAATGTAACTTAATGCACCAAAAAAAAAAAAAAAAATAGATAGTAAAAAATATTTTAATGGAAAATTATAAGATAAAACTTACCTGAATCACAGACTTTAAAGAGTACAAGTACAATGCATCCTCACAACAAAGTAAAACAAGTAAGCCCATTAAGCTCTGCTCAGAATATCTGGCTCTAATAGGGCTGTGGGGCTCAACTTCCAATGGCTTTGCAGGTTCACTTTTAGCCTCAGAATTTCGAGGTGAGTTCAATGTATTTTTTTCACCAGACACTTTGGATATGGAAGTACTGCCCTCTGAAAACAAACAGTTACTCAGAAAAAAATCAAAAAGTATCATCAAAACCTAATTTTTCTTTTCTTTGAAAATATACTTGCCAAAGATGTACATGGAAATTGCAGTAGACTCTTCTGGGTGTGTCAACTGAGAGCTGATCATACTACCAGTGGTCCCATCTATAACAACAATATGAGCATCCTTGGTCAAAAACAATATGATCCCATTTCCAGTATCATTTGAACTTTTGAGTTCTGAGTCCTTTGGACTGTTTATTAAGTAGGGACTATCTGAAAATGTTTTTACTGCGAGAGAAATTAGAGGAGAACTTGAGCCGGCTATACAGCTTGTATGAAACAAAACTGATAAGGAATTAGTGTCAAGCACAGTGACCTGAAATGGGACGTTAAAAATGTTAATATTTGAAACTTGTTTAGCTTATTTTGCCAATCAATGAGTCAACCACAACAAATCAGCATTGCACTTGGCTTAAATCACTTGGACAACACTCACCCGGCCACATTCAAATCCTACAACAAGTCTAGCTCCAGAAATCGAAAATTGTAGGTGGCGTACAGGAGAATTAAGGAGGGAAAATAAAGCTGTGCATTGAGGTTCATTCTCTTGATGCAAGTTGTGGACTGCAAACAAATTACACAGCAAAGCACATATATATGACTGCAGAACTGGGGAACACTTAAGCAGTGTAAAGAGGAAAATCGACAGGAAAATTGATGAGAAACAGAAACTAGAATATCTCATGGTAGTGAACAGACAAACTGAAAAGTAAAAAGCTTAAAAGTTTTTTTTTTCCTTTTTTTTGTTGGGGTTGGGGGTGGTGGTGTGATCTTTACACTGAGCCTAAATTATTGTGCAATTTTCTTGAATGATCAAACAGAACAGAAAAGAAAAGTCTAAGGATGCCTCACATTTTAGTGCCACAGTTTTCAGGCAATACATGGAGACAATTAAAGAGTACATCTATCAATGAAAACCTAATCTAACAATAAGAAAGGAATAGGCAAGCACCCGCACATGGGCAAATAGCATTTATGAAATCATACCTTCATGTTCAGTTTCTGTGACAAAATGCAAATTTGTGTCATCTGAACTCCCAAGTAGCTGATATAGATGAATCTACACAATGAAAAAATAAAAAAATAAAAAACAGAAAGGAGCACTAATGCAAATAATTATCTTTGAAGAGGAAAGCTAAAAAACATGATTAGTTCCCACCAGACCACATTCATTGCCAATGGCTAAGCTTAAGTTGAGGGAGCAAAAATCCAATGCTGATACTGATGCGCCTACACCAGCAACTTCGATACCTTTCACCTGCTCATCATATAATATATATATATCCTATCAAGTGTTACTCTCCCAATCAGATTAAACAGTGAGTTATTAATCAATATCTCAAAGTGAAAGGGTGTGAACCATCCACCTTTGAAAAATAAAATTTTACAAAATTGATATAGTCTAACCTCAGATTTGAAAGCAAAAACAAGTGACAGGGCTGGGTATGTGGCATCCCAAATTCGAACAGATCCATCTTGATAACCTGCTATATACATTCTCTCAAGCCCATTATCTGCAGCAAAGGAAAGTTTGCAGGGAAGGCCACCAGTCAGAGGCCACTTCCTACTTCCCATAGCCAGGGTTTGTCCCACTCGAAGCTTCAAAGCTGAGGCTGTCTAATTCAACAAAGAAAACCTAAATTAATAAATGGGTGGTATCAGAAAAAAGAACGATTTTTATTAAAATACTGAACCATTCAGAGTTGCTTGTGCCACAATGCATATGCTATACCTCAGAAAAGGCCCTGGCCAACTTCCCATCTCCATGTACCAAACTGAGCTTTCCCACAGTCATGTATGGTTCCACAGTAGGCATAACCACAGGATATTGCACTGCAGGGACATGTGATCTTTTCTCATGCTCAGACATTAAGGCGGACAAGCAAGTGTCATCATAAACATGCAATTGCCCAGGGTTTGTTAATACAAATAATGAAGTACTGCCACTACTCCCTGGCACACCAGACTTAGGCAACAGAATCATATCCGCAAAAGAACCATTAAGTGTAAGGTCTAGACGGCCAACACACTTCAAATTTTCAATCCCAGAAGACCAATCAAGACTCAAGATCTGCAAAAGATGCTTTACATATTAAACAGAAGATAGAAAAACTTCTCACTGTTCTACAGTTGATATTTCTATGTTCTTAATAAGCAAAGCTAATATTATTGAAGATTGATTACATCATGTTATTTTTCACTAAACCACCAGCAAGAGTGAGTATTTTCACATAAATAACAAGAATATTATGCACAAATGAAGTCCCATTGAATAATCCAAAAGTAGAAGTTGGCCTTTCGAGTTGTTTAATCTGACAAAACAGACCCCGCTAATATCCAACATTCACTCTTTTACTTCCTAAGGAAGAGATAGAAGTAGAGTTCCACATGTTCCTAATTATGAATTCCCAATGGTAGCCACCTAAACAGGTTCTCTAGATGACACCCATCTGCGCCTACCTTAAATCTATCATTACACTACCCTAATCAAAGAAGAGGATATTAATGTACTTAGATATCTGATGAAGTCTTAACTCTGCGTGCTAATATCAAGCTAGGATGCCATATTTTGAGGATTCTCTCTGTCTTCTTTCCAAAACGCCCAAATGGAGGATACTAAAGAAGATTTTTGGATCACTAAAACCTGAAAAGCTCCAAACTGAATGTGTCATAGAAAATGGAATGAGATAGATGGTTCAATTCTCATTACTTGTTTTTTCGTAAAACAGGAAAATTTTCTTTTATAAAGAAAAATAAAATAATTAAAAGGAAGGATGAGATATCTCCAAGTGAATCACAAGGACCTAAAAAATCATTCTCACTGGCTTCTTTGCACAAGATGCAAAAAATAAATAACTCTTTATTGTCTAACATCACAAACATTTACCTCTTTTGAGGCAACCAATCAAGAAAAGCCTTGATCTTAAGTGGGCATTGCAGTGCTTCATCAGTTTGTCTAGAGAAGGTCTCACTTAAGATAAACTCAAACAGATGGAGAGGAGGAAAAAAGAAGTTACAAAATTTTTTTTTGGATGGGTAAAAAGGAAGTTACAAAAGTTACCAGAGGGATTTAAAGCCTTAACTCTTGAATGTTGAGGATGGAGCACATATGGTTGTGATACTGTTGCATATTTATCTTTTCCATGGTTTGGGCTATAAAGAAAGAAATAAGCACGAAGATCTTTGAGGGCTCAGCATTACCACGTTCTTGAGTGGATTGTAGAGAAACATTGTTCCATGACATCCTTAAGTATTTTACATATCCAATAGTTTTTTTGGGGTTCATTTTGGGGTTGGGCTTTGGAGCTAGCAACTCCATTACAGTTTCAGACGCTTTTATGCTACAAGAAGAGGAAGGCAAAAAATAACATGGATACACTTAGTAGACTGATCCTTTTACAAAAGAAATTACTTAAAATAGCAAAGTATGATTCACATTGGCATCCTGACCCCAAATAGTAGAACTAAGATGTTCCTACTGCTGATATTGTTATGTATCAAAAGAACATCTGAGTTGCAAATGCCAGAATACAAAAGTGCTAAAATGAATTGAAATTGTACCGTGAGAACTTCATCAGATCCAATTGCTTCACCACCATAGATAAAGAGGTGGCCCCCACAATCATCATGAGATCTGTCTTCAGACCAATATAGCATAATAACTGGGAGTCTTCTGCTGCCTGAAGATAGCTGTAGCTTAACAGCATTATCAGGCAAATTGCCAGGCTGATCTTTGGTAAATATATCAGTTGATAAGTTCCATAAAATAATATCCCCATCTACGTAGCCAACAGCAAGAATTGACCCATTTGCAGATGCCCAACAGAGAGAGCTTATATCTTTCTCCATTGGTATGTTTTCTGATGTATCATTAGAAAGTTCATGTCTCATATCATTTGGAGAATTAACCACTGTTTTATTCTTCACTTGGAGATCCTTGTAGCCTCTAACACAAACAACAGAATCTTGAAAGGCATCCCAGACAATAAGTAGGCCATTCTCATATGCAATCAGCATTCTGCAAAAGGATGCATTCTTTTAGATTCAATTGGAAGAACAATAAATCAAATGAATAAAAAAATGTCTAATAACCATCGAAACTTCCCATCCTGGTTTCTTCTGACAAAGATGCATAATAAAACTTCATGTGAATAGAAACACATAATACATGTGATTGTGTTTCATTGGCTGAAATAGATCTTTGGCATTTAAGCAGCTCAACTAAGAGAAATTGCTTAGAGGCTTCATAAGAAACTGGATGTGTGAATATGTAATCAGTCCTAAAACCTTTATTGCTACAAATACAGGATTTTATCCAATGCTTTTTATTGGATTCTGAGCTCCAAGACTATCTGAAGGATTAATCAGCTTTCATGAAAGGAAGCAGATATTTGACTTGCTCTTTCAGCTTGTTCACAATTTTCACTTCTGAATTTCTAATGTGCAAACCATCTCTTTCAATAAATCAATTTAGCATTATAAAATGAGACCCATCACTCATTGTGATTAATCATTCGCAAACCATATGCCTCCAGATGTCATGGGAATGAGATACAAAACCATGAAGGTGATTTGAAAAACTTTTGAGTAAATATTTTCTTGCCTATTCCCATGAGAACAGGGTTGGGGGAGGACTCCTACAATGGAATGATGAATAGGCACTGAAATCCCCGCAACTTCTGCAAAAGTGAGCAAAATTGTAGGATTAATTAGATATTGAAACATTACAGAGCTACATAGTTCTCCCAAAAGTAGATCCAACATAAATCACCAATATTCAGAGTTAATAGGTAATGCAATCAAGAATTACATTTTCATACGTTCCAGATTGGCATTAAAAACTACTCATGCATGAGATGCTGGCTGCTGAGAATAAGTTTTTAGAGTAGCTTGGCAAAAGGCCAGCTATTAGACACATGAGCTCAAACAACATTCTAATATAAAACAAGAATGTCTCATTTATGACTAGTTAATCAAAAGCATTTCAAGTAACAATTCAATTATATTTGCCTGATACACACACACATACAAGGAACAATAATTAACCAAGAGCAATTTCAAATTGACAGAGGGGTAGCTAAGAGAAATTCTCAAAGGGATTACTTTGGGAGAGCAATAGAATAGATGAGAGAAATGAACAAGAAGGCATGGAAACAATTTAAAACAGGATTCAGCTTCAAAGAACTGTATATAGATTATTAGCATATTGTGCCTCTACTTACCGATAGTCATCTTGAGGGTAACTAAAAATTTGGTATTGTCGTAACTTTTAAGAAAATCACTATTAATTTTGCTGAAAGAAAAATCAATTTAGCAAAAAGCAATTGAGCATTTGGTAAACTATAATTTCAAAAGTGTTGTGCTATGGTTCTAAAAGCAACAGTTGGAGTGTTCGGTAAACTGGAAAATAAGAACTACTACAGACATGTGTAATGACAAAAAATAGGGATGTTAACAATTTAGTCAACTTTCTCTAATTCAATATGAATCGCCTTTAATTAAACAAATTTTTATATCATTTAGGGTATGTCTAGTTACATTTTTTTGTTTTCAAAATTTTTAACTAAAATTTTGAAAATATTTTTTAAGACCATGTTTGAAACATGTTTTTACATTTTTTGAATATGATGACAATTTTTTTTTTAAAAAAAGGGATAAACAATTTTTTATTCCTAAATTTTAAAAATAAATTTCTCCTATAAATTCCAGAGGAGAATTAGTCATAGCAGCCATTCAATTAATCTAAATGTCATTTTGACAAGCCTTTAGCATGATTTTATTGGCTATCCAAGTGATAGAGCTAGATTAGATGAAAGTGTATCTTTAACTAAGTTGTCTTTTCACTATCTAGTACCAAGTTCTAAAATTTTGAACCTCACATCAATTGTGACATTGCTTGATGATGAAAGACTTGAAAATTTTGTAAGTAATATTTACACATTATTTGATTTGAAATGAACCAAAACAAAGAAAAGAGAATTTTTTGAAAAAATTTATTGATACTACATGCACACACACACATATAGAAGTATTCAGCATATCTCCATTTGGTTAGTTTGAATGAAATATTGAAGTGGAAGAAAGGAGGAGAGTGAAAGGGACAAGCTTCAAAAGTAGAAGACACTGAGAAGAGAAATATACATAGAGAAATCACGAAAGAAAATGATTTGATGACATAATAAGCAAATTCTTAAAAAATCACTTACAAAAAGCAACCTTTAATTTCTCAAAATTGCTGCCAAAGTAGGTTAGATTCTTTGACAATAACTTTTTATATATTTTAATAGTTATAAAAAATTATTATAAAAGTGATTCTGTGGGGTCTAGGATCAATCCCAAATGGTACCTTAAACTAATCTGAGACTGTAGAAATGCAATTACTTAACTGAGGAATTTATAAAACTAAAGAAGCAAATGATACAAGGGAAGCTTTAGCAGAGTATGGGTTAACTCCATGTGGGTGACATTTACTAGTAGTTACCAAGCAACAAAGCCATTACCAGCAACAGCATTTGCAGGAATGTGATATGGCTGATGCAGAAGCTTTCCTTCTTGATGATCATACTTTAACACAAACAATGATCCATGTTCATCCCCAACATACCTAAAACAAAATCAGAGAGTAACAGTGTTTACACCATGTACCAAGTCATCACAAACATTTTACCCAATAATGCCAAATGAAAATACAATAAAACAAAAATCCTTCCCAATATCATACATGTACTGTGTACCATAGATAACAGAGAAAGCAGTTATATTGGACTCCCACTGTAAATTAGAAGCAAGATGCCTGCATTCCAGATCCCAAACCTGCCAAGATCAAAGCCTATTAAACGAACAGATACTGGTTAGTGATAACAAAAACAAAGGATCAAGATAATGAGAATCTCCGTAGAAAGATGCAAACAATATCTGGTACAGAAGCAATTCACAAGAAACAGGAGGCCTATGAAAAATCATTACCTGCACTTCATTTTCATTTGAGACACTGACTAGAAAACCTTGGTTGCGTAGGAACTGTTTAGAAAAAAATACAAAACAAAAGGCAATGTATTAAACTGTCAAGTAACCTTGGCTAGGTTATGAAGCAAATGATGGTAAGCTGTTTCGCTAAAGCAGATACAGAACATTTCAGTTATGACGGTTCTGCAAAATATACTAAACTAAGCATTCAACATGATCCTTTCCTGGATGAATGTCTAGTCAAAATAACGATCATTTCCTATAATTTGGATAACCAAGTCCTCAAATCACCTATACAGAGCCTCTATATACAACACCCATAAGTTGATTGTGCATTTCAACCTACATACCTCTAGGTTCTTGAATGGCAACTGCTTGGGAGAAATCAGAAGGCATTCAATATTATCACCACCTATCACTTTTATCCTACCATCCCTGCAATAATAAAAAACCAAGAACAATAATTAAGAAACCTTAACTCCAGCCCTATAAAGCCTCCTTTCTTGATTCCCAACCAGTTCATCAAGTGCTCTATTCTAGTAAATAGAGCAGCTAAAAATCCATTATCATTCATAACAAAAACGCTCCACACGTCATAAAACTTGTATGCTTGAAAGGTGATTATTCATGAAGTCTAATACGGTGGTTTATCCAACCTTCATCATAAAGCATACCAGCTTTAATTTCTTTAATGTGCACAACAGAGAATAAATTCAATATCAATCATCTTATCCAAAAAACAATTTTTTTATCATTGAAAAATCCATGTCAGTAACCCATAGATGTTTGTTTTATATTCCACTCAACCATGATGTATTTATTATCAAGGAATCTCAATTATTGCATTAACTCACAGAGTTCCCACTGCCAAGAGTCCTTGAATGGGGTCGACGGCCAGAATGGACGCAGTAGATGGAATCCCATAATGAAGAACAACACGTGGATCCAAGTCCGCCGATGTGACACTTCTCCGTTCAGCATCATGCTGAAACAAAAACACATTGCAGAGAACCACATGTAAATGTAGCCATAACTAAAAAAGAATCCTCCTTTCTTGAGCTTCAGGGAAGCTCTGAAACCCTAGGCGATCATCATCAGCAACAACGACAACAAGAACAACATGAATTGAAATCAAAGAATTATATTTGTTTTTGAAAAATTGATCTAATAAGAGTAGAAATATGGATTTAAATAAAAGAATCACAGTTTTTTCGACAATGGGTTAGAAATTTGAGAAATTACGTGACGAGGTGAGAGAATGGATTTTTGGAAGAGCTTCGCCAACATGGCCGACCGAATCGGAGAGCTGCGACGGTGACGGATACGTGATTCTGCGGAGGTTCGCCGGAGATGATTAGTCGACGGTTGAAGACGATGTGCGGTGAGGTGTGGCCTGTTAGGTGAGATGGAGGAGTATTGACCGTTGGGTGAATGAAGAAGTGGGGGCCACGGAGAAACTACTTCTACACTCTTTTTTCACGGACTATGCTCGCTCGGAGATCGAAGATTTGTGAATTCCATGGAGTGGGTGGGGTCTCCGGTCAGTGTGGGCTTTGCATGCCTTGGGCCTTTTTCTAAACTTTGAATGGGCCGAGTCCACGGCCCAAACCAATAGTATTGCAATTATTTAAAAAGAGAAAAATAATTTTGGGTTTATTGTTCAAATTGGAACATAAAATAAGGGCCAGTCCGTAAGTGATTCATTTAAAAGCTTTTTAATCTGATTCCATTAAAAAAAAATTATAAAAAATTATTTGGATTCTATTGGAGTTTTGTTAAAGCATTTTTAATCCCTACCATTTTTATTAAAAATTGTGATATATTATATGATAAAAAGTTTTAATACTATATAAGTATGAGTTTTTTTTTTTAATCTTATAAATATGTTTTAAAGTAAAGAAAACAAACGATATTTACTGGATTGAGAGTAGGATATATCTCCAATGTGGAGGGTTTGTTAAGCTCCTTTAAAGGGTTCGTTTATTTCACTCGAAATCTGTTGAAAAACAACGATGACGTTATATTTACATAAGAGATGATTATAAATATTTCATATCACATCAAATCTGTTTGGCTTCAAAGTCCTATGTAACACAATAAAGATGTTGTGTTTGTATAAAGTGATTGTGATGACCAACATTAGATCGGAAAAAAAGTTTTCAACACTTTATATATATATATATATATATAAACTCTTTTTAATTTTATAATTATGTTTTAAAGTTGTGAAGGTATTTCAAATGAAACAATATCTATTCAATCGGAAGCGTGTTTTTATAAAAATGTTTTTCAAAAAAATTAGTTACATTTTGAATATATAAATATTTAATATATTATGCAATGAAAAATAATTTTTCTAAAAATCTCCTAATTTATTAAAAAATTTAACTCCACATTTACTTTATTAATTCCACCGTCTATTCAAAAGAAAAATATTCTCATACCTGATTGCACGCACGGGCGTGCTTTATATTTTACAAATTTTTGTCCCCATTTCTTTATTATTGCATGTATTATTTAATTTATTTTATATATTTTGTGGCCTTTGTTTATAGTTTATATTAATAAGTGCTTTTGCTCTAAGCAAAAAAGCAGGCAGCAGGGCAGAGCCACACCTCACCTGCCACCTCCACAAGAGGCACAACTCCCCTCACAACAGGGCAACAGCCTGCCACTTGCCCCCTAAAGTATCCATTTTTTTTCTCATAAACTCTCTACTCCCATCATAATCTTCAAATTAGACAACTCCCCTTACACATTTATTCTAAAGCACTAAAGCCTAAAAGCACATTACTTGCTTTGTTGCTTTAACTTCAAATCTACTTATTCCAAATATATAAATGAATATGCATAAAAAATGCTTAAGGTATATAGTAATTTTTATTCCATGTATTATATTCTTGCGAGTATTTGCAATGATTTGAAAAAAAAATGATTATTTATATTATTTATTAAAAAATGTGTGGACATGTTCACACGTGTGAGTGGCATGCTGGAACCATTCAGAAGATTCTATTCAAATAGACACCTAACTCTGAACGCATAGCCATCTCTCTCTCTCTCTCTCTCTCTCGTGAGTTAGTGAACATGGCGTCATCAGCTCACACGCCACCACCAAACCCATACGGCACCACCGTTGCTCCCCCGCCGACGCCGTCGACCCAACCCAGCCACGTGTCCACGTCGGACGCGGCCGACGCCATCTCCCGACTCTTCCAGCGCCTTCCACCCGCACTCTCCCTCCCAACTCGCGCCTCCCCACGCGCCACCTCTCCACCTTCCATCTCTTTCTCCGACCAAAACCTTAATCTCCTCAGCGACCTGCTCTCCTTCTCTTCTCAACACGGCTTCTTCCAACTCATCGACCACCCCATACCCTCCCAACTCGCTCGCTCAGCCGAGTCCGAGTCGCTCGCCCTCTTCGACCTTCCTCGCCCCCAGAAACAACACTCCTTCCCCAAAAACTGGCCCCTCGGCTTCGACGCCGATGAGGATGAGGAAGACGGAGCCGGCGAAGCTTTCTGCCTCGAATCCTCCTGTTCCACTGAGTCAACTCACCTCTCCTTATCTTCCCTGCGCGAATTCACTCGTGCAATGGAGAAACTCGGTCTAGACGTCCTCGACTCGCTAGCTCGTGCAGTCGGGTTCGAAAACCCTTTTCGATCCGGATCCAATCGGGTCTGTCCCCTAATGTGGATCTCTGAAGACGTTCCTGGTAATAAACCTGATCTATCGGGTCGTGTCTACCCGTATATAATCGGGTTACAGTACCAGATCACGAGCCAGAAGCATTCGTTGCTGGTTGACTCGGGTTGGATTACAGTGTCACCACGAGTCGACTCGGTTATGGTCACGGTTGGAGACATTGCCCAGGTGAGATCTGTTGTGTTTTCGAAATCACTGTGTTGTTTTTGTTTTTTGAAAGTAAAAATAGAATTGGGCCCAGTTGTTTGTTGAGAACAACTTTAGGAAGGGAAAAATGCTTCGAAAAAGCGAAGTAATTTCACTCAAAACTAGGAGCCGCCAACTGGACCCAATAATCATGGCGTATCTTTCATAAGGGCCCTCCACCTATATTTTTGGACGGCCACGCAAGCATATATTATTTCAAGATTTAGAAATTCAGGCATGATAGCGATTTTGATTTATAAAATAATGAGAATTTCCAAATTGTACTCCTCATCATGAAAACAGCTAAGGAAAACACTATGATTAATATTAATATTAATATATATATATATATATATATTAACTTAATTTAATTTAAGTCATCAAAAAAATTAAATATATTAAAATAGTTTAATGATATGATTTTAAATAATAAAAAAATAACTAATTTATTTTAAAATTTTTATTTTTATTTTATTTTTTTACCATTATTTCATATATTTACCTTCATAATCTCTTTTGTTATTTCATACTTCCATTATTACTTGGGTTTCTTTTGTCCTATTATGATTTATAAAAAATGAATATGTTAATTTGATAATTTAAAATTATTTTTAAATTTATTTTATTAAATAATTTTAATATTTAAAGTAAAAATTAAAAAATAAGTTTTAAGTTAATAATTTAATTTAAAATAAATTTAAATTATTAAATAATAAGTATTCAATTTTATGAAAGGATTCCCTTAATTTAAAAATCATTAATGTAAAAACTATTAATTATTAGGATTTAACTACTAAAAAGTAAAGACTTAGATCCCATTTTATAAGTTGCTTTTCGGTACAGTAATGTGCTTTTTGAATACAAAATTAAAATTAAAAAATTTTAAAATTCACTTACCTGTTTTACTTTTGCCATACGCAATTAATCAAGTCCTTTTCAGTGATTTTTAGTTGATGTTTAATGTTAAAACAGTAATGCATGGCAAGTCTAACTTTGGGTTCATTTAGGTGTGGAGCAACGGGAAGCTGAAGAAAGTGAGAGGAAGAGCAGTGGTGAACAGAGGATCAGAAGCAGGGAAGAGCTCTCGCAGCGTATCAATGGCGCTACTGCTGACTCTCCCTTTGGACACCCCTAATGTCTCTCCTCTTCCTCTTCTTCCTCATCTGCCTCCTGCTGATCATGAAACCCAACCCCACAAAGCTGAAGAACAGACTGAAGCTGGTTCCACATCTGGAACATCCAAAGAAGAAGAAGAAGAAGAAGATGATGAAAGGCCTTTGTTCAGATCCTTTAGCTTCGAGGACTACGCTTGGAGAATCTACCATGAAAGGCTCCTCCTCAAAGACCCACTTGACAGATACCGCATCTAAGATTTCTTGTTGTAATCCTTTATTTTATTTTTTGAATTTATTTCTTCATTTGGAGTGTGGATGATTTTTTTTTACTTTGGATTCTTAACACTTGCTTTTTTATCGAATTTTGGAAGGATTGAGAGTTGCATTATTGAGGGGAGAGAACATGAATTATTGATTTATTATTCTCATCTATTTGTACTTGGAATAGAATATCAATATTTTGGATTTAAATTTAATATATATCTAGCGTTATTTATAAAAAAATAAAAAATAAATAAATTAAATAAAATCATTTTTATACATTTTATATTTATATAAATTTTTAATTAATTTTAATATATTTAAATTTTTTTAATAGTGTTTTAGGAAAAATCAAATTAAAAGTTAGGAAATTAAATGCAAATCAAAGGGCTGAGGTGAGGTTCAAATCAAATGGGGTAAAAGTGGGTTTGACAGAATTGAAAAGATAATCCCAAAAGTGTTATTATTTTCTTCTTTCTTATCCACATCCACACCCATCAAGGCCCAAACCTCCAATCTTGTCTCCTTTTTTTTTATTGTCTTTTTCTTTCCTTTTCTTCCGTTTCATCTTCTCCATCAAAATTAATTTCTTTTTTATTTTCTTAAACTACATTAGTTTCAAGTTTTTGAATTTATATGTAGAATTAAATTCTATTTCAAAACATAAAATATTTTTATAAAATTAAAGTATATTAGTGAACGTGAAACCTATTTTCTATGTTTTTTTAAAAATATTTTAAAAATAAAATTTAATTATTCTTTATATTTATATAATTATTTTTTACATATTTTTAAAAATGTTTTCTACTTAAAAGAAAATAAAATTGCTCCTGTTATCTAATTCTTAAACTAATATTTTTAATTTTTGTAAATAATTGTGAAATTCACCCTTAGTTTTTGTATAATTATGATGGATAGCCCCCGCCCTAGCCACTTAGAGAAGTGTGCGGAAAAGGGCAAAATTGCCATTATATAAAATAGTCTGCTACCAAAGAACGGGTGCAGGCCACGAACGCGAGCTTCGAGGAACATTTTGGGCAGCGCGTTTCTTCTGACGATTTTGAGTCTTTGACCACCATGCATTCTCTTTTTACTTTTTGGGAATTAAAAAAATTTATTTAAAATAAAAACTTTTCTTTGTTTACACTTTTTGTGATATTAAATAAATAAAAATATTATATTTTAAAATAAAAACTTTTTTTTTTCTCATGTTTAATAAAAGCATGTTTGAAAATTATTTAGAGAAAAGAAGTTTTAATAAAAATTCTGATCTAAGGCTTGATATACGTGGGAAAGATGACCTAGTTTTAAAATTTTAAAAATTATTAATTAGAAAAATCGGCAACTACATATTGTGAAAATACTTAACATATCAAAATTATTTAAAATTAGGTGGTTAATAAGTGAAAAGCGAAAAAACAAAATTTAAGAATTTTAGATTAAAATTAAATCATATAGAGGGATTAAATAGATTAAAATTAAATCATATCGAATTCTCATCTCGCATCTCAAAATCATGACAATTTTTGTGATATTTTCTCTACTCACTTCTCAAAATCATGATAAATTGATGTCTATTTCTCAAAATCATGATAAATTGATAAATCAAATTATCTTTTACTTCTTCCTTCCATGTGGTTTTGATAGGGACAGCCAGTTATTATTCTAAAATCAAAACAGGGTAGGGGTTTTAATTTTAGTTGTATTTCAACTTCCTATTGAATTTCCGGTTATTGATAAGAGTTTTAGAGAAAATTTCAAAATATAATAATAGTCACAATATAAATGAAGAAAAAATATTATTTAATTTTAAAAAATTATAATAAAGAAATTATTAATTAGAAAAATTAGCAACTATATGTTATAGAAATGTTCAACATATATAACTTTTTAATAATCCTTCAAATTATTTAACATAGATCATTGATAAGTCAAAACTCACAACTTAATTAAGGATTTTAGTTAAGAATGAAAGAAGGGAGAACTTCATTGATAAACATCATTTAAAGAGATTAAATAGATTAATTAAAAAAAAAAAAAAAGAGTTATAGGGGGTTCAAAAGAGATAAGTCATGATTGGTAAATTTAAAACATTGAGATATTTTAATTAATGACTATTATTATTATTATTATTATTATTATTATTATTATTAGCATCATCCTCATCCTCGAAATTAATTAATAGAATAAAATATTTAACCATTCACTAATTCTAGGTTACATCAACTATAATTATTTATCCTAACTCTTGATGGTCATCCGTCATCTCCCCTCAATTGTAAGTCTCTTAACTTCTCCGTTTCTCTTTTCATCTCCATTCCATTGTAATCCTCTTCACTTCTCCACTTCCTACCATTTGTAAGCGATTGATTATTCATCCCAAACTCCTAATTATCATTCATTATCTCCACTTCATTATAGGTCTCTTCATTATCTCCACTTCATTATAGGTCTCTTAACTTCTTCGTGGAAGCAAAAAATCTTTAGATTTTGTAATTAACATTAGGTCAAGAACAAGAAAATGAGAATGTTTAATTAACCACTTATGACAAGTTGTTCAACATCCAAAGAAATGAATCATGATTAGGAAATTTAAAACCTCAATATATTTTAAGGACTAAATTATTATTATGATCATCATCATCATCATCATCATCATCATCTTCCTCATAAATAAGAAAATAAAATACTTGATTGTTCACTAATTCTAGGTTAGGTCAAATACAATTGTTCATCCTAACTCCTGATGGTCGTTCATCATCTTCATTCCAATGTAAATCTCTTAACTTCTCCTTTTCTTGCCCCTCTCCACTCCATTGTAATCCTCTTAAAACTCAGAGACATTTTAATGACTAAAATTATCATCATCATCATCATCCTTGAAATTGACAAAACAACATACTTAATTGTTCATTAATTCTAGGGTCATTGACTCATGACAAATGAGTTTGTTCGTCTATAGAGGCACAAAAACTCTAAGTATCTTTAACTCCAACTATTGTTGGTCATTCATCATCTCCACTTTATTGTAAGTCTTGTCATCTCCACTTCATTATAAGTCTCTAAACTTCATCACTTCTTGTAAGCCTCTTAATTTCTATATGGAAGCACAGTATCTCCAGATTTTGTGATAAAAACAAGTCTTTTACTTATTTGGAAGTAGAAAATCTAGAAATAATTTCACTATAAGCCTCTTAACTTCTCCATTCCATTGTAAGCCTCTTACTTCTCTATGGAAGTATAAAATCTAGAAATAGAATAAACGATTCAAGCTCAAGAACAAGAAAATGGGCACGTTTAACCACCAATGATAATAGATCGTTCAATATCTTCACTTCATCATAAGCTCTCTTAGCTTCTTTGCGCAACCTTTGCATGAAAACCTTTTTTCTTGGCTTTTTTCTATTGTATAATTATTCTCTTCCTCTTGTTCTATTTGCATTTCTAAATCTATTAGCTTATAATTATTTTCTCACTCTTGTTCTACTTGCATGTCTAAATAGGAAACATTAAAGTTTCAATTCAATTTTACGCCACCAACAAGCCTAATATCTTCTATTCAAACTATTTCAATCCAATTCTAACTCTAACACAAAGGGATGATTTCAAGTTAGAAATTAGAATAATTTGAACTTATAATGAAAAATATAAATATAAAGAAAAAAAATTAGGACTGAAAATTTTATGAAAACCACTTCCTAGTCTTTGTTTCAATCATTATTATTATGGCATTACTAATTATTATTATTATTATTATTTTCCTTGAAACTAACAAGACATCACACTTATTGACTGTTCATTAATTCTAAGTTAGAATATTAATTCATGGCAAATGCCTTGATTCATCCATGGTGCTGGAAAAGTCTAGAAATAGAATGAAGATCAAAGCCCATGGGGAAGAAGAAAAAAAAAAAAGAAGATGGCCATATTTGGCTCTAATTAGCAACTATTAAGTTTAATCTCATTAGCTATCCCAATATGATTCTAACTTTAATTGAAATGGGGATCTCAAGCTAAATATCAGAATGATTTGAACTTTGTGTATAAAGATATTATAAATCCAATTAATTTCGATTAAATTTCAATTGGGTTGAATTGATCAAATTATAATTTTGTTTGGTTCTACCTAATTGCAATTTAAAAGAAATGTGAATGAAAAAAAAGAGTAGGAATTATAACATAATTAAAAAAATTTTAAATTTATGGTAAATTTATCTATCATAATATATACCTTCCTAAATCAATATATTTGATTCCATCTTTGTCATATTGTTTGGTTAGTCCCACCTAGTTATTGATTTAAAGATCAAATTATAGTTGAAAAAAGAGGTAAAAATTCAATGATTCACTTGATAATGAGGAAAAAAAAGTCCTAAAGCATTGTTATATATGATTATTGACTTGAGTTACTAAGCAAAAGATCTTATATATTTAGGTGATGTTTGTTTTTTTTTACTTAATTTTACATAGAATCTTAATGTTTAATAGTGTTAAATATTAGGTTATTTGTTTTTATAGTATTTTATTTCTATTAAGTATTGAAAAGTAAAAAAAAAAAAAAAACAATATATTATTTTTTCTATTTAGAAAAAACTAATCTTAAAGCTCTTATTAGAAGAAATGGAAGGTTGTTGGACTTAATTATCTTGTTCCCAAATGGATGAATTATGATATTTTTGTCACTAATTAATTAGGAGACTCTAACCTAAGTGAGGGTATTTTGGCTATTAATTAACAAAATTAATTAGGAGAAGAAATCATTTCATGGCTTGAATTATATTTTCAGAGACAAAAATAATAATGAACAAAGAGATTAAAAGAACACAAAGGAATGATGAGTGAAAGAAAGATTAATAAAAAAGTAGAGAAAATATACTCAGTACTAAAATCAACAACAATGACTATTATTACATAAGCAAAAACATTCCATATAAAAATTACTCATGATCAAATTTGAGATTATTTAGTTAGGGTTTACAAATTTGAGATTATTTAGCGGGTAAACCCTAACTCCTAGGAGCTCATATCACTAGATTTTTCGTAGTAGGTGCATGACCTTTATTAAATTGTTCTAGGGTTGAACTTTGCTTCCTTGCAAAATTAGACCTAGAGCTGATCGAAGCTGAATTAATATGGGCATCTTTGCCAGCTGATACCATGCCCTTAAACAGCTTCTCTATGTATGTTGAGGTCTTGATAGGAAATTATAATTTCATCTTAATTTTAGAGAAGTGTTAATCTTAACACCATAAATCACCAACAACCTCAATATTCAATCATAAAATTATTAAAGCCTATATAATCCCATCTAGTTTAAGCTACTTTAATCTAATTCTAACCCTATCCCAAATGTGGAATATGTTAAATGGGAGATCTGAATATTTTGAACTTCAACTAAAGAACATACCAGTCCACCAAGTTAACTACAACCTTAGTGAATCAATGAATTATAGCCTATATTTGGATGAGCTTTTAAGGACTAGTCCCAATTCATTCAAATTATAGCTTTATTTAGTTGTATATAATAATAGAGATAGGAAATTTATTCAATGAATTAAAGGGAAAAAGCATTTTGGTGAATTAAAGAGAAGAGTCACCATTATGCAAAAAGAAAAAATAACTCAAAATTATTCAATGAAACTTCTATATATTGTCTTCAATAGAATATAACTTTGGGAAGCATCACATGCTTGAGTAGTTTCACTAAGTTTTTAGCTTTGTATTACCTTCTCAATTGATCAATACGTGTGATTGTTATGACAATTTTTATTACTTCTTGAAAGATCGAACACTTCAAAGATCTTAGAGTTATGGTTATAAAATAAATGAGAGATGAAAAGATAAAAGGGGAGAAATGAAGCCCTCATGTTTGTTTTATCATTGCAAATTTCTTTCACATTTGAAGAACAATTAATGGATTTTTATTTTATTATGCATGGGATTTTATTAAGAAAAAATGATTTAGACTATTTGGTAATCACCTAGAATGAAGACAAGGTTATTTAATGTTAAACATCATAAGTATCATATACATATAAGATCTGGACTAAATATATTTCACATAACCATAATCCATTCCATCAAAAGCTTATATTATTTGTTACAAAATACATACCCGACTCTTCTAATTTTAAGCTTCGACATATATTACATAGTAGATTCATTTTAGAACCCCAAACGTACATGTAACAAGAAGGAAACTCGCATGATGCCTCTGAAAGCACCACACCCCCAAAATTTTTCCTTGCATGAGACCTCCAGATGTACCATACCTTCAAAATTTGATATCCTAGGGTTTGAATTTCAATAATCAATATTGATGTTCAAATCACTTATATCTGGTAGAGAAAATGGATGTATACTACTCATCCATCATAGTACATACTATATATTAGGTTATATACTTAACTAACTAGTTCCATGATTCCATATAGGATGAAGGTGAAGTTGAAGGCGTCTCTAGTGGCGGCTGTTGTCAGTGCTGCTCTCAGCTTCTCTCTCCATGCGCCAGTTGCGAACTCGGCGCTGAAGCTGAGTTACGGCGAGCAAGAACTTCACATTCTGAGAAGGGTTGAGTATGCCCATGATCTTAAGAGCAGTTTTGCATCTCAGATAATCAGCACACTCCACCAGAATCTCCGCTGCTAACTTCATCATCTCAATTCGCTCATCCACCGTATCTCTTTCTCCATTCACCCGCTCTCTCGCCATTGTTGCCATCTCCACCAGCGATATAGCTGTCGGCCTCGTCCGCACCCTCGACAGCTCCGCAGTCAGCTTCCTCTCATCCTCCGCCGTTTCCGCCCTCAGCTGCTCCATCCTTTGCTTCTGCTCCTCTGTCAGGTTCGTTACATAATTCGTCACCAGCCGAAACGCGAACCCTGGCTTGAACCCACCAATCCAAAGTAGGCTTCGCTCGAAGGGAGTAAGCCATGGTGGTCCCAACAAGATCAGCACGTCCTCTCGCACCACTCTTTGCTTGGCTTTGTAGTACTCAGCGTAGTGCGCCACCGCTCTCCCTATCAGCTCTTGCAGCCCCGCCTCCTCGTCGCAGTCGCGCTCAGTTGCTTGGAGGAGTAGCTGGCGGAGTTCCTCTTGCCTGACCAGCCATCCTCGAAAGAACCTCTCAAATGGCCCAGGGTTTGGGTTTGGGTTGTTGTTTGCTAGAGGCATATTGAGTTACAAATGATGAAGAGAATGTGAGTATTGATGCTTAATTTATATAGGGAAATGCAATGCGGGGAATTCTGAAAGTTTCCGTCATCGAACTCAGGCGCATATAGAATAGAAGATAAAAAACTGAAATGATTTGTTGTGATGAAGCGGTGTAGCCTAGTGAAGACGAGAGCATTTAGTTTGCTTCTGCGGGGTGTCATGGCGGCGTGGAAGGTAAAGACAGAGATTATTGTGGGAGAATGTGAAGGATGGTCGGGGGGTGAATGTGGTCATCTCTAACACCAGAGGTGGGTCTTTTTTGTGGACACCAAGGGTGAAGATCCATGTACCTTGTGTGGAAGATCCAAGGTGGCTGCACCCTGCTCTGACAAGTGTTTTTGCTCTGCTTTATCACAACTTGGAAGAGTCCAGAATTTGATCACAAATTCAAGGATTCAATATTTCAGATTCAGAATGACCCAGCCCAATGCGCTATTCCTGGTGAATTGCATCCAAAGGTCATTTTCGGCACACGGAATAAAGAGTGAGAACCCATGTCTCATTCTTTTTTTCACTCACTTTTATATTTAGATGGATAGGAAGATGTTTAAGTTGTGATAATGATAATTACATAACAAAAGTTGTTTAAGATTTCATATGAGATGAATACGAAGTACATATTTGCATCCAAAACTTTTATATTGGATTGTAAAGTTTGAATTAATGTTATTGTACTTCACTCATAAGCCTCCTAGTTTCCTTGTAGAAACACAAAATCTCTAAATTTTGTGTGAATAGATCAAGACCAAGAAAATGGGCATGTTTAACCAATGATGATAACAAGTTGTTCAACACTTCACTCCATAGGAGGGTTTCTACCTATTGTAAGGCTATGTTTGGTTCTCGGAAAGTACAAAGGAAAGAAAAAAAATGCTAAGGAAAATGATTTTCTCATGTTTGGTTGTCCTATGAAAAATATAAAAAAAATCAAATATAATTAAAACTAATTAAAAATTTATGTATTTTTAAATTATTTAATATTTATATTGATGAGTTAAAATAAATAAAATGAGTTTGAAGTAACAAAAAAAATAATTTATCAACTTTTAATCTATTTTTTTATTTTCCTTCATTTTTTATTTCCTTCTACTTTTCCTTTGTATTTTCTTTCCCTCGCATTTTCCCTCAAATTTTCCTGGAACCAAACATAGCCTAAGTCTCTTAACTTCTTCATTTTATCATAAGCCTTCTAATTTTTCTACAAAAGCACAAAATCCCTAAATTTTATTATAACAAATTAAGAACAAGAAAATGAGCATGTTTAGTCATCATCGATAATAACAGGTCATTCAACATCTTCACTCCATTGTAAACAAGCTTTCCTTGGTAAGCTCTCTTAGCATTTTTGTGCAGATCCCCATGAAAAGCATTTTCTCTTAGCTCTTCTAAGTATTATAATTACTCTTTCACTCTTGTTGTGCTTGCATGTCTAAATAGGAAACACTGAAATTTCAATTTAATCTTAGGAAACCATCAAACCTAATACCATCTATTCAAACTACCTCAATCTAATTCTAAAGGTAACTTAAATGGGGATTTTAAGTTGGAAATTAAAATGAGTTTAACTTCGAATATTAAGAAATTTTCAAGAATTTGTTTATTTCTATATATCTATTAAAAAATAAAAATATAAAAATAAATGAAAAAATTTAGGACCTACAATATCATTAGCTTTGAAATTTTCTATAGACCACTTCTTTGAAATTTAATTGATAAATCAAATTATCTTTTATTTCTTCCTTTTCTGAACCTTCAACATACGATACATAATAAATTCTTTTAATATAAATCGAGGGTATTTTGGCCATTTAAGAAAATATAAACTATGTTAAAAGGAAACCTAATCAAGAAGGAAGTGGGAGATAAGAAATATGATCCATTCAAATTTGGATTTTACTTCCGTCAAATTATGATTTATTTAATTTTACCTAATTTTAAAATAAAAAAATCTACAATAAAGAAACCACCAATTTTCTGAACTATAAGCTCTAATAATACTTAGCATGAACTTTTGATAATCCTTTAAATTATTTAACATAGGTTGTTAATAAGCTTGTGATTTTAAATTCGATAATTAAGATTATAACTTTTTTTTTTTTTAAAAAAAAGAATTGTTCGAGTAAATTAGAGTTTCTCAAGGAAAATTAAAAATTTAAGGATTCAAGAAGGGAAAATTCTATCATCTTTAGATAAAATTTTTATAGAGATAAGAATAGTACAGAGAGATTAAATAAATTAAATAGAAATCATGAATGTAGAACAATAAATTATTTAGTTCAAAAAGTTACTTGTAATATAGAGTCTAGTATTTGAAGGTCAAATTTTCCTAAAAATATTATAAATTTTAGTTTTAAAGATTATTGTAACTTATCTTTCATTAGAATGTATAGATATTTACTTTGTAGTTTTTTTTTCTGAAAATAAATAAAAATAAAAATAAAAACTTTATAAACTTTATCATATAAAGAAACTAGGTTCTTTGTGTTGATGGATTAGTGTTTTCTTGTTATGTGTTAGATCTTGATAAAAGACATAAAAACTTTGACTTGATTTAGACAAGTATATAGTCATAATCTCATCCATTTTCTACTATCTTAATGCTTAATCATATAACAATCAAAGCCTAGTTCCATTAGTTTCAAATTACCATCATCTAAGTGTGACTCTATTTCTAATGGGGGTGTTAAGTTGGAGATGGAAAAGATTTAAACTTTGTACAAAAGATTCTAAGTCCACTAATTTGAATGGACTTTTGGACCCAGGGCATTCAAATCATAATTTTATTTAGTTTTATATAACACATTAACAGTATACAGAGACAAGAATGAATTTAGCAAAAAAAAAAAAAAAAATTCATTGTATAATAGAAAAAAATTATCATAGAAGATATAAATTCATTATATAATTTAAAAAGTATAAGAGAAGTTTGTGAATAAAAAAATTGATAAATCTAAAAGTTTGAGAAGTTATAAATCATAGTTTTTGCTTATGTAATAATCATCTTTATTTCTATATTTGGATTGATATTTAGTGAGACTCAATTCATTCAAACTAAAATTTTATTTAGTTTCATATGATAATAGGGATAAAATAAATAAATAAATAAACAAATACAAATTCATTAAATGCTCAAAAAAAATTATAGGCAATTTTTGAATAACAATTTTTGGCTTTGTTATTATAGTCATTATATTGATAATTTCAATCTTGCAATTACAATGTAGCCTTGTAATCTCAATCTCATAATTAGTCTATGTAGTATCTATTTAATTTCGAGTCTTATAATCATAGTTTCTATAGTATTTTTGTAATTAAATTATGTTGCCTTATCGTATTATCTTTGTATGCTTGTAGCTCTAAAATCTAAACTAAAGAACTAATGTTCTAAAAATTTAAAGTGTATTTGACAATGATTTTAAAAAGCGTTTTTAATTTTTTTAATACCTAAAAAATTAAAATTTTTAAGTGTTAGAAAGATTAGAAACTCTCCTTATAATCGTTACAATAGAGAAGTAAAAAGGGCAAAGATGCTCCATGCTGAAAATTTCAAAGTTATGTAGTGTTATACATCTTACATGATAGGTGAACGATCAAATAAGAACCTCACTTTCTTAGAACACTAAACAAAAAAACTTCACTCTGTCAAAAGGATCTATCAATGATCATCAAAGAAGTAATAATTTAGGAGATCTAAACTAAATATATTTCACATAGCCATAATCCATCTAATAAGTACTATCAAAAGCTTATATTATTTGTCACTGCAAAAAACATATCTGACTCTTCTAGTTTCAAACTTGGACTTATGTTACATACTAGATTCATTTTAGAACCCCAACCCACCAATCCAGAGGAGGCTTCGCTCGAAGGGAGTGAGCCATGGCGGTCCGAACAAGATCAGCACGTCCTCTCGCACCACTCTCTGCTTGGCTTCGTAGTACTCCGCGTAGTGCGCCAGCACTCTCCCTATCAGCTCTTGCAGCCTCGCTTCATCGCCTTCTCTTGCCTGGTTGCAGTGGAACTCATTTGCTTGGTGGAGTAGCCGGCGGACTTCCTCTTGCCTGACCAGCCATCCTCGAAAGAACCTCTCAAATGGCTCAGGGTTTGGGTTAGGGTTGTTGTTCGCTAGAGGCATGTTGAGTTACAAATGATGAAGAGAATGTGAGTATTGATGCTTAATTTATGTAGGGAAGTGAAATGTGGGGAATTCTCAAAGTTTCCGTCATCGAACTCAGGTGTATAGAGAAGATAAAAAGCTGAAATGATTTGGAGTGATGAAGCGGTGTAGCCAAGCCACAACGAGAGCAATTAGTTTGCTTGTGCGGGGTGTCATAGCGGCGTGGAAGGTAAAGACAGAGATTATTGTGGGAGAATGCGAAGGATGGTAAGGGGGTGGATGTGGTCATCTCTAACACCAGAGGTGGTCTTTTTTGTGGCCACCAAGGGTGGAGATCCATCTGCCCTGTATGCAAAACCCAAGGTGGCTGCACCTTTCTGTGACGAGTGTTTTTTCTCTGGTGTATTACAACTTGGAAAAGTATAGAATTGGATCACAAATTCAAGATTCATCAGAGCCCATGATGATTCAAATGTTTGAAATTTTTTCCAAATTTCTGTTCGGCAATCTTGTTTCAGTGTTAAGTCAACTTGATTAAGACTAGATCAGACAGTATTTAAGAGGCTTAATCAGAGGTGTGCATCATTTGATTTAATCAGTCTTCCTTCGGTAAGAACTGAAATAATTGAATTTAAAGAAGAAACCAATGGATTTGATTCGACTTTTGTGGAAGTTCGAAGTTAAAAGTTTCAATGTGTGAAAAAAGGGGGAAAAAAAAATAAAAGTAAAAGAGAACTTAGGTTTTATTAATTTAATTTTTTTATTTGTCATTTAATATGTTTTTATAATGATTTTAAAAAGTGTTTTTAATATTATCTAACACTTGAAATTTTTTATTTTAGAATCACTATCTACTTTTAATATTTTAATAATAATCTATTTTATTTTCACCAAAGCCAAAAATCAAGTTTTTTCAATTGCAAATTAAGTCTTGATATTAATTTTTTAACCATAAAAATGCTCAATTAATTCTTAAAAAAATATAAAAATGAATTATAAGATGAAAAACAAAGATGTAAAAATACTCTATACACAACAAATTTAAATCCTTTTATTAAACCAGATTAAGGCTATTTTGATCATCAAATTTAGATTATCTTTCTATCTAATTATAATTTATTTAGTTCTATCTAATTTTAAAATTTTAAAAATCTTCAATTAAAAAAATTGTCAGCTATAAGCTTGTGAATTTAAATTAGAAAACTTGAGATTACAATTCTTTTAAAAAAACAATTTTGATTTTGTTAAAAATGGAAAAAGGGTTCAATGGAAAGATGCAGGGCAAGGATCCTTTGATGAATTAAAAGAGAGGAGTCATGATCATGGAAAAAGAAGAAACAGTTGAAAATCATTCAGTAAATTAAACTTCCTGATGGGTTATCTTTTGCCTTGTGCTAACTAATTCTATACTATGATAGGTATATATAGTGACAAAGTTACACGGTACCAAAGGATGAAGATGAAATTGAAGGCCTCTCTAGTGGGGGCTGTTGTCATTGCGGCTCTCGGCTTCTCTCTGCAAGCCCCAGTTGCGAACTCGGAGCTGAAGCCCAGTTATGGCCAGCAAGAACTTCACATTCTGAGATGGGTTGAGTATCTCCATGATTTTAAGAGCAGTTTTGTATCTCAGACAATCAGCACACTCCACCAGCATCTCCATTGCTAACTTCACCATATCAATTTTCTCCTTCACCGCATCCCTTTCCCCATCCGCCCACTCTCTCCCCCTTGCCGCCATCTCCACCAGCGATATCATTGTCGGACTCCTCTTCACCTTCACTAGCTCCGCCGTCAGGTCTATCTCCTCCGCCGCCGTCTCCGTCTTCAGCTGCTCCATCATCCGCGTCTGCTCCCCGTTCAGGTCCTTTACATAGTTCATCACCAGCCGAAACGCGAACCCTGGCATGAACCCAGCAATCCAAAGTAGGCTTCGCTCGAAAGGAGTCAACCATGGTGGTTCGAACAAGGTCATCACGTCCTCTCGCACCACTCTCTGCTTGGCTTTATAGTACTCCGCGTAGTGCGCCACCACCCTTCCTATCAGTTCTTGCACCCTCGCCTCCTCGTCTTCTCTTGTCTCGTCGCAGTCGCGCTCATCTGCTTGCTGGAGTAGCAGGCGGACTTCCTCGTGCCTTACCAGCCATCCTCGGAAGAAGATCTCAAATGGCTCTGAGTTTGGGTTGTTGTTTGCTGGAGGCATGTTGAGTTACAATATAAAGAAGAGAAAGTGAATGCAAAAGCTGATATTATTGATGCTATATATATAGGGAAATTAAACCAGGGAAAGGTTTGGTTTTTGAGTCAATTAAGAGTTTGATATATTTAAGAATACTTATCCCATAAGGATTATGATATCATAATTGCATGTTAAGAGTTCTTGCATTATGAATTGGTTTTGTTGATGTTTAGAGTTCTGTTAATAAGTCCAGTTATTGTATATTAGGAGTCCTTGTCCGATAAGGATTATGAATTGCTTTTGTCGATGTTTGGAGTCCTATAAATAAGAGAGCATTTGATAATAATTTTATAAAGTGTTTCCGGTATTTTTAACACTTAAAATTTTTTATCTTTCAAGTATTAAAAATCATAAAAACACTTCTTAAAATTACTATCAAACGCATTCTAAAAATCTAGTCGTTATATATTAGAAACTTTATCCTATAAAGATTATGAATTGGTTTTATCTGGGCTCGGAGTTAGTCAGTTTCTCTCTAATCTCATAATTACATGTACTGAGGTGCATGTACAAAGAAGGCCAAAGCCAAGGTGACTGTACCCCTTCTCACACTAGTGTTTCGGCATTGGGTTCTTAGAACTTGGAAGAATCCAGAACTGGATCAAGAATTTAAGATTGATCCACGAGGATTTGTTTAGTTCAATTTTTGACAAAGGCCCAACCCAAATGCTAAATCACACTACTATTGAAGATCAAGTTCAAACTACCTAAATCTAAAATTCTAACTTTATCTTACAAGGGAATGTTAAGTTGAAAATACTTCTAATTTTTAACAACTTACAATACAGATTACATCATTCAAACATAAAATATTAAGGAAAATCCCATAATATATACATCTAAAAGCATCACGCGTCCAAAAGTTTTGCTCCGGGAAAATTGCATGATACCTCCAAAGGTATCAAACCTTCAAAATTTGAACCTGCAATGTTTAAAAATCAAATCTTAATTAGTTAATTTCAATTATCGATATTGATTTAGTCTAAAATATTATAAGTGATTTTTCAAAATTTTAAAAATATTTTCTAAAATTTTTCAAACATTTTTTTTCAAAAACACTTTTTAAATTAGAAATGCATTTAATAATAATTTTAAAATTTTATTTTATTTTTTCTACTACTTTAAAAAATAAAAATTTTGAAAGCACTTTCTAAAATCACTTCAAAACACAATCTAAAAGTACTTCCTAAATTGACTCTGAGATGGGCTCTAATTATGCTAACATTATAATTTTTCTTCTTCCCAAGATTAATATTTTAGAGGGTTTTCCTGTAGTTTCATAATACCTGATGAAGTTGAAGGCATCTCTAGTGGCGGCCATTGTCATTGCGGCTCTCAGCTTCTCTCTGCAATCCCCAGTTGCAAACTCGGAGCTGAAGCTGAGTTATGGCCAGCAAGAACTTCAAATTCTGAGAAGGGTTGAGTATGTCCATGATCTTAAGGGCAGTTTTGCATCTCAGATAATCAGCACACTCCACAAGCGTCTCCACTGCTAACTTCACTATCTCAATTTGCTCATCCACCTCGTCCCTTTCTCCATTCGACCGCTCTCTCCCCCTTGTCGCCATCTCCACGAGCGATATCATTGTGGGCCCCGTCTTCACCTTCTCCAGCTCCGCAGCCAGTTCCCTCTCCTCCTCAGCCATCTCCGTCCTCACATCCTCCATCATCCGCGTCTGCTCCTCCGTCAGGTTCGTTACATAGTTCCTCACCAGCCGAAGCGCGAGCCCTGGCTTGAACCCACCGATCCAAAGTAGGTTTCGCTCGAAGAGAGTGAACCATGGTGGTTCGAACATGTTCAGCGCGTCCTCTCTCACCACTCTCAGCTTCGCTTTGTAGTACTCAGCATAGTGCGCCACCACTCTCCCTATCAGCCCTTGCAGCCTTGCCTCCTCGTCTTCTCTTGCCTTGTCGCAGTCGCGCTCAGTAGTTGCTTGGAGGAGTAGCTGGCGGACTTCCTCTTGCCTGACCAGCCATCCTCGAAAGAACGTCTCAAATGGCTCTGTGTTTGGGTTTGGGTTGCTGTTTGCTGGAGGCATATTGAATTACATTGATGAAGAGAATGTAAACTATAAATCTGATATTGATGCTGTGATATATAGCTGCTTTATATAGGGAGATGAAGTGTGGGAAATTCTTCGGGTGGGATATATGAAATCATCCAACATTAAACTGATATAAAGTGCGTTTTAAAGTGTTTTTAGAAATCACTTCTAAGTATTAAAAATGCTTTGAAAGAAAAATCAATTATAAGAAAATTTTTAAAAAATCATTTGTAATGCTTTTTAAGAAGTACGCTAAAAACCATTTAAAAAAAAAATCAATTCCACCAAAAATACTTTCAATAAAACCATTATAAAACACTTATCATAGTCTAGCCAACATAAATAATTTCGACTCCATTTATTAGTGTTTTTAATAAAATTTAGAAAAATTTTATAAAACAATTTAAAAATTACTTGTAGTACTTATTAAAAAAATAATTGATTGAAAACTCTCTTAAAAACATTTTTAAAGAAGATATTTTCATTAAAAATAATTCAAATTAATAAAAATATTGTCAAATATGTTTTTATAATTAATTGGACAATGATTTTAAAAACCACTTAAAGTATAAAATATGTTTTCTTTTTTTTTTAAAAAAAAAAAAAGGTTAATATTTTGTCAAATTTGAAATGCAATTTTAGAAAATTTTGAAATTATTTATAACATTTTTTTAGAAGTAATTAATAGATAATTTTTTTAAAAACGTTTTTATAGAATTGGTTAATTTGTTTCTACCTGTTGGGTCATGGGAGAATGTGAAGGGTAGCAGGGAGATGGATGTGCATCATCTGAGGTGGGTACGTTGTTTGTTGCCACAAAGGGTGGAAATCCATGCATTGTGTGTGCCAAAACCAAGGTGACTGCACCCTTCCCCAAGGGTCAAATGTCTCTGTATCTCTGTCACACACCTCTTTAGGCACTATGCTTCTTACAACTTGGAAAAGTCAAGAATCAAAGATTTGTCAGAGCCCATGAGGATTGGGTCTTCAATTCAATATTTGACAAAGGCCCAGCCCAATGTGCTATTCTTGGGCTATTCTAAGCCATACATTGAAGAAAATGTTTTTGATAATATATAGAAAAATCGCCTAAGTAAACATTATTATGAGTTTATATTATTGCAATGGTGAAGACTCAACTCGACTCCTTTAAATTTTGACTTACAAGAGATGCTAAAACCATTTTAGAATTTCAAACATGTAAAAACGAGGATAATCATACCTTTGGGAAGAGGGGCGGGGAAGTCTGAAGGGAATGGATGTTTTCCAAGGTTCAAAAACAACAAATCTAGTGCAGGACAAAGAGGAGTGGAGTAGACTCTAGCCTTTGTCACTTGGTTTGGTTCCAGCCTAGAAATAGAAAGTGTCTTTTGCTATCTAACTTTGACTTATTACATATATTATATTCATTATATAGTGCTCAACATATCAAAACAAGAAAATTATATGACATCTTTAAGAAAATTGGTTATCCATCGTTACACATTTGTTTTACAATTTTTTTAAAGTATCGTACTCTTAAATTTTTAATTGGAAAGTGTGGACCCTGCATTTCATTCGATGTGTTTTCATTCGATGGTAAAACTCACTTTTTATTTTTTTGATGAAAATTATAATTATTTTTTCTTTAAAAAAAACTTGGAATCGTCACTTATTTTTGTTTTATTTTTAAGGGAAAAAAAATAAGAAAGAAAATCTTAAGTGTGACTCCTTATTTGAAAAAAAAAAGTCTGTAAAAATAGAGACGAATCCGATTATCAGATTACTTATCATGAAGGTACGACGAAAGACTATAACACCCCTCTAAATCCCTAAAAACGGGTTTCTACTAAATAAGATGAAGCGAGTGTGACAATTAATAAGAAAATCAATGAATACCAATGAAATGATCAAATAAAAAAAACAAATCGAGCATAAGAATAAATACATAAATTAAGTAGGATTGGGAGTGTACCTTACCAGCAAATAAGAACGTGCTATCATGGAAATAAGGTTAGCTCATAATGATAAAATTAGCACATGCATGTCAAAGAATATGACAAAAATCAGGCAATATTCATTAAGTATTATGAGCTTCATTGAACTCATCCTCATTGATTTCTGACTTAAGCTTTGGAAGGGCGCACCCAGACCACCTGTTTGAACATACTTCAGTGTAAGGAAGAGAGTACACTCGGATCATATGTCCGAGCATCCTTTTGTGTAGTAAAGACATCTGTCTGACTTTAGTGAAGTTAGACGGGCATAAATGATCATTTGTCTGGACATTCTTTTGTGCAGCAAAGACGTTTGTCTACCCCTAGTGAAGTTAAACGGGGATAAATGATCATCTGTCCGAATATCCTTCTGTGCAGCAAAGATGTCTGTCTGGCTCTAGTGAAGCTAGACATGCATAAATGATCATTTGTCCGGACATTTTTTTGTGTGAGGAAGATAGCAGGTCTGGATCATCTATCCGGACATCCCTTTGTGCAGTAAAGACGTCTGTCTGGCTCTAATGAAGCTAGACGAGCATAAATGATCATTTGTCCAGACATCCTGAGAGTTCCCACTAGATCGAAAGTGACTCACATGAGACCTTCTCAGAAGCACCCCCACTAAGATGGCCATTCCAAATGAGACACTTGATGTCAAAGGACAACTTTGTTGTCCACACTTCTTTCCTTATTTTAACCCATAATTGTTTTCTTATTTCTCCATTTATTATTCTGTATGGTTAGCATACATCATAGTTTACATGTATAGGGTTAGAATCATGCAGGAATTTATTTGCTTTTATTTGCTTTCCATGTATAGCATCCTTGTAAAGTCTATATATAATATACAAAACTCAAGGCCAAGGTAGTCGGTCATTCACAGAATATTTTGACATGGTATCAGAGCTTATGTTCTGAACCTAGAGTTTACACTCTTTCTAGTTTTTCTTTGGGTTTTCTCGGATTTAGCCCTAAGGGCTCTCAGATTTAGCCCTAGGGGCTCTCGAACTCTAGTCCAACTTTTGGGGTTTTTTTATTTTTTATTTTTTTTTATTTTTATTTTTTTCTGGTGGTTGTGACAACACATCTATGGTATGATCTTGGAGTTTTCTTTGGGTTTCTTCGATTCTAGGCTCTTGGAGATCTTCGATTATTTGAAGGTTTGTTATCAGATTTAGGCTATTTGACAATGTTTTTGTTTCTTAGGCTATTTCTGTCTTCATAATGTCTGGAGAATATTCTATTGTTCGTTTCAATGGCAAAAACTATCTTAGTTGGGAGTTTTAGTTTAAGATGTTTGTGAAAAGTAAGAAGCAAGACAGAGTCTTTAAGTCATCTACGAAATCTGAGTATCGGGCGATGTGTCTTGCTTGTTCTAAAATCATTTGGATTTGAGGTTTGCTTGCGGAGTTAGATTTTTCTGAGACCAATCTTACACTTCTACATGCCGATAATACAAGTGTTATTCAGATTAGAACCAATCATGTCTATCATGAGCACACAAAGCATATTGAAGTGGACTGTCACTCTATCTGTGCAGCCTTTGAAGCTCGTGTTATCACTCTTCCACATATTTCCACTGACTTACAAATTGCTGATATCTTCACCAAGGCTCTCCCTCGTCATCAACATTGCTTGCTAAGTAGCAAATTGATGCTTGTTGATCAACCTGCATCAATTTGAGGGGGACTGTCAAAGGACAACTTTGTTGTCCACACTTTTTTCCTTATTTTAGCCCACAATTGTTTCCTTATTTCTCCATTTATTATTATGTACAGTTAGTATATATTATTTGACAGATTATAGTTTACATGTATAAGGCTAGAATCATGCGGGAATTTATTTGCTTTTATTTGCTTTCCATGTATAACATCCATGTAAAGTCTATATATAATATACAAAACTCAAGGCCAAGGTAGTCGGCCATTCACACAATATTTTGACATGGTATCAGAGCTTGTGTTCTGAACCTAGAGTTTACACGCTTTCTAGTTTTTCTTTGGGTTTTCTCGGATTTAGCCCTAGGGGCTCTCGGATTTAGCCTTAGGGGCTCTCGGACTCTAGCCCAGCTTTTGGGTTCTTTTTTTTTTTTTTTTTTTTCTGGTGGTTGTGACAACACATCTGTGGTGTGATCTTGGAGTTTTCTTTTTCGATTCTAGGCTCTTGGAGATCTTCGATTATTTGGAGGGTTGTTATCAGATTTAGGCTCTTTGACAATGTTTTTGTTTCCTAGGCTATTTCTGTCTTCGTAATGTCTGGAGAATATTCTATTGTTCGTTTCAATGGCAAAAACTATCTTAGTTGGGAGTTTTAGTTTAAGATGTTTGTGAAAAGTAAGAAGCAAGACAGAGTCTTTAAGTCATCTACGAAATCTGAGTATCGGGCGATGTCTCTTGCTTGTTCTAAAATCATTTGGATTTGAGGTTTGCTTGCGGAGTTAGATTTTTCTGAGACCAATCTTACACTTCTACATGCCGATAATACAAGTGCTATTCAGATCACGGCCAATCCTGTCTATCATGAGCGCACAAAGCATATTGAAGTAGACTGTCACTCTATCCGTGCAGCCTTTGAAGCTCGTGCTATCACTCTTCCACATATTTCCACTGATTTACAAATTGCTGATATCTTCACCAAGGCTCTCCCTCGTCATCGACATTGCTTGCTAAGTAGCAAATTGATGCTTATTGATCAACCTGCATCAATTTGAGGGGGGCTGTCAAATGACAACTTTGTTGTCCACACTTTTTTCCTTATTTTAGCCCACAATTGTTTCCTTATTTCTCCATTTATTATTTTGTACAGTTAGTATACATTATTTGACAAATTATAGTTTACATGTATAGGGCTAGAATCATGCGGGAATTTATTTGCTTTCCATGTATAGCATCCTTGTAAAGTCTATATATATAATATACAAAACTCAAGGCCAAGGTAGTCGGCCATTCACACAATATTTTGACACTCAACACCCTAAGCACACCAAAACAGAGAACACAGAAGAGAGTAAAGAAAAAAAAAAAAAAACAAAACAGAGCATCTACAAATGAGACAAAACTGCTAAACCCACATAAAATGCATAAAAATGGTCTCATATTCTACAAACACGCACAACATCTAACGTCCACGTTCAAGCATCAAAATGGACCCAAAATCAGCAAGAGGTCGGATAGAACATTGTGAAATGAGAAAATATGAAGCATGTTTGGATCACACTTGGACAAAAACTGGCAAACCACTCACCTGCTACCCAAAACCTTTTATTCCCGCCCCAACTCTCCCTCAACTACCCTACTGCTCCTTTCTCAACCAAAAAAAAAGTCTAACTCCCTCAACCACCACCATGGCAAGGTCGTCATGCCTTTGTCACACGTCCCATGCAGCTTGCTCACCTATGAAAGCGTCCCCCACTCCCAAGACTCCCAAATAAAATGCTCAACTCACTCTCAGGTGTTTAGCAAGTGGTTATAGGAAAAGCAAAAAAAATTAAAATGAAAACAAGTGTCTCTTAGTTCAAAAAGAGGGGTCTAGAAAGATTTAAAAATCATATCTTAATTATTGAATTTCAACAATCAACATTAATTTTCAAACATCTTAAGATCAACAACGTACAATAATACTATCAGGTAGGTATACAATAATGCTATAGATTATGGATACTATTTCTTATATCATGAGTAATCAATCAACAAAAAGTTCAAACTTTGATGATCAATATTTGATAAACGGCTCAACCCCATTTATTGTTCAAAATTTTGTGAATAAAATGGTTGAAACTAATTCCAAAATTCCATTTTTCAATTTTGGCAAGTGTTAGTCCTACTTGGCTAATTAATATCCCTGGATAATACTAAGTAAACAAATTTGATTAAGTTTTGATAAGTATAAACCCATCCAAATTATAATTTGTTTTGTTCTATGATTGACATAAAAAAAAAAAGTTAAATAAAGAGTCAAGGTTTCAATCTTTAAATTATTATCTTAATTATTAAAGTAAAGTTTCTATTTCTGCTTAAAAGTTTACAATGAAAAGATTAATTTGAACCCAATAAAATTAAACTTAAATTCAATCATGATGAGAGAGATCATTTATCATTACAATAGGTGTCAAGATTGTGCCTAATATGGTTCGAGATTTTTCCATGATCCAAAAGAATCCCTCTTAATCCTTAGTCATTTCTATGAAAATTAATTTTACAACCTTATTTCCAAATCTCCAATTTAAAGCCTAGCATAAGATGCATCACAGGTTAAGAAAAATCAAGAACTCTAGTACGATATTTGGTTATTGAAAAAAATTTAAAAATAGATTAAGAAAAATGGTCTTCTTCTTATATTTGCTTTTACTATATAAAATACAAATGAAAATAAAATTAGTTAAAATTTTATATATTTTTTAACTATTTAATTTTTATATAATAAAAAAATAAGTAAATAAATTTTAAAAAATATATAAAAATAATTTATTAATTTTAAATCTATTTTTTACTTTTATTCATTTTTCCTCACCATTTTCTTTCCCTCAAAATTTCCACCAAGATGTACGAGTGAAACATGTGTATTTGAAGAACCCTTTAGCTGATTTTATAGCTTCATTTTTCTACATTCTCTCTCTCAATCTCTCTCTCTCATATATATATATATATATATAACCAGAAAAATTGTTTTCCTCACGCAGAAGCACTCTTGTAATGATGATGAAAGTTACCCCAGGGCTTTGAATTCTTTGCTGAAGGCTATATATATATATATATAACCAGAAAAATTGTTTTCCTCGAGCAGACGCACTCTTGTAATGATGGTGAGAGTTACCCCAGGGCTTTGAATTCTTTGTTGAAGGCTGCCTTAGCTTTGAAAAAAAGGGACATCTCAACCATCAAACTGACATCCAAAACAAGTGAAGTGAACAAGTACACAAACCAAAATGTTGGTATAGCAACTCTACATTGAGAACAAAATTCCAATAAAAATAAAGAAATAAAAAAAAAAAGAGGGCTTCCTTAGCCTTTACTTTTCTCAAACATAAAGTTACTCATAATTTGGATTTTACTGCTGGCCTCCAAACAAAATCATTGGGTTTTTTGCCTTAATAATGCACCAACTGCTCCTCTGTGGTTGTTGGGATACAGAAATATCATATGGTCATAGGAAAAAAGAAAAAATATTCAGAAAAAAAAAAAAAGAAAAAAAAAAGAGGTTAGTTCTACCTTCTACTTTAAAAACAACTAAAAAAAAGCAGGAGTAGAAATTATAACTTTTTGTTGTAATGTTATGGTTGAGAATTGTAATTTTGAGTGCGACCCATGTATTGGGTAGGCTTATAGCAAATCTTATAAGAGATTTCTTTGGGCTTAAACAAAACATGAAGGTCAAAGCAAGATTAGATGGATGATTGATTCATATTAACACTTTTGGACTTTGATATTGCAGCTTAACCCTACCCCTACCCTCCATATCATATGTCTCCTTAGGAATTAACTCATCCTCAACCTAATAATTACAAATAATAAAAAAAAAAAATTATTGGTGTCTTTGTCCAATATTTCTTGAATATCTCTAAAGATGGTAAGAGCCCATTTGGGATACAATTGTCATTTATTTATTTATTTATAACTAAAGTGAAAGTTATAATTTTTAAATAATAATATTGATATTTTAAATTTTTATTAAATATAAAATGATTTTTTGAATAAATTAAAATAAGATTTTGATGATTGCATTTTTTCCAACTTTTTTCAAATTTTTTATAAATAAATTAGTTAAATACATACAAAAACTTTTATTAAATTTAGAAACATTTTTTTTGCTTCTTAATATCAAGTATATAATTTGAATAGCAAATTCTAAAGGTCTATTTGGACACTTTTCTTGGATATAAATTTTTATTCTTAAAATAGAAAATAAATTTTAAACTTTAAAACCACGTATGGTCAATTTTTTTATCCAAAACAAATTTTCAAGAATTTATTCTAAAAGTACCATATTTTTAAAATAAATTTTAAATATATTCAAGTTTTGTTTTTTAAATGTTGTGTGAAATAATTAAAAATATTAAAATATACTGAAACTTTAAAAAACTATTTTTTTGAAATCTGTTAAAACCAAACATGGTATAAGAGAACTTAAAACATGTGCATGGCAGCATGGGATGCATAAGGGCCACCCATGTGACTGACCCATAAGAAAGAAGCTCCCCACAAAGACAAATGTAATTATTTCAAAAGTAAATTTTTTTATAATTAAAAAAAAAAAATTGGGTTTGGACTTTTCATTTAAAAGAAATGAATCTCCAAGGCTAATAATAAGCTTATCTGTGGAAGGTTCTATTCTGAATCTCATAGACAGAAACATGCTGTCTACCATCCTCCGTAACAACACCAAATCCTCCATATCGTCCTATTCAAGAACTCCTCCGAAAAGCACCAAACCCCCAACAAAATCAAAGCTTTGAATTCACTCCTCTCTCTCTCTCTCTCTCTCTCTCTCATGGTGAAGCACAAAAAAAGTAAGTAGTTAGCAAAGGATTATTGCGAGAAAGTCTGAGAAAAGACAACCCTCCATCCACCATACCCCAACTCAGTTTCTTGAAGACAACCATCTCACCAAACACTCCATTAAACAAACCCATTGCAGTAAGTCTTCTCCTCCTGATTCGTTTTCTTTCCTTTTCTCTCTTTCTTTCTTTCTTCTTCTCTATAATATATTGGTTCTCAATTCTCTCTTCTCCTCATCCGGGTCTCTTTTCTGTTCTTTCTCATGCAGACATCTCGCCGGAAAACAGCTCTCTTTCCAGCTGAAATCGTCGCCATGAAGCAAGCCGGGGGTGGCCGCAAGAGCAACAACCTCTCTGTCTTTGTGGTCGTCTTCTCCATTTTTCTATTTGGTTGCTTCATGTACAATGAGGACGTCAAGTCCATTGCCGAGTTCCCATTTTCAAGGCCCATGGGGCAGGAAATTCAAGAGGATGGATCCAAATCCGGCGACCCAGTTCAAGAAAGTAACAGCAACGAAGTCGATTCTACGGTTTGGATCGGTTCGAGAATGAAGCCCAGATCACAGATGTCTGAGGAGACCCAAGAACCGGAAAATCTGTCGCTGACGGTGGCCAAGCAAGAAGAGAAGAATATCGAATTGCCGGTGGTTGAAGAGGAAGAAGACGACTCAGACGTGGAGTTACCACCGGAGGATTGCGATGTCTTCAATGGAGACTGGGTCTATGACAACGTCACCCACCCACTCTACAAAGAAGATGAATGCGAGTTCCTTACAGAACAAGTCACCTGCATGAGAAATGGCAGACAGGATTCCACCTACCAGAACTGGAGATGGCAGCCCAGACAATGCTCTATGCCCAAGTAAAAAAACCAACCCAAATTCTTCCTTCATTGTATGAATTCATATATTTCTGTACACATTAATCTGATAATTAATTTTCCATTCTCTGTTTGGTTCCCGCGAAAAGGTTCAAACCAAGATTACTGCTTCAGAAACTCAGAGGCAAGAGGCTCATGTTTGTTGGAGACTCACTGAATCGAAACCAGTGGGAATCCATGATTTGTCTGGTTCAATCCGTCGCGCCTCCTGGCCGGAAAAGCCTGACGAAGAATGGGTCTCTCTCAATCTTCAGAATTGATGTATGCAATCCCTCTCTCTCTCTCTCTCTCTCTCTCTCTTTCTCTCTCTCTCATTTCTCAAATCACACGCAAAGACAAAGGCTTTTGACCCACAGTCTCAATCTTTCCCATATACTATCATCAAAAGTTCATCCTCCATAATCATCACACAGTCCTCTTTCCTCCCTTTTTATACTTTCAATTCATATCTAATCTTCCCTTTTTGAAGGAAAATGATTAGGGTTTCATACAAAATCTCCCATTTTCTGTCATTTTGTGAAAATTTTGAACGTATTTATTTATGTTCTGTTGAATAAGTTTAGACCATCGCCAATAATTTAGAATTTATGAGTTGAAGGGGTTTTAAGGGTTCTAGCTCTTGAAATGAAAAACAATAAATTATTTTTTATTTTATTTGATAAAATTTTATGTCCTCCACAACTTAATTGAAAAAAAAAGAAAATTGTTATTTTTTTAATAATAAAATTGTATGGTCAGCGATTTAATGGAAAATGGCATGGTGAGAGGGCCAAGGGAGGGCTTTTGCTTACAAGTTTTTATTAGGATTCAATTTATTGTTTGAATGTGCAGGACTACAATGCTACGGTCGAGTTCTACTGGGCTCCATTCCTTGTGGAGTCAAATTCAGACGATCCAACGATGCACAGCATTTTGAACCGCATCATCATGCCCGAATCAATCGACAAACACGGACAGAACTGGAAGGGAGTTGACTACCTGATCTTCAATACCTACATATGGTGGATGAACACTTTCAAGATGAAAATACTGTAAGTAACCGTGTGAGCATTTGCTCCGTAGCTTCTCCCCCCATTTGGTCATGGACCTAGTCCGCCTAACATGTGTCGTTTCTGGGCCTTATTTGCAACAGACGAGGATCCTTCGATCAAGGGTCCACGGAGTACGACGAGATCGAACGGCCGATAGCGTACGGGAGAGTTCTGAGAACGTGGGCCCAGTGGGTCGACCAAAATGTGGATCCTAACCGCACATCTGTCTTCTTCAGCAGCATGTCTCCTCTCCATATCAAGTATAGCTCAACGCCCACTTCACATTTAAAACTGTTTTTCAAAAGCATTTTTTATGTTTTTCAATGGCTGCTAAATTTTTGTTTATTTTATCTTGTTTTCCACAAGCAGGCTTGGGGCTGCTCTTGTCCTATCGATTCAATTTTGTAAATAACCAAAAACAAAACCATCGATAAAATTAATGATTTCAAACATATATTATAAATAATAAACATAGTATTTATAATTAATAATTTTTGTAAAAAATTGTTTGACGAATGTTTTTTTTTTAAAATAAAAAATAAGAAAAATTGAACAACACTTCCTTTTCAAAAGTTGTTGCCTATTTAAGAGATGATTCTTAATATTATTTTGTGGTTGTCGTGGAGGTGGGTGATATCGTCATGGGCCCACACGGTGGACCCGTGACCGAAGGCATGATTTGACCGTAATGTCGCTTTTAACCTAAAGTTTGGTAAACCACTACCTAATGTTTAAACATTAGTATCGTAGTTGATAATTAAATTATTTTTTATTTAAATTTAATAGGAGTTTGGATTGGGACAACCCGGATGGCATTAAATGCGCCAAAGAGACGTACCCGATTTTCAACCTCACGACCCGACTAGATGTCGGTACCGATCGGCGAGTCTTCGCCGTCGCTGTGAACGTGACTCAGTCGATGAAGGTGCCGGTATATTTCGTTAATATTACGAGCTTATCGGAGCTTCGGAAGGACGCCCACACCTCCGTTCACACCATCCGGCAGGGTAAGTTACTGACTCCGGAGCAACAGGCCGACCCGATGAACTTCGCCGATTGCATCCACTGGTGCCTTCCCGGGTTACCCGACATGTGGAACGAGTTCCTTTATTCACGTATTATCTCTCACTCTTGACAATGGCGGACTCTCAATTTTTTTTTTTTCCATTTTTCTAATTAATTTCTGTAATTTTTTTTTCTTAATGTGGGGACCATGGGGTTGAACCGATTTAATTTTTTTTTTTTCCTTTTGAATTTTGGGGTTCAGCCTATTAAAGGGGGGAAAATTTGGCAAAGCCTGAAAATGAAGGCTCGGGAATGGGAATGCAATGGGAATGGGAATGGGGTACATGTGAAGAAATTGTAAAATGAATTTGTTGAGAAGGAAATAAAGTGAATACAAAGTTGTACCTAATTTTGCAAATTATATTTATTTATTTATTTTTATTTTTGGGTTTAATTAATTGTTGGCTCCCACTGTCCACATCTTCTGAGGCAAAGACAGAAAGGAGATAAAGCCAATAAAAATAAAAATAAAATTTAATATTTGGAGTGTCGGTCGTATATTGTGCTATATTATATTTATGTATATGAATTAAAAAAGAAAAAAAGAAAAAAGGATAAAGCTTATTGTCCCTCTTAAATATTGGTATGAAAAAAAAAATAGAAAATGAAAAAAAAAAAAGGAAAAATAAGAATAATTTTTTTCTTAGAAAATTATTTTACTTAGACTTAATAATCAATCCTTATTTGTTTGAAAAGATAAAACCACGATACATAATTTTCAATGGCTTAAAAAAATTATATAGCAAATTTTATTAGTTACATTTTCTTAAAAAGAAATTATAACATTTAATCATATTATATTATTTTGGCTAACCATTTCAAGAATAAATTAGTTTTCTTATAACAATTAATTTTATAAAATATGAAAAAAAAAAAAAACTAGAATCTTTAGATATTGTGTTTATTTGGAATTTTTATCAAATCATATGTTTAAATTAGTAAGTTAGATTTTCTTAAAATAAATTTGTAACATTGAATTATATTGCATGATTTTAGTTACCATTTCAACAATAAAGTATACAAGCCTTTTAAAATATGAAAATATGGCAAGCATTTTTGTCATCATTAGTCATTACCATTTTTTGATATTATAAAAATAAAATTTACCAATATTACCTTACACTTACCACAATTCTTCCTTTTTTCTTATTTTTCTTTTTTTAGTGCTTTAAAATTCTTACTTTTATGAAGGTTCATGCATTTGTTAGAAAGGAAGAGTCTAAGGTGGTGTTTGTTTTTTGACTGAATAGAAAAAGCCAAATATTTTAGCTTTTTTTATTCAGCTAAAAGTAACTCATTGACATCAACTAACATAATTAAATTAAACTTATTGATAATAAGTTCACTTTAGTTATGTTGGTTAGTATCAACAAAGTACTTTTAGCTAAATAGAAAAAATCAAAATATTTGATTTTTTCTATTCAGTCAAAAAACAAACGCAACCTAAGTCCGCTTAGGCCCCGGGAGTACATTGTCTCAGTGGAAGCCTTCCATGTTCGTTATTGTCCTTGCATCATTTATGTCCCAAACACAGTTAGTATTCTAATGGTTATAGTCACCATGAACCTATCTCTAGATTATGAAATAGAGATGTTGACTCTTGCTATATCTCTCCCAATGATGGATCTTAGTATCTCGTTTTTAGGATTTAGATTCTAGGAAGAAATGACAGGATTAAGGTTTTTAAACTAGTTAGCAACATGCCATGGAATACTCCTCCAATGTCTGTTGCAAAGGGCGGTGATGGCATGATGACCCCTTCTTCCATTTGATCGAGTTAAAATTAAGCTGATTGGATTAAATTTGTGTTAGCCAAGTTGCATGATTCAAAATTCATTTATAATAATATCTAAAAAACTTTTTTCTATATATTTATATCAAAATTTAAATAATAAATAATATAAAATTTAAAAATAAAAACAAACAAACTTATATATCTTTTTGAAAAAATAAAAAATTATATAAAAAATAAAAATAAACTTATAAATCTTCTTTAAAAAAATAATATATAATTTTATTTTTTATTTAAAATCTATAAAGAAAATGAATGTTATTATATAGAATGATAAACATTATAAAAGTATTAAATCAAGCTCTCGAGCAACCTTGGTTCAAACCCAACCTAAATTGAGTTTGGGTCGAGAAAACTTAACCCAAACTTAACAAAAGTAATGAAAATGTTTGTCCAAATCTACCTAAATATTATGTTGGGTCAACCCATCCAAATTGCAAGATAGTTAAAAAAATCAACACAAAATTGAAAGGAATATTAATTACATAGTTTCAATCCCATTAAAATCTATAATTTATAGTAAAAATTAAAAAATTACATAGTATAAATTTGTTTTTCTCTTTGATAACGGCAATATATTCAGTCAAGCAAAAATGTTACTAACTGAAGAACTATATGAATTTGATGGGGATTTTGTTAGAATTAATCTATTGGGTCACTAAGGAAAGGAATCTATATAATTTGAATCCAAATCAGAAATATTTCCTTTTATAAATAACCAATATAGGAATTTCTCATGGGGATTTTAATTCCTTATGGGTTTTCTACTATTATTAATTAGAAATATATCGGATTATTAAGGCAAAGAATCTGTACAGTTCTAATCTATTTTGCAGTTTATTTGTGTTAGAAAAATCAATATAGAAACCATTGTTTCATGGTAGTAACCGAAGATGATCCAATAAAATTCATAAACATGCATATCACTAATTACCCACCAAAAGGAAAAAGAAAAAAGGGAAAAAATATTCCACTCTAAAAAGTAACAAATTGCATGGATTCATAAAAAGTTAGTCGATCCAATGTTTCCTTGATAAATAGAGCCAAAAAGAGCATGCAGCACCCAGTACTACTGTTTCATTGTCCATTGGTTAATCTCTACCAAATGGCTCCCAAGAGTCTCCTTGGTTTGGGCTTATCCCTTCTGCTTCTTCTTCAAGGAGCTGTTTCAGTTGATTATGGATCAGCCCTCACCAAATCTATATTGTATTTTGAAGCTCAAAGATCAGGGAAGTTGCCTTCTAACCAGAGAGCTAAATGGCGAGGAGACTCTGCCTTGAAGGATGGCGGTGATGCTGGGGTATATCATCATCACCAATACTTCTCTTTTGCATATATGTATAGAACTTCTGGGATGATTGGCTGGTAGGGTTTGGTGTTTGATTAACAGGTTGATCTAGTGGGAGGATACTATGATGCTGGAGACAACGTGAAGTTTGGATTTCCCCAAGCATTTACAGTGACGATGCTTTCATGGAGTGTTATCGACTTCGGGTCACAGCTATCAGCCAAGAAGGAACTGGACAATGCTCTTGCTGCCATTAAATGGGGGACAGACTACTTCATAAAAGCTCACCCGCAGGCTAATGTTCTATACGGCCAAGTTGGAGATGGTGATGCAGACCATGCATGCTGGCAACGACCCGAAGACATGACCACGCCTAGAACTTCTTACAAGATCGATGAGCAGCACCCGGGTTCCGATCTTGCCGGAGAAACTGCGGCCGCATTTGCTGCTGCATCCATTGCCTTTAGTAAATCAGATCCTGACTATTCTTCCCAACTTTTAGGCCATGCCAAGCAGGTATCTCATACATACCTGCCTATATTTTTTTTTTCCTTTTTTCCTTTTTACTAATCTCTAAAACAAATGTTTGACATACATAGATACATACATGCATGTATATATACACTCAAATGTTTGTCACCCCTTGATATAATGTTGTGATTCTAACTAATTAATATACTCTCAAGTCTCAACTAACTCTTTAGTCGAGAGTGATGTTGTGGTTCTAATCAATTAATACACTTTCTTGAATCGAGACTAGGGTGGTGTTTGTTTTTATACTTAATTTTAAATAGAACCTTAATGCTTAATAATGTTAAATATTGGGTTATTTGTTTTTGTAGTATTTTATTTCTATTAAGTATTAAATGTAAAAAAAAAAAATCAATATGTTATTTTTCTATTTAGAAAAAGTTACATATTTTGAATTTTTCTATTTAGTAAAAAGTTTATAATAAGTCATAAAAAAAGTAGAGAAACAAACAACCTAAATTTTGAAAATAAATTGTTTTTAACAAAAAAAACAAATACCATCTAAGGCTTTAATCCAACAAAAATTTGATCAAAACATCGTTGGTGAGTCTACTTTTCCATTTTTCACACACTTTAGAACTAGTCCAAGGGTTTTTAGTTTGGTGGCTAGTCAAAATATTGAAATGTACCCAAAAAAAATGCCCTGTTTTCCCAAATCATCAGAAAAAAAAAAAAAAATCCACTCTCCTGTGATTCTCTCGTTGATCATAGCGGCACTCTCTCCGAACCCTTTTTGTCTTTTAGTCTACTCCACTATCCTCTCAAACTCTTGTTACATTATTCTTAAGAAACAGACATGAACAGTTAGTCGTTTATGTTTTGAAGAAGATCAATCGGTGTACTAATGTGCTCCAATTAATACCGCATGCAGTTATTTGATTTTGCAAACAGTCACCAAGGCATGTATCAGAACAGCATTCCACAAGCGCACTTCTACTCTAGCAGTGGATTTCAGGTACTAAACGAAAGAATCTAAGCATTATATGCTTTAATTTGACTGTTTGGCTGCATAGAAAATTAACAGTTGGGCTTGGCACATAACTTCTTTTTGGCTGTGCTATAAACACCTGCAGGATGAACTGTTGTGGGCAGCTGCATGGCTGTACCGCGCCACAAATGATAAAACCTACTCAGATTATCTTAGTAGTTCCGGAAACACAGGCGGCACCAGAACCATGTTTTCTTGGGATGACAAGTACTCTGGAGCCCAAGTCCTCGTCGCCAAGGTCTGCAAGTAACATCTACATCGTTCCATATATACAACTCGAAAAAATAGCTATATTAATGTTTAGTTTTGGCATACATTTACAGTTTATTTTGGAGGGGAAAGCTCCAAACGATGGTAACTGGGGAAACTACAAGAATCAGGGAGAGCAGTTCATTTGCAACGTAATCCAGCAAGGAAGCAACAACGTCAAGAAAACTAATGCAGGGGCATTGTGGTGGGATCCATTCAACAATCTTCAGTACACCACCTCGGCTTTATTCCTCACAGCCTCCTACTCCGACTCCCTTTCTGCTGCCAAGGACAGCCTCAACTGCCCTGCTGGTTCCATATCTCCTGACGACCTCATCTCATTCGCCCGTTCACAGGCATGTGTAGACACTTTAGTTTAATATATATATGATCAAAATCTGAATTTTCTAATGGGGGGTGGTTTGTTTGTGATTGGGTTTCAGGTGGATTACATACTTGGGAAGAACCCTAAGGGTATGAGTTACATGGTGGGGTATGGGTCGAGTTTTCCGCAGCAGGTTCATCACAGAGGAGCATCCATTGTGTCGATCCACGAGAATGGGGCGCCAGTGACATGCCAGGAAGGTTTTGATAAGTGGTACAACAGGCAGGCACCGAATCCGAATGTGCTGGAGGGGGCCATTGTTGGTGGCCCAGATCAGGGGGACAACTATGGGGACTCTAGGTCTAATTTCCAGCAGGCTGAAGCTGCCACTGCTAATAGCGGACCCATTGTTGGGGTTCTGGCCCGGCTCGCCTGAGGTCTGCTTTCCCTCATTTTAAAATTAAAATAAAAATAAAAATTGCATTAAGGGTTTTAAACCCTTTTTTTAAAACAATAAATTTTTCTAAAAAGAATTAGTTAAATGGAAATAAAAAGGTTATTATCAAATAGAAGAGATAGTTTTCTCACTTCTCAAATATCAATCCAAACAAAACTTAATTCAATAAATAAGTCTTTATGAGGCTTAAAGTTTTCTTTTGTCAAAGAAAAACCCTATTTAAATCCCCATGGTGATTAATTTTCACATTTGCAAGAATCCAATAATGTGGATTAAATTGATATCTGAAAATTTAATTGAAATGCTATTAATAAAAGATTTTGAAACCTATTTAATAAATGAATTTAGAAAAGAAAGAAATTGGCCTTCCCTTCTTATGGGATTTATAAGTATAATTAAGAGAGTCTCAAAATTGATTTTCTTTTTCCTTTTTTTTCCCAATAAGTTAAAAAAAAGTTAATATAAAAAAGATATTAAGAAAAAAAAATTAATAATTATTTATGAAGACAGCCAAGGGTTGTAAACTTGTAATATCATTTAGCATATTTGGCAAGTACATAAGTCAAAATTGACATAAAAATGATTATAGTCTTAGACCAATCCATACACTTAATTGAAAAATTAATAGCATTTATTATATATCATCTAAAAATGGAATCAAATAGTAAATGCATTACTCCCATGAAAAAATGGTATCCTACAAAATCAGTTTCTCTTTAAATTCAAATCAACGCTAAGTAACTGTTTCCCTCAACTTCAGTCTATAAATTAATGCAGCCTTTGTTTCATTTCCCATTGCTCTCAAGTCCTACCAATGTCTCCCAAAACTCTCCTTCCCTTGGGCTTCTCCCTTCTGCTACTGCTTCAAGGCGCTGCTTCATCAAACTATGGAGCAGCCCTTACTAAATCTTTGCTGTATTTCGAAGCTCAAAGATCTGGGAAGCTGCCTCCTAACCAGAGAGTCCTGTGGCGAGGAGACTCCGCCTTGCAAGATGGCAATGATGCTGGGGTACTAAACGATCATCATCATCATCAACTCTCTCTCTCTCTCTCTCTCTCTCTCTCTCTCTCTCTCTTATATATATATAACTAAGCTGCATCTATAAGTAGAATTATACAACGTATTAATACCCTAGGTCTATATCAAACAGGTTGATCTAGTGGGAGGGTACTATGATGCTGGAGACAACGTGAAGTTTGGATTTCCCCATGCATTTACTGTGACACTGCTTTCATGGGGTGTCATCGAATATGGGCAACAACTCGCAGCCAAGAAGGAACTGGGCCACGCCATGGAGGCTATTAAGTGGGGGACAGACTACTTCATCAAAGCTCACACGCAGCCTAATGTTCTATATGGCCAAGTCGGAGATGGCGATGCAGACCATGCATGCTGGGAACGACCCGAAGACATGACCACGCCTAGAACTTCTTACAAGATCGATGGGCAGCACCCGGGTTCGGACCTCGCCGGTGAAACCGCCGCCGCGTTTGCGGCTGCGTCTATGGCTTTCAGTAAATCAGACCCTAGTTACTCTTCGCAACTTCTAAGCCATGGAAAGCAGGTGAATAGATTATTGATTTCAATTTCCATCACATAATTAATTAATTAATTAATAGTCTCTTCACGATAATTAATTGATCTTGCATGCAGTTATTTGATTTTGCCAAAACCCACCAAGGCTTATATCAGAACAGTATTCCGCAAGCGAAATTCTATGCTAGCAGCGGATTTGAGGTAAAAATAAAAGCGAAACAAGCAATCAGACTCTATTTGAAAAGTGTTTTCAAAAACGGTTTTTAAAACAATTTTTTTTTTTAAATCACTTTCTAGTGTTTTATAATACAAATTTCCATTTAGAAACTTTAAAATGTTTTTAATTTATTTTTTTATATTTTTAATATATTTTTAAAATAATAGTACTTTATTTTCAATCATTTCTTATATTTATATAATTATTCTTTAAAACAACACATAAAAGTAATCGAAAACAATTTAAAGATGTTTTTTGAAAATATTATATTTTTATTTTTGAGATCAAAAATTTGTTTTTTGTTTTGCAGATGTCAAATATGTTTTTCAATATTTTTGTTCCGAAAAACAAAACAAAAAATTGTTTTAGAAAATAATTAGCCATGTATTTGGTTATTACACAATAACAGCTTTGTAATTTCTGTGCGCCCTAACACATCCAGGATGAGCTGGTGTGGGCAGCTGCATGGCTATACCGCGCTACAAATGACCAAACCTACGTAAACTACCTAGGTTCCGCGAATACAGGCGGGACAAGGAGCGAGTTCTCTTGGGATGACAAGTACACTGGAGCCCAAGTCCTGGTCGCCAAGGTGGGGCGGTGTCTTCATCTTTGCTACCACTTGGTGACAATTCTATATGTACATATGATGTATTGGACTCAAAATGGATTTTTCTACACATGTTGCAGTTTATTATGGAGGGCAGACTTCCGAGCACTGATAACTGGGTAAACTACAAGAGCCATGCTGAGCAGTTCATCTGTAACACGGTCCAGAAGGGTTACAATAACGTAAAGATGACTAGAGGAGGAGCACTCTGGTGGCTGTCCTGGAACAATGTTCAGTACACCACCTCTGCTTTACTCCTCACAATCTCCTACGCTGACTGGCTGAACGCAGCGAGATCCAACCTCAACTGCCCAAATGGCCAGGTTTCCCCGGACCAACTCATCGCATTCGCACGCCTGCAGGTTCACAGAAAGCAATTCTCTGACATATCTGGATTCTGATTGTATGGAAATGGTTGTAAGTTGTAACGGGTTTATTGGTGGTATGCAGGTGGACTATATACTAGGGAGGAACCCCAGGGGTATGAGCTATATGTTGGGGTATGGAGCAAGGTTTCCACAGCAGCTCCATCACAGAGGGTCATCTATAGTATCAATCAAGAAGGACAAGAGGCTTGTGACATGCACAGGGGGCTATACAGAGTGGTTCAACAGGCAGGCACCAAACCCAAACATAGTGTATGGCGCCATTGCTGGAGGCCCAGATCAGTATGATAACTATAATGATTCTAGACCCAATTATGAGCAAGCTGAATCTGCCACTGTTAATACTGCACCTTTTGTTGGAGTTTTGGCCCGCCTTGCCTGATGTTTTCATGCGTTATTGCTGAGCTTTGGAATGCTTAAAAAAGAAAAGAAAAGAAATTTTGACATATTGAATAAGGGCTGATACAAACGACTCTACTTCTCAATCCCACCTATAAAATAGTGTCAACTATCTACAACTCAATTCAATGACACCTCCAAATTAAATCCTAAATCATTTCACACCTGTATGTATAGCGTTTGGATTATTAAATAGATTCGCAGGTGTGAGAATTTTTTATCATAATATATGTAGATGGGGATCATATTACAAAGCTGACTGCAATGGTGAAATACTACATAGTACATATGATACACATTTACATTACAGAGTTACAAAGGCCTAGAGGTGGGGTTGAGGAGGTTCAGGATCGATGTGTTGGCTTCTGCAATTCCTCTATGTTGTTAGTTGTAAAAATTCATCATATATCTGGAAAGGGTTGTGCATAATGACCTATTCCCGAGGTTTCAGAAGTAGGGTGTCGACTAAGACTGTGAACAGAGAAAGAACTTATCTATCTCACCGATAGCATTAATGTGGGTTTTTGGCAACAACAAGCGCAACAAGGGGATGGAAGAAGATCTTTTGAACTTGGGCCTGATTTTTTCCACGGCTGTCTTGACTATAGATGGAGCTGGCACACAGAACCACTGAAGGTACCAAGATAAGAGTATTGAATCTTTTCCTCCTTGGGATTCCTCACTGGGCCACTTTCCCAAGTTCAAATAATTGTAGAAATCATTCTTCAATCCTGGAGAATAATTTAGTAGACCCTCTACCCGTCTCATGAGAGATCCAATAAAGACAGGTTGTACGATGCCTCCTTTTGAAGCTGTCAATCTCCCACTCAGCAGAGCCTCATTGTAGGCTAGTGCAAGCTGCAAGCAAGGAGAATGCAATTTTTTTAGCATTTTTTTTTTGATGTAACCAACAAACACTTGCTTATTTGGAGGCTGAGCAGGCATAGCTGAGAAAAAAGAACAGGAAACTCGAGTTTTCACCATACATGATTTGATCTGAATCACTAGACATTCTACCAGACAAACCCAATCAATTAGGCATCCAGGGTTCAGTGCCTTGTATAATTTGGAAACACTCATGGTAGATAGTTTAGTTTTTATCAATTTAAAAGCAGACCATTTTAATCGTTACCACATGGAGCAAATTGAATAGCTGTGATTTCTAAGAGAAATAAGGAGTATAAAGAATAGAAGAAAGTGCTATGTTTACAGAAATCTACCTTTAAACTAGAGATGAAGAGCGAGTCTCCCAGAACAACATTTCCACAGGTAACCTGATCAGCCATAGACCCAATCGTTGTGTATAATGACAAGTAGACCTACATGATTATCAGCCAACCCAAAAATGTGGGCAATTTAGGTCAAAAGTTCCAGAAATTAAGAAATGCAACAAACAATAAACATGTTAAGTTCTATGCATCTGTCATAATAAGCTATAAATCGACATTTATACATGATAATAAATGGTGAAGATACCCCTATTGCTATGCTTATCATTATGAAGTGTACTAAATTCATTCAGGGGTACATTGCACTACACATTCTATTAATTAGACAGCAGCAAGGATAATGGCTTATCCTAAGTTATAAACTTACCTGTAAAAGAGCTGGTCTGTCCTTGCTCACACACTCGAACAGTACTTGCAAGCAAAATTCCTGGAAATCAGCATCAGATCTGCAAACATGTTTGATGACTAATTATTTCGGAGAACCATGGGCAATGACTACGACAAAAGAAAATCCCTGCTTATTTTCCTATTATAAGTGTCACAGTTGATTTAGGGTCAATAGAATTTACAATAGTAAGGTTTGCTCAGAAAAGAAAAGATAAGAATAATGCAATCCTTGACGATATGACAGATCTGGCCAAGAGAAATATGCTTATCCAGTACACAGTTGAAAAAATAATGGTATAAACAAATTCAGGTTTGCTAAGGTGATGGCCTAGTGGAATCTTAACAATTCTCATTACAAGATGCTTGGTTTGTCCCCTAAACACTCCATATAAAATGCCTAAAAAATAAGAAATGAACTTCACAAAGTAAAACAAACAAACTACCACTCATGAAATAGTAAAATATATATATACATTGATGTATAATTTAACATGAAAATTGGTAAACTTATCAAGTCTTTCTAGTATCTCAGGGAAAGAAACTCTTTATTATTTGAAATTATTTGTTATTCCCAGAAATTTTTCCAAGAAAATAATTTTTTTCCAAAACAAACAATGAAATGACTAGGAAGTTTCAAAAGTTCTAAAAGAAACTATTCAAGGTTCAAGAGTTTTAAATAGTGTCATCCTACTCAAATTACTTCCTCCATTACACATCAGCAAATTATTCGACAGCACTCTACAACTAGGAGGCTAGTCAAAAGTAGGATGTTAAAGGTTTGATTATATATGTCTAGATAAGATGCAAAGAAGAAGACAAATGAAAATAAATATTTGCATGCTTACCTGCCATTCCAAGAAGGGTCACAACAAAGTTGTGCAAAAGCAATTAAGCTTGGATCAGATGAAAAGGTGCTGACCAACTGATCAACTGTAACTGATCCTGGTCCACTCTGATCACTGGTACTTGAACCACTAGTTCTGAGACTTGTCAGACCAAAAACCTGAATCAGGAAGTACAAAATAAACTAATTATATAATCTGATATAAGATGGTGGAATGTCAACCATAGTAAAATAAATTGTCTCCACAACCTTGTGCATTGCTCGTGACAGCAATGACTGACACCCTATGGGGTCATCCACATATGAACAAGCTCCAACCTTCCGCTTGATATACAGCACACCAGAATTAAAAGGATTATTCTTGTCTCCAAAACTCCACCATGGTTTATCTGTAAAAGAATTAACACTTGAGATTTGCAGAAACATCTTTAATGAATATATGTAAAATATGATAAACATGAGGAGTAGCATCCACTCTACCTTCATGAACAATCTCTATTAGTTGAGGCCAATATCGAGGGCCACATACACGCACTCTTTTCAACTGCAAGTAACACATCAAGTAATCTGTAAATGTTGAAGTTCTAATCTTATTCAACAGAAGCAACTAAGCAGACAGGCTCCTTTCAAGGTCAGTCAAGTAGCAAATGAGCAGATAGGATCTTATCTAGGTCAGTCTTCTGGGGACATAACTTGGGACTGAGATAAAGGATCTGATTGCATACTATTCTAGGCCGATGTATGTTATAATAGACACAGAAACTCAAACTGCTTTATCTTGGAACTTGTAATTCAGAATTTGGCAACCTCAACTAGAATTTCAAAAAGTGTAGATAAAATCATGCAAAGACAGCTGGTTGCCCAAGATAATTTTTCATGTTAGTTTGAAGAGAGAAAATACAAAAATTGGAGAATCAAGAAATCCAATATCCATCAGAATTTCTAAATGAAACTTGACAATGAACCGGAATTCTATCAAACTTACAGTAGCACGTTCTGGCAGTATGCAAGGGGTGACCTCAAAAAAACTTGTTTCTGCAAAATGTTCCGTTTCCCTAACAGTGACTTCAAGAGGGGCATAAACTGGTAGGCCTGTGTCAACATCAACTGTTTGAATCCAGCGAGCTTCTGTCGCAAGGACGTACAAATGCCTGTATGCCTGGAAAAATAAAATGCTTTCTTTGGAACCTAGATGCTAAAATAACAATAGTTGACCAGACAGCAGTACAGGAGGAAAGAAAACGAATCCTTAACCATTCCGTTTACATAGTAGCGGAGCCAGAAACTCATTCTGGGTGGGGGGGAGGCATGGGACCCCTCTAGGCCCTGTGTAGATCCACCAATGTGTTTACACAACATGGACACAGGAATTTAGGCATATGGTATTATGAAACCCAAAAAATAAAAATATTTTTGGCCTAAAATTAATCAGAAAAGTGTTCCCATTTCTCAAGATTTGTGGAAGGACAATGCTTCACATTTCACAAACAGACCAAAAAAGAACAGTACAGAGAAAAATGTTAGCACCAATAGCATTGATTGTGTGACCATCAATATGAAATGACACCTCCAAATGGCAGGTCTAAAACCAGTTCAGTTTTTGCCATGTCCTTTCTAAGCCTCATACCTGAAGATGACAACGATTGTCATTGGGTCCAGTGGGTAAGCGTGGATATAGAGTAATCAGCAAAGCAGCAATAGAACTGTTGCTAGTTGAAAAGGTTCGCATTCCTCCCCCAAGAAACAAGAAACCAATTGCTAAGCTTACCTAAAATAAATGCAGAGACATAAATATAGAAAACACTGATAAGCCAAAACTGAACCCAAATTATAAAGTTCATTCTCATTTAAATTTAAATGTAAGATACATGCAATGGTGCAGACTTGCTAAAATTTATCTCAAAGAAGCTCAGATGAATGCAGAATTTATCTCAAACACCATTATGATGCAATCAAATTTATTTTCTGGTCAACAGTCTATAATGCCTTGTACAATACCCTGAGGTTTAATATTGCTAGTTAAAAAATTGTACTTTTCCACGCTTGAATGATAGAATACATGGCTGACTTTTAGATACATGCTAGAGTTAGCAAGTAATTTATCAATATGGGGCTGAAAATTGTCAATTATCCTTAATGGCCATAAACATAATGATGAAAGCATTTAGTGGAACAGATTAAAAATATCATTTAAATATTAGGATGTTAAACGATTGGGTTGTTTGGAGGGAAAGAATGCTAGGATTTCTGAGGACGATACAAGAACTTCAGAGAGTCTTTTCATTTCTTAGCCTCCTTGTGGGCATCTTGCACCACAACCTTTTAAGGGTGTTCCCCTTAATTTGATCCAACTTGATTGGATGGTGTGTAGTTCCAAGGGTGTGGGCTAGCAAGGATAGATTATTTTTTGTGTATTCCCACATGGGACATAGTATGTGGAACCTCATAATTGTTAAGATTCTTGAACTTGGAGGTTTTTGCTTTCTTTTTGTGTACTTTTTGGAGGATCTCTCATCCTTCTTTGTACTTTTTTTTTCTTACCTTAATATACTATATTGTTGTTTCTCATAAAAAAATAAAAAAATAAATGAGGTTAAATGAACCCACAAACCTCACAAACTGAATAAATTCCAGCAGAAATCTGATGGCTTGCATTTCTTCTGAATGCTCTTTGTACAAGCCAATCAATCTTAAAAATTTGAAATATTTATTGTGATGTACATAAGTGATTCAAAGGGACTTCCTTTGGGGTGGGGGTAATTTGGAGCGAAAGCCTCATCTAGTAAGATGGGAGGTGGTGTGCTTAAGTAAGAAGAAAGGGGGCTTAGGGGTAAAAAACCTATCTATTCTCAACAAGGCTCTTCTTGCTAAATGGAATTGGCGGTTTGCTAATGAGAGAGAAGCCTTATGGAATCAAGTGATTAGAGGGAAATATGGAGAAGAGAGAGGGGGTTGGGCCTCTCGGGAAGTGAGAGAGGCTCATGGCTTGGGGTTGTGGAAAGGGATAAGGATGGATTGGGAATTAGTGAGCAATAGGATGGTCTTCATTGTTGGTAATGGTAGGAGGGTGAGGTTCTGGAGAGATAAATGGTGTGGGGACTCTCCTTTGTGTTCGTCTTTCCCGTCTCTATTTGCTTTGACTGTTGATAAGGAAGAAAGTGTGGCAGATGTTTGGGATTCCTTGGCGGAGGGGGGATGGGGGGGTTGGAATCCATGCTTTTTAAGAGCTTTCAATGATTGGGAGATAGAGGAAGCATCAAGTTTTATGGAGCAGTTACATCGTAGTAGAGTTATTGAGGTTGTGGAGGACAGGGTATCATGGACTGAAACTAAGAGTGGTAATTTCTCGGTTAAATCTCTATACTTGGCCATGGAAGCGGGGGGGTCGGCTCGGTTTCCTTCTAGCCTTATTTGGAATGCGAATGTGCAGCCCAAGATCAGTTTTTTTGTATGGGAGGCTACGTGGGGCAAAGCACTAACCTTGGACAAGGTGCAGAAAAGAGGATGGGCTTTGGCAAATAGATGTTTTTTGTGTCTTGAGAATGAGGAGACCATAGATCATCTTCTTCTTCATTGCTCAAGAACAAAGGTTTTATGGGATCTTCTTTTTACTGTTTTTGGGGTATCTTGGGTGTTGCCTTATTCTGTTAAGGAAACCCTTCTAAGCTGGCATGGATCTTTTGTGGGCAAAAAGCGTAAGAAGGTGTGGAGAGCGGCTCCTTTGCACATTTTTTGGACGGTTTGGAAGGCGAGGAATCGGTTGGCCTTCAAGGATGATACGTTGTCAATTCAAAGAATGAAATACTCTTTTATTTTTTCTCTTTGGGCTGAAACAAAATTGTTCATAGTTGATTGCCCTCTAACTATAGCTAATTTTATTGATTGGATGGGCTCTAATTAGGGGTGTATGTTGGGGCTTTTTGTTTCTTTTAGTATTCTCTTGAAGGAGGGTGTATAGGTTTGTATTTCTTGAGCTGCCTTCTTGGTGTCTCTTTTTAATAGAATCTCTTTTACCTATCAAAAAAAAAAAAAAAAAAAAAAATAAGTGATTGAAAATTACAGAATTGACATTTAAAATCTAATAGAATTGTTTGTTCCCATGAAAGTTTTTGTGTCTTTGGCATTTTTCAGGAGAGCTAAGAAAATTTTGAGCAATCCCATCAGTGAGGTTTGACCTCTTAAAATATGATATTAAAAGCATGATGCAAGGGGCAATTCATCTTAAGAGGAGATCTCCTGATAATGTCATAGAAAAACTTACTGCCATTTGAAAACCATAATTAGCATGTCCATCTGCTGAGGTTCGACTGCGAAGAAACCTCAATAATCTAAATGTTTGTAAATGCCCAGAACCTGCCATAACCTGATTCCCAGAATCACACAATTAAACGCTTTACCACATTTTTTATATCAAATGAAAGAAAACAGAAAAGAATATTAAAAAAAAAAAAAAGTACTCACCACAGACAGGGAAAGAACAATGAGGTGAAGGCAGGTCTCCAGTGAGCCTCGATCGACATAACGAGACAATCCTTTTGGTAAAGTATTTCCACTTGCAATACTAACAGGCTTTATCTGCTAACATAGAAATGGACAATTTAATACCAGTGAACTGGTAAATGTGAGTTGAGCATCATCACAATGAAGATCAGACCTCATTAAGAAAGTAGACAGCATACTCATAAAGTAACTCCTGTGCATTTCCATTTTTTGTACCAGCAAACCTCAACCCTGCCAACAATTGAGCTAAAAAACATCAGGACAAAGAAAGCATCTAACTACATCACCCAATAATTTGCTGCGGGAAATTCCAAATCCAAGAAAGCAACTAAACATATAGTAAAACTAAATCAGCAATTAATGGATGGCATAATGGCAGTTGGTGACTTATACTTCAAGCAGGAAGACATAAGAAACACAAAAGACGTTACCAAGGGAAATGCAAGCTCCAGCTACTATATTGACATATGCCTGAACAAAAGCTTCTGCATCCATTTCATCAGTATCACCAATCTCATCACCCAGACCTTTGACCCCATTTTTGATAATTTCAGGGATCTGAGACTGAATCCAATCTTTAGACGGATGAACCCTATAACAAAAAAAGGTTATGAAAGTGAAAATCTGATGAGTAAGTTCACCAATTGACTAGTTTGTATGAATAACATTACCTGCTCCACATTATCAAATTCCGAGCAATGACGCGAAGCATTATGAAATCAGGCCTCACATATTGCAAATCAAATTGTGTATGAGGGATAGAAAGCCTAGACACCATCACCTCTGATTCAGTCTGTAGTAAGGAAGTGATAGATGAGAATATATTGAAATATGTTTAGCAAGATGTCAAGCATTCTGAATTAAGAATAAAAACAACTGTGTACATTTTTGTGGAAGTATCTTATAACAGCCATTAAACAGCATCCCTATTGACAAAATTACCTTCAGAAATATTAAAGCCAGAGCAATTATAGCTCCAGGAGCAGTGACATCAACATTGACTGGGGTTCCATCCATCACCTAAAATGCAACAGCATCACAAATAGAAATTAGAAAACAAAATCCATTAAAACCAGCTGTTGTGAAAAGGCTTTCTTATTTAAGCATATTTTCAGATCCAAGATGTAAATTATGGAGACATCATTGCACCCAAAAGTCGGATCTATAATTTACCAACCTGCCCAGCACCACGATAATGATGATCTGTGGATGATGTCAAGGGTAGGAATCTCTCCTGGTGAACATAAAATAAAAATTTATTGTGTAGCATTGAAGATAGAAATGTTGTAATGGCACTAAAGTTTCAACCTGTATCATCCACAATGAAAAAAATATTGAGGAAAAAAGGAAAGTGAAAAATAGAACCCGAAGTTATACATTATGGAGTTCTTTGCCACCAACATATTGAAACAACCGATCAACTAAAGTATCCATGAAACCAAGCGCATCTTCCCCTCGACCTATGGTTGAACAGAAGATGGTTAGTTATAAGTAAAATTTTCATGAGATTAATTAAATAAAAGCACATACCCAATGCAACAAGTCCCAATGAAAATCCTGCAGAAACAGCATAACCCTCCCTTTCAAGTACATTATCACCACCACTTAAACGGCCTATTTCACCCTGTAAAACAGCAACATCTGATGATAAATGAAGAATCTGGAAGTAAAGAAACGATCCCCATTATGTTGCATAAGTTCATCTGACCAGAGTATAAAATATACTACAACATATAAATATATCAAGAAACAACATGAGTAATCATTGATACTATTAGAATCTTGTGTCTGCATGTATTTTTGGCATCCATCACAGAATTTGAGTTTAATATCCCAAGGTTTATTTGGGATGTCCAATTGCCACCTCTTTGGATTTGATAGATACATCAAAATCTTTGTTAAATATTGTCTTTTGAGTGCATTTGAGGGATGGTAAAAACTTGCCTGTGAAGGAAATGTTTTCCAAACTCAAAAACACATTTGGTAATTTTTTGATAGAAAACATTTTTTTGACAAAAAAACAGTTTTTTGAGAACTTGTTCTAAAAGCAAGATGTTTCTGAAAACATATTTTAAATAGTTTTCAGCTATTTTTACTTGTTTTCTAGAGAGTTATTTTAAGAAATCATTGTACAAATATGGAAAGCGATCAAAATAAAACATTACCAATAAAAGTAATTTTTTAAGGAATATTTAAAAACACATAAAACAAATTGAGAACATTCCAAGCTCCCAAACAAACTTTTGTTTTAAAAAAATCAGAGAATTGTTTTTGAAAACTGTTCATAAAAACTATTTTTTGAAAATTGCTTTCAAAAATGTTCCCAAATATACCCTTAGAAACTTCTTTTCATTCAAGAAAAATAAAATAATGTTTCAAATTTTTTAAGTTGTTTTGCCAAAAATCTGGGTTGGAATGTCCATTGCAAGGTATAATGAGTTGAAACTAATATTTGCTTTTCAATTGGTTGAATGATTGTTTGGAAAATCAACTTAATGACTTAATGAATTAATTTAAATCATTAAGTAAATTAAGCATGTTTGGTACAATAATTTAATATTACAACCTAAAGTCAAAAATGACTTTAAGTATTAGGTCAAAATAGTTAACTTATTCTTAATCTCAAATCTCTTTTACCTCATTTACCAACATTTAATGAAAATATATTTCACAACTATGACTCTACATTTACAACTCATCTTTTATAGTAAATATTTTTATAGTTACCTTATGTTTCTTCAATAGATTAAATACAAGTTTTTAACAAATAAATTTATTACTTAAGATTAGTAAAAGTATAAGCATTAGTTAAAATTAACAAGGGTAAGTAAGTCAATTTGATGATTTAGAATAAAATTAAATTAACTTTACCAAACAACCCTAATGCTGAAAGTAAAAAATAAGTAATAAGTTTAAGTCAACAACTTAAGAGCAATTTAACTTAAAGTCAACTTAAGTCATTAAGTAATTAGTACTAAGTTTTACAAAACAAAGTCTCTCCAACTTTAAGGAGGAAATTTTTTTGAGCTTAAAGAAATCATTGGGTCTGTTTGGGAATGTTTTCAAAAACAGTTTTTGAGAACAATTCTTAAAAATAGTTTTCTATTATTTTCAAGAACAAAACTATGTTAAGGAACTCAAATATGAATAATAGTTTTAAGGTCTTATTCTCAATGAAAGTACTAAGCATTTATGTACGCTGTAAAAGTTTTTAAAACAACTGAAAATGCTTAAAATTTGTTCTCCAAAACAGTATGTTTTCAGAACAGATTCTTTGAAAACTGTTTTCTTCCAAAAATGTGTTAAACATGTTTTCTAAGTTAGAAAACGGTTTTTAAGAATAGTTTCCAAACAAAGCCTTTATTTCTCTTTTGTCTCTTCATTAAATGAACCAAACAAAGACAATGGACTTTGTAAGACTCTTCCTCAAGTACAAAATGGAGTATGAGCATAAAAAGAAAAACTGTTGGGTGAAGGAAAACGATCTTTCTCTACCTCTCTCTCTCCATTAGAAGAAATAAACAAAGAACTGAAGCATTAAGACTTGCTTATTCCCGTACTAAATGGAGTGTGAGAGGAAAACAAAAAAGCATTGGTTACAAAAAAGGATAAAGATCTCTCTATGGGTGTGCCTTTGCAAGCGTCTGTGTGAAAGCTTTCCAACCACTTCTGCATGTTTGTCAAAGCCTTCAAACCACTAGTGTGTGTAAAAGCTTTCAAACCACTTGTCAGAAGCTCAAATATAGTGGCATGCATATCAACAAGTTTCAATAGTTATACATATATAAAGTAGTGATTAAACAGATTTCTTTTTCATTTTTCTTTTTCCTTTCTTTTCATTTTTTTAGGCGCCTAATAAACATGCTTTTTGACCATATATGGAGATGATAAATGAGAACATTCAAATACAAAGTCATCAAGGAACAAGGAAACAAGATAACACAAAGTACCAGAAGAATTTGCATAGTTTGTGGGTGAGCAGATCCTTCAAAAAGAATCCCAAGAGACATGAGAGCTGCTGACTGGAAAATCAAACAAAAAGATAGTGAAAGATCAAAATCAAGGTCGGGAGAAACACTAAATAATGCAGATATTAACAAAAAGATAGTGAAAGATCAAAATCAATGTCAGAAGAATCACTAAATAATGCAGATAACCATTATTTTTGCAGTTTCAATCATAGTTCAAAGTCGCGGTATCGGTCATTGACTCGGGAGGTCCTGAAGCACATCGGTCTCGGATCGGTATCGGGTGATACGCAAAAAATTATAATTTAAGAGCTCAAAATAATTTTAAAAAATTATGAAAATTATTAAAAAATTAAATACAAATAAGTAGAGTAAAAAATTAATAAAATAAACTTCTATTATATTAAAATTATTCAAATTATAATAAAAGCATACTTTTGGGATGATTTATAATAATATTAAAAATCTCTAAAAATATTTTAATTTAATCACTTGATAATAAATATTTCTTATTGAAGATGAAAATAATAAAAAGTAAATTTTTTTATAAAAAAATGTTTAAATTAAACATTTTGAATTTTTTAAAAAATATTTTCAATTATTAAAGAAATAAAACCATGATTCATCTTTAAAAAAATAAATATAATTTTTCTTATAAAATATATTCATTAATTTTAAATTTTATATAAATATTCATTTTGCTATTTTTTTTATATAAGTCTAATATTCATTATTCATTTTTTATCATTATAATTTTCATCAAATTATTTAAAACCCAAATCCCCACCAAATACTCATTATCTACTTAAAAAACAAATACATATTATTTAAAACCCAAATCTTCATCTCTATTAGTTACCCATAACCCCCATTCACCGTTCAAACACCTATCTCTCTCAAGATGCCCATTTCTCCTCTATACCCAAATAGCTTGAAAAACCAACACCAACCCTAGCAGGAGAGCCTGTCACAAAGCAATGACCAGTGGATTGCTTTGAACTGATAGTTTTATTAATAAAAGTTTTGTTATATTGTATTTAACTTTAGAAAATGAAGCATGTGTGAATTTAAGACAAAATTAATTTCTCATATATACCACGTGCTCAGAAATAGCAATAGTTGTCTCCCAATTTCTGAAAACAAAGAAGTTTGGAATTTTACAAAGACAACAAAGAGAGAAGGTCGGGTGTAAGAGCTAGGGCTTTTGCACTTTTCTCTACAATTCAAATTCATTGCTGAATATCTACCTGGTAGGAATCCTCTAATGGCTTCCCCATTCTCTTCATCTGTTCCGATCATTCTAAGTTTCACACTCTCTACATGTTGTTTCTTATTCTCTGTGTGAATTCATGCCTAGGGCTTCAATTCGGCTTTCCCTATTTTGCTTCTCTCTCAAGATACCCATTTCTCCTCTAAACCTAAAGGATGAAGATGCAAATTGGAAAGAAGATGCAGGGTTCTAACTCTCTGTATTTTTCATTTTCGTGGATTTTGATCCTCTCATCTTCTCCACCATTTCTACCCCAATATTACCTTTTCTTCCATTACCAATTACCCAAATAGCTTAGTCTCAACATGATCTTGGAGTTGTCTCAAAGTTTCCATGGGATTCACTCCGAGACTGTTCATTTATCTTCAATTCAACCGAGTTTGTTCACAAACTGAAAAAATATCCAACTTGGGTATCGATCTGGTACCGGCCATGGCCGAGGCGAATACGACTTAGCCGAGTCGTACCGATCTCGACCAAGATTTTGAACCCTGGTTTCAATCCAAATAACCATTTGAGGTAACAGTGAAACCAGTGGCAAAGCCAAGTGATGATGAGGGAAGGGGACCTGGCTCTCCTAAAATTTTAAGAAAAATTATACAAAAAGAAGGGTTTGATCCCTTTGCCAAATGGTTTGAGGTAAAATTCCAATCACCACTAGGCGACATAAGATCTTTGTTCCATTTTCTATGCAGACCCCAACATAGACTTTGCCATTGAGCATAACTAAAGCAAAAATCAACAGAATGATGATGGAGAGACACATACAAATAGACAACTACAAGCCCAGAAATCAATAATTCTTTAAATCAAAATGATTATGCATCCATATAAATAGAAGCACATGCAAGCATTAACATATATGGGAATGTAAGTATAACTTCACACATATAGACATCATCCATTTGAATCTAGTGTATACACGCTCGCATATGGTGCAAATCCATGATGAAGAACCAGATCTAGTAATAAATTTCTACAGAATTGCATGAGACAAATAAATTCTCAAGAAAAAGGTCACAAAAAAGTAATTTCCTATGCAAGAATATGCACTTGGCTTCATCCACCCGAGATGCGAGAGTGTGGTCATTGACCTCTTCATGATTTAGTCACAATCAAATCTTTCTTCATGGCTTTGTCCAATACTTCAAATTTTGTTCTTTTCTCCCTGGCCAAATTTATATAGAATTCAAAAGTCTCATCTAAGGTTAAGGCCTTGCTTGTGTTTCTTTTAAGGACAAGAATCATAGAAAGGTTTGGCGGGCAGCTCCTCTCTGTTTATTTTGGACAGTTTGGAAGGAAAGAAATAGGATAGTCTTCGATAATGAGACTTGGTCGACTCAAAGATTGAAAAACTCATTTGTTTGTAATCTCTTATCCTGGGCTAATTCTTCTATAGTTGTAGGCCCCTTATCTTTGTTTAACTTTGTGGATTGGTTGGGTTCTTGTTGAGGGCCGGTGAGTGCTTGTGTTTTTGTTGTTTGTTTTAGGTGTCTCTTGTATACTCCTTGTATGCTCCGGGTTGCCTTTCAAGCACCTTTTTCTAATATATCTTTGTGCTTTTGCCTATCAAAAAAAAAAAAAAGGTTAAGGCCTTGCTTGGTTAGTGGCACATAAGGGAGGGACAACTGAGGGGTTGTGGGATTTACTTCACTTCTATTCCTCTTTGTGAGCCTCATGCACCAAGGCTTTTAAATGCATTCCTTTGAGGGTTATCCAACTAAACTGGCTTGCAGTGTGTAATTCAAAAGAGTGTGGAGATCCTTGAGAGGAATGGCCTTTGTAGCTTAAACCTTTTGCATAGACTCCTTGTATGGTAGAGGACGTCAACCATATTATTATTAGGTTTTTTGTAATCATAGGACGGATTCCTTGTCCTTCTCTTGTTTTCATTAATATAAATATATACATCTCTTGTTTCTGATAAAAATAAAAATGTAATTTCCTATGCGACACCAACCTAGACTTAAAAGTTGAAATGTTACAGAAGAGAGGAAAACCGACATTCTACCAGTGGAGAAAATGAAAAAAGAATGGCCTATTCAGCTAAAAACATGAACATATATGTGTGTGTGTTGTGAGTATTATTTTTTATTCCACAACAGGGTTGAAATAGGAATGATAAAAAAATAAAATAAAATAACACCCAGAAGAATAAAACTTTAAGGTAAATTTCAAGAGGGCATATAACAACTGCAGAATGATGCTACATACCTGCAGAAGGGTCGGCAATTCCAATTCTGGAAAGGAAGATGGATGGCGAGCAGGTATATGAACATAAAGAGACTGCCAGAGAACAATATAATTAGTTCAGAACAAAGTGTTAGCAACAAATACTTATGGAGAACATCATAAAGAATGGAAATATATAGCCAGACTTCAGTAATTATTATTCTGTGTCTTATAAATTTTTATTTTAAGTATTAGCTTATCGGTCATCATTTAACTGGCTCTGATGACAATAAACCAAAAGCATATATGTAGTCAACACCTTAGAAGTTGGTTTTATTATTTTTTTGTCATGAAACAGAATGATACGAAATCCAAAAAAAAGTATACTATAGGAAAGCATTACAGTTTTGTTGCACATGCTTTTACCTTTGATATTGCTGGTTGCATGGTCCCCCGATAAGAAGCTGCCAGGCCAAGCATTAATCCTACAGTTGTGCTTTCATGTACCTATCAGGACAAATTGGAACACAAATCAAGAATGGACAGGAGAAGAGAGTTGGGGGGGCACTGGCATGCACTAAGTAGACTCGTAACTTTGGAGTCTTAAGTAGAACAACCAAGTGTAAATGTATATTGCAAATCTTAAAAATAGGCGTGGAGGTGTGATACTGGTAGTTATTGTCATAGTGATGAAAATGGTAAAAATAGTTAATAACAAACCACTCAAGAATATCCTATGAGTAAAAAAAACAGTTTGGAATTATGGATTAAGAAGAACAAGATGACATCAACCACTCATGGAATACTAAACCTGTGCATAATACTGGTATATGTCAGTTATGGTTAAAACACACAGATATCCATGTAATCCTAGCGCAAGGAGAAGTCCAGCATGAACAACATTTGGCTCCTCAGGTTTGTTGTATATTATCCATGTTCTTGACATTTTTCCCTGAAAATGAGTAACTAAAATGTAAAACATAAAATATGGAGTATAAAACAGGGAAATAGGGGAAAAGAGTTCAACTCATTGCTTAAACAAATAGAAATGCCTAAAGAATTAGATACCACTTTAAAGTATGTATATCAGTTCTATGGTAAAGGTTACAAAACAAAAACAAGTAATACTACTACAAAAGTAATTTGTTAAAAAATCTTTAAAAGAAGTCCATTAATCTGCAAAATGCGTTTTTCTTTAAAAAAAAATTAAAAAATAACAAAATTAAAATATTAAAAAAGGAAGTGCTATGTGATCTTGAGATATAAAGGTAAACCTGAAGAGGGGCCAGCCTAAGCCCAGCAGCTACAGCATTGTGAAACTCTGGCCAAGATTTCAGTTCTTGTATATTCCGTATATTTGGATCAAGATTAACCTACCATGGGAAAAAAATCTCTATGTAAAACAGAAAGTACAAAAGGATTAAAAAAATGTATTAAATCATGCAGGATGGTTTGCAGCATTTCTGAACATAAAACCAAAAACTTACTGCTACTACTAACAATAATAATGAAGAAATATATATCCCTCAAAAGCCAATGCTACTGTGCAAAAGAAAGTTTCAATTTAAACAGCTTCTTCAAAATCATAAATAACACAAATCAAATATAAGAAAATTTCTCATGAAAGATTTTTTTTCCTCAGTTCACCATAACAAGAAAAAACCCAGTGAACTTAATAGCATCTGAACATTACACATACAGCATGACCAAACCAAAACCAGTCACAGAAAAAAAAAAAGGTCAGTAAACTACTAAATGAAATTAATATGAACATACAGTTGCATTTTGTTGAGCAGGCAACCGACCTGCTAAAACAAGCTTTGGGACTGCGAGTGCCTGCAAAGAAATTTCAAGGGATTCTATTAGAACCAAAAATGTATTCATAAGAAATCGATGGAAGAACATAAGACCAGAAAATTACAAGAAAAATCGAAATGTAAAAATAAATCCCCAAATTAAAACAAGGCAACTATAATCTCTGACAGGAGAAGCATTTGGTGAAACAAAAGGGAATACCTCTGTTAAAAGAGTACAAGTGGTTGCAAGAGTAAATGCTCCTCGACCAAGAGGAAGAGCAGTAGTTCTTTGTGCAAGCTGCCATAGCTGAGCCTTTACAAGTAAGAGCATAACAGAAGCAACTAAATGAGACAAAAGCACATAAAGGAAGGTGCATCCAGTAAAGAGGGAAAAAGGTCATAGAAGGAATATCAAGGGTATCAAGATTAAATTTTTTTATTTTTTTTTTTCTTATAGGTACTCAAAAACATTTTATAAGAAGTAACGCCAAAAAAAGCGATTCAAAGTACATAGAACACATACAAAGAAACACATTAAGGCAACACAAAAACAAAGAGGGACACCAACAATAACCCCCTCAGCCGAACCCAACCCCTCCACAAAAGTCTACAAAGGATAGAAGACTAGGAACTATATACAACTTGCACTAGGCCCAAAGATTACAAATGAAGGAGAACTTCAACCCTTAAATCGACCACCCCTCATTGTCAAAGGCCCGACTATTTCTTTCCTTCCAAACAGTCCAAAAAAAGCATAAAGGAGCAGCCCACCACGCCTTTTTCCTTTTCTTACCCACGAAAAAACCATGTCATCCTAGCAAAGCCTCTCTAACCGAGTAGGGGAGCATCCTCTCAAGATTAAAATATAAAATAAAACTAATCATTTTTATTCAATTTCATTAAGTATCTTATACATGTCCAGAAAACACAGTCTGCATTACTTTCCAAGGTGCTTGCCATGTTTGGGCAAGTCTTATCATCTCAAATAAAATAAAGATAGAGGGCACAAAAGAAACAGATCACTTCAGCATAGCTCTGTTAGTGCTGCCAGGCAGCACCAATCCTGCTTATAAAATACAGAACTCGCCTGAAAGCTACGATCAGGATAGCACCTGCCTCCAATTCTACAATTACAAGTTTCTTCATAGATCAATATGATCTCAATAAATCTTTTGATAGTTCTGACCATTAGAAAATCATTGATTTCATCAATTCTTGGGACCTCTTACCCTTTAACTTGAAACCTTATCTTCCATCATAACCTCACCAATGCAGAGATAGAGGGCTTGGAAAGACTCATGTACTCTCTCTCATGCGCACTTGATTCCGCTTGTCCCTCACAAGAGAGCTTGGTCATTCTCTTCTTCAAGCATATTTACAGCAAAATCCTTCATTTTAACCTAGTCCAATCCACCAGCTCTTGTTCATTTCTCTCCAGCAAAATTCATACAGGAATCTAAACCCTCATCTAAGGTCAAGGCCTATGCATGGTTGGTGGCCAACGAGAACGTCAACACCACCAACTTGCCACAAGTGAGAAGACCTTACAAACCCCTTAATCCTCACTATTGCACTATGTGTATGAAAACTGGTGAATCGATTAATCATCACTTTTTACACTGTCCAACAACTTTGACTCTTTGGCATAAATTATTCAAGCTAGTCAAGCTTGATCGAGCTCCACCCAAGAGCATAAGTGACATGATGACCGTTTCCTTTAGAGATTTGGGGGTATAGATAGAGGCAAAACCCTTTGGCAAATTACATGTCTCACTTGTTTGGGTCGCATGGCAGGAAAAAGAAATGTAAGGATTTCTTAGGATAAATGGGTAAGTACAAGGTCGATATGGGATATAATTTACTTCCATTCCTCTTTTTGAGCCTCAACAATTTTAGCTTTCAAGGGCATTCCTCTCAATGTTATTCAGCTTAACTGGAATGTGTAAATAAAGGGTTAACATAGCAAAACTTGTAGCAAAGTTTCTGCCACTTTTGCATATGTGTTGATCTCTAAGGAGAGCAGAACCACAATTTCTTTGTATAGTTTTGTGTGGTATATAGGAGAAATCTTATTCATCTGTTTTTGATCAAAGTTTGTTTATTTGGGTAGGATTTATCATCCCTCTCATGTACTTCTAAATCTTTATAAAAGAATATCTTGTTTTTTTATTAAAAATAAAAAACCCCTTCATATATCCAAGTACATCACTGCCTTCTAGAAAAAACCAACTTGATCGTTCCCACAACATCATGTCTAAGGGTTGAATTGAGTTGCAAAATCAAAAGTGTAATTGAATTTTGCTTTACCTCTACTGTAATTATTTTATTACAAAATGAGTTGATGAAATTCTGCAAGACCTCTCTTCATTCTCAAGAGATGATGAAACTGTTCAATACTAGGATCACTATGATCAGTCTAATGGTGGCCATCAAAAATCTGGAATTTCCTATGCCACAACAGTTGATACGTTCCAGTAGAAGCATCATGAAAACCGGGTCCAGAGCAATTAAGAAAAAAAGCAATATGTGTTGAGTTTGTAAACTTGTAACTAGCTAATAAGTGGAAAGGTATGCTTGTATTCTCTCTTTTCCATTAGAAGGTGATGTCAGTGGACACAGTCAAGCAATTCTGGTTCTTTTTTCCTTTTTCCTTTTTTTTATTTTCTATTCTTTTTTCTTTTTTCTTTTTTCTTTTTCCTTTTCTTTTCTACCAAACAACTATGGGAACTCTATATGAACACTCTAAAATACATTTTTAGGGCACTTAATCCTAGATGATCCTCACTCGCCCAGCAACTTTACCATCTTGTCCAATATGTTGGGAATCTTTGCATCCATTATTCAAGTTTCAACTTACATAAACAGAGAACTTCATTTAATGTTTAAAAATGTTTCAGCCCAAGATCATGCAAACCCTAACTCGCAGTAGAGGCCCTGAAACTGTTTGGTTGCATTTAAGAGATCCTTTGCATTAAAGAATTGTGACCTACAATCTCTTTCACTAAAAGTGGCAACAAAGTCGCTTTTGCTAGAAAAGCTGCCAGAAGCTAGTATTGATTTAAAAAAATAATCTGTCGCACAAATGTTTATAACCTCATAAAATTTATCATATAAATGTTTATAACCTCATAAAATTTTATAAAATGACAAAACTATTCATTTATCCATAAAAAGTCCTAAAATTTGGTATTCCAAAAATTTGGTAACCAAAGACTAACCAGTAAGCTCTTCTACATACAAATCTTCTCAATTTTTTTGATAAGTGAACGCAAATATATTAAACAAGGCAAAAAGCCACAAGACATACAGGACGTATACACAGTAGCTAAACCAACAACCAACACGCACCACCCCTTAGGGAGCGGCGAGCCATTCCAAAAATCCTATAAGCGAAGAGGACTCCTCTCCCATATACACCCTAGCCCAACTCCACAACTTACACACAAAAGAATTCTTTAGCTTCTGAATAGCTAGAGAGCCCCCCCTGAAAGCTAATCTATTTCTCTCCTTCCAAACCGTCCAAAAAATACACAGCGGAATGGAAGTCCAAATCCTTTTCCTCTTTCTCCCCACAAAAGGGCCCCTCCGACTGACTAGCATATCTTTGACTTTCTCTGGGAACACCCAATTAGCCCCAAACAAGGCCAAGACAATCTCCCAGAGAGCCCTTACAACTGTACAGTGTAAAAGTATATGATTTACATTTTCCTCTTCACAACCACATAAAAAACACCTGTTAGGAAACTGCCATCCCCATCTTTGAAGCTTGTCCAAAGTTAAAACTTTCTCCCAAGACGCCTCCCAAGCAAAAAAAGCAACTTTGGTTGGGACCTTGTCCACCCAAATGCTCGTTTTCGGGAAGGTAATGACATTAGACCCTGACAAGAGCTTGTAGGCATCTCTAATCCGAAAAAGGTCATGACTATCTCCTTTCCAAATCACTGCGTCCTCTTCAAGAGAAGTCCTCAAATCCCTCAACAAATGCAGTAGCTCACCTAAAGCGTCCAGCTCCCAATCATTAAAGTTTCTAGAGAGTCTTATATTCCAACCTCCTTGGCCGAGGCTAGAATCCCACATTTCATTTACTGAGGCGTTCCTTTGGACTGCCAATTCAAACAACTGAGGAAAAGTTTGGGCCAGCACCTCATTACCACACCAATGGTCAGTCCAGAAGCTCACCTTAGTCCCCTTTCCCACTTTGAACTCAATATTATCCCAACACCAAGACGACTCCTTCAATATATCCCTCCAAACCCCCACCCCAAACGTTCCGCGGGCCTCCTTTGTTCTCCAACCAAAACCCAACCGACCATACTTCACCCCAACCACCTGTCTCCAGAAAACATCTTCCTCAATGGCGAACCGCCAAATCCATTTCCCCAACAGAGCCTTATTCAAAAGATCAATTTTCCAAATACCTAGGCCCCCACTCTCCTTTTGGGTACACACCACCGCCCAATTGATTAGATGAATCTTTCTTTCCATCCTTCCCCCTCCCCAAAGAAAGTCCCTTTGAAGCTTTTCAAGCCTTTTAACAACTAGCTTAGGCATGCGGAAAAGAGACAATTGGTAAATCGGCATGCTGGCCAAAGTGCTTTTGATGAGGGTAATCCTCCCACCCTTTGACAAATATTGTCTTTTCCACAATGCAAGCCTTCTTCTCATTCTTGCTTCAACCCCAATTGAGGTTTCAGAGGTATTATATTAGTCAAATTAAGTTAATTGAATAACTAAAACAAAAGCAAAAATGCATCAGAGAAAAGAACTGATAATAAAGAATGCAAAAAGGATAAAAAAAGAAAGTGTGTACCTGTTGGACATCTTGATCAGAGGCACTGGGGTTAACTGATGTTTGAATTGACACGGGTCTTGCAGAGCACAAAAGGCGTCTAACCTAGTAAAAATCAAACTAGCTATCAAGTACAAGGATGAAAACGGAAAGCAATAATTACTTCTAAAACAACATAACCAAAAATGTGCAAGGAAAAGCATGTAAGATTGAACAGAACTAACCAATGAATATTGTCTATAGGAATTAAGTTCAGCTCTTGTCAGGAAGTGATGTGTTACAAACAAATTGAACATGAAGATTATATTAGCAGCAATTAACTGTGATAGCCCACTCCAATAGATGCACAAAAGTGATAATTACTGATGACATAATTTCTTGAAGTTGTTGGTCAAATTAGATAGACTCGGATAAATGAATATTAACAAACAATTACAATCAAGGAGACAATGGATTGGGAAAAGGAGATCTATTAGCTCTGCATGTGAATATTATAGGTGAAATTTGACCATCTGACGACCAATCCATAGAATTGAAAGTTGGAATAGGAATTGTCTCTCAGACCTGAAATATGGATAAACAACAGGATACATGCAAACCAAACAATTCATAAAGCCAAAAAATAACCATTCTCAGAAGAATTTTTTACTGCTTAATTGTAAAATTTTCCACTTCCATAAAATATCTTTCCATAGGCAGTCAAATCAGCTGATCCAACACCTAAATATTCATCTAAATTTTCTGATGCAGAAATCTTGCATTGAACTGGTTCATTAGTAGACTATTAAATTCTGGCCACAAACCACATATGTATAGATGCACCTAAGCCCAAGTACAAGAATTGAGTTCATTTTCTACTCTCTTTTTTTTTTTTTATCAGAAATGAACAATTGTATTAATTGAGAAAAAACATGAGAAGGATGAAAAGTGCTCCCCATGATGTACAAATCTAACCAAAAGAACTAAGTAAACCTCCACCAAACAACGAGGGCTATACAAAAAAGACAAAAGGCCTATACAAGTATAACAAAACCAGACCTGTAAACCCAACCCAAGGGTGTACATATTGACAGCTAGCTAAGTTGAACAACACTCAAAGGATAGGGTTTTAAAATGTTTATACAGTAAGCTTAAAAAGAAACATAGAACTGAAGCAAATCCCACATCAAGTCCAGCGTCCTCAAAGTATTCTGGAAAATCCTAGCATTCCTTTCTCTCCACACATTCCACAACAAAGAGAGACACGCTATCCTCCAAGGAGTCTTGCCTCTAATAGAATTCCCAAAACACTTCAAGGAAATCACCATCATATTGCTAATATTGCCTGGCTAAACTCAATTCATCCCAACCTGTGAAAACATCCTATGCCACAATCCCAAAGTAATCGAACAATGCAAGAAAAGATGATCAATCGTCTCATTACTCTCCCTACAGACGATGCACAAATCAAGGTTAAGGGTTTTGTAAGGTCTTCTCAACTATAACATATCATTGGTATTTACTTTCTTATGTGCCACTAACCATGCAAAGGCACTGACGTTAGATGGGACTCTTGATTTCCACAAAATTAGTTGGTTAGAAAGGAACAAAATTTGAGAAATAGGATAAGGCTGAAAAAAACGATTTTACTAAGAAAACTCTTGAAGATGATGGAACCCAAGCTTTCGCATCTAGAACAGAAGGAGATAAATGAACATTGGAAAGTAAGAACACTAGTCTTTCAAGATCCACAATCTCCGCATCAATTAGATTGCAACGAAAGGTGAAATCCAAAGACAAACAAAAATTATTACCCACAAGATAGTTGAAATAGGAAGGTTTTTAGTTGTGATGACTCTAAAAAATCTTGGAAATTGTAAGCAAAAAAGTTGATCCCCCCACCACAGATCTCCTCAAAAACAAATTTTGATCCCATCATTCACCACAAAGCGAGTGTGTGTAGAAAAAACTTGGAGCATATGTGCAATGGCCTTCCAAGGGCAATAGTGTGACCATCTGACTATATTGTTGGCGTCTCATCCATTAGGATATGTCCCATAGATACTCAAGTTAACCTGGTGTCAAAAGGCAGAACTTTCCTTAAGGTGCCTCTAGAGCCACTTCCCTAATAAAGCTTGGTTCCTCAGAGAAATTTTCACAAACCCTAATCGACCAAACTCCTTAAGCCTGCATACTAAATCCCACCTAACCAAATGATCCATTTTACCATCCCCAGAACTCGACCATAGAAAATCTCTTTGCATTTTCTCTAACCTCAAAGCTATTGAAGTTGGAATCTTGAAAAAAGAAAGATAGTAGTTCGAGATATGCGACAAACAAGATTGAATTAGGATGATTCTACAGCCTAAGGACAAGAAAGTTTTTTTTCATCCATCCAACCTCCTAGAGACTCTATCTAGCACAAGGCCCCAAAAAGAAATCGAATTTGGGTTCCCCCTAAAGGAACCAAATACATTAAAGACCATTCAGAAATTGCACAGTCAAGCAGAGAAGCCAACCTGGCGATTTAGTCTTAGCCAATGTTGATTCCAAAGAGAGTGCTCTCATTTAGATTAATCCTTAACCCTGACGAACGCCCGAACACCAAAAAAATTAGTTTAAGAGACTGCAATTCATTTTCTACATTATGGATGACATATAATTCATAGTAACATATGAGCACCTCTAAAAAGGTAGATCAGAAAATATTATGCAAATTATATAACACAAACACCCAAAGAAGAGGATCCAAGAACCCAGGTCAGTAGAACAACAGACAATTCCATGCTGCCACACAAGGTATCATACTTAATATGAAGGAGCAAACCACCACCGACTGAATCCCATAAACAGATTTCTGCAGTAGCATCCAGTAAAGGAAACAAACAATAGAACTGTAGAAGCTTTTTTGTGTCTGACTTCAGAAACAAAAATCAATTAATATAGATTGGAAAATGCAAGAAGGATTAGTTGACCTTCAAAAAGATTACAGAAAACTGTCACTAGAACTTGCATAGGCTTGGAAAATAAAGATAAAAACATGAATTGCTCAATATCACCCTGTCCCTAAGTTCTTCTTGTTGAAGTTATTTGTGAACTAATATAAGAACTCCTATCTAAACCATAAGAAAACACCACAGTCCCAGACATATCAAGAGCAAAAAACACAACCAAATTTTTTTTTTAAAAAAGGCATAACATGTTACTTTCATAGAAAATGCACATATTTCAAGAGAAGAAAGTGAAAACAGACATGCCATCTCCTCTTTGGGTATCAGTTACTTCCACTTTCTCGAGTAATCCATTTAGCATGATTTTTTGTATTAAAGATCTGATTGTTCTAATAAGAAGTTTATGGAGGGTTTTATGACTGGAAACCCACTTCAATGGGATCCCTCATTTGGCTTTGATAGGCACCCACCATGAAACTTGGGACAAATATGGATTAGTGGAACCTTCAGGGATCACTGAGCAGAGTGATTAAGTTTCCCAAACCTGCTACAGTGGGGTTGGCCATAGAGACGGTGATCCTAGCCTTGTTGGAAGGGTTTGCTTCAGGCAAGATTTCTAGGTTGCAACAATCTCTTTGTGGAAGGAGACTCAGACACAATACATCATGAATGTCATATGAAAGAATCAAGGTGAAATTGGATGCTTGGTTGTGCAAAGTCAATGATATTCCACAGGATTGATTTGCTCTTACATTTGCATTCGTTGTTTGGCTGACAAAGGTGCCCCACAGTGTGTAGGATTTCTATTTCTCCCTTTTCTTTGTGTGCGTGTGGAGGGGGGGAGAGGGAGGAGCAGGAGGGAAGAGGAGATGTAGTTGCCATCCATATCCTAAATTAAAAACCGTAGCAATCAAGATGTAGTAGGCTAGCACTAAACTATCTATTCAAACAATTTAAGATAGTCCATTCCTGATACATCTGCTTTGTACCGTTTTACTATTATTTTTTTTTTTTTGATAAGTTACCGTTTTACTATTATTGACTCAGGTGAAGGACCCAAACTGACCTCATTCAATCGGAGATCCCGACCATATCGCAACTGAGTGCTAGAATTGAAAATATGCTCCATGCCATCTGTCATGGATCCATCAACAGAATCTGTATCCTCAAACTTGGTATTGTCCAATCCAATTGTATCAGAAGATGTGGAAGGAATAGTAACTGGATGCAAAAGTAGCATATAAGGAGTAGACATAGAAATTAAATTCACGTTGGTTTGGATCTCAAGTTCCTTGTATTTGTGTGAATGAGCCAAACATGACAAAGCCAAATCCTCTCGACCAAGAAGAACATATGCAGCTGCTGGCCAATCGGAGGGAGGAGATTCCCGGCACTTATCCAATGCCTATGAAGAGTGAAAAAAGTACTTCTTAGCAAAGTTGCAAAGTAAAATATGCATATAGAATGATTATCAAGAAATATAACATGGGTCTGAAGAGCCCCAATGACACCTCAATAGAAGCACAGAGGAGATGCAGATAAAAACAAGCGACTCTTCTTGTTATTTCAGTAAAATGTAAATGAAGATGATGGCAAAATCATTCATCATCCTGAATTTACCTTGTCAAAGATATTTTATTTGCTAGAAGGACACATTAGACAACAATCAAATCCTTCTGATATGCACCATGCATTTGTGCATTATCACCATGAGCTAAACAATCGGTAAAAAAGAATTTCCCTGATAGGTAAATTTTTGCCCTCATTGGGACTTGAACCTAGAACCTCCCACAAATCCTCCCAACCCTTCACCACTTAAGCAGTTGAGCCAGGCCTCAAGGGCAAAAACTATGGGTAACTTAAGACCATAATAATTGTTCTATGATTACATTTTTCCAAGCAATTTAGAATTTGACAAGTTTTCACAAAATGATTTGGAGCTCATCATACATTTTGAAATTATCCAAACATATCTTACATGTCGAAGAGGAAGGGATACACCAGCAGGCAGTAAGTCCAGCTGTTGAAGTCCAAATTTTTCCCCAACCATTGCCAAGACTGTCAACTCCTCAGAACTGGAAGATGATCCTGTAGCAAGATTACAATAAACACCAGATGAAAGTTTTCTCCCCGCTTGTTTCGCACCAGATAACAGACTATAGAAGGAAACTATCTTCCGGGCCCAGATAACTGAATGGCCATCTTTACGAATCAGAGGTGGAAGGTCATTTATATTAGCAGAATTACATCCATACTGCAAGCAGTGTTCAAGCCATCTGAATAGACTGGGAGGAGTTGTCTGGGAAAGACAGGCTTTACACATCCCAAGTTTCTTGGAAATACCAGGAAAATCACGAACATAATGGTCCAAATAGCTTCCCTCTCCTAGAAAATTAGCAACATTACATAATAGAACCACCAGAAGTCCCAAGTCCCTGTAAACAAAATTTGAATTTTCAGACAGTAACTCATCAATAACAAGTTCATGAAATACCACCACAAATTTTTGCCTCAATTTATCTAAGGATTGGAAAGTGCGACTCAAAATGCAAATAGTGAGCAGAAAGAACAAAAGCACCAAAAATTCATTTCATCTAATGCCCCAATGATAAATCAACAAGTGAAAAATCAGTATAGTACTTAGCAAAAGTCATGCAAATTTAGTGAGACATCCTAACTTGTACCACACTGAGCCAATCTAGTCTGTAACTTATCATATTATTGATTCTTCCAACTTAACCAAGTGGAGGCATGATTCCAGTCAATCACTGAGCACAAATTCTGCCCCAGTCGGTAGCATCAGGTTTTCAGAGCATAATGCATATCCTCCCCAGTTTCAGATACATAATCTTTATTAAAAATTTTATGAGCACAACCTAGGTACATAGTAAGAATACAAGGAGCATTCAAACACTATCAAGAACGATAAAGAACAAATCACTCCTGAAAAACAGCTCAACCCAACCCCAACCCATCAATACAATCTTAGAGAGTAAGAGTTTCATCCGCAAAAGATACATCTAAAAAACAAGACCCTTAACCATTCAAACAGAGATTTTCAAAAAGACATCTTTAAGACAAGGAACCAATTGCTCTACACATTCAAAAATCCTTCAAATCTTCACTTTCCATAATCATCCAAAGATGCTCAAAGGGACTGCCTTCCAAACCTTCAACTTGCACTTCCTCTTGAAATCACCATTCCAACTCACCAAAGCTCCTTAACTAAGAAAGGACGGAACCATGAGACACCGGACATTGCAAAATTCAAAGCCGATAAACTGTGAGCCACTTCATAACAAAAAAGAAGAGGTGGCCGACACCATCTTTTTTAGGCATGGAACAATTAACCCAAATTCTCCCCCCTCTCATGAGCAGATCAATAGTTAGAATCTTCTTGCTAGCCTATTCCTATGCAAAGTACCCTACCTTTAAAGGTGCAAACAATCTCCATAACTTCCTTAACAGAATGGAGGAAGAAATGGCCAGATAAAGGTCCTTAAAAAAGACTTATCAGTGAAAGAATCACCCTTAGTATAGAAGTGATAAGCATCACCCTGGAAACGTTGTATACTAACCCATCCTCCCTTCCCTAACTGACCACATAATCCTGAATAAAATAAAAGGACATCTCAAGCTCCCAATAATTAAAACTTCAAGTGAGCCATGGAATCCAACAACCATGGCCCCCTTCCCCATGCCAATAATCTGCTATCATTGCTGCTCTATTGGTTGCAATATGGAACAAATTCAAAAAGTGATCCTTCAAAGGAGACTCTCTGCACCAAATATATCAATAAAAGGATTGAGTTCACTTCATTCCTTTCTAATGGCTTTCCAAAGTTATAAATCAAAACTCCACTTGCCTCTATTGATAACCAGGCCCCTCCTACTCCAAATTTGCTAACCATGGCCTTCCTCCACAACCTGTCCTCCTGACAAGCAAACCTCCGTAGCTACTCACCTGATAGAGTTTTGTTAAGGATCAACAGGCTTCCAATACTTAGACCCCCTTCCTCTTAGTAGCAAAAAATAGATCAATTAAATAACTGAACTTTCCTTTCCACATCTCCAATCCCTATTGGAAGTTTCTCCAAAGCTTCTTGGCTACAAATAACACTGGCATCAGGAAAGGGGATACAAAGTACACAAACCGGACAAGGAACTTGCTCTAAGGGTCAGCATACCACCCTAATAGAGATACAGCCTCTCCCAAGAGGCAAGTTTTCTCTCAAACCACTCCTCAATTAAATACAAAACTAAGTCTTAACCAGTAACTCGTTCACATTTTCCACTGTCCTTATCAGAATCAGCTCGCTCTGCATCAAATAAAGGATAATGGCCCACAAATATAGCATCCAATCACTGTTTGTATCACAAAACAACAAAGTCTCATCATCAAAAAGCAAGTTCCAAATCTTCAATCCCTACCCAGTTCCTTCCCCCCATCTTAAAGCCCCTTAAGAACAACCACCCCTCCTAACAGCCCATGAAATGAAAGTCACTCAAAAACCTCTACACCAGCAACAAGCAGTTGCGAGATTTCCAAATTCAAAAGAGTTTTGATCAGATTATCTTACACTTGATTCGTCTAGCAAGCAGAAGCATCTCCCAACATGCCACCTTATACAAGTACAATGTACAAGAATTTAAAAAAAAAAAATTAAAAAGGCATTTATGAATCTATAATATCCAGTGAATCTCTAAGGCTATGACAAATGTAAATATCCATTCCTACATATACATACTAATTCAAACCTACAAATTTGAATACCCATTCCAATCCACAAATCAAGGAGATATTTTTTTTGATATGAAACCATACTTGCATGGTATTAGATAAATTTAAGAATGAACAAAAGCAAAAAGGATCAGAAACCCTTCAAGAATGAAGCATGCACAAGAGAATAAAAGGAAGAAGAAAAACAGAAGTCCTCACAGTAGAAAGCCTTTGGCTTCCCACTCCTAAGAAATCAAAAAATTCGCTAGTTGAGCTTCATACAACATGGTCCGAAGGAAGAAAGGTAGGTCAAATACAGATTGCCACAACCACCAAATTTGAGTTAAAAAATCCAAATTTATATAAAGGAATGCTTTCTTTCTCAGGACTAAATTCAAGCAAGCGAAACAACAAATTGATATAATGGTGCTAGAAAATTAACAATCTGAAGTATTCTGAATGCTAGGTCCAGAGAAAAAACAGATCATATCTTCTCCATCACACATCACACAACGGTACTTCAAAAAATTTCAATCTCTTGCTGGCATACACACTATCCACTTGATTTTTTCAGGTGGTTGATAAGAAACCACAACCATTTATAAAGAGAGCAGGGAATCTTCCTTCACCAAACAAGAGATCAGTTCATTGTACCCCAAAGGAAAATAAGGTCCACTTTATCTTGCATATATTTTTAAACCCAGGATAAAGCATTTTCCATCATCAAGAAAATGCATGCCATCTACTTTTTAAATTATCGTGCAAACACACGAGAACCTGTTTGTTGCTCATCCTGTCCATAGGGTTTCAGGTTAGGGATCATCCTGTAGAATGATGCAAAGAATCAGAATGTGGCTTCCTTTTCAATTGTCACACAACATACATAACTAAATGAAAAATCTTTCAGTTGTACTGTAGTGAAAGCAGAAAACTAAGAAACCAAAGAAATATAAATTATCAAGGGACAAGAATATGGTTACAGAGACAAAATCAGTCAAAGCCTCAGCAGAGAAAGAAGATATGTGCATATATTATAAGAATCCAAACTTCACCTTTTGCGAAGATTATCTAATTTCAAACTTTCATATACCGCATGGAGGGAATCCAAAGTCTCCTTCAAAGGCTCAGAATATAATAATTTTTCTAGGCCTCGTCCACCATCCGAATATGATTTAGAAGAATCTGATTCCTGCAACTCAAGTGACATTTTGGAAGAAATTCCAGTGATCAAATTAAGTTTAGAGTAGTTCTTGTGAAAGTTGCTGTTAATAAGAAACTCCCAGGATGTGTGTGGCACTGTATCCATGAGCTTTGGAGGAATCAATCCTGACTTTTTGCACATATGCATTATAATACTACTAAAAGACTCCCATTCTGAATCAACATTAGAGTCAGCCTTAGACAAAGAGCCAGCATCACCATCTCCCCATAGAAGAGCAAGAAAATGATTATAGGAACTGGAACTAAGCCCCTCAGCCATTGCTGCAATGCAATCATTTGCCAAGGAAGATGAAGGGCTCCTTTGCAATGCACATCTAAACATCTACAAAGTTAACAAGTTAAAAATGTAAAAACCACAAGAATAACATCAAAGCAATTACCATGGAACCATAGATGCATCAAACTGGTCTGAAAAGAAACATTGGTGGATTCAATTATCAAAATCCAAAGCCTTACCAACAAGCAGTTACAGTCTACAAGTTTTAAGAAGTATTGTATTTTATATTAGCCAAGAGAAACAAACCTAGTTAGTTATTTAAAATCTGGGGACACCCTAATCATATGAATTTGAAGAACTTTAACATGATGCACTCAACACAAAGTCTGGAAGAGAAATTCATAGACCCATCCAGTTCAAGACTACCATTTATAATCACTCTTTTGGGAGAGAAGAAAATCTGGCTAAGAAAACGGAGAGAAGTAAATATGGGAGTAGATTTAATACTGACATCATTATTTAATGCCAACGCAAAGCAGTGCTCCTCCTCTACAAGATGTCATTCATAATCCTCCAAAAGTAAGGGGGGAAAAGAGAAAGGAAGTGATGTCCCACGAGGTAACCTACTTAACACTAGCCATCTTGGCTAAACTCCAGAAGAAAGCTATCACAGAACAATGAAGAAACTCCTAAAGCACGCTACAATCCATTCCTCCTCCTTGGGAGGCTTTTCTTGGGGATTCCACACCTCCATGAAGGCTTTGGGCTATGCAGACATTTTACATTTAGGGCCTCAATTTTTCTTCTCTCTCTTTCTCTCTCTCTCTCTCACACACACACACATATTTTTGGAAGGATCACTCATCTTTTTAATACCCTTTGCCATTTTTATTCAACTAATATAGTTTTCCTGGTTTCCTTTTAACAAAAAGGAAGAAGAAACGGGGTAGGCATCTGGCTTGAAAAACAGACGTAAGGCCATATTTTCAACCTTGTGAGAACCTCCAGGTAAACAATGAAAGAACCCAAAAGTGCAACAATGCTAAAGCAGGTAAACTCAGAGACAGTTCAGAGAAAGTTCAATCAGAAATATTCAGGTTAGATACGGAATGGATGAAAAACAAAAGTTCCTTTCCAAGTAACAAAACATGCATGACAACTAATGAAGGAACCCACAGAACAGCTAAGTAATATGGCAACAAAACAGCAAATTCGTGGTTAGTTCAATTCCAAATAGCAAACCAGAATAGGTAAGGAAATTAGCATACCTGCCCATTGTTTACGATTACATTGACGCGCCCGTCAACAGCATCAGCTAATCCTACAATCTTTAAGTCACGGAAAGAAGATGCTGGTTCTGAAGAATCCAGAGTATGTGATGACACCAGCCTGTTACCCAAAGAACAAGGCAACAAATACCTACACAGGCATTGCTTCCCTGACTGCAGTTAAAAAAATCCATATGTTCATGTTCATTGTTTACAGAATATTCAGCATCATGATATTAACCAAAAAAGCAAAATCAACATCTGCAAAAAAATCTTCAATGTACCAAAAAAAGGGTGAAAAGGTAAAACTAAACATATTAAAAGAGAATTAAAAGAAGAAAGACACTTGGACAACAAAATTTTCAAGGAAGAAAAAAATTCTATGAAGAACAGATTTTCAATGCAGAAATGAATCGAAGAGAATAATTTTTTTTTCAGGTTTAATATGAAAATCCATTATTAAGGAAACCCCGTGCATCAAAAAGCCACCAAATTTGTTACATGTAAGCTCCATGATAAAGTCAATCCCTCGGATATACTTCTTTTTCTCTCTTTTCAGATGAAAACAGTATTGCAAAGAAGATTTTTCTAATCAAGTTTGCTCTTTGCATCGTGTTTGATAGGGATACAAAGGGAGGAAAATTAATTGAAATGCCCTTTGTTTCATCTGTTTGGTTTACTGGGTGATGAGAAAAACCAAGTGACAGAAGTCACAGAATAAAAGAATAACTCCTATTCTCAGGCCTAACAGAACTTTCACCTCAAGAGAGATTTGGAGAGAAAGTTTACAATGGAAGTGAGATTATAAACTTTCATATGTTGTTTGGATATATTCCTATTTTTATAACATTTTAGGTTTTGTTCGGATACATTTCTGCTTTTTTATATTCTTAAAAACAAAAAACAAAAAAAATTTTGAAGGCAAATAAATAAATAATATTAATGGTGTCAAGCAAAAGCACACCAAACACCTTAGTTGTTTGGTTTATCACATGATGAGAAGATAAAAGAGGGCCAATAAAAAGAGAAACTATTCTCTGCAGGTCTATTAGAACTTTCGCCTCAAAAGAGATTTTGAGTAAGGAAGTACAGGTCAAGAGGTAGAAGTACATCACAAAGGACCTTGGTATCTTTTTTCTCTACTTTGTCAGCCAATGAACAAGCTGAGGAGAAAAATCAAATCCTCTTTCCCCATCCTTCTTTTTCTATTTTCCCACCTCATTTCACTTCAAACAAACTAAGATATTGTACCCCTAATCTCTGTGCACCAAACCATCAAGTAACCCTCTAGTTCAATGCATGTCAACAAGAAATCAAACCCAAATGGTATAAGAGAGCACCAACTATGATATAAGAGAGGGCCAAATGAAAGAAATAACTGACTCCCTATGAGGTGCATATTGGTTGGGAATTATCAAATTTTTTAGAAATCAGTCTATCCATGGTAAAATCCTTTTTTTTTTTTCCTTTTTTTTTATTGGTATGGTAAAATCTTGTCAAGGAGAACAGAGGACTAAATAAAGAATCTTTGGATGGGATGGAAGATGTCAAGAAGAAAAAGCAGGAAAAAAAGAAAAATGAAAAACACCTGCTCCCAGAACATCCAAGGAAAATTAAAGAACTTATAAGCTAATCAAAGCAAAATTGGTTCCAAAAAACCCTACTTCTAAATTTCTGGAAATACGGAAGGTGATCCACTACTTAGAGCAAAATAAAGAACTTTATGTCATTTCAGCAAATTACAGCACTTTTGCATGCACAGAAAAAAGTCTACAATGATATTAATAAAAAAGAAAAATGTCCTCAAGAAAGTCAAATGTTAAAAACCGGATATTAACCCTTTTGGTCCAATACAAGGTAAGGTCGGTCTAAAAACAGCTCAAAAACAGGAGCAATATCTATCCAGAGAACATTAGTTTATAAGACTAACATATTTTCAATGCAGGAAAAGTTAATGGCTACATTCCACTAATAAATACAACTTACATATAGAAGAAGGGTGTTTTCTGAAGCCAAAACAAGGATATCTGCAAATGGCAGCAGTCCCACTTTTGCTCTAAAAAGAGATTGGGGGAAGTCATGTCAATAGATAATTGAGCAAACAGTCAAGAATTGTAAAGAAAAAATAAAGTGTAGTTCCACCTTGGACGTGTCACAATCACAGGCACAGCGGCAACTGCCGGTATACTCCAGCTCATGTCAGGTTTAATATCAAAGACAATCTCATTATTTATTTCAACACTTTGAAGCCTCACGGACAACAATTTTTTTTGTTCTTGCAGAAGAAAACAAATCAATGGTGCCGCATCATCATCAGTAGCCAGAAAAACCTGATAAAAGCATCAAAGTGTCATTGCTAACAATTTTGTGCACAGTTCAATCATATACTTTCAAGCTACCATCAAATATAAGATGTACCTCAGTAGCTAGGAGCAAATTATCTATGAACACCAGATGGCTTCTGATTTGGCTTTCTATTGAGTTAAGAATCTACATGTCGTTTTTATGTTATTTGTAGTTTTTTTTTCTTTTTCTATTACATGGAACTGGACCTGGACCATGAACCTTCCCCATCACCACCCCAACCCCTTTGCCACTTGAGTCAGCCTCAAGGGCAATCTCTACATCATATTACTTAGCATATAACTGGCAAATTATTTTTATGTTTCTCATGTGGGAGGAAGGGGAAACTGTTGCTCCTGTCCATCATATTGAGTATGTCTCCAACTAACCGGAGAGCTAGGTTAGAAAATTAGCTTCTGTGAGGGTATTGGGCGATTCAAGTTTCCCCAAGTTAAAGTTTTCCAAATCATCCACAAGGTAAATTGGAGCATTTAGCAAGAAAATCCTTTTCCTCCTGCAAGTCCTTCAACTCCATGTGAGTCTTCATATTAAGTTAAAGAGTCAAGATCAAATTATGCCCAGTGTAAAACTTCTGATTCAACAACTTTATTTCCGATATAATTATAAAAAAAAAAGACACTTCCAATAGCTTTTTGTGGAATCCATGTCTCGTGAACCATAATGATGGATAAGATGGTACTGTCAGGCATGCCAAACTCCCAGTCAATTAGGTATTCATATCCATGCAATCAATAATATCACATGTCTTTTTTATAAACAATCAAATTGAACTCTAATTAGAGCAGCACTATATGGAGAAGATAACTTTTAATCTTCAATCAAATTGATATTCAAAAGTATGACAAGCATTTAAGAGGTATCTTATCCAATGGTAAACAAAAACAAAAGCAAAACAGAAACAGGAAAAACAAAAGAAAGAAATTGAGTACTTGAATAATCTGAAAATTTTTCGTTCTCATCCTTTGGTGGGAGGATTTCTCATCCTTCTCTTGTACTTCTTTTTTCGTTCATTATATCTCTTTGTCGTTTCCTATCAAAAAATAATCTGAAATTTTTGACTGAGGAAGGTGGAATTATTTAACATCTATTTCATTATGGAATCACTCGATTAATGGAGCCAAAACCTTATGCTTGATTAGACATTCTCAACCCAAATGTAAGTAACAAACATTAAGCAATGGACATATAAGAAAGGAAAAGAAATTTTCCTCCCACAGGATGATGATTAAATGGGTAAATTGACTTTGAATTGAGAAGCAGAACTAAATATAAAGTCTTTAAGGTTCAAATACTTTTTTCTTCTTCAAGCATGTGGATAAGGAGAGGCATATAATTGTCTTTAAGGCTCTAACTTCATTCTTGACAATTATATGCTCTAACTTCATCCTCAAGATTGAAGACAAAATACAAAGTCTCTTTTTTTGGATGGAATTTACCATGACTGCATTAAAAATTACACTAAGAGGAAAACATAAATGGTTAGATGAAACAATGATCTCAAGACTGTTAACTTTCAAACCAAGGATTCATCTGAGAGACACCAAAAAAATCAGTAAGTTAACTGGCACCTTACAAGCAGCTGTCTGGGCACCCTTCCCCTGCCAAATCCTTCGGAATGAGAATTGTTTTGGTAACACCCCAGCAGGAATTACATCAGATAAACTGGCATTTGAGACTTCAAGGCTAGAATTAATGACTTCTGCAACCCACACAGAATGTTGCATCTTTCCTGCAAACAATATCATATAAGATGAATGTGGAAGAAAATAAACAAGGGGGACGCAAGAACAAGAAGGTAATCATTTAAGAGGAAGTAATATGAGAAACCTTTATTATATGATGCCATTAGAGGAATAAGATCACTAGTCCAAATTGTTCTTTCATCAAACTCCTTCATTATGTTCAATTTTCCCCTTTCTTCAATATAAGTTGACTGAAAACATCATATAACAAGATTTATTTAAGAAAAAAAAGTATTGCAAAAAGGAAACAGGAAACCGAGTAGTAACCGCAATAACAAGTGAGATTAAAATCAGAATCCAAGCAAAGAGTTTCCACATGAGAATAAGCAGCCAAAATGGAAATTCTGAGCAATCAAAGGGACACAAATGTTCATACATGGGGTTCTTCCAGAGGGTCCTTCAGAATCAGATGTGAAGAGAATGAAGCTCCATCTCCTTTGATAATGTAATCAAATGTGTTCAGTAAACTAAAATTCTGTCGTGGACTATGACCAATTTCTCTTTTTGGACGGGTTATATCACGTCCACCTAATAGTGGACTAGAAGATGAAAAAGGAAGATGTGCTGGTGAGATCCCTTCAGTAGCCTGCTGGAGGAGTAAACCAAATGGAAGAGGCCATATTGATGTGACGGTACGAGCAAGTGGAATAGATACAACTTCACCTGCGAAGAAACATATTTCACAGCCATTTCAGAAAAAAGGGAAAAAAAAATATTGACAGTTGAATTCAGCATATATATGGAAAACATATATATATATATAAGAAAGAAAGAAAGTCATAACGTCAACCATTTCAGTTTCCTGGTGTAACAAAAAAAAATAGTGTTGTGAGATTACGGATGTTCTTTTGTTAACTTCAGCACACATAAGGAAATGTGTTAGCCATGACAGAAAAAGGTCTTCACAATACCAGCTACTTCAGTTCTCTGGCACAATTAGAAAAAAATGGTTCTCTCGATACATACCTTGCATTCTTTTGTTGTTAGCAACTTGGGAAACTGGGAGCATTAAGAAGCTATGTCTCCTTTGCTCCCTCCTTTTTTCTTCTTTTCTTTGTATAGCTAGAGTTAGTGCAGTCGAAGTATATTTCCCATGCATATGGTCTATACCTCATTTAGCACTTTTTTTATATATTCTCTTTATCTATCAAAAAAAGGAAACTTCTCGATAGATTGGGGTAGTTTTTTCATAAGAGGTTTCATCCTTGAACTGTCAGATTGAGTATTTCAGTATAGTGGAATGAATTTGTATCCTCTCCAGAAAAATCCATTTTATTTTGTTAAGGCATTGTGTAAAACTGAATAGACCAATGATATTTCATATAGAGTGCAGATTGAATTTGTACACATGTACTCACCAGATGTGTTATAGATTGTCAAACTATCAATCTGTAGGACACAGAGAAGAGCTTCCGACATGTCACCCAGACGACACCAGCATGCCTAGAATTGGAATCGATATATTCATTAAAAGGTGGTTACTGTAACTTCAAATCAGAATTTACAAACAAAAAGAAATACATAAAACTTCTTTTAATAGGCACAGAGAAGATGTATTAAGCACTGCCCTACAAGGGCGCTCCCTTGGTACACAGGTGCTATAAAATAGGCACCAATATACAGAGGAAAAAATAAAAACTTCTAGCCAAGATAGCCATAATAAAGACCAAACTATCCACAGTTAAGGCCATCTAAAAAAACCAACAATGTATGGTTCTCCATTCCATACAGTGCATGAGACGGCTCCAAAAGGGATTTAATCAATCTCTGCTTCAATCTTTGATCAGGCAACTCCTCATTGAAAATCCTGCTATTACACTCTCTCTACATTGACCAAAAACAAGCATAGGGGAGCCATGCACCAACCTTCTTTCGCCTCTTATATAAAACCCCAATCTTCCATCCTAATATTACTAAACCTGGAAAAAAAAAGAAAAAAAAACCACTGCAGCTCAAAAAGTGCTAATGATAAATTCTACAACTGTCTGGTTCTACCACAATGGATTATAATGTGATTTGCTAATTTTTCACTTTCTTTAAAGAGGTAGTCTCTATTTACCATAGTCCATCCTCTCCTCCTGAGAATGTATGTGGTTAGGATCTCCCCCCATACTGCCTCCTAGGCAAAAAAACAGGCTCATAGAGGAACGCAGGAACCCCAAATTTCATTGGCATGGAACAGCTCATTTTTCCATATATGAAAATTAAAATCACTGCAAAACTATCATAATGGGATCTAATCATTTCCACAATGATGCTACAGCAGCTTTATTGAACTTAACTACAATTTTTTCTTCTACTTACATCATTTCCATTTATAATCTAAGAGAAGTAATTATATCTATGAAAAAGCATTGAAGAATTGTCACATGAAAGGTAGTGACTATTTGGTTTTACAATACAAGGGCACAAAATAAATGAATAACCGGATTTTTGTTAGAGCAAAAATATATAAAATCAGTACCTTAACAACTGAGGAAGGTAGGGTGAATCTCTTGTACACTCGTGAACCTGTGGACCATATTATCCTGTTGCAAATGCACAGTGAATAATGAAAGATAAAAGAATTTTGTGAACCATTATACTGGTGATTTGCTCATTAGCCAACTAAATGACCCATGGTAGCAAATACACAATGCAGATCTGAATACATGATGAGCACAGAAAAATAATAAAACCCAATCCTTGAATTTTGAAGTGAACATTCTATCACCAATATTAAATATCCTATGAAGTTCCAATATCAGAAACAAAAACATCCTATTTTATACAAATGGGTAAATTGAACTCGAATATACTGCCAAAAAATGTGTCCCTCCTTTTGGCTGCAATCCTTCTGTTTGGAATTCGGCAAGTAATTGAGAGGGGGGGGAAATCTCAAAATCTCTTGTTTTGGTGCCATGGAAAATACAAAGAAAAGTAATATATAACCAAGATCATGATAAACTCGTACATTTTAAATTCTTTATTTTGTATTTAAAAGGACAATAAAATGAAGAAGGATCCAAAAAAATTTATTGAGCCCATTCTTTTTATCTTCAATTGTCCTTTCTTTTGCTGTTCAATTTATGACAAATGGTAACACTTTCACAACAAGTGAACCTTGATAAGTCCTAGAAAATGAAGGGGGGGGGAAGGAATACCAAAATGAATATACATTTTCAAATTCTTAAAATTGGAGAAGGATCATTTCCCTCACAATCCAAAAACAAGAATCTGTTACTCAATTAACCTTAAAATCAAAAAAATGCAGACATCAAACTCAAAAATTTCTTTCCTTTCCTCGATTTTATTACCAACCAATCCAACGTCTGAAATTGTAGAAAGAATTACCGATTCCCTCTGATGAACAGTTCATGGTCGCATCGGTCGCTCAATGCCGAGACTGGCGCGTCATCCGCATCGGATTCGTCTCTCTCCCTCGCGACTTGGGGATCGAAAACGAAGTAATCGTAATTATCGAGGACGGTATCAGAAGGCTTGCCGTCGAGAGCTTCGGAGATCAAACCGAAGGGTTTGAATTCGCCAAGCACGCTGAGGCGGCGAAGTCCGACGGACATTTCTGACTTCAATCGGTCACCGGGTCTGGGGAGTTTGGGAGGGAGATGAGATGGGAGTAGAACTGTAGAAGTGAGACTCTTGAGGGAGGGACCCTGTTTCTCTCCCGCCCTTTTTGCTCTGTTTTGAGTGAAGCAAATAAAAACCCTAACGATTACATGGGCTTTTCTTCGGTTTTTCAAATGTGGGCCGTCCCTTCAGTTTTAGACCGTTGGATGTGCTTAAAAGGGGAGGAGAACTGAAAAGAGCCAAAAACACGAGTACATGCTTGCGAGCTCCAACGCTAAATTCTTTTTATTTTATTTTATTTTATTTTATTTACTTCAACATTTTTCCCATAAATAAAAGCCAATATTAAACAAAATAAAGAATGACATTTTAATTATCAAACTCAACTTATAGTAAAAAAAACTCATTATCAATTTAATTTTTTATTAATTCAAATATCAAACTATTGTATACAAATTATCAATAATAATATGGATGTAAATATTTTTGGGACAATTGTGTTTTGAACCTAATTAATTCCAAAAACTAAGTTTTGATTCATATAAGTTTACAATTTAAACTCAAAATCCAATAAAAATTGAAAAGAAATATATGAATTTTTTATCTTTTTTATATATTTATTAACTATAAAAAAAGTAAAAAAATTTAAATTTAAATTTTATTTATTTTATAAATCTCAATAAAATTTAATATAATTTAATAATTTAAAAAAAATACACTTTTTTTCCAAAAAAATAAAAATAAATTATTATTATTATTATTATTTAAAAATCAAACATTTGAAAAATATATATTTTTAAAAAATATGTATATAAAAAATAACTAAAAATATGTAACATTTATTTAAAAAAAATAACATATTTATTAAAGAAATTTAAAATAATTTTCTAAAAATAAGAAGAAAAAAATTATCATGTAATTTAAAAATAATTTAATTATATACTTATCTCTTTATATTTTATATCATTCTCATTTATATAAGTGTGTCTTCTAAAAAACAAAAAAAAAAATTCCTTTGGTGTCTTGAGTCGATTATATATGGAGATCCATCAGTTTCTTTTGTCACGGAAATACAGGGACTAGAGTAAGCAAAAACTAGCGCTTTACTGAAAAGTCATAAGCAACCAGTCCTATACACGACCCTCTGAGAGGCACCAACAAGAGAGTGGAGACCACACATCAGAGAACAACCGCCTCTCAGCCCACACAAAACACTCACAACCCACATATCTCAGACTCGCTGACACGCAGAAACAGCAACTACAAGTCTACAAAGACACTAGCTAGCTAAATTATCAAGAAAGCTCATTTGATTTCGCTCTTGGTCCTGGACTTGGACTCGTCAATCGGAATCCCTTCCTCCTCCGCACGCTCTCCACCAGACTGGTCTCCGGTGCTCAGCCCGCCCTTTCGACCCATCTCATGATACCCTTCTGTCCCCAGCTGCTCCTTCCTCGTCTGCCCCCCTCGGCTCCTCCCTTCAAAACAAAGCATATATGAATAGTGATAATTAATGGGAGCAGCGAGAGAAAACAAACCTTCAGCGAGGTGTTCCTGGGCTTCGAGGCTCTTCCCACCAGTACCTCCAGGTACCACGGTCTCGCCCTGCCTTGCTTTGGCGTCGAGTTGAGATCTCTCCTTCTGTGATGCCATTTCTTCTTCTTCAAAAACAACTGCTTCACACAAACCGAAGCAAACACTGAACGATAAGCTATCCCAAAAGTTCAAAACTCACGCCTTGCTACAACGATGGAGTGAGGGCGTCCCGGAGAAGGGCTTTTATAAAGAAAATGCAGCGGAGAGTGGATGACGCGTGGAGGGTGGCGTGGCTAGAGAGGGCGAATCCGACCCACACTCGTACTGTGGACTCAAGGAGAGTGCCACACGTTGCATTTTACCTGATAAACTTCATAGAAAAACTAAAAAGAGAGATTTAATATTTTTATATATTTTAATTTAACATTGGCTATGCCGACTCCTGATTTTTTTTTTCTCTTTAGTAATTATCAAGTTCTTGAAATAGGATGAAATTATTTTAAAATAAAAATAACTTTCTCTTTTAAAAAAATAATAATAATTTAAAAAATACATTCCACAAATTTTCAATACAACAAAAAAAAAATTTGATATTATTTCTTAAATGACTTTCAAATATTTTCAATTTTTCGAACTTTTTTTAGAGTATTTTTATCAATAAAACATCAAGAACTCCAATTTGAAATCCCCATAATCTCGTATGTGTTTGTTGAATAGCCTACATTTTAAAACATTTTTCGGTTTTTCAGAAGTTCTATCTTAGAAAAGCTTGGCAAGCACGTCTTTTCACGAAGCGCAAACTAAATGCAAAAATGCTGTAGTGGTGCATGGGCGATAAGTCAATAGCATTCTGTTATTTCTCGAGTTCTTCGAAGTTACCCATCAATGGCGTTAAAAAGACCAACGAGCAAAAACAAAATCATACAGCCAAGATTCTAGAAGAAAACTTATTAGACAAAATATGAAGCAAGCATAGAAGCCCACTCTTTATTTAAACTCACAAGCAAGTACAACGTACATGAGGAGAAAGGCACCGACGACATGAACACAGACTCAGCGTCTCTCCTGGATCAAACACACAGAGAAACAGCAACTATATATCAACTAACCCTAATCAACCACTCAGCCTTAACTACTACTACTACTACTACCATGTTCATAACAGTGCTATGGTTAACCAAGGGCCATTCAAGTCTTGGTCCTGAACTTGGACTCGTCGATAGGGATCCCTTCCTGCTCCGCACGCTCTCCGCCGCTCTGGTCCACGGTGCTCAGCCCGCCCTTCCGCCCCATCTCCTGGTACCCCTCCCTCCCAATCTGCTCCTTCCTCGCCTGTCCTCCTCGGCTCCTACCTTTCAAACACAAAAACACACATTTTTAGTAGCTGCAGTGAAAAAACTATAGAAACGAGATACCTTACTGCTAATCCCAGAAGAGAACCAACCTTCGGCGAGGTGCTCCTGGGCTTCTAGACTCCCTCCGCCGGTTCCTCCGGGCACCACCGTCTGGCCTTGCCTTGCTTTGGCGTCGAGCTCAGCCCTGTTCTCCTGCCGTGATGCCATTTCTTCCCCTACACCAACCAAAAACACTCCAGATTTTGCACTAAATTAAATTACAGCCCAAACGCCCGCTGCGTGACGGTGAGGGGATATGTAAAAGACGTGGGTTAGTGACGAGACGCGTGGAGTTGACGTGGTATGGAAGGAGAGGTAAACATGTGCCACGTAGATGACTGGGGTCAAAGAGAATGACACGAGTCTTATACTCTATGACGAACTTGTGTAACTGAGTGGCACGTATCTTGCTTTTTCATAAGGAAAAATAATCATCATCCGATGATCTCGATGTTTCTACTTTCTATAAACAAGTTGTACATTTTTTTTTTCTAAATAACCCCAAATAATTAGGTGATAATTTTACCCATTCAATCGAAAAACAAATTTGGTCATTGATTTTACCTATTCAATTTGAGCATCACTTGTGCACATTTGAAATAGTATTTAATGGGATTATCTATAAATTTTATTCACCGTTTAAGCCACGTTGAACTTTAAAATCTAAGTAAGATTAAACTTAAGCTAATGACGGTATTCTAACTTGATCAATTCATCTTAGTAATAATTTATTTAAATCATGTTTGGGTTCTTTTTCACGATGTTGGAAACTTCTTTGAAGTATTTTAAAAACTTTCATGCGTAAAACAGTTTTATAAATCACATAAATATTTAATATAAAATATTATATCTTGGTTATTAAAAAATGTAGACACTATTTGATAATTGTTTTTAAAAAAATTATGATGTTTTGTAAAACAAAAATATATTTTAAAATATAAAATATTTTTAATATATTTTAAAAATAATTTGTATATCAAATATTTTATTTTTAATTATTTTTAAAAATAATTATTGAAAAACAAGTTAAAATAACAAAAATAAAAAACACTTTATTTCCTATTTTTAAGAATATAAAATATAAAATAATTTTTAGTTGTTAAATATGCTTTCTTTTTTTATGAAGAACAAAAACCGTTTTCAAACACAGTTTCCAAATAAAATATTTATTTTATTTTATTCATAAAAAAGTATCAAAATAAATAAACAAATACCAACAAAAAAAATATACATGTTTTTTAGTTTAATGAAAAAAAATATTTTATAAAAAATGAAATATAATTTAAATTGGGTAAAACCTTATATTTTTCAAAATGATTTAATATTTACATTGAAAAAATAAAAAGTAAAATCAAGTTGAAGAAATATATAAAAATAATTTATTAATTTTAAATTTATTAAATTTTCTTTCACTTTCTTTTTATTTACATGTTTTCTTTCTTTTATTTTTTTCAAATTTTCTATAAAATAAATATATGGTTAAAGAAAAATATGAAAAAAAGAAAAACTAAAAAAAATTAAAATATATTTAAAATTTTGTAAATGATTTCTATATACATTTTTCACGCTCATTTTTACTTGAAGCTTTTATAGGCCAATGAACTATCTCTAATTTGATGTATAATAAATTGTTCATCATTTTTTAACAAATAAATGATGAATGGGTTAATTGGTTTAAGGGGTCAAAATAACCCCCCCATATTACAAATATAACCCACTAGTCAAAAAACAAAAAAGTTGACCTGGTTGAAACAAATATGTTCTTCCTCTTTTTTCTCTCCAACACATACAACTTCTCATCTTCTACTTCATTTATAGAAGGACTCCTCATATTTTTCAAAAAAATTATCTAATCATCTTCTTCTACTTCATTATCTTCCTTTGGTGTACAAAATGGAAAGGTCATCATCTCCTCTTCCGCTTCATTTATAAAATGAGTCTTCATCTTTCATCATCTTCTTCTATTTCACTATCTTCCTTTGATGTACAAAACGTAAATTTCATATTTCCTTAAAAAAACCCTATAAAATTTATCGTCTATCCTCTCATCCTCTGTTTCATTCTGAATCCTTGGAAAAATTGTTATTCTATTTTTTTCAAGTTATCACATATTATATCTTCAAATACGAAGAAAACCATTAGTTCATTGAAGAGTGATAAGAGAAACATATTTTTAAAAATGGCGAAAAAGCAAAAATGGCAATTGCGAATAGGAAAAAAAGTGAAGTAGAAGAAAGTGAAGCAAAGGAAAGCGAAGTTATTGAGCAAAAATCCCAATTACCAACAGAAGAGGCAAGTGATTCTACTAAACCGGTAAGTGTAGTCTTCACATTTGATAAATTATTAAAATTTTTAGAAATGTTATACAATAATATTTCAGTATGGTCACGTTTATTAGTTAAATGCATGAAGAAAAATTTAGGATTTATTGAATTGTATTCAAAGTATAAAATTGTTATATTTATGATTTTTTTTAGTTCTCCATTGTTATCAGTTATGTATTTTGAGTGAATAAATTTAGGTTTGTTAACTGATGTTTGAAAATATTTGGGAACTATTACAGTGTGTTGAAAAATAATAAATTCCGTATTAATATTGTTTTAGTTTTCTGTATTATTATCAATCATGTGTTTATAGTGAATTAGATATATTCAATGTAATAACATCTAATTAGGGATAAGTTTGCATATAATTTATGAAATTTTAGGGATTTTGGAAATTTTAGGGGTATTATACAATGGTGTTTGAGTAGATCTATATTCTTTACTTGATATTTTTAAAATTTTGGGAACTATTGAATTGATTTCAAAATAACATATGGTATATTTATAATTTTTGTAGTTATATATTGTTGTCAATTATGTATGTAGAGTGAATAAAAAATATATAATGATTTCATGCAATGACATGTAATTAAGGATAAGTTTTTAAAGAATTTATGAAATTTTAGGATTTTAAAACTTTTTAGGGATGTTATGTAATGACATTTGAGTAGTGTTAAATTTGTTAGTTAATGATGTTTTTAAAATTTTGGGAACTACTGGAGTGTGTTAATCAGTTATTGTATAATATTTATAATTTTGTATTAAATATTTACTAACTTTATTTTATTTAAAGTATAGACTACTACTCCCTCGACATGTTTTAAAGTTAAAATACCTATAGAAGAGCATTTCCCATCAAAGGTTGCATGTCTATCACACCTGAGTGTAATGGAAAATATTAAAAAGAAACTCAATAAGGAACAATTGGAGAGATTCAAGGATTTTTGCTTTGACCATTTTTTGCTTATGACATAACTTAAATTTTCCACTCAAATTGTGCACCACATGTTATTACGTCAATGTCTTATAAAGAAGGATGATGAAATGTGGTTTTTAGTAAATTCAAAGAGATTAAGATTTGATGAAAATGAGTTTGGATTAATCACTGGTTTAAGTTTTGGTCCTATTCCTCAGCATGAGGAAACATCAATGAGAATAAGGGATGTTTACATTAATAGTGAAAACAAAGTGTGTAATGATCAATTGGAGAAAGTTTTTCTTTCTTTTGGTGAAGTGAAAAAAAAAAACAAAAGAAAAATGTTGATAATCTTAAAGATGAAGACATGGTGAAATTAGTCTTATTGTACTTTATTGTGCATGTTCTACTTGGGAAATAAGGGAAAAATTTAATAGACATGCAATAGGTTGGTCTTGTTGATTGTTTGAAAGTTTTTAATAAGTATCCATGGGGTAGGATTTGTTATGAAATAACAATTTATGGGATGCAACGAGCCTTGGAGAACTAGGTGACAAAATACCAAGGTAAAAATGAACAAATGGGTAATATAGCACATCAAGCATATAGTCTTGTTGGATTTCCACATGTCTTCCAAGTTTGGGTGTATGAGACTATTCTGATTATCGGAATGAAATATGTTAATCATGTTGCTAAGAGTTGCCCACGAATTTTAAATTGGAGAGCTACTTCCACACCGATGTTCACCAAGCTCCAACAAATATTTTTGGACTGCAATATGAGTATTTTTTTTTACCATATATTTTGATAGTGTTGTCACTTACATATTTGTATATGTCTATGTTTGTTAATTAAATTACTTAACTTGAATTCAATAGTTATATTTGTGTTCGCTGCTTAAACCCACTCTAGATGAATGCCAACAAGATTATTACAAGTATCTGAATAAGTTAGTGTCAGTGAATGGTGTTCCTTCATAAATTTTAAGCCAACCAACGACCCCAGAACATGATACTATGGGTGACCTAAAAGATGAAGATCACCCACTCGAAGCTATTGCATATGTTGCTGCTACAATGGAAAACAATAACAAAAATGATTATTCTATCCTACTTTCAATTGAGGTAACTCCACTATCATACATTCATCTATAAATGTCATTTTTAATGTTTCAATTATAATACAAAGTTCAAACAAAAATTCAAATTGAAAACTTAACCGAGGTTAAGTTAATCATCAATAAAACTTAACCATAGTCAAATGAAAGTTACTTTGATAAACATAACAGAACTATCATAAGTACACATCAATTTTTTAAAATTATGACTATAATTTTGGTGTACAATGATGTATGAAAAATTAATGTTTCATTTGTTTATAACATGTGCAGAATCTATGGATACGGTTCATAAAACATATAGAAAAGTTTGAATCAAATTTCAATTATTTAAAGAAAAAACTGAAGGAAGTGAACAGAAAGATTGATAACTTAAGACAACTTTTATTGGATGTTAGTAATATATTTATTCAATCAAATTATGTATTTTATTTATATATTTCTACTATCTTATTGTAGGTGAAATGGCAAAATGAGTCATGTGCTACAAATAATACAAACTTTTCAAATTCTGGTACAAAAAGAAAAGACACTGGTATGGATTTTAATTCATTGGATGACAAGTTTGAGACTCCGATGGAAGATAAGGAGGATGAGAACCATGACCATATAGATGTGAATACCAATACAGAAGAAATAACAAATATTATAGCTGCAGAAAAACACATAATAAGATGGAGAAAGACGATGATGTGATTTTTGATCTAATTGTTGATATTGCCAAATTATTTGATACCCCTACTGTATCAGACAATTTTTCGGTTTATGTATTTCCAAAGCAACTGTCCCCCACTATATTTAAGCAAAGACATGAGTTGAAAAAAGTCTTATTTTTTGCAGCCTCCTTTCACAGACCCTACAAAGAGAAGAAAAAATAGAAAGGAAGGGGAAACAACATCTGACTTTAATCATTTGCAATCTATTTTTGAGGAAGCAAGAGAAGTCTTTCATAAGTGGTTGAGTCTTCAACAAGGGTAATTATCTTTACTTTAAACTTGTAATAGTTTTTTTTTTGGCAACTTATTTGCTTGATCATGGTTTTTTTATATATTATTACAATAAAGTTTAAGGTTGATATTGATTACTTGCATGCGGACAAAGAATGGTTTGAGTCACTAGTTCAACATGGTTCATGGCTCAAAGACACGGTTTTTAAATGTTCTTATTGTGTTTGCTTTTACTTATTAGTATATTGTTATTATAATGAAATAGTATAACTAATGTTTTTCTTTGTATATGTTGTCTAGCATATTGATGTTGCTTTCTACTTTTTCCGTAAGCGGATAATAGAAAAGCCCCATGCATTTTCTCAAAATTTTACCACCACAAATATAATGTTTTGGGTATGTATAGTTTATTTTTACTATTGACCCTCATAATACTAGTTAAATTATGGTAGTTTAACTATTCTTTTTTACCTTTTCTTATATAGCAAATGTGAAAGCAATGTGGGAGAAGCATGCTAAAAAGTGGAATCAATTCCAAATGCAAGCAAATGATATTCTTGTTGACTATGTTAATGGGCTTCACCCAACTCCTTCCATGAAATTGTCCGAGGTGGACATCGTCTATGTCCCTATTAATGTCCGAAGTATGTATTGGGTCTTGGGAGTAGTTTACCTTTCTCAGATGAGAATATTTGTGTATGATTCATTGATAGGCATTAATAGTGATAACAAACTAAAAGGTGTCATAATACCTTTAGCTAAAGTATTACCGCGTATTTTGCATGCTACATCATATTATGGGAAGAACGGTGATCCTAAGAGTGAAGAACAGTGGGACATTGAACGGTTGCATGATGTTCCTCAACAAGAGTATGAGTAAGTAAACAAATATGCAAACTTCATTTTATCATTTCACCTTTATGCCTTATACAGTAAATTTTTTTTAGTCATCTTAATTATGATTACTTGTGTTTCATGCAGTGGTGATTGTGGGATATTCCTGATTAAATATGTAGAATACTTAATGCATGATCATCCATTCAGATCACTGACCCGTGCCCGCATTGATTGGTTTAAAGAGAAAATGACAATTGAATTGTTCTACTTCAAAAATTTACCCATGTAATGGGTTTCATTTTGATTATGTAAAAGGTTTATATGTTATTGAGTGTTGACTGTTATTTTAGATGAATTTGACTTGATGCTGAAAGTTACAATTTTTGTAATGTAACTATAACTGTCAACTTAACTATAGTTAAGTTATTTTTTAATGCAACTCAACAATTGTTAAGTTCAGGTGAATATTCTGAGTGCGAATTTAACCTCAATTAAGTTTTTTATTAATGCAACTGAACCATTGTTAAGTTTAGGTGAAAATTCTAACTGTGAACTTAACTGTGGTTGAGTTCTTTGTTAATGCAACTCAACTACGGTTAAGTTTAGGTGAAAATTCTGACTATGAACTTAACTGTGATTAAGTTCTTTTTTAATGCAACTCAACTACTGTTAAGTTCATGTGAAAATTCTAATTGTAAACTTATCAACAGTTAAGTTATTTGTTAATGCAACTCAACTACTGTTAAGTTCACGTGAAAATTCTAACTGTGAACTTATCCACAGTTAAGTTATTTGTTAATGCAACTCAACTATTATTAAGTTCAGGTGAAAATTCTGATTGTAAATTTATTCAAAGTTAAGTTATTTGTTAATGCAACTCAACTATTGTTAAGTTCAGGTGAAAAAATGAACAAAGAACTTAACCACAATTAAGTTATTTATTAATGCAACTCAACCATTATTAAGTTTAGGTGAAATTTATGACTGTGAATTTGTTTACCATCATTTGAACTTTCCATATGGATAAATCTTTTCAACTTCTTTTGAAGAAACTTTTCACATTTTCATAACTAACAATGGACTCTCTATTTTTTACCAGATTTTGAATTTTTAAGAAATAAAAAGATAATAAAAAAAAAAGAAATTATTGGTTGCTTACATTTTTTTTCATATTTTCGTGACCAAGAATGAAGAATAGATGAAACACTGGTAAAAAGTTAAACTTGTTCTCTGCAGGAAAAGAGAGAGAAAGAGTAACCAATGACCAAATAAAAAAATTAGAACCTAATTTGCTATAAAAGGAAAAGTTGTCTTGGAGGGAAAAATGAGGGTGGAAAGGGAAATGATAAGTTGTATGTGTTGGAAAGAAAAAAGAAGGACATTTTTGTCTCAAACCAGTTCAACTTTTTTACTTTTTAACTGGTGGGTTATATTTGCAAATATGAAAGTTATTTTGACCCTTTTAATCAATTAACCCTAAATGAATTGATTCAATAATAAATATACATACATACGAAAGAGATTTTAAAACTCTAAAAATAAAAAAAATAAAAAAAATTAACTTTCCTAAATATTCTAACCATCAAGAACAATTTTTTAAAGTACAAAGTACATTTTTAATAAATATTTTATATTTTATATAAGAATTTTTATTTAAAAAAAATCATTTTTATTTTTTTTTATCCCTTTAATACCTGCTAAAATTGATTTATAAAATTCTAAGATTTGAACATTTTATCCCAGCTGAGAATATTTAACGTTCGAAAGAACCATTCAATTTATCCAACTTTGGGTCAAAAAATGTAACTCCTCCAACCTCCAATCCATCCTGTAGTGAGAGAGTCAAGTCAACGGCGTTCGTATTTGTTGGTTGCCAACTTAGGCTAGTAATGGAAGACGAATTCTTAAAATCCTTTTTTTTTAATGTTGAAGTCTAACTCACTATTTTTGGAATGGTCAGACTCAATAATAATGTCATTTTCTTTTTCTTTATTTTAATCAAAGAAGAAAATGTGCAACACGACAAAATGTGTATCAGAACAGAGAGGTTTGTTCAAATTTTACACTTTCAGACCAAGTCAAAGTTCCCTTTGAATTTTTACAACAGAAGTACAGTTAAGACTTAAGAGGCGAGTGGAAAGAATTAAAACGAGAGTTGGATTCTTTGACTGAATGGGGGAGTGTATATCACTATTTTTTACTATTATTTTTCACGGGTAGTAATAGAAATTTGAAATAAAATTATCTATTTATTAAATATACTTAAATTTTGAAGAAATAAAATAGAGAGTAAAGATAAAAGAAAAGAAGAACTAAAGAAGAATAAAAAAATACATTTAAACTTAATAAATTATTTTTTTATATTTCTTCAAAATTTTTTTTACTTATTTTCTGTTATTATATAATAATTAAATAATTTAAAAATATATATATATATATATTTGTTGTTAAACCAAATATGAAAAAACTATTTTCTTAATAATTTTTAAGAACCAAACTATAATTTTTTTTTACATTAAATCCTTTAAAAGTGATGGTATGGAAGGTAATGGATAGAAAAATTATTATTGTTTTGAATGAAATAATAAGTAATAATATGTTGTTTTATTAAACATTAATATATATAACAAAATTTGTAAGAAAATATATGATACGTAAAACACATTTAATATAGTAATGATATTTAATCATATGGCATAAATAACTATATATGTATAATTATTATTATTTTTGTCAATTTAATAAAATTTGAAAATGAACATATTTATATTTTTTTATTTACTATTATTTACTAAATGTTTTTTATACATTTTAAAAATAAAAAATAAAAGATGATAATAAATTGTATATAAAATCTTAGGTGGGTATTTGACAATCTAATCTAGTGATTTTTTATTTCGATTTTGATAATTTCATTTAAAAACCAATTAATATTCATTGAGGGTAGTTCAATCATTTTGGATATCACACCCCACTTCTAAATATCATAATATAAGTGACCCATCATTAAGCTTAAAAATATAAATAAATATAAACTATTATCTAAAAGTGTTAGTTTACTTTGTCTTTTAAAAATTACTTTTAAAAAATTTATAATCTGAGTTAATAAAAAATATGATTTTTTTATTTTTTAAATAATTCACAACGGTCATTATCCTTAGAAAGCATGAAGTGTGTCCAAATGGTGCATAAAATTATATTTTTAATATTTTATTTTTTTATATGTATGATATTGAAGTTTTGGGTTTAGAAAACACAACATAGGATTACATTTGCATGCATTGTATTATTAAGGTCTAATTTTTTATTGTGATATACCCAGTTTGACCCCTCTCCCCTAACCGGCCAATTCGTCGCATTTGTAAAGCTAAGGTCATCGCTTTGATTTCGGTAGCTACCTTTTCTCTGTTTATGAAAATTTTGTAGGACTGTTCATTGAATGTGAGGAAAAAAGACAAATAGATTTTCCATTTCTTGAAATCTCACTTTCAATTCAAATTTATGGTGTAATGTGTATCCCATGTTTTGTCGGTTTGAAAAGTCATTTTGAATTATTTGATTTTATCAGATCTCAAAATTATTAAATTATTGGATTTTATCATATCTTATAATTTTGATGAGAGGGTTAACAATATTGGAAATTTTATTCACAACAATCGTCTTTGTCTGTTTGATTTATTTTATCATATTAAAAGATTATTTGACAATATTTTTTAAAAAAAGCTTTTGAACTTGAGTGTTTTTTAAGAAAAATCTTTTTATAGTGTCTTTTAAATGAATATTTGATAAATAATTATTTTAAATACACTTTCAAAAAATCTATATTCCATTAAAAATATTTTTGTATAAAAAACTGCTAAACATACTCTAAATATGTTATCGATCAGCATTTTTTTTCCTTAATCAATCAATAATCAAGAGACATAAAAGTATATGAAATTGTTTTATCACTCTTGAATATATAATGTATTTTATCATTTAAAAAATTATACATATTTTTTATATTATTATATGGGTGCTTGATAAAATTTAATATTAATTAATTAATAACTTAAATTGATTTTAAATTAATAATTTAAAATTTATTACTTTAATATTAAGATTGTTTGATATTAAATAATTAAATTAACACATTGTGGACCCCGCATTTCGGCTCATGCGTTTCCCACTCGATGGCGAGCTCGGTTTTTATTGTTTTGAAAAATGATTTTATTGATTAGGAAAAATGACTTGGAGTCGCCACTTATTTTTGTTTTATTTTTTTTAAAGTTAAACAAAATAAGAAAGAAAAACCCTAAGTGTGACTCCTTACTTTGGAAAAAGTGGTCTGTGAAAAACCGGATCGGGTTCGGGGGTCAGGTTACTTATCAGGAAGATACGGTAAGGACCGTAGCACCCCTCTAAGTCCCTAAAGCGGGTCTCTACTAATAAAATGAGGCAATCATGACAATTGATTAATCGAGCGTGGATACCAGATAAATATTACTCAAAACAAAATAATTGAATGAATAGGAGAAGTAAAGAATGTACTTGAGTGATGAACCGGTTTACTTCAATGAAAGCGAATGCAAAGCCCAATTTATTGTTCATGCACTAGTCCCCTTTACTAACACGCGACATCGCTCATTTCACCCGGACGAAAATTCTCGCTCATTCCACCCGGACGGGAATTCTCATTCATTCCACCATGACGGGGATTCTCACTCATTCCACCCGGACGAGGATTCTCACTCATTCCACCCGAACGGGGAATTCTCACTCATTTACACTCGGACGGGAATTCTACACGGCAGACAATTCACCTTCTTCGGATACTTCGCAATCGCCGCCTGTCACCGGATGGGAGAGGAGGACGATTCACCTTCTCTGAATAGACATGTCTGGATCCTCTGGCAACACTTATTCGAATGCTTCACAGTCGGCGTCTGTCGTTGGATGGGAGAGGAGGATGATTCACCTTTTCCGGATAGACATGTCCGGATCCTCTGGCAACACTTATCCGGATGCTTCACAGTCGGCGCCTGTCGCCGGATGGGAGAGGAGGACGATTCAATTTATCCGGATACTTCGCAATCAACGGCTGTCGCCGGATGGGAGAGGAAGACGATTCACCTTATCCGGATACTTCACAGTCGACGCCTGTCGCCTGGTGGGAGAGGAGGATTTAATTTCTCCGGGTAGACATGTCCGGATCCATTTCCGTCAGCACTTAGCTCCTGGGGTTTGAACCACCAAACTGAGAAGTGATGATGGCTCTAAACGCCAAACTGAATAAGCGATGATGACTCTGAACACCAAACTGAAAAGTGATGACGACTCTGAACGCCAAACTGAAAATAGTGATGGCTCTGAATGTCAAAATTGAGAAGCGATAGTGACTCTGAACGCCGAAACTAAACAATGGCTTTGAACGCCAAATGGAAAGCAAGCAATGTGATAACTCTAAATGTCAACCCGAAACCGTGGCTCTGAATGCCAAACTGAAACGACAGCTCTGAACGCCAAGTGAAAAAAAGGGTGTGATGGCTCTGAATGCCCAAATGGAAAGGAGGGTGTGATGGCTCTGAATGCCAAACTGAGAACGAAGATGACTCTCACCTTCAAACCAGTATCCCCCCCCAAAAAAAACGCTATCTAGATCCCAAAAAATCCTTATCCTTTTTTCTTTCTTTTCCTCTTTTTTTTTTCTCTCTCTAAAACCCTTCGTTTTTGTCTGCTTCCCGGAAAATCCGCACCTGCTCTGTTGTTCCTCACCTCAGCAACCCTGGAGTCCCAACCACCACCATGGCTCTAGTCACCTATTCTGCTACGCGTCTCCAGCAGCTCCATTTCCAGAATTTGCCCCCCACTCGTAAACAAATATATATATATATATATATATAAACAAAGCCAAAAGAGGGTCTACACACATTCACCTTTATTAACTTTAACCTATATTTGTTCTCATTAATTTTAATTTATAATTATTTTCATTACTTGTAAGCAATAAATCTATTTGTGGAACATTCATATAAAAATAAATAAACTTATTTATAAAATATATATACTTAAAATATTATGATATGTGATATAACTATAAAATATTTATTATAAAAATTTAATTATTTTGACTTAAAGTTAAAAATAATTTTCAGTTATAATATTAAGTTATTTTATTTAATATTTTTTAATTTAAGAAATTTGTAGGTAAAAAAAAATAAAATAATTTTCAATTTATTTTTCTTACAAATTTTCTTAATTCTCAAGATCATAATGAAATAATAAAAATAAAAACTAGAAATTAAAATCATTTTTTAAATGTTAATATGAAATAAGAAAAATATTTTTATTACATAAATATTATTTAAAATGTTTTTTCATGAAAAATAATTTAATTTTGTTCCTTATACCTTGAAACATATCTAACATTAACCTGTGCTATTTTTACTTTTTTAGCATAAAAAATAAAAATAAAAATAAAAGAGGATTAAAGAAAATAAAGGAGGATGGAGAGAGCATCGCGTCATTTGACACATCACTTGACACCGACTTGACCAAACTAATAATTTTGACCGACCAATGAGAACCGGCCACTGGACGGTGACGACCATAAAACAACCAAGAACTTGAGGAGACTCAGAAGCGACTCGGTCACCAGATCTCACCTCAGCCATAACGTTTCAACGTTGAATTATTAAGCATTCAATTAATCTAATCATTAGTACCCAGAACCGGCAAATAAACACCTTCACAACGACGCCGTTTCATTCGAAACGGCGTCGTTACATTCGTCTTCCAACGGTCTATAAAAACAACCTGTCTTCTTGGGGACGATTCAGAAAGAAAGAAAGAAAAGGATACCAGAGAAGGAACCGAGAGACAAAATGCAGTGCGCTGTGGCTGTAGCGAGCTCTCCCGTGTTCTCACCGTCCAGGGTTTCTTCAGTCTTCTGCAAATCATCGGTTTCGTCTCCCGACCTTCGGAAGCTTAATCTCCTCCGCTCTCCGCCACCGTTGACACCCTCATCGTCACTGTCGTTGCCGGCGTCTCCGAGGCTACACAAGCAGGAAATTGTGCACAAGGAATTTCAGGAGGGGTTGTCGGTCGCGCCAACTACGGCTTCGAAACGGAAGAGGCCGGCGAAGTTGAGTATTCCGATGATTCCGGCGTGTTGCTTCGCGCTTGATTCGCCGGCGAGAGTGGAGAGGTTGGATGAGGTGGAGGTTGAGGGGGAGGGATACTCGGTGTATTGTAAGAGAGGGAGGAGGGCTGCCATGGAGGATCGCTACTCGGCTGATGTTGATCTCGGAGGAGATTCTAAACAGGTAATTTTCCATTTATTTACCTAGAAAAATGATGTTTTTCTCCCTTTTTTTAAATTTTTTATTTTTTATATTTGAATTTGCTTCGTCCTGAGAATCAAATTCTGTAAATGAATACGGATTTATTGGAATCTTAGTTGAAGTTGAATTTCGGATGAAACCGAGCTAATTGAAATTGATTTAGGATGAAAACAATTTAACTAACCATGGAATAGGTGGAATTTCAATGGCATTAATTGGGGGATTCTGATGACAAATCATGGTTTCAAAGTTCAGGTTTTCCTATAGATACCTGTAGATTTTGAAGTCAATGGTTCAACAAGAGTTTGGGTGGTTGAAATTACATGGGAAATTAGTAAGGTGTTAAAAACTTGAAATTCAAGGCATGATGCTATAAAACTAAGAAACCCTCGTTGTATCTTATGGTGTAGAAAGCATAAGTTCATTTTTGTTGGAGAAGTAGCAAAGCTGTAGGGCATTACCTGTTCCTGAAGAATTTAGAATGATTCAAAGTTCAAAACATCAAATAATGTTATATGTGCTTTTATTTATGGATCATGTTTTAGAATGGTTCATTTTTTTAGTCCTTGGAGCTTGTCTTGACCATGTTCTGTAATTACAGGCTTTCTTTGGTGTTTTTGATGGGCATGGAGGAGCAAAAGCTGCTGATTTTGCAGCAAAGAACATTACTAAGAATGTGATGGCTGAAGTGACAAAGAAAGGGGATGAAGGAATCGAGGTGGCAATAAAAAATGGTTACCTGGCCACTGATGCAGAGTTTTTGAAGGAAGATGTTAGTGGTGGTTCTTGCTGTGTGACTGCATTGATTCGGGAAGGTGAACTTCATGTCTCAAATGCAGGTGATTGTCGTGCTGTTATGAGCAGAGGAGGAATTGCTGAAGCCCTCACATCTGATCACCGACCTTCAAGGGAAGATGAAATGGATAGGATTCAAACTCTGGTGAGCTGCTATTCTTTTTCCACTTGTGCTGGGATTTTAGTATAAATTGTTGCATTCAGACTGATGAATTTTTTTTCCATACCCCTTTTGTAGGGTGGATATGTGGACCGTTGCCATGGTGTTTGGAGAATACAGGGTTCTCTTGCTGTGTCAAGAGGAATTGGAGACAGAAATCTTAAACAATGGGTAACAGCAGAACCAGAGACAAAAAGTTTAAAGATAAAACCCGAATGCGAGTTCTTAATCCTAGCTTCTGATGGCCTATGGGACAAGGTAAATTACCCTAATCGAGTTCTTCTATTTGTCTTCTCCAAAAGTAGAGACTTATTCCATACTGAAATTTCAAGCCTTTGGCACTGAATGATGTAACCATTTTCCTCTTTTTCCAGGTTACAAATCAGGAAGCAGTAGATGTAGTCCGGCCTTTATGCATAGGAGTTGATAAGCCAGAGCCATTTTCTGCTTGTAAAAATCTTGCTCGCCTGGCAATAAGGGGAGGCTCCACGGATGATATAAGTGTGATGGTAATCCAGTTAAGTCACTTCCTTTCATGATTCATCCTAAGAGGAAGGAAATTCAGAGGAGGACAAGTTGATTTTGTTTTGCCTTGGAAGCTAGGAAGGTAGGAATTTTATTGATGTTCCTCGCCATCCTGGAGCTGTTACCAGTAACGGTAATGGTGGTGGTTTTGCAGCGATAATGACCATGTACTAACTGCCTTCGATTGTGAAATTGTCAGAGCCGCCATGGGTAGTTTATTGAAATAACTGTAAATCATCCCCATTCCAAGTGAATGGATTACTAGTGATTATTAACTTACCTAGAAACACTTATTGAATCAAATTTTGAATTTTTTGCATGATAAATGCTTGTGTATCCACCAGCGTGAATGTTGTTTTATAGTCATTTGTATTCTTTGCTTTTGATGTGCACTTTCTGTTTCTACCCTTCAGGCCATTGAATAGATTCAAGAAACAGAATTTGTTTGGATATGGCCACTAGAAGAAGAATTGGCTTTCTCTTGATTGATCGCTTTCTTGCTTTGACTTTAGGAGGAATCACTTGTTTACCACACATCGTTTATTTCGACGTATGCTTTTGTTTGGTAATCGGATAATTGGACTTGGTCAGTCTAGTTAGGCAGCTGGCCCATGGTCTACTTCGATGTTGGATACAGGGTGCCTAGAATGGAGAATCTAGATTTACTTGGTCAATCCATACAAAACCCAAAGTCCGAAAACCTATTCAAAATTTGTCTCCATGGTCAGTATTTTATAATTGGAGGGCATTTTTTTTTTCAATGACACTTTTTAAGTTAAAAGCATTTTTTAAAAATGTTACCAAACTGATCCTTAATTACCTTACCTATAAATCATTTGTATGTGATTCAATGTCATACTCATTCACACTCGTTTTCAATGTAACTATTCAAAGGGTCACAATGGGGCTTAACCATTCTATATTAGAGGTCCATACGAAGGCTTCACCTTCTTGGGCTTTCCATACCCATCCCGATATCATTTCTTCGATTGCCATTTTCACGGGGAGCAAAATTATTATATGCCTAACAATTTATCCTTCAATAGCTTCTATGTTTTGAATTCATAACCTTAACTCTAATACTAATTATTTTTAAATAGTAAAAAATTGACGTAATAGTCAAATATATTTTATCCAAATCATAGCAGCAGCATATTAGGAAAATGATAGTTGACGAGAAATAATGTTAATCCTTAGGAGAATGACAATTGAATAAATGCCCATAAGATAGATGTGTAATAGTGAAGATGGTTATGCCTCAAGACGAGTGTGTTATGTGGGATGATCATGTCTCACTGTGAGACTTCAGGTAGAAAATATGACTTCATGTACTTCAAAATGAAACCAAATTTCCAATTTTTTTTAGGACGGGTTCAACTAGGGGAAAAGAAAAGGACTGTATTTGAGAACAGTTGTTGATTTGATCCAAAATAAAGACAAACCTGCGATCTAATACGACAAAAGATTACATGCTTGCCCACTCACCAAAAGCCTACAAGTAGGCAAGTGGGAAATTGCGCAGTCAGATTTATCGTCCAGCACTATCCCTGAAGTACCAAAATTTTCCCACGCAAGTTGATGAAAGATCTTCGAAGAAATTCTCGCAGGAAAGCAACCTGACAATTATTCTTGGAATCTTTTATTTGGAGCCTAGCAGTGGATTATAGGTTTTGTGAGAACATGGATATGAACCGTTTTAGTGCATAACCTGGTTTGATTCTTAACTCTCAAGGATAATAAGAAAAGGAAAGGAAAAAAAAAATTAAAATAAATTATTATATAAACTATAATTATATTGAAATGTTTAGTTATATTATTTCAAAATAAAAGCAATGTATAAATATATTATTTTATAAACATTTTGTTTCCATGATCCATTTATTCAATTCAATAGTGTCAAGCAGTTGCATTGCCTTCGTTTTAATATTAAATTAAATCGTGGTAATATAATGTGTATAAATCATTAACGCAACATTTAATCAGATCAGATGTTTGATATAAATTAATATTAAATATCTATTTAGAAAATTCATATTTCTTATTAACGTAAATGATATTATTATTAAATATTACAAAATTATATCATGTCAATTTATTTAATAAAATAATTTCAATATATCTATTATTATTTATTTATTAATTTTGAAGTTTTTATTTGTCCAGTGATAATTTTTTATTAAAATTTTCTTGATATTTTTTCCAAATTTTTCATTGAGATAATATATATATATATATATATATATAGATATAATTATGACATTTTTTTTCCTACTTATTTTTCTTTCCCTTAAACTTTTATCAATATGCAAAATGCAGAAAACAAAAATCAATACAAATAAAAAAGAGAAAAAAATTAAAATTAATAAATTATTTTTATACATTTCATTAAACTCATTTATTTGTTTTCATATAAAAATTAAATAATTTGAAAATATACAAGTTTTTATTAATTGTTTTATTTCCTTCGTATTTTTTCATAATAAAATTAATTTTCTTAATAGTTTATTAAAAGAAATGAAAACAAACATAAACCAAGTTTTTTTACAAACTCTGTATGGTCTCGTTTCAAGTTTAAAGGGACCAAAGAATATGTAACAAACTTACAAGAGAGTGGCAGGTGGACCAAAAATGATGTACTAACGGACTTAAAAGATCTTGTGGGTCAAGCAACTACTTTTAAAGCCAAGTCATTATTATTTTTTTAAAAAAAAAACTAATTTATTTATTTATTTTTATTTTATTTCTGTGGCTTCGTGATGAATTATTATTATTAAATATACTAACAAAATTATACTTATATATATATATATATATATATATATATATATATATATATATTTATATTTATATAATTTTAAAATAATAATTTTATTTACAATTTCATTTAAAGCAATGTTTTATAAATGAAAAAATTAAATATTTTTACTAAAATTCTCATTTTCCTTTTTTGAATACCTTAATAGATGTATACATATAAAAATTAATTATAAGGATCTATATTTTATATTTTAATTGATAATAAATTATAATATTTTAAATTTAGTTTATTCTTATGTCATGTTAAATTATTAATTTTTAAGTATTATTTTAATTACATAAAATAGGAATAAGCATGTATAATGAACAATGATAAATAAAAAATAATAATTTAAATTTCGTGAAGTATAGTCTCCTTATTTTTGAATAAATAAAATTATAAAATAAAAAATATGCAAATATTTTTATTTATTAAAAAGCAAGCTTATAATAAATACAACCATGTACACACCATGCACCTAGTGTTTCGCCCATCCACGAGCAACAGAGGTTACAAGGGTCCGAAGTCGGCGCCCGGGTCCGGACCACGAACCCGGTGTCTATAAAAGCCAAACCACCACCAGATGCGCCCAAGCCACTGAGCCACTTTTTCTTTTTCTTTTCATTACTTCCATTTTTCTTTAGATGAGATCTGTGCCTATTCTCGTTTTGATTCCTTTCATTCTCTCTATTCATTTCTCCTAGAATTACCCAACTCCTTCGCTCCATCTCTCTCTCGTGGAGGGTTCAAGGTTTTCTTCGCTGCTTCAGATCTTGCAGCGGCTCGAATCCTCACCGACATTGGAGCGCTCTCACCTCTCAATTCTCGATTCAATCGCATCTCCGCATCGGATTTCGGTTCTGAATCGTCGATCTAGCCGCCATGGCTGCCGCAAACGCCCCTATCACCATGAAGGAGGTTCTGACGGTGAGTCTCTTCGCTCTCTCTTGTGCACTCTCAGCTCAATTCACGGTTGCGGATCACGTTCTCAACTGAATCGACCTCTTTTTTTTTTGAGATTTCTGAAGTTTTTGTTCTTTAGTTCGTGACGGAGTTTGTATGGATCTGATCTGTTGAGTATTTGTTTGGATCTATGCGCTGATGGTTTTACGTGCTAAAAATCTTGCATTTGTGTTGTGGTTTGGAGAAATGGAATTGAATGTTGGGATTGTTTGATTTGATGTACTTGCAGTTGCCGAGTTTGGGAATTAGTCCTCAGTTTATAACGTTTACACATGTCACGATGGAATCTGATAAGTATCTATGCGTTCGGGAGACGGCTCCACAGAACAGTGTTGTAATCATTGATATGAATATGCCAATGCAGCCTTTGAGAAGGCCGATCACTGCGGACTCGGCGCTAATGAATCCCAATACCAGAATTCTTGCATTGAAAGGTGAGGGATATGGTGATCATTTGGCCATCATATTTATTTTTTGATTGGAAATACTTATTATTAACATCAGATTTGATTCCATTTGTGCTTATTAGAAAGAAGATATCCAACTACTGTTTATTGTCCACTTTGTTTATACACGGCCCATAAAATGGGATCATTGATGTAATGGAACAATTTATTATCAAATCTAGTGTACTTATATGTTTAAAGTATTTGCTTCCCACTTTATCATAAGTTTAAATTGAGGTTTGTACTTCATAGTGTTATTTCTTATAACCAATAGTGGAGATCTGCAATCTTCAGTTTCAATATGGGATCTAGGCTGTGATGAGCTCTCTGCTCTAGGACTTTGAATTAGGCAACTCGGAAAATTTCTCCTTATAATGTTTATTATATTTCCTCTTTACTAGGCAAGCATAGGAGATAATAAATTCAAATTCAATAGAATGTTTTTTTTTCCCATTTTGCTTTTCTTTTATTTCATTGTGAAGTGTATCCCAGAGGTTCAAGTGGCCATAGCACCTCAAGAGCCCAGTGGAAATGTGCAGTCAAAGATTGTGCTTTTTCATGGTTAATTTATATCCTAACACGTTTTGAAAGGAACTAGGAATCCCATGCACATTGAAGTTCTCTTTTATAATCCTCATCTATTTGTTAAAGAGGGACCTGATCTTGAATCTCAAGTGTACTGACAATATAATCAACTAATAAGTGTACCCCATCATTCAAAATTCTAGAGTTGTTATGCTTTCTCCAAGCTACCATGTCAACCAATGTTCTAGGTAACTTCATTATAATATAATAAACAAATAAAATAATTGGAATAACAACTTACATTGCTGATTATTTATGTTAGAGAGGTGATGCAATCTTATTCCAAAGAGTGAAGGTCTAAGGTGATTTTGATTGTTTTTATGTTGCTCTTTTGGATAAATTTTCTTCACAAAGTTGTATTTGTATGATTTCATAAATTTTGTCAGTGCATGTTCCACTCAGTAAGTAGTGGTGGCTTTTCCCAATGCTATTGTTAATTCAATCATTCTTTGAGTTTGTTGTTATCCCTTGATTTATGTGCTAGTGATGGTTGTTGTGATGAAGGTTTTCTAAGTGATTTCTTGTTTTCTTTTGTTTCTTTGTTGTTCATGATTTCAAATTTGCTTATCCTACTGATTGTCTCATACAGTTTGACATCTTTCCCTAAAAACAGAGTTCATATTTAGCATTCATGGGGGAAAAATCATGGTTTTATACAGTACTCAGGGTGTGCCCTTCCCTTTGGATTAGTGGTTTTTAATGAAATCTTCATATGCCTTTTTGGAAAAAGGCATGGCTCTATATTGTCATTTAGTAGTTTCATTGGTGGTCTATGTGTCAATTTCAAAGTTATTTGTTTTTCATATACTTTCTGGCTCATGAGTTTAAACATTCTTTTGAAGCTCAACTTCCGGGAACCACCCAGGATCACTTGCAAATATTTAATATTGAGATGAAAGCCAAAATGAAATCATATCAAATGCCTGAGCAGGTGAGAACTTTGTTCTTTAGCATTTCTGTTACATTTCTTGAGCTATTTTGACATCCTACATTGTTAACATTGCTATTACAGTTAGCTTAACTATGCCTTGTTGTTTAAAATAGATTGTTTTCTGGAAGTGGATTACCCCAAAGATGCTGGGCCTGGTCACGCAGACCTCAGTATATCATTGGTCAATCGAAGGTAAGATGCCTTTCTTTGGCCTGAACAAGGGTGGCATTTCCCATTCTTTGGGAGTTGAACATTTTTATTTCATGGGTTGATTCATGTTTATGGTATATTTTCACTTGGTGTCTTTTGGATTTGTTGTTTCCAATGGTTTTGTTGTCTCTCTCATTTAGGTGATTCTGAACCTGTAAAAATGTTTGAGAGGACTGCTAATCTGGTAAACAATCAGATAATTAACTATCGATGTGATCCATCTGAAAAGTGGTTGGTTTTGATTGGAATTGCTCCGGGTTCACCTGAGGTATGCAATTATTTTAGTTCTGTCTTGTGCCAAGTGCTTCAAATTATTTTTTTGGACAAGCAAATGGAATAATGTGTACAAAAACTCACTAGCTGATTCATGTTATGCTCTCATATGCTTTAGTATAAGGTTTGATGCTTCTTATTTGGATCAATTCAATAAAGTTGTGAGTCCAATGATTACCCATAAGTGAGATAAATGCTGGGCTACCAGGGTTTGTATGTTCAGTGGCTCCTTGTTGAGTTTATGTTGTTGGTTGTTTCTTGAAAATGTTTATTCTGGTGGTTGCAGTCTGATCCGCTGCTCTGGCTCGGCCCTCAAGTAATGCCCATGTATGATTAAATTATTTCTTTCCATGATTGATATGATATATGGAGCCTTTAGATGTGTCTGCATAATTGGTATGACTGGTTGGCTGAGCCATGAGATCAGGAGTGTCTAAACCCTGTTGGGAAATCTGCAGAACTGGGTTCAAATTATTATATCTGAATGATGCATGCCAATTAAAACCCCTTTGGGGTTATGTTGGATTTGATACAAGTGCTTTGGTGATTAAAATCATTTGGCTGCAGGAGAGCTGATGAATTCAACTAGATGAGCTGGAATATTTTCTCAGCCCTGTTTTAACACTGGACCATCTCTGAACATTTGTCTTGTTGCACAATTGAATAGAAGCAAATTAGATTTGATCAATCTGTTAAAATGTATTCAGAAAGTGTCACCTTAACACTATGCCACCCTGTGCTTCCATTAGACAAGGAAATGGACCTTGTTCCACTTTGTTGCAGAAAATGCACTTTTTTCCATGGCAAAATGAAACTGTGAAAGAAATTTCCCAGTTTCCATGACTTCCCATGTTCAAGTTTCTAGATCATTGTGTGCTGTGCCGGATCAATCATGAAAATGCTGATTAATGTGATTAGTGAACAATGATAAAAGAATATGATTTAACGAAGTTCAGTCGCTATAGTGCACTATAGATTGTATTGCATAGGTACCAAATCTGTTGTAAAGATCTGAATCTAGATACACAAATTCCTTGTGGTTATCTTGGTTCAACACAGTAACATTGATGATGAGATGGTAGTGAGGGGGAAAGGTAGTTAGAAGCAATTCAAGTTATTTGAATCATCTGAAGGAGAGTATGTTTTTGGTTTCTACAGTTTGAAGTCAATATAAAGGTTGGCAACTTTGGTAGCTGGCAACTTGATTTTTTCTTTTTTTGATAATGAAATTTATAAGAATTTATAGTACTTGGACAATTACAACAGCTGTTTTTCAGTTCTTGAGCATGTTACGGTGGATTCTATGCCCTCAATGCACTTTGATGAGTTTCTTGATGGACTGTTGGCCCACACGACTCCTAAAGACAAGGAGGTGGGTGGCCATGTTTCCAAGAGTCCTGCCCATCTACAAATTAGGCTCTTCAAGTTTAAGCGGCCTTGTGTAAGTGGTGTTGGTGTTTTGCTAGTGAAAGAGATTTGTTGTGGAAGAAAATCATATGGGGAAGGTTTGGGGAGGAGGAAGGAGGATGGAAGTCAGGAGTGGTGAGAGATTCCTATGGGGTTGGGGTATGGAAAGAGATTGGGAAGCAATGGGAGCCTTTTAATTCAATGATTTCCTTTGCAGTAGGTAATGAGAGGAGGGTGAAGTTTTGAAAAGACAGGTAGTGTAGTGAGGAGCCCTTATGTGAGACTTTTCTGTTCTTGTTTGCCGTATTTGACTCTAAAGAGGCATTAGTAGCTCATTTGTGGGAACATTAAGTAGGAAATTGGAACTTCCAATTTTGTTAGGAACTTGAATGATTGAGAGTTGGGTATCATGGAGTGTTTTCTTTCTAAACTCCAGGGACATTCAGTGAATAGGGAGTAAGAGGATAAAGTAGTTTGGAAATGCGATAGTAAAGGGGGGTTTTCTTTGTAAGGGGGCTTTATTATTTGTTGTAGATTGATGGTACTATCCTTTCCCCCCTAAAGATAGTTTGAAACCCTTGGATTCCTTCAAAGGTGAGTTTTTTCACTTGGGAGGCTTGTCGGGGGATGGTTTTGATGGTGGATTAGTTTCAAAGAAGAGGGTGGATTTTGGCTAATAGATGTACATTATGCAAAGAGGAGCAGAGTCCATTGATCAATTTCTTTTTCATTGTGACAAGGTGAGGTTATTATGGTTGCTGATGTTCTCCATTTTTGGCGTTCGGTGGGTTATTTCTAAGTCAGTTAGGGAGACCCTCTTAGGATGACATGATTCTTTTATAGAGAGAAGGTGTATTAAGGCTTGGAGAGTTGCTCATTCTTGCATTTTCTAGATGTTCTAGAAGGAAAGAAATATGAGATGCTTTGATAGTGAAGAATTGTTTGATTAAAGGCTAAAAAATATATTTCTAAACAATTTCTCTGCGTGGGTTAAGGTGTATATAGGTGGTGGTTATACACATTTAATTGATTTTATAGATTGGTTGGGTCTTGGTTGAGGGAGTATTTTTTGCACCCTCTTTTTTGTGTTTTGCTTGATACTCTTTGTATAAAACTTGTATACTCTTGTGCATTTTTTGCCTTTTTTATTAATACAATCTCTTACTTATTAAAAAAATAAAATAAAAAATTCAAAGCGGGCTTGTGCTTAATAGGCCAACCTAGTTCATCAGGTTTTGCCAAAGGGTTTTTATTGCGTTGTCCCAAAGCATTTAAGTTGAACCCCAGGTCAAAAAGGAGCTTTGGGGGGCTGGCAAACAGCGGACCAAGGGCTAACACTTCTCACAAGCTTAACAAGGTCAAGGAGTGTTTCCAACACTCTTAGTCCAATAGAGAGAATGACAGCAACAACAAGGTTTTTGTCGATCCCTTATACAAGGGTAGTTTTAGGGTTCAAAGGAGAGTGTTTTGGGAGTTGATGACACTCTTTTGGTAGAAGTACTAGGGTTCGAAGGTAGGAGAGTCTCTTTTCTTTAGGGAGGGTTGTCCCCTTCTTCCTTTGAGGTTTCATCGATTGGGATGCTAGCTGATGGTGATAGGCCTTTGAATTAACTCTTAGTAAACGGTCGTGGCTGGGAGAAGAAGTCTCAGTTGAAAGAGGGGCTTCCTAGTGGGTCTTTGGGAGGAGAAAATTGATTGCTTAAAATGCTGTTCAAAGATGGTTCTTTGCTGGGGTTTCTCAAGAACATTGTGGAAGACCCTTTTTGTAAGGATGTTGTTGTCAGATCTGAGGAGTCGGAGTCTTCCAAATTGAAGTCAACTTGCTGTTTGACGAGAGAGGTGCATCCTTCAAATGGCCTCTTTAATACGTCGACTATTTTCAATAGCTATGTGGAGATGCCATTGGTGGGTTTTGGGAAGGAGATTATCTTCCTTTTGAGGAAGATGAATGCAAGGAGAGGGAATGGTGTCTTTTTTGGGCGGCTTTAACACGAGCAAGAAACGTAGAAAGGTGTGGAAGGCAGCCCCTTTGTGTCTTTTTTGGCTGGTTTGGAAGGAAAGAAATAGGATTGCATTTGATAATGAGAAGCTTTCAATTCATAGGTTGAAAAATTCTTTTGTATGTAATCTTTGGATGTGGACTAAGTCGGTTGTAAATGAAGGCCCTCTTCCTTTATTCTGTTTTTTTTTATTGGCTAGGTGCTAGTTGAGGGCTGGTGATTTTTGTATCCCCTCTTCTTTTGTTTGTGCCTTTTGGCGCCTCTTGTATACCCCCTGTATGCTTTTGGGTCAGCCTTAAGGTGCCATTTTTCTAATATATTTCATTCTGTGTGTTTACCTATCAAAAAAATAAAAAAAAAATGGTGTCAAGGCTTCGTGGGGCAAGAGGAAACCAAACTCGTCTTCCCGTTTTGAGAGGGAGATCTAGAAGTTGGAGTGTTCGGTTAACTGCAATAGGTCTCCTATGATAGTTAGGAGCAGGGGGGGACCCGGGGAGGAGTAATGGGGATCAAGATCTTGTTCAGTGAGGATTTCAAGTTGAGTCATTTTTTGATGTGGTAAGCAGTGGGTGCTTCAGAGTAGGCTGGGAAAAACTTGAGGAGGATTTCCCATGTTGTTCTCTTTGCTTTCATTTTGCCTTTGGGCGCTTTTTGTATACTACATGTGTGCGTTATTGCACTCGTTCCTTGTGTTTTTAATATATTCTCGTATTTTACCTATCAAATAAATAAAAGACAATTACAATGCTAGTTTGGGTGCAAACGTTCATGGATATTCTTATGCTTTTACTAGTCTTTTGGCTAAAATCAGGTGTATTCATTGATATTCTTTATTTTGATAAGAGTTGAATATTCATTTGTTTGCTGTTTGCTTGCAAAAGTTCATGGATATTCTTATGCTTTTACTAGCCTTTTGGCTAAAATCAGGTGTATTCATTGATATTCTTTATTTTGACAAGAGTTGAATATTCATTTGTTTGCTGTTTGCTTGGTTTCACATGCATCCACTTCTATTTTCAGTTATTTATTTAGCTTTTTTTGCTCATTAACTTGCTGGAATTGTCTTGTTGTTTTACTTGGTTGTTGGGAAATCTTTCTCCTCAGTTTTTTCAGAGATTTCCTGGTGTTCTGATTTTAATTTCCACATCCTATTTATGCTTACAGAGGCCACAGCTTGTCAAAGGGAATATGCAGCTTTTCTCTGTTGAACAGCATCGTAGTCAAGCTCTTGAAGCTCATGCTGCATCATTCGCCACGTTTAAAGTGCGATGATTTCCTTTCACTTTTTCCTTGTGGTCTCACATTAGATATAAAGATGATGTCCCTTTTTATGAATATTTTACTATAGCCATTTTTATGACTTACACAGGTTCCAGGGAATGATCAACCTTGTACACTCATTGGTTTTGCCACAAAGTCCTTTAATGCTGGACAGATTGTCTCAAAGCTACATGTCATTGAACTTGGATCCAACCCAGGTCGACTTACCTTTTATCTGATGTATTTTTGTCTGCTTTTGTCATTATCCCCCCCCTTCCCCTCCCCTGGGGACCTGAATTGTCTGTCACTGTTTCATGTTATTCAAGCTGAAGGCTTTATTTTCATTTTATTTGAAAAGAAACTTGTGATTTTTACATTATTTCCATGTCTTTACAGTATAATGTAATTAGGATGGTGGGTTTGTATTTGGAAGAAGTGCCAATGGATTCAATTTGTGGACTAAATGGATGGAAGTTATCAAAACTAGAGGTTCTTCATTTTTTCTTTAACACATAGCAATGGTTAATAAGAAACACATTAACAAATGTAACCTTACTATTTGTGGTATCTCAGTGTGGAATGATGGTTTATATCCAGCTTGGGAGCAGGGCAACAAGTGGGTCTCTTGGTCTGAAAATCAGTAGAGAAGTTTCGTAAGATTGGACCAAGTGCCAATCTAATGGCACAAATTGAGTTGAGTATAAATTTGATGACAAAGAATTGGCTTCTTTTTCTTTTTGGAGTGTGTTAAGGGTTTATTGGTGCTAGTTCAGCTGGATAGCCGAAAACTCTAAAAAAATTCTAGAAAATATTGTTGTTTAGTATTTCCAGTTGGGTTTCTATTTCGAAAATTAATTGTGAATTTAGGGGAGTTGGAAGTAGATTGGTGATGGAAAAAGTTGTGTGTCAAATTTCATGAATTTTGGTGTTTTGGAAATTTGTGAAATCAAAGAACCCTGATTGATACCCCATTGGACGTGTGCTGGTGCCAGATGTGGTTGTCATGCTTTTAGTCATGCAAATGATTTTGATTTTGTTCTAAAATCTCAATATGGACTGGGATTATGACAAGTTGCTGTCTCCTGAAGCAGTATTCTAATTTGATCATTGCATCATAAGTTTGAACTAGTGTTAACTCCTGCTGGGATATGGGATTGATGTTTGCCTCAACTACATTTATGATGATGACTCACTACTCTTGGTGGAATCATTATGTTACCTTTTATTTTGTTTTGAATTCTGTTCTTATGTTTATTCCTGTTCTAACTTCAATAATTTCTTAGCAGGGAAACCAGGATTTACAAAGAAACAGGCTGATCTTTTCTTTCCTCCAGATTTTGCTGATGATTTTCCAGTTGCAATGCAGGTATTTTCTATGTTAATTTTTGAACCCTGTCCTGGCTCAATTCTGTATGAGTACTAAGTTACAAAGTTTCTTATGTGGCAGATATCGCACAAATATGGCTTGATATATGTGATTACCAAGCTTGGATTGCTGTTTGTGTATGACCTGGAGTCGGCTTCTGCAGTATACAGAAACAGGATTAGTCCAGATCCAATATTTTTGACTGCTGAAGCTACATCTATTGGAGGTTTTTATGCCATCAATAGGCGAGGGCAGGTGTTACTTGCTACTGTAAATGAGGCAGCAATTGTGCCTTTCGTCAGTGGCCAAGTATGTTTCTGAGCTGATTTCCTTTGTGGCATGTCAGAAAATTATCTTCTGTGCTTATGGATGTTATCTGATTCTTATTGTAGTTGAACAACTTGGAGCTAGCTGTCAATCTCGCAAAAAGGGGAAATCTCCCTGGTGCAGAGAACTTGGTAATTTTTTTTGCATTTGTTTCTGTCTGTGATCAATCTAAGGATTCTACTCATTGATATAATTCCTAGTGTTTTCAAAGAAGTTTCAAAAAATGTTATTTGTACATGAAGTAGCTAAGCATTCAAGTTGAGTTTTGTGATGTCACAAACCTCTTTAGATGTTGCCAGTTACGAGGTAAGTACCAGTTGCAAGGATTGTTTTTGGGCTCCACATCATTGAAAATCATTTCAATATTCTTAATTTTCCAGTGCATATTTGTTTAACTTTTATGCATAGAATCATGTTTCATATAGTCATGGTGGAAATTTATACTGTTAAATCATTATGTAGTCTTTGCATATTTGGAATCTGATAGCCTGCCATTTCTATATCAGGTTGTCCAGCGTTTCCAAGAATTGTTTGCTCAGACAAAGTATAAGGAGGCTGCTGAGCTTGCTGCTGAATCTCCACAAGGAATTCTCCGTACACCGGACACAGTTGCCAAATTTCAGGTGTCTATTTTGTTAACTATTTCACATGTTCCCCACAGTGCTTAATGTTATTCTGTTGATTGATTTCTTTGCAACTGGACTCCTGTAAGGAAGGATGGGAATGCTGATAGTTTTGACCACAGCTGCTGATATGGTCTGCATTTTAGTTCTAACCTTTTATAACAGGCCATACTTGTATAAGATCAATCCTGTTTAGAATACAATATCAAGGTCTCAAATACCAAAAACATGTGAGGCTTTATAAAAATGTAGTTTAGTGGGCGAAGTGGGCCTGAACGACCTTAGTGGATTGGATTGATGAAGATCAAATCTGGCTTTGTACAAAATAGGAGTGTCTGCTTTCCTGTTTTCTACTGATATGAAGCACCCCATCTATCCTAGCCAGGATGAAATAAAATTGAAAGTAATGGTTTTGGTCTTTCTTTTCTCTTTTTCCACCTTTCTTTCTTCCTTTATTTTTTATTTTTTTAAAAAACCATTCCCTGGAATTTTGGGGTGGGAAAGATGCTAACCACTTTGTCTTCTTCTGGTGTCTAATTTTTGCAGAGTGTTCCTATGCAATCTGGGCAGACTCCACCTTTGCTACAGTACTTTGGAACACTTCTAACTAGAGGAAAGCTCAATGCATTTGAGTCATTGGAATTATCACGCCTGGTTGTGAATCAGAACAAGAAGAATCTTTTGGAGAATTGGTTAGCAGAGGACAAGCTGGAGTGCAGTGAGGAACTTGGGGATCTAGTGAAGGTTTGAAATGCAATTGGAGATGATTATTTTTTGTCCACTTAAGACAATTCTTGTTGGGATGCTAATTTGAGTTTATTTTATTATTTTTATCCTGCTAATTTAAATGATTTTTTTTTTTAAATATAATTTTGACATTGAAAACCATGTTTTTTTTGTAGACTGTGGATACTGACCTTGCACTCAAAATATATATTAAAGCGAGAGCAACTCCGAAAGTTGTTGCAGCCTTTGCTGAGCGTCGGGAGTTTGACAAAATTCTGATATACTCAAAGCAGGTGAATAGCATGATCTAGGTTTTCGTTGCCTCTTAAACAAAATATATGTTTTTTTTCTTTTTCCTGTAAAATTTGTTTCTTATCTGTTACTACTTTTTTTATCAGTAATATTTTATTATTGAATTATGGGCATTTAGAGTAACTGTGTTTTCTTCGTCGCTGTAGGTTGGGTATACTCCTGATTATTTGTTCCTTCTGCAAACCATTCTTCGATCAGATCCTCAGGTATGCAAGCCTTTTTCTAGTGTTTGCAGATTTTCCTTTTATGAAATTGTTCCAGAAAGGATCAGCTTAAATTTCAAATTGGATAAAATTTTCCTGAGTGGAGGCATTTATTTTTGGGTTGCAGGGAGCTGTAAATTTTGCGCTAATGATGTCTCAAATGGAGGGAGGTTGTCCCATTGATTTTAATACGATAACTGATCTCTTTCTTCAGGTTTGTTATGTGACTGCTGCCTCTATTAATTGAATATATAATATCATAATCACTGATCTTACATTTTTTGGTAACCAATCTTGTATCTTTCCACACCGCAAGTCATGCTGATGCTTCTTTGAAGCTTTTGTTCCTTTTTGTGACATGCTTCATAGGACTGAACAGTATTGGGCATCGTTGCAATTTGCAAGATGCCAAATTACCAATTAAGCTTAAGTCTTTATTATTGTATTCTTCAGAGGAACTTGATACGTGAAGCAACAGCATTTTTGTTAGATGTTTTGAAGCCAAATTTACCTGAGCATGGTTTCCTGCAAACAAAGGTTACTTTTTTCCTCTGATGCAATTTTATTTTCACTATTCATCATTTTTTTTTCAGTTCCATAACATTTCTTGTTTTACAGGTCCTGGAAATCAATCTGGTAACTTACCCAAATGTTGCAGATGCTATATTAGCAAATGGGATGTTTAGCCATTATGATCGTCCACGGATTGCCCAGCTTTGTGAAAAAGCTGGTCTTTATGTGCGAGCCCTTCAGGTGAAATTGGTTCTTGCAATTCATTTTATTTTATTTTTTACCTTTTTTATTGTTACATGAAATTAATTATACGTCTTGGTTAAAACACTTATATTTTGTGCAGCATTATACTGAGTTGCCAGATATAAAACGCGTCATTGTGAATACACATGCAATTGAGCCACAGGTTTTTATACTTCAACTGTGTTTCTTGGTTCACTAGGAGGTTGTAAACTTGCTATTGAATACGTGGTTCTCTTCAGGCACTTGTAGAGTTCTTTGGTACGCTTTCACGAGAATGGGCTTTGGAGTGCATGAAGGACCTTCTTCTGGTCAATCTAAGAGGCAACCTTCAGATAATTGTTCAGGTACCCATCATTGTCTTCTGATGGATGATCCAGATCGACTTGTAAACTTATTTCTTGCTTTCGCTAATATTGGTCTGTGCAGACTGCCAAAGAATATTCTGAGCAATTGGGTGTTGATCAATGCGTAAAACTCTTTGAGCAATTTAAATCATACGAAGGATTGTACTTTTTTCTGGGTTCTTATTTGAGCTCAAGGTAATTTGTTTAGTAAGGAAGAACTTTGCTTTCTTTAGGTGCGGTACATCCAACTTATTTTGTGATTTTCATATCGTTTTCTTTTGGTTCATGGAACAGTGAGGATCCTGACATTCACTTCAAGTATATTGAAGCTGCTGCTAAAACTGGACAAATTAAGGAGGTTGAGCGTGTGACTCGAGAATCAAACTTCTATGATGCTGAAAAAACAAAGAACTTCCTAATGGAAGCCAAGCTTCCAGATGCACGGCCGCTGATTAATGTGTGTGACCGTTTTGGTTTTGTCCCAGATCTCACACATTACCTATACACGAACAACATGCTTCGATATATTGAAGGTTATGTTCAAAAGGTGTGAGTTCCTTCTAGAATTCTAGAATTTTGGATCCCCTTTGGGTCATGATGAACTCCTGTGGATGCTTCAATGCCCTAATTAATTTTAGTCTTCAATTATTTGATTAAATTAATTGCTTTTGCTTCTCTTGATAGGTGAACCCTAGTAATGCACCTTTAGTTGTGGGGCAGCTGCTAGATGATGAATGTCCAGAAGATTTCATTAAAGGTCTAATTCTTTCTGTCCGGTCGCTGCTTCCTGTTGAGCCCCTTGTGGATGAATGTGAGAAGAGGTGATGTGTCCCTACCATATGCCCTGTTCGGGTTCACTTTCTTTTTACTTCAATTGCTTATGCTTTGCATGTGGTTTTCAGAAATCGACTCCGTTTACTCACTCAGTTCTTGGAGCATCTTGTGAGTGAGGGAAGCCAAGATGTGCATGTCCATAATGCTCTGGGTAAAATCATTATAGACAGCAACAATAATCCAGAGCACTTCCTCACTACCAACCCATACTATGATTCTCGTGTTGTGGGTAAATATTGTGAAAAGCGTGATCCCACCCTCGCAGTTGTTGCTTACCGGAGAGGACAATGTGACGAAGAACTTATAAATGTCACAAATAAGAACTCTTTGTTCAAACTGCAAGCCAGGTTTGTGACTTGTTTACTTCCCGATATATTATCATATGCATGGATTCATTTGGTACATGGACGCTACTTACACATACTTCCATTTCAGATATGTAGTTGAAAGGATGGATTCTGATCTCTGGGAGAAAGTTCTTGACCCTGATAATGATTATAGAAGACAGCTCATTGATCAAGTAGTATCTACTGCTTTGCCAGAAAGCAAGAGTCCAGAACAAGTTTCTGCGGCTGTTAAGGCTTTCATGACAGCTGATCTACCCCACGAGCTAATTGAGCTTCTTGAAAAGATTGTGCTTCAAAACTCTGCATTCAGTGGGAACTTTAATCTGCAGAACCTTCTTATCTTGACAGCCATTAAAGCAGATCCATCTAGAGTGATGGATTACATTAACAGGCTGGATAACTTTGATGGTCCTGCCGTTGGTGAAGTTGCAGTGGAAGCCCAACTGTTTGAAGAAGCATTTGCAATTTTCAAGAAGTTCAACTTGAATGTCCAAGCTGTCAATGTGTTACTGGATAATATCCAAAGCATTGAGCGTGCTGTGGAGTTTGCATTCCGTGTTGAAGAAGATGCTGTTTGGAGCCAGGTGGCCAAGGCTCAACTAAGGGAGGGGTTGGTTAGTGATGCAATTGAGTCATTTATTCGTGCAGATGATGCCACCCAGTTCCTAGATGTTATTCGTGCTGCTGAAGATGCAAATGTTTACCATGACTTAGTGAGGTACCTTTTGATGGTTAGACAGAAGGCAAAAGAGCCCAAAGTGGACAGTGAGCTCATTTATGCTTATGCGAAGATTGATCGGCTGGGTGAAATTGAAGAATTCATTCTCATGCCAAATGTTGCTAATCTCCAAAATGTTGGTGATCGGTTGTATGATGAAGCCCTATACGAGGCTGCAAAAATAATATTTGCTTTTATTTCTAATTGGGCCAAGTTGGCCTGCACACTTGTGAAGTTGAGACAGTTCCAAGGTGCTGTTGATGCAGCACGGAAGGCTAACAGCTCAAAGACATGGAAGGAGGTTTGCTTTGCTTGTGTTGATGCAGAAGAGTTCCGCTTAGCTCAGATATGTGGTCTCAACATTATTATACAGGTAATGTATTGTTTTTTAAGGGTAGGGTGGGATGATAACATCATAAAAATGGATTGTTGTTTCAAAATTTCCTTCTGTATGAGCTTCCAAGCCTAATGTTTTCGCTTTTTTATTATCAGGTCTAATTTCCTAGTGTATTGATTTGAATTTTGTAGGTCGATGATTTGGAGGAGGTCAGTGATTATTACCAGAATAGAGGATGCTTCAATGAGCTAATATCACTCATGGAGAGTGGTCTGGGCTTGGAGCGTGCACATATGGGCATTTTTACTGAGTTGGGTGTCCTGTATGCTCGATATCGTCCTGAGAAGCTTATGGAACACATCAAACTGTTTTCAACCCGTCTCAACATTCCCAAGCTTATACGGGCTTGTGATGAACAGCAGCACTGGAAGGAACTCACTTACTTGTATATCCAATATGATGAGTTTGACAATGCTGCAACCACTATAATGAACCATTCTCCTGATGCATGGGACCACATGCAGTTTAAAGATGTTGCAGTCAAAGTTGCTAATGTGGAGCTCTATTACAAGGCCGTGCACTTTTACTTGCAAGAGCATCCTGATCTCATTAATGATCTTCTAAATGTGCTTGCACTTCGAGTAGACCATACTCGTGTGGTTGACATAATGCGGAAGGTTTTTGTTTGTGCTGGCTTTTTTGTTTCCTTTCTTCTTCTTCTGAAGTATGTTACTTGTTTCCTTGACTCTTCTAGACGTTTATGTACTCTTTTGGTTATGCGTTTTTTGTTGGATTCCAGGCAGGTCACCTTCATCTTGTGAAGCCATATATGGTTGCAGTTCAGAGTAACAATGTTTCTGCTGTGAATGAGGCTTTGAATGGGATTTATGTTGAGGAGGAAGACTATGACAGACTGCGTGAATCAATTGATATGCATGATAACTTTGATCAGATTGGCCTTGCACAGAAGGTGGAGTATAATTTCTTTAGGTGCAATTGTTTTTCTTTGTGGTTCTATGCACTGGTTGATTTCATAAGCCTTGTTGGTATGTGTTTGAGCAGATTGAGAAACACGAGCTTCTTGAGATGAGACGTGTTGCTGCTTATATTTACAAGAAAGCAGGCAGATGGAAGCAATCAATTGCATTGTCGAAGAAAGACAACCTGTACAAAGACGCGATGGAGACTGCCTCGCAATCTGGTGACCGTGAACTTGCAGAGGAGTTGCTTGTTTATTTCATTGAGAAGGTACCCAGAATGCTAGAGCAATCTGAAGACATCTCTTTAACTAAAGCCATAGTCTTCCACAATATAAAATCAATCACACACCTTCATGCACTAGCATAACCGACAGGGTTTAAATCTTATTGGACCTGGAAACTCCATTCAAAATATCCATGCATCTTATGATTTACTTGCACTAAACTTCTTGTAAATTTAGTTTAATGTTGACTTAACCACTGTTGTATAAAACATAAAGCAGTTGAATCTCCTTTTTGATTTTCCTTTTTTCCTTTTTTCCTTTTTTCTGGTCCTTTTGTGGTGTTTCCACCCTTGTTGTCAATGCCTCTGGATTTTCCAGTTCTTAAACATCCTCACTTAGATCTTATGTATCTTGTGAGGTTAAGGTTTTCATTCTATTTGGTCTTTTATCCATTGGGTTACACCCTTCTTCATTAATGTGGGCATGGTTCTAATATCTTTTTGTTGAATTTCTGTGGTATGGTGCTTATTTTTATTATTTTAAGTCTAATTTATATTGATGTACTTTTGCAGGGAAAGAAAGAATGCTTTGCATCTTGCCTCTTTGTGTGCTACGACTTAATTCGTCCAGACATTGCTCTTGAACTTGCCTGGATTAACAATATGGTTGACTTTGCCTTGCCATATCTGTTGCAGGTGATCTGTTTGCTTCTTCCCTTGTCATTCTCATATATTAGGAATTTTAGGAGGGAAATTAGCTTGCGACTTTCCCAGCCTGTGGGCCTTTTTTAGAGCTGAGATGATGAGCTTGCAGCTCGAGCAACCAGATTTACACTTGTTTACCTTCCACCACTCCACACCCTTTGAAAGTTGTACTGGGGGTTTGATTTACTTATCTTGGTCCAGTAGTGTTTGGTCAGATACATTAGATTTTGAGACTTGGGTTTTGCATTCTATGTCCTAGCTACTTATTTGGGCATCATCTCTGAATTGTTAGCCTGCATCGTAGCGAGTGGAGCTTGATTAATTAATGAACCATTCTTCTTGATTTTATTTTGTGGTCACTTTCTAATCTTTCCCTTTCTTTCAGTTTATCCGCGAGTACGCAGGCAAAGTTGATGAACTTGTTAAGGACAAGCTGGAAGCTCTTAATGAAGTTAAGGCTAAAGAGAAGGAAGAGAAGGATGTAATCGCCCAGCAGGTATTTTGCTTTGAAAATCAATTTCTTTGTTTTCCTTTGTGGTTCTCTAATGCATACCAGTAATCTAGTCCTTGTTCGACCTTTGCTTAGAATATTTTAATCGTGTATGCTTTGTGCAATCTACTTAGTCGAACTGCTGGTTGATGTTGTCATTGTGTCTTACCTTAGACACCATAACTAGAAATTTAACTGATTCTGTAGTTATGAGTGGCATGGCGTTTTTCTTCATCCCCTTCTGTTATTATTGACCATCTTAATTTATAGCTGGGCAATCTAATAGAAACTAATATGTTACATTGGCTGCAGAATATGTATGCTCAGTTGCTGCCCCTTGCTTTGCCTGCACCTCCGATGCCCGGCATGGGAGGAGCTGGGATGGCAGGAGGTTTTGTTCCACCTCCCATGGGTAGTATGGGAATGCCTCCAATGCCTCCTTTTGGAATGCCGCCAATGGGCACTTATTAATCTGCTGGTGACTGTTGAAATCAGAATTAGTGGTGGATATTGATTGCTTGAGGAGGAAAGCGAACTAGCAGTTTGGAGTTCCATTTTGTGTTGGTGGGATTTTTGCGCTTCCACTTCTCTCTCTTTATTATTATTTTTTTTATAATGTGGCAAGTGAAGGTCTAGTCCAAAATAATGTCAATTTTCTCTGGTGTTTTGTCATAAGGCGTGGATATATTTCTTTGTAATATTCTTTTGGTAGCGGGAGGCAATTTTTTTTTTGCTGCTGGCAGAGGGCAAGCTGAGGATTTTCTGTACTTATTTCTTGCGGTCCAGGACATATAGCCAAGCATAATACAAGGACCCTTCATACAGATTATCAAGTGTTCACTTGATATGTCCCGGACTGTTATTTCCAATTTGTTGGTTATTACCATCTCTGGTTTATATCCTTTTGTTTTGACATCCTAGAATTAAGCGTCTTGTGTTCCCTGGTCACACATTTGAGTTGTCTCTCATTATTTGGTTGTTGTTCATACATATTTAGTGTGAATTTGTTTATGCTAGTTTCATTTTTTGGATCAGAATTCTGAGGCCTTTAGCCAATTACATTGCCATGGTGATTGATACCTCCCAGTTTTCCATTAATTTCTGCAAGTTAGCACTGCCACAAAGTCCTTAATCGAGGGCTCGTACTTGTATTAATAATTAACGTAGTTTTAACACCAGTATATATGATTAATAATAGATGCTTTAACATGGGTTGCTTCCTAGGTTTTTCCTTTTATTAATAATTGTTTATTAAAATAGAACATTTTCATTTGCAGTATAATAATGTATTGATAATGCATTGGCTTCACTAATTTGTCTCTTTTCCTTCTAAATGGTCTGACTAATCAAGCACAAATCTTCTGGGATATTATTTATATGTACTTTACACCCAAAAATCGCAAAACACAAAAATATACAATTTTACTGAGCACAAAAATGTTCTGAATCCTTGGCCAGAAAACACATCGGAGTTTTCTCCGTTGCCATTGAAGATCAACCACTTAGAAAACAATGATTAAATTTTTTTAAAAAATATATAGAAATATTTGTAGAAAAGACAAAATAGTTCCCGCTTGATAAAAAAAAAAATTATATACTGGTTCTTAAAAAATGTGATGAATTTTCCCTTATTTTCAATGAAGCAGAGATTATTTTCCGGACTAGGGCAATTTTGTCTTTTCAATCAAATAGCCCTATTAATACTAGCAACGTTGCAAACCAGGCTGCAAAGATCATGATTAATTCAATTCCCAACTAAAAGATGGCAATTGAATTCATATAAACTATCTTATATACATTCCCAGTTTCGAACTAGAGAACGATCTATCCCACACAAAAACAAACTGAATAATTTACGTTTATTTTAATTTTGAATATCAAGAAGCTTAATTTATTGGTAGAGTTAATTAAAATGTTAAATAAAGACTTTAGAATTTTTTGCTTCTTTATTTCAGGGAAGTATTCACTAAAGAGATTTTTTTTTTTTTGTTATTAAAAAATCTATATATTTTAAAATTATTTAATGTTTATATAAAAGAAGAAAAATGAATAAAATAAATTTAATAGAAGTATAAATGTAATTTTTTTAGCTTTTAAAAATTTAATTTTCCTTTTTTTTTCTTTATTTTTCCCCAAATTTTCTAAAAACAAAACAAAAGTTTAAATAATCGAATACTCTAAACAATTAAATTCTCTTGCGCTGGTTCCGGTATTATCCTCTTGCTACCTAAAGACTTTTGAATCGTTTGTTTCCTTTAAAAAATTGGGATTCCCTAAACGATTCACAATAAAATTGTACGGGCAAAATCAGACTATATGTAACAAAGTGTTGGAAACTTTCATTTCTTGATCGGATATTATATAGTGAAAATTTCTTTTATGGCTCTGTAAAGAGTTCTGTATCAAGTCTTAAGACGATCTCTTCCCATTTTCCCACATCTTCGATCGTTTAATCCACTGAAAATAAGAAAAATAAGAGATCAATGGCGAATGAGGTTGTGGTATGGTGCCTAATTTCAGGTGCAGTAGCCTTAATTTTGAGTTATATTTCACTTTCAATTGTCAAAGGCAGGAGCAACAGACGACATGGGGTTGCATTCTTCCATCCATACACCAACGATGGCGGTGGTGGTGAGAGGGTCTTGTGGTGCGCCGTCAAAGCCATCCAAGAAGAAAGCTCCGATCTGGACTGCGTCATCTACACCGGCGACCACGATGCTTCTCCTGACAGTTTGATGGCTCGTGCCGTTCAACGTTTTGGGGTCGAGCTTCTATATCCACCGAAGGTTCTTCCTCTCTCTCTAAAATATATATATTTTTTTTCTGTTGTTTGGGTTTATAGTGAGATAAGTTTTTGTTTGGTTTGGTTTCTATGGTTGACTTTGGATCGATCAGGAGATTTTTGTATTGAGAATTGCTTCTTATGGGTGTCTGCTCAAAGGGGAATTTTTTTGAGGATTTTGTTGCAGTGGTTTGAATTCAAAACTCCCCAGGAAAAAAAAGGAATAAAATTTAGGAAAATTGGTGATTGGGTATGTTTCAATTTGCAAGAAGATACTAGAAATGGTGTGATTTTTGTCCCAATCTGTTCTTTTTCTATGTGGGTTGTACTGATTTTTTATACCAATATAATCCACCTGTAACGGAAGAAAGAAAAATTATTTCTTAATCCCTTAATTGTCTTGTGATGATGCCAATTTTCTAGTTCATAGTCTGAGAACATATGAATACTCGAAACTCGGATTTTTTGCTGTTATTTGATCTTTCTCCTATTCCAAAGGAAATATGCTAGAAAATTTATTCAACTAGGAAGTTATCTGGTTTTGATGTTTTCAGTTGTTTCCTGATATTTTTTTGCTCTGTGCTTGTCAGGTGGTGCATCTATATAAGAGGAAGTGGATAGAGGAAACCATGTATCCTCGCTTTACTATGATTGGCCAGAGCCTTGGTTCAGTTTATCTTTCTTGGGAAGCCTTATGCAAGTATACCCCTTTATATTATATTGACACCAGCGGATATGCCTTTGCATATCCGGTTGCACGGTTGTTTGGATGTAAGGTTATTTGCTATACCCATTACCCAACAATCAGTTTAGACATGATATCTCGCGTTCAGGACCAAAATTCGATGTATAACAATGATGCCTTGATTGCTAAGAGGTTTGTTTTCTACTTGCTATACTGTGCTTTTCTTCTAAGATATTTTCAGGTTTGATCAAAATTTGGAAGCCATGGTTATGGTTTTATGGCAATGGCTGTGTTTGAACTCTTAAGACATGGTAGCTTCCCTGTCCCTTCTCTGCATGAGACACAGGTCGAATGATTTATTGGACTGCTATGATTGTTTCTTTCCCCCTTAGTTTCCTTGTGGTTTTTTCCCCATTGAAACCTCAATGCCCATGGTTTAACACTTACACATATAAGCAAAGAGGAGTAGCAATTGCGGGTTACTAGGAACCTAGTGTTTCGATCTGATTCTGGTCTGAGTAGGTCTTGTAGATTTCATGTGGCTGTACTATGATCTCACTGATTGCGTAAGATTTTGTAGATTTTTGTGATTGTTTGCATGAATTGTATATGCCCTTTTTGATAAATTTAGGCACCTTGTGGTTTACTCGTCTTGTCTTAATGTGGAGTCTCACAATTTTTTCAACCATGGCAGCACTTGGTTATCCCTATGCAAAGTCATCTATTATAGACTATTTGGTTGGATGTATGGAACTGTAGGCTCTTTTGCACACCTTGCAATGGTCAATTCTTCATGGACTCAATCTCATATTGAAAGCCTTTGGAGAATTCCAGAACGTACCAAGCGAGTCTATCCTCCTTGTGATACTTCTGGACTTCAGGTTTGTAATCCTGTGTTTCTCCTCTTTTTCATTTAATATTATGGTACGAGTCTGTCTGGTTTAATAGGGTGCAGTTCAAACAGGCTCTTCCATTGGAAAGACTGAGAAGTTCTCCAGCAATTATCTCTGTTGCTCAATTTCGTCCAGAGAAGGTGGGCATACTTGTATAAACCTTAAAACCACTAGGTATTGCAGCTTTAGTGGCTTATGTCTGGGTCCTTTGTTACTTATAGTATTCCTGTTAAATTTGATTCTTATATCTTAGGCACACACCCTTCAACTCATGGCATTTTCAGTTGCCATTAGGAATTTGGATGCAGACTTGCCCAGACCTAAGCTCCAATTTGTGGGCAGTTGTCGGAATAAGTCAGATGAAGAAAGATTGCAAAATCTGAAAGACAAAGCCATTCAACTGAAGTTGGAGGGGGATGTGGAATTTCATAAGAATGTGATGTACAGGTCTGTGAATTGTTACTTTATATCCCACTCACTTTTCACAGCTATTTAAATCTTATGTTGAATCTAGAGGAATTTATATGAAAAATATCCAAAATAACTCTTCTAATTTACTTTTAATTCATGAGAAAGAAGGTGTTTTTAACCATACCTTCCATGCAGCAGAGAAAGACGATTTGTCTAGCAATATGAGGGTTCTCAAACAGAGGGGCTCGGTAACTATCTAGGATTTTCCCATAATGTACCTAGGTGAAAAATATTATCTTATTCAGATCATAGTTGCATATAATTAGACCATCCAAGAGGTAAAGAGAAACTTGGTGGACTCAATGGCATGATTGGTTTGACTTCTTCCTTCCTATATCGTGGATCGGGAAATTGGACACCTTGGGGCTAAAATCCCATCATGTGCTGAGCCATTTTTAGGGTGATAAATATATTCTATTCCTGCATGTATTATATCGACCATGTGCATTTGAAACTTACCAGTGGGATGGTAAAACTATAAATATTATCATGGTATTGCACAATTCTTAGAACTTTTATGCTATGTTTGGTTTGAAGAAAATAATAAGGAAAGAAAAAGAATTGTTAAGGAAAACAATTTTCTTATACTTGGTTTTACCATGGAAAATATGAAACGAAATCAAATATAATTAAAATTAATTAGAAATTTTGTACTTTCAAATTATCTAATCTTTATATAAAAGAGTTAAAATAAGTGAAATGAGATTAAAAAATAACATCTAAAAATAATTTATTAACTTTAAATTTATATTTTATTTTCTTTCACTTTTCCTTTCCTTCTTCTTTTCCTCTTTATTTTTTGTCCTTACATTTTGCCTCAATTTTTTCAAGAACCAAACATAGCCTTTAAGGTGATATCTACCTTGTACCTCAGTTTTTTTTTATATAAGACAAACGCAGAACTTGACATGAAGCTCAAGCTAGAAATTTCAAAATCTTGTACTATGCTTTTAGAAAATGCCCAAAACAAAATCAAAACTCAACGTTATTGGCTTCAAAGAATTAATATTGTTGACTTGAATAAGAATCTGTAGGTGATAAATTGGAACTTATTTTGCAGGAAGTAAATTATGGTGAAATGCCTCTGAGATGGTTTTAAGTAGTTAGTCTCCTTTTATGGTATTGAATTCCATTATCCCAATTTTATTTATTTTTTCAATTCTTAAATTCTCACCATCTGCAGGGACCTGGTGGGACTTTTGGGAGGTGCTGTTGCGGGGATCCATGGTATGATCGATGAGCACTTTGGCATAAGTGTTGTAGAGTACATGGCTGCTGGTGCCATCCCAATTGGTAGGCATTACAGTACTCTTCTGTAGGCTATTTTTGGTTCCTAGAAAGTACAAATGGAAGAAAAAAATGTTACGGAAAATAATTTTTCATCTTTGGTTTTTTTATGGAAAAAAAGAAAGAAAATCAAATATAATTAAAATTAGTTAGACAAATATGTATTTTAAAATTATTTAATCTTTATATAGAAGAGTAAAAATAAGTTAAATAAGTTTGACATAGTATAATTTTTTTTTTTACTTTATATCTATTTTTTTATTTTTCTTTATGTTTTTATTGTCATTTTTATTTTCTTTCTTCTGCATTTTCACTCAAATTTTGTGAGAACCAAACATAGCTACAGTATAAACATGCTTCTATATGCATCATGGCTGCTGATACTTTTCCTTTGTGCTTCAGCTAATAATTCTGCTGGCCCGAAAATGGACATTGTTTTAGAAGAAGATGGACAACAAACAGGGTTTCTTGCACAAACTGTGGAAGAATATGCAGATGCCATACTTAAAATTTTGAGGATGCCAGAAACCAAGAGACTGGAGATGGCTGCAGCTGCAAGAAGACGTGCAGGCAGATTTTCAGAGCAAAGATTTTACGAAGATTTCAAAGCTGCAGTAAGACCCATTCTCAGCCATGCTTCCTAGTAATGGAAAAACATTAGATTAGACACTGAAAATTAGAGAACAGAGAAATTTTAGATAGCTAGTTTCCTCTTCATACCTGTCAGAAAGAAAAGGGTTTATCCTTGAGATAATAGGTTATGTTTTCCAGAATAATTGAGACACATTTTGTAACAGTGATCAGGGATAGATTTTACTTGGAAATAATGATTCTTGAGCTTCATTTGTTTCCTCTTGAAGGAGGTTGATATTTGAAAACCAGCAGAGCAAAGAGCAAGGAGATCAAATCACTAGATGGCTTGAGATTGGAGAGAATTGAATTCAGTGTTCTGTATTTGTATGTTTTTGATGGGAATCTAGGGATCTCAATTTTTTTTGGCCATTTTGGAACTGGGAAATGTCAGTTTGAGAATTTATATTTTATATACCAACTTAAGCTTTTTCCGAGAAAATCTTTGTAAGGATTGAGTTTATACTTGTGGAAATAGTAACGAATTTGACACTTTCTCCATGAGTACTTTTCCTCAACGCTTGGTGCTGGTTGGTTTTCTTGTCCATTGACACTTTCTCTCTGAATACTTTTCCTCAAAGCTAAGTGCAGATTAAGGAAAAATGATTTCTCCATGTTTGAATTATCGTTATGAATATATATATAGAAGTCTAATATAATTAAAAAAATATGAATTTAAATTATATAATTGTAAAATGTGTTTGGATGAGTGTAAATATAGTTTATTAACTTTTTTTTATTTTTCTTTTCTTTGTATTTTTCTTCAAAATTTTCCGAGAATCCAGGGCTCTCTATTGGGTCTCCTGGACCCAAGCCCGTTGTTTGGATGAGTGTAAATATGGTTTAGAAAACAATGGGCTCCCTATTGGGCCTCCCGAACCCAAACCCACTCCATCCTTACACCCCATTAGTGGGCCTCGCAACCAGCTGGTCGGCCCAACTCGTGTCTCACAAGCGCTATAAAACAGCGTGACGATAAGAAGAATTTGCGACCCTCCCTTATCGTCCACCTCAAACAACACCCCGACACACTCTCTTAATGGTTGGACCTTAGATCTCCACAACAATGGCTGTTTCTCTGAACTCAGTCCTCGGCTTCAACTCTACGGTACTTCTCACCTTCATTCTCCTTCATCTGCTTTTTGTTTTTTTTTCCATTAGGCGATGCATTTCTTGATATTTGAGTTCTGTTACAAATCTTGAATTTGAGATCTTTGGATTGGCATGATTTTATCATATGATCAATTCGGATTGAAAATTAAAATGTAATTATGTTGATTCGGCTCTTTTTGGTTGAATTGATGGAATTTTATTCAATTTCGAATTCATTTGTTTCGAAATGAAGCTTTTTTTTTTTTTTCAACAAGTGAACCGCTTGATTCAGTGGAGTTTCCAATCATGGCCTGTTTTCAGCAGATTCAAGCGGAGAGGTATGAAAATAGTCAAAATACATAACAAAAAACAAAAAAAATAAAAAAATAAAAAATTTCGAAATAGCTGTTGTTGTTGTGTACCCTCCGAGGTCGAACCTCTCCGGGTCCGGGCCTAGAAGCTCAGGGAACTTTGGGTGCTAGTTTTTAGAAAATATGGGCTTGTTTAGTTTTGTTTTCTTGGAAAACAGATTTCTGAAGTGCCATTTTCCCCCATTTTTGTAGGAAACAGATAATATCAATTTACTGTGGTCCGAAAATGTATCCTACTTTTCAACTCTGTTTGAAAAAGAACCGTTTTGAAGAACAAGTAGCTGAACAAATTTTTGAAGTTTTTCTGTCCTTATTTTGTTCTCTAGGATACATTTTCAAGGAACAGAACCATGACTCTATTTTCCTTGTTCTCACAACTGGTAATTAAAAATCAAGGCTCCCTTGTTGATATATTTAATTTTTTTTTTTTTTTTCTGTCATTCAAACAGTAACATGGACCCAAGGAATTAACTTAAAAGATTTGGTAAACTGCTATGCTGGCTGGTTCACCTAGAGACATATTAATTTTATAACCTTATTTTCCACATGAGGAGCATTCTGACGTTGAAAGTGGATCATGATTATCCATGCTGCACTGGTGACTACCCTCTTAGCCGACTGTCCACATATTTAACTAGAATGTTCCAATGATTTTTTCAAAATGATTTCATATTTTCCAAGCTTATTGATATAAAACTTGCAATTCAGTGCGGGGGTTTGAAGTAATTACTCATCCTTTTACCACTTGCTTCTTCCTTCATGTTGAAAACCCTTTATTTCTATTTTGGAATTTTTTGTAAATAAGGTGGGAACTTGGGTTGGCTAAAAAGGGATGAGAGGAAAGCCTTGGGGTATGCTCAATTCTGCAATTTTGTTTAGGCTTTTGAGATTCTCAATCACTCTTTTTGATGGCGAGGAATAGTGAGTGAAGACGGTTCTTAGATGAGGGAATCATTCCTCTCTTAAAAAAAATGGACTAGAATGCTTCTATTGATAGAGCTTTCACATCTGTGTATAAAATTGCTTTTTGCTGTTCCATTCCAGAGAGTGACTCTCAATGAGGCTTAATCTGCCTTTACTAAAGATCTTGATTCAGAATGTTGAGATATATTAGGTAGTTTTAACATTTCATAAATGCGACCAAGGACATGACAAATGTGCTTTTGCTCCACTCTTATATTGAGTTGATGATAGAAAAGTTGTGTGAATTGTCTCTGGAAATTGATAACTCCAGAGAGGTTATGCCACTTTTGGAGTGTTTTAGAACCAAAAATGATATCATGTTTCTTCAAGAAGTCGTAGGACAACCCTAGGATGGTTGCCTACACTCAAATAGGTGGGCTAGAGTTTTTATTTTTAGGGTGTAAGGAGAGGAACAAGGAATAAAGTTTATGGTAGAGAAAAATAAAATACAAAAAATAAAGAGAAAAGATATGACGAAGAAGAGATGAAAACCTTAGAGTTTCACTAAGGCTTTCTAGGAGTTTCACTTAGAAGAAAATCAATGGAGTCTCACCATTGAGGATTGCAATACTTTGCAAATAAAAAAACATAATATTATTAACATCAATCAATTCATCATCGATTAGCCTTATTTATAGGCTTCTCTAGAAATTCAAAGTCTACTAGGATTCTAATAAGTTATTATGATTCTAATTCTAATTATCTTATAACCTGATTAGCTAATCTTGATTTGATTCCAAATACTAATCATGTTTTAATTCCAACTAATTCTAATCTTAATTTAATTTCAAGTAATACTAATCTTATTTTAATTGCAATTAATACTAGTTTCCTTTTTGATGTATATCTTGGAGATTCATCCTCATCACTATTTGATATGTAGTTTGTTGGGTCTAGAGAAAATATGGCACCTTTTAGGACTTGGACTATTTGAATGAGAAGAAGCATCAACATGTCTAGCTTCTTATGTTGTATTCATTTTCTCATGTAGGAGAGAAAACTTCCAGCTTAGTGAAAAGATGGCAGTAGATTCAATTAAAAATGTTAGATTCATCAGTTTGGAAATTCTGATTGTTAAATTCATCAATATGGACCTTTTTATTCTTTGTTAACAATTGTGTTGCTTAATGAGCTTCGATGGTCCAAAGAGGTGTTTCTATCCATGATAAGTATGTGTGATGCCCAACAAATGATTGCAGATCTTCATTTTAGAAGAAAATTAATGCATTTCAATTTTGTGGTTGGACAGACAGAGAACTTACCTTTATGACTTATAATTTGATAGTGTAGAAATTTTGCAATGCCTTTTATGCCCCTCATTTGTTGACAATTTGTTTCTCCTTGCAAAGCTTCAAGCCAAATACCAGCATGTTTCGAGATCTCCTGTTGGAGTTTCACTACTGAAGGTCACCCCTAGCTCATCCTCCTTGGGGGTGTTTGAGTCAAAGAGATCCATAAAGCACAAAAGATGGGACTCGGGTCTTTTAGTTGCAGATAGTGATCAAGTTGCTGGGGAGACCAGTGAGAAAAGCTCTGGAAGTGTAGATTCTGAAGATCAGGTCTTAGCAGTGAATCCTTCATCCTTGGATTATGCAGCAGGAAATGGCCAATTTCAAACTAATATTGTCAATGAGTCAGAGCCTCAAACTTTTGAGGCTTCTAAGGGTTCTACTGTTTCATCAGATCTGAAGCAGAACACAGGATCCTCTCCTGATTCACAATCTAAGCCCAAAAGATCTCCATTAACTGCAAGAGAGAGACTAAGGGCAGCAAGGGTTCTCAGCCGTTACACAGAAACAACGTCATCTAAATCAGAACTAGGCAGCAAAGTTTTGGATGCTCTAAGAGCAAGTGATAAAGGGAAGAGAAGGTCTGGCCTTCCAGAAGCCCCTACAAACTTGTTTGATGACAGCAAGCGAGGGTTGCCGAAACAGGGCCTGACCTTTCAGTTTCCAGGCGGTGTTGATCTGTTTATCATTGCTTTCTCATTTGTTTTTATCAGCACAGTGATGTTTGCAACAACTTACATAGTGTGGAAAGCCGGTGCCATCCATTTTAATGAGTACTAAGTTGGATGGCAATGGGTTTTTTTTTTTTTCTTCTAGATGGGCTTGCCTCATCCATGAGAACCACAAGCTATCTTCACTTCAGGTACCTTAGATGCTTTGCTTTTTGTGGTTAGGATTTTACCTCTTCTTTCAGGCAAGGTATATACTTCATTGTACAAAGAATTGGTCGGCCGACAATGATATACAATGTCATTTTTATTCGCCTTTCTGCTTTGTATTCTTTCTTTCTATTTTATTTTATTTTTTCTTTTTATAGGCAAACAAAAATTATATTAAAAGGTGAAGGGGCACAAAAGCTTATATGGTTATACAAAGATACCAAAAGGTCAAACAAAGAGGAGAGAGAAATGAAAAACAACTCCCTCTCCCTATTTAGAGCTGGTTAACAAAGTCTATATGGACATTGAGCAATCTCTTATATACATTCTAACCCACTTCAAAAAAGTATATATAAAGGATTATTTAATTGCTTGGTCAACTCTATTAGAATTTTCACATGCTCTCTTATTTATCTCCTTTCATATGATTCAACATAAGCACAAAGGAGCAAATGTAAGCTTTCTTCCTCTTTATCCCAACAAAAGATCCATGCTAACTCAAAAGAGCATCTTCACCTAATGTATCCCAAATAAAGAGTAAATCAACTATCATAAGATGGATGCTTTTGAGCAATGAGGAAGGATATGATTAATTATTTCTTCTCCTCTAGTGTATATGGTATCTGTTTAGAAACTTTCATCCCCTCCTTTTAAGTTGGTCCAAAATTAAGATCCTTTCCCAAACTGCTTCCTAAGCAAAATGCAGATCCTCAGGAAACCCAATGATTCCAAACTATACTTGCAGGAAAAGACTTCATTCTTCTATAAGACAAAAAGAAGTTAAGAGATTTAATTAAAAATTTGCCACACTTTGAATTTAGCGAAACCATTTTATCTTTGTTGTCCCTACAAATTGACTACACTTGTAGTCTCCTAAAAAAAAGTATTCATTCCATCTAGTTCCCAATCACGGGTTTGTCTTGTAAAACAGGGGTTCTAGTAGTCTCCCTCCCCAACTTGCTCCCACACCCTGCTACCCATTCATCTTTGGCTAGGAAAAGACTATCCCAATAGGACGTTATTATACCAATTATTTTTTCAAAATTTCACCCTTTAGCTATTGCCTACCTTAAACTTACTTTACTATTAAATGCTATATAATTTCATGAATCAGTTGAGAGTTGACTTGCCCTTGAGGCTTGGCTCAAGTGGTAAAGGGAAGAGGAAGGTTTGTGAGAGGTTCTAGGTTCAAGTTCCAATGGGGACAAAAGTTTACCTATCCCCAAAAAAAAAAAAAAAAAAAAAAGAGGGTCGAGAGTTGACTTACTGAAGAGCTATTCCCTAACTGTATTATTTGGTCTTACAATCACCCAACCCATGTTTTACTCAATCAAGATTGTTTTTAGTTTTCTCATGTTTTACTTTATCAAAATCAATTTTAGGTTAGATGCAAAGGAACCTTAGATAAACATAATGTTTGGAGATGAGGCTGAACTAGACAGGTCCACAGCTCACCATCTAGTTCAGCCTGAGATTTATCATTTGTCCAAAGGCGAGATGTAATGGAAACTTGGTCCTTAAGGTGAAAAGTTTCAGATATTATGCTTGCAAATTGTTGCTTGTTGTCTTTGCTTCATCCAAATTTGGGAGTATTTCTGCTGTATAGAAATGACATGCAAGGGCTCATGCAATTGAGGAGGGTAAACATATCTCAATTCCAACTATAGCTGTGATTTATGTTTTCATGTGAAAACAGATATCTTTTTGGATCTTTGTAGCATATCCATGCTCTAGGAAGTTATGCTTTTATCTCTTCTAAATCAATCAATGTACCATACTCATTAAAATTGCTTCTGGACATTCGTAATATGCCCAAAGGTAATTTTCCCTGAACTACGAACATCCTCACAGTGAAATTCTTGATTCAATTTGCCAACTCATCATAAGCTGCTGCAATGATTCCTACCTGATATTTGGATTCTTTTGGCATAGGATTGAATTATTAACTTCAAATATGCCTCAAGACGGTGATGTACCCGATTAGCTGGACTTCAATTAGCTGGATTTTTAACTAGATGTAGACCATATGAAACAGTACTTGTTGAGTTTTTTTCTTTTCACCACAGATCTGGAAGCCGTGAGTCCGTGACTTCCTTTTCTTGTATGGTAGGCAAGATATTAATTAGACTAAGAAAGGGAAGAGGATACAGAATAAAAAAGTTGTGTCTTTGGCATGCTGTCCAATCAATCTAATGTATTCTGTTTCTGCTTCATTTCAATCTCACCTAAGTGCCGTGCCTGACCACCTCAGGCCAAGTTGCCTTTTGTCACATCTGGAATTACAGGTTTTGTAGGTAAAACTTTTCTTTTGTTGCTTAGGTGGCCACAGGATTTGTAGCATCTCCTCAATCTATAGTGATCCTCAAATTTTTCTTATAGCTGTGGATAGACTATTCTGCTCATACAGCTCTAGTTTGAACTTTTATGGGAAGTTAGTTATAGAGCCAAAGTTTTGACGGAGACATGTAGGTGTAGCTCAAAGTTTACCTTTTCCTTTTAACTCAACTAATACAGGAGACCAAGGTTAACTCTCTCTCTCTCTCTCTCTCTCATTCATTAGAATGAAGAATATTTTCAGTGATCTTCTATGGTGATTACAGTGCTGAATAGATATTACAACACTACTTATGTGCTAAACTACGTGTAGAGTACAGTGAAGTAATGATTATCCTTTTCTTTTCCACTTCAACAAGTGCTCAAACACCCCATATGAAGCTTAAAATGATTGAAATTATTATGCTTGCTTCAAGGTTTCTTGTTGGTTGTTCTATAATGATCTGCCATGTTTATCACTCCTGAGTTCTTATAATCTGTCCTCTCCAATCAACAAAATATCATAGGCACATGGGTTGGCAACTTGTGCCATCTAACCGATAAAGGCATACTGGTTATATCCATTGTATGCCTTGATTTGGCACATTTTCATTGTGACCCCTGCCGACGATGTCAAAGTCTTTTGCTGTTTGAACAAGAAATGGGGGCAATGGGACCCAAAATGCTGCACTGAAGAATCCAAACTCCTAGCAGAGAGTAGATAAAAGGAAGAAGAAGAGATGGGAACCATAAGCACCACACGTTGCTCAGAGATAGAATTTACAGAGTGGTTGATTGGTAGTCGTATCAATCTTTTAAGTCCTCTTTATGGTGATTTACAATGATGAATGAGATTTGGGTCCTACCCAGAGACCAGTTGGTGATTCTGGTTGAAGCCCCTTGTTTTCTTGTGCAGTACTATCTTTATCATCAGGGAAAATAAATGAAAGTGGACAAGCCAAGCCACTAAAATGAGTGGCCTCAGTAGAGATCAATCTGAGAAAACTTAGGATTGTCCCCGTTTGCTTACCCTCGGTTGTTCGGTTATAAGGATATACTAATCAGGTTGCGAATAAGTTTTACAAAAACCCTCCTCTGCTCTGTTCCATTTAGCAAAAAGCAACATCCAATATAGGGTTTCACTGTCCTTAGAGCCAAACACAACTCCACTCCCGACACACAATAATACCATGGTTGAAAATGCATGTACATGTAGGAGAAAGATTGCCAAAGAGCTGCATAAATGTGATGGTGATTGCAATAGAGTGAATAATTTTAGGCTCTGTAAATACAAAATTAAAAAAAAAAGAAAAAATAAAAAAACTCAACCAGAAGTACCATGAAGATACTTACACCACTTTGTATTATGGTGATAAATTTCTAGTTGCTATTTCTCATTGTTTACTAGATTGATGTTCTTGCCATGTCTATATATGATACTTCTTCCCATCTGTTCTTGACACACAGTATGTTTCGATTTCTTGTCCAGTTTTCTGTGAGCATGGGATGCTTATCTGCATCACCATTTTTCGGTAGTCATGAAGATCCTTTTAAGATTTAGCCGATTTGTTTTCATGAGTAAAGGTAAAATTTTAGGTTTGAGGTGACTGGCGGATAAGGCCAAACACAATTTGTATTTGACCAATTAAAGGTTACTAGATATCACACCAATCGCCATCACGATATAAAGATCACATATTAGTAGTGCAGAAACAGTAGGCGTGTGTGTGTGTGTGTGAGTGATAAAAAGGAGATAGATTTGTAGCTGGATATGAGAGAGGTTGTTTGTTGGACATGGAGAATTGCCTTTATTCTGGTTGGGCTCAAGAGGCTGATTGCACTCAATGTGATGCAGCACCTGTACTTCCATGGCTGCCACCTCCTCATGTTTCTGCCTCATTCCAATTCCATGGATTCCCTTCATGGTCTTTACCCGTTGAAAAGATGGCAACAGAGGATAGATCAGATGAGAGGACTGCAACAGCTTCCAAGAGCCACAGCCAGGCGGAGAAGCGGCGTAGGGATAGAATCAACGCGCAGCTTGCCACTCTCAGGAAGCTAATCCCCAAGTCTGAAAAGGTACTGCATCTTTTTCTCTTTCGATCATCCCTTTTTTCTTGATTACTTGAGTCAGCCCATGTCTGGAATTCTTGTGTTTATGCATGTTTTCCGGTATTATCTTGAGAATTAGTAGTGGAAAACAGTTTGGTTGGTTATGCTTAGTCCTTAAAAATGTTACGAAGCCTACATATATCCTTTGTTAGAGTCTGAGCAGATCGATATCTCTTTACTGCAGATGGACAAGGCAGCTCTCCTAGGAAGCGTAATCGATCATGTCAAGGATCTGAAGAGACAAGCGATGGAAGTGAGCGACGTTTTCACAGTTCCAACTGAAGTTGATGAAGTGACCGTGGACTGTGAATTTGATCAAGGATTAGTCCCCAACAACACCATTAAAACCCCAGAGAATATCTTCATCAAAGCATCCGTCTGCTGTGAAGATCGTCCAGAGCTGTTCTCAGAGCTCATCCGAGCTCTCCAAGGCCTGAAACTGACAACGATTCGAGCAGATATGGCGAGTTTGAGTGGCAGAACTAAAAGCATTCTGGTTCTTTGCAGCAAGGATGACAGCAACAGTGTCTGCATTAGCACTCTCAAACAGTCCCTTAAAGTGGTTTTGAGTAGAATTGTTTCATCATCCACAGCTTCAAACTACCGCATTACAAGCAAAAGGCAAAGGTTCTTCTTGCCCTCTAATTTCCCACAATGATCTTCTTCTTCTTCCTCCTCCTCCTCCTCCCTCAGATCTTCCCCAAATTTCTGGTTTTTCCTCTACTGTAAAAAATGAAATTTCCCACCATTTCTGGTGAAGAAATCAATCATGTGGTGCATACTATTCATATGAATGATATGGGTTATTCTCCCCCTATATAAGAAAAAGCAAACTTCTCATTATATGATCTCCTTTTACCTCTTCAAAAGCAAAAGTTTGTAGGTCCCCCCATTGTTGTGTAAGTAGTAGTCTGAAAGAGTATCAAACTTTCGATTATTGAAAGCATTGGGTTTTATTTTTATTTTTATTTTAAAATTTAAATACATATTAAATTATAAATTCGAAAGAAAAAAATCATCAAGCAATATGGGTGTTCTTCCCACAAACCTTACTGCATTTGTTGTTTGATCTACTTAGGCATAATCCCGGATGTAGCTTCCATGTTTTTCCAAAGGGTACCTGGCCTGGGCCTGGGCCTTAGTCCAAAAGCCCATCCCTCAATTGTCACTTTTTTTTTTTAGGGTCTCATCAGTTGAATAGTATCGAATCAAAACAGATTAGATTGATATCGAAAGAGATAAGAGATTGATGTTATTTGAAAGGATATTGGATTGATTTGAACAACAAGCTTCATTTGAAATAATTCTGGGTTTATTTAGACCATAATTTCAAAGTAAAATCTTGATGGTGTGACGAAAGTTTAATCAAACATTTAGAGTTATGAACAAAATTCTTCATTTTCTCTATTGTTGCTTAGACTGCTCTACAAAGAAACAATTCAAAGCACTTTAGATTTGTTCTAAGAAAATAGAAAATAATGTGCTTCATTTCAAAAAATAACGAAAAGGTTATGAAGATTAATTAAAAATAAAACATTATATATAAAATTTATTTTTTTAAAATATTTAGAAACATAGATAAAAAATTAAAAAATATTTCAAATTCTCAAACAAAACGTCAAAATTGTTCTTAAACTATAAAATTGTTCAAACACATCCTTGAGCTGCCCACCCTCTAATTTAACAACTAAGATTTAACTTGATTGATTATAAATGTATAACCCCTTTTCAATAATTGAGGCTTAAGAATATGGAAGGATGGAAAAGGGGTGGGGAGATGATGCAGAGGCAAGAGAGAGAGAGAGAGAGGGAGGAAAAGAGGGAATTAAAAGGCAGTTTCAAGAAAGGGAGTGCGGAGTGGAGGCCTTGGCATATACGGCGGTTTTAAAGCAGAGTCTGAGTAACGCCCGGCCCCAATCTCCAATGTCGCACTGCCTCCCACACTCCCCCCACCCCTTTTACTAGTCAAAACCACCAAAAACAGAAACCCAAAAGTCTTTTCAATTTTGATGGCTCACAGTGATTTTAATATTTTATTGCCCATCATCACCGTCCGATCAAGATAAATCCAAACTCAAAAAATAAACTAAAAAAAATTAAAAAAAATATTATTTTGATAATTAGGAACCAAAACTGCCACGGTTTCGGAGTTGAATAACGCATATATAGAATAGAAGAATAAGGAAAAGCCGTTACTGAATCAGTTAAAAGAGGAAGTTATAACTCCCTTCGTCATCTCTCCAACCTCATGCATCAACTCAACCCCAAACCCTAACTGAATCTTTACTCTATACGCGCTTATAACGACTCAATGCTTATATATACATTCATCTTTGACTGCCCTTTTCGTTTTAGATGAAACCCAACTCATTTACAAATTTTTAATTAATTTTTTCGCCGATGACTCTGACCACCGGCGGTGATCGGATCAAGGGTTCTTGGAGCCCACAAGAGGATGCTTCTCTTGTCAAGCTTGTTGAGGAGCATGGTCCCAGAAACTGGTCTCTGATCAGCGCCGGCATACCAGGTCGTTCCGGCAAGTCGTGTAGGCTGAGGTGGTGCAATCAGCTTAGTCCGGAGGTGCAGCACCGGCCATTTAGTCCGGCAGAGGACGCCGTCATCGTTCAGGCGCATGCCGTTCACGGCAACAAGTGGGCTACTATTGCGCGTATCTTGCCCGGGCGGACGGATAATGCGATTAAGAATCACTGGAACTCGACTCTCCGGCGGCGTCGGGTTGGGGAGCTGTCGTCGGCGTCGTCAGAGTCGAACTCAGCGATGAAGCGCCCGAGTTTTGATGCAACAGTGTCGTCCGAGTCGGACTCGGGACTAAAGCGGCAGCTCGTTGGCGCATCGCCGGAGCACAACAGCTGCGATAGGGTTAAGGCCGAGCCGGAGACGTCGCTAACGCTATCCCCGCCGGGAGATAGTGTGGTAACGTTACCCGTGGGTGATAGAGTGGAGGATGCTCGAGATGAAGGGGCGCGCATCACGAGGAAAGAAGGGGAGAGGTGTGCGGTGGAGATGGCGGACACGTGCTTGGTAAAGATAATACAGCGTATGATAGCGGAGGAGGTTAGGAATTACTTCATCGCGTTACGGGCAGAGGATGGGCTTCGGGTTAGGCCTGAGCTCGACCCAGCGGCCCAAAATAATCCCTAAAATCTTATACCAAAAGTTTCAGTCTCACAGCTGTCTTTCTTTTTATACCGACAACGTTAGAGCTGGGTGGTTGAGGAATGGCAGCTGAAATTTTAGATGAATCAGTAGTTTTAATACTTGTTTTTTAAAAAAAAAAAGAAAAAAAAACTTTTATTTCACTCTTTTCTAACCTTACATCTACCAACAATGGAAAAGGTTCTACTTTGAGAAAAGTTGATGGTAATTTGAAGATCAAATCTTCTCTAACCCCTCTCTCATTCACGGATGGGTATGCCAATTATTTGTACTAGTTTGAATGATGAATTGAATACCAGATTCCGGTCTAGGAGATCTCGGTGGATGGATCTGCGTATTAAAAAAAAAACAATGGCAACCTATTCTAAGGCATCAATGGGTACCAAGCCAAGGACCTAGAACCTTCCGGGGCATCCAACTGTTAGGCTGTGTTATTATTCCAACACGAATAGATCACAAATGTGCGTAATGTTACAGAGAATCTGAGGCTCCAAAGTTCACATAGTACACAAAAGGACCCCAGGCAGCAAAGCTAAGGAAAAACCCCAAAGCCCCTCCCCCTCTCATCAATCAACAAAATAAGAAACCCCATCTAAGAAATTCAAAGAGAGATTAGAAAACATGTTTCAAACCCTAAGGCGAGGAGTCATCCACATGTTTCAGGTCCCTGGCAAATTTAATCCTCTTTTTAACACAATGATCAACTAATTTCTTTAGTCCATCACATATTCCACCAAGATACATACTTTTCTCAAGGTGCATCCTTTAATTTTAAAGGATCCAAATATAAAATTCTCCCCCCAACTGCATTCCCTTTGAGAATTGTAATTACAATTGTTTAGGTTTGCTGATGGGAAAAAATAAAACAAACAACATTCTCCACCCTTGACAACAAAATTAATGTTGATGACTTCCAGAGAGAGTCTCCTGATGCATCTTGAAAATCCATTCACACATTTCCCCTTATAGAGGCCCCATACCAAGGTAAAAACACCCATGAATGCTTAATAATATAACAGAGCCATATACATATACACAACACCGGCAAGATGATATACAGCAAGAGAGGCTTTCCCGCACTATCCCCAAGATATGTACTGACCCAACACTAGGCTGAATAATCATGATAAAGATTAAATGTCTAGATTGGTGATCAAGTACAAAACCCAACCTCCTCAAGAAAGGCCAGATGATTATGATAGAAATTTAATTTCAAGATTGGTCAAACATATGCATTCCCGACCCCTAAAAATACCCAAATCTGATGCTCTTATGCTTAATGAAACAACTCCTAAAGCGGAAAATTAGAACTTATTTCTGTAGAATCTCAAAAGAGAAATTTCCTGGTAACATGGAGGGAAAACAAGACAGCAAGCTTAGGTAGAAATTTAAGCCCAACTGTAATTCCCTTACAATCCCCTTTGTCAAACTCCAAATAAAAAGAAAAATCATCAACAGAGAAACTTCCTGGAAACTGCAGGAAAACCCCGCTATAATCCCTTTGTGAAACTCCATATTATTTATATAGAGCACCAGCAAACTAACTTCCTGAGAACAATGGGAAAACATGACAACAAGCTTAAATTGGAATTCAAACCAAATGGAAACCCCACTACAATCGCCTTTGTGATTGGGCTTAAACCATGGTTCTACCAACTTTTTAGTTCCATGACATCTGCAGTTACAATAGGAGTCACAGTTTCCATATACTATTCCAGGAAGGCTAAATCAAACCCAAAAAACCCTAAAAAAATTCATCAGCAATTCACCCAAGAAAATGAGATTCATCAACATAAAGAAATCTTAATAACCAAAACACAGTAGCATAATCCAAGTGTGAAGATTCTCCAAACTGAATCTAAACAAAATGTATCAGAACATTAAACAAGATAAAACTTCGACCAAACGGTACTGACTTATAACAAAAAAAACGACTCTAAACGGAGAAAACGAAACTGATGAGGACCGTTCATTGGTTCGCCTACTTGGATCTCTGCCTCATCTTTCGGCGCTTCCTCTTCAACCTCCTCATACGCTTCTTCTTCCACTGATAAAAAACCAACAAACGAAACAACAACCGAATCAATCGTCGCCATTCAATTACAAACCGAAGTTCTAGAAACAAAAATCGAAAGGTTCATATACGTAGAGAGATCGGTGAAGAAGACATACCTTAGCTCTCATGGTGATCGGGTGATGATAGCCTTCCTTCTCTGTAAAACCCTAATTTTTCTGCTAGGCTGCTGGTAAAGAGGGCAGAGATTTTGGGTCTTGAGGGCTGTCGAAGTATTTATAGGTGAACCCTAGGGGTGATGGGCTTATTTGGATGTTGGTTTTAGGCCCATGTTTACTGGGCTCAATATCAAGTCATATCACTTGTTGGGTCTGAGCCTTGCATGAGGGACGGGCTCATATGACCCAAAAAAAACAGGGGGGGCGGCGGCTGTACCATCTACGAATGGGTCCATTCCTTTGGTCTTGGGTTTTGGGCCGCCCTCTGTTAGGCCAGGTGGGTCTTCGGATCACACCTCTTTGACTATATTGCTGAAAATAGTTATTGAAAACACTTCTTTAAAACAGTTTTCAATTGTTTTTAAGAAATAAAATTTTATTTCGAAACTTAAATATAATACTTTGCATTCATATACAATATAAAAATTCACAAAATATTCTTCATATTTCCAATTTTTGTTTAGAATACTTTAAAAGAACACCTAAACATACTTCAAATTTGTTTTTTTTTTTTTAAAAAAAAAAACTTATCTTCATAATCAATTTTCAAAAAATTGTTTTCAATATTGAACATGCTTTTTAATATATAAAATTGTTTTCAAAACAATTTCCAAATATACCATCAATTTGTAGCTCAACCTCGGTTTGGGTTCGAGAATTAAATTCATTATTTTTATCACGTGAAACATTATAAGAAAAAAAAAGTGAGAATATTCGGTTTAGTGGCATTGTGTAGAAAGGTTGAAATCCCTAATCATATATTTTGAAGGCTTGGGCCTAAGAATTAGCCGCCCATGCAGGCTGGGCCTTGATCTCAAGTTATTGGGCTCAATTAGTGTTTTGAGCCAATCCATCAAACTTAAAGCCCAACGTAGGAGCAGGTTAAAGTGAGGAAAAAATTTGACTTACGAGATGTTTTTGAAAGACGTTCGATGAAAGGAAAATGGTAAGGCATCCATTCAATTCCTATTAAACTTTCAATATTCGTCGTTGAAAATGTATAATGAAATTTACGTCTTTAAACAAGGATATAAATGTATTGAACCATGATACAAATAAATGGGATTAGATAAAAGTAAATAGGATTAAACTATATAAGAATATGACTATAATACAAATAAATGAGACGGAAGTGCAATACAAAACAATCACACTCATAACATATTATAATTAGTCCAAATTTTCAATAGTTGCCAATTCGGTGTCATAGCAAGACCCTTGATGAAATGTAATATAGGCATTTGTAGACCCCTCTTCAGGTGGCAAGTTTTTGCATTTTGCCATTATTTTTTTATTTATCTTCTTGTCAACCCGAGGATGGGCTGTATGTGTTGGGCTTTGTGGAGCCTAGTTTTGTTTGATCCGGTTTGACGACCCGACCCGAATAATATTGCATGGCTTTTTTAATGGGAGATTTATTGAGGCCTGTTGGGCTCGTTTAGCCCATTGTGGAACCACCCTTTGTAATTAGGGTTTTTTAGTATGGTAGGGTTGCCGTGCTATATATATATAGAGAATATTGTAGCCGCTAGGTTGTACACTCTGTATTCTTCCCTGATAATAGTGATATCCCTGCAACTCCGTGGACGTAGGCAAATTGCCGAACCACGTAAATACTGTCTTGTGCGTGTGATTGTTTTTTTTCTTTGGCGTGTGTTTTCTCTAATTTTTGTTTCTCACGGGTTGGGAATTCGGTTTAATTCCCTACAACTGGTATCAGAGCCTAGGGTTAGGTTTGAGTGGGAGCAATGGCAGAGGAAGCAGGAAAGGCGTCTGGAATAGAAAAGTTTGATGGCACAGACTTTGCGTATTGGAGGATGCAGATTGAAGATTATCTCTATGGGAGGAAATTGCATCTGCCTCTTTTGGGGACAAAACCTGAGAGTATGAAGGCTGAGGAATGGGCGCTTCTTGACAGACAGGTTCTAGGAGTTATTAGATTAACTCTGTCTAGGTCTGTTGCACACAATGTTGTAAAGGAGAAGACCACAGCAGATCTGATGAAGGCTTTGTCCGGTATGTATGAAAAGCCGTCCGCAAACAATAAGGTGCATCTGATGAAGAAATTGTTCAATTTGAAGATGGTAGAGAATGCATCAGTAGCACAACATCTAAATGAATTTAATACAATCACAAATCAATTGTCGTCTGTAGAAATTGATTTTGATGATGAGATTCGTGCTCTGATTGTCTTGGCTTCTTTGCCAAACAGTTGGGAGGCAATGAGGATGGCAGTAAGCAATTCTACAGGAAAGGAAAAGCTCAAGTACAATGATATACGAGATTTAATTCTGGCTGAGGAGATTCGCCGAAGAGATGCAGGTGAAACCTCAGGATCTGGTTCTGCCCTAAACCTTGAGACAAGAGGCAGAGGTAATAACAGAAATTCAAATCAGGGTAGATCAAATTCTAGAAATTCTAATCGGAACAGAAGCAAATCTAGATCAGTCCAACAAGTACAATGCTGGAATTGTGGGAAAACAGGTCACTTTAAAAGGCAATGCAAAAGCCCTAAGAAGAAGAATGAAGATGATTCTGCTAATGCTGTAACAGAAGAGGTACAGGATGCATTACTTCTTGCAGTAGACAGTCCACTTGATGATTGGGTTTTGGATTCAGGAGCTTCGTTTCATACCACTCCACACCAAGAAATCATACAGAATTATGTTGCAGGTGATTTTGGTAAGGTGTATTTGGCTGATGGTTCAGCCTTGGATGTTGTGGGTCTAGGAGACGTTCGAATATCATTGCCCAATGGGTCTGTTTGGTTACTGGAGAAGGTTCGACATATTCCTGACCTGAGGAGAAATCTGATTTCTGTTGGACAACTTGATGATGAAGGACATGCAATACTATTTGTTGGTGGTACTTGGAAGGTTACAAAGGGAGCTAGGGTATTGGCTCGTGGAAAGAAGACTGGCACTCTGTATATGACCTCATGTCCAAGAGACACAATTGCAGTTGCTGATGCAAGTACTGATACAAGCCTATGGCACCGCAGACTTGGTCACATGAGTGAGAAAGGGATGAAGATGTTGCTGTCAAAAGGAAAACTACCAGAATTGAAGTCCATTGATTTTGACATGTGTGAAAGTTGCATTTTAGGAAAGCAAAAAAAGGTGAGCTTCTTGAAAACTGGCAGGACACCGAAGGCTGAAAAATTGGAACTAGTACACACTGATTTGTGGGGGCCTTCTCCGGTTGCATCCCTAGGAGGTTCAAGGTACTACATCACCTTTATTGATGACTCAAGTAGAAAGGTATGGGTTTATTTTCTAAAAAATAAATCTGATGTATTTGTAACTTTTAAGAAGTGGAAGGCCATGGTTGAGACAGAAACAAGTTTGAAAGTAAAATGTTTGAGGTCAGATAATGGAGGAGAGTACATAGATGGAGGATTCAGTGAGTATTGTGTTGCACAGGGAATTAGGATGGAGAAGACCATTCCTGGGACACCACAGCAGAATGGTGTGGCTGAGCGCATGAACAGAACTCTCAATGAGCGTGCTAGAAGTATGAGGTTGCATGCTGGACTACCAAAAACTTTTTGGGCTGATGCTGTTAGCACTGCAGCTTACTTGATAAACCGAGGACCATCAGTTCCCATGGAGTTCAGACTTCCTGAGGAGGTTTGGAGCGGTAAAGAGGTGAAGTTTTCACATTTAAAAGTTTTTGGTTGTATTTCTTATGTTCATATTGATTCTGATGCTCGTAGTAAACTTGATGCAAAGTCAAAAATATGTTTTTTCATTGGCTATGGTGATGAGAAATTTGGCTATAGGTTTTGGGATGAACAAAACAGGAAAATCATCAGAAGTAGAAATGTGATATTTAATGAACAGGTTATGTACAAAGACAGGTCATCTGTAGTGTCAGATGTTACAGAGATAGATCAAAAGAAATCTGAGTTTGTCAACTTAGATGAATTGACTAAAAGTACTGTCCAAAAAGGGGGTGAAGAAGATAAGGAGAATGTAAATTCACAGGTAGATCTGAGTACACCTGTAGTTGAAGTTCGCAGATCTTCTAGGAACACTAGACCTCCGCAGCGTTATTCACCTGTTTTAAATTATCTCCTGTTGACTGATGGTGGTGAGCCAGAGTGTTATGATGAAGCCTTGCAAGATGAGAATTCAAGCAAGTGGGAGTTAGCCATGAAGGATGAGATGGATTCCCTGTTGGGGAATCAGACATGGGAACTGACTGAATTGCCAGTAGGAAAGAAGACTTTGCACAACAAGTGGGTATACAGAATAAAGAATGAGCATGATGGTAGCAAACGTTACAAGGCCAGATTAGTTGTTAAAGGGTTCCAGCAGAAGGAGGGCATTGACTACACAGAGATATTTTCTCCAGTTGTGAAGATGTCAACAATTAGACTTGTACTTGGAATGGTGGCCGCAGAAAACTTACATCTTGAGCAGTTAGATGTGAAGACAGCATTCCTTCATGGTGACTTGGAGGAAGACCTTTACATGATTCAGCCAGAAGGGTTCATTGTTCAAGGACAAGAGAATCTAGTCTGCAAACTGAGAAAGAGCTTGTATGGCCTTAAACAAGCTCCTAGACAGTGGTACAAAAAGTTTGACAATTTTATGCATAGAATTGGGTTCAAGAGATGTGAAGCTGATCATTGTTGCTATGTTAAGTCCTTTGACAACTCTTACATCATATTACTGTTGTATGTGGATGATATGCTTATTGTAGGGTCTGACATTGAGAAGATTAATAATCTGAAGAAGCAATTGTCCAAACAGTTTGCAATGAAGGATTTGGGAGCTGCAAAGCAAATCCTTGGTATGAGAATCATTAGAGACAAAGCTAATGGTACATTGAAGCTTTCACAGTCAGAGTATGTGAAGAAAGTTCTCAGCAGGTTCAACATGAATGAAGCTAAACCAGTGAGCACACCCTTGGGTAGTCATTTCAAACTAAGCAAAGAACAGTCACCAAAGACAGAAGAAGAAAGGGACCATATGAGCAAGGTGCCCTATGCCTCAGCTATTGGCAGCTTGATGTATGCTATGGTGTGTACAAGGCCAGACATTGCACATGCAGTGGGAGTTGTGAGCAGATTCATGAGTAGGCCTGGAAAGCAGCATTGGGAGGCAGTCAAGTGGATTTTAAGATATCTGAAGGGTTCATTAGATACATGTCTTTGCTTCACAGGTGCAAGTTTGAAACTGCAGGGTTATGTAGATGCTGATTTTGCTAGTGATATTGATAGTAGAAAGAGTACTACTGGGTTTGTTTTTACTCTAGGTGGTACAGCTATATCATGGACTTCAAATCTACAGAAGATTGTTACTTTGTCTACTACAGAAACTGAGTATGTTGCAGCAACTGAAGCTGGAAAGGAGATGATTTGGCTACATGGTTTCTTAGATGAATTGGGTAAGAAGCAAGAGATGGGCATTCTACACAGTGACAGTCAGAGTGCAATTTTTCTTGCCAAAAATTCGGCTTTTCATTCAAAGTCGAAACATATACAAACAAAATATCACTTTATCCGTTATCTTGTTGAGGATAAACTGGTAATACTTGAGAAGATTTGTGGATCTAAGAACCCTGCAGACATGTTGACTAAGGGTGTCACTATTGAGAAGTTGAAGCTGTGCGCAGCTTCAATTGGTCTTCTAGCTTGAGGACAGGAGGATGAGTTGTAGGGATGAGGGATCGTTTCTTGGAGGATAGCGGTTTGATGTTGGTGATTGGACTAGTCTCCAAGTGGGAGATTTGTTGGGCTTTGTGGAGCCTAGTTTTGTTTGATCCGGTTTGACGACCCGACCCGAATAATATTGCATGGCTTTTTTAATGGGAGATTTATTGAGGCCTGTTGGGCTCGTTTAGCCCATTGTGGAACCACCCTTTGTAATTAGGGTTTTTTAGTATGGTAGGGTTGCCGTGCTATATATATATAGAGAATATTGTAGCCGCTAGGTTGTACACTCTGTATTCTTCCCTGATAATAGTGATATCCCTGCAACTCCGTGGACGTAGGCAAATTGCCGAACCACGTAAATACTGTCTTGTGCGTGTGATTGTTTTTTTTCTTTGGCGTGTGTTTTCTCTAATTTTTGTTTCTCACGGGTTGGGAATTCGGTTTAATTCCCTACAGTATGGAGGGCGGCGGGACAGGACTGAAAAGTGAGACTGATGTGGGTTGCCTAGGGCAGAGAAAAGGAGAGGCTGCCAGGAGAAAAGAAAAAAAGAGAGGCTGCCAGGAAGAGAGGGAAGGAGAGAAAAAACAGAGGAACCTGGGGGGAAAAAACAGAGTCACCTGAGAGGGATTCCGGAAGACAGAAGGAGGGAAAAAGAGAACAAAAGGAAAAGGAAGGAAGATAACTAGAGGGAGGGGGAGCAGCCCGGAGGGGATGGAAGTTGGCTTAAGAGGAAAGGCCAGGTGAAAGCAAAAAAAGAAAAAACAGAAAAGGAAGGGGAGCGTTTTAAGGTACGACTGCTAAGCCATATTTTTTTATTGCCATTGAAATCTTTTGGGTTGAGGTTATTATGCTATAATGTATCCGCTGCTTGTTCTTCATGTGAAATTGGATATAGAACTAATTCTTCTTTTGCTCTCCTTTGTGTGTTTGAGTGATACCTTTGAATCTCCATTTCCATAACCTGCTCTTCTCATTTCTCCATGTTGCAAGTCTCCTCATTTCCATCATCACGTCCATTTTCTCATGCCTCATACCCAACCAAATCTGTTAGCCGCATCCATTCCAACTTCCATACCCATCCATCAATCACCATGCACACCAAACTCACACCCGTGGTCATCTTTCTATGCTCATTAACCCCTCATCTCGCTTAAACTGATCCCCTCTCTTCCTCGTTTTTCATACCCACTGACCATCATCTTCATGCTAATATCAGACCCATCTTCTATCAATAATACCCATCGTTACCATCCCAACATGCTCAACACTATGCACCTTTCATCACTCTCCACGCATGCAAGGATCATGCACCCTTGGCTGCCATCACGCCCCTCCACACGCCATTTCTCTCATCACCTCTCATCGTTTGATTCATCAACGACATCCCGTATCCTTCCCGAGCATCCATCAAACCCGTCATCCACCTGCTGGTGCCGTGGCTTCGAGAGCCATATATCTCCACCGTCTCAGCGCCGCCCTTGAAGCCGTCATCTCTTCCCGTCTCCTCTACGTCGCTGCTGGTGGAGGCCTCGCCTGAAGGAGCTGCCCAGATGGAGAGGGATGCCTTGGGCTGTGATGGGGTTTGTGTTGGTGACGGGCTTGGGCTTGCCCATGATTGACCTTGGGCTTGAGAAGAAGCCCAACCCTGGCATTGTTAATGGAAGACAATATTCTCTTAAATGAATGGGCTGTGTTGAAAAGGTGGGTGCCTTGGGCTTGGGTTGGAGCACCAAGCCCAAGTTTGGGATCCAGTTAGCCTATTGGGCTTGCCCATAGTATCAGATATGGGCTTGTTTTTGAAGCCCAGGCCCAAGCGGAAAGATAAAAAAATAATGAGGAAGAGAAGGCCTCACTGAGTTATTCACCCATTTTAAAATTGGCCCATTTGCTTGCATCTACTTTATACGAATCATTTTCTTTAAAGCACTAATTTCTTAATAAACTTTCTAACTTCCAATTTCCAAGCCCAATTTATAAAAATTCAACCTTCAAATAATACTTCAAAATTCCGATCTTTAAAATTCAATTCCAATTTCCGAAAATTCTCATACACACTTTAATCTATTTAATTATTATTATTTTATGTATTTATTCTAAAATTCCATTTTAAACAATTCTTTAAAATTTCCGACTTTCAAATTTAATTTCTAATTCCAAAATTTCAATATTCACATTAATCTATTTAATTATTATTTTGATTATTTATTTCAAAACTCCATTTTAAATCAAATTCTCTAAAACTTCTTATTTTCGAATTAAATTCCTAATCTCAAAAATTCCCATATTCCCATTAATTTATTTAATCATTAGTATTTTATTTATTTATTTATTTTAAAACTCCATTTTAAATCAAATTCTTCAAAACTTCTGATTTCCGAATTAAATTCCTAATCTCGAAAATTCTCATATTCTCATTAATTTATTTAATCATTAATATTTTATCTCCATTTTAAATCAATTCTTTAAAACTTCAGATTTACGTAAATCCCTAATCCTGAAAATTCCTATATTCACATTAATTTAATCACTAATAGTTTGTTTATTTATCTTAAAATTCTATTTTAAACAATTCTATAAAATTTCTGACTTCTAAATCTAATTTCCAATTTCAAAAATTCCAGCATTCCCATTCATTTATTTATTGCCATATTCCTGTTAATTTATTTAATCATTAGTATTTTATTCATTTATTTATTTTAAAACTCCATTTTAAATCAAATTCTTCAAAACTTCTACTTTCAGAATTAAATTCCTAATCCCGAAAATTCTCATATTCTCATTAATTTATTTAATCATTAGTATTTTATCTCCATTTTAAATCAATTCTTTAAAACTTCAGATTTACAAATTAAATTCCTAATCCTGAAAATTCTCATATTCACATTAAATTAATCACTAATAGTTTGTTTATTTATCTTAAAATTCTATCTTAAACAATTCTTTAAAATTTCTGACTTCTAAATCTAATTTCCAATTTCAAAAATTCCAGCATTCCCATTCATTTATTTATTCCCATATTCCCGTTAATTTATTTAATCATTAGTATTTTATTTATTTATTTATTTTAAAACTCCATTTTAAATCAAATTCTTCAAAACTTCTGATTTCCGAATTAAATTCCTAATCCCGAAAATTCTCATATTCTCATTAATTTATTTAATCATTAGTATTTTATCTCCATTTTAAATCAATTCTTTAAAACTTCAGATTTACAAATTAAATTCCTAATCCTGAAAATTCTCATATTCACATTAAATTAATCACTAATAGTTTGTTTATTTATCTTAAAATTCTATCTTAAACAATTCTTTAAAATTTCTGACTTCTAAATCTAATTTCCAATTTCAAAAATTGCAGCATTCCCATTCATTTATTTAATCATTATTTTCGTCCTTATTATTATTATTCCATTTATTTATTTCAAAATTTCATTTTTAAACTTTTTTTTTGAATCCCAATTTCTGAACTTAATTTCCGATTTCTAAAATTTTAATTTCTTTCAAGTTTGACATCCTAAAATTCCAACTCTTAAATTTAATTCCCAATACTCCAATTTTCAAATAAATTTCAAAAATTCAATTTTCTCTCTAACAGTTTTAATTCTCTTCGGGTTTCAAATAATCTTCGATTTCTCTTGATTTTATATAAGCATGAATGCTATTTTCATAATTCCAGAATAATGGAATCTGTGAGACTAATTCGTGCAAAATAGAATGGGCTTTGGTAGGGGCCCCACATATGAGATTTCATGATTGATTGACTGATTGATTGATTTAATTGCCATGCATGAGATCGTTCTTTAATTGTGTATTAACCTCTCTCTCTTGATAGCGCATGATGGTTCGTTGCCCAGGTACGCACTCATTCCCAATCTAGTTAGTCTATATGCATTTGTCTGACTCCCATATGTGCATGATAGTTCCGAGTATTCATTGATCTCTTAATTAATTGCCATGATTGCTTCATTTTATTAGTAGAGACCCATTTAGGGACTTAGAGGGGTGCTACGATTTCTACCGTACCTTCCCGATAAGTAACCTGACTCCTCGAACCCGATCCGGTTTTTCACAGGCCGTCTTTTCCAAAATAAGGAGTCACACTTAGGGTTTTTCTTTCTTATTTTGTTTACCCTTTAAAAAAATAAAACAAAAATAAGTGGCGACTCCAAGTCATTTTCTAATAAATAAAATAAAAATCAATTTTTCAAAATAAAGATCGAGCTCGCCATTTGAGTGGGAAACGCATTGAGCCGAAATGCGGGGTCCACAGCATTCTAAAAAAAAATATATATGACATTAAGGTGTTTTTTGGATACGTTTTTTATTTTTTTAAAAATAAAAATAAATAGTAACTATTGTGTAAAATAGATAAACTCTTGGAAACCGACTTTAAAAAGATAATGATTTTTAAAGCCCATTTGAAAAATTTTAGGTATTAAAAAATTCATTATTTCAAAATTTGAAAATAATTTTTAACATTATAAATTAAGTCCCTATGTCCATTTATTTTATATATGAATTACTATAATTTTTTTAATTTTAAAAATAAAAAATATATATATACAAGCACCTAAGTTAGAAATTCTTTGTAGGTTGAAAAAAGTGAAGTTGAACTTCCTTTGGAAGTATTTTTATCTTTGTTTTATTTCTTGTTTCACTAATCAAGCCCAAAAACCCCTCTATTGATTAATGAACCATCATAGAGATATTCCATGGTTTTTCCCATTTTAGAAGACTCTTTTCCCAAGTAAATAATGCTCCATTTTTGGGTTTTAATTATTAACTTAATTCTTACTTTTGGTTGGTGTTAGGTAGTAACACATGTTTTGTATAAAGATAATAGCGTCCTAACACTATGGTAGGGCCAAATAGATGTGGCTCAAAAGAAGGTTAGCCCACTAATATTCATATGCTCCAAGATATTGACCTCTCAATTATTTCTATGTCACAAATCAGGTACATATTTCTTGATTTTACTGTTGAAATCAAATTTGATTGGATTTATCAGCTGACCTATGGGATATATTTTTCACTTTTCGGCTTTACTTCAAGGTTAAAACTTAAAACTCTTTGTTATAGTCATGAGTGGAAAGAAACAATCTAGGTTTTAGGTGAGACAGATGTGAACTTAAACATATTTTTTGTATTTTTTATTAACTCTAAATTATGGTTATGAATTTAAAGAGACAATCTTGATTTTATGAAATTTAACTTGTTTAAGGGCAAACCATATGAAAAAAAATGTCACCTAAAAAATAATATATGTTTATTAAATAATTCATAATTAAGATCCTAATGAGAAATGAATTAATAACTGTTTTTGCTTAAAATGATTTTTATGCGATGGGACATCATTCCCATCATATGTTTGGACCTTATTTTCAAATCAAAGGACTCGTGATCTTTTATTAATTACATGTTAATCATGCATAGACAAGTTTGACTCACTTAATAACTCATATGATCGAGCTTACCACTTACCGTAACAAAAGAAGGGGATGCAACATATCACGAAGGTTCTAATCTCTTCAAAAAAATTCATTATTGGATTAGTTATATACTTCATTTATTTCTAGTGATTTACTCAATATTCATACAATATCAAGTATTACGAATGATACAAGCCTTGATAAGAATCCAAAACGTGATTCTTTATTACGAAGCATCAAAGGGTAGTTGAGTTGAGAAAAAAGGGTTTTATGAAGAGTAACATTGAATTATACTCCAACCAAAAACAAGGAGCAGTGGGAGTAGGTCATTAACCATGAGTCATGAGGAGGTCTCATTCTCACCGGCCACCACCAACCACGGGCAGGGGTGCCATATTTATTAGTCACAAGTTAAACTGAGAGGGGACGTAAATGGAATTGGCTAATGAACCAACCACAAGCCCTGCAAATCAGGACCCCCCACCCCTCCCCCATCACTTCAAGGTAGGAATGCCATTAGTGGCTACATGGCCTCACCACCCACCACCACCATTCGTCTGCCTTTCACCTCCAACGCATGGGCTACGCATCCGCTCATCAATGCTTTAAAAAAATATAAAAGAAGAGAGAAAAAAAAAAAAAAAAAAAAGGCAGTAAAGCAGCTTACATCGGCATGGTTCCCACCATCCTTCAGCTACCATTTAATCCAAAAGCTTAGAAGATGATTGGAAACTCTCCGAACTTAAAAAAAGATGCCGATTAGGGAGAATTTGTTTTAAAAATATGCGGATGAACATTTTTCAAATTAAAATCTCAGTCAAAATGGTTTTTAATAGGTGTTTAAAGAGAACTGCTTTATAAAACATGGCCAAAATTTCGTAACTTCACAAGAATCGATACTTTACGGGGGCATTTAATAATATGGGATAGACTTCATTTCCCATTTATTCCGATGGATTAGTAATGATTAGAAATGAAAATAGAAACAAAAATCATTATCCTATACCTAAAGTTCCGGAAAGTGTTTTCAGAAATAGTTTTGAAAAACATTTTTTTATACAATGATTCTTGAAACCCCAGTACGAGATGGCTCAAAACCCAAGTACAAGTCTTCAAAACAACAGTAAAGATCAAATAGTTGCCGACACATACTCCAAACTTAGAAATTTAATAAAGAAAATAACTTTATGCCATTCACAGAGTACCCAATTGAGTTCGAAAGGCAACCCATAATGAAAACCCGACAAAGAAATTGATTAAATTTGGGGAGAAGAGCGTTGTTGTTGGATTCATCATCAAGCTCAAACTCTACCAGAAAAACAGAAATCTCGCTTTGGTAATTTCATCGAACAGGTGGAGACTCTGAAATTAAGCCAAACCAGCTCAAGCTACAGAGTTTGAAAAGGCGACAAATCTCATCAAATCCGACAATGGGTAACCCAGATTTGCAAAATATGATAAGATCAATCAATAATGTACAGAAAACGATGTGATTGGGAAGAAAAAAACTACACATTATTATAATTATTGGCTGAATTATACACAATTTAAATATCTAAAAAGAAAAAAAAATTCACATGTCAGACTCAGTATAAATGGGTGGTGTCGGTAACGGGTTGTTCATCATATCTTTGGAACCGTGGAGTCAAGGGAGCGAGTGGACTCGGACAGAAGCGCGGCAGAGTGGACAACTCGTGTGAGTACCGAGCCACCGGTCCACACACTCAGAATGATAATAATGGTGACATTGAGGTAAGATTTTAACCTTATCCCCTTCTTGGAATATACCAAGGCATATACAGCAGTCTTCGATGGAAGAACCCGCCGGGGATGGCGACTGCTGGTGTAGGACAATTGGCAAGCTGCTAATGATGGCCGGGTCGAGGCCCTGCGGCGGCGGAGGAGTGGGGGCGGGCCTGACGGAGGTGGCTGGGACTTGGCGGTTGTAGCGGCAGACCCAGCGAGCGTAGAGGAAGAGGAGGGTTATGATGAGGATGAAGGAGAAGAGGACGATGATGAAGAAGAGAGTTCTGCCGCGGATTTCGAAGCTTTGGTCGTCGAACTCCGTGTAGCGCCAGCGGAGGTGGGAGGTGTCTTGGGAGGACATGGTGGGGGGGCACGTAGTTTGGTGGTGGCTACACGGCGGAGGGTTGAGGATGTGGGGGTGGTGAATTGGCCATGGCGGAAGCAGCTGGAGAGGGTCGAGTTTATGAAGATTAGTTGAAGTTTGGCAACTTGTAACCGTTTTTTCTATTATTGCAATAGAGGCCGCATTGCCACTCCCATTCACTTTTAGAAGCGCGTGGACGAAAACGTTTGGCCTGTTTGTTTAAACTATTTTGGCAAAAACATTAACGCTGTTTGTTCAAATCTGTTTTCCTCTTAAAAAAAAGGCACAAACCAAATTTGATAACAACGCATTCTTTAATTTTCAGAACTGAATCAAGTCAAACATCAACTTAAAAAGGATAAAAGAGAAGATATTACGTAGTTGGTGATAAATTATCTCATCATTTATCATATTTTATATTCAATTAAATATGAAATAACATATATTTAACATAAATGATGTTAACGACATAAAATATGAAAGAAAAAAATATCCTTAAAGGAAATAAGGAAAAATGAATGTATTTGTAGATCCCATATTTCTAATTATTTCAAAAAGGAAAAATAGATATATTACAATTGTTTAGTTATATATTTTTATATTTTATAATTGAATAAGTTAAATTTTATATAAAAGCAAATATTTTCCAAAATTTAAATTTACTTTTACTTTTATTTTTATTTTCTTATTTTATTTTATTATTAACAATATAACATTTTAGTAAGTTGAAAGTAATTAATAAAATTTTCATTAAAACTTAACATTAATAATAGTATTTTTAAAATATAATTTTTAAATATTTAAAAATGGTAATAACTATTTTTTAATATATTTTTTACATATATTTTAAAATTTTCATTAGACATATATTATTATTATATGAAATAAAATTCATGTTGAAATCATTTAAAAATAATTTTAATATTTTCATGCACGTCACTAATGATTTTGATTGCCTTTACAAAATATAGATTAAATAATAATAATAATAATAATAATAATATATTAAAATAATATATATACGATACAACATTTTAAATCGATATTTTGTGGAAGCAATCAAAATCATCAACAAGTGGCGTGTATAGGATATTTTTTTTATTCAAGTAATATTTTGGATCAACATTTAGTAGATGTTTTCTTCTAAAAAATATTTGTGAGCAAGGTTCCATCATCAATGCCTTTCAAGTATTTGTCTGTTTCTCTCCAGCTTTTGTGTAAAGGCATTGTTTGTCGAGGGCTCTACGTGCCCATCTGATCCTGAAAAATCGCCTCCTGTTGTCTCCTTCCTAATTTTCCGGAAAAAATTTCGGATTATTACGGTCCATTTGAACCAGGAAAAATAAATTATTTGATTTCGAAAAATTTGAGGGGGAAATGATCGGAAAAGAAAATAGAGGGAAAAGGATAAAAAAATAAATTTAAAATTCATAAATAATAACAAAAGAAAATTAAATATAATAATTAGAAATTTATATATTTTAAAATTATTTAATTTTTATATATATAAAAATAAAATAATTTTTTATTTTTGAATATATTTTCTTCTATTTTCCTTTTCTATTTTCTTTTCGAACTAAAGATAACTTTAAAATTCAAATCGAGTCACGGGTCCTCGAAAGAAAAATTTGCATATCTGAAGAAATCCTTCAAAGGCTTCCTCTTCTTTAGTTTGCAACATCTGAAATGGCATTAAAAAGATACAATTAAAGCTAAAAAGTCAAAATATAAAGTCCCATTTGAAGAAACACAGATCATGGTTCAAAATCTCGGTCGAGACCGGTACGACTCGGCCGAGTCGTATCCGCCTCGACCATGGCCGGTACCGGACCGATACCCGAGTTGGAGTAGAAATTGTGGAGAAGATCAGAATCATCAGATGAGAGGATCAAAACCCACGAAAATGAAAAATACAGAGTTAGAATCCTGCATCTTGGAGTCGCCGGCGAGGTTGAAGAAGCACGCCTGCTTGTTCGGATTGCCCAAGTTCCCGCCGGAGATGGAACTGAGCGACATGAGGAGCAGAGTCGCCGGACTTCGGCACCGCTGTTATCATCGACGGTCCTGATGGGTTTGCAGTCGGGACAAACTGTGTTATGGAACTTCTGCAAGGATTTGCCTCCAGTGATCATGTAGGCTGACATCCCACTTCTACAATCACCTGTTGAGGCACCACAATCCAGAGGGGCAGAGGCCAAGCTTTTCACCGAAGGCATGCTGTCCTAACTCACTCTCAAATCGCTTTCCAAAACCATTTCACGCCGGAGGGTTATGGGTATTTGGAGGATTTAGGTTTTAAATAATTTGTATTTATTTTTTAATTAGATTATGAGTATTTGATGGGATATGGATTTTAAATAATTTGATAAAAATTATAATGATAAAAAATAAATAATAAATATTAGACTTATATCAAATAAATATTTATATAAAAATTAAAATTAATGAATACATTTTATAAGAAAAATTATATTTATTTTTTTAAAGATGAATTATGGTTTTATTTTTTTAATAATTGAAAACATTTTTAAAAAAATTAAAAATATTTAATTTAAATAATTTTTTATTAAAAAAATTTACTTTTTATTATTTTCATCTTCAATAAGAAATATTTATCATCAAGTAATTAAATTAAAATATTTTTAAAGATTTTTAATATTATTATAAATCATCCCAAAAATATGCTTTTATTATAATTTGAATAATTTTAATATAATAGAAGTTTATTTTATTAATTTTTTTACTCTACTTATTTGTATTTTATTTTTTTAATAATTTTCATAATTTTTTAAAATTATTTTGAGCTCTTAAATTAAATTTTTGCGTATCACCCGATACCGATCCGAGATACCGATACCGATGTGCCTCAGGACCTCCCGAGTCAATGACCGATACCGCGACTTTGAACCCTGACACAGATTCACAATGCTTGAAATTATTCAGAGGGCACTGATGATATTGTTCCCCAAAGCACAAAACATTATTCAGACCCAGATGATGAGAAATGCCATAGAAGCACACCCAACAACAAAAAGAAAGAAGCACAGCTTCTTCATCCATGGCCTAGACCCCATCATCACCTTGCTGTAGAAGAATTCAACCGCTGTAAATTTGACAAACGCCATGTATAGCAGTATGCCAGACGCTAGAGACCCCGATATTCCTTCCATGATCAAGGCATTGGCGCTTCTGGGCTCATAACCAGTGGCTGTATATAATATCATGCCCAAAACCATCCCAATTGGTGCAGTTACTGAAAACACGATGCACATATATGCTGTTGTTCCGAAGTTCAAGCCTGCCTGTCATTATCACCACCACAATCACACTGTTTATAAGACTTTTCTATCTCGGGTTTTAAACTCTAAACTCTAAACTTGCATAATTATAAATACTTGTATTAAATCTTTTGGGCATAATTTTGAATCAGGCCACTATATAATTACCCTTCTGAGGTCCGAATTCAGATTAATTAAATGAAATTTATTGAGTACATTTAGGCACGCGGTGCTGAGGTGTAATGTGTAATGCTTTTTGATCAGCATGTACACCAACATCAAGGGTTTGGTTGAGTGGGGCGTTTCAACCCATGGCCTAAAAAACCTTTTGGGGTTAGAAAATAGGATTAATTGATTAACAAGATAAAATAATCTTCAATTTATAAATTTAACCTTTTTCATGTTTGATTTTAAAAAACATTTTTTTTGAGGTCTTTTAACATTTTAACTATTTAGATTTAAGTTTTAAAAGAAAAAAAATTATTTTTACAGTAAAAAATAAGGGTATTTTTGTTAAAAATTGATATTTTTTAGGTTGAAAATTATAGAAGATTGGACAATGTTTGAAAAATGATCTTAAAAATAGTTCTAAAAACAATTTTTGAAAAATAATGCTTATAATGTTTTATAAAATAAAATTTTATTTAGAACTTGTTTTTAATATATTACTATTTTAAAAATAACTTTTATATATAATATTTTATCTTTAGTCATTTTTTTAATTATTTTTTAAAATAGTCTTTAAAAAATAAGTAAAAACAATTAAAAAATATTATAAAAAAAAAAATCATGTTTTCTATTTTCAAGAATTAAAAACTGTTTTTTACTTTTAGATGGCCAAATACCTCTTTTTTTTTTTTCTTTTTTTTTTTTCTAGAATAGCAGGTACCAAACAATGCCTTATATCTACAATCATGGAATATTTCATCCCTATGATCTAATAACCCTAGAAAAATATGGCCTGTCTGGGTTATGATTCATGTTTCCACTATCCCACCTCAACCCACAATAGGGAGACAAATGGGTTTCAAGGTTAGTGGTATGGTGGCGTGGCCTAGCTTTCCGAAATTTTTTAATAGATGTAACGGCATATCAAGACAACCTAGGCTCTAACATCATATCGAGCTATGTTAATCTGACCAAACCTTAAACCATTAGGTAATGGAGTATCTCTAAAGCCTAAATAGTAATGTGTGAAATTTTAAGTTGTGAACTTGTACGTAGTTTAGGTAAATTAAAGAGTAGAATGATTTGTGTCACCTGTGCCATGCAGCCACCTAGCTCTATTCCTTCAAAGAAATGGTGAAGCACCAGGGCAGCAACCAGAGCTTTTACGGTGCAAAGGTTGTGAGAAACTCCCGTCATCAGCCCTATAATCACCGGGTAGAACACTACCCCAATCTCCAAAACTTGAGCAACCAGCCTCTGCTTCAGTTTCGCCATCTCCTCCGCTTGCCGATCATGCCACCCCATTATCCCCATTTCAAATTGAGTAGTCACAGTTTTCTTCCCATCAGAAGAAGAATCCTCGTGTGTCTTCACGGGCGCATAGTGACTGCTCTTATCATTCCCATAACAACTCTGCATGATATCCACCAGCAATGCCGTGACTGCTCCGATGATCGGAACAATACCCGAGAAGGGTAAGTCCTTCCATGGACGGAGGGACACGACTTGGCAGTCGGAGAGGGAATCAAATGAACGAGGAAGGACATGGACAAGTGAAATAGAGAGAATTACACCAGCTGCCAAGCATTTGATAGCTAGAAGAAGTTTACTGTGAATGGGCTTCCAGTGAATGAAATGAGAGAAAATCAAAGGTGAAGAGATGCTCACAATGCTGGTTCCAAGCATTACAGCCATCACTATGAGCTTGAGCTCTGCAGAGGCTTCACTGTCTTGGCATGACCATGATGGTGCAGTGGTCCTTGGCACACAAGCCATTGATGAAAATTAACTTGGCCAAGATCTAGAAGAAGAGAAATAGAGAAAAACTAGACGGAGGGTGATTGGGAGGAGTGGCTCATTTCCCTCAGTTCTACTCAATATTTATTGATGTAACAGACTCTACAAGAGCTTATTATTTAATAACTATTAATTATCACCCTTTACTTTCTTCAGCCTTTCCAATCAATGTTGTCTTCAGTGCACAGTACTGCTAAGAGGAATGAATGGCCTGTGAATCATAAAAGAGTGTGGGGTTCACCATACCAGGTGAGAAGAAGGTTACATATACAGAGGGACATGGAACAAAGGGGTCTTGAACTCAGCCATGGCACGAGTCGCTGACTCATTAGATATGCCGACTAAATGTACATGTTCTTTGACACCGTGAGAGTCTATATAATTTTTTTTCTAAGTTTTCCGATAAAGATATGCATCAAAAATCAAATAAAAACTTAATTTGATGTGCTCAGAGGGGTGAGTCAATCTCTATACCATGTTCTCATAAACCATCAACCTACAGTGAAACACAAAAAGGATATGCCTAAACATTATATTAGAATTTCTATAGATTTCCACAATGGAATAACTTCATTCTCTCAATTTTGTTTTCCTGGCTAGGATCTCCAAGACAACATGCAACTTCAAATTATCAATTCTTTTCCCAAATGGAAGGTGTACGTACTTGGAATCGAAGCCCAAAGACTGTGCCCCTAGAAAGCAAGATCCATAGGTAATATTGCAGATGAAATGGTCCCCCATGGAACCATACACCATTGTGAAAGTTCTTGTAGTCTTTTAATCTCTTTTTGCAAATAACTTGTTCGAACGTACAAAAAAGGGACTAAGGACTAACCAGAATTCCCACCTTATCGCTGAAAAGCACTTGCTATAAGTAAAGAGAGGGATTAAACCTTGAGACTTTACCTAAGTTTTCCTATCCCATTTCAATCAGATAGAAGGGAAAATCTTAATTTTTATTACACTAGCCTTATATATATAGACACACACTAAAATTTACGTAAATTCACAGCAGAATTCAATAAGAAAATGCCATATGTAATATGCATCAAACACTCTGAAAGCAGTATCATGCATAATGTACTAGGAAACTTCAAATTGGCCTAGAAAAATTATCATTAAAAACATGCATGTTAACTGCGTCTTAAATTCTTAACACTATGAACAACAAGAGTTTAGTGTATGTTTTGCAATGGCTAATCACCTTAAAGTAGACACTCCTCATTGATCATCTTTCTAATTATTGAGGTAATTTGCTGCCTGCAGCATTTTATGTAGAATTGCAAATCAGTCTCGATTTGATCATTTGAAAAACTAGCTTGACCTATGGCTAACCTTCATTTACCTACATTAAATGCCTCAACTAGACAGATATCAGATAGCATAACACTGTTAGTAAATGCCTTAGTAGATAGAGGAATATCTTCATAAGAGGATTTGAGAATGAAAAACAATATTTCAAATTTCATAATGGCAATTTCCAAAGTCATTTTCTAATCTATGAGGTTGTGTCATACAGGATATCAGATGGCATACATTACCATAATAATCAATACACCTGAAAATCAAGCACAAGTCATCAAAATGGAGTGTAGTACTAAGTCAATGAAGGCATTAAATTTCTTCCAATTAGTCTCCACAAGCATTCTACTATAGTATAATGGATACCAGTCTTCACTAAATTTCTTTGTATTCATCTTTCATTTGAGACAAACCAAAGGAGCCAATCACTTGAAAAATGAAATCACAAAGTCAATATTACTTCAAGTCATTACTAAATTGATAGATAATAGAACACATTACAAACAAGTACTGTTCTGTCATGTTGCATCAAGAAGACTCATTTTAAATGATAATTTCAAATAGAGAATGCATTGATCTCACTTTGCTGCCAGGCTTTCAAAAGCCCCCTTGTTTGAGCCATGAATTGATTTCCCCAGATGAGAAATCCATTCTTTGAAATCAAAGTATATATCACACTAGCTGAACTTATGCACAATCATGAATCTGTGCCCCCGCAAGTATTTAACACATAAACTAGATTCACAAGTAGGGCAATTCATCGATGTGACCGGCCAGACTGCCCTCATTATCAAGTTCTGAACTGTGAAATCAAAGCTAGATAATCGAAATGCCCAAATTACATGATACCTTCTATTTTCCACTATATTGAACTAAAAAAAAAAAAGGAGGCTAGCTTTTTTGCCATTAAAGAGAAAAGGGTACTTTTTCCCCTCAAATTAATTCAATAGCTTGCTTTCTTACATCCCAAACTACATATATAATAAGTAATAACAACCAAAACCCTAATACAGTAAACTGCAGTTTCCAATAAAAGACATAAAATCTCCATTACTGCATGAGAGGAGAGCAGAAGTAGGAAATCGTACCTCGAGAGCTCTCTTCCAACCTTAAGAAGACAATATCAAAAGCAAGACATCTAACTGTATAAGATAATCATCTCTTGCCCAAAATTAATCAGAAAAGCAGTATGCATGAACGAGCCTTGAATCATTGGTGCAGTCCCTTGTTGCCTTGTCCCCTCCATCCTTCAAATTTCAACAATCTAGTACTATACTGCCTCCATTCATACTATGAAAAAGACTAATACTAGATTATGAAGATAATCAATAAAGAGCAGAAAAGCTTGAGAGCTTGCATGCAAGCCAGTGCAACAGTGGAACAGGTTCGCTTGTTATTCAAAAGAAAAATGCTCGGTTTCAGAAACTCTCAGAAATCAAAGAAGGGATCTCCATAGTCCCAGATACATGAAGGTGGATACTCATCCTCGTCGTTCAACGGCCACAGAGACGGAGATCCAAGGCCGACGGAGAGAGCCTGATCCGGCTGCGCCGGTGCAACCCCAGGTTGAGAAGAGAGAGACAAACTCGGTCCAACTGAGCCCACCAATGAGTTGATTTCATCGTACAAACAATTTTGCTGATAAGGATGATGGTGGTGGTGGTGATGATGATGATTAGGGTTTGGATAAGTTGTTATTGTTGCTGTCGTGATGGGATCAGCAGCAACATTCATATCAGACGGTGGATATAGCAGCTGATGCTGCTGTTGCACCAGTTGCTGTTGACTCTGCACCACGTTTCCACATAGTACGGACGAATCCATACCGTGGCTGAACCCGTACGGCACGTATCCCCCCGCCGTGTGCGGGGTGGCAGAGGGAGAAGAGAAAGTGAGGCCGAACCCAGATGGACGAGGGAGCAATGGGCGGAGCGTTTGAGTGCCGCTCGACGACGACGAGCTTCCGCGGCTGGAGGACGAGGCGGAGGAGACGGACGGTTGGAGGTTGAGCTGAGCTCTGCTGCCGTAGAGAATGATGGCTGCACGGTCGTAGGCTCGAGCGGCGTCCTCAGCGGTGGCGAAGGTGCCGAGCCATTTACGCGTGCGCTTGCGAGGCTCCCGGATCTCCGCCACCCACTTCCCCCAACTCCGCTGTCTCACACCTCTGTACTTGAACTTACTGTTATCAGGCCCTCCTTTGCCCTTACACTTCCTACTATTCCCGTTGCTGCCGTTATCACCACCGCAACTGGTGGCGCCGGCGGTTGCGGAAGAACTGTTGCTGCTATTAGTCTCGTTAGAAGTGGTGGTGGTGGTAATGGGCTTGGTGTCTTGGTCTTCACAGTCCATAACCTCTACGCTTTAAAGCTTAAAACAAAACTAAGTAAAGATGGAGAGTCTACCTCGTTCTGTGTTCTCGATCAGTCGAAATACACGACTCTGTAGCCTGATTTGAATCTCATCTCTGTAAATGGTGGATGAGGGCGGTGGTCGTTTATATAAAACCTTTTTCTTATATATATATATTCAAAGAGAGAGAGAGAGAGAGAGGAGAGAGAGAGATTGCTGCTCTCTGAAGAAACAGACCGAACTCGTGCACATTGGGCAGGGGGGTTGTATATATATTCCTTTTATGGGTTTTTCCATTTTAGGTCAGATTTTTGGAGGTTCTCCATTTGGAAATTTCTACAAAATGAATATTAAATCACCATTTTGCCTTTTCTAGCATAATATTTATTCATTAAACAAATTTAATACTTAGAAACTCTTCTTTATAAAGAAAAATACTGTTATATCATCTTCTAACCCCTCTGTTGGGCCATTGACTTCCCATGATAATGGGATTACTAGGCTGTAAAGATTGACCATACTCAACTCTAATGAATTATTTTGTGTACTCATAATAGCTCTATTGACTTTAGTCATATCCCTCTACTCACCCAAAAAAAATCATTTCACCATTTCTTTCTTCTGAAAATTGTCCAAATGAGGTTTGGAACTTTTCCATGATCTTCAATCAATATTATTATATGTATATATAATAGTTGCTGTAAAACCATGGCAGCAACCAAGGTACTTCTTCTGTCTGTCGGCTAACCCAGCCCCTTGTTTTGCTGCTATGTTTTTGCTTTTCATTTCATTACAATTCCAGTAGTACTACCTTTTGGATTGTTACTTCTCAAAGAACTTGCTTGGTCAATAAGGTAAGACTGTAGGCTATGGGGGTGTTGCTTACTCATCATAATCATCATTTAGCCTAGTAACTTGGTGTGAGAGTTAATGGCTAATTGGCTATGGTCATGCGTGGTCTGAAGGCATTAAAGATTTTGAATTTAAATCCAATGCATGCAGCCACCATCGTCTAATATATATCACCCTTTTCTCTTCAATTGAATTTTTGCAGCAAAGCAGCCAGTTTAACTAGTTAATAAATTTAAACAGAGAAATTAATTTGAGAAAATTAAACCATTTATTTACATTGAACCCAAATCATCCAAAAAAAAAAAAAAAAAACCCATTTGTCATGGTAATGATGAGATTAATTTGTACTATTGTCATGGGCAGCAATTTTTTTACGACATATCCCTAAGTTTTAATAAGATAATTTTCAAGGTTTTGTAATCCTAATTAATGATTAGGTTACAGTGGAAAAGCTCCTTCTAAGTTTTACAGAGCAAACTATATATACATATCCCAGTTCTAAATAATTAGTTTTAACCCATCTGGGGTGGCATTAAATCAATGAAAGTATTCGTTGAGATGTGTCGGAGGGTATGCGTAGATCTCATCGTGCTGACTCCTGGGAAAAGGAAGAAGGTAGCGTGTGATGGTGGGGCTAGAATTTCTCCTTTTAGGCTTTGCAGATTGATCCTTTTTGGAAATGAGCAAGCTTTCATCTACTTTTTTTTGTGGATTCCCGGAAATTATTCGTTTCTTCACCGTCATAATTAGAAGCTTGGCAGTCTTCGAATTCATGGATCGATCCGTTTCATACATGCAGTTCACTTCAAGCATTTTGAGTGCAAATTCTCTCTTCATATCAAAAGCTTGTGAGGCTTTTTTTTAAATAAAACTTTATTTGTTTTTCTTTAATTAACACATTTTTTCGATAATAGTGGAAAAGTTTAGATCTAAATTCGGTCACTGTAAACGGAATTTTCTTGTGGTTTTATAATGCGAGCCTTCCAAATCATGAGCCATGCATATTCTACAAGACTAATTTACAGGGAGCTTTTTTTCCTTTTTACATGCATTTGCATTAATACTGTTGTTTCATAACTCATATATATATATATATATATAATAATTTTTTTGATGTATTCTTTATGAATTTTTTGTTCATTTATATAAATCTATGATCGTGGGGATAGTTAAAATATAATAGACACAAGGTGTGAAACCTTTAACAAAATTAACTTATTTTAAATTATTAGATTATTGGGATGGAACGATATCGCTCTTAAATCTAAATACGAGTCATTCGATTAATGATGGTAATTGAATATTATAAAAGACTTCCTATTTATTGTATTTGAATCTGTTTTCAAATGAAATAATTAAATTTTATCTAAGAATTAATATTAAAGTTGGGATCATGAGTTGTAGTCACGGAAGTGACATGTTGGAAAAGGATCAAAGTCTTGAAAGTTCGGAGAGGGATGTCAAAAATTGATTAGTCAAAATCCCCCTTAGACGCCAATTAATATGATCAAAGCCAGGATCATTGCATGACAGGTTGATTTGAAGGATTAACTCTAGCCAGAAAATGAAACAAAATATGACCAATAAAAATGCAGTGCTTAATTCGGGGCCAACTTCTTGGACAAAACCAATTTGACTTTTATGATAATTTCCAAGGTTTGCATCTTTTCCTTGAAGAGAGATGCCATTTCACGAGTGGCAGCACAGAGCTGAGGCCTACAAATTTTGACCGACTTTTGCATGTCAAATAACACTTCTTGGCCATTAATGTAAGCTGTGTTGTTGTCTCTAACATCATCTCTATGGCATCTCAGACAAGTGGGGTCACATCTCTCTTCCTTTAAAACCTTCATTGATGCTTGCACATACTTTAGTTTTTGCTTAGTTCCTAGCCTTCCAAGTAGTTTCCAAATTGGTTGTTCACTCTTGGATAAAAAAAAAATATATATAAATAAATAAAATAATAAACAATGAAAATTAGTTTAAATTTAATAAATCATTGTTTCATATTTTCTCAAAATTTCTTTGTTTTTTTTTTCTTTTTATCTAAAAATATATGATTTTTTTTAAAACTTGTTATATTTAAGTAAAATTTACTGGGAATTGTTATATATGATTTTTTTTTTAATAAATTACTTTGAAATAAGAAATGGAAATAGAAAATTCATTTATTATTTATTATTCATTATTATTATTATTGTTATTAATTTTAAATTACTTATTTATACATGAGAACCATGAAAATAAAAACCTAGCTACTTTTATAATGTGAAAAGAAAGGATTAATTATAAATGAGAATGGCCCATGACTTTATACGAGTTTTAAAGTTGGAAACTTTATCTGCCCAACAGTGATGCACTAGGGGATGTATATGCTATGTGTCAAGGCCCCAGAAGGGCACATAAGGGCAGAGTCTGAAGGTGAGTCGAGGCTCACGTGACCTGATGAAAGGGCATTGGTCGATGATTGGTCGAACGGGTGAGGGGAGAAGAGCAGAATGATGATGGTGCAGTAGGTGTCAAGCACATTGCCTCAGCAGCTGCTGCTGCCTACTGTTTAAGGCTGAATTCAAGCAACCTAAAGAGACTTAGAGAAATGCATGAATTTGAAGACGTGGCTTTATAAGAATTGTGCAAGTAAAAGCCACATGTGGTGGCCACCCACACCCACTGCCTTGGAACTCTCAAACCAAATAAACAAAAGCCAAACCCAGTTGGACCCTCTCTCTCTCTCTCTTTCTTTCTCCCTCTGCCCTGAAGTCTTGTGATGTATTTGATTCTCAGTTTTGCCAACTTTTTATTGTTCTTTTGTTGTGGGCTGTGGAATATTAAGCATTTGGTGGGTGGAGGTGCTGTAAGGTTGGTGGGGAGCTGTTCCATTCATGGCCACAACTTCTTTATTATACTTTACACTATTTTTAAATTTGTTTTGTAACATCTTTTGTAGGTGTTTGAATTCTTCCTTGTATATGGATTAACAAAGACTAGTTGATTATGATTATAAGATGGAGTGCTTATGGAGGATAATGTTAAATACTAGGTGAGCTACAGAAAAGAATTGGACGGGATAATATTGATTGATCCAAGCCAATCAAACTGGCCAGTGCAGTGCTGCTGTATTTCTATTCTCTAAAATGATTCTCTGATCAGCTTTTTCCAAACAGATTCCAGTGAAGGAGATACATGCTTATAGTCTTACGCAAAGAAAAGAAAAATGTGAATGAAATTGAACAAACTACAATGGTTATGAGTGGATTTGTTAGTGTATTAGTATAATAAGATTGGGTTGACAATCTGTTTTATGACTTTATGTTTATATATATAGAATCGATTAGAGATAGTATAAATAAATATAGTCACGGAAAGGGTAATGACTTTTATAAACGACTTAAAATGGACTTTCGAAAATTAAAATTTGGGACATTATATTTTCATTAAAAAATGATTTTTAGAGAAACTTTCAAAACTATTCATTTTCATTTTTGGGTTCGTGACAAAGAATCACATCCTTTGAAGGTGTTAGGAGTCTACTAATGAACATAGTAGTGTTGTGTATGCGTGAGAATAGGTATAAATGAGAGAGAGAGAGAGAGAGAGAGAGAATCACATTCCTTTAAGGGGTTGAGACATTTTCAAAGAAATTACCATTCAAATATGAGAGTAGATGTAGGACTCAATGAGTAGTAACCACCAAGTAATTTTGTGTATGTATTTCTTTATAATTAGTAGATTATAATTTTAAGATCTTTGACCTCATATCTTACTCAGTGAATAGTAACCATCAAGTAATTTTGTGTATATATTTCTTTATAATTAGTATATTATAATTTTAAGATCTTTGACCTCATATCTTTTCCATCTACAAAGTCCTCCCGAGAATCTTAATAGGTGATTTTCTACGTATATTATTTATATGCTTATGCGCTTTGAATTCTTGAACTAGTTAGTAATTATTAATTTAATCAAAGAATTCTTCAAAAATAAAAATTTATAATCTTTGAGCAAATTAACAAAGGACTACCTATTCGCCTCTAATTCCATGAAATTGGATCTTAAAATTTTCAACATTGAATTTATAGAGAGGTTAAAAGCGAGAAAGGTAATAAGGAAAATATTTCAAAAATATAGGATGGGTGGACATAAGTTAAAAGAGAAAGCAAAATTCCAAAATCATATCTTTTAGATGATTTTGCTTTTAAATTCCTCCGGAAAAGAGTCCCCAAACTTTTTTTTTTTTCAAATTCTTTTAAAAATTTGAAATATTTGGCTAAAAAGAAAAAAAGGTTGTATGGGACTTATTAAGGACTTCAAGAATTATTAAAATTTTATGCTTATTCTTTTATGAGGTAGCGGCCATGTTTAGTTTACCAAAAATAGGAGAGAAAGCATAAAGGAATGAAAATAAAGAAGAAAGTAGAAAAAAAGAAAAATGAAAAATGAAAAATAAATTCAAATTTAACAAATTATTTATATATATTATTTTAAATTTATTTCACTTATTTTAACTCTTTTATATAAATATTAAATAATTTTAAAATACACAAAATTTTAACTAATTTTAATTATATTTTAATTTTCTTTGTCATTTTCTATTATATAATCAAATATATAAAAAAAATTTAATACTTTTTTATTTCTTTAGCATTTTTTGAGAACCAAATATAATCTTAGTGCTTCATAAAAATATTTAAGCAGTTATAAAAGATAAGAGAAAATTCAAATTTAATAATTTAAAATAGAAAAAAAAAAACTCGATACTTCTATATTGTATATAAGTATAAACTATCTTTAAACCAATTTTAATATTGAGTTTCTAAATAAAATTTTGTTTCTCAAAACATAGGTTGAAAATTCTATTTTAAAAATTGTTTTAAAATACCTTACCAAACCCATTTTGTCCCTTTCTACTAAATACCATTTAACAATGGGCCTATGTGATGGTAGCTAGGTCCAGTCTCTTTTAGACCCTAACACTTCAAGAATCTAGGTCATCTACGGAGCCATTCTTTAAGGCCCAAAAGTGGCCTTCCTTTTGTCCTCGTTGATTTCGGCCGCATAAGATGAAATCAATGAAAGAGAAACATTGGGCCCACAATTTTACCAATTGGGCCTTCAAAGTCTCCGGATATAGACAAGGAAAAGGGGAATCAACCAAGTCTAGGACGCGACTATCAAGGAACTTTGACCAAAAATAATTTATTTGATAATAAAAATTACAAAGTAGGTCCCTCTCAAAGTAATTATTGAATTAACGTCTCTTCTTGTTATAAAACCATAGTTGATAATTATCATTTTGATTTTTTTTAAATGGTTAAAATTATATTTACTAACTAAGATTTTAAATTTAAACTTAAATTATAGTCATCGATGTTATACTTTAAAAAAATTATAACCGTGGTTACTAATTGAGAACTCAAAATTCCTAATTAAGAGTTTATGTCATTTTACTTAACAAGTATTCCCATTACTCTAAAGTAAACCGATTACATTTAGAAAATAACTTAATTGATTTATGTATCCTCATAATATTATAAATAAGTAATATTGTTACAATAAACAAATAACTTAATTTAATTACTTCTTAATATTATTAACATGAATTTAATGATTATTTAATTTTGATTTGATACAATGATTATAAAATTGTGATATCTTATATCAAATTAGGGAAAAAGTTTTTAAAATATATATAATGGACTCGTAAGTATTTTTAAAAGTTGTAAGAGCCTGTATCTATATAAGAGGGAGCGATCATTAGAAATAACATCGAGATTGACCCTCTACTTGAGTGTGAAACTCACGCACGAGGAGTGAGTTGTTACAAAAAATACACCCTCTATTACGCATTAGCAAAAAACTTCTTATTTGTCAATTTTATCAATAAAGGAATATCAAATTTCGCCCGTTTGACCTTTTATCGTGACATTTTGCTGGTTTTTATATCAGCGATGTGGCATAAGCATAAACCATATCTTCAATATTCAATCTCAATCAGACGTTTTCCCATCTGTGATTCGGCTTATTACTAGTAGGCAAGCTCCAATCTCGAACCCAACTCAGCCCAGTCTAGACTGGGTCGAGCCCAGGCGCTGGTTGGCCCAAAGCCTGTTACACACCATTACTCAAAGCTTGGGCTCACCAAAATTCGCCCCAAAATTATTAGTTCCATAATATGAAGAAGAGTGCTTTGTACAGTTGCTTTCTTCCCACATTGGCAAGGGCTTGTGTCATGTAAGTGACGCAATTAATAATTATGTTAAAAAGCGTTTTTATTTTTTTTAATATTTGAAAGATGAAAATTTTCAAATGTTTAAACTGATAAAAACGTTTTTTAAAATCATTATAAAACAAACTTTCAATATTATTTGATCATTTTAACTAACATAAAAACGATGAAATAATTCATTTACCTATACATCATTTGAATTATGACCTACCCAACACAATTATGATTTATTTAATTCATTGCAAGCTTCAAATTCAACAAATGATGTGCTTAATATTTAGTTGTGTCTAATCCTACTTTTAAGGGATGATATATATTCAAACCATGAAATTGAATATCTCATATTAATATACAAATATATAATAAATTAGTTGAAATATTTTTTGAAACATTAATTCTAAAGTGTGAGTAACTTCCAAATCCAAATCTACAATTTTCTAATAGATACTACTAAAAAACTTCATGTTAATTACATTTCGAGCTTAGCAGATTAAGCTAGTTCTATCACTAATCTTACCTAAATTTAAATTAATCAACACTTGATTTGAACATAAGCCCAATTTAATCTTTAATTCAAAGTACTTAACCCAAATTTAACATAATCTTATTTTTCTAAATAATATATATATATATATATATATATATATATATATATATATATATATATATATATATTTGGATTTGAGTGGATTTACTTGAAGTCATGCTTGAAATCCAACTTAAATTGAGTTTAAATTCAAAAACTCAATTCAAGTAGTTGGTTTCATCAAGGTAATTATAATTTATATCTTGTAGGGATTTTTTATTTATTGATCTTAAGCTAATAAATTTTTGCGTTATTATAAAATTTAAAATAACTCTAATTATCCGTTTGGGCAGTTTAATGAATTATGAAATTATGAGAGGGGAGATATTGGGTGTGACGACCATATTCCTAAAAGAGAGAGCAAAACGCATATGGTCCACTCACTGAAATCAAAATGGAATCTACCAATAAAAAAGAAGTCAGTAAGCAAAAAGTCAACGATCTTAAGAGTAGGGACTCCCTATCAAATGTATATATTGGTCAACGGCAGATGTGGGGACCGCCACCATAACCTTCACGGCGTCCCTCTGATCAGACACCGGCAACATCAAACAGTATCTATCGCTGCATATGGGTCCTACATTGACTGGTATCCCCATCCCAAAGTCAACCCTCTCTAGCCCTAGCCTTGACCACTGTGACAGTATCAGCACTCCCACTGAGTCAGGACTCGCCCTCGACTCGCCACTCACCATATCCACCACTCTCCTCACGTACTCATCTCCTACTCTCTCCTTCGCTCGCTTCACCAAACCACACATGTGTCCCAAGCCTTTCTCTGTTATCTCCTTCACGGTGGTTTGGGCGCAGCCAAGTACAAACGCGTTGCCGTAGTAACCCGGTGGGAGACTTGGCTTGACTCGGTTTCGAATGTTGATGCTGAAGAGGAGTTTGAGGGTCTGGTTTGATGGCATATTCAGAGCTCTGGCCCAGCTTCTCCATACGTGAGCTGAGAGGATTTCAAAGGACGTGTATGAGGACTCGCTGGGTCGACCCGTGCAGGAGGCGAGTTGTTTGAGCTCATTGAGGCATCGTTTGTCGAAGGTGATTGAGGTGGGGACGAGTGGTTCCTGGGAGAAGCGAGTTACGAAACCGGAGAGGTCTGGGACTGAGTTGAACTCGGGGTGAGTAGATGAGGAGGCTCTGCGGGGAGGTTCGAGGGGTTTCGGATCGAGAAGGTGGCGGTCCCACACCGGTTTGGGCTTGAACTCAGAGAGGCCGCCGCGGCCGGTGGCCAACTCAGCGAATGCGTTGAGGAACTCGGCGCTGCCGATGCCGTCGCAGAGACAATGGTTGATGCCGACACCTAGCGCAGCCCCGCCATCGGCTAGCCACGTCAGTTGAACCACCAGCGGCGGCGCGCCCCGGAGCACATCCTCCACGTACAGCGACAGTAGCTTCCTCCACTGCGTCACGTGCCTAGGGGTCCTCTCGAAGTCGGCGACGGTGAGGTCCGAAACAGCCTCAATGAACACCGCGCCCTGAGCTCGACACACCACCTCCAGATTCGAACCACTCGACCCAACCCTAACCCTCCCCGCCAGCGGATAATACGGAACCAGGGCTCGACCCAGTGCCGCCTTGACATGATCCGCGGTCACCCCATGGTCGGAGCAAGGACGAGACTGATACACCAGAAGGTACTCAATGGAGAACCGCAGAAACAGCTGAGAGTCCAGAGCCGAAAGAGCGAGAACACGAGACGGCGTGGTTTCAGAAGGAGCCACCAAAACCGCCTCTTTGACACGTACAAAGTTGGTCTCCATGATGATGATGATGATGATTCAGATAGGAAGAAAGGGCAAGAGATGGAGAGAAGAGCTGGCCCTTTTTCTATTCGACCCTTTTTCTTAAGGTAACGCAACGCAGCCCACAGCAGAGAGAGGAAGAAGATTATTAATATAATAAGCGACCATGTGTATCTTCTCTCTCTACAGTGAAAGATTTGTGTGTGATTCTCCGGGCATCGCTTTATGGTAAAAGAAAATGAATTACAAACAAATCACAACAGCTTGGCTTTGCTTTCTGTCTGATGATAGCTATGATCACCTCACAGCCATTTTGCACTTCAAGCCCTCGTTTTTGTATTGAGTCTTGATAGACATGGATGCTGATACCTGTCTCAGCTCTTGTCTCCAGTATCTAACAAAAGTATATATTGCTAGAGTATATATATAGATATAGATATAGTAATATAGACATAAATATAATACCTGGTTGAATGTATCTAAGATTATGAGAATTTTTTCGTGGGGTCTGGTGGATTTCAGGAATTTTCTTTTCTCTCAGACACAAAATGTGGACCCAGATCACACTAATCATTGATGGGGAACGGTATTTTAAGAAGATGCTCAGCTGGTTATGCCATAATTCCATGTGCCAAGACCAAATATGTCTGTCCATCGGGATAATCTTGGTTCCGGGAAAGTCACTTTTTTCTGGGTATTACATTCCGATAAGCACTTTATGAACCCCAGAATGACTACTCCCTCGAAGGATTAATTCCATCCTCCTTTCAAAAAATGGGGATATGGGTTGTGGAAAATTTTGTGCTATTTCACCTGGGTTCAGTCCCAATGATGGTGGGTTTGGCCATCAAGTTGTGAAAATTTGATCCGTTGGCGTCAAGTGGGAGTTGCAGGCGGTGGTTGTCGGAGCCATGGACCCCAGTGTATCGAACCGCGAAAGTGGTCATATCAAAGCATCTCTACCATAAAAACTATGCTTTTCAGATTGCAGTATATATATATATAACTGGTGAGTATTTGTAAGATCATAGAGATTCTGATTTTTAACAGACCATTGGGCTCTTAGAATTTAGACTCGAAAGGGACCTAGACTGGAATAATAATGCTTTCTAGGAGTGTAATTTGAGTTAAAAAAATTGGACACAAAGCAAAGCCTAGGGTGCCCAGCTAATATTGTAGATAAAACAATATTTGATCGGTGCCCAAAAGGGACCTGTCCTACACTTGGGGGCATGTCTCGAGGCCACAATTTGATACTTTCAAATGATTCACCAAAGGATGGTTATTTTCACTCTCTACAAGAACAAACACACAAAAGTGCTTTCAATAATTTTTTTAACTTCTCATGCCCTGAAAAGCGAAAACAAGCTGCTCAAGACTCCATGTGGATGCTCATACAAAGTAGAGGAATCTCACAAATTGCACTCCCTTAAAAGAAGACAGTTAAAACTTTTAAATTATTTTTTCTTCTGTGGCATGTGGTATGTTGTGATTATTGAGCTCTCATTGTAGATACAAGTAGTCGATTAGACGTTTTCCTCGGTTATTTTACAGGAATTTGTTTGATAGAAAGACTGTTATCTCTACATTTTGGCATCATGGAGGTTGCTTTAATGCCATTAGTAAACCCTTGCCTGCCACGAGAATATGACATGCTGAGCTATTTACACTTTAATGGACCCTCTCTAGTAATGAAATTGTGGAGGAGCATCTAGTAATGGGGTTTTCATGTCTTTGTCACAGTAGGGCAAGGTCAAGGATCGCTACCTTTTTGAAATTTCAATGTAAATATTGATGGGGTAGGCAGTACTGTCACAGAAAGATGTAGGGCATCACAGAGGCGACTTAGGAGTCGTATGTGGTCCTTTGCCTTTTGAAACTTGAGCTACAAGACACCAAAAATTCATCACTGAATGACACACATGGAGAATAGATAGTTTGGATGATTGCACGACTAAGTCACAGAGTCTGAGATGCCCAACATTTACTCAACCTTCAACCTAAACTTGAGGACAATTCAAGAAAAGCTTCTTAAGAAAATCAGTCAGTTCTGCCTCACTGCCTCAAATTTCAAGCCTGTTAGGTGGCTTGCCTGGTCCATTTTGAAGAAATGTTCATTGTTTTATCATCTCAAGTCCAATGACCCAAAGAAAAAAAAGGGGAAAAGGGGAAAAGGGGAAAAGGGAAATCATCTAATGGAGAAAATTCTTGAACAGTAAAGGCTAGATGTGGTACTTAGGTGATATATCTTGTCTCCATGGGAGGCATTAATTTAGTACAGATGCCCTACACCCACAGTGTAAATATTGACCACCAACACCGACCTAATAATATATTGAGATGTACTGTCTGGAGAGGAGGCAGATTAGGAAGTAGGAGGAGGAGGAGGTTGTAGAAATGGGGGTGTGTGAGCATATGGTATATCAGAGGTCATACTAGGCCCCCCATGGGACCAGAGATGATGCAGTTCCCTCAAAAGGCATAAAGCTCAAAACACATCACACATGGGCATTGGATGAGATAAGAGCACAAGAGATTAGGCTCTCTTTTTTTGATGGATATGCATGGATCTGCATGCTCACGCTTCTTTCTCCATCTATCCTCCCTTTTTTCCAGCTGGGTCTTGATGAAACCCCTTCACATCTTTTCACATAAAGCTAAACAAAGGCATAAGATATTCTTAAAAAAGATTGATTTTATCTAGGAGAATGAGGTTTCACCTGGGTGGCATCCAATAATATACTGGGTGTTGGCAATTTTAATACGAAATGTTCATCCATCTTTTGATATTTAACATGGGAAAATCTCAGCCTCTCTCCGATTCTTCAGTTTCTCCATCTTTGTGATAGATGAATTTCATCAGTGAGATTTTGTGTGGTATAATGTAATGTCACTGTGTAGCCATACCCCTTTTGGCACATTAATTTGGCCAGAAGGTTGTCTCCTGGGCTCTGTGGTGACCATGATATGTGTGATACCTAGTAATCCTAACCAATTTATTGTCACAAACAGAAAGAATTAGGTCACTCTGACAGATCAGATTTCTTAGTTGTCACACTGCTGCTGCCTCTCCTACACTATAACTCAACATACATTAAAGAGAATTGCAGTAATAGATAAATATGACTACTCCGGATCCAGGAGTCTCAAATCGAAGTAGCCATATCTGAATGATAAAATGAAGTAATGCTCTACAAGTTTAGTAAGGATTCAAGTTTTCTATAGATCCTGTAAGGGGGGATTTCGGGTTGAGTCTCATAAAGCTGTAGAGGCACTTTCACATTGTAATTTATTATCCTCTCTTGCTATTGAGTAAAGCTTATACTATGTCACGACTCCGATATGATTCTTCTACTGTTAGGACCTGCAATATGATTTGCCTTCAACATGTCCTAATGATAAAATCAAATGAAGTATATAAGAGCTTTACCCAGTAGCGAGGACAACAGTTTTTCAGGTTGTACATTAAATGAAAGAGCCCAATGGTTGAGACTTTTCGTGTAGGTATAATATTGATACAGCTGTGTTACAGTTCAAATGGTTTGTTCACTAGTCTTTATGCCTTGGACTACAGTCCTGGGGGACCCCTTTGCAAATACCAATGGATGTGCAAGAAAATTTCAGGAAAGAATAGTAGGAAAACTTAAACTCTTTATGATCTTAGAGAACTCATGTTAATCTATATCATTCTATCTCTTTATTTTGAATCTGTAAGGTCCATCATCTCCTCCTATAGCATATTAATGCAAGCCAAGTAGTTGTTGCAACAACCAAATTAAGAAACAGAGAGAATCATCAATTTGGTAAAGTTAATGGAAATCAAGTATGAATTCTTTATCAAAACACAGCATAGGTGTACAAGTAAAGAAAAAAAAAATCAAATCAGTTATGATTAGACAAAAAATTCACCCTGAAAGATCATCACAGACCCATGATCCCCCATTCCTCACATAAGGTAAGTTGAAACAAAGGTGGAGCACCAACTGCAAATGCAGCCCTCTTCATGATGCAGCAGCAGCCAAGAGGACCTTGGCTGGTGGACGAAATGCAACCCCACTTCTATGAGGCTGAGAGTACTTCCTATACACAGCCTTGATCAGCTTGTTTTCTGCAGCCATTGAGTGGAAACTTGCAAGGAGCTTAGCACAATCCCTGTTTTGGGGAGAAATGTTAAAACATTCCTATTTCACAGACTCAAGAGAAAGGAAGGCAGTAGTACCATTCACTTACAGTAGCTGTGCTTCTGAGAAACCAGTATAGGCTTTTAGTGTTTCATCCCAAACAGGGCTTTTGTTCAGGGCACACCGCGCAGCATACACCGATGAGGCAGCAAACATAGATGAGCAGTACATCATGGTGGCATAGTTAGCCAAGCCAAGTTCAGCATAGAAGTAGACCATATGTTCCATCTACAAGGACAGCAGTACGCAACAAGGAACAAGCAAAAGCTTTAAGCTTCCCAGGCAAATCACAAGAATCAAAAGAGGCTACAGGCATCGGAACTAGGACAACATTCTAACCTCCTGATCAGGAATGGAGGCCTTAATGAAACGAACAAGGAAAACATAAGGCGTCGGAACTGTCAAGGTCCATTCTAGCCTGCCCAGTATAGCTTTCTCCATGTTCCTTATCTGCTGATCACTATAAGCTCTGTCTGAGATGCAGACAAAGTCATTGACCTGAAAATTTGGGTTCATCATACAATTAGCTAAATCAAATGTACACTCAACCCATCAATTCAGCGGGGGGGAAAAAAAACAGGAATTGGGCTTAAGAGAACAAACCTCTGGGGCCCAAATTTCTTCGTATTTGGAGGCTATCAGCATGGCACTGATGCCTACCAACTGCAGTTCCCTCCTTGGCACAGTCTTGACTGAAAGGAACCGGTCGATTATGTTGATTGTAAGGTAGAGGGTCTCTGGCATAAGTTCAAATTTATGGTGAACTTCAATTAACCAATCCACCAGAATTGATCTCATCTTCTCATTCATCTCAGGCTGGGAGTCCATATAGTCATGAATGTGGCTCTCACTCTGTAATATTTCACTCACTCATCAGATATTCGCAATATCCTAAACACAAACCAGAGAGGACCAAAAATTAACAAACCTCAATCAGTTTGTAGAACTTATAAATGTCCTCAACGTATTCTACCACAGCCAACTCATTATTAGCATCAGCTGCATCAATATCAACAATCTGCTCCTTCGGTTTTTTATCGGTCAAACCACAAGCTGCCTGCAATATAATCAAATTTTTATAATAAAAAAGCCAAGCAATTTTCCCAACAAAACAGCAATTATCCGAAAATAACCTTGCTCCTAGAAGTAAGGATGGAAGTCATAGTCTGGACTTTCTTCCTCGAGGATCCTTCTCCGGTCTTTTTGGTGTTTATTGGCTTCTCTTTCTTAACCTCTTCTGTATCTGAGCTCAATTCAATCACTGCCTCAGGCTTTGTCTTGACTGCAACCTTCTTCTGAGCTGCCTTTTCTGCCTCAGGTCCTTTACCTGCTGCAGCTCCATTGGTAACAAGAAGAGCTCCATCCACATTAGCACGGAGTTGAGCTCCATCCACATTAGCACGGACTGCTTTCTGCAAATTAATTAAACCCGAAAAAAAAAATCAGAAATAGTTCAAATTCTGTATTCCAAAATGAATAAGGAATGCAAGAAACAAGTGGTTTGATAGATAAACCTTGTTGTTTTCAGCTTCTTTTGCTTTGGCGAGTAATTGTGCACAGAAACCCCTGTAACAACAGAAGATGGAAATCAATGTAAGGGAACAGAACTGGTATAGAAGAAGAGATTGATATAAGGTTGAGAGCCAAACCTTGTAATGGGGCGAGAGATCTGAGGCTGTGGCTTGCCATCAACTCCAATAGTTACAAGATTCCCAATATCGCCTAGTGCTTGCCGGTTTCTCCTCTCTGCTGCAACAATCTTCTTCTGCTTACCATTCCCAGCAACTGCCTCCCCTAAGAAAATTCATGAGATACCCATCAATATGAATATGTGGGGATCTCATATACTCTGTTTGATTGCCAAGAAAATGTGGGAAAATGAAGGATCCTAGAACTTTTGAATATCAGAAAACTAAGATCTCCTTTGTAGTACAGGTCCTAAGACCAATTAGGTTGGGTAGGGAGAGTTTTTCATACTTTAAAACCAAAAGGACATATGATGTAAGATTCAAATTATTATTCTCTGTTAAAGGGCATATGATCCAAGATTCAAATTATTATTCTTTGTTATATTTTCCTCAGTTTTCTCATCAACCAAACAAGGGAATGACGAAAATCAATCAAATGTGAAGAAAATGTATAAAACAAGAGAGATTAAAAAAAAGTAACGAAGCCTAATATAAAGGTAAAGAAATTAAATCAGAGATAGAAGAAAACTCGAGAATATATGAATACTTTTCAACACAGAAGCAGAAAGAAAAAGGTCTCAAGAAGCATTTAAAACCCAAAGCCCCTAAAAATATAGGAGACAAAAATCACCAATTTTCTCATCACCAAAACCCTATTTAAAAAAAAAAAAAAAAACGAAAGAAATGAAAATTTCAACTATCAAACGTGAATCTTTTTCCTGATTCAGAAATCAAATCAACATCATAAAAGAAATGAAATAAGACCCAAAAGTATATCTATTTTTTTTTCTTTCAAATTCATTCAAAAACCAAAAAAAGAATAACCCACAACAAGAAGATTGAGATCATATCAAGAAATAATACCTCTGGGTTGTTGATGGTCTCGTGGAACAACTGCTCTTGAAGCCATTTCTCTTTCTCTCTCTCTCTCGCTCCTCTTTAGGGTTGTGTTCAGAAACATGAAATGAGGAGAAGCTGACCAACGGTCTTATATTTTTGAAATTTCGACCGTTAGACGCTTATTTTTGAAGGTTAATAAGAACGGAGGCTCTACCGTTGGCCCATTACCAATTTACCACTTTGTTACCAAATATGATATTTTCCTTTTTCTTGCATTTTTTTTTCATTTATTTTATTTTATTTTATTTTTTCAAAAAGATAATTTTTTTTTCAAATTGGGAGTAGTATTTTTATAGTTTCAAAAATACCCTCACTTTTTTCTTACAAAAATCATATTTTTTTAAAGCACATAAAAATAATCGTTCTATTAAGGGGTATTTATGAAATTTAAAAATATGAGATTTTGTTTCCCTTTTAATCAATTTTTTCTATTTTTATTTAAAATGTGATCACAACTGAAAATCGCTTTCTGCCACATTTTTCATTAAAGCCCAATTGGATTATTAAAAATATTCTTAAGTAAATAAGCATAAAATTAAAATTATATTAAGAGAAATTGAAAATATATAGATAGTAAATCATGAGATTTTTAAGATTTCAAATAAAAGTTGAGATTTTATATGTATTTTTATATTATTTAAGTAAGTGTTTAGTAAATTAATTTAATAATTTTAAGTTACTTAATAACTTAATTTAAGCTATTAAATAAATTAAGTATATTTGGTAAAATAACTTAATGATTTGACTTAAAATAAAAAATAGCTTTAAATAATAAATACAAATAATTATCTTATTCTTAAATCTACATTTTCATTTTACATTTTTATCTTTATTTGTCCTAATTACCTTCACAATCTCTTTTGTTATTTTACGACCTCCGTTACTCAATCTCATTTACCCTAATTATAATTTATAAGAATAAATATATTAATTTAATAATTTAAAATCTATTTTAAGTTCATTTCAAACAATATTAATACTCAAAAGTAAAAATAAGTAATAAGTTAACAATTTAAGTATTATTTAATTTAAAATCAACTTAAATCATTAAGTAATAAACATTAAGTTTTATCATACACCCCATAAAATTAAAACTTAACTTAAAAAATAAAATGAAACTAAACATTAAAAATATATTAAAACTTAAAAGACCAAAAAATAAATGGGCCATAATTTTATATCTCCTTTCTTTTTTTCCCAATTTTTTTTCCCTCCTACTTTCCCATGATCCAAACAGAGCTTAAGTATTATTATTATTATTATTATTATTATTATTTTGTCATTTTATTTTAAGTCTCGCGCGTTGATCCATGAGTGTGACCGTGACCAATATACTCCTCACGCCCAAATACTAATATCCGTAGCCCAGTCTGTATTAAATGGGCCCAACCCAGAAGCCCAATCTCTAGTCCTTTGAATAAGAGAGATCGAAAAAGGCCCTTCGTCTTTGTCTAAACCCTAAACCATGTCAATCCTTCGCAAACTCGCTCGTAAAAACCCTAATTCTCCATTTCTTCTCTGCAACACCTCACGTTTCTTCAACACCCAAAACCCTAACCCTTACGAACCCACCGTCGCTTACTACGACAACCTCATCAACACGGCGGGGCGGAACAGAGACTTCGCCTCCGTCTGCAACCTTCTCAATAAACGCGTGAGAGACGGGTGCTTCAACACCAATCACACCTTTGACTTCATCACCAACACTGACGCCGGCCTCTCCGTACTCGACGAGCTCTCCCAAGCCCTAGCTCATCTCGACAAAGGGTTCCTTCGGAAGAGCGCGTATGATTCCCTCATCGCGCGGCTCTGCAGATTAAAGCGTGTCGATGAGTCCCTGCGCTTGGTGGATACCATGGTCCAGTCGGACCACGGCGTCAACGCGTGTACGTTTCACCCTATCCTCAATGTGCTCACCAGGAAGAGGAAGATGGAGGAGGCGTGGCGCGTGATGACGATTATGAGAGAGAGCGGGGTTTCCCCTGACGTGACAGCTTACAACTATCTTCTCACGGCGTACTGCTTCACCGGGAACCTGGAGGCGGCCGTCGGAGTGCTGACGGAGATGGAGGAGGAGGGAATGGCAGCGGATGCCAGGACGTACGACGCGCTGGTGCTCGGCGCGTGTAAAGCGGGGAAGGTGGAGGGGGCTATGGTGGTGCTGAGGAGAATGGAGGACGATGGAGTGCCTATACTGTACTCCACGCACGCGCACGTTATCAATGGACTATTAAAGCTGGGCTATTATGCGCAGGCGGTGGAGTTCGTGATGATATGTGGAGGGAAAGACAAGAAGCTTGATGAAGAGAGCTTTGGGATCTTAGGAAGCCGTTTGATAAATTTGAAAAGGTTTGAAGAGGCCAAGTTGGTTTTGAAGGAAATGAGGAGAAGGGGTATAGTGATGAGAAGTAATGAATTACAAGATTTTTATGAATTACATATCACTCAAAATTTTTGATTTCTTTCCTTCAAAGATTTGGGAGAGATGTATAAGGGACAAAATTAAGGTCAAGAATAACAAAAAAATACCCATTTCAAATTGGTGCCAAAAAAGAAATATATAAATAATTTTGTGGCACCAAAGAGTAGTTCCATAGTTTATATCTTTTCTTTCATGTGATCTATATAAATAATGATAAAAAATAAAATAAAATTAGATTTTAAATTAATAATTTAAAAATACACAATTTTTTTTAAACTAATTATATGTATAAATAATTTTTTAAAAAAAATTATTTTTCTAAAACACTTTACCCTTTCATCATTTTATTTTTTGTCACATATTCTCTAGGCCATACTCTTTTTTCATATTAGGATTATAATTTTTATCTATCAATAACATCATATGATTATATTGAAAGATTGTTTAGGGTTTTATGCTATATAATATAAAAAATAATTTTTATTAAATATAGCATATATTGAAAAATTATGTTTAAAATAGTGATTAAAATGATTTATAAATCATAATAATACCTTAAGGGGCAAGTAGCTCTGCAACTTTAGGTGGGTGTTTGAAACGTAAATTATTTTTATAATTCTATTTTTAATAAATATATATATTTTTTTAAAGCAGAGAGAGATTAAATAAAAAGACATTATAGAGGTCATGCCATGCCGTAAAAATGAAAAGTTTACGGTCAAAATATAAAGACAGAAAATACAATTTCCGTCCGACCTTCAATAGGGAGCTGATGTCATCGCCGGCGGATACACGGCCTGCATTTCTTCACCTCGTTCTCTACGTTCCACTGAAATCGCCCCGCGTCGCCTCCGGCGTAACTTAGCATCCGCCGCCGCCGCCGCCGCCACCACTACCACCACAAACCCTTTATATTTAAATATTAGGACTATGGAGAACCAGAGGGCGCCCAGCGCACCCCGGTCCCTCCGGCCCCGCCACGGCGGCGGCAGCGGGGGAGGTGGCCGGGAAGATTGCTGGAGCGATGTCGCCACCGAAACCCTGATCGAAGCATGGGGGGACCGTTATGTGAAGTTCAACCGAGGGAACCTTCGGCAAAAAGACTGGAAGGAAATCGCCGGCGCAGTCAACAGCCGTCACGGCGGCGCGATTCGCCGGAAAACTGACGTCCAGTGCAAGAACCGTATCGACACCTTAAAGAAGAAGTACAAGCTCGAGAAAGCGAAGCCCACGCCGTCAAAGTGGCCGTTTTATTACCGTCTTAACTCTCTCATCGGCACTAACGCCCTCACTCTCACAGTTAGGGCTTCCAACCAAAAACCAAACCCTAACCCTAACCCTAAGACCTTAGTTCATTCAAGGGCGTATCGGTCAAAGTCGAAATTGAACTCAGGTGGATCCATCGAGGGCTCATTTAGTGGTGATGAAGATGATGAATTAGGGTTTGATGGTAGTTTGAGGAAGCTTCCCATGGATTCCGCTGATTTTTCCGGTGAGGCGGCCTGCCGGGAGTTGGCGAGATCCATTCTCAAGTTTGGAGAAATATACGAGAGAATTGAGAGCTCCAAGCAGCAGCAGATAATGGAGTTGGAAAAGCAAAGGATGGAGTTAACAAAGGATGTTGAGCTCCAAAGGATGAACATGTATATGGAAGCTCAACTTGAGCTCCAGAGAATGAAGCGCACTGCAGGTGAAATTCAAATCTTCTAATTTGCTCTTGTTTCGGCTTAATGATTTTAGTCGTGTGGATTTTCAATCGATTTAGCATTTGGATTTCATAGAATCTTCAGTAGTTTCTATATAATGGGAAAAATGGTAATCATAGTGTAGCAGTTTCTGAAAATGGGGCTTTTAATATAATATCAAAGAAAGAAAATTGATTTTGGGGCATCTGAATTTATTTGTTTGAGGGTGTTTTAGTGTTGAAAATTTACTTATTTGATCTGAAAGGGGCTGATATTTAGTTTACAGGGTGTGGGTAGTGCAAGCATCTGAATTTCGAAACTACCCAATTAATCGGCCTGTAGAAGAATTACTTATCCAAAAAAAAAAAAATACATCGTCTTGTGGAAGAAATGGTTGAAGGATTTTGAACCCCTGTTAAGCCTTTTGGCTATCCTTTTCTTGGTTGTTAGTAAATATCTTGTTGAGAGATGCTCTCCTTGTAATACATTTTTTCGATGAAACAGTGGCAAACAATGAATCTTCTTCCTAATTAGGTAACCCTATCAGGCCTCATGAGTAGGCGGGTATCTTTTCTGGCTTCTATTTGTCCTACATTTGGTAGGAATAACACAGGCAGAGGCATTAATCATATAGCATGAGTTGGTGAAGATGTGCAACTAAAGTTTGGATTAGGGGTTTAGGTTTATTCCTTTTTTAGGAGCTGTTAGTTCTTAGTTGGAATCACATTTCCTAATTTTTTTTTATAGTAATTTCTTATTTTATTTGCAATGATTTTCTGCATACTTCCATTTTCTATTCCTGCTTCGGCTGTATGCCTTATCATGGTGAAATCATGCATAGGTTTCTTCCAGAGATTGGTTTACTTCTGAGGTGCTCCTGCTAGACCATTTCTAGAGCTACAAATTTCCATTAAGAATGTCAAGCAAACTGAATCTTCCTGTGATCACATTAATTTCATCCGAGAAATCTTTCCCCCATAAACTATTGAGAGATCTACACAACTATCCATCATCAGGCTTAGATTTATATGTGTACATTGAGATAGGGATACTCGAACATATAGTTTATAACATATTCTCTTATAACAAATTTCCTTGGATAAATTCTATTGGCTGATCTTTGATTTTTTTTCCTGAAGGACCTGACTATTTTTTTTTCTTTCTATTTTGACAAGAAAGGAAAATATAGTTGAGGAAAAGGATGATAAGATAGGGATGAATACACCTCTTAGTCAGTGTGCAGATCCATCACGTTTGGTGGGGCTTGCATGTTGGCAACAGAGCGCCAGCCATTTAAGTTGTAGGAAAAATAAAAAAAAAGATTGTTCTTTGGCTTATTCATTTTAAAGAATCATGTTTAATTCATGGTTCTCTATTTATAGGTTAGTCTCTCTCTCTCTCTCTCTCCTTCTTTTATTTTTTATTTTTTATTTTTATTTTTCTGTTTCATCCTTCTTCCTTTTTACTCCTTCTGTTTCTGGTCTTGTCTATTGAATTGACATCAACCTGCTAGTAAGTTTGGTTCATGGTCCAACTGGTGAGCTTTTAGAAAACATGGTATGGTACAAGGTAGGTATGGTTTAGGAATTCCACCATTTTATCAATTCTGTTTGATTGTAAAATTAAGGTAGAGAAAACTTTTAAGTTGAGACCAAAAGGAGAGATGGAGAAAACTAGGGAATTGTATATAAACATATGTATATATATTTCTACACACACAATGCAGAGCAGGGAAGCATGTCTCAAGGAAACATGTCTCAATGCTCGTGTTCAATCTTCTAGATTCTTTGGCATGTTTGATGTATATATCTCAAATGGTGAAAAGGTTGAAGACAGTTTTGAACTTGATTATCTGGCACTGGAGACTTGCAGAATGTAGCTTATCTCATTACATATAGACTCATCTACATGAAAACACCTTGGCTAAAACTCTGACTCCTCAAGTAAGTTTTTAACAGATCTGAGATGAAAATATAGATCAGAGCTTTGAGATTACTTTGCTTGGCTCAAAAGCTCTCTCTCTAACACTTCATGACCTCTCACTTGCAAGGAGTTGGTAATGGTGATTTAATTACTCTCATCACTACATTTCTTGGGGCTTCCATAAAATGTTCTATCAATTTGCAATGGCAGTTTGAAACCATGTTTGTACTGTATCTTGAAGTATATGTTGCTGCTAAACATAATTTCGTTTTCCAAGTGGAGTCTGATAAGCATTTTGCTGAAATGTCAAATGCCTCAAACAGGGAAGAAGCCATAGTCAGATGGCATGAACACCCTCAATCTAGGGGGAGGACTGTCCAAGAAAGATATTTCCATGGAGACTCTTTCAGCATCTGAATCACAAAAACAAACAATCCCTGGCAAGGGTTTTACACAGAGTTGCATATTTGGAGCATTTCTGGGTGTCATTCATTGGTTAAATCCCTTTCTGGTGAAACCCATATTGTATCTTTCACTTTCATGTTTATTGTAAATGGTCAGTTGTGTCACTACAGAGATTTCTTGCGGTTCTATTGTTCTGAAGTGCAACTCAATATCTTGTATCACTTTTTGCATGTAAAAAATGGAAATTAGAACCCTTGATGCTGTAACCTTAACATGGTAGTACAGCAAGCTGTGAGCTACTGACCACTTGTAACTGTCTTGATTGCTTTTTATTACTCACACCCCCCTCCCGGGCCTCCCCCCACTCAGAACCATAAAGCAGATGCCCCTGAGCTTTCAATGCCCTACCCTAGGAGTAACGCCCTTTTCATGAAAATGTGAAAATTTGAGGAGAGTCCACAACCAGATATGGATAAACACTTGTTTTGTATCATGGGCTTTTCAACAGAAACACAAAAGCTTCCTCCAGGCAAAGGGATCAAGGGAGGGGGGGAAAGGGGGGTTGGGGGTTTGAATTCATCCTATTGGCAGGGAAATGGAAGATGTGACATTGAAAGCATAGTGGGTGAGTGGCTCTAGTGTCACACAAATTATTTGGTACTTGGGGGGCTGAAGGGTGTAAAGAGTAATGGGTGTGGGTTGTGGTTTGTGGGGTAGGCGACAGTGTTGCCAGATTAAGATGTAACATTGTTATCACATGGCTTCACACGAGCCCCTGGAGTTTTGTGGGCAGAGCTAACAGTACATTATTGTTGCTTCTGGATTGAATGGTTCCTGAGATTTGCGGGTCACAGTTATCTTCCATGGATTCTCTCAATAATCTCCTTTCTTTGCGCTGCGGTGCTTTTTTGGGTTGCTGTTCAATCAAAGGGGTATCAGATCACTGTGTTCTTTGTTGAGATTCCTACCATGCTCATTCAAAGCATCCGAGAGAAAACCCGGATCAGAATTCATGCAAAATTTGATTTGGAAGAGGTTTGCAGAAGCTAAGGAAAAAAAAAAAAAGTAAACGCTAAAGAAAAAGAACCAAAAAAAAGAGAAAAAGAAAAAGAAAAAGGAAAAACAGTAGAGAATTCAGTACTAACTTTCTCAGTTCAAACTCCCTGATGAAATTGTAGATTTGATGCACATGAATTTATGGAGAACAAGAACTTGAAAAAGAAAGCAATAAAACACTAGAGAAACAGAAGAAGAAGAAGAAGAGGAAGAGGAGACATGGAAGAAGGAGAAGATCACAACTGAAATGGGGGTTGGCTGAAATCATTGATGGCCACAGGCTGATTCAACTCCATGGAATTCAGGTGGCTGAAACCGTCAAATATGCCGCTGCAGCCCGGAAAGTCTTGGAAACCGGCCATGGCCAGGCTGCCATGGAAGATGGAAGAGGTGGAGGAAGCGGGCATGGTATAGCGGGCGAGACGGGCTCTGGCAATGGCGAGATCATGTTGGAGCTCAACCATCTTTCTTTGGAGCAAAGCTATGGCGCCAATGCAACCATATACAGGGTCTCTAAGCCTGGCCTCAGCCTCATAGGCAAGAGAATTGACAGTGTCCTCACGTTGCTCCTCAGGGACTTCAACCAGGATCTTGCTCACATTGCTGGCACCAAACACCTTGTGAACTTTGGCGAATTTCTTGGGCTCATCGGACCGGAAGTAAGGTGCGAATATACAATTGGGAGTGCATCTCCTTTTCAAGAACTTGCAAGCTGCACAGGAGGAACTTGAACGGGGCTCATGACCCTTCATGGCTTCATCACCTCCACTCGTTAAATTCGTCCGCACACCCACCATATAAATAAGCAAATTTGGAAGTTGCACATTTCAATTTTTAAGATTCATAATTAAACTCCCTTATTAATCTTGATATATGGCCTATTAGCTCAGTTGGTTAGAGCGTCGTGCTAATAACGCGAAGGTCGCAGGTTCGAGACCTGCATAGGCCACATAAATAATTTATTTTTCAATTTATCATTAAAAATAGCAAAGCTTGGTGGACCTTCATCATAGAAACTTAGCACATTTTCATTTTCAAAGTATAAAAACACAACCTTTTTCACTTCCAAAAAACCATTTAGTTGACAAAACAATTCTACTTCCAACTACCCTCCATACCTTTCAAGTATTTTTACCTACCTTTCCAAAACCTTTTATCACTTCCAAAATTTTATTACATGATTAAAGAGTTGGAAAAAAGTTGAAAAAGACCATTCAGAAAAAAGAAGCATGGAGAAAGAACAACATCCTTTTTCTCTTTCAAACATTTGTTAACTCCAGGGGAAGAAACGGGTCCACCTTATTAAACATACATATACACGCTTGTATATTGATAGGTTTACATGGGAAATGATAGTTCACCATCACAGGAAAGACGAGACGTTTCATTGTTGGATATGAAATTTCACAGGAAAAGGAAATCCTAGAGAAACTTGGATTCATCCAGGATTGGGAAACCTAGGGATACCCGGAGGGTGGAAAAAATCAGCCCGGAATATACACTAGATATTGCAGCCAAACAGACCTCTATAGTTTGTGCATTCCTTATATTCTAAGTCACTATGCATCATGCCTGTACAGAATCTAAAATTTGTTTTACTGTTTTGATATGGTTTTAATTTATGAAAATTGGTTCCTAATTTGCCTTTTTTTTTTTTTTTTTTCAAAACTAAGGATGTGCATATTTTTATCAGACTACTTTGACTAAAATTTTAAAAATAAATAAATAATTTGATTTAGGATAAAATAGTCACCTAATTATAAAAAGAATTTTCTGATTTATGACTAAATATTAAGAAATTTTTCTTAAAAACATCTCCAATGGATTTCTTTCTTTTATCATAAAAGATATATAAATAAAAATATTTTTATCCAAATAAAAGGTTACAATTAATATTCAATAAAATAGTACAAGCTTCCTTCTCAGATATCATAAGCTTTAAAGCCGTTGGAAATTCTAGCAATGATTTAGTCTCATAATGAACTCAACAAAATTTAAAAAAAAAAATCGAAAAACTCAGAAAATAGTCATGTCAAAATTTGTGGTAGTAGAAGAAAAGGGACAAAGAAGATAACGCTCCTCCAAACACCCACTTGGAGAGCAAAGTATGCAAATAATGCCCGTCGTTTTCCACAAAACACTCTGACCAAAAACACCACCCCCGAACTCCCAAGCCCCCCGATCCTCACGCGCCAACCGTAATAGCAGAAAGCCAAATGAATTTCCATGGAGCGTGGGAGTCGGGCGCTGGAGATGAGAGTGGGGGAGGATTAAACTTAAAAAGAGTCTTGAGAATGGGCCGGCCCACGTATGATTGATTAGAGAAGGAAGACTTGAAAGAGTGGGCACTTTGATTGATATTTTGCTCTCTCTCTCTCTCTCTCTCTCTCTCTCTTTTTTTTTTTTTTTTTTTTTTTCATTTTTCATTTTTCATTTTTTTTTTAGCTTAGGGTTCTTCTTCTTGTGTTGTAAAACTGTGGAGCACTTAGAGAGGAAAAGCTATGAGGCACGTTTCGGTATATTTGACTTGGGAAATAGAGGGAGGGCCACTATGTGTGGAGTATGGGGTGAGACAGGGAGAGAGAGAATGAAGAGACGGTTTTGAAGAAATGGGCCTGAATTATGGGCTTTGAATTTACAGAATTGATGATGAGAAATGAAATGAGGTTGACAATTCGTAGGGACTTTGGGGAGTTTTTTCGTGTGGGGATTTTCATGGCATGAGTGATGAGGCTATAAAAAGGTTGCTCATGTCATCTCTCCCTCCACTTTGTGCATTTTGGTCATTGTATTTTTGGGTAATATTTCATCCATTTTGTGATGTAATATGGTATTGGAATATCTCAAAAAACAAATAAATAATAAAAAGCGTGCTATTGAATAGTGAAAATGAGACGAGTGAAAAAAAAAATCCGGTGTTTATCTTTCTGAAAACGAGACATTTATCCCAGATGCTATGGGTGGATCTATCTCACTTAAATATGGAGAAAGTCAATAGCATGGAACCACACTCAAAGGGCCTCATCGTTTATTCCTATTTTGTATAAAGATTTCTTATTATATTTTATTTTTCTTCATATTTTCCATGACAAAACATATTTTCCCAAGATCCAAACAAAACAATAGAATTCATTTATTTATTCTTTTCTTCCTCCAACAATCAAAGATCCATTTTTAGAATGTCCAGAGTGTTGAGATTGAGTGTGGTATGAGTAGCATGGAACTTTTGCACAGTACTCAAATGGAGAGTAGAAGCAAAAGCATGTGAAGAAACACTGTTAGGCCATGATCAAGGCCACCTACCACTCTCTAGACACGACAATCTTTATAAGATCCTTTCTTCAAGTAAGGGAAAAATCTTCCCCTGTGGATCCAAAGCTAATGCCTCTGCTCTCACGTGTATTGTTCTGAAATCTCTGGACTATATGGGCCAGCATAATCACAGTCCTAGGCCCACTAAATGAGTGGGCCGGTGCCCAAGTACCCGCATCCATAATGAGCCCACCAGAGTGGGCTCACCATAGCCCTAATTTCATACCACAAATGATGAAAATACATGTTGTCCTGACTCAGTCTCTCACCAGCATCATATTGACTTGTATCTTGTTTTTGATCTGTAATGAACTCTATTATAATCATTCAGGGTTAGAAAAAGGAAAGAAATTTGGGATTGATTAAAAAAATGTCGCCTGGGTGCAGATAATCCAAGCAGAAAATTCAACTTCTGGTGATGGCAGAGTCAAATGTGGGGGTGGTTCCACTCTTTAAGATAAAGATATTTGGGAGGCAGTGGCTGAGGAGGATGGAGGCTGATGCATTCAACTACTCAGAGCCACTTGATTAATAATTTGAGACCCGGATTGAGGATAGGACAGTTTGATCCAGAGAAAACCGATATCTGCTAAACAACAGAGGAATCATCAATCTCTACTAGTCTGAATTGGAGCATCAAGTCCATTTCGGATTAATGAACATGGTATAAATAGAATGGTGGAAGATATTTCAAGACAGGATCTAGCAGTAGCCGCTCTTATGTTCAAATCATAGCTTACAAGTTGAAGAAAAGTACTTAGAAATAGGAAAGAAACATAAAACAAGATGATCAAATGATTTCGAAGGTGGTACTTGTTCCTTTCCTTTCCAAAAATCTTGTAATGATATATGTTATGAAGGGTCTTGCATTCCTATATACTCAACGTCAAGGCCCTACGTAGTACCTTTGGTTTTCTTCAAGTTTTTGTATTTCTTCCTTCTGTCTTGTTATTGATAGTGTGATTGGTTTTACTCTTTTCCAGATCAGGGAAGTTTGGGGTCTCTTATATTTGATATTTAGATTAGATTTATTTTTTCCATGATTTCAAAACAACGTGCATGTGGGCCTATGGTCTATGTCAAGTTGCAGTGCTTCAAATAATTCACAAATTTCAGCCCTAAACACCTGATCTAAGAGACACCCTAATGAGACAAAAAAGTTTTGGACAAGGATATTTGCAAGGAAGTAGCTGTCGCCGAATGCGGCTTTGACACGGCACATTCAATACTTTTGTATCTTGAATTAAAAAACTGGCGGAGAATAACTAACCAAAGAAGGCTGCAGAGTCCTCCAAATGGCAGCACCCCAAGAGTTAGGCAGTTTCATCGTCTCCTACATGAATAATACAAACAGAAACAGTCAAGACTCCATGAAATTATTTTATTTGCTTTCACAATTGAAGAGAAAATAACAATGGGAGCTGGAACATACTTGCATAGCGAGAATCAATGGATGTTGCTCTTCCTACTCTCATGGTCTCTTCGGGCTTTCTTCCAACAGGGTCATTGCTAGAATCATTGATACACATATCTAATGAAGTTGCATCAATGGAAAGGCTTCCTGTTATACAGGTTAGAAATATCTCAACCATGATAAGAAGGATCAAACTTCTTTCCTCTCTCTTTGAAGAGATCCATGAAATGAATACCCCACTTCCCCCATCATCAATCTTGTGTCTCACTGAGCTCTTTTCTGTGATTCGGAGAGTTAAGAGTTTCATACAAGGGTGCAAGGATGCTAGCTCTCTGTGGAGCCTTGTGCAGACAGAACTTATCTCGAGTCAATTCCATGTGGTAGTGAAGGAGATGGGGAGGGCACTTGACATTTTACCTCTGAGCTTGCTCAATATAACTGCAGACATTAGGGAGCAAGTGGAGCTTCTTCACAAGCAAGCGAAAAGAGTGGATTTGTTTGTTGACCCTCGGGAGCTGCAAAGAAGAGAAGAGCTTCTCCAAGTAATGGCCACCAACAATGAGAAGAATGCCAAGAACAAGGCCTTGGTTGATTTCAGAGAAGTGAAAGAGATCTTGAGCAGCATTGGCTTGAGAAGTCCATTAGATTATGATGAAGAGATTTCAAAGCTAGAAGCAGAAGCACAGAAGCAGGCAGGCACAGGGGGACTGATTGTGGTTTCCAATATCAACAACCTCATCTCTCTGGTCTTGTACTCCAAGTCCATGATTTTTAGTGAAGAACATAATGAGAAAACTGATGAAGCATTCAAGAAGCGCTCTGCATCTTTCAGGATGAACAATGATCATTCCTCATCCTCCCAATCAGCAATTCTCAACATTCCTGATGAATTCCGCTGCCCCATTTCACTTGACTTGATGAGAGATCCTGTGATTGTTGCTTCAGGGCACACTTATGATCGAAATTCAATTGCCCAGTGGATCAATACAGGACATAATACCTGCCCCAAGAGTGGGATGAAGCTAATTCATATGGCCCTCATTCCAAACTATGCACTGAAGAGTCTAGTTCATCAATGGTGCCGTGAAAACAACATCCAATTAATTGAATCTACATCATCATCTTCCTCAGACTTGGGCAGAAGCAATAGCATGAGGAAGTCATGTGAGAAAGCTGTTGATCACATATCTGCCACAAAAACTGCTATGGATGCTGTCAAAATGACTGCAGAATTTTTAGTGGGTAAATTAGCAACAGGGTCACCTGAAATTCAGAGACAGGCAGCATATGAGCTCCGCTTATTAGCCAAAACCGGAATGGATAATCGTAGGATAATTGCTGAGGCAGGAGCTATTCCATTTCTGGTGACATTACTAAGTTCCCATGACCCAAGAATTCAGGAGAATGCTGTGACTGCCTTACTCAACCTTTCCATCTTCGATAACAATAAGATTTTAATAATGGCAGCTGGAGCAATTGACAACATAGTAGATGTTTTGCAATCAGGGAAAACCATGGAGGCAAGAGAAAATGCAGCTGCAGCAATCTTCAGCTTGTCAATGATAGATGACTGCAAGGTGACCATTGGCGCCCATCCTAGAGCCATGCCTGCATTGGTGGCACTCCTAAGAGAAGGTACTTCAGCTGGGAAAAGGGATGCTGCAACAGCACTTTTTAATCTTGTGGTTTATAGTGCCAACAAAGGAAGCGCTGTGGTTGCTGGGGCAGTTCCTTTGCTTATTGAGCTGTTGATGGATGACAAAGCGGGAATTACAGATGACGCCTTGGCAGTGCTTGCTCTGCTTTTGGGGTGTCCCGATGGGCTGGAGGAAATAAGGAAGAGTAGGATCCTAGTTCCACTTCTTATTGATCTCTTGAGATTTGGATCGCCCAAAGGGAAGGAGAATTCTATAACTCTTCTTCTGGGTCTGTGCAAAGATGGAGGAGAAGAAGTTGCAAGAAGACTCTTGCTAAATCCACGAAGTATTCCTTCTCTTCAAAGCTTGGTTGCAGATGGGTCTTTGAAAGCTCGAAGAAAGGCCGATGCCCTGCTTAGATTACTCAATAGATGCTGCTCTCAGTCTCACAGCACTGTTGGATAACAAAGAATACAAGGGTTTAGAAAAGGAAAAATGTAAATTTTTAGAAATGATATAAACGGAAATGGTGTTCATTTATTACTGTAATTGGAGCTTCATGAATTGTTCCTTACCTGATGGGATTTCTTATCTGTCTTCAGCAATACTTTTTTCATGGGGATGGAACTAAAGCTATAAAAAAAAAAAATGTTTATTTGGATCCACCAGTTCTTTCTCACAGGTTTTTTGAGCTCTTCATCGTTGAAACCAGTGGTCTCTTGCACATCAAAACTCAGGTTGAAATCCAGTTGATATGCAGGTAGCAACTTCTTGTCATCAACTATGATTAGCCTGCTCATATATATTTTTCAGAACATGAAGAATGAATATCATCCAGGAAACAATAGAGAATGAAAAGGAGCGACTGTGTTAACAAGACAACCAGGAAGTTACAAACAAGAACAGAATTCAAGGTCATAGCACTGGCATGTTCAAAACTCAAAGAATACATTTGCAATCTGTATTGGAGAATAGAACAAGATCTCAGAAGATTTGCCTGGTTGCTAGAATTAATTCCGGTGAGTATGCAATCTCTGTCTTGCAGGTATTCAACCCTGAAACTGAAAATTTTAAATCTAACCATATTACTAAATGATATGATACAATACAGAGAAAAATCACAACAAAGAAATCTTACATACCTGAAATAACTCCATGGATATTTGTGGTGATTGCAAATAAAAGGAAATAACTTCAAGATAATGCATCTCAATAATGTGATATCTTCGAGGCAAGTTTAAAAAAATCAACTTCTATTAATTGAACTCTTAACATTGTTTTTACATTTATATTGAGTTTATTTTACATAAGCTGAAGCCGGGACCATCCAGGTCTTACAAGGCTCTAAGCAACAATATTACAACAAAAGAGATCCAGCTGTGGAAGAGGTTTAACTCATGTTCAACCAATCACAATAGGACAAATGACAAATATGAAGAAGTCAGCCACCAAACTCCACTTACATCTGTGAACCATAGTTCACATATTGTGGGGTTACAGATCTAATTAGAATCTCAGAACTCTACTAATTCCAGATGAATATGTGTGCCACTTATCTTATAATTCCAGAACCAACTGCCGCTATCCATCATTTTCTCTTCAATAGGATTTAAGTCAACTGCCAAACCTGAGTGTCCACAAATACCATGAATAAGTAAACTGATTAAAAGTTTTCACAAACAACTTCTGCATAAAGGATGTATAGACTCACAATAAGAAAATGAAAGGCAATGAAAGTGTGATGATGGAGATGGCGTTCAAAGATATTGCAACTAAACACCACAAGAATCACCAAATGTGGCACTATGAAAACCACACTGGTAAATAAGGATTCTTGCAGTTCACCCTAGTGAAAAAAAAATTAATAAATGATTATTTTCGAAACAGAAAAAGTAAGATTTTAAAAAATAGCCCACCAAAAATTGCAAAAATCCTTTCCAATAGCAAGTCAAAATATTAAGAAATAACTTAAACACTATGATGGTAGTGGATGGAAAAGCTAATATGGCACTTCCAAACTCCAAGAGAACAGCAGATGAAGGAACCTGTTCAAGTAGCAACTGCAACCAGGTTTCATTATAAGTATATGCCTTGGGTTTTATAGAGCTTACAACTGATGAGTGGCATCAATGTAAGGTCAAGAATACTGGCTTCTACACTACATGACTAAAAAGCCAGATAAAGAGGGAAAAATATTATCATTTACACAATCATGTGCTGGTGTTCACATGCTCCATAGAATGAGTTGTCACAGGCAAAAGCAAACTGCATGCCCATATCATTTACACTTGCACATTTCAAGACTTGAGTCAACAGTTAAATGATCAATCATGCTCCAGATATTAAGTTAAATTTACTTAAGAAACCTGGATTTTTTGATGAAATCTTCATCTTGTAGCCATTTGGAACTTCAAATACATGATTTCTCTGCATCAGGAAAAAAGCAACAAAAGGAGCTTTTACTATTTTATATCATAAGATATACGCATAAACAGCTGATGAAAAATCAGGGAAAAAGGTGCACATCAGGCAACAGTTACCCTTCATCGACCATATTTCATTGTGCAAAATTATTAGGTCCCCATTGAATATTGTAAATTTGCAATGTGCTGTTTTATATAGGCATTTCTAAATCAACTGCTTTTGGGCTGTATAAAAATATGCAACTGATTGGACCAACTACACCATTTACTGACCTATAGAAATATTAAATGTAGGAAATATTGCCATGTGTCCTAATCCCTAGCATGTTATAATTCATTACACTCCATGAGTTGCAGTTATCTTCCATTATTATTATTATTATAATATATATATATATATATATATATCATGCATATCTATACTGTTCTCATGTCAATCTAACCTGTAGGATAACATCAGTTGCTTCAAATTCAGCATTTCCATGGAGTATGATCTTTAATGCCTCAAACCGTTGCACATCATGCTTCCAATATATATTGTCACCAGAATTCCAGTTAATTCCTTTGTTCTGTACTTTGACGTTTTGCAACTTACATCTTCCACACCTACACAGTTGAACTCATTCGTGATAAATCAAATTTAATTTCCATTGTTCAGAAAATTATTTTTGAAATTACGGGAACAGCATATTACCTGTGCCCATACTGTAGCATGGGCTCACCATTTTCATCAATCCTAGTTGAGCCCATAACATTTTCAGCAATGACAATCATGCTTCCATCCAGCTGAAATAGAGGAACCAGATCAGTAAAGAGCGTAATTTTGCATGTCTTAGTTTATTATCTACTTGATATTGTTACCTGAACATTCCTCCACAAGAACTCTGCAATCTCGAGTTGTAACTCAGAACCCATGGAAATGGAACCTCCATAAAACTGGGGCAATTCAGACATGGAAAAATAGTTTCAATTTGTTGCTTGACCGTTGCATCCTTCACTTATTGAATCATTAACTAAAAACAGAAAACTGTGAGCTTACCTTTTGTCTGCTGACCTCCCAAAGAGGGCCCAAAGCAGGATGAAGAAGGACAAGAAACGGTGGTCCAGAGTCAGCATATCTGTCATTACCTTCAATCTGCAGATTATGATGCAACAGAACACCAGAACATTGCTTCAACAGAAAAGCCAACAAAAATGAGGCTTTGCAAACATAAACTAAGTAAATAAATATTACACAAACAAAGTTGAAAGCAAGATATAATCAGCAGTCATATCCACTTCCAAAAGGGAGAAATTTTGATATCAATCCTGGGGGAGATTTATGATGAAATACCTCAGGCATTTTTATATCACATTGAGAAAGAAGATCATAAGCATTCCGCATGATATCTAATAGTGAACCATCTGGAGTCTGCAAAAGAATTCAAATTTGAATATTTTAAATGGTAGAGCACAACCAATATGTCAGGCAGAATTAGCGTTTGAAATTCCTGAGACCCATAGCACAAATAATCAGAGAAAGACTAACCTGGTGAAGAGACTTGTCTGCATGTTTTCTTTTCTTCTTAGCGGACGAGGTAACCCTTCTTCGTTCATTATATACAATAAAAGTATCCAGCACATCTGCTAATACAGTAGCCAACATAGTTTTCCATGAGCACAAACACACACACAGATGAGGGAAGCAATAAGTGACAAACTTTACACAGAAATATAAACAATGCCATACCTTCTACACCTTTATAACACCGAGATGCATATGTATTGAAAAAATTATCTGCAATATTTTGCATTGTGCATTCCAGCCTACCACCAGAAACACTAGCACAAGTAAAAAATACTTAGAACATTGCATCATGATTAGGTATCCTGATATAGCAGTATGATTATTGAAAAATAAAGAAAAGATTTCAGAGAGATCTTGTTACAAGCTGTAACTATTCACTTTCTTATATATCATTTACTGAAACATTATAAACTAACAAGTTTATCCTTGCTAATAGACAATCAATACAAACAATTGAGGCAGAGAAGACCAACTGAATAAAAAAAATAACTATGCCAACAACTTGTTTACAAAAAGCAGCAAACATTCACCTTTAAATTATAGAAACTTATTGATTTGGCCTCAAGATCATCAAAACCTGACCTAGATTTTAAACTCTTATGATTTCCAATCTTTGTACAAGACATTTTAATCCAGCTCCCCTTGAACATTGGTCAGTGGAATCTCAATGAAATCATAACTGAAAAAGTAGAATTGAGCATTTAATCCTTCAAATTCAGTAAGCAATACTATATACTGTTTTAATTTATAAATCACTTGTGTCTTCCTTTCTTCTATTGTTTGTTTAACAAGTTCTCCAGATGATTTTTTGTTAATTTCCTTTATATTGTGAGAATAAAAAAATTATTTCAATTAGTATTCTTTTGATTGACTATATGCCTTTTGTCGCTTCAATGATAAAAAAAATTACATCAGATCTTATCTATATGTAAATTTCTATAAGCTTTGTGTTTGTACTTGATTCCCTCGCCCCCCACATAATGCTTTGGGGGCAGCACAAAAGGAGGGGGCACCAATTTATAAATTTGTGCATATTTTTTCCATTGTTTTATTCATTTTGCATAATCATATGGGCTTCATTTATTGCCACCTGACCTACAGATAGAAAATTTTAACATCACTAAAAGAATGTATGTTCCAACTATAGTATTAATTTTTACTTGTCTTTTCAAGATTTTGGACACTTTAAGATCTATCCAGTGTTGTATATACTCTTATTACTCTCTCTCCTCTCCACAGAATCTTGCAACTCTAAATTCAAACCTAAGCACCACTATCTATCAGATCTTGGGTTCCAATTTTGAAATCTTCTGTGAACTATCAGAATAAAGTAAGATTATATCACAAATGGAACTACAGATACCAAAGGAAGGTACAAGCAACTTGCTGGCAGTAATTAGAATTGAAATAGGTGGTGGCTAGTTATACATATTAAGTCAATTTCAAACTTTTGATTAAATTTAGACTTACATTCAGAATCTGGTAATTAGGCCAAATTAGAGATAGATATTTGATCACTTCATTTAAATTACAAATAATTGTCACAAGACCACCAGGCGCCAACCCCTGCCCTGCCTCTTTCCAAACAAATACAGCAACATATGAATATGTATATTTTATGATTGACAACAAAATAAGCTTCCAGAAAAGAGAATAGTAGGAAAGATATAAATGGTTAACAAACGTCACCGGTTTGGTTTCTATCTGTTTGTGCATAAGAGGTCAATGTCAGAATTCATGAATCTGGAGACACCACCAATGATTAACTTTATATCACAATCTTACTGTATCATTGAACTGCCCATCAGTGTCTTACTCCGTCTTGGATCTAGGCAGGTTCTCATTAAAGTCATAGAGATAGATAAGATATCATGCACAGATTATCACAGGAGGATATTCACCATGCAGACATTGAAGTAAACTGAGAAAGCTTAGACACCTGCCCCAGATGTTCAGTTCATCTATTTTAAAAGTTGTCCAACTCTTGAGTCTTGACATAGGTGTAAATTGCAAGAATGTGCATCTTTTGCAGAATATATAACACCTATTTAACATATGTGCAAACTGAGGTTTTTTTCTGTCATTTATTGAACTTAAGATATCTGGCAAGATGCACCTCATGCAGATTTAAGCAATGATGATTAGGAATGAAAAGATAGTTAAATATACATAAAAAAAAAAAAGAAGTAAAAATACTACGTAATCAAAAGTTCTAAAAGGAAGTACACACCTATGTTGGAATCCAAAATAGTCTTCATATACAATCGGCTTTTTTATATTTAGCACCATTCCTGGTAAACTCTTTTCATCATTACTTGATCCAACCAGCTCTGCAGAAGGTAAATCCACATAGAGAATATTTGTATTGGCTGGAAACCCGGCCTGCAAACTTAAACACAATGAACAAGGTTGATGCGGGAGTATTTCCTAAATCATAAGCCAAAAGTATGTTTAAAAAGAAAAAGAACATGATGGAAGAATTGAGTGAATAAATTAGTTTATAGAAGGGAGACATTATAGCCAGGATAGGCTTAACATTTTAGAGAAAAGATATACGACATAAGCATCCATGATCCAAGAAGAAAAACTAGAGAGAGAGAGAGAGAGAGATCTCAATTTCACAAACCACAATCAAATAAAAATGCATCTCAATTTCAGATGCAGTGAAAAGCTCTCAACAAGTACATGCACTTTTAAAAATTATATTGGTTTCCTACAAGAGTTCTCTATGTGTACTCCTCTCCTCCTAATGTGAGCTTATAGGCAAAAAGTATTACAAACTCAAATTGCTTCTCCAGCAAGCTATTTACATCACCACAGAACTTGGCCCCTCATCAGCTTAGCACCCAAAAGAAGTCAATGTAAACTGCTAAAGGCTTGTTCTTACACCAGCCACGGTGCCACTCCACAAATACAAATTCTGGCACCAGGATACCAATAATTCCAAGTAAAAAATATGAGCATTAAAACCTCCAACTTTATGCACATTCCAGAACTTGAAAGACTAGCTTATGTTGTGTTTGTTTCAAAACTCAGTGAAGCAGACGTGTTATGTATCAGATGGTAATACTACAGGTCTTCCCCTATCTAGAGATCAAGATGCAGTGCATGCACAATACCTATGCAGTTCACTAGCTCATATAATGAGATCTTTAAGCACACTAGGCCTTTAGGCATGCATATAAAATGAAGTTCATGAAACAAAATACTGCTTCATCTAGATAGTTTTATGATCTTTGTGGTAATCTCACATTATTAAATATTCTGCCATACCACGATCCCTAATATTTCAAATTTTCCAATTCAATATTAACCGGTGCCTGTGACTGTACCATGCAATATAGCAGATTTTAAGATTAGTAACCCATAACAAGCATTTCTCAGGCAGGTTACAGTGCTGGAATTCACAGAGTGACATTCAACAACTCCATAGTTGTTGCCAATCGTCTAATAGAACATATGTAAATTTAAAAAATAAATACATAAACAAACTGCATAAGTTAGAACGTCAGTATGACAAACTGTGAGAGTGAGCATATGCATCAAGTTGTAAATTTTGAGAATGAAAGATGTCAAACCACATCAAATTATAACATGGACCTAAAACTGACCAACAAATAATTAAAATACCTATTAGAAGAAAGTAGTCCATCTGTGATTCCAAATTTATCAAACTCGGTGTACTCAATGCATGACAACCCATATTCCCATTTCCCATCAAGATTCTTCTCAATTAGAACATTGATCCCCTCTGTTGCTCCCGAGTTCCGCTTACAGGATGCAAACCCCATTTTCTGTTTCAGGTATAATTAGTGATGAGAACAAGATGAAGAAAAAGAAAAAGTATAGGTCAATATCAACCATTCAAATAGTCAGTGATGCCCTTCTGCAAGTAAGCAATGAACTCCTAATCAGAACAAAGAGGACATTCTCTAAATTGCCAATTTACATATTCCATCCTTTTCAAGAATTTGCATCTTTTGAAAGGACTACATTCCGGTGTAAAAAAATTAAAGATGTCTCTTTTTAACTATTTGAAATTCTCTTATGAGCTTCCACTCTACTTACTATGTACAAGCACATGTATCCATTTCAGACACAACAATGAAATGTCCAACACTTAGCTGAACCAACCTTAAATTCATATGTAAAAAGAATATTATAATGTAGGTAGCTTTGAAAAGAAAAATTGATTGCACAAGAAAAAATATAAGAACAGCAGTAATTCACACACGTACACATGAATCAAGATTTTATTTTATGCTTCTTTTCTTAGGGGGGTAGGCTACACATATATCTAGCTTTTATTTAGTTAATTCCAGAAAGAGAAAGTATAATTAAATTTCTCAGTGAAACCTACCTTCCTGTGGCGTAATCCAATCCCTGCTAAAGCCAAGAGGGTTAAGTCTGTAGCAGCCACAACATTACTGCAAGGTAACTGATGTCAATGTAATACCCAAAAATTTGGCATGCATATTCAATCAAATCTCACAATGAAAGAAGGTTAAAGTACTTAAGTCATATGTTAGTAAATGCTAACCTGACTTGTCGAACGGTTGCTCCCTTTCTTCCATGATCGTAAAACCACTGGAAGATGCCTTTGTCATAAGCAAGTTTCCATATTACACCATGACCACCAGGCTTGCATACAGGTGTGAATGGTTTGGTTACAAGCCATTCACCATCTTCTGCACTAACAGCTGGAACAAGAGGCTGGAAATTAACAAATTAAATCAATGAATTCACAGCTATATTCATATAATCCCAAGAAAATAAATAAATGAAATATAAAAAATTCATTTGTCACAAAGGAGCAAAAGTTTCATTCTTATGGTTTCATATAAAACCTGTTCAAAAAGTTGGAAACTTGATTGACCTCTTCCGAACCATTGATGTCTTTCACAAAGAGAAGTGATATGTTCGTGGTTGTTCTTTGCTGCACTTGTCATAATTGCAACAGGAGTGATGCATTGTTTTCCATAGATCTTGAAGTAAAGGAACTCCCTAGCCTTGCAGTTGCAAAAAATTAGATAAATATCATTTGAAATGCATATGCATAATTTCATGATTTAACTAATAGTTCCAGTACTAACTCGTTCTTCTTGTCAAGCATCAAAGGCATAAACAAATATTCAAGCTTGACAAACAGAGATCCTATACCTGAAGATCTCTTATAAGACCTTCCAATAAGGTCCGTCCACAATAAGGAAGCATTGCAGCAGGAAGACATTCACCTGTGTCAGGATCGACCAAACCAAGCCTGTCTGCAGAGCCTCCCAAAGGATAAATTTCACCCAGTTCAGGCAAACCCTGGAAAACATGAAATAACATAATTCAGAATAATCACTCTCACATCCTTAAATTTGAAATTAACAATATACTTCAGACACTACCTCAACTCCCCAGAGAGCTGCTTGAGATGCATAAGCTGTATTTTTAGAAAGATCAAGTCCACAGGGAGAATGTAGCTCTAGAAGCTGGCATTGCATTGCTTCATTTATGTGTTGGATCCAATTTATATGTTTCTTGGATAATGATTGGGTAAGAAGCTCTAATACCACAATCTGATATCTGCAACCAACATTTTCTTTGAGCTACTATGAACATTTATTACATTTTCATCTTCATATGCTATCAGAAATTCGAAAAGCTAGACCTCTAATAATTGAAATAGTTTCAGAGTCTTCCAACAAATTCAATGAAAACAAAACAAGTTTGCACAACAAACCAGATAGTTCTTTAAATTTTAATGATGCTTAGGCTACTATTGGCGCCACGCTTCAGTCCTTGTTCTCATGTCAAACCAGATGCTCTAAGACAAGAACTATAATGAATCCCCTACCATACAGTGAATTCTTACTTTCAGAACAATGTAAGGACCTAAACAATAGATGGAATAGAAGTGATAATAATAGAATGATATAGTGTAATAAATTACTGGACAATGATTACAATAGCACAATTTTCACCATTTTTAAAAGGCAACTAAAATGCTATGCAAGCATTTGTAATGTGCTCAGGCCCCTAAGTTTTGAGTTTCCAATTACATATAATCCCCGTCGTTCTTTCCTGTCAAGAGCAGTTTAGATAATCCAGGTCATTCTCCAATCAGCATTGGCAAAAAATTACAATAGGACAGATGGTCCACCAGCAAACCTAGGCAAGATAGGACAGTAAAACAGGTCTTGTGTGTTAAATTTTAGTTCATCCAAATTCCATCACTATGATTCCTTTCCATGACAATTCTGCCCATTCCTAGCAATGGAGTTCAAAATTTTTATGCAGTTCATTTTCCATTCCATTGGCGATGCTACACATTCATCAAGACTGAAGACAGAGTATATAGAACCACCAAATTGTCAACAAAAGACCAATTCAATTTTCTTATTATGCTTCTATAGTTAGTGAATTACTTTTGAAGAGTGCAACGACTATTCCAAGACTCAAAACAACAATTCAATTAAAAAATTAATTTAAATTTAAAAATAACAGCTCACCCAATGATTCCTCCAATGCAGTCATAGAACTGTTCAATCTCTCTTAAAGTCTTCAGCAGCTTTTTCAATGCTCCAATCTCTTCATCAGCCACACCATTCTTCTTCCCCAAGCCCTCAGCACCACTCACTTCCCATTTCTCAATCATCTCCACCAAGCCATAAAACACACTCCTCAACGCGCTCCTCTCCGACTCAAACTCCCCCTCCAGCAACCCCAAACCCGAACTCAGCACATGCTCTTGCCCCGCTGCAACCAAACACTTGACCAAAAACAACTCATACGAATCACAACTCACACTCCCCAAAACCCTAGAAACTCCGCTCTTCCCCGAACAGAAGAACCGCTTCACCCTCGAATCCCCGTCCACCACCGCAAGCTTCTCCTCCACGCTCTTCGCATTCCCAATCGCCGATCGCAGACTCTGAAGCCTCGCAATCTCCCCCTCGAAATCAAACTCTCCCTCCTGCGACTCATACTCCACCGGTGCCGTCGACACACGTGGCGGCCGACAACACAAAGCCGCCGACGAAGACGAAACCGACGAGAGTGAGAGTGAGAAGAGAGGCCTACTGAAAGAGAGAGAAACAGAAGAGGTAGGATTGAAAGAAAAGAGACGCTGGTGGCCGTGGTATCTGAAAATAGAAGTTTCAGTTGTGCGCGCCATTTCTCAATCAAGAGAGAGAGAGAGAGATGGGAGGTGAGGGGAGATGTTGAAGTGGGAAAAAATGAAAGAGGGAAGTATAAAAAGGGATAAATGCAGATGCGGGAGCATATTCCGATGTGGGATGCGTTTGAAATGTTATGTGTCTTGATGTGATGAGTTGGTTTGGTCCTGTGGTGGTGTGTTCCAGAATCGAAGCCTCATCCCCTGCTCTCTATTTGGATTGGTTGTTCGACTGTTCTGGGTTTTGAGTCAGTCGCTTTGAAATAACCGTTTTTGTTACTCCTCGACTTCCTAACCATTTTTTTAACGTGGAATGAGAGGTTGGGCTTTGGGCTTGGGCTTCAGCCTGGCCTATTTAGTCTAGTTTTTTGGGGTGATAACTTTTTCCTTAGAGTGCTTTGTATTAATTCTTGACATATTAATTAAAAAATAATTGTTTTAAAAAAATAATTAAAATAGTTTAGAAAACACTTTTAAAAATCTAAAAAATCATTTATAATATTTTTTAAGAAAACACTTATAATATTGAAAAATGATTACGATTCAGTTTTCAATCCAATTTATAAAGTATTTTGCTTTGTAATATCTTTTCATAAAAAAATTTCTTTAAAAAAAAAACATAATTCCTTTTTCTTTTGTTTTTTTTACTACCAATAGGTGTTTGGTAATATTTTTAAAAGTAGTTTTCAAATCAATTTTGAAGAACAATTATTTAAAATCAAATTTTGAAAACACTTATAAAACAATTTTTTAATTATATAGGAACTCGATTATAAAACTATCTTGTTCTATGTGGTTTAAAACAAGACAAAAATAAGTTAAATTTAGTCCAATTGATTTTTATATTAGCCTAAAGAACACAAATGAGCACGGCTTGGTTCTACCAACTTAATTTAATAATAATAATTAAAAAAAAGCTAATTTTAAAAATATTCTTCAAATAAACCCTAATTTTCTCCTTATAACTAAAATTTCCAAATAGATAACTCATCTATATACAAAATTTGTAAGTTGTGGGTTATTAGATTAAATTTTTCATTAAAAACAAAAAACCTCATGGAAACATCGAAAAGACACATTTGCCCTTAAAAAGTTGAAAAACCATAGAAGCCATTTTCTAGCTTTTCCCTACAAGTGGAAGGAATCCTCTAATGGAAAGCTTCTCATAGATTTTATTCCCCAACTTATCATCTGTACTTTTGTTCAATGAACGGGAGTTGATAAGTATTTTCGAAAATAGTTTTTGAAATTTGTTATTTAAAGTTTTGTACTATGAAAATCTGTTTTTAATACTTTTAAATATATTTAAAAAAATAATTTTAATATCTTATATTTTATTTTTAATCATTTTACATGTATTTGTAAAAAAATTAAAATTAAAAATTAAAAATATTATAAAAAATAGAAAATAATTTTATGATTGTCAAACACGGTTTTTTTGTTTTTGTTTTAGAAAACAAAAAACTGTTCTTAAAAACAATTATCCAATATACCCTAATAATGTGTTTACGTTTTTAAAACTTTACCAATTCCCTAATTCCTTTCTTTAAGAACTTTTGCTACATCATATGTGTTTTTTTAAAGCACTGCCAATCCAATCAGATTCTAAGACTCATAGCCCAACTTCAAGAGACATTGGATTCTCTTCCATCACATATATGATATATTCTAATTGTCAACTAGGGTTTATTGATCAGGCTGATAGTTAACCTGCTCAAGACAGTCCATGCTGATCGAGTTGAGAATCAATTTGGAGCTCATGACACATACAAATTTATGGGAATTGAAACACATTGTGATTGTTTTACTTGTTGCTATTGCAGATCTAGCAATTAAAATCCAAAATTTCTATGCAAGCATGTGAACTATACATAGAATTAAAGTTATGCAGCAAAGATGGCTAGATAGCTAAAAATCTCATCACTACTAATGAGTTCCAATGCTCAAGTCTATTACTTTGTGAATTAGTAGGAGCCTTTTGCTTTGTGTTTGATATTTTGTGTAGGCTTCAAACAAACACCTTGAAGGATGCTGTGGGATTGGGGGCTTCTGGGCTCAGATTTATATATATATATAGATATTTATTCAGGACTGACTGAATGTATTTTCTCACCCTACACAGCAGCTTACTCAATTCTCACAAATGCCCAGATGAAATATTGAATAAGAATTATAGCTTGATGACTAATTAATTATCAGTAGATTTGGCACCATAGAAATCATAGATTAATTGCTTATATATTTTGATCTTCTTTCTTCTTCTTAGATTATGAACATTCAACTCTCTCTCTCTCTCTCTCTCTCTCTCTCTCTATATATATATATATATATATATATATATATAATCACCAGTTAATATGATTTAATGACTTGATGACGGGAAATATGTTTGGAAAAATAAGTTAATAGTATTGCAACTTAAAACTAAAAATAATTTTAAATAATAAGTTAAAATAATTAACTTTTTTCTAAATCCTAGATTAGTACCTTTTGCATATGTTTTTCGAAAGTTTCCATGGCTATTTTCTTTTGTTATTTCTCATGATATTAATAAAGGTATATACTTCAATTCAATAATTTAGAAAAACAAAATTAAATTGATTTTACTATTAATAACATAATTATTTAAAAATAAAAATTAAGTAATAAATTTTAAGACAACAATTTATTTAATATAATTTGACTTAAAATCAGTTTAAATCAATAAAAATTAATTATTAAGTTTTATCAAACAGAATCAATATATACTTGACACTTACTAATCTCGGAAGATTGAACTCCACATATGCATCTTCATGCCACTTAGAATGTGGAAAAAACAAACCAGGTAATGTGGTTTTCTCTCAAAACATTACTGAAAACATTTTTCATCAAGAAAATTAAGCCAAATATAAAGTGAAAGAAGAAACAAATCCAAGATATAATGTATTAGGTAGAATTTGTTTTTTTTTTTTTTTTAATTTTTTACTAAAATCAAGTTTTTAGTAAAATCAAGTTTTTAGATTTTAGATTATTTATTGTTTTATTTTGTGTTGACTTATTATTTATTTCTTAAAATTTTTTATTAAATAAAAAAATTCAAATTATTTGATTTTTTCTAAATGTTAAAAGTAACATATTTATTTTTCTTTACTTTTTAATAATTAAAAGAAATAAAATATTAAAACAACAAACAATTTAATGTTTAACACACACACTCTTAGGCATAGTTTAGTTTTAAGTTTTATTTAAAATTAAGTCAAACAAAAAGGAAAAAAAAAACACATCATCTTACTCAACTACCTTACTCTAATTAGGGTTTATATTATACATAGAAAACAATGGTGAGGAAAAACACTTTAGAAAATTTGATTCATTTTTACAATTCTGCTGATAGAACCCTCATGCCATTATGTCATCTAATGAAATTCAAGAACCATGAAAAATCACAGATCATTTCTATTATTCATGAAACTTCAGAAAATTTTGAAAGGGATGGATACTAAAAATAATGCATTCACTAATGTTTCTGCCCATAACTTGTCTTAAACCCTAAACAGACAGGAGATTTGATCTTTCAGTGATCCTTTTCTTCTTTCTCCATGTCTTTGAACCAGGATCAAGATTTTTAAAAGCTGATCATCTGAATGGGGTTATCATAGTCAAATAGATAAAGCTGATGAGAATTTCGATATAACTTTTGTCCCTTTAGAATCTCCAGAATGATTAAGTGAAAACCCTTGTCGTTTGCAGTGACATGGTTTCAGAAATAACTTAATAAAACCATTTTTTTTCTCTCTCTCTCAAAACAATGCCCAGTACCCAATGTGCATATACTTATATTTGTAGTATTTCTAGATATTCACCAATTGAAGCTTTACTATATCTATATCTCTTCCATACAAATTATCCATAGAGAAACAACAAAAGAAGAAGAAGAAGAAACACAGTGGCTATTACCTTCTGTCCCTGCTGCTACATGACATGACAATGAACTAATATTGCATAGCTTTTTTTGGGAACAAGTACCTCAAGATCTCACTTAGAATACGTTTGTCTCTATTCATAGAGTCAGATCTAGAGTACTTGCCCCTTCTGCATGCTTCCTACTACCATCTCCTTCCTTCACCCTGCTAAGCTTTGAGGGTGGAGGTGAAAATAAAGAAAGAGATAAACTGCTATCGATTTCAGTACTGTCCATTTTCTCCAAATGATGGTCATGGCTTTTTGGTGCTGGTTTCAGAGAGAGATTCAAATCTAGGTCGAAGTTTGAGTCTGAACTTTTTCTTTTCAGCATGGTCTTTTGATTTTCTTGAGGTGGGGGAGGGTTGTTCAAACGATTCACTTGTTGTTTTCTGCTTTCAAGCACTTGGGGTTGGAGATAATTGGATTGGATTGAGCTTGGTCTGATTTGGCTTCTCCAGGATCCATGACTTTGAGAGTACAATTGGAATTCTTCTCTGGTGTGATGGGCATTATTCCAAGTAGCTTGTCCATTGAATGAAGAATTACCCACATGGAACTCATAGTTGAGTACTGAACTGCCTTTGTTGCTTCTGAAAATCCTCTCAGAAACCGAACTGTAGCCGCCATTTTTGGATCTATCAGATGCATCTCCACCCCTGTAAGGGCTATAAGTCTGGTTTGCCATACTAGCTCTCCAAGAAGCCGAAGCACTGTCATATCTTGATTGAAGGAAACAGCAAGTCATGGGGTTGAATTCATCTGATAAAAGTCCAACTCAGCATCAAAATCAAGGGTGGGTTTATGGTACTAATATTTTTCATACCTAAAACCGGAAGTATCAGGCCTTCGGTTAAAGCTTTGGAGCATGGGGAGATGGCTAAGCTTGTAAATATGATGGTCTCCACCTTCAATGAAAAGCCCTTGCTCCATCATAACTGTTACAGAAGCCAAAGATCTATGAATTAAACATAGGCCTCGGACAGCCATCATCAATTAATAAACCCTAAATTTTTCCGATGATGATCATCACGACTAATATATATGATTACCTTGATTGGGGTCGTCAATCTTTTTGCTCCTGTACATCTAACAAACCACAACCAAAAACCGAAAAACTCGAATTTAGAACATTAATTGAACCTTTTTAAACAGGAAAACTAAGAAAGTTTTGTACACCAAATTTTACCTGCAGATGGCTCTTGACATGGGATATGCTAAGGCCTTTGATGTCCATCAATTGAAGAACCAACTTGGGTGTAGCTCCTGCAACCATAATAGAATTAATTCACATTATAATTAGAGAACTACACCTTCAATTCCCACAAGTGGGTCATTTGATAGCTTCAAAAAAGGGCCAGAATTCAAAGAACTCACTGTCTTGTCCTCCCAGTCTTTCAACAGCATGGAGAAAGCAAAGATGGAGATCAGGCGTCCACCGCAGCCTAGGCATCTTGGACCGAACATATCGCCTCACAGATCCAGAACCCGCCTTCCGTTCACTCTCCTCGACTGTGCTATTGCTCGAGCTCCCGCCATTCTTCGTCTTTTTATACTCGTCCACCTCCTCTTCCTCTCCCTCTTCTCCCTCCTGGTTAGAAAAACTTGTGGTCTTGGAGCCTTCAGTACTACTGTCGCCAGCTCCCTTCATTTCTTTCATCTTTTCACGAACAATTCTGTGAGTGGCCAAGAAAAATATACAATTAGGGATTAGGGTCTAGCTTCTAGTTTTCTGAAAACTGATATATCTTCATCCTTCTTACCTCAGGCCAAAGAAGAAGAAGAAGACGACGAGAGCAGTTGCAGGACAAGGTTCAACAGCATTTGGGAACTGAAACCCTAGCCCTTGACATGTGGAGAAAGACTTCTCTCTCTCTCCATTTGTCTACCTCTTTTTTTATACTTGTGTGACTTGCATGCATCATGTGTATGCATGCATGCATGCATGTATGTATGTTCATGTAATAGTGTAAGAGAGAATAATAATAATAAATGGATATATATAAATCCTTTTTGATAATCATTCTTTGCTCTAAGATCTTAAGTTCATACTACATGTAATTTACTTAAGGAGTGCATGGATATTCTACCACTAAACTTCATTTAAGGCCATTAAATTCTATGCTTGACCAGTCCCATATTTTATCTTTATAAGAAGATTGGCTTGTCATCCTAACAAATAAGTCATAGCAAGGAATACAACATGCATGTATGATTAATAAAAGCCAGATCTTTACTAAGATTAGGATTAGGGTTTTAGTTTATGACAGTAGTTTTCGATACTGTAACGAATATCTAAATATTTTGTAACATGAAAAAAGATACTCAAGTGAATAGACAACGTCACATACGAATAAAAAGTAATATAATTAAAATATAAAAAATATAAGAGTTAATTTTATTCATCTCCCCCTCAGGTTTTAGTTAAATACATCGAGTTTTTATAAATTTTAAATTTTATCATACATTGCACTTATTTCGATCGAGAGATTAAATATATTTAGTCGAAACTTTCATGGTAAATGAAATTAACCCAAAATATAATTAAGTAAAAAAATTATAAAAATTATTATCTAGGAGACTAATTACATATGACCCTTTCTACGACCCATAATCCAAAAACACATGCATATATGTATGCTATGCATCCAAGGGAGGTATTGTTAGTGGGTGATTTTGGAGTCCAAACCCATGAAAAAGCCGCCTCAAGAATCACGGATTTGTCTCTTTTTGGAGTCAGAATTTATTTAAGTTGAAGAGATCAATCGATTTGATCATCATACGTCAGTGGAATCAGGGTTTAATATGGTAAGGGGCTGTTTGGAAAAGTTAAGACAAAGGTGTCAGCTGTAGATATGGCGTTCTTGGAGTTTGTTGAGGGGGGAAATAACCTGCAGCTTAATTTGAAATGATTATGAAATGAATGATTCCATCCCATTCTCGATGCAATATGATTTCAGAAATTACTCGGAAACTACTCGAGCAATGCACGCTAATTTTGAATCCATTCTTCGCCTTCCCAAACGGCCCTTATCACTCTATAAAGGTCACCATCTCATCGATAGGGGAAGCTCGACCTTGAGGAGGAAAATAGAGGAACAATGAAAAATAAATAATAAATAAAAAATATATATAAAAATAATTTTTTAGCTAAAAAAAGCATAAAAATATTTAAGTTCTAAATATTTAAATTATATATACATATTTTTTATTTCCTTTCGTATATCTCTGCTATCAGAGTATTTATCATGGCCCAAGGAGGAGTTATGTTTGAAAAATGAGAGAAAAAAATTAATTTATAAAATGAAGAAAAGTAATAAAAAAATTTCTTTCCAATTTTTTTTTAAAGAGAAATGTGGGAAAAGTTTGAAAAAAATTTAGAGGGTATTTGATAAATCAACATAATGATTTAAAATTACTTAATAATTTAATGACTTAATTTATATCAATCTTAATTTTTTTTTATTAAAATAATTTAATATCAAAACTTAAAATTAAAAATGACTTTAAATATTAAATCAAAATAGTTAATTTATTCTTACTTAAATCTCAAATTATATTTTAAAAACATTTGAAATTGATATAAATTAATTTATTATGTCATTTTAAATCATTAAACTGATTTATCAAACACTCTCTTAATATTTTTCTTATTTCTTTTAGGAGACAATTTGTCATTTTCTTTGTTATTTAAGAATATTGCTACTTTTTTTCATTTTTCCTATCATTTAGTTTACAATCTTTTCGGAGAAAAGTGAATAATGAAAAAGAAAAATATTAAAAAATTTATAAAAGTAAGAACAAATGAATCCTAATTACTTTTTGCATTTTTAGATTTAAAAAAAAAAATTGTTCTAATGAATGAGAAATAAACCTTTTCAATAGTTAAAATGACGTATTTTTTAAACAAAAATAAAAATAAAATAAATTTCATTTTCAATTATTTTATAATCCTAGACCAAGTCATCATGATTTTAATATTAATCATCTAGAAGGGTATAAAGTTTTCTATTTTCCATTTGACCATCTCTAATAATCAAAAGGACTTTGGTCCACCCATAAGCTGCAAGAATAGCAAATTGTGTCAACCTTTAAACATCTTATCAATTGCCCATCAATCTCACAAAATATATGGTACATTGTAATTTCCCTTTCTATAATTTCACCACAAGTTTTCCTTTTCTTGTTGTCCACTCATCTTAATTAAATAAGAAATTAATATTTTTTTTTATAGTTTCTTTTGGACCTTAGATTCAAATAAAGCTTTTAATTAACTATATTTCTTAACAAATGATCAAATAAGTCATTTGTTAAGAAACATTAAATAAGTCATTTCTTAAAATTTTCATTACTAATCCATGAGGGGATGGTATGGATATAGAATTTAACGAACATTAATTCTATCGTTTTACCGTTTGTATGTTCAAATTTTATCTCAAGTCAATTTGATATAAATTATTGGTTTATCATCTAATAATTTAAACTTTTAGGTTAAATTAATAATATAATATGCTAATAATTAGCCCAAAAGCCTATTACTATATTAATTAGTAGATATATTTCATGTATTTTAACTTTTTATATATTTAAGTTTTAGTTCAAATTAACTTAGAGTCGGTACTATTAGCTTAAAAACTATTTTTGAAAAAAAAAAAAGAAAATTATCAAAAGGTAAGTTGTTTTAATCTCACCATATTTATTTCCCGACTTTCTACACATGTGAAGGTCAATTACATAACAACTTAAACATCGAATTTCATCTCTGACTCCCATATTAACTAAGTTTACAAACTTCCACCCATAATTTTCACTTGTGAAAGCATTAATATTTGCAACATGTTTGTTCCAAAGCAATGAAAAACCTTTGTTGTCGGAGGATGAAAAGGCAAGTGTGGTATAGATGAATCATGCGAAGTTAGGCTTCCTCATAATTGTGACGAACTTTTGAGCTGACCTAAAGGAGAAACTCTATATATTCTACGCTCGTGTATTGTATTTATGGGCTACAACATATGAGTTTCTTCTTCTACATGATGGGTAACTACTAAAGGTTGTCTCCCTTTTGGTGTCACTTTGAAGCTAGCATATGCACACCCATCACGAGGGTCTTGAGAAAATTCACCACTAATTTGTACCTCGGAACACAAAATATGATATGATTTTAGATGAAAATTAAGATTTTTTTTTTAAAATTATAGTATATGGTATAATGGTTGGGAAAGAAAGTGTGACAAATGTGACGGAAAATTTTAATTGATAGTCTTTTAAATACAGTGAATTAATGTAAATTTAATTTATGGATGAAAATGACATCATCTTCACCATTGTGAAGACCGAAGAGGAGGGGTGTCTAGAAAGGGCAAAGAGGCGTGCGGAAAAGTATTTGAGAGCAATGGTGGGCTGGGTTTTGTCTGTGAGACCATTAAAATAAAGCTTGGTCTGAAAGATTTACCCCCACACAACCCAACCTGTAAAGTCAACCCCCCACCCCAAACACTACTTTTGTTTTTCTTCTTTGTTATCATTATTATTATTTTTTTTTTAAAAAAAGAATTATTATTTATTATGCATGAGAATACGTGAACCTATTAACACGGATCTACCACTCCTTTGAGAATGAGCATGTCTGTCCTTTTCTTCTTCTTCTCCTTTTTCAAATCGAGCCGTTCATCATCATCATATCACATGCATGCATGGACGCATGCTATCATGACATGGACCATGGCCATCATGCACGCTCCTGGTATGACCATTAATTCAACCCTCCCATATGAAGGAGTCAAGCTTCAAGGAATCTTCACCCACAACTGCTCCCATTTAAAAATACCCATTTTTATTTTTTATTTTTTATTTTTTAGTCAATTTAAGAAATAATGATAAATGATAATAATAAAATTGAAAAAATAATGATAAATGATCATAGCCAAAACTAGACTTCTCCTTGAATTTAGTACCATGCACCTATAAGCAAAAGAAATTCTATGTAATATTAGTTTTATTACGGAGGGGCTTAATTAATTTATAAACATACTAATTAAATACTGAGTTAATTAATCGATACGCAACCTTCGTATCCAAACGTATGCATGTAGTATTAAAGGGAATATGTTGAATGATATAATCTTAATTATATGCGTGAAATTGGTGTATTATTTTATTTCATTTTCTAATCTTGATTATTTGATTTATTTATTTTTATATACTATTTTTTCTCTATATAAATATTAAATAATTCGAAGGTGTATAAATTTCTAAACCAAACATAGTGTTGATGACGCAAGTGATAATTGATTAGCATCCCACGGTTCCAATGTGGAGCATGTTATTTTAGACTAGAAAATGACCGAATCGTCACCAAGTTGACACGTAAATAACATTTTTTTTGTCCTATTTTTCCCTTCCTACCCAAAAGATCATGTAAAGGTTGATTAGAAATATGATATACAAGGACAGCTACTATAAATAGTAAATAGTAGTAGTACATCATGTGAGATAGAATTATACATAATACGTATAGCATTCAAGGGGGTATGGTATAAATTATTGGACAGAAAGAAGGAATAGAGTTGATGGAACTGTGCATTTTAATATGGTACAGTGCCTGTGCATATACTAATATACTAGAGGCAATCACTCACACCAGATGTTCATTCTAAGGCCAAACAAGGCATAAGAATGGCTGGGAAAAATCAGAGTATTTCACTCACGCTAAATGGAAAAAACATGGGAGAGAAGACTAGATTTAGGACTAGTGTTTTAGGGAAGACTTGATCTTTACTTGGAATTTACATAATAGATTCCACGTCTTGCCTGTGATGTGAGTTTAATAGTTAATCCACTTTCACAAACATAGTCATATTATATGATATGCTACACCTATTCAGAATATCAAGAAATGTACTCCTAAGGATAACAATTCTTTGTCGAATACCCCTAGTTTTCTTCTTTACACACCGGAGGAGGCGGTCAGCTACATAATAAATATGGGATTAGTAGAAATTTGCAGCAAATGCATATAATATATGGAATTTAATAAATGAGCAGACCCATAAGTCTGAGTCAAGCCCACCAGGGACTTTTCAGTTTTCAACCTAAAATCGAACAAAGATTCAGCAAGACTCGGTTTTGAACCATAAGCAATTGAGCGTTCAGCCCAAAGAGAACTTGACTTGATCAAAAGGCTTTCAAGGAAGCTTTTAAGTCATAAATTTTCAATATACATGCGTACCTGGAGACAAGCTGGGTTCTAGAGAGGCGCCTCTCCCGCTTTCTCTCCTGGACCGTAGGGGCATTAAAATAACAATCAGTAGGGGGTGACAACTGATGGCAGCCCCGATCCGTGGAAACAGCTGAGAATATGGTCCCACAGCTAAAAGATCCTGCTTATCCGAGCCAGTTGGGAAATGACATATTTAGAAACCCCATAAGCAATTGTCAACAAGCTTGATTCGCGCCCATGCATGACAACCCACAAACAAAATAATAATAATAATAATAATAATAGAGGAGAAAGAATAAAGAACAGAATGTCTCTTATTTTCATTTTTTTTCCCCTTCAATTCAAAGGTGAAAGTGAAACAAAGGCATATCAACTGGATAGAATGCCAGAATGCCGTGATGCTATTTTTTAAAAAAATTGTTGTTTCCATAGTATTCTGACATGATGCCAACAGAGTAACGGGAAAAGGTCAAATTCACTGGGAAAGTATCTTTGGATGTTAGTTTTAGACTGTTTCCCAGTTTCTTCAAAAATTCTGCATCAAAAGACAACCAGATCTGAACCAATGCCTGAGGTATGTTATTTTACTTATTTTCCCTGTATGCATCATCTTGATTTTGAAATTACAAAAGAAACATGTAGTCTGTCTAAAACTGAGACGCTCTCAACTACACCTGAAATGACAGTCTCTGTGTCACCTCAAGGTTGCCCAACAATAAACATGGATCAGAAGCCTCCTCGCTTTATGTCGCAGAGAAGCTAAACTGCACACCAGTCCTCCCATGATCATGTTCAAATTGTTTAAGTATGTAGCAGTAGTTAACCTAAACATAAAATGAAGCATGTCAGAGAAGAAGTTTCGGGTTTAAATTTTATGATTAATGAAAAGCCAAATAAACAGAAGATCACTGTCGATGGAAAAGCATATAGGCAGTACCCATGCAATTGCACACATTCTATTGAATCTCACTAAAAGTTGAGCATATTGAAGGAATATCACATGAAGTAAATTTGCACAGTTAAGGGAATGCTTGCAGTTTAATGCTGGACTTCATATAAATTCCTGTGTTTTTCGGTTGGTAGTTAACTAAATTTTAATGCATAGCTCTAGTTAATCTTTAGACCACATTCCAGTTCAACAAGCAATAGCAACTCAACAGTAGAAAGCATTCTATAAATATGATATTTTTATCCTCACTTTCTTTCCAAAAAAAGTAACTGGAATAATTCATTAAGGCTATGTTTGGTTCTTGGAAAATTTGAGGGAAAGAAAATAAATAGGTTTTAGAAAGAAAAAAAATTAAAGAAAATAAAAAATAGATTTTAAAGCCAATAAATTATTTCCATATGTTATTTCAAGCTTATTTCATTTATTTTAACTCTTCTATATAAATATTAAATAATTTATACATGCATAAATTTCTAAATAACTGCAATTATATTTATTTTTCTTTTGTACTTATAGTAAAACCAAATATGAGAAAATCAATTTAATTAACATTTTTTTCTTTCCTTAGTACTTTCCTGAAACCAAACATAGCACAAGGAAAGGCTTTCACAAATTGCCTCAAAGCACACTCCATGATCTAGGATCAGTAGAGCAGTCACGAATCTTCCAGAAAGAAAATTAGAAGCCTTAGAGAAAAGATGTTCTAAAACCCTGCATGTGCAATGTGAGGGTCTGCATTTCGATCCTACAAGCAGAATCAGAGCATTATTCTTATTTAATTTGATATAAAGATCTCAGAACAGATGACTAACCTCCATACGGAATAGTTTGGTTGGCACAATAATTCCAAATCCAGCAGAGCTTCGAAATGAATCCAAGAATTTCTGAAAAGAAAATTTTCGAAACTCGTTCTCGGTTAATTTTGTGAGGTTCCCAGCACATGCAAAAACATGTCCATGGATTCCAGCATCTCTGAACAGCTTCAAAGGAAGATCAAAAGAAAGGTCTGCAAAGGCAGTAACAGCAAGATCTCCTCCAATAACATCCCTTCCAGAAGTTTCAGAATTCTCACCATTGGATTTATCTCTAATTAGTCTTCTTCGCTCAGTAGGGCCCAGTCCTCTTGACTTAAACCCCAACAATGTTGTTGGGCCTCCCAAGGTGCAAACTGGAGAGGAATTGCCACCTAGGAAAAATCTCTCAGGCAGAGACGATGGCATGCTCAATGCTCCATTTCCCCATGGAAAAATGACACCACCAGAGATCCCCAAGTTGAGTGCAGTGCGATAAAATCCCAGAGGGATAGCACAACGAAGATCAATCTCCTGTTGATAGTTCCAGAGAAAAGTAGAGTTTCTTAAGCAATTCAAGAAAGCAGGGAATGATGGGCATGACAAAAATAAATTGATCTAAAATTCATTCAGGCTATGTTTGGTTATCAGAAAGTACTAAGAAAAGAAAAGAAAAAACTAAAGAAAATGGTTTTCTCATATTTGGTTTCACTATTGAAAATACAAAAGAAAATCTAATATAATTAAAATTAGTTAGAAATTTATGAATTTTAAAATTATTTAACTTTATATGATTGAGGAAAATAAGTGAAATGAATATGAAGAAGAAAATAAAAATAATTTATTGATTTTGAATCTCTTTTTTATTTTCCTTCACTTTTTTTTTTCCTTCAACTTTTCCTCTCTTTTTTCTTTTCCTCACATTTTCCTCAAATTTTCTGGGAATCAAACATAACATTTTTTACAAGGTAAAATCAACAATGGATCAACGAACTGGAATCCACGTGAAAAAGGTCAATTATGTGCAGACAAATCTGTAGCACATGCAACGATATGGGTTATTTATACAAAAAACTCGATCCAGTCAAATGTTCCCGGAGAAGGCTATCACTTCAAGGTACAATGGTACAATGCAACTACAGAAAAGTGCGATTTGCACCCACCACATGCACATCAAGCCACACATTTTCAGAAATTTATTAAAACCAATACATGATATAGCTCCACACAACAAAGCCTTTCTCCCTATGGAAAAGCCTTTGTCCTAACAATAAATAGATAGATCAGTTTTGCTACATAACTTCATTTAGAGAAAAGAAAATATCCATAAACCAGCGATTCCAATTCCACTCCGTTGGATAAATTGAGAAGCTCATAACTAATCAGGATTTACCACACAAATAGGTTCATATTAGAAGAGATAGAGTTAATCATCCTTTAATCAACATGTGGTTCATGCTCCCACAACAAATAGAACAAAACAATTAATTAAGGCTACAACTGAACCATAAGAACAGCAATTTCTCATGACAGATGTAGATTAAATATGAATTATGTGAAAAATTAGGAAAGTCGAGATCTAAGCACGCTGAGAAAATCCAGGAACAACCAATGGCTAAGTAACATGAGAGACAATTCATAGAGCCTGGGCATATACAAAGATATCCAATATTTTAGAGACTGAAAGGGAAGGAAAGGGAGAAGGTCAAAATTACATTGAGAATCAAAGTAACAAGTTAAAAATAAATTAAAATGGTTCAAGGCTTATGCTTTAAGCAAAGATGTGCCTGAGATTAACAGTGTTATGGTATTGACTACCAAACAAGTTAATAACCAGGCATACCTTTTTTTATAAGCAAACAAAATAGAAAGAAAGATAAGATTAAGATTGTTGTAAACAAGGTAAACAAAAAATATAAAAAATGAAAATAGAAAGCATTTTACCCTATATAGTGTTTATCCAGTCCATGTCAGTGACAAATCAGTCTGACTGATGTAGGGAAAAAGAATGTGCAAATCAATAACAGAAGCAAGCTTATTACAGAATTCAGAAAGCTTTCAAGAAAGCAATTCTAAAGATTAAAGAAAAAAAAAACAAAGATAAAATAAAAGTATGAAAAAGAAAAAAAAACAAGAGTTGTCAAGTGTTACCTAATCATCAGGTATGTTCATTAAGCCATAAGAAGTGCAAAAAAACCTTTTAGCAATCATTCAATTGCTGAATTCTTGTCATTGTTATTTTATTTTGTAGGCAATAGAATATTATAGAAAAGCACCGAACACAAAAGTGGACACACCCACATAGAGAGGAAGTAAACAAAGTGCATCACAAGGTAGCACAAAAAGAAAAATACAATAGGCTTGAACAATAGCCTATCCCATACCAAAAAAATCAATAAAATCCAAGAAAGAGGAGTGTAATCTCCCTTTGACAAAATAAAAAAGACTTAGGACAAAATGGTCCTTGAATATTAATTCTGACTGTTCCACACCTTTGACATTCCTTTTCCTCTCTTCCAAGAAACACCAAAATAAGCATAAAGGAGGCAATTCTCCAAATCTTTTTGAATCTCTTTGCCACAAAACTACCTTACCACCCGAGCAAGAGCTCCTTAACCACTTTCTAGAGAAGTCACCTCACACCAAAATAAGAATAATAAAGACCAAAATCTACTCACCCACTCCCAATGAATGAGGATGTGATTTGTTGTTTCCTCCTTTTTCAATATACATCTGTTCACTATAGGTCAGATCCAGTCATAAGCCCATCAATATTAAGAATTCCCCAGCCTCCCACACAAGGAAGAACACTTTAAAAAGTGTAGTTGGAGACCAAATTTCTTTAAAGGGGAAAGAAATGGAGTTTCCTGAGCATAGAAAAACATAAGAGGATTTCACAGAAAAATAAACCTTCTTATCTCCCACCACACCAGTTTATCCTCACAAATCTGCCTAGAAGTACAAGGATAAGCAGCAAAAAGAACCTCCTTGTAGATCCAAGCAGCCAGTGACCAAAGCTCCCCCCTCCTTCCACAAAACCCAAGTATCTTTGTACAAAGCTAAAACATAAAGGTCAAGATAACACTTCTTCAAAGTCATGCCAAAACTTGGTCTTCCTCCCATTGCCTGCCTCAAGGCCTATTCTGGGAAGAAATCATCCAAAAACCGACTTATTGCTTTCCAAAGACTTGTGCAGTACATCTACCTCCCCAAGCACCAACACCTCTTTACCACCCATACATGCCCACAATGACCTTCTCCATCAGTTGTTCTGCTCCACAAAAAACCTCTAGCACCATTTTCCCAATAATGCTTCATTAAAAAGAGAGATTTCTGCATTCCAGCCCCTCATTAGCTTTCGAAGAGCATATGGAAGCCCATTTCACCAAGTGAATATCTAAAGACCCACCTTCCCATGGAAACTCCCATCAATACTAGTCCAGTCTTTTCCTTACTCTGCTTGGAATCATAAAGGGGGATAGACAATGGAATAGTAAACTTGAAAGAGAACTTTGGAGAAGTGTAAGGTCCCCCCGTCAACAAAAATTGCCTCTTCCAAAGCACAAGTCCCTCCTTGAACCTTTCTTCTAGCACTGAATCAGAGAACAACTTAAAAGGAGCAGTGAGGGGAACACAAAGTAGAAAATCCTTCCAATTTGTTTTTGATTGTTAAATTGATAGATCTTTCAAGAATATTACTTTTGCAGATAAAATCATCAATTTTTTGTAGTTGAGTTACTCAAATTCACTACATGGTACGAGCATCTATTCAAAACAGATAAATGAATTGAAATCTTTGAGAGCACAGGTTGAGTGAGACAAGATCTTACATGCTCCAAGAAAATAATTGGTTTGTTGTCTTAAGGTAGTTTACATAATTGGACTTCTTAAGCAAAGGCAAAAAAACAAGCACTGCATGCAGGGCACAGAAAATAAATTTAACATATATATATATATATATATATATATATATATATATATATATATATTTTGATAGATGGAAAATAAATTTTAAAAATAAAAATAGATATAGAAATAAATAATAATAAAATAATAAAAAAGACTGAAAAGTTAGAATTTAACATAATTGTAAAGTTCACTAGCACAAAAAACAAGATGAGGATTAGAAGAAAGGTTCCAAAAAGAGCACAGAAGCATTCAAGCCTCCAAATAACAAAGAGCTACAAACAACAAACTCCAAAATGAAACATGGCACTGTATATGCTGATTGAACTTTATAAGTCCCAATAATGAAAGAAAAATATATTAAAAGGATTAAATAACTGTATCCAAGAACTAGGAGCAGAAAGAGTACTAAACCTGGCGCAAAAATCGTAAGCTCCGATAATCAGGTACAAGGCCACCAATTTGAGAAGTGGAAATAAAAGCATATCCTTGAGTTGGCCTCAAAACTGAATTTCTATTGTCAATCCTAAATGTGTACTTTAGAGATGAAAGTAAACCATGTCCCAGCTGCCTCCTTACTGCCCTGGATGACATTTGAGAAGGATCCGTTAAGGTGCGCCACAAAAGATTGTAAGTCAAGTCATGCCGCTTGGTCGAAATTAGGCCAAGATTCAGGCCCAATGAACGTTCTTTGTAAGAGGAGAACTTTAGCCAATCTTGGGAAAGCAGAGATACTCTTGCCAGCATAGGAGTTACCATTCCTTTGAATCTGGGCAAAGAAACACCAGCGCTTATCTCTGATGATTGGTCCCAACCATAAACTAAAGAACCATCCCAAAGATCTCCATATCCAAACAGATTTTTCAACTTAAGTGATCCTTCAAGCGACCAAGTTCTAGCCTACAAAAGTATTTTACAAAGTAAAAAATCATAAGAAAGAAGCATGTGCATGTTTCCATAAACACTATAACTGTATTTCAAAGAGCAACATCAAAGCGCACAAATACTGAGAAACACAACTTACCAATAAACATTAGAAACCTTTTTTTTTTTTAATAGGTAAAAGCACAGAATAAGTATATATTAATAAAGTTTATTCATGGGTATTTGAGATATACAAGTGTAACACCAATGACACCTGTCCATTTATGCTCTGCCACACATGATTGTAAAAAAAATGGCGTGACTGTTTACATGATTGTACATGTGCTAGTGCATAAGCAACAAAAACATACTTCCCTTTTTTGTATGACTAAGTCATCCACATTATTGATGTGTGCATTATGCTCATTTTATGCAATAAATATGCATGGAACCTTAAATATGTAATTGTATCTTAACATATAGGCATCATGGCTCTGAGAAGAATGGATACCCACAAACACAAAAAATTAAGAACTAATGTGTAAATTTGTAAGACTCCAAACCAAGGTGAAACTAATCACCAAGATTTTACCACAAGACATATCAAAGCGATTGTTGAAGTTAATAGAGGTTGAGCCAGGCCTGCCTATAAAAAAAAATAAAAAAATAAAAAGAGGTTGAGACAAGCCTAAGTTTCATGTTTTTTCTGGAATCTAACACTCTAACCTTGAATGATACAAATTAGTTGTCAATGTGTTAGATAGCTAGTTTAGGTTGACAATTTTGTTCCAAACATTACTGGATTCACTCTATGTACTTCCTAGGGCTTACACTAGCCCTTAAAAGCTTGAGATCATCAATTCTAACATAGAGTCATTCAGGTAAGTATGGTATTAAATAATGGTAAAAAAAAAAAGGGCAGATAACAGCTTTGCAATGATGCACAAAATTAATGGGTAGTAAAAACACAAGTTTTTAAGGATCACCCAAGCACCCCAAAAGAGCTCTCAAGCACCCCTTGCAAGCGCTCAAGCGCTTGGAGCAATGCTCACATATTTTCTTGTAATTTTTAAACTCTGTGTTTTTATGATTAATGTTATTAGACTCAACTCCTTGGAGTTTTGTCCATATAAATTACATCTTATGATGTTGAATAGCACACACATTCTAAACTACAATTGTCCTTATTCTACTGAGCATTCCCAATACTCTTTTTTTTTTTATAGATAAAGGAAATTCATTAAAAGCCAAAAGGCTAAAGAGAGTATACACGAAGTATACCAAGATACAAAGGATCAAGAAACAAAAGGTTCTGACCCTTACTTGGTGGCTAACCAGTTTACAAAATCAAACAACGCTAAAGTATGATCCTTAATATATACCCTAGCCCAATTCACAAAAGTGTACAAAAAAATGGATTTGATATCTTGATCGTTTCTTTCCACATCATCGAAGGCTCTTCTATTTCTTTCTTTCCAAATAGTCCACATTAGGCAAAGGGGGGCAGTTTTCCATGCTTTCTCCCTTTTCTTGCCCACAAAAGATCCATACCATGCCAGGAGATTCCTTTTCACAGAGGAGTGCATCACCCATTGCACCCCAAAAAGGGAGAAGGTTAGATACCATAACATTCTGGCCTTCTCACAAAACAGGAGAAGGTGATCAATAGACTCCTCCTCGTTTTTACACAAGAAGCACCTGTTGGGGATGTTCCAACCAAATCTCTTTAGGCGATCAGTGGTGAGTAGTCTGTTCCAAGCCGCCTCCCAACCAAAGAAACTAGCCCTGGTTGGAGCCCAGGACTTCCAGATAGTACTGACTGGGAAGGGGTGGTTGATGCCCATTGAGAGTGAGCTATAAAAACACTTAACAGAGAAGGTCCCATTCTTATTTGCTTTCCACCTGAGCGAGTCATCCACACCTCTTCTAATAGCCAAAGGATGAAGCTTGCTTAATAAGTTTTCCACTTCTCCCACCTCCCAATCATTGAGGTGTCTGTTGAAACGAGGTCCCCAGCTACCCCCAGCTTCGTCCTCCTCCCAGGCCTCAGCAACCAAGCCTTCTTTGTTGACTGAGAGATTAAATAAGATGGGAAAAGCTTCTTCTAGAGATTGATTTTCACACCACAAGTCCTTCCAAAACTTCACTCTGGTGCCATCCCCTACAAGAAAGCGGGAGTGAGATCGAAAGTCTTCCCAACCGTTTCTAATGGCCTTCCAAACGCCCACCCCATAGCGATCTCTACCACCTTTTGAGCACCAACCCCCATCTTGAAGGTCATATTTACTAGAGATAATTTGCTTCCAAAGGGAGTCGTTCTCATTGGCAAATCTCCACAACCACTTACCAAGAAGGGCCTTATTAAAAATAGCTAGGCTGCGTATGCCCAAGCCTCCATCCTTTTTAGCGGCACAAATAACCTTCCAACACACCAAGTGAGGTTTGTTTTCTAAAGCGCCCCCTCCCCATAAGAAATCCCTTTGGATTTTTTCGAGTCTTGCACAAACTCTCTTCGGGATCACAAAGAGAGAGAGAAAGTAGGTTGGGAGGCTAGAGAGGGTGCTTTTTAATAAGGTTAGACGGCCACCTTTGGAAAGGTATTGCCTTTTCCAAAGAGACAATCTTTTCCTGAATCTTTCTTCCACTGCATCCCACGCACTAGTGGATTTGTAGGGGGCTCCAAGGGGAAGACCCAGGTAGGAAGTAGGTAAACATCCAATCTTACATCCCAAAATTGAGACGAGGGACTCCATGGGAGGGCACTCCCCCACTGGGATGGCCTCAGACTTGCTCAAATTGACTTTTAGCCCTGAAATCGCCTCAAATCACATGAAAGTCCAGCTAAGGTATTGCAACTGAACTGCATCGGTGTCGCAGAAGATTAAGGTATCATCGGCGAATAGGAGATGGGAAACGATCAGCCCCTCTCTGCCTCTTCCTCCCACTTTGAAGCCAGAAAAAAACCCCTCATTTCTTGCACGTGACAGCAGCTGGCTAAGAGCTTCCATGGCAAAAAGAAAGAGGTAGGGGGAGAGAGGGTCTCCTTGCCTCAATCCCCTAGAACTACGGAAGAAGCCCGTGGGGCACCCATTGATGAGGATCGAGAATGAGGCCGTGGACCAACACCATTTCATCCAATTGATCCATTTGTGCCCAAATCCCATTCTAGACATCACATCTATGAGGAAGTTCCAATTTACATGGTCAAAAGCCTTCTCAATGTCCAATTTAAGGAGGAGGCCCGACACGTTGTCTTTTAATCTAGAATCAAGGGCTTCGTTGGCAATAAGAACAGCGTCTAGAATCTGTCTCCCATGGACGAAAGCTTGCTGCGAATCAGATATCACCTCTCCCATCACTGATTTCAGCCTATTAGCAAGGACTTTGGCTAGTAGTTTGTATACACTCCCTACCAAGCTGATTGGTCTGAATTCTCTTAGGTCTTCAGCCCCTTCCTTCTTGGGTATGAGCAAAAGAAACGTGGAGTTCAAACTTCTCTGGAAGGTCCCATGGAGGTGAAACTCTCTGAAGAGCTCCAAAATTTCTAATTTGACAACATCCCAGCAAAACAACCAAAAGGCCATTGTAAATCCGTCCGGGCCTGGAGCTTTGTCGCCACAGCAGCTGCTTAGGGCTGCATAGATTTCCTCCTCAGAAAACTCAACTTCTAGGCTGCTGGCCAAGCCTTCTCCCAGCTCCTTGAAGTTAAGGCCATTGATATTAGGCCTCCAATCCCCAGGTTCTGAGAGGAGGGATTTATAGGCCCTACAAACGCCTTCTTTTAAGTCATCACTAGAAGAGAGAGTGACCTCATTTATTCTAATTTTAGATATGAAGTTCTTCCTTGCCCTAGCATTGGCCATTTTGTGGAAGTATTTGGTGTTCTTGTCGCCTTCTTTTAGCCAAATTTCTCTTGACTTCTGTCTCCAAGAAGTTTCTTCCAACAGAGCCCATTTCTTGTAGTCCTCAAGAGCCTGATTTTTAGCCTCTACTTCGCTAGCAGTGAGGGGACCGTCATTCTCCCTGGACTCCCAACGCTGCAGGCGAGAGAAGGCTTCTGCTCTATTGAGAGAGACATTGCCTATCACCTCCTTGTTCCAGTTCTTCAAGTCCTTCTTGAGCGCCTTGAGCTTCTCAGCAATGCAGTGGCTACTAGAACCATCAACAGAATACCCATTCCACCAGCTTCGGACTAGGTCTTGGAAACCATCAATTTTTAGCCACATATTTTCAAACCGGAAAGGGCTTTTGCCTGAGGAGAATCCTCCAGCTTGAAGGACTATAGGATTATGGTCAGAAATCAAACGAGGGAGAGCAGCTTGGGTGATGGCGGAAAAGTGGTCTTCCCACTGGTCCGAAAACAGAAAACGGTCCAGTTTAGAGGCAGCTTGAGAGTTCAAACCCCCTATCCAAGTGTAAGGGCCTCCAGCCAGAGGAAGCTCCTTTAGCCCCAATTCCCCTATAACCTCTGAGAATCTTCTCATTTCAGTTGTGAGCCTAAGGGAGTTCCTTCTTTCCTCTGGGAATCTAACAGCATTGAAGTCCCCTCCTAAGCACCAGGGGTCCTCCCAGAGGCCACGGATGGCACTAAGTTCCTCCCAAAAATCCTCCTTTTCACTGCTAATCACCGGCCCATATACCCCAGAAAAAATCCAAGTGAAACCATCGACACAGTTTCTGAAACGGATAGAGATAGAGTACCCCCCTCTTTCTACCTCCAAGTTCTCCAAAACTCTGTTGTCCCAGAGGAGCAGGAGACCTCCTGCCGCACCCCTAGCATCAACAGAGGCCCAATTAAGAAATCTTCCAATACCCACACTGTTGACCATTTGCTGAGACATCTCTTTCACCTTCGTCTCCAAAAGGCAAACCAAATCTGGTTTTTGGTTCCTTACCACGCCCTTGATCAACTTTTTTTTCTCTGAGTCATTAAGCCCGCGAACATTCCAACAGAGAATTTTAATTCTCATTAGTCAACTGGTACCAAATCCCAGGAATTGTGGCCGGACTTTTTGGCTAACCCTGAAGTTTCCCCATAACTAACAGAGCATTCCAACCTTTTTAACTCTCTTTCGAAACGGGTGGTGCAAGATTTTTTCTTCTTTCGTCGCTTGCAAAGGGTGCTATTTCCCGTCCTCAGCTTCAATTTCTCAAGTAAATTCAGAATTTCAACCTCGTGTCCTTCGACAGGCATTCCCAAGACTTTGCTAAAATGGAAGAGATTGGAAATCTCCTCCTTTGACCATACTTCTTCGCGCGGGGAGATATCCGTGTGGTCCTTCTGCTTCGCCGCAAAATCGGGCCTCAGGACCACTGTCGACCCATCTCTAAGCATCAAGGACAGAGGAATCGGCGTCTCTTCAGTCTCTCTTGACGTCGGATCCGACTGTCCAGAGCATCCCCTTTCCCTCTCGGATCCCGTAACCAAGAATGGAGTAGAAGAAGGAGAAGAAGGCATCCCATTCAAGGGGGGTGGAGGGGGCAAGAGCATACCTTGAAGATTGCGGCCTTCGGCAGTGGGAGGGAGGTCATTTGCCGATGTTACTTCCAAATGGGACGGCGCTTCCAACTGGGGGCTCTCAGCGGAGAGTCCTCTCCTCCGGCGCGGGGAGTGGGAAGGGGTTCCCAGCCCTAAGTCACTGGAAGAAACTGGGCCAAGGGGTATATAAGTGTTTCCCAGAGGCTGGGCCTTCCCTAGCCCAGGCCCAATGGGGCAGGCCAGGTTCGGGTGGGCCGAGGAGTCCAGACCAAGGCCCAAATCCAAATCGCAGGCAAGGGCCTGGTGGGCAGTTGACATTGACTTGTCTGAGGCGTCGTCTCTCCCCAAAGCCGGCGGAGACAGCTTTACAGGCTGCGGAGGCAGCTTTTCAGGCTGCGGGGGCGGCTTTTCAGGCTGCGAAAGGGCTGAGGAAGAGGGCGGAAAGCCCACGCTCCCCTCGGCGCGTGAGTGGGACCCTTCGTCGTCCTTGCGCTTCCAAACACCGGGCCCCTGGGAAGGGAGCACAGTGGAGATGCAGGGTTCTTCTTCCCACCAGAGCTGCATAGCGAAACAAGAGGAGCCGGCGACCACCTGCAGAGAACTTGGGTGATGCCAGTCTCTGGTTTCGATGAGGATTCTGGCCCACTTGAGATTCCGACGTTCGGCTGTGTTTTCATCCACAGCCACAAATCTTCCACAAGAGTCCCCAAACCTCTTGAATAGGCTTCTTCCCCATAGGTGCAGGGGGAGGCCTAAAATTTTGACCCATACAAGGCGCGAATCCCCGTTGTCCTCCTTAAGGCAGCCCACTGAAGGCTTCCATTTTTCAAGGTGGAAGCTTCTTCCTCTAAAGCTTTTCTCCCCTAAATTAAGCACCCTCTCAGCTTCGTCCGCAAACTCAAATTCCAAAAACAATAGGTTTTCCCTCATGTTAGACAGCCAGAGGTTCCCTTCTAGGAGCCAGGTATTTTTCGCCCAAGCCCCGAAGGAAACGGGATCAGGGAGGCGGTCTGAGTCTCCCTTCCAAAGGCCAATCAGACACCTATCCAGCATTTCCTCATTTCTCACAAGAGATTCTTTATCAGCTTCTAACCAGATGGCATCGCGGGGCGCGGGACAAACCCGAAGGGGGATGGAGGCTTTGTCCACTCCTCTGTTAGGCAGAGCTTGAGGTAGAGCACCTTTCCATTGAAAGGGAGAGACACCCAAGCTTTTCAGTTTACTGACGAGCAGATTCCAGCCTCCAACGAGGCCCCCACCTTCTGGAAAAGCCAAGGAGAACCTTTTGTTCTCCACATCCCTTACAACGCAAAACAGGAATCTCCCTGCTTTGTTGCTTCGCAGTTCCAGGCTATAGTTTCTATCCCCTTCCGACCAAAACTTCTTGAAAGGAGTTCTTTCCTGTAGCACACAGCAAGTCTCAACCCCTTCAAGCAACAAAGATAGACTTTTCCCTCCAAATCTAATCCATGAAGAAGACTTAGGGCCTCTCTCACAGATTTTCCCACGCACTCTCCCTTTCTGCTCTTCTATGATAATCTCAAAAGTTTTCTTCTCAACACCAAACCAGCATCTACCTCCAGGTTTCATGGTTTTCCCAGCTTCTCCACCTGCTATTTCCTCAGTCCATTTCTAATCCAATAGATTCAACTCCTTGAAGGCTTCAACTCAGGGATCGATCGAAACGCAAATTTAGGATGATACCTGTTAGGTATGCAACAATGCTGCTCCAATTGAAAAATGATTTTGAGATGAGTGTGTAAGGCTGGATATGGTTAGACACCAGTATGAGTCTTAGGATTACTCTTAAAAACCTAACTTGTATTTGAGCTTGAGTTGTGGTGGTTGACCACAAGTTGTTGAGGAGTTTGCTAAGAAGCACGAAGTGCTACATCATGGATGTAAAGACAAATGTAGGGCTAGTCTGCATAAGACCGTTAGGAGAAGGCAGCATCTGGTATAGGTAAATCTGTGTGCTTATTCTTTCAAATTAGTACATTTCTCTATGGTCAATTAAACCTATGAATTTTATATTTGTAAAGTTTTTGATAGATTATATAAGTAGCTTTACATACACATCATCTGTCTCGTGTGTGATTAGATTTTTATCCTAGTTCTTGAATGTCATGTCTTGACCAAATAAATTCATAAATGAGAATAAATAAATTTTTGTGTTTAAAAATCAAGATCACGTATTCACCCCTCCCAAAATTCGGAGATTCAAGATAAGAACCTTCATTAGCAATTACAATATACTCCAAATGCCCACTTGAGCTTCCATCATAGACATACTTCAATGAATTAACTTGAAATTGGTCTTCTTTTGGTTAAATTTCTTAAATATATTATATCATACAACTTTTCCTTTTATAGGTAAATTTTTGTCCCCATTGGAACTTGAACCTGAACCTCCCACAAACCTTCCCCATCCCTTTTACCACTTGAACCAGGCCTCAAGGGCATATTATATCCTACAACTAAATGACATCCAACTCAACTGTTAAGAAAATTAAGCTTAAATAAAATATCCTAAACGAAATTTAACAAACCCAGTAGAGCTATCTGACCAAAACTCACTTTGTTGAACAACAATTGATTAAACAGTAGAGTTGGAGTTACTAATGTTGCATAAGCCTATTTCCAAACTGCCTTAAATGTGAGTCCTAACTCCTAACCCTCCACATCGATCCACAATAATCCTCAAGTTAAAAATGTGAGTCCTAATAAATGATGCTCAAGTCAAAGAATCATTGACAAACGTTAGTACAGTAGATCATCTAGTTTTTCATCCAAACAATACAATTCTATTTATCTTTTTTTCTCTTCTAAGCAACCAAACAGAGCATTTTTCACAACCGATGAACAAAATCAAAACAAGATACATTGAGCGTATACATATATAAAGAGAAAGAGAAAGAACCTCAGGCTTGGTGAAAATGCCCAAGTCACCAGTGAGTGGATTCTTAGTTTCAACAACATCAACAATGACGTTAACAGTGCCAGGGAGCTCCGGCGGACCACAATCAAGCGTAATACCAACGGAATCGAAGATACCGAAGCTATGAAACCTATGATTGGCGATGCCAGCAGCCTTGAGCAGCTCTTGCATTGTAGTGGCGTTCTTGATGGCTTCCAGTTCGGCTTCGATCAACGAGTCCTTGGTCTTGGTGTTTCCTTTAATCAGAACATCGTGAACTCGCAGCTTCACTTTCTCACTCGCCAATCGTCGGAACATGCTCTCCAATTTGCTACCATCCTCAGCCAATCTCGATTCTCTCGATTTTTCGCTCCTTGCTTCTTCTTCCTCATCCTCCTCCTCCGCTTCATCTTCATCTTCATCTTCGAAGTCGCCAACGCCGTCAGCCTGAGATTCTTCCCCTCCTTCTTCGTCGCCGTTAGGGTTTTCAGAGATCGGAGTCTCCTCTTGGTTTTCTTTCAGTGCCATTGACGGAGATTAGAGGCGGAAACAGTAATTTTGCTTGTAGTTCAGACGATTTGTGACAAATGCCTTTTATTTATACATATGATGCTTTGCTTTGCTTTCCTTTGGGGTGTGAGAATATAGCCTCCATCTGATCTGGCACGATCCTGCGCCCAAATCTGCTGTCCATCTTTCCATCGGTTGATTCCACCAAAACTGGGACCCAATCGACTTTACACCGTAGGATTATAATCGTAAATAAATAAATCGAAGAAGAATTATATATAATCTTAAAACAACCAAGAAAAATAAATTTTGAAAAGAAAAAAAAATGGATATAGAATGGGGGAAAAATATAAAAAATGAACAATCTTATTAAAAGAATGAACGTATCAAACCTTTTGGTTGTAATTACTTAATTATTTATATTTTAAATTTATTTTATCTTTGATTATAATCTTTATTAAAAAATAGTACGAAATTAAAAATTAAAAGATATAAAAATTATGACTGCTCACAATTCTTTGTACTAATAAGATAATAATAAAAAAATTAGGGTTATGTTAGGGTACCGAAAAGTGCTTTTTCGGAAATATTAACATTTCCTCGTATCCATATTTAAAAAAACAAAAAAAGAAAAAAGAAAAAAAAAATGCACACATTTTTTAAAATTTAAGACAAATTACAAAGGTTAAAATAAGTCCATTTTCAGCTAAAATGTGAAAAGATGATTAATTCCAAAAACTATATAAATTCCACTTAATTTTTTTTATCTGTATCAAAGCAATCATTTTCACCCTTCAATTCATCGTCTCACTCTATAAACTCTTCTATGTTTTTCTGCACTGTCCTCTGTTTGGCTACTGAGAAAACAAAAGGTCAAAAGGAAAATCAAGCAGATGATTTTAACTCATCAGCCCAAAGGATCCCTCATTGTGGGCTTCCCATAGGGATTAGCTTATTTCAATTGTGTTCCTTCACTTTCTCTGCAACCAAATGAACCCTAACTATTTTTTTTTTCTCATTTTCTTTCTTCTTCATCTTCTTCTTCTATTCAGTTTAAAGGAAATGGGGAAGTGTTCAAACCGAGGATTTTGATTAAATCAAGGAGCCCATACATCAAAACCAGCAGGAACTAGTAATCCATACCGATGAATTCACAAGAAAAATATCGATTACTCTGATGAGAATATGAGCAATGCTTCATCAGCAGTGTCCCCAGAAAATATATTAACAGCATCAGAAACAAAATATGAGACCTTTCTGTACTCTACAAATGAACAACAGCCAAATGACTTCCTTTTGAGGAGAGGTGGTGGGGAAAGCTCTTCCAGAGCTCTGGATTTGAACTGTTGACAAAAACCAAAGGCTTCAAATATCCATGATTTTGATCTTTAATAAGGGTCCCTGTTTCATATGGGGAAGTTTGGTAAGTAGCCATCTGTAGAATAGGAAGGTGAAGTTGAATAGGTGTGTTGGGCAATGTTTTGAGTATTGTTATTAGAAAACATCTTTCGACAAAGGTTCTTATAAAGAATTGTTAATTGTTTTTAAAAATAAAATTATGTTTGAAAACTCAAATATGAAAAACAATTTTCTCGACTTATTCTTTATGAAAATGTGACGAGCTTTTAATGTAAGGATTTTTAAGTATTCTTTATATTTTCAACTAATAGCTTATTTGACAATGTTTTTGAAAAGCATTTTTAAAAAACGTTTTGAAAAAAATCAAGTAAACTTGAAAAATCAATTACAATACTTTCTTAAAAAGCACTTGATAAGTGATATTCCAAAACAGTTTCTAGATAAAATGCTTCTAATAAAAACATTTTAAATGAAAACACTCCCAAACACACCATAAATATGCCTCAAATTTGTTTTACAAAACAACCTTATCCTCAAAACAAATTCTCAAAAACAAAGTTTTGTGGGAAGAAAAAAAAAAAATCTATTCTAAAGAGCAGAAAATTGCTTTCAAGATGTTTCCAAACAGTCTAAACTTGACTGCAATGCTGAAAACACAGCAGACAAAGCAAAGAGGGAGGTACCAAGTGAACGTGTTAAAGCTCTCGATTGTTTTAGACCGAAAACTTTGGAAGCTATCTGAATCTTCAGAGTCTTCATAGAAGCCATAGAACTGCAAATCACAAGTGGATGAATAGAAAAACAAATGGAACTGCATCCAACCAGGCTTCAAACTCAAAACCCCTATGGTGGGCACTGGAAATTGAAGACTAACCTTATCAAACTTCCCAACCATTGCTGAATCCGCCTCGTCGTCTACCTGCAAACAATCAGAGCCCATGAGCCTATTCTTCAGAAGTAATGGAACCTCACTATAATTCAGATTTATTAGTTTACACATCAAAGTTGGACTAGTTCAATTACCTCTACCCTATCATGTTCTTCTTTGAGCAAGATTTTCAGGTGTTCTGAATTCACTTTTTCAGCTTGAATGATATATGGTTTCCTCTCCTAATTAAAAATACACAAAATAAAAAATGGATGTAATAATCATATTAACATTCTAACAAAACCCAATACAAATTTTCTTACAAATTTATACCTCCATTGACATTTTCTTCCATGCTTCAAATCCTATTCGATCAACATGAATCGGATTTCCAGTCTTGCTGGCCTTCCTAAAGTTTTCCCTACAAAACCCCACCAACAGAAACATACCCACCAGATTTAGCTTCAATTTTCCTTGAATTTTTCACAACATTTTCTGTAGGGATTTCAACAGAGAGAATATATAGATAAGAGCAATGAAGAAAGAGACAACACACATGAAAAGCCTAAAAGGCGATCTGGGTTCGCCCAAACACGTTTGTTTCCTCAGATTTTGAACCCCACGCTGTCCTTTGAATCTCTTCACATCCCTCTTCAATCCACAGTCATGCATATCGGCCAGAGCTATCGCCACCGAAACGCCACAACCATGGCTGCAAATATCGGAACCCATCAAACGAAACTGAACACAGAGAGAGACAGGGGGCTGAATAATACCATTTCTCAAAGGCGCTTCCATCAGGCCCACGACGAAAGCCACTGGCAATGGCGTGGACCCTCTTCCGAGTTATCGGCGGATTCGCCATCGCAGCCACGCCGCTCCGCTGCCTCACTCAGCCGTGCCCGCGCTGGCGCTGAGCTCTGGCGGTTGGCTAAAATGATCGTGTTCGTGTTGCCGGTGTATGTTAGTGAGTGCGCCTTGCTAACTTGCACTCGCCATCTTCGCGCGGGAAGAGGTACTATAAGTTTTGGTAATTAATGAAAAATATCAGCTTTTTAAAACGTGAAAAATGAAAAATGAGTTCCCGCGCGGTGAATTAAAATGGCGCAGGAAAGGTAAATGGAGGGCAGCCAATAAGAGAGTGACACGTAAAATTTACCGTGTAACAAGAACAGGTATGAAGGGTAACCTGGTAAACCCAGCTTAGCCAACCAATCCAAATACAAATTCATTTTCTTTCTCCAAAGCACTTGTTACCACTACTCTAATGTTCAAGGTCGGACTGAGTTGGGGCCTATGGCTTCACTTCTTTGAACCCACTGCCAATGTTAGCACACATGTTTGAATGAAAAACAAGGATCGGAGGGTCATAATAAATTTGGTGTATTTAAAGCCTTCATTTCCTTTATTATTATTATTATTATATATCATAGCATGAAATTTAATATTTATATAGAAAGATAAATAAAAAGGTCATCGCGAACAACATTCCGCGCACGTGTGGATCAGTCGCTTGTTTCAACGTGTGTGAGTGTTTCACACAGAAGAGAATCCCAACTCTGGGCGCCTAGATTCAAAATTGAAGATCGTCTCCAGTCTCAGTTGGACTACAACCATGGCGAACACACTCCATGGCGATCTCTTCTCTTCTCTGATTTCTGATATCAAAACCTACACTGGCAAAGACCCTCTTCTCCCATGGCTCCGGTAAACAAACCATTTTCTCCGTTTCTGCTATTTTCGCAGCTTTCCTTCCCATTTCATACTCTAAAATCTCCGCTGAGACAAACCCATTTATCCATTTCCTGTGTTTCATGTGATTCAGTTTTGTTTTCGCATCTGGAATCTCTGCAAGAAAAAACCCCATTTAAACCAATTCCTGCGTTTCTTTAAAAACAAACTTCTGCTTTCTGTGAATCCTTTGATTTCTCTGCCTCTGTTTCCATTTGATATTATGCACACTCTTCAAAATCAAACCCATTTTTCTGTTTTCTATGTTTCATATGACTCAGTTTCCATTTCACAGTATCGAATTTCTTCATAAAGAAATCCACCTCCGTGTGGCATTTTGTATTCTCGGCTTTTATTCCCCTTAATTTCATGTGAATGGGATGGTGTTACAGGGGGATTCGGAAGATGATGGAGTCTCTGCCGCCGCAGCTTCTGAAAGAGAAGCTCCCTCGATTTCTACAGAAATGCGCGCAGACCTTTGAGACTGATCGGCGTTACACAAATGATATGCGGTACCTTCGTGTTTGGTTGCAATTGGTAAATCAGATTTCCCATCACTGTGTTTTTTGTTTCCATCAAATATTATGTTCGCGGGTCATTTGGTTTCCGGTGATTCTTTTTCATTATATGTTTGGTCTTTCAGAAAACTCAGGAAAAGGAAAGTAAATAGAAGTTCTTCTAGCATTGATGTTTTGTATTATTTCTTGTTTACTGGACATGGAAATCCCTCCTGTACTAATCAAAGAAGTGTATTAGAAAATGCCAACTAGGCTTTTTGAAATGTCGCAATCTAGATCAAAGTAGAATGAAGGGGAGTATTTTTAGGTACTGGAAGGGAGTATGCAGGAAAAAGCATAATGAGATTGTTGTAAATTAGGCTCTTTTTAGTGGAGGTTTCTTTTTTCCTCACAATTTTCTAGGCAACCAAATGGAGCATTAATGATTGACTGGGGTTTTTTTTGTTTTCTTTTGATGCTTGAGTAGATGGATTTTGTGGATGATCCGAGAGGACTTTTGAGAACTATGGAAATTAATCACATTGGGGAGAAGCGGGCCTTGTTTTACCAGGCATATGCTCTTTACTATGAGAAGATCAAGAAATTTGAGGAGGCTGATAAGATGTACCACTTGGGAGTGCAAAAGTAAGTCATCCAACTTCCAAATAGTTTCTTCGGTTTTTGAAGTATTCCTCTCACACAAACAGTGAAGGAATAACATTTTTCTGATAAAGTCCTGATCCTATATCTTTTTTTGATGAACAAATGGAGCATCTATTAAAGAGTGCCAAAGAAAGGGGCACACCCTATGTACACAGGTAGCATACAGAGAGCATCATAGCACAAACATCAAAAGGCATATACAAAAAAACAGCCTTAAAAAACTATACACAGATAAGGCTATCATTGAGAAACTCTCTAATTCCAACCAAGTGTGGGACCGCTCCAACAGTGATTTAATGAAGTACTCCTTCAGCTTTTGATATGGAGGTTCTTCTTCATTGAAAATCCTTTCGTTATGCTCTTTCCACATACACCAAAACAAACAAAGGGAAGCCATGCTCCAAACAATTCTGTTCTTCCTATCCAACCCCTTAAATTTCCACTTGAGAAGGGGATTTCTCACTAAAGTTGGAAACACCCATTTCAGGTCAAAGATTGCTAAAAGCAATGTCCATAGCACTCTTCTACTCACAACGTATCAAGATGTGATCAGATGATTTTTCACTATCTTTCCAAATGCTACATTTGTTGACTATTGTCTATCCCCTCTTTATTAAAATATCTAATAAGATCTTCCCCTACTACTTCCCAAGCCAAAAAAAAAAAAAGAAACACATTCACAAAGGAGCTTACCCCAAATTTCTTTGGCTGGGAATACTACTTTAGTCTCAATGCATAAGGAGTTACAATATAATTTTACACTAAAATTGCCCCTCCTATCTTTAAGTGTCCTCTCCTTGTCAATAGAAGCTTTAACCTTATAGTGATTACTGGTTCTGCTTGCAGAGAGTAGAAACTCTGAATCTATCGGTTGTTAATTGGAGGAGTCATCCCACCATCTGGATGTATTGACATAATATACCCAGTTAAGGATATAAGTGGGACATGATTTAATCATTGAAAACATGGTTTAGAGTTATGTTCACCTCTTATGAGCTGCTGAACAGTCTTGCAGAGCCTCTTGAAGAGTTGCAGAAATCGTATGAGCAGTTCCTTCATCGCTTGGAGAGACACAAGAACAGGAGAATCCAGGTTGCTTTTTGTTGATTTTCTGAGATGGGTTTTTTCTTGTAGTTTCGAAACCCTCAATTTACTAACAGTAGTCAAATGTCTTGCAGCGCCAGGAAGGGAGAAAAACCAATAAACCTCCTGCTAGGGTTCTCACTCAGCATTGTGGTGAGACTAAAGAAAACAATGAAAATATGCAGAGAGTTGAGAGACAGCATACAGGAACATGGCCCGAGGAATCTTCACCTAAAACATTACATAATCACAAAAGTGCAGAGACTAATAATGTGTCGAAGGAAAGCTCACATGATGCGATGCCAATGGAAGAATCTAACCGCGTTAGACTATCAGAAAAATTGTGTGATGGTGGAACGGATAGCATTCCATCCTTGAAGAAGGAAGTCATTACAAATATTGAACCTGTGGCTTATTCCAACCAGCAAGAATTTACTGAAACAAAGTTAGATAGACCGAGCACATTCTGCGAGGATCCACTTCTGGTGAAGTTTCTAGACACTGCCGTTGTTGGAAAGTCTGAAGCAGAAGATGCCTGCCATCATGGTCTTGTTGAACCTACTATTAACATGAAGGAAGCCATGAATGCCATTAATAACATGTTTCGAGAACCTTTAGAGCCAGCTATGGTTGGTAGGGCAACCAGACGCCGTCCCAGAGTTGATAATAGTTTGAACAACGGATTTAAGGTGTTTGTTGATGAAAACTTAGATAATGGTGTTGGATCATCATATCAAAAGAAAGATAAGGATTTTCTGCCAGTGCAAGGCAGTGGAACTGATGCACTTGGGGCCAAAGCTGACAAAAGATTGAATGCTGGATTTGAGGTGTTTGTCGATGAAAATTTAGATAACAGGGTTGGATTGTCAGATCATAAAAAGGAAGGGTTTTTTCCACTGCTGCAACCTACTAAACATGACACAAGGTCTCACCAAGAGTCGTTCAATATATTTATTGATGAAGAAGAGGCCAATGGGGTTGGAGACAGAAATGATGAGAAAGATCACTTGGAGGAAGAAAGTGAAGTCCAAGATGGGACAGAAGATTCAGGTGTAAATGTTTTCGTGTTCCCAAGTCCAAAGGATGATCCATCTGAATCTTCTGATAATCTGCATGCAGAGAACTCATCTCGACCGAAATTTAGAGAGGACACAGTCGTTTGTAGGTTTGTGGGATCCACCATCTTGGATGAACCAGAGGTGGAAAATGTTTGTCACCATGGATTAGTAGAACCTACAATTAACTTGAAGGAGGCAATGAATGATATCAATAACATGTTTGGGAAGCCGATAGAATTTGCAAGGAAAAGAAGACCAAAGAAGCAGGATAAGGTACCTGACACAAAGAGAGATTTTGGTGGAGGGTTCTCAATACTTCCTGATGATGATTTGGAATCTCAAAAAGGGTTTTCAATACTTCCTGATAATGATTTGGCATCTCAACAAGGGTTTTCAATACTTCCTGATAATGATTTGGCATCTCAACAAGGGTTTTCAATACTTCCTGATGATGATTTGGAATCTCAGCAAGGTCGATCCCTACCAAAATCATCCCACAAATCAAGGGAATTTGATTTGTCTGAGCCTACTGTGTTTACAAAAGAGGCCATGGATGAGATAAATAAGATGTTTGGAATGCCACTGGACTTTTAGGACCATGACCAACACTGTATTTCTGAAATTTTGTGCTTGTAGTTGATGTACAACTGGTTTTCTTGATCTGATTGATATATTAGAAACATCAAATTTGCTCTTGAGCCTTGGCTCAAATGGCAAAGTTTGACTCATGGTTTGAAAATGATGCTTCTATGTTTGTACTGATAAACATGTATTTGAAATATGAGATTGGTCTGGTTTGATTTCATCTTTTCCTTTTCTTTTTCATTGCCTTTGAACTGTCTATTTGTCATATCCATGTTTCAGCTAATGGTACAGCACAACTGTGACTGAATCATTCATTTATTTGCTTTTGGGGGATTTTCTACAATTGAATCCAGTTTATTCAAGAAGAAAACAAAATCCCAACTTGTTTGGAAAGGAACTGTTGAATCAACAGGAGCTAAAAAAAATGGAAGGAAACTGACTGAACATCAATGCGAAGCTTACAAACAAATGGTAATAAAATCAGTCATGAGTCTTTGGAGGGCAATGAGCAGGACGGAAAGCCAAGGGACCTGCAGCATAGATCACAGCCTCATAATGCTTCCCAAACAATCTCTTGTTCTCATAGCGAAGTGGGGAACCATAGAGACCATAGTTGACATTGGAGAGAAGGTTGCAGTTCTCAAGAGGCGAGGAAACAAGCTTCACATGGCATGAGTGGAGGGGATGATCCAGAATATTATGGCTCATCTTGAAGCCATCAAGTTCAGCATAGAAGTAACCGTTCCCATCGGTCTCAAAAGCCTTGTAGAAGCTGACTTGATCCTTGTGGTCTTTGCAGATGACACTGACTTTAGCAGCAGGGATAGGCTCAGCCCCAGTTAAGGACCATGATCCAAACTGGTCACAGCTCTGGCAGTAGACCATGCCTTCCACCACCACTGCTGCTGTCTTCTCCTCTGTTTTTTTGGGGATTTCTTCGGCCATGGTGACTGAAGGGAAGGACAAAGAGAGAAGCAGGCAGGATGAGATGAAAATCTTGAGTTTTCTGCTCTCCATAATTGTTGGAAAGGTGGTTAGAGTTCTGTGACTTGAGGAAGATGACTATTTAGGATGAGGAGATAATGGAAGGGGATTGTATTTATAGTATATTGATTTAGTTGAGTTGAACTTCTCATTGACGTGAGGGCCACTATGCTTCATACTACGTGAAGCCAACCTTCCCCCTTTTCTAATTGACTATTTATGGCATCTTCCTATACCAAGAGTTGGAGAAAATGGAAGTGGGAAGAAAATATAATTACAAGCTTCCTACTTTTTGACTTCAAAGGAAATTTGAAGTGGAAATCAAAGTTATAATTTTTAAAGAATAATATTAATAATATTTAATAAACTTATTACATAAGTCAAAACAATATTATTGTAAAAAGTAATATTTTTTTAATTTTCATATTAAGATTTTGAAATAAAATTAAGTAAACAATCACTGAATTTCTTACTGAACTTAATGTAAAACTTTTAGCTTATCAGGAATCAATCCATACATGAACCCAATGACCCATTCTTAAAAAATTATAATTAAAAATTTGTGTAGACCCATTCTTAAAACCTGTTTTAAAAAATTTGTCTACAAATGAATCATTTCTAGGACACATCAGAGAGACAGACTACTTTTCCCCTTCACATTTTGGAATGAGTTAGCATAAAGTCAGAATCACCTTCTTTTTACATTTTATTTTAGGAAGGATAATTTTTCATTCCTGTGGTCATGATGCTGGCTGCTGCAAGTCTTTTCAAGGATTCGATTCAGCACTGTTAGGTTGAGATGGTTCAAGATGTGCAAGTTGGGGCAAAAGACTAACAATTAGGAGCAACCCCACAAAAGGGAAATGAGAAGGAAAATAATAATTAAAAAGAAAGAAAGAAAGTGGTTGGAAATGAGACAAAGGATGACTCCATTCCAATTCCATTCTTGTCATATTTGTTATCCACATTGCAGCCAGCATCCATGCATGGAACAAAAGAAGTTGAATTGGGTGAAGCAAAATAGGATAGTAATACAATAATTCAAAACTTATATAATTTTCAGAAAGTACACAAAGATTGCTGTGTGCTGTCACAGCAAAAGAAAGCCTTTTTTTTTTTTTTCTTTTTTCTGTGCACTCTGACAGCCAAATTTTGGACAGCAAAACCGAAAGAAATGGCATTCACCAATTCATTTATATACAAGAAGCATACGATTGCCTCTACATTAAATACAGATGGGTATCAAACCTAAAGGCGACTGCTTCTGTGCCTGAGAAACTACTTACAATGAAAACTTCAACTCTTAGCTTGCTTCTGTGGACAATATCTCAAGCTCTGCCCACCACAGAGGAGAAAGCTTGGGGATTGCTCCATCAGGACCTATTTCGGTTATTTCTCTCATTCTTGCAGTGACGTCTCTCATTGTTGGTCTTTGTTTTGGGTCAGGGTTTACACAAGATTTGATTACTTCACGGATACTCTCAAGCTGCTCCTCTTGGAAGAATTTTAGGGTTGGATCCACCATTTCTTTGATGGGTCGGTCCCCTTGCAAATAGTTTGATGCCCAGTCCTCAAGCGAGCCGTTATCCACTGAGTAAGGAACTCTACCTGTTATCATTTCAAACAAAATTACACCAAAGCTGTAGACATTACTTTCTGGGTCTGCTGATGGTGAAGCAGAAAGCTCCACTCTGGGTGACTTCATCTCAGTGGCAGCCATCACATTCCAGACGCTGAAATCTGAGACCTTGGCTGCATAGTCTTCAGCAAGATTAACCGCTGAAGAGTTCAGATTCTCATGGGCTATAGGCGGGGTCAATTGGTGGATATGGTTGAGGTAGTATGCCATGCCCATTGCAGCTCTCAGCCGCATTGCCCAGTCCAAGTGTTCAGCTTCTTTTACTGCAGGATTCACCAGAATTAGAGATCTTGCCCTAAAGCAAATAGTCAACAAAAGGATAATGGCATATGAAAAATAATTATCCTTAAACATAGGCATAAAAATATTCCTGGTCATAATGATGCAGCCACCTTAACATCCCATTCAAGTGCTCATCAGCAAAAACGAAAGCTGACTGCAAACCTCGGTTCCATTTATTTTTTCCCTTGCATGACATGTTTCATAACTAGATGGCCTCAAATGGGAGGTGACCGCATCATAGGCATAAGGAGATTCCTATGGTTAGTAACGGAAATTTCAGAAATGAAGAACTTGCTAGTGATAATATTCTGACAAATGGTCAAATGAATATGTTTGAACCCCCAAAGTCAAACATGCAAATTGAGTCTTTTGATGTAATGTAAAAGAGAGTATACAACTTGCACAGGCAATTTGTGCTGACCAAGTCAGTTCGGTAGTGATATGAATAAGTCAAACGTTGATTCTGGTACATCACATAGCCATAAACATTTGAAATCAAATTTTATCACAAAAATTTTTCTAACTTAATTCTGATGGCTCTTGAGGTTGAAACAGAACCATTATATCAGTTGATGTGGAGTACAGGATGATTTCTCAAGTCAAGAATGCTCATCCTTCAGGCTCTAAATGGTCCGTGTAATCAACTGAATATAGAGTAACTTGCCAAGTTATATCCTGATTTTGACCATAAATTAAAGTCCTTTTAAGAAAATGATAAGAAAAAGAATTTGATGCTTACTATGTAAATGCTCAAAAAGCGTTCCATTCGGAGCATATTCAAAAACCATCATTCTGGTGAAAGGTTCCTCTTCTTCACAATATCCGAGAAGGTTGACAAAATTCTTGTGGTTCACTTTTGATAACCTTTCGATCTGAAACCACAACCAAAGAAAATGTAAGGACTACCAAGATGAATCAAAACCACAAAGTTTAGTGGATGTAATCTCTCAAGTACCTTCTTCCTGAACTGCACTTCTAGATTTTTTGACCAATCCTTGGAAGATGTCACTGCAGCAGATGTCACAGCTATTTCAACTCCGCTAGACAATGTTCCTTTGTACACGGTCCCTATTGACGAAGAACCAATTACATTACTGAAGTCTTCACAAGCTGTTTCAAGCTCCGACCTCTTCAGCTTTGGTACACCTGAAATGCAGATATCAGGTCATGCATACATAAGGCACAGAACCATTAATACGAACATGAGCAATATACAGGGAACAGAAGAGGGGGTTGGAACAATTACCGGTTACAAAGACCTTCTGAAGCTGCCCACTTAATCCTGTGGCCCAAGGTTTAACAGTGGCCACTTTATTGGTTCTAAAGAGATATATGCAAATAATGCAAATGAAAACAAGTACAGAACCGCCTATTACACCAACCAATAGCAGAGTGTGTTTCAAATTTGATTTCCCGGAAGAGCTTTCTGAGGGGGAAGAGGATGATGTGTTAGTAAGGGAGGGCCCTGAAGAAGAAACAGATGGATCAGAGGAATTCGGGCTTGGTGTTGGCACAGGTGTTGTGGTAGAACGAGTCTGGAATTCTGGTGACGGTGACGGTGACGGCAAAGGTGAAGATGAAGGTGAAGGTGAAGGTGAAGGTGAAGGTGAAGGTGAAGAGGGAGGTATGCGAACTCTGCGATCCTCAGCTGTTGACAGTAGTCTGTGATGAACTACATCTTCAGTCTGGTCGGTTTTCCTTAAGAAAAAGAAGAGAGATTGTCATGCAGCTGATCAGACAAATAATGAAGTGTCAAAAGAAAGCAAAAGGAAAGAAAAAAAACACACTAGAGATTTTTGCAATGACATACCGTGTACAGGATCCTCCATGCAAGGATGAAATTTTTGCAATATTAGATAGCCGGTTCTCGTCTACTTGAGATTCTGATAACACCACAAGCTCATGAATTTGAGAAGGTAAGCTACTTATGAGGACATTGTTGTCCAGTAGACTGCAGTATATGCACAAAGCCGAGTTAGTGCAAGAATAGAGAAAGAAGATGGACATAATTAAAATCAAACTGTTTGGTACTATCGACTGACAGGATTGTTAGAGACAGATTATTGCCAAGGTTAGCCGGGATTGGCACACAGAGGTTATTGTATCCCAAGTCCAATACCTCCAGCTCTTTCAGCTCTCCAATCTCTTCAGGAATGGTTCCAGAAAAAGAGTTGTTGCGTAAAATACTGTAGAAAGGACAGAATGAAAATTATGCACAAAAATTAAAGAAGGTGAAAGTCTAATAACAAAAAATCAGCTTGCAAAAGTTGAAGACTAATATCTTTGCTTACATAGACTTTATGTTAGCCAGGCTCCCGAGCTCTGGTGCCAGTGTTCCTCTAAGACAAAGATCTTTCAAGTTCCTGCAAGTTGTAGATATATGGTTTCAGAATGACAAGAATGTATTAGCAGTAAAAGGAGAGACTTTTTATGCCTGAGAAAGCTATAAAACTAATATAAAGAAGTGGTATAGAAATTCTTGATGGATATTTCTCAGTTAACAATTTAGCAAAGCCTTAGAAGCCGGTGAATGGATGGGAACCATAAAACATGAAAGCAGAAAAGAGGCTGGTGCGAAACCTAACGTCTAAAGAACATGCCCAAATACTCTAGAAGTGAGAAAAGCTCCCTCAAAGGCTAAAAGTAAAAAACTACACATTGAATTCTGTTGGCTCTTTAGATCTCCTTTCGGGTCTGCACTTTGTTTCATCTTTCAGATTATCATTTTTTTTCTTGTTTGAGGGGTTAAAATCATCAACCCAGCAATTCAATACATACCACCATTGTCTGATGAAGCAATTATACACTCTTTGCATACAACTGCACCTGAAAATGAACTTGCTTTTATTTAGTATCAGTGATTCTCAACAATTGAGAACTAAGCCCGTTATTGCAATGAGCAATAACCCTGCTCTGCATCTAACATCGGAAACATGATCACAAAATCTGGGCATCAGTTCTTGGTTCCAAACACCCCTCCCTAGAAATTCAACTGGTCATTCAAAGCCAATTGATCAGGCTCCAAACTAGCACCCAAATCACCTAGACAACATCATCTCTAGCTGCCTAGAATTTCATTGTCTTCGGCTTGGTCTGCAGCCCTGTAACCCACCAAAACTAGATTTGCAAATAATCAAATTCTTCCATAAGTAACCTGGTTTCATTTCCAAATTCATGAATCCTTTTTTGTATTATGTTTTCCAACAGGAGAAAAAACCTAAGAAAAAGAATTTGGACGCTGAAAATGCCAAACGATGAAATCAGATCAAAAGCCAAATTTCATTTACAAATTAACAACTAACAGTTCAATTCAATAGCTTTTTGAGCCTGAGTGAACCAAATATTTTGCCATTGATTTTCAGAGAAGAATTACTCACAATATCACTACTTTCCCATCAGAGCACTCCACTCCAAACCACGAACAGGGATCAAGCTCTCCATCATCCCAATTCGCTAAAGCCCTGAATGGATCACTGACCACCCTCTCCCGAAATCTCAACAAAGCCAAACCTGCACACACCCAAACAAAGATTAAACTCAATTAAAATCCCAAGAAATTCGAAGCCCCAGATTCTACATTGAAACAAAACTTTCCCCGGATCTGCAACTGGGTCCTCCACTTCCCCGCAACCAAGCACGCACCCACAAAAATGCAAAACCACACCACGTACCTTCGTCGTTGAGAGACCAACAAAGCCCCAAATTCTGATACAACGAACACATAATCACCACCATCAATATTCCCAGCCCAGGCTTCCTGCTCTCCCCCATTTCCAACCACCGAGCTTCTCTGCAGCACTTCGAACACAAAACGACTTCAACCCAGATCAAAATGCACCAAAACGAACCCAAAAAAATTATAACCTTTCCAGAAAGGATATAGAGATTCCAAAAGCAGTGCGTGTATTTTCGAACTGGATTAGACCAGACTGAGTTCTAGCTTTGAAAACGCGTGAACCCAAACCTTTTTCTTTTCTTTATTCTTCTTCACGCAACGCGAGAAGTTACCAGACACAGTGACCCAAAAAGCAGGTTAAGTGCCAGAAGATCCCCATATGCCGGAAAAACGCGTTTCGGTGAGCTGTTTTCGGCTGTGCCGGCGACGCCTTCTCGAAAAAAATCGGTGAATTCTCACCCACTCGTAGCGCAATCGGAGAGTAATAATTGAGAAAAGCTTGAATTATGAAGTGGGCGAAGTCATTGTACTGGGTCAGTCCTGAGCTGCCACGTAATTTCCTTATTTTTATTTATTTAATTCTTTTATTTTGTTTTTGGCTTTTGGTTTTTTTTGGTGGGCGGGTGGCGTAACCATTAAATTAATAGTTGGATATGATGAGCCTTTATTCTTATCGTCTTTCAACAAACGCGGTCTTATTAATTATTATTAGTGAATTTGAATAATAAAATAAGTTAAATAACAATTTAAGTGAGATTTTGTTCTATTTATTTGTAATTGAGCCCACAAATTAAATTAATCAAATTAATAATATTAATACATATGATTAGTTGAGTAATTTAAGTTGTGTTGAGGATAAATTTTTTGGAATGATTTTAAAAAGTGCTTTTCACTTAAATTTTTTTTTTAAAATTGTGAAACACTTTAAAAATTTTATAAAATCACCCATAATGTTTTCGTAGGAAATACTTGAAATAGTGATTCTCGCAAAAAAAAATACTTCTAAAAAAATATTTCTATTAAAAAATTTTACATAAAAGAATTGTAAAACACATTTTTATTCAATGGAAAGAGCATTTAAAAAATCTTTTTTTTTTTTAGAAATGGGATATGACAAATATAATTTTATTTAATTAATTATTAAAGATATTAAAAATTCGTTTGATTGTGATTCTACAAAATACTTTTATCTTATAGTATTTTGTTTTTTAAAAAAAGTGTTTGATTAAATTTAAAAATATAAAAATTAATTATGATATTAAAAAATCACTTTTAATGTTTTCTAAACAAATGCTTGATAAGTGATATTCCTAAAAACGTTTTGAAATTTTTTTATTAAAATTATTTTTGATTAAAAATATTATAAAATTATTATTAATTTTAAATAAAATATTTTATTTTTAAATTACACAATAAAAATAATTATTCACTTTCCCTTCTTGCAAAGGTAGAAGTTAAAAACCATCTAAATAGCTATTAATAAAATGAAAACAAAGAGAAAATCTTTTTACGTGCTTAATAAATAATTCAATTTATTAATTAAAATATTTTTTTTAAGCCACAATTCCGTAAATTTATTTTATTTATTTATTTAATTTTATGTATTAGGAAAGCAACTAAGCCACGTGACAGGTCATTTTTGGGGGAGACGCACGTCTTCTCATTAACGGCCGCCCACATGTTCATCTCCTATCTCCAAATTATTTCCTTTCTTCTCCCTTCTCATTCGGCCTCCAAATCATATCTTTTCTTCTCCCTTCTCATTCGCCCTTGTTGACGTCTCACTTCTGCGGCTGCAGCCCACTATAAATATTCAATTTTGTCCACTATATATATATATATATATATATATACGTATGAATCAACTGGATCAAAATTTTACCTTATTTTTTAATTTCCATTGAACCATTCTCATGAAAAGCATAGGGCAGGCCACCATAAAAAATTTTTTTGGGCTGTAGTGGCTATTTATTTTTATTTTTTAATTTTCATTGAACAATTCTCATGGGAAATTCTCCATATATAAACTTGAAAAATACCTGGGACAGCCCACAATAATTTTTTCAATTTTCTTCCCTACCCTCTACCAAAATATATATTTTTTCTTTTTAATTAATATATATATATATATTTGGGCACTCTTGACAAGGACATCTAGGGCGTTGAAATGGTTGAAGGATTGGATCTACTTCTATTTGAGTCGACCTTAGAAGCCCTCGTCGATATGGGCTACAAATTGATGTAATATAATATGATATTGATTGAGAATATTATATTTTTTATTTTTTTCGTCAAGAAGATGAATAAGAAATGGAAGGGATAAAGCATAGAAATGTAATTATTTTTTGAATTATCATTTTTTTCATTCAACAAAAATAAATAATCGTATATATGTTGTTGGATACATTTCTTTTTTAAAAATAATAATAATAATAATAACTCTTATTTAAAATTTAGGTAACCTAACATAAAAAGTATTATTTAACTTATATTTTCAAAAATTATTATAAATTATCAACAATATACGTATATATAAATAAAACATAAATCGTAAACCCATAAAATATTCGGACTATAAAATATTTAACACCCTACCTCACATATAAATCACAAAACAGGTTTCAATAATTTTAATTTAATATAATATTCTAAATTATGAATATCTACTAGCACATACGAGTTGTTGCCTAAATTCAACTTAAATGATCATAAAATTTGGTTGATAATTCCTTTCAACTCCAAATCTAAAGAGGACCCTCTCAATCACATTTGAGTTAGCTCACCTAAACATCCATTTATTAAACAAAAAGTCTACTTCTATGAGAGGAAAATCAAACCTAATATGGAGGTGAGGTGTAGTGAATATAGTTAAAAATGGAAAAGTCGACAGTAGCCCTATCCAAAAATTCCAAATAATAAATGGCATAGATGATGTGTCCTTCTGGATTTTTATGACCACATGAAGCTAGACATTGAATGAGTCCAAAGTGCAATTTCTCCTCAATTTCTCGTTTGAGAGGGTGATTATTCAAAGAGGAAATAAAATATGGAAGTGAGGAAAACGGAATGAAAGGTACATGCACAAAGAAAGGACCAAGTCTATGGGTATTAATCAAATAATTGATTTGTTTGGTGGCGTTTGGGTTAAGTGTTGGAAGTCTAGAGCCTCATCCTTCCAAGTCAATGAATTTGTTTTGGTACTTGAGTTTTGGCTAGCTTTGATTGTCTTACCATTCAAGTTCCAAATTTCTCCGGACTTGTTTTTTCTTATGGATTTTTGTTTCTTTTTCTCTTTGGGATATTTTTATGTGTGGTGAATGATAGAGTCGGTTTGATATTTTTAAAAATAGTATAAACACTTTTTGGAATCACTCACGTACACTCATAATAATTTTAATAAAATTATTTTTAATTGATAGAATTTTTGAATAATTATCTACAAAGTGATTTTTTGAAAATTACTTTAAATGATTCTTTAGGTTTTTAAAAAGCGATTTTCAAAAGTTTGTGGTGTACTTAAGAATCGGTTTGTTTGAGTACTTCAAAAAGCACTTTTAGTATTAAAAAATGTTTTAAAAAAAGCACTTTTAGATGATCATCTTAAAACACTCTTAAAAGAAAATATTTTCACTAAAAGTCATTCAAATAAAAACATAATAAAAAACAATCATGATTTTTATAAAAAAATTACTTCTCAATATTATAAAAATGTTTTTAACTTTTTCAAAATTACTCTTAATTGAATTCTTCCCTTTATTTGAAAGTGATTTGAAAAGGGTTTTAAGTGTTTTTATTATTATGGAAATTAGATATTTAGCATACTTTTAAACACTGATATTATCACTTGAATGATTTTTTTACAATTACTTAATGACTAATATTTTTAATTTTTTATTTATCATATTACATATTATAAAAACACAATCATTTTCAAATAGCCTTTTAGGTTGTGTTTGGTTTTTGAAAAATTTGAGGAAAAATATGAGAGAAAAAAAAATAGATTTAAAGTCAATCAATTATTTTTATATATTACTTCAAATTTTTTTTACATATTTAACTCTTCTATATATAGATTAAATAATTTAAAAATATATAAATTTTTTAATAATTTTAATTATACTTAACTTTCTTTTGTATTTTTCATAATAAAATAATTTTCTTTACTTTTTTTTCTTTTCTTAATACTTTATAAGAACTGACCATAATCTTAAAGTCAATTATTTTTTCTTAAATGATGGAAAAAAGGGTAGGTGTATTTTCATTTTTCAGTCTCTGAAATAAAAAGAAAAAAAAATCCAACAACAAAATAAATTACATTTAAAAAATGAGTTGGAAGGCATTTACTATTTACCTAACAAGGTAGAGTCTTAGGTTGGTTCAAAGTCTAACTCTTTAAAGGGATTATCACCTCATTTTACACTACAAATTTAGAAATAGTTTTATATATATATTAAACTCAAAAAACATATTGGACAAAATTTTGTCATAAAAACTAGTTTTTAAAATTTTTAATTTAAAAATAGATTATTATTATTTTTTTAGTAAATGTTAGAAAAATAAAATAAAATAATTTGGGAATTTTCTTGCATTTTTGTGGCATTCATGATCAAGATAGATCTAAATCATACAAGTGCCGTGTGGACAACTCCACCCAAAAACCGGCCATTGAAGGCACCATCTTCCTCCACTTGATGGGAGAAGTCATAAACCTTAAGAAAAAAATAAAAAATAAAAATCAATGACATCAATTCATTTTCACACATTTCATTTTTCATTGACTAAAAAATATAACCCGATTCTCATTGTTTCATACTCAAATCTCATTACTCGATCTTTAACTCATATATTATCCATCTAATTCATACATGATCGTATTATTTTATGTCTTAATTTAATTTCGTATGTTTATAATTTTATTTAACAATTCAAATTTCATCGTATATATAATGGGTATAAATTCAAAATTTCATTATCATAAATTTTTCATTTAAATTTTTTCAGGTGTCCTTTCTTCATAAGGGCAAGGTCCTACTCCTACCGACCCCATACCCAAAGAAGATGGGAAATTTACACCTCAACTTTCTTTGAAGCTTCTTCTCAACTGTCCCCGACCTATATCTTTAAAAGAGTGGAACGTTTGTGTTCCTTATTAAAGAGGTTTGGTCCGTGGCAGTAGGCGACTGTACTATGCCTCTCAGAAGGGGACTCTTCTCTGATTTGGACGGACCAGCCTTCACAAAAATTAAATGGTTGGGACTTGGGAATTGGGATGGACTTACTCTAAAGTCCAAGTCTCTATGACTTTGGTCAGGACTTCAGATTTTTGAAGTGTTAGAGACTTTTAGCATCGAGGGTGGTTTGTTGGAGGTAGTTTTTACTTTTTCCACTTCCATCTTTGGTAGGGAGAAGAAATATGTGTAGAAGGATGTCATTGAATTTATATTTGATAATTGTGTTTTAAAATGCCTTTTTAAAAAAAAAAAAAAAATTTCTAAGTATTTTTTATATATTTTTAAAAATTTTAATTGAATAGAAATTTACTTTCAATCAGGGGCAGAGCCAATACAGGATCGGAGCGCACATGCCTCCCCTCAAATTTTATAAATAAAAAATTTCCTTTGCTAATATAGAAATTTTAGAAAGTTAAAAAAATAAATAGAAAAGCAAGTTTGCCCCCTCTAAAAAACTAATTTTATACTTGAAAAAAAGAAAATAAATAGAATAAAAAAATTTAGAGAATCATCAATATTAAATAGATTTTATAAAATATTTGTTTGTTTGTATTTTTTATTTTATTTAATGTTAATAAAATTAAATTTATTTAAATCCTAATATATACAAAATAAATGGAACAAAATGAATTTTTATAATTTTATATTGGATATTTTATTATCTATATATATATATATATATATTGGTTATAGGCTATATTTTGTTTAATTTGAAATTTTTTTAATATTTATAGTCTATTTGATTTTCAGTTTTCTGTTTTCAAATATAAAAAGTTGTTTTTAAAATTTTCTAACATTGTTCCATCGTTATCATCTGAAAACAATTTTTAAAAACAAAGTAAAATAAAAAATAATTTTTAGAAAATAAGTAGGATTTGTTTTCATCGGTTTTTAAAAACTAAAGGAAAATATGAGTTTGTTTGACTATGTTTTTTGTAACTTGTTTTTAAAAACCGTTTTTCATTCTTTAACTTAAAAACAGTTTTTAAAAATAAATTTTAGAAAACATGGCCAAACCTTTAGACTTTTAGGTTTAATCAAGTAGTTGTTAATTCATGAATATGTACACAATTATTCAAATATATGTTATTTCATTGTTGATGAAATTTAATTTTGTTTCAATATATGATATTTTATTAAACATATTTTTTATTGTTAGGTTATTTTTAGTTTAATTTAAAGATTTTATAAATGTTTAGATTTTTAGGTTTAATAAAATATTTATTAATTTAGAGTTGATTTTACTAAATTTTAATAATGACATTATACTTACATTATAGATAACTTTTGAATAAAAATTATATCATTTTAAAAAATCCAAAAAAATATTAGTCAAATTATTAATTTTTTCTAAAAGTTCTCTTGCAAAATATTTCTAAAAATTTTGGTCAAATTTCTTACTATCTTTAAAAAAAAAATTCACAAATATTATTTGAATTTTTTTGATAAACTTTTAATAAAATCTAATACTCTTTTATCAAATTTTTTTAGTATTTTTGTTATTTAATTTTCATATTATAAATTCCTCTTTTCTTTTATTAGTCTTTTTTTTTTCTTTTATTGAATCATACTGATGTTACTATTTTTAAAATATGAAAAATTAGTTATAATTATTATAATATTCAAGTTTTTTTATTCCCCTCACACCAAAATTTCTGGCTCTACCACTACTTTCAATATATCATATGATGAAAAATATAGGCTATGTTTGAGAATTGTTCTCAAAAATAGTTTTTTAGTGTATATATATATATGCGTGTGTAAATGTAAATAGTTCCCAAAATAAATTTTTGAGAAAAAAATGGAAATTATATTTGCATCCACCAAATTGATCTTCGCATCCATTCTATTTACACATCCACTTAAAAATAATAATTTTATTAATGCATCAACTTACAATTTTAAACATTTTACAAAATAGACTCACAAATTCCTTCATGCCCCCGTACAAAAAAAGGTATAGGTACATAGCTAAATCATCTCAAAAAAATAATTCTATGATAACACTATTAAAGTGAGTGATGAACTAATTGTAAGGAAAATTCTTAGATGGTGACATTGTTGTCAACAATATTGACACAATTATGTTTATGTCTAGGATGTAATGAAATTGGTCATTTGAATGTTTTTCTATTATATCCATGATCACCACATTTATCACAACATCATGTGCGTTTAACCTTTTCATCTGAACAAATTCTTTCATTTTTTTATCTTCCTACTAGTTGCCAAATTTTAGGTGGTAATACAACTCTATAACAAATGTATTTAGGAATTACCCAATCTGTGTTATTTCTAATAGAATATATAGATTTTGAATATGAAGATATAAGTGAGTTCTTCATAGTATTGAGAGCACATAATATAGCACGACATGTTTCCATATCTACATGCAATAATTGCATGTGTACATGAAATATGGTTAAGATCAAACATCTTACATGTGCATGAATGGATCTGCAAATTAACTTGATCACTTATCCCAACATATTTGACATTGAACTCCCAAAAATTGATAGAGTCAACCTCATAACTTGATAATCTATTAAACCTTAAGTACAACTTCAAGTTAACCCATGTGGTAAGCTCAATTTTCATTACCAATGCTTGTTGTTGGCGATTAGAAAACCATCTTTGAAGTAAGTTTCTCAACTCTTCAACCATTCTCATAACCAAAAGGTCTCTTGCATATTTTAATGCAACATTCATGCACTCAACAATCTTATAGTCATGATTTATTACTTATTATTATTTGACTTTGTCATATGGATAAAACTTTTTAACTTCTTTTGAATTAAATTTTCACTTTTTCATATTTTTAAACTTTTTTTTTTTCATAACTAACAATGAAGTTTTTTTTATCAACAATGGTGAAGTAAGGTTTTAAGTTTATAGGAAACAAAAAGAAATAAAATCATAATATAAATAAAAAAAATGTTGATTGCTTACATTTTTAACATCTTTCGTGATTAAGAATAAAAAATAGATGAAACAATATTGAGAATTTAGACTTTCTTTTTTTGTTGGGAAACAAAATGAAGAAGCAAATAGATGATCAAATAAAAAAATAAAAAGCTAATCTACGGTAAAATAGACGGAAAGAGAAAATCATCTTAGAGGGAAAAAGGGTATTTTTGTCCTAATTGGATAATTTTTTATACTTTTTGAGAGATAAATTATTCTTATAAATATGAGAGTTATTTTAATAACTTTTAACCAAATAACCCAAATTTTAAACCGTTAGAAAAAGTATTGAGAAGTTGTTTTGAAAGCTTAAAGCTGTGTCAAAAATGGTCAATGGACTTGTACCTCCTACTTTTCCGAGTTTTAGTCCGAAATAATCCATTGGTAGAAAAAAAATGGTAAGAATAGTACCCATCTCAAAATATTTGTTAAACTAATCTTTTTGCATCCATGTAAGCATTTATATGGAATTTTTTTTTTTTTAAGTGTGTAAAACCACCGTTGGTAATTGTGGTTTTAAAAGTTTCATAAATATCCTTAAAGTTTTACAATTTTCCTTAGAACTACAGTTAGTAATTGTGGTTTCAAAATTATTTTTAGTTCATCCATGTTTTAATAATATTATGATTTTAATATTATTTTTAAAATATTTTGTTTTTATCATAATAACCATAAAACCACCGTTATTAAGGAGTAACCTAAAATCATAATTATTAACATTAATTTTTATATGAAAATATAAAATTTAAAAATAATATAAATAATTTATTTAATTATTTTAAAATTTAAAAATAATACGAAAAAATAATTTTATTTAATTCATATGTGATAAAATTCATAAAACAAATATATTTTATTTACCATAAATATATAAATTTTTATGGGAATGCAAACAAAATTATTTTCTCAAAATTTCAAGGAAAATATGAAAAAATAAAGATAATATATATATAATTTTAAAATAGTCGTAAAAAAATAATTTATTAAGTATAATTTGTAAAAAATAATAATTTTAAACAAACAATGGAAAATTGTAAGAAATTTTGAAAATATTCTTAAAAATCATTGTCATAAACTGTGGTTTTACAATTTTTTTTAAAACCATAGTTACTAATTATGGGGTTTTACAAATATCTTTAAGGGGAACTCATGTAACCATATATCAACTAAAAAAATATGAGATTTTAAAACTTTGCTTTTTTATTTTTAATTTTAGTGTAATTATGGATATACCAGATTTTCTTAAAGTTCTTTTTGTAGTGGGAAAAATTTCTTACAATTTTCTATTATCAGTTTAAAATTATTTTTATTTACAAATTATCCTTAATAAATTTTTTCTTTACGACTGTTTTAAAATTATATATATATTATCTTTATTTTTTCATATTTTCCTTGAAAATTTGAGAAAATAATTTCGTCTGCATTCCCATAAAAATTTATATATTAATGGTAAATAAAATATTTATTTGTTTTATGAATTTTATCACATATGAATTAAAGAAAATTATTTTTTCATATTATTTTTAAATTTTTAAATAACTAAATAAATTATTTATATTATTTTAAAATTTTATATTTTCATATAAAAATTAATGTCAATGATTATGATTTTAGGTTATTCCTTAATAAAAGTGGTTTTATGGTTATTATGGTAAAAAATATTTTTAAAATAATATTAAAATCATAATACCATTAAGACATAGAACCACAGTTACTAACTGTGGTTTTAAGATTATTTTAACTGTGGTTCTAAGAAAAATTGTAAAACCACAATCACAAACTGTGGTTTTAAGCATATTTTTGAAACTTTTAAAACCACAGTCACCAACGATGATTTTACACACTTAAAAAAAAATCTACGTGAATACTTACGTTGATACAAAAGATTAATTTGACAAATATTTTAAGATGGGTACTATTCTTACCATTTTTTTCTATCAATGTACAATATTGGACTTAAACTCTACTTTTCCCTTAGAAAAGCCTAGGATTCTATTCTCATAGAGAACCTTATCTATGAATGACGTAAAAAGGAATGCCTTTCCCCTCTAACCTTTATTGAAGCTAGCGAAGCACAAGAAGTCGTCAACGTTTTTCCCCCGCAAGAAAGCTAAAAGTTAGCTCAAAAGCCCCATAAGTCTCCAAGGAAAACTTTTGTTTGGCGAATCAACTACGTATATTAAGTTGATTTATGCTAAAACACACCGGGATTATCAGGCAACCGTCATTTTCTGAACTAATTTAATCTAAAAGCTTAAATTGTTCGATAATAACATCAAACTCAAAACTTGATGCCAGAGGTAGATTGGTGAATCAACCACTTCATACTTCAACAGCTTCAGCCTCATTACTCAACATACAGGCCACCATCCTCACAAAGAAAATGAAACTAAGCAGAACAACAAGCATACAATTAATCTACCGCCCAGTTGCTAAGGATCCAGCAGACATCACTCCATAGGATGATGGGTGTGAGTCAGCTTTGGAGTCCAATGAGCCCACAAAGAAACCTAAACTTGAAGCATCAACCTCGGGGAGTGGGTCAAAGCCACTGAGATATCTTGTAACCTGCTGCATATTAGGCCTAGCCTGTGGCTCTGGGTCAGAGCAGAGGAGGCCAACCTTCAAAACCAATTCAATCTCCTCCTTCACATATGAATTCCCAAGCTTTCGATTTGCAGCTTCAAGTATATGACCCCTCTGATGACACTGTGCCACCCAATCTTGTAGAATCATTTGTTTCCCGGACGAGGCATTGGGGTCTAGAGGCCTCCTCCCACATGCCACTTCTAGTAGTACTGCCCCAAAGGCGAATACATCGGAGCTTGCGGTGGCCTTTCCAGTGAGGGAGAGCTCCGGTGCTATGTACCCCACTGTGCCCACCACATGGGTGGTTCTGGGGTTCTTCCCATGCTCATATAGTTTGGCCAGGCCGAAGTCTCCTAGCCGGGCATTCATATTTGAGTCAAGCAGGACATTGTTGGCCTTCACATCCCTATGGACAACTACTTGTTCCCATTCTTCATGTAAATATAGGAGGCCTGCAGCAATCTCCTTGAGGATCCTGAACCTCTGTCCCCAATCCAGGTTCTTGTCTTCTTGAAACAGGAAGGTGTCCAGGCTGCCATTGGACATATAATCATAAACAAGAAGGAGATCGCCTTTTCGCTTACACCAACCTTGGAGATGAACCAAGTGCCTGTGCCTCAGCTTTCCTAGGCTTGCAATCTCTGCAACAAACTCCTTCACTCCCTGCTTGGAATTGTGGGAAATTCTCTTTACAGCAACTTCTTCTCTAGTCTTTGGCAGCACCCCCTTGTAGACGGAACCGAACCCCCCTTTGCCGACAATCTGGCTCTCCTTGAAGCCCTTTGTGGCAATATAAAGGTCTTTGTATCTAAACCTATGGGGGAAGTCCAATTCCCAATCTTCCAGGACCTCAGCTAGCCTTGCCCTTCTTAGCATATACACAGAAATGGTGATTCCACACAGAAGTAACGCAAGGGTCACCATTGCTGACGATGCTCCAATCTTAATCCCTCTTCTCCCAAGGCCTGGAGATGGGGTTCCATTTCTTGGGGGAGAAGGGATTTTAGAGAGATCAAGAGGGTCTGCTTCTGTACTACCCATCTTCAAACTCCACCCCAGAATGTAATGAGAGTTAGGATGCATCTCAGTGGCAGCAGAGAAGCCAACATACATGGACTCTTTAAAGATAGGGGATAAGTCCATGGCTAGGGACAAGAGGGGTTTGCTTGGTTTAGGAAGAGAAGCAGGGGAAATGGTGACATTGACGATTTTTTGAGCTCCATCATACTCAATCCAAGCTTGGATTGGATTCCCACTCTCCAAAACCACTTCATGAGAGGATTTGGAGGAGTTATCATAGTATGAAGCTGGCTTAGAAGCATTAGACCTAACAGTATTGATGTCTATACCAACATGGTTATCATTGATATCTCCATACATATCTCCATAGATAACCAGGGCTTGAAATGTATCGAACTCAACAGCAAACAAATGGTTGGAGAAGTTCCCCATGGTGGCCTCATTAAAAAGACCAAAAAGATTACCACGTCCACCACCTGAAAGGTTCTTGGAGGGAGAAACAGTGAAGACAAAACCATGCCCACCAGACCCACCAACATAGCTGGGGACAATGGCAAAGATGAAGGTTGTGGCAAAGGAGGAAGCTGTGGTGGGGTGTTGGGAATCATGGCTGTTCTTGTTGAGAAAGTGAAATGGGGTGTTGTAGAAGGCATGGCCAGTGAGGTTGGGTGATGAGTTTGTAAGCCTGAGAGCCCCATTTGGCGTGGTGAGGGAAGCCCCACCAAGGCTTAAGTTGGATGCAGAAGCTTTGAAGCCATTGAAGATGAAGCCATAATCAGACTGAGAGTAAGCTTGATTAAGGAGGAGCAGAGAGAAGAGGGGAAAGAGGAGAGTTTTTGCCATTTTAGATGGGTTTTTCTCAAGGTAGAACTGTAGAAGATAGATTTGTAGGCAAATGTGAGAGGCATACACGTCGTCTTCAGTTTCCTGTGGAGTTGTGGACAAATGTCCATCTCTTCGTACCATTTTCAAATCAATAGACCCAGTGTAATTTAATTTGCTTAGGTTGCTAGGGTTAAAGTGGCCAATTTGTAAGGAAAAGCAAAATTTCTAGAAGAAAAAAGATGTTCTTTGATTGAAAGTTTTCAAATAACAGGCATTTGTGTTGATGGTGTGACATTAGCCTCCAAGAATTTGTGCAGAGATGATGATCTGGATGCAGAATATTTTTGTGCAAGAGAAAAGATTTATTTCGTGTTTGTTTGAAGCCATGGATACAGAATTAGATTTTAGAACCCGTCTAATCATAATTTTGAAAATAGTTTTTAAAAATAAAATTTTAAGATTAATTCATAAAAATAATTGTGTGGACCTCGTATTTCTGTTCATGCGCTTCCACTCGATGACGAACTCGTTTTTTATTTGAAAAATGATTTATTTTTTAGAAAATAACTTGGAGTCGTCACTTATTTTTGTTTTATTTTTAAAGGGGAAACAAAATAAGAAAGAAAACCCTAAGTGTGACCTTATTTTGGAAAAGGTGATCTGTGAAAAACTAAATATGGACTCGAAGGTCAGGTTACTTATTGGGAAGGTACGGTAAAGGCCGTAACACCCCTCTAAGTCCCTAAAAATAGGTCTCTACTGATGAAATGAGACAAGTATGACAATTGATTGATCAAATATGGATACCGAATGAATATCAATCAAAACAAAATAATCGAATGAACAAGAGAAACAAAGAGTGTACCTAATTGATGAGCGGATTTGCTTCATGAAAATAAAGATTAGTAAACAAACATAGAATAATCACATGTGTGTCATAGAGTGGAATAAGTCAATCATGTATAGCAATCAATGAGATAATCACATATGTTGGGTCCCTATTAAGACCCACTTTATTTTTGCATGAATTAATTCTGTAAATTCCATACTGGGGCATATTTCCTTCTTTTAGCTGTGGAGAGGATTACTTTCTCACAGGCTTGTTGTCGTTTTCATTACTCAGTCGAGGGATATTTATTCATATCGTTGGCCACAGTTTCGATGATTTTTGACGAGATAAGCCACTAGAGGAGCACAACTTTCGGGTTTTAACTGTCCCACCATTCATGATTCTTTAGTAGATTGTTGTGTTGAGATGGTGGTAGTTACCCTAACAGCTTATCCTCTTGTGACTCCCCAGTGGATCATTCCTTTGAGACGACGATGGATTCTTCCGGCATAACATGTTGAGTTAGAGGCGTCCGACTTATTGTGACACATCATCAAGTCTCGTGATTCAGTCAGATTGGCTGTGAAGCCATATTAACAGTCGATTTGACCGTTCCAACTCGTCAGCGGAGCATCTTTTGAGACTCATGAAGTATGTTTTAGACCTTTCCTGTGGATTGAGAGTTGTAGCGGCACGCTACACTGGGGCATATTTTCTCCTCATTATCTCCTCACATTTTCAGTTTGGGCGTTCAGAGCCACAATCTCTTCTCAGTTTCGGCGTTCAGAGTCATCATATCTTCTCAGTTTTGGTGTTCAAAGCCATCATATATTCTTAGTTTCGGCGTTCAAAGTCACCATCTCTTCTCAGTTTTGACGTTTAAAGCCACCATCTTCTCAGTTTGGGCCTTCAGAACCACCATATCTTCTCATTTTTGGCGTTTAGAGCCATCATCTCTTCTAAGTTTCGGTGTTCAGAGCTACCATCTCTTCTTAGTTTTGGCGTTCAGAGCCACAATATTCTTAGTTTGGGCATTCAGGGCCACCATCTTTTCTCAGTTTGGGCGTTCAAAGTCACCATCTGCATTATTTGGCATTCAGAGCCACCATCTCCTCTCAGTCTGGCATTTAGAGTCATCATCTTATCATGATCGAGCATTCGCTGCCACTTTTTTGGCGTTCAAAGCTACATTCATGACGTTCAGGGTCATTGTTCACAGTTTGGCGTTCAGAGCCTTTATCTTCTTCAATTTGTTGTTCAAAGTCGCATATCAACCTGGCATTCAAAGCCGCCATTTTCCTTTAGTTCGGCGTTCGGAGCCACGTTCCTAACATTTAGAGTTGTCTTTCTCTGTTAGTTAGGTGTTCGGAGCCACGTTGCTAGCATTTAGGATTGTCATTTTCTTTTAGTTTAGTATTCAAAGTCATTCTTACCATTCAGGGCCACTTTCATCAATTTTAGGCGTTCAGAGCCATGTCTTCAATTTGGCATTTAGAACCACCATCTTCTTCAGTTTGACATTCAGAGTTGTGTCTTCATTTTGACATTCAAGGCCATTGTCTAGCTTGGCATTCGGTGCCACCATCTCCTTTTAGTTTTGGTGTTCAGAATCGTTTTTTCCCAGCTTTGTCATCCATAGTCATGGCTCCTGGCATTCATATTCATTGGCATTGCACATCTTGCCTTCACGATTTTTACGTTCATCCTCATTTTCCTCACCTCGTTACCTTGTGCTTATCGCTTGTTCATCACGTTCTTCTAGACTTCCCATTCCCTTGCACATGACATAGTTCATTGAGTTCATGGCACATATTTTGATCATGTTATTGGGGCACCCTACACTTAGCATCCTCATGTAGTTCACATAGGGCAATCCCCTTTGGACGCATTCTTTCCTGTACTCGAAGGTGGTTCAACTGCTACTCAACTTTGACATCGATCTTCGAGTCACTTTTGGAGACATCTTAGAGTGTCTGGGTCCATAACACAACTTTAGATGCATTCTAAGAGCTACCATTTTTTTAGGATTTTAGAGCCCCTTTTGTTCTTTGTCAGTTTGAACAAGTTTGTGTTCTACTTGTGTACCTTTGGGGGTCTTTCTTTTTCTTTGGTAGAGTTCACTCTATTCTACTCACTATTCACACTTTCTTTTCACTCTAGTATTCATATTCTTTGCACTCGTGAACTCTACCGAAGATGGGTATATTTGTAGACCTTTGTAGGACCGTGGGTTTTTTTTCTCAAACCCGGGAAGAGCTGGCAACTTGTTTTTGGAGTGGGGGCCAATTTCCGAAGGAGTCAAGCTACATGGACGTGTGGCTAAGGGACATTACCACCTTGTTAGGTGGTGGTTGAGGATGGTCATATTTGCTAAACCAGGAGCAAGTGAAGACATAGGGGAGGAAGAAAAACAGAGGAAATAGGAAAAAAAAAACAGAGCAAGCTTTTTGGTGGTGGGAAATATATAGAAAAAAAAAACGGAACTGAGGAAAGGGTGGTGAGTCTGCGGATATCCCAAGAGAGAGCAAAAGCAGAGGACTTTGAGGTACGTTGGTTGTGATTTCCTTGCTCATTTTTGCTAGAGAGGAGCTCTACCAGGTGCGAGCATTGTGGATCTTTATTGTTCATCTTTCTGATTACATTGTTCTTCATGCATTTTTCTTGTTATTTTTTTTAGCTTTCATTTGCTACTTGGATGTGACTACTCTGCTATTCTCTCATTTTCTTTGATTTCGTTTGGGGCTACCATGCGCATGGGTTCATCCAAATCATGTCAATGTTCTCTGTTTATCCCATGTTCATGGCCCATGAATTCACATATAAAATAAGGCTCCATAGGTTTTTTTTTTTTTTTTTTTTCTTTCTCTGTTTCTTCCTTGGGGACATGAGAAACTTCTTCTCCTTCTTTTTGTGGGACTGGTCTCGGCTCGGAGGGATGTGGGGAGGTTTTAAGAGAGAGGGAGTTGTAGGAAGAGCTAGTCACAAGCTTGAGAGAGAAGATGAGCATGAGAGCAGATCTGGAACTAATAACATGGACGGTGCTTCTGGGGATGATCAGGATGCTATCAACAACCCACCAAGGAAGAAGAGATACCACCGACACACTCCTCGGCAAATCCAAGAACTTGAAGCCCTATTCAAGGAGTGTCTTCATCCTGATGAAAAGCAAATGTTGGAACTCAACAAAAGGCTTTGCTTGGAGACTAGGCAAGTGAAATTCTAGTTCCAAAATCATCGTACCCAGATGAAGACCCGATTAGAACGACATGAGAACTCAATTCTTAAGCAAGAAAAATGATAAACTTTAGGCTAAAAACATGTCAATAAAGGATGCTATGAGGAACCCAATTTGCACCAACTGTGGTGGTCCGGTAATTATTGGTGACATTTCTGTAAAGGAGGCAGAATCTTTTTCTAGATGTCAAAAGCTTCACATACCTTTGAATAATAACCTTTGCCGTAATGAAATTGGTCAGTCCGAGAATATTCGAATCCAAACCCGGTATCAACAGGGTTGAAACTTTCTTATGAGGAAGATGAGCACAACTCTTCTATTACTTTCGCATGTGATATCATGACCGCCGCACTCCCTGTTATTTCATCTCTTGGTGATAATCTGAAGCTTGAGGTAGAAAAGGTTGAAAAAAGAGAAGAGGCGGTTCTTTGCATTGTCACTAGGGTCGTTTTTTTCACTACTCAAACATCTTCCCATTCTTTCTCATCATATGCACCCATCATACCTATTTTTTCTCACATTTTCCTCCACTCAAACATCTTCATATTCTCTCTCATACATATATAGCCATCATACCTATTTATCTCACATTTTTCCTCCACTCAAACATCTTCTCATTCTGTCTCATACGTATGCACTCACCAAACCCATTCTTTATTTATTTTTTCTTTCTCTCACTATTTCCTCCACTTAAATATCTTCCAACTCTCTTTCATACCCGTGCAACTTGCATTTCCATTTTATTTCTTCATATTTTAACATCAAAGTTTAATGTTCCAAAATTTCAATTTTTAAATTTAATTTTCAAAACTCTAATTCTCAATTAATTTCCAAAATTTCAATTCTTAAATTTAATTTTTAAAACTCCAATTTTCAATTAATTTCCAAAATTCCAATTCTTAAATTTAATTTCCAAAATTCCATTCCCTAAATTTAATTTCCAAAATTCCATTCCCTAAATTTAATTTCCAAAATTCCAATTCTCAAATAATTTCCAAAATTCCAATTTCTTTCAAACTTAATTTCCAAGATTCCAATTCTTAAATTTAATTTCCAAAATTCCATTTCTTAAATTTAATTTTCAAAACTCCAATTCTCACAAAATTCCAATTTCTTTCAAATTTAATTTCAAAAATTCTAATCCTTAAATTTAATTTTCAAAACTCCAATTTTCAAATATTTTTTTTTAAGATTTCAATTTTTAAATAATTTTCAAAATTCCAATTTTCTTCAAATAATTTTAAATCCACTCCAGTTTTCTAATAATTTTAAGTCCTCAACTTTTGTCCTTCATTAGGGTTTTAGGTCACCAAAAATCCGGATTTTGATAAACTTGCTACTTTTCCTTATGGGTAAGCACTTCCACAAATTTCCTTTGATTTTAAAATAATTTTTCTTTTTTTTCGATTTTTAAATAAAAATGAATATGATTCTCATATCTCTAGAAATAATGGAATTTATGAGATTAATTCACGCAAAATCAATCGGGCTTTGGTGGGGGCCCAACATCCATAACATTTCTTCAAAAATAATTCAAGTGAATCGCATGATTGATATAATTTGATTTTGATTGGTTTTGTGTGAAATATTTTACATTTATCATTGTGCACTAACTCTGTTTCATGATAGCGCTTTATTATTTGTTGCTAAAGTACGCTCCTATTCCTACTTCATTTATTTATTCGTTCTCATGCTCAATTTGTTTTATTATTTGATCATTTCATTGGTATCTATTGATCTCCTTATTAATTGTCACACTTGTTTCACCTTATTTAGTAGAGACCTTATTATAAGGCTTAGAAGGGTGCTACGGCTCACCACTGTACCTTCCCAATAGGTAACCTGACCCTCGAACCCAAACTCGGTTTTCCACAAACTTATTTTTTCTTCAGGAGTGACACTTAGTGTTTTTCTTTCTTATTTTGTTTTTTCCTTAAAAAATATTAAAATAAGTGGCGACTCCAAGTCTTTTTCTAAAAATCAAATTTTCATAAATAAATTAAAAAAAAAAGAGTTTCGCCATTGAATGAGAAAGCATCGAGCAAAATACATGGTCTACGCAATGTTTTTAGTATTTTTGTTATTTAATTTTTCATATTATAAATTCTTCTTTTCTTTTATTAGTCTTTTTTTTTTCTTTTATTGAATGATACCAACATTACCATTTTTAAAATATGAAAATTTATTTATAATTATTATAATACTCAAACTTTTTATTCCCTTCACACCAAATTTTTTGGCTCCACCGCTACTTTCAATATATCATATGCTGAAAAATGTAGGCTATGTTTGAAAATTGTTCTCGACAATACTTTTTTATTTATATATATATAAATTGTTTCCAAAATATATTTTTGAGAAAAATGGAAATTATATTTGCATCCACCAAATTGATTTTTGCATCCATTCTATTTACACATCCACTTAAAAATAATAATTTTATTAATACATCAACTAACAATTTTAAACATTTTTCAATCCATCATTTAAAAAAAAAAAAAAAACAAATTGCTTTAAGCATATACAAAAAAATAGGCTTACAAATTCCTTCATACGCCCATGCAAAAAAAAGTGTAGGTACATAACTAAATCATCTCAAAAAACAATTTTATGGTAACACTATTAAAGTAAGTGATGAACCAATTGTAAGGCTTAGATATTGATATTGTTGTTAACAATATTGACACAATTATGTTTATGTCTAGGATGTAATGGAATTGGTCGTTTGCATGTTTTTCTATTATGTCTATAATCATTACATCTACCACAACATCATGTGCACTTAATAACCTTTTTGCCTGATCAAATTCTTTCATTTTTTGGTCTTCCTACTAGTTGTTGACTTTTAGGTGGTAATACAACTCTACAACAAATGTATTTAGGAATTACCCAATCTTTTTTATTTCTAGTAGAATATATAGATTTTGAATATGAAGATATAAGTGAGTTCTTCATATAGTATTGAGAGCACATAATATATAACGACATGTTTCCATATCTACATGCATCGATCGCATGTGTACATGAAATATGGTCAAGATCAAACATCCTACATGTGCATGAACATGCTTGCAAATTAACTTAATCACTTATCCCAACATATTTGACATTAAACTCCCAAAAATTAATAGACTCAACCTCATAACTTGATAATTTATTAAACCTTAAGCACAACTTCAAGTTAACCCATGTGATAAGTTCAATTTTCATTGACAATGCTTGTTGTTGGCGATTTGAAAACCATCTCTAAAGTAAGTTTCTCAACTCTTCAACCATTCTCATAATCGAAAGATCTCTTGCATCTTTTAATACAACATTCATGCACTCAATAATCCTGTAATCATGATATTATATTTTTTTTCATTATTATGTGACCGAGTTTATTGCTTAATTCCTATATCCACTAAATAAACAGATGCTCTAATTTTCCATACATGTGATTTATTACTTACTATTATTTGACTTTGTCATATGGATAAAACTTTTAACTTCTTTTAAATTAAAATTTTCACTTTTTCACATTTTAAAACTTTTTTTTTTCATAACTAATGTTGAAGCTTTTTTTACCAACAATGGTGAAGTAAGGTTTTAAATTTATAGGAAACAAAAAGAAATAAAATGATAATATATATAAAAAAAAATGTTGGTTGCTTACAAGACTAAGAATAAAGAGTAGATGAAACAATAGTGAGAATTTAGGTTTTTTCTTTGTCGGGAAACAAAAAAGGAGCAAATAGATGATCAAATAAAAAAATAAAAAGCTAATATATTGTAAAATAGAGGGAAGAGAAAATCATCTTAGAGGAAAAAAAAAAAAAAGAGGAGGGGGGGGGGGGTGGTATTTATACTTTTTGAGAGATAAATTATTCTTATAAATATGAGAGTTATTTTAATCCCTTTTAACCAAATAACCTAAATTTTAAACCGTTAAAAAAAGTATTGAGAAGTTGTCTTGAAGGCTTAAGGCTGTGTCAAAAATGGTCAATGGGCTTCTACCTCCTACTTTTCCATCTTAGAAAAGCCTAGGATTCCATTCTCATAGAGAACCTTATCTATGAATTAGGTAAAAAGGAATGCCTTTGCCCTCTTAACCATTATTAAAGCTAGCGAAGCATAAGAAGAGTCCACGTCTTTCCCCCACAAGAAAGCTAAAAGTTAGCTCAAAAGCCTCATAAGTCTCCTAGGAGAACTTTTGTTTGGCAGCATTTTTAAAAGTAGGTTTTTTCAGCTTATTATCAATGAATTGAGGCTTAATGCAACACTTTTCAGAGTAATTTTTTTTTTTCAATTGATTCTCATAACACTTAACAAAAAAAAGCCTAAAAACATATCATATTTGTTCTTAAAAAAGAACCATTTTTCAAAAAATTATTGTTGGTAAAAAGTTTGTCAAACACGTTTTTTAAAATTGGAGTTAGGTTTTCTATTTTGACAAAAAATTGTTTTTAAGAATGGCTTCCAACCACTAATTTAATTTAAAAACTTTAATTGTTGAATGATGTACCAACTACATATATTAAGTTGATTTTTGCTAAAACCCTAACGCTCAGGCAATCACCATTTTCTGAACTAATTTAATCTAAAAGCTTAAATTGTTATATAATAAGCCATATGTATCAAGCCTACCCATGCTAAAAGCCCTAACAACATCAAACTCAAAACTTGATGCCAGAGGTCTTCATACTTCAACAACTTCAGCCTCATTACTCAACATACAGGCCACCATCCTCACAAAGAAAATGAAACTAAGCAGAACAACAAGCATATACAATTAATCTACCGCCCAGATGCTAAGGATCCAACAGACATCACTCCATAGGATGATGGGTGTGAGTCAGCTTTGGAGTCCAATGAGCCCACAAAGAAACCTAAACTTGAAGCATCAACCTCGGGGAGTGGGTCAAAGCCACTGAGATATCTTGTAACCTGCTGCATATTGGGCCTAGCCTGTGGCTCTGGGTAAGAGCAGAGGAGGCCAACCTTCAAAACCAATTCAATCTCCTTCTTCACATATGAATTGCCAAGCTTTGGATCTGCAGCTTCAAGTATATGACCCCTCTGATGACACTGTGCCACCCAATCTTGTAGAATCATTTGTTTCCCGGACGAGGCATTGGGGTCTAGAGGCCTCCTCCCACATGCCACTTCTAGTAGTACTGCCCCAAAGGCGAATACATCGGAGCTTGCGGTGGCCTTTCCAGTGAGGGAGAGCTCCGGTGCTATGTACCCCACTGTGCCCACCACATGGGTGGTGCTAGGGTTCTTCCCATGCTCATATAGTTTGGCCAGGCCGAAGTCTCCTAGCCGGGAATTCATATTTGAGTCAAGCAGGACATTGTTGGCCTTCACATCCCTATGGACAACTACCTGTTCCCATTCTTCATGTAAATATAGGAGGCCTGCAGCAATCTCCTTGAGGATCCTGAACCTCTGTCCCCAATCAAGGTTCTTGTCTTCTTGAAACAGGAAGGTGTCCAGGCTGCCATTGGACATATAATCATAAACAAGAAGGAGATCGCCTTTTCGCTTACACCAACCTTGGAGATGAACCAAGTGCCTGTGCCTCAGCTTTCCTAGGCTTGCAATCTCTGCAATAAACTCCTTCACTCCCTGCTTGGAATTGTGGGAAATTCTCTTTACAGCAACTTCTTCTCTAGTCTTTGGCAGCACCCCCTTGTAGACGGAACCGAACACGCCTTTGCCGAGAATCTGGCTCTCCTTGAAGCCCTTTGTGGCAATATAAAGGTCTTTGTATCTAAACCTATGGGGGAAGTCCAATTCCCAATCTTCCAGGACCTCAGCTAGCCTTGCCCTTCTTAGCATATACACAGAAATAGTGATTCCACACAGAAGTAACGCAAGGGTCACCATTGTTGACGCTGCTCCAATCTCAATCCCTCTTCTCCTCCCAAGGCCTGGAGATGGGGTTCCATTTCTTGGGGGAGAAGGGATTTTAGAGAGATCAAGAGGGTCTTCTTCTGTACGACCCATCTTCAAACTCCACCCCAGAATGTAATGAGAGTTAGGATGCTTCCCAGTGGCAGCTGAGAAGCCAACATACATGGACTCTTTAAAGATAGGGGATAAGTCCATGGCTAGGGACAAGAGGGGTTTGCTTGGTTTAGGAAGAGAAGCAGGGGAAATGGTGACATTGACGATTTTTTGAGCTCCATCATACTCAATCCAAGCTTGGATTGGATTCCCACTCTCCAAAACCACTTCATGAGAGGATTTGGAGGAGTTATCATAGTATGAAGCTGACTTAGAAGCATTAGACCTAACAGTATTGATGTCTATACCAACATGGTTATCATCGATATCTCCATACATAACCAGGGATTGAACTGTATCAAACTCAACAGCAAACAAATGGTTGGAGAAGTTCCCCATGGTGGCCTCATTAAAAAGACCAAAAAGATTACCACGTCCACCGTCTGAAAGGTTCTTGGAGGGAGAAACGGTGAAGACAAAACCATGCCCACCAGACCCACCAACATAGCTGGGGACAATGGCAAAGATGAAGGTTGTGGCAAAGGAGGAAGCTGTGGTGGGGTGTTGGGAATCATGGCTGTTCTTGTTGAGAAAGTGAAATGGGGTGTTGTAGAAGGCATGGCCAGTGAGGTTGGGTGATGAGTTTGTAAGCCTGAGAGCCCCATTTGGCGTGGTGAGGGATGCCCCACCAAGGCTTAAGTTGGATGCAGAAGCTTTGAAGCCATTGAAGATGAAGCCATAATCAGACTGAGAGTAAGCTTGATTAAGGAGGAGCAGAGAGAAGAGGGGAAAGAGGAGAGGTTTTGCCATTTTAGATGGTTTTTCTCAAGGGTAGAAGACAGATTTGTAGGCAAATGTGAGAGGCATACACGTCGTCTTCAGTTTCCTGTAGAGTTGTGGACAAATGTCCATCTCTTCGTACCATTTTTAAATCAATAGACCCACTTTAATTTAATTTGCTTAGGTTGCTAGGGTTAAAGTGGCCAATTTGTAAGGAAAAGCAAAATTTCTAGAAGAAAAAAGATGTTCTTTGATTCAAAATTTTCAAATAACATGCATTTGTGTTGATGGTGTGAAATTAGCCTCTGAGAATTTGTGCAGAGATGATGATATGCATGCAGAATATTTTTGTGCAAGAGAAAAGATTTATTTCATGTTTGTTTGAAGAAGGGGCTACAGATTCAGATTTTAGAACCTGTCTAATCATAATTTTGAAAATAGATTTTAAAAATAAAATTTTAAAATTAATTTATAAAAATAGTTGTTAATCATTTTAAAAAATAAGAGTGTTTGATATTATGATTTAAATACAATTTTTTGTTTAACAAAAATCTATTTTTAAATATTTGACCGTTATTTTCTGAAAACAATTTTTAAAAGTAAAATAAAATAAAGAATAATTTTTAGATAACAAAATAGTTGATCATGTCTTTTTAAAAACAAAAAAAAAAAAAAATGGGCATGTTTCATCATATTTTTTTAAACTTGATTTTAAAAACTATTTTTAATTCAAATAATTTTCTTTTTTTTAAAAAAAAGAACAACTTTAAAAAAATATAACTAAACAACCCCAAAATTCCTTTTAAGAGCTTATTTATAAGAAATAAATTTTTTTAAATTATTTTCAGTGAAATCATAGTGCATATAACGCAAGAACTGTACTTTCAATTATCTTATATAACATATTAAAAAAACATTAATATTTTAAGTATGTTCTCAAAAATCACCTTATTTTCACAAATAGATGGCAAAAAAAATATTTTTAGTTCAAAATTTATCAAATATTTATTGAAAGTTGGAAAATTGTTTCCAAAACAATTTTTAAAACTAATTTTCCAAAGTTTGGAATTCTTCTTTTACATAGACATATAAAATAGAAATATTATTGAAATTATAATCCAACCTAAAATTAAATTAGAAGAATCTTAAAATTCTGAAAAAAAAAAAAAAAGGAATTATTATTTATTTAGCTTTCTTATGTGTCGACCCGTATTTTGCTATCTATGTTCTCATGCAACTTGTTTTTCTATTTGGTGAAAATTTGATTTTTTGAAAAAGACTTGGAATTACAACTTCTTTATTTGGAAAAAAGATGTCAGCAAAATCCAAATCTGAATCCGGGGTCAAGTTACTTATTAGGAAGGTACGGTGGTGAGTCGTAGCACCCTCAAAGCCCCCATATACATACGGTCTTTACTAAACAAATTAAAAGAATTGTGATAATTAATTAATTAATCATGGTATAGACCCCCTCAGCTGGGGGCATTGGCTGGTTTTTATTTTTATTCATTTTTTTTTCTTTTCTTCTTCTTTTCTGCTTTCTTTATCCACCCGAGGACGGCTGGAAGTGAAAGGAGGGAAAATGAGTTATCCTTAGGCTGCTGTAAGGGACAGGGGGCGAACAGTATTTGAGCAGCTGAAGAGGACGAGAAGTAGGCGGGAAAAAAGGAAGAGAGCTGGGCGGGGGGATTTGAGTGGGAGTGGTATGTTTGGAGGGAGAGGAATATAGCTAGACGGTTTTCATTAGTTTCATGGGCATTAGAGGTGGATTTTAAGGCGTCTGAAGCTGAACAGGGCTTTAGGGGAGAAGGGTATTCTCAGGTATGTATGAATGTAACAGGTTCATTGATACGTTCTTCCTGCAAAATGACCAGTTAGCACAAGGGCACTCTTCGAGCGAGTGTCAGCTCCAATATCTCCAGAACGAAGAAGGGAGAAAACAGAGAAAAGGTTGAGCAGAAAAAGGAAGAATAAGGAAAAGAGAGAAAGTTCAGATCCAAAATCTCATAGCCTCCATCATGCAGACCTCTCCCGAGAGTTTTATGCCTTCTCTTGGGAAAATCAAAACCAAAGCGACACAACCGTCTAACAGAATTGGTTACAACCAGAAATAGTAAATTGCAGGAAAAAAATAAAAAAATAAAAAAACAAACCAAAAGATAAAACCAGAGCTTCACGTCCCTTTCCTTACACGACGTAGTCGTTCATCCAAATTGGTGGTTTTCTGGGCCTGCGTGGGCCTGAGTTGGACTGGGCCTTGGAATGCTTGGTGACTAGCTAAGTGGCAGCATTGGGCTCTTCCATGGGAGGTACTTTAGGTGTATTGGGCTCTTCCACAACGGATGCTTCAGTTGTCTGTACATGTTGCTGTAAAGGAATTGCCACGAATGTATCATTCCCCACTCCATGAAAATCGACCTTGTCCTCAAGGTGGTAATCAGGGTAAAGTCTGCAGAATGCGACAAAATCTTCCCAGGTTGCGTTCTCAGGGTCACTGGCGGTCCACTGCACCAGAATTTGTTGGACTTCTTTTCCCTGTCGGAGAATCGTTCGAACAGCACAAACAGCTGCTAGTACTAATAGAGGATGGATGCCCATAGTTTCGGTCGGGAGTGGATAGACTTCTTCAGGAACGGGTCCTCGAAAAGGCTTAAAGGCAGATATGTGAAACATGGGATGGATCTTGCAGCCACTGGGTAATGCTAAACGATAAGCGACGGCCCCAATCCGCTCAAGCACTTGGTACGGTCCATAATACCGTTTGGCCAATTTTTGGTAGGGACGATGAGCTGCGGTAGTTTGCCGATACGGTTGTAAGCGAACAAGAACCATATCTCCTACTTCAAGCTGCAGGTCGCGCCGATGTGCATTGGATTTTTGCGTCATCCGGTGTTGAGCTTGACGTAGATTCTCCTTCAAGGTACGGAGCAAGGCATCGCGCTCCACAAGTGCCTCATCGAGGGCTTGGATTGAAGTAGAGCCCTGGGTATAAGCCGGAATGATCGGAGGGGGACGTCCGAATAAGGCCTTAAAAGGAGTCATTTTTAGTCCACTATGATAACTGGAATTATAACAAAATTCAGCCCATCCGAGAAAAGAGATCCACGAGTGTGGCTTCTCATTCGTGAATGCACGTAAGTACTGCTCTAGTCCCCGATTGACGACTTCGGACTGCCCGTCCGTTTGTGGGTGGTAAGTCGTACTATGGCGCAAGGATGTCCCGCTAAGCTGAAAGAGTGTCTGCCAAAATTTACTCATGAAGACAGGGTCGCGATCGGATATGATCGAACTCGGAAACCCATGAATCTTGACCACAATTGTCGCAAAAACTTCCCCTGATTTGGCGGCTGTGAACTGAGTTGGCAAAGCCTCGAAGTGCGCTGACTTGGTGAGACGGTCGACCACCACCATGATAACTGTAAAATTGCAGGAAGGGGGTAGGTTGGTAATGAAGTCCATGGTGACTTCGTCTCATACCAACGAAGGAACTGGGAGTGGCTGGAGGAGTCCAGCTAGTGCTTGGGTTGAATACTTCGTCTGTTGACAAACTAAGCATGCTGAAACATATTGCTCCACATTTGCCCGCATGCGTGGCCAATAAAAAAAAAGTAGCCAAGCGAACCAAGGTACGTTTTACTCCACCATGACCCGCGAATGGGGTAGCATGAAACTCGTGCAACAGTAGGGCCTTTAAGGAAGAGTTGGGGCTGATGTAGTATCTATGCTTGAAGAACAACAAGCCATCATGAAGGGAATAGTCCGAAGAGAGGGAACCCGTCGTGAACTGTTGATGAAGGGAGACTAAGTCCGGGAATGTAGAGTTTTCCTAACGAAGGGTGGTCAAAAACTCTAAGGAGGGGTGGCTCGAGAACGACAGACATGAAGGCGCGGATAGCGCAGGCTGTTCCAATTCCTCTTCATGGACCCGAGACAAAGCGTCCGCAGCTTGATTAGCACGCCCCGGCTTATATTCGATTCGAAAATGGTAGCCCAACAACTTCCGGATATAAATCTGTTGATCTGGAGTTTGTACCACCTGCTACAATAATTCTTTCATGCTTTTGTGATCCGTTCGGATAATGAAAAACCTGCCCAATAGGTATTGGCGCCATTTGTGTACTGCCTCAGCAATGGCGTGAAGTTCCTTGAGGTATGTTGATGAAGCTTGTAGGCGCGGACCCAATTTCTTGCTGAAATAAGAGATTGGGTGACCTGCTTGCATGAGAACGGCGCCTATTCCCACATTAGACGCGTCAGTTTCGATCACGAAGGTCTCATTGAAATCTGGCAACCGTAAAACTGGCGCTGCAACCATTGCACTTTTCAGGGCATCAAAAGCCACGGTAACCTCCGGAGTCCAATTAAAAGCGTCTTTGCGTAACAAATCCGTGAGCGGAGCCGCGATTGAAGCATAACTGTGAATGAACCACCGATAATAGCCAGTGAGGCCGAGGAAAACTCGGAGGTGCTTCAAGGTGCAGGGTATGGGCCACTTCATCATGGCATCGAGTTTTTGCGGATCGGCACGTACCCCGCCAGCAGAAACTATGTGTCCCAGATACTCAATTGTCTCCTGGCAAAAGTGGCATTTGGAGAGCTTGACGTAAAAACTACCCTTGTGAAGGCAAGTCAAAACCTGCTCCAGATGAGTAACATGCTTAGAAATAATAGTGTTGTAAACCAGAATATCGTAAAAAAAAAAAACGATTACAAACTTGCGCAAGAATGCAGCAAACAACTGGTTCATTGTGGCTTGAAAAGTGGATGGGGCATTCAACAGCCCAAAAGGCATGACAAGAAATTCGTAGTGGCCCTCATGAGTCCGAAACGCTGTTTTATAGACGTCCCTATTATGTACCCTGATTTGGTGGTAACCAGCCCGGAGGTCCAGTTTGCTAAAAATAGTAGCGCCTCCTAATTCGTCCAAAAGCTCGTCAATGGTTGGAATCGGGAATTTATCTTTGATCGTTACTGCATTGAGAGCGCGGTAATCGACACAAAAGCGATAGGTACCGTCCTTTTTTTTTTAACCAATAACACCGGAGAGGAGAAAGGACTTTGACTTGGCCAAATTATACCTTGATCAAGCATCTCTCGAATTAATTTTTCCATCTCATTTTTTTTGGAAGTGTGGATATCGATAAGGACAAACATTCACTGGCTTTGAATTAGGAATGAGATGGATCTTGTGGTCAATGGTGCAGTGCGGGGGAAGGCCTGTTGGCGGAAGGAACAGGTCACGAAATTTCTGCAAAGTAGTAGAGATTGCCACGAGCAAGGTATTGGGAAAAATAAGTGTATTCTCTTTGGTAACCAAAGAGGCAGTTTTCAACTCTTCTGTCGCTAGTGGCTGCAAGACAAACATGCTGTGGACATTTGAACTGTGGATCAGTGCCTGAAATTGATTAAAAGAAATCAAGATAGAGGACTGGTGCAAATCCCCATGGAGAATGATCGGACGCCCTTCCCAACAAAACTCCATTGACAGGGCTGTATAATCATGGGCAACACGACCCAATTATTGCAGCCATTGAATACCAAGAACGACATCAGGTCCTTCAATTGGCAGGATAAAAAGATTTAAGGGAAACACATTCCCTTGCAACATCAAAGCAACTTGGGGGCAAGTGTGCTGGCAAATTAAATAATCTCCATTGCCAATGTAAACTCGAAATTTAGGTGTTGGCTGAATAGGGAGGCCCAAACGCTCCACCAGAGCCGGTTTAATAAAATTGTGAGTACTACCACTGTCGATGAGCACATGGAAGCGATGAGACCCAAACTCACCAACTAAACGAAGGGAGCGGGGATTACCTTGGCCTGCCAAGGCATTGAGGCTGGAAATGTCGCTCGTGACCAAGTCCTCGGCTGGTTCGGTTGCCACGCCATCATCATCTGTATCCTCATCAATATCATCCGTCCCTAAAAGAAGCAAAAATTTGTTGCGACAACGATGATTAGCAGAATATTTTTTGTCACAATTATAGCATAATCCCTTTTCGCGCTTCTCTCGTAACTCATTAGGGGTGAGGCGACGAATAGGTAAAGCAGGGGCCGGAGCTATGGGTGGTGTTTGCTTATGCCCGACCGTTGTCGGTGGTGAGGCCGAAGCGGGGGTGGCTGTCTGAAACGGGCCCGTCGGAACGGTCGTTACAGCATGTTGTCTAGTGGAACTCTCCGTGGACGTGTTGGCAGCATTGGAAGAGGACCACTTATGCCAAGGGCGAGCGCTCTACTTGATCTCCTCACAGCGAGTTTCATAGGCTCGAGCTAAGGCAAAAGCCTCCATCAACGTGGACGGCCGTGAGAAAAGTAGCTCACGACGAATATCCGATTTCAAGCCGGTAATGAAAAAACTAATCAACAACGGCTCAAAAATTCCCATGACTTTATTCATCAGGTCCTCGAAGGCCGATTGAAATTCCGCCACAATCGAAGTCTGAGTAAGCTTAGAGAGATTACCTTGATGGTCTTCATAGAGGGAAGCTCTGAAACGGTGCTTCAGACTGAGTAAAAATGCCTTCCACGAAGACAACAGATTATTGGCCTTCATCCATTGATACCAACCTGCTACCGGACCTTCCATATGGAAGGAGACAATCCGCAGCCGGAGCGGCTCAGGTATTCCATGAAAATAAAAAAATTCCTCAACGCGAAATACCCACCCGTGTGGATCGGTTCCGTTAAACTTCGGAATCTTCATTTTCATAAAACGTAAGGCAGTGGCTAACTCATTATCTCCAGCACCCATCTCAGTAACAGGCGGCGGGCCGGTGGAGGACCCAGAAGACCCGCAGACGATCCCGACGATCCATGAAACTGAGAACGGAACTCCTCCAGTCGCGAATCCACAGTAGACATATATTGTTGGAGTATTTGATGAAACGACATCGTTTGGCTCTCAAATTGAGCTTCAAATTGATCCTGCAAAGCCTTAACCGCTAAAAGCACATCCAAGTCCGCCATCAAAGGAGTCGATGAAAGCACCAATTGATACGTTCTTCCTGCAAAATGACCGGTTAGCACAAGGGCACTCTTCGAGCGAGTGTCAGCTCCAATATCTCCAGAACGAAGAAGGGAGAAAACAGAGAAAAGGTTGAGCAGAAAAAGGAAGAATAAGGAAAAGAGAGAAAGTTCAGATCTAAAATCTCATAGCCTCCATCATGCAGACCTCTCCCGAGAGTTTTATGCCTTCTCTTGGGAAAATCAAAACCAAAGCGACACAACCGTCTAACAGAATTGGTTACAACCAGAAATAGTAAATTGCAGGAAAAAAATAAAAAAATAAAAAAACAAACCAAAAGATAAAACCGGAGCTTCACGTCCCTTTCCTTACACGACGTAGTCGTTCATCCAAGTTGGTGGTTTTCTGGGCCTGCGTGGGCCTGAGTTGGACTGGGCCTTGGAATGCTTGGTGACTAGCTGAGTGGCAGCATTGGGCTCTTCCGTGGGAGGTACTTTAGGTGTATTGGGCTCTTCCACAACGGATGCTTCAGTTGTCTGTACATGTTGCTGTAAAGGGATGGCCACGAATGTATCATTCATTGTTAGATTTAGATCCTTGCTATCCCTCTGCATTTTTTTTCTTGTTGATATTTTGGATATTTGTTGTTTTGCTTGGGGTGGATTGTTGCTTGTTGAGATATAACCTTGAATTCATGTTTGTCATCATCCATCTTAATATGCTCTGTTTCTATTGTGATTGCGGAATGCTCGAGAAACCCCTCCAATATTTACACTTGATGTTGTTTTTCTCACCTAATGAGAAGATTCACTGATGATTCATGATGTGAAGCTTCCTTTGAGAACCTTACTATTTGTTTTCTGCTGTGCTCTGTTCCATGTTTTTTTCTTCTTTGTTTTAGCTACTCTTTGTCCTTGGACCGTGTTCAATGCATAGATGGTGGGAGAGGAGCAACTCTTGGTTTGAGGAAAGCTTCCTAGAAAAACGGGCAGAGAAAACTTTTCGGGGATGGTCCGAAATAGAGAAGAAAGAAGAAATGAGTTTTTCTGGCGCTTAAGAGGATTCCGAAAATTTTTCGAAGTTGGTTGGTGCTAGTGCTGACTGGTGCTGGCTGGTGTTGGCTGGTGTTGGCTGCTGGCTGCCGCCGCGGGGAGGTGGTGATCGTGCTGAAGCCAGGCGGGAAGGGAAGCTAGGAAGAAGATGAAGATTTGGTTTGGGCTTGAGATAAGGCACTAGGCCCAATTTTGTGTTGGTTTTGGCTTTGGGCTTGGGTTTGAATTCGGAGCCCAGACCCAAGCCTATGCTGAAGATGAAGCCCAAAGCCCCATTATTATTATTATTATTATTATGCTAGTTTGGGCTTGGGTTTGGGCTTATGGACTTGGGTTTATGATATTATCACTATTATCATTATTATTATTATTACTATTATTATTATTATTACCATAGACATTATTATTATTAATTCAATTTTCCAAATCTTATTATTATTATTGTTATTATTGTTATTGTGATTGTCATTATTGTCATTGAAAATCTATATTCTCGCAGTTTAATCTCCTAAAGTTCATCTCTTATTATTATTATTTCAAACTCTCAAAATCTTATTATTATTATTATTATTAATTCAAACTTTCAAAATCTTATTATTATTATTATTATTATTATTATTATTATTATTATTATTATTATTTCAAACTCTCAAAATCTTATTATTATTATTATTATTAATTCAAATTTTCAAAATCTTATTGTTATTATTATTAATTCAAACTTTCAAAACCTTATTATTATTATTATCATTAATTAGAACTCTCGAAATCTTATTATTATTATTATTATTATTATTAATTCAAACTTTCAAAATCTTATCATTATTATTATTAATTCAAACTTTCGAAATCTTATTATTATTATTATTATTAATTCATACTTTCAAAACCTTATTATTATTATTATTACTATTAATTCAAATTTTCGAAATCTTATTGTTATTATTATTATTATTATTATCATTAATTTAAACTTTCAAAATCTTATTATTACTATTATTACAAATTCAACTTTCAAAAGTCTATGGTCTCGCAGTTCAATTTCATAAAGTTCGTTTCTCATTTTCTTTAACAAATTTCAATTTAATTACCGGAGCTCTAATATTTTAAATTTAATTCCAAATACTCAAATTTTCAAATAAGCTCCAAAGAATCCAATTTTCACTCAAACAGTTTTAATTCTACTTCGGCTCTCAAATAAACCTTTTGTTTTTCTTGGTTCTACATAAGCATGAATGGAATTTGTGAGACTAATTCGTGCAAGATAGATCGAGCTTTGGTGGGAGCCCGACACATATGATTTTATGATCGATTGATTGATTGACTGATTTAATTGTCATGCGTGATTGATTTGTTCTGCTTTGTGATATGTATATATTCATCCCATATAGATTTACTAACCCCCCTCTTGATAGCGCATATTGGTTCGCCACCTAGGTATGTATTTTCTCGCATCATGGTCACTCCTTGTGCTTGTTTTAATTCTCATACGTGCATGATCGATTCGAGTATTCATTGTTTTTCTCATCAATTGTCACATCAGCTTCATTTTATTAGTAGAGACCCGACTTTAGGGACTTAGAGGGGTGCTATGGTCTTTACCGTACCTTCCCGATAAGTAACCTGACCCCCGAGCCCGATCCGGTTTTTCGTAAGATCACCTTTTCCAAAATAAGGAGTCGCACTTAGGGTTTTCTTTCTTATTTTGTTTACCCTTTTAAAAATAAAACAAAAATAAGTGGCGACTCCAAGTCATTTTCAAATAATCAATAAAAAATCAATTTTTCAAATAAAAATCGAGCTCACCATCGAGTGGAAAACGCATGAACCAAAATGCGGGGTCCACACATGGATACAAAGATTAAAAGAATAAAACAATATTCACAAAAATGATGACAAAATAAAACTACAATAATGTTCAAAACAAATGACAATAAAATTATACAAATTGATTTATTGAACTAATTAGAAAAAATGATATTTGAAAGAATTAGTTTTCCAAAAATTTCAAATTTATTAAGAACAATTTTGAATTAGTGATTTCAATTTATTTATTTACAAAAAAAAATTAATTTATTTTCGATTAATGATTTGACTCGATTTTATTTGTATTTAATTTTCAAAAAAAGTTATTTACACTTATTGTATCAAAAAAATTTATAACAAAATTTAAATTTGGTAACAAAATTAATTTTACTTACTTTTATCATAAAGGAATGAATTTTCACATTTTTATTTATAAAAGTATTTTGATTCATTTTCATTTAAAAAAAATGATTTATACAAATTATTAAAAAAAAAACACACAACTTTATTTGCAAAAGAATTTTTAATTAAAAATGAATTTTTGGGACAACTTTATTTACAAAACAATTTTTAGACAATTTTTATTAAATAAAGAAATTTTTGGATAATTATTATAAAAAACAATTTTTCAAATTCTATTAAATTTTTTTTTTTGGATTTTTCTAAAAGCATTTTTCTAAATTTTTTAACAAAAAAAACTTTCATTTATTAAGAAGAATATTTTAAAATTTTTATTTTACTAGATTATTCCTCTTATTTAACCAGAATTTTTTATTTGTTCAATATTCAATTCCGTGCACACTTAATAAATATATATAAACGAACTAATAAAAATAAAACCAAATATTTACTACATTGTTCCTCTTATTTAACCAAAATTTTTTATTTATTCAATATTCAATATTCAATTCTGTGCACACTTAATAAATATATATAAACGAACTAATAAAAATAAAACCAAATAAAAGTGAAAAATAACAAATGTAATCAAATAAACTTACAATAAGTTCAATGTTTTTCTACAACTTTTCGAGTCTCACTTTCTTCCAGGAAATCTTATACTCCACACGATCATAAATTCGTACTCAGTCAACAAAATTGTAAAATGGGTTTATGCAAAAACAAAAATAGTTCAAATATAAATATATAGGAATATACAAAATTCAAAACAAATATTCAAACTCAAATTCAAACTTCAAATTAGTTCAACAAATTAATTAATCAAAATGAGCTTAAATTAATAAATATAACCCAACAGAAATATTCATATCCCAATAGCCTTATTCCAAAATTTTCAAGCTAAAATACAAGCATAATTAGTCACACCCAAAATATTACAACACAAAATAAATTCAATTCCACTTAAATTTAATATCCCATTATCCAACCATAATTTAATAAACAAACTCAAATTCAAAACCAAAATTAAACCCAATTTATGCTAACCGAATTCACGATCAAAACCAAATCCAATTCAACCAATTCAATAAACAAATAACTAAATAAAATAAAATTACCTTTCGTTTGAAACCGTGCAATGGGTTTGGGTGTTGTGGGTTGTAGGGTAGAGAGAAACAAAGAAAAATGGAGAAAAGAGAGAGAGAGAGAGAGAGAGAGAGAGAAATGGTGGAGCGGTAGAAATGGGTTTTGGGTGGGGAAAATAGAAAAAGGAAGAGGAATGAAGAAGAAGAGGGGAACCAGATATTGGAAGGGGGGAAAGGGTGTCGTATGGGTGGATGGGTGGGGAAAATAGAAAAAGGAAGAGGAATGAAAAAATGGAAGAAAGAAAATGGGGGCGGTCGGTGTGTGCGTGTTGGGAGTTGTGGAGTGTGTGTGTTTGGGGAGAAGAAAAATGGAGAAAAGATTGGAAAAAAAAAAAAAAAAAAGAGGAGCTGGAGTCGGTGGTCTGAGAAGTGGGGGAGGAGAGAGAATGGGGAAGTGGGTGGAGTGGTATATCGAGATTTGAAAAATCTGTGGCATTTTCTTGTATTTTTGTGGCATTCATGATCAAGATGGATCTAAACCATTCAAGTGCCGTGTGCACAACTCCACCCAAATACCGGCCATTGAAGGCAACATCTTCCTCCACTTGACGGGAGAAGTCATAAACATCTAGGAAAAAAAAATCAATGATGTCAATTCATTTTCATACATTTCATTTTTCATTGACTCTCATGCCTTCATACTCAAATCTTATTACTCGGTCTTTAACTCATATATTATCCATCTAATTCATATATGATCGTATTATTTCATACATTAATTTAATTTTATATATTTATAATTTCGTTTAACAATTCAAATTTCATCGTAAATGTCACGGGTATAAATTCAAATTTTCATTATTATAAAGTTTTCATTTAAATTTTTTTCAGGTGTCCTTTCTTCGGAAGGGCAAGATCCTACTCCTACCCCAACCCAAAGAAGGTGGCAAATTTACACCTCAACTTTCTTTGAATCTTCTTCTCAACTATATCCTTTAAAAGAGTGGAACGTTTGTGTTCCTTATGAAAGGGGCTTGTTCCGTGGCAGTACTAAGCCTCTCAGGAGTCTTTTCTGATTTGGACGGACCAACCTTCACAGAAATTAAATGGTTGGGAGTTGGGAGTTGGGAATTGGGATGGACCTATTCTAAAGTCCAAGTCTCCAGGAGACTAGGACTTGGGTTGGGACTTCAGATTTTTATTTTTGAAGTGTTGGAGACTTTTAGCATGTAGGGTGGTTTGTTGGAGGTAGTTAATTTTTTCTTTTTCCTCTTCCATCTTTAGTAGGGAGAAGAAATATGTGTAGAAGGATGTCATTGAATTTATATTTGATAATTATGTTTTAAAATGAATTTTTTTCAATTTATAAGTATATATATTTTAAAATTTTAATTAAATAGCAATTTACTTTCAATAGGGGCGGAGCCAATACTGGCTCCGGGCGCACTGCCTCCCCTCAAATTTTATAAATAAAAAATTTCCTTTGCTAATATAGGAATTTTAGAAAGTTAAAAAAAAATAAATAGAAAAGCAAGTTTGCCCCTTCTAAAAAACTAATTTTATACTTGAAAAAAGAAAATAAATGGAATAAAAAAAATAGAGAATCATCAATATTAAATAGATTTTATAAAATATTTGTTTGTTTGTATTTTTAAATTTATTTAATGTTAATAAAATTAAATTTATTTAAATCCTAATATATACAAAATAAATGGAACAAAATGAATTTTTATAATTTTATATTTGATATTATATATATATATATATATATATATATATATATATATATATATATATATATATATATATATATATATATATATATATATATATTTTTGGTTATAGGCTATATTTTGTTTAATTTTGAAATTTTTTTAATGTTTATAGTCTATTTGATTGTCAGTTTTCTATTTTCAAATATAAAAAGTTGTTTTATCATTATTATTTGAAAACAATTTTTAAAAATAAAGTGAAATAGAAAACAATTTTTAGAAAATAAGTAGAATTTGTTTTTATCAGTTTTTAAAAACTAAAGGAAAATATGAGTCTATTTGACCATGTTTTCTGTAATTTGTTTTTAATAATTGTTTTTCATTCTTTTAACTTAAAAGTGGTTTTTAAAAATAAATTTTAGAAAACATAATCAGTCAGACTTTTAGGTTTAATCAAGTAGTTATTAATTCATAAATATGTACACAATTATTCAAATATATGTTACTTCATTGTTGATGAAATTTAATTTTGTTTCAATATTTGATATTTTATTAAACATATATTTTTATTGTTAGGTTATTTTTAGTTTAATTTAAAGATTTTTATACATGTTTAGATTTTAGGTTAAATAAAACATTTATTAATTTAGAGTTGATTACCTAAATTTTAATAATGACATTATAATTACATTATAGATAACTTTTAAATAAAAAATTTATCATTTTAAAAAATCCAAAAAAAAGTATTAGTTAAATTATTAATTTTTTCCAAAATTTCTCTAGCAAAATATTTCTAAAAATTTTGGTCAAATTTCTTACTAACTTAAAAAAAAAAAAAATTCACAAACACTATTTGAATTTTTTTGATAAACTTTTAATAAAATCTAAGACTCTTTTTTCAATGTTTTTAGTATTTTTGTTATTTAATTTTTCATATTATAAATTCCTCTTTTCTTTTATTGAATCATACCGATGTTACCATTTTTAAAATATGAAAATTTATTTATAATTATTATAATATTCAAATTTTTTATTCCCCTCACACCAAAATTTCTGGCTCTACAACTACTTTCAATATATCATATGATGAAAAATATAGGCAATGTTTGAGAATTGTTTTCAAGAATAGTTTTTTAGTTTGTATATATATATATATATATATGTGTGTGTGTGTAAATGTAAATAGTTCCCAAAATAAATTTTTGAGAAAAAATGGAAATTATATTTGCATCCACCAAATTGATATTTGTATCTATTCTATTTACACATCAACTTATGATTTTAAACATTTTGCAAAATAGGCTCACAAATTCCTTCATGCCCTCATACAAAAAAGGGTATAGGTACATAGCTAAATCATCTCAAAAAAACAATTCTATGGTAACCCTATTAAAGTGAGTGATGAACTAATTGTAAGGAGAATTCTTAGATGTTGATATTGTTGTCAACAATATTGACACAATTATGTTTATGTCTAGGATGTAATGGAATTTGTCGTTTAAATGTTTTTATATTATGCTCATAATAACCACATTTATCACAACATTATGTGCGTTTAACCTTTTCATCTGAACAAATTCTTTCATTTTTTTATCTTCTTACTAATTGCTGGCTTTTAGGTGGTAATACAACTCTATAACAAATGTATTTAGGAATTACCCAATCTTTGTTATTTCTAGTAGAATATATAGATTTTGAATATGAAGATATAAGTGAGTTCATATAGTATTGAGAGCACATAATATAACACGACTTCTTTCCGTATCTACATGTAGCAATCATATGTGTACATGAAATATGGTCAAGATCAAACATCCTACATGTGCATTAACGGGTCTACAAATTAACTTGATCACTTATCCCAATATATTTGACATTGAACTCCCAAAAGTTGATAGAGTCAACATCATAACTTGATAATTTATTAAACCTTAAGTACAACTTGAGGTTAACCCATGTGGTAAAGCTTAATTTTCATTGACAATGTTTGTTGTTGGCGTTTTAAAAACCATCTTTGAAGTAAGTTTCTCAACTCTTCGACCATTCTCATAACTGAAAGATCTCTTGCATCTTTTAATGCAACATTCATGCACTCAACAATCTTGTAGTTATGATATTATATTTGTTTCCATTATTATGTGACCGAGCCTATTGCTTAATTCCTACATCCGCTAAATAAATGGTTGCTCTAATTTTCCATGCATGTGATTTATTACTTATTATTATTTGACCTTGTCATATGGATAAAACTTTTCAACTTCTTTTGAATTAACTTTTCACTTTTTCACATTTTAAAACTTATTTTTTAATAACTAACAATGAATATTTTTTTTTACCAACAATGGTGAAATAAGGTTTTAAATTTCTAGGAAACAAAAAGAAATAAAATGATAATATAAAAAAAAAAAAGTTGGTTGCTTACATTTTTAACATCTTTCGTGACTAAAAATAAAGAGCAGATGAAACAATAGTGAGAATTTAGGCTTTTTCTTAGTTGGGACACAAAAAGAAGGAGCAAATAGATGATCAAATAAAAAAATAAAAAGCTAATCTACTATAAAACGGAGGGAAAGAGAAAATTATGTTGAAGGGAAAAAAAAAGGGTATTTTTTGTCCTAATTGGATAATTTTTTCTACTTTTTGAGGGATAAATTATTCTTTTAAATATGAGAGTTATTTTAATCCCTTTTAACCAAATAACCCAAATTTAAAACGGTTAGAAAAGGTATTGAGAAGTTGTTTTGAAAGCTTAAAGCTGTGTCAAAAATGGTCAATGGGCTTGTACCTCCAACTTTTCCACCTTAGAAAAGCCTTAGGATTCAGAGAACCTTATCTATGAATTAGGTGAAAAGGAATGCCTTTCCCCTCTAACCATTATTAAAGCTAGCGAAGCATAAGAAGAGTCCACGTTTTTCCCCCACAAGAAAGCTAAAAGTTAGCTCAAAAGCCTCATAAGTCTCCTAGGAAAACTTATTATCTATGAATGGCAGCATTTTTAAAAATAGTTTTTTTCAGCTTATTATCTATGAATGGAGGCTTAATGCAAAACTTTTCAAGAGTATTTTGTTATATTTTCAATTGATTCTCATAATACTTAACAAAAAAAAGCCTTAAAACATATCATATTTGTTCTTAAAAAATAACCATTTTTCAAAAAATTATTCTTAGTAAAAAGTTTGTCAAACACTTTTTTAAAATTGGAGTTAGGTTTTCTATTTTGACAAAAAAAATTATTTTCAAAAACTGTTTCCAACCACTAATTTAATTTAAAAACTTTAATTGTTAAATGATATACCAACTACATATATTGAAACCGTGCAATGGGTTTGGGTGTTGTGGGTTGTAGGGTAGAGAGAAACAAAGAAAAATGGAGAACAAAAAAAAAAGAGAGAGAAATGGTGGAGCGGTAGAAATGGATTTTGGTGGGGAAAATAGAAAAAGGAAGAGGAATGAAGAAGAAGAGGGGAACCAGATATTGGAAGGGGGGAAAGGGTGTCTTATGGGATGGGTGGGGAAAATAGAAAAAGGAAGAGGAATGAAAAAATGGAAGAAAGAAAATGGGGGCGGTCGGTGTGTGCGTGTTGGGAGTTGTGGAGTGTGTGTGTTTGGGGAGAAGAAAAATGGAGAAAAGATTGGAAAAAAAAAAAAAAAAAAAAAGAGGAGCTGGAGTCGGTGGTCTGAGAAGTGGGGGAGGAGAGAGAATGGGGAAGTGGGTGGAGTGGTATATCGAGATTTGAAAAATCTGTGGCATTTTCTTGTATTTTTGTGGCATTCATGATCAAGATGGATCTAAACCATTCAAGTGCCGTGTGCACAACTCCACCCAAATACCGGCCATTGAAGGCAACATCTTCCTCCACTTGACGGGAGAAGTCATAAACATCTAGGAAAAAAAAATCAATGATGTCAATTCATTTTCATACATTTCATTTTTCATCGACTCTCATGGCTTCATACTCAAATCTTATATATTATCCATCTAGTATTATTTCATACATTAATTTAATTTTATATATTTATAATTTCGTTTAACAATTCAATTTTTTCCTAAATGTCACGGGTATAAATTCAAATTTTCATTATTATAAAGTTTTCATTTAAATTTTTTTCAGGTGTCCTTTCTTCAGAAGGGCAAGATCCTACTCCTACCCCAACCCAAAGAAGGTGGCAAATTTACACCTCAACTCTCTTTGAATCTTCTTCTCAACTATATCCTTTTAAAGAGTGGAACGTTTGTGTTCCTTATTAAAGGGGCTTGTTCCGTGGCAGTCACCTAAGCCTCTCAGGAGTCTTTTCTGATTTGGACGGACCAACCTTCACAGAAATTAAATGGTTGGGAGTTGGGAATTGGGATGGACCTATTCTAAAGTCCAAGTCTCCAGGAGACTAGGACTTGGGTTGGGACTTCAGATTTTTATTTTTGAAGTGTTGGAGACTTTTAGCATGTAGGGTGGTTTGTTGGAGGTAGTTAATTTTTTCTTTTTCCTCTTCCATCTTTAGTAGGGAGAAGAAATATGTGTAGAAGGATGTCATTGAATTTATATTTGATAATTATGTTTTAAAATGCCTTTTTTCAATTTATAAGTATATATATTTTAAAATTTTAATTAAATAGCAATTTACTTTCAATAGGGGCGGAGCCAATACTGGCTCCGGGCGCACTGCCTCCCCTCAAATTTTATAAATAAAAAATTTCCTTTGCTAATATAGGAATTTTAGAAAGTTAAAAAAAAATAAAAATAGAAAAGCAAGTTTGCCCCTTCTAAAAAACTAATTTTATACTTGAAAAAAGAAAATAAATGGAATAAAAAAAATTAGAGAATCATCAATATTAAATAGATTTTATAAAATATTTGTTTGTTTGTATTTTTAATTTTATTTAATGTTAATAAAATTAAATTTATTTAAATCCTAATATATACAAAATAAATGGAACAAACTATATATATATGGTTATAGGCTATATTTTGTTTAATTTTGAAATTTTTTTAATGTTTATAGTCTATTTGATTGTCAGTTTTTTGTTTTCAAATATAAAAAGTTGTTTTTAAAAATTTCTAACATTGTTTTATCATTATTATTTGAAAAAAATTTTTAAAAACAAAATGAAATAGAAAAAAAATTTTAGAAAATAAATAGGATTTGTTTTCATCAATTTTTAAAAACTAAAGGAAAATATGAGTCTATTTGACCATGTTTTCTGTAATTTGTTTTTAATAATTGTTTTTCATTCTTTTAACTTAAAAGTGGTTTTTAAAAATAAATTTTAAAAAACATGATCAGTCAGACTTTTAGGTTTAATCAAGTAGTTGTTAATTCATGAATATGTACACAATTATTCAAATATATGTTACTTCATTGTTGATGAAATTTAATTTTGTTTCAATATTTGATATTTTATTAAACATATATTTTTATTGATAGGTTATTTTTAGTTTAATTTAAAGATTTTTATACATGTTTAGATTTTTAGGTTAAATAAAACATTTATTAATTTAGAGTTGATTACCTAAATTTTAATAATGACATTATAATTACATTATAGATAACTTTTAAATAAAAAATTTATCATTTTAAAAAATCCAAAAAGAAAGTATTAGTTAAATTATTAATTTTTTCCAAAATTTCTCTAGCAAAATATTTCTAAAAATTTTGGTCAAATTTCTTACTAACTTTAAAAAAAAAAAATTCACAAACACTATTTGAATTTTTTTGATAAACTTTTAATAAAATCTAAGACTCTTTTTTCAATGTTTTTAGTATTTTTGTTATTTAATTTTTCATATTATAAATTCCTCTTTTCTTTTATTGAATCATACCAATGTTACCATTTTTAAAATATGAAAATTTATTTATAATTATTATAATATTCAAATTTTTTATTCCCCTCACACCAAAATTTCTGGCTCTACAACTACTTTCAATATATCATATGATGAAAAATATAGGCAATGTTTGAGAAGAATAGTTTTTTAGTTTATCTATATATATATATATATATATATATATGTGTGTGTGTGTGTGTGTGTGTAAATGTAAATAGTTCCCAAAATAAATTTTTGAGAAAAAATGGAAATTATATTTGCATCCACCAAATTGATCTTTATATCCATTCTATTTACACATCAACTTATAATTTTAAACATTTTGCAAAATAGACTCACAAATTCCTTCATGCCCTCATACAAAAAAAGGTATAGGTACATAACTAAATCATCTCAAAAAAACAATTCTATGGTAACACTATTAAAGTGAGTGATGAACTAATTGTAAAGAGAATTCTTAGATGTTGATATTGTTGTCAACAATATTGACACAATTATGTTTATGTCTAGGATGTAATGAAATTGGTCGTTTGAATGTTTTTCTATTATGCTCATAATCATCACATTTATCACTACATTATGTGCGTTTAACCTTTTCATCCGAACAAATTCTTTCATTTTTTTATCTTCTTACTAGTTGCTGACTTTTAGGTGATAATACAACTCTATAAAAAAATGTATTTTTAGGAATTACCCAATCTTTGTTATTTCTAGTAGAATATATAGATTTTGAATATGAAGATATAAGTGAGTTCATATAGTATTGAGAGCACATAATATAGCACGACTTGTTTCCGTACCTACATGTAGCAATCGTATGTGTACATGAAATATGGTCAAGATCAAACATCCTACATGTGCATTAACGGGTCTGCAAATTAACTTTATCACTTATCCCAACATATTTGATATTGAACTCCCAAAAGTTGATAGAGTCAACATCATAACTTGATAATTTATTAAACCTTAAGTACAACTTCAAGTTAACCCATGTGGTAAAGCTTAATTTTCATTAACAATGCTTGTTGTTGGCGATTTGAAAACCATCTCTGAAGTAAGTTTCTCAACTCTTTGACCATTCTTATAACTGAAAGATCTCTTACATCTTTTAATACAACATTCATGCACTCAACAATTTTGTAGTTATGATATTTAAGAAAACAAAGGTTATGTTTAGTTAAGAAAAACACCCAAAAGGAGGGGAGGGGAGGGGAGGGGGGGGGGGGGGGTGAATTGGGTTTTTAAAATCTTTTCAATCACAACAAAATTAAACAAAAGATAAGCAAAGTAAAGAGATAGAGTTGAGAGAATTCAATCTCGGGTTTATAGTGGTTCGAAAATTCCTTGCCTACATCCACTCTCCTCAACCTCCTAACCGAGTGAGGGTTCCACTAACTTGAAGCTTCAACTAAGCTTCCAATCTTCTTACACTTGGATTCCGGCTCCAATGGGCTCTTACACAACCTCTTCAAGATTCAACCCTCTTGAAGGCTTTAACACTCGGATTGTTATAAGATATAATCACTCAACCTAGCTTAAAGATGACTCAAATACAAGACAAGGCTAGGATGATAAACAAGAGTGCACTAAAGGATATGTAAGTGGTGATTTAATGCACAATGAAGGAAATAATAGCTTTTTGATCAAGAACAGGTAGGTAGGCTTTGAATGCAATTGTTCTCTTGTCAATAAATGAAGTGGAACTCTCAATTTATAGGTTTCTAAGCTCGAGAGTCAAAATCAGCAAAAGGCAACCTCGTCCGATCGAGATAGGGGTCGACCGGTTCACTAGTCGTTGGAGCATTTAATTCATGACAGGTTACCATTGCCTCAATCAGACCTCGACCGGTAAATGAATCACCTCGACCGGGAAGAAAAGGCTACTGGGAGAAAGAGAAGGTTTTTTAACCTTCCTCGACCGGTCCTCGATCGGACGACCTCAACCGGTCGACCGGTTGATCCTTTTTAGCCCCGAAAAACCTATTTTTTGATTCATTTCTTTTCTAACACTTAGACAAGGTCTTTAGGTAAATTATTAAGCCAATTTTGAAACATTTAGCCTAAGGTAAATTAGTTAAAAACTCGGGTTTTAATGAAATCAACATTTTAAATAATAAACCGAGTTTTCTAAGATGCATGAAAACATATGAAAATCCTAAGTGCACTCATGCATTCATCTTACATTAGTTTCCTATGATCTCAAGTCTTCCAAGCATCTTGATCTTGTATCCATTTGGTCATTTGATGAATTTTCGAGTTTATACTTGTGATTCTTAAATATTAAACCAATTAGTTACTTAACCATAGTTTGTTATCATCAAAACCCGATTAAGAGAACCTTTGGGCTAACAATATTATATCTTTTGCCATTATTATGTAACCGAGCCTATTGCTTAATTCCTACATCCGCTAAATAAATCGATTTCTCTAATTTTCCATGCATGTGATTTATTACTTATTATTATTTGACCTTGTCATATGGATAAAACTTTTCAACTTCTTTTGAATTAACTTTTCACTTTTTCACATTTTAAAACTTATTTTTTCATAACTAACAATGAATTTTTTTTTACCAACAATGGTGACTAAAAAGAAATAAAATGATAATATAAAAAAAATATTGGCTGCTTACATTTTTAACATCTTTCGTGACTAAAAATAAAGAGTAGATGAAATAATAGTGAAAATTTAGGCTTTTTCTTCTGGACACAAAAAAAAAAAAGAGCAAATAGATGATCAAATAAAAAAATAAAAAGCTAATCTACTATAAAATGGAGGTAACGAGAAAATGATGTTGAAGGGAAAAAAATTGGGTATTTTTGTCCTAATTGGATAATTTTTTCTACTTTTTGAGGGATAAATTATTTTTTTAAATATGAGAGTTATTTTAATCCCTTTTAACCAAATAACCCAAATTTTAAACGGTTAGAAAAGGTATTGAGAAGTTGTTTTGAAAGCTTAAAGCTGTGTCAAAAATGGTCAATGGGCTTGTACCTCCAACTTTTCCACCTTAGAAAGCCTTAGGATTCAGAGAACCTTATCTATGAATTAGGTGAAAAGGAATGCCTCTCCCCTCTAACCATTATTAAAGCTAGCGAAGCATAAGAAGAGTCCACGTTTTTCCCCCACAAGAAAGCTAAAAGTTAGCTCAAAAGCCTCATAAGTCTCCTAGGAAAACTTATTATCTATGAATGACAGCATTTTTAAAAATAGTTTTTTTCAGCTTATTATCTATGAATGGAGGCTTAATGCAAAACTTTTCAAGAGTATTTTGTTATATTTTCAATTGATTCTCATAACACTTAACAAAAAAAAGCCTAAAAACATATCATATTTGTTCTTAAAAAAGAACCATTTTTCAAAAAATTATTCTTAGTAAAAAGTTTGTCAAACACTTTTTTAAAATTGGAGTTAGGTTTTCTATTTTGACAAAAAAAATTATTTTCAAAAACTGTTTCCAACCACTAATTTAATTTAAAAACTTTAATTGTTAAATGATATACCAACTACATATATTAAGTTGATTTTTTGCTAAAAACCCTAACACCAAACTTATCAGGCAACCGCTATTTTCTGAACTAATTTAATTTAAAAGCTTAAATTGTTAGATAATTAGCCATATGTATCAAGCCTACCCATGCTAAAAGCCCTAACAACATCAAACTCAAAACTTGATGCCAGAGGTCTTCATACTTCAACTTCAGCCTGATTACTCAACATACAGAGGCCACCATCCTCACAAAGAAAATGAAACTAAGCAGAACAACAAGCATACAATTAATCTACCGCCCAGATGCTAAGGATCCAACAGACATCACTCCATAGGATGATGGGTGTGAGTCAGTTTTGGAGTCCAATGAGCCCACAAAGAAACCTAAACTTGAAGCATCAACCTCGGGGAGTGGGTCGAAGCCACTGAGATATCTTGTAACCTGCTGCATATTAGGCCTAGCCTGTGGCTCTGGGTGAGAACAGAGGAGGCCAACCTTCAAAACCAATTCAATCTCCTCCTTCACATATGAATTCCCAAGCTTTGGATCTGCAGCTTCAAGTATATGACCCCTCTGATGACACTGTGTCACCCAATCTTGTAGAATCATCTGTTTCCCGGACGAGGCATTGGGGTCTAGAGGCCTCCTCCCACATGCCACTTCTAGTAGTACTGCCCCAAAGGCGAATACATCGGAGCTTGCGGTGGCCTTTCCAGTGAGGGAGAGCTCCGGTGCTATGTACCCCACTGTGCCCACCACATGGGTGGTGCTGGGGTTCTTCCCATGCTCATATAGTTTGGCCAGGCCGAAGTCTCCTAGCCGGGCATTCATATTTGAGTCAAGCAGGACATTGTTGGCCTTCACATCCCTATGGACAACTACCTGTTCCCATTCTTCATGTAAATATAGGAGGCCTGCAGCAATCTCCTTGAGGATCCTGAACCTCTGTCCCCAATCAAGGTTCTTGTCTTCTTGAAACAGGAAGGTGTCCAGGCTGCCATTGGACATATAATCATAAACAAGAAGGAGATCGCCTTTTCGCTTACACCAACCTTGGAGATGAACCAAGTGCCTGTGCCTCAGCTTGCCTAGGCTTGCAATCTCTGCAACAAACTCCTTCACTCCCTGCTTGGAATTGTGGGAAATTCTCTTTACAGCAACTTCTTCTCTAGTCTTTGGCAGCACCCCCTTGTAGACGGAACCGAACCCACCTTTGCCCAGAATCTGGCTCTCCTTGAAGCCCTTTGTGGCAATATAAAGGTCTTTGTATCTAAACCTATGGGGGAAGTCCAATTCCCAATCTTCCAGGACCTCAGCTAGCCTTGCCCTTCTTAGCATATACACAGAAATGGCGATTCCACACAGAAGCAACGCAAGGGTCACCATTGCTGACGCTGCTCCAATCTCAATCCCTCTTCTCCCAAGGCCTGGAGATGGGGTTCCATTTCTTGGGGGAGAAGGGATTTTAGAGAGATCAAGAGGGTCTGCTTCTGTACTACCCATCTTCAAACTCCACCCCAGAATGTAATGAGAGCTAGCAAGCTTCTCAGTGGCAGCTGAGAAGCCAACATACATGGACTCTTTAAAGATAGGGGATAAGTCCATGGCTAGAGACAAGAGGGGTTTGCTTGGTTTAGGAAGAGAAGCAGGGGAAATGGTGACATTGACGATTTTTTGAGCTCCATCATACTCGATCCAAGCTTGGATTGGATTCCCACTCTCCAAAACCACTTCATGAGAGGATTTGGAGGAGTGATCATAGTATGAAGCTGGCTTAGAAGCATTAGACCTAACAGTATTGATGTCTATACCAACATGGTTATCATCGATATCTCCATACATAACCAGGGATTGAACTGTATCAAACTCAACCGCAAACAAATGGTTGGAGAAGTTCCCCATGGTGACCTCATTAAAAAGACCAAAAAGATTACCAAGTCCACCATCTGAAAGGTTCTTGGTGGGAGAAACAGTGAAGACAAAACCATGCCCACCAGACCCACCAGCAAACCTGGGGACAATGGCAAAAACGAAGGTTGTGGCAAAGGAGGAAGCTGTGGTGGGGTGTTGGGAATCATGGCTGTTCTTGTTGAGAAAGTGAAATGGGGTGTTGTAGAAGGCATGGCCAGTGAGGTTGTGTGATGAGTTTGTAAGCCTGAGAGCCCCATTTGGCGTGATGAGGGAAGCCCCACCAAGGCTTAAGTTGGATGCAGAAGCTTTGAAGCCATTGAAGACGAAGCCATAATCAGACTGAGAGTAAGCTTGATTAAGGAGGAGCAGAGAGAAGAGGGGAAAGAGGAGAGTTTTTGCCATTTCAGATGGGTTTTTCTGAAGGGTAGAACCGTAGAAGACATATTTGTAGGCAAATGTGAGAGGCATACACGTCGTATTCAGTTTCCTGTGGAGTTGTGGACAAATGTCTATCTCTTCGTACCATATTCAAATCAGTAGACCCACTTCAATTTAATTTGCTTAGGTTGCTAGGGTTAAAGTGGCCGATTTACAAGGTAAAGCAAAATTTCTAGAAGAAAAAGATGTTCTTTGATTCAAAATTTTCAAATAACAGGCATTTGTGTTGATGGTGTGAAATTAGCCTTCAAGAATTTGTGCAGAGATGATGATCTGCATGCAGAATAATTTTGTGCAAGAGCAAAGATTTCACACCATCAATATTATGAATAGAATGTAATATAAATAGAATGTAATAAAATCTCATCTTATTTTAGAAAAAATATTATGAATACCTAACTGTGTGGTACCACACATTAGACATATAAAATAGAAATATTGTTGAAATAATAATTGGACAGGAAATTTTCAAATTTGGGAAAAACTAGGAATTATTATTTATTTAGGTTTTTTTTTATGTTAATTAAGAATTTTAGTCTAATATAAATAGAATGTAATAAAATATTATTTTTAACAAAAATATTATGAATACTAGATTATGTGTGGCACCACATTACTAGACATATAAAATAAAAATATTATTGAAATTATAATCCAACCTAAAATCAAATTAAAAAAACTTTAAAATTTTGAAAAAAAAATATTAAATTTATTTATTTATTTGGGTTTCTTATGTTAATTTGAAATTTTATTATAATATAAGTAATAAAATATTATGAATACCGAACCGTGATTCCAACAAATATATCTGCAATTTGTGAATGTGAAGGGACCGGTGAAATTAAGTGGAAGTGAGAAAGTAACCTTATTATCCGAACCTCTATTTCATGAATCCTAAGTGAACGCCTTTTATACTTTGCATGGGATGGCATATTCATTTGTCAAAATAGAATCATGATTATCCTCGAAAAAATTGAGTAGCGGCAACATTTGACACTAGCAATGGAAACATAATAATATCTTGCATGAAAATGGTATTATCAAATCAAAATCCATCCCACTGAAATTTAAATATCTGCTATTTAAAAAGAATAATAAATAAGACCATGATACAAAATAATAGAACTAAAGTGACATATAAGATATAGTAATGAGAATGAAATATAAAATAGTAAGACTTAATTAAACCCGTGACACTGCCTCATTTATCATGGTTTATCATGTTTTGCCAAAATATTTAACTTTTTCTATTCAGCTAAAAATAACCTATTGATATCATCCCATATAACTAAAGTGAATTTATTAATAACAAATTCATTTTAATTATGTTAGACGATGTCAATAAGTTACTTTTACCTTAATAAAAAAAACCAAATATTTATTTGACTTTTTCTATTCAACCAAAAAACAAATACCACCTTAATAACTCTCATCAATTATGCAAATTCTAAGTGGTTCTTATGGAGTTCACTTGTGAACGCAAAAGATTAGGGCATTGAGACCTCCAATTGACAATACTTACCCTCATAAATGATCCCTCATAGCGTTTTTCCTGATGCTGATGCTGATACTGTATTGTGAAGTGAGTTGTTTGCAAATTACAATAATTGATTTCTAATATGTGTCCCACCCACAAAGCAGAAAGCAATACCTGTTCTTGCTCTTAGTGTTTAGTTCAAATCTTTTCTTGAAAATTTAAATCCTTACAAAAAGGGATTCAAGCACCAGGATATCAAAATAAGCAACAGGAGAGGCTCCACTCATCTTATACAGGGTTGTTAAAAAGAGAGGAATAACACGAGTGATTTACTATTCAACATACATTATTATCCTATGAAAGTCATAAATGACAATGTATACAAAGTATGGACAATCAGAACTCCATAAATTCACTTCATCACCATGCTTTGCTGCTTAGAAATCAAAGGGCAGAGATAAATATTCTTTCACAGAAGTGAAATCATGTCAAATAGATTGAAAAGGTAACCATTATTAGTACTTGTTTACGATGCTCTGCATTTTTTTTCCATTCAAAACCTCAAGGTTGCTGCTCATCATCATGTATGATGAGAATAGAGATGGAAACTTCGCCTTCATTGCTCTTTTCCTTCCATCATCTAATCGTCGGCTTATGGAAAACAAATTCCCATTTCTCACTTCCCAATCAGCATCTTTAGGCCTATATTGTTATTGATGTCAAACGCCATTCCTCCATGGCATATATAGTTCGAAACCCATGCTTCCTTTGAGGTCACTTCTCCAAAGCAATCAATCACCTTCTCAAACTTTGCCCATTCACCCAAAATTAGATCAGAATAAAACAGATGGTTGCTTTCCCAACCACTTTTGCCCAGATAACCCTAAAAAAATTCCAAACAGAATAGGTAGTTCGCCCTTTTCCTAATCAAGGCATTCACTGACTTTAGATTTGGAAAACTTCACAAAAAGTGATCAGCATATATACTCATGCCACTCAATCCCAGAGAAAACGAACCATTCTTCCATTCCAAAATAATCTAACTGGTCTCTCCTGCACCCACAAGCTTTCTACAAGCCCTCATTCCCTCAGTCCCTCTAGCCAGATCAAAGACAATAATGCATGAAAATTCCAAAGGATGCAACCCCATTGGGGTAGATTTGAAACTGACCTTCAACGCAAACTTTCTAATCACTATAGCCTTATAAAAGTGTTCCCTCCTGCAAGAAAGCAAATGTAACCTTTGGTGGAAGAAACTGATCTTCATGGGTCTCCATTTTTCTTGTGGGTCCATTATGAAATGGGCATTTTGGTACAAGGGCAGTTGGCTTCAACATACACACAACTAAAAAAAAATTGAAATAAGACAATTTCTATAATTGCAGTTTAGAAAATATTTTGGCCTTTCACCATATTCATTTTCTGTGGCAATTGGCCTGTACCGAATAAATTTCACCCAATAATGAAATTTTAGAAATAAAAATTACAAGGGATTTGGAATTTTTTTTCCTTCTCCCTTCTTCTCTTGTCAAATACACTGCTAAACTAATAAAAAGAAAAGAAAAATAATTTTTTAGGTTTTTGGGGGTTATGATTTGGTGTATCAGAGGTGTACATACGAACAAGAAGGGCACCTGATCAGACCGTTCTCGTTGCACGCCGTGCAGATCCTGAAACCAGTCTTCTCACTATACACCTTACGGCTTCCATCGCAGTTCTCACAGAGCATGAACCTATACCCTCCGCACTCGTCGCATACGCCGGCAGCCACGGGGAACCCTCCGAGCAGCTTCTTCAGCTCGCCCGTCTCGTGCAACTGCCTGATCTCTTCCGCTCCGCCCACGTACCTGCCACCAATGAAAACCCTAGGCAAACTCAGCTTCTTCCTCCCCAAAATCCCCTTCAACTCGTCCAAAAACCCAGCGTCCATAGACAGATCTCGCTCATCGACCTTCACCCGAAACCCCCGCAAGATCGATCGCACGGTGCTGCAGTCCTCGAAGGTCTTGCGCACCACGCGTAGGCTCGTGAAGTAAACCACCACGCTCTGGTCGCCGCCGGTAAGAGACACACACGGCTGCGGCGGCGCAGGCTCCGGTTTCGGATTCGGTTCCGGGTTGGTTTGGGTTGAGGACCAGTTTCGCAGGACCGAGGTCACAACCCGAACCCGGTGGAAAATGGAGGGTCTCTTGAGATTGGAAGAACAGTGATTTTCCTCTTTACAGAGGCTTTGAATGTCTTTGAACGATGAACAAGTGAAGTTCTTATATGAAGCTGGTGCGGTTTGGACCCCACCCGACGAGCTCACCCACGATCGCCACATGAATGGAGAGCGAGGACAGAGAGAGAGAGACGGAGACAAAGAGAGATAGTCGCTGAGTATCGGATTTTATAGAAGAGAGGGGTGGGGGTGGGGGTGGGGGTGGGGGTGGGCGCGGGAGAGGAGAAGGTGGGCTGTTTGGTTACGGTTGTTAATGAAAGGGAGGTTGGGTTTTTCGAGCTGTGAAGGAAAGGTGTGACGCGTGAGATATGGAGTAAGGGAGTCAAGCTGTAATCCTCTGATTTTCTCTCGTATGTCTGCTTGGTTGGTGGGAAAATGGGTATTGTGGTATGTTTGTTATGTCGCTATGATTGTGATCTACACTGGGATCCACATTTGTTAGGAGAGATTGTCGTAATTAGGGGTGTATTTTTTTTTAGTAATGTTGAGTGGTTACGTTTTGTTAGCGAAACGGATTTGGTAATGTCATTACATATTGACATTATTATGAGGCGGCGCCCATATTATTAAAGTAAAAGCAAAGAATAATGGTTACAATTTTATTTTTTTTGAACTACTAATAAAAAAACCGTCTAAAAAGTAAAAACAGTTACTAACATATTTTCTTTGTTATATATTTATTTTTTCCTTTTTTGACTCATTTTTTGATGTCTATCTAACAACGGCACGTAAGAAAATTAATTAAGGAGGAGAAAAAGGGATTTTCCATGGAATTGAGAGGAGATGAGTTGGATGGAGGGCACGTGACATGAAGTGAGGAGTGGAATTAAAGGGGTACTTGAGATTGTGATCTGAAAAAGAAAGGGGGGCTTCAACTGCTAAGGATAATGCGGAGAGCAGCCTTTTAAGACGGGAGAGTGGAAGCATGTGGAGACACCTAAGGAATCATTATTCTATGAGAGATGCATGTGGATTGTGGAACAGTGAGTTGTGGAAGAGTGCGCAACAAGGGTGTCCTACACTCCTACCATATCTCCATTTATTTCCATTATGGTTGTAAGTGGGTGCAAGCGAGAATCGAATATCGATCGAAATTCAAACCAATACAGTTTAATCAAAATCCATAGATTATAATGGTGGATTTGATTTAAAAAAAAATTAAATTAATTTTTATGGGTTGAATTTTTAATTTAATTTTCTTAAAAATAGAGAGAAACTAATATTCTAAGAACCTATTTGGGAAATTACATTTGACATTTTTTTGGATAGAAAATATTTTTTTTTTAAACTTGTTTTAAAAGTAAAGTGATTATTAGGAAAGTATTTTAATTAATTTATTTATTTTAAGAAATAATTGTAGAAATATACATAACATTAAAAATAAAGTTTTATGAATAAAAATTATTTTTAAGATATATTTAAAAAGCATAAAAAAATCACTATTTCTAAACATATTTTTATTCTCAAAAACTATTTTTTGAGATTATTTTCAAATTAGTTCCCTAAGTCCTTAAGACTTCCATGGATATTCAATATTCAAGTTTGATACTCAACCCATCTATTTTTAATGAATATAATTAGATTTCTAGACAAAAATGATCAGGTTTGTTAGGATTCGAAGGGTTCAAATGAATCAAATCTCATCATATTCATTCTATTTTTGAATTCTTTTCGAAGGCCTTAAGGCTTGGGCCGGGTCAGCCCATGCCTAACCCTAGAAAGATGCGGGGCCAGGTCAAGCATCAGCCTAAACTTTTTTGGGTGAGCTTGGACCGAGTCACTGACAGACCTAACTTACACGCCTAGGCATAGCCCTATACTTTCAATGGAATTTCAACCTTTTGGGAGCATTGGGGTTGTGTAAAGTCTAATCACTAAACCAAGTCTTGTTAGATTTCCATTGATAAACATACTTATATTTGTTAACAACATTAATCAAGAAAAGCACCTCTAATATGAATGAGAGAAAGAGAAAGATTGCAGAGGATTGAGTTCCAAATTTCTCATTAGCCAGTAGCCCTTGGTATTCAAAATGATGGAGAGAACACAAATATCTGACCCTAATATTATAGTCCTAATTACATTAAAAAAAAAAAAGTGGGAACTCTAATAATCTTGAATAATTTTCATACCCTAAGAAGAGAGGAGCAGCCTCCTCATTCTTTTTTGTTTTTCTACTAATGTCCTAAGCTAATGCTATCTGGGCCAAAAACTTTCGTCTCTGGTGCAAAAAGGAGAGGCACTTAAAAGAAAACTATGAAGTTGAGGTTCTCATGCTCACCTTGATTACATCTTTGCTCCTCTTGAGATGAGAATGTCCCCGTAAGGCTCGTTTTGTTCAACTTTTATGAAACCACGAGTAGCAAGAACTGCACATAAAGCATCCAGTTATCATTGTTGCTAATCAGTTGGAAGTTGTTAGAAGAAGAGATCTTATTGTAAAGTTTGGAAAATGCTACTACGGTTAAACAAGTATATATGGGTGGATACCACAAGTCTGATAGAAGAGTTGAGCAGCTCTTGGTCTGTCCATTCCGGAAGCAAGCTGGTCCAGGGATTCTCTTTGGGGCGCTCCGGGTGTGTCAAAATGTGTCTTCAGATGCCTTTAAGAAGTAGCATTTAGTCGATTACTTAATTCAATTGAATGATATTTTTGAACTCAGGAATTCAACGTATCCCAAAAGAGAATATTACATTCGGATTGAATCCGTGATCTTTTCAATTGGGGGAGGGATGATTGGATTTTGAGTCTGTGTTGGCCCCGTTTCCACCAACAGTTCTGGAAAACAAAAGGCAATCGATCAAACACTGATAATGGACAAGCAAATTAAACTAGCCTGGTAAGAGGAAAGGATTGGAGTACTTACCATGCTCAGATAGTTTTGACAACTTGAAATTTGGATCAGTATGGTTAAATGGATGCTCCTCATCCACTGGTTCAAGGCTACTCCCACTGTGTCTAGACCAAGAATAAGGCCTTTTTTTGTTGATTCTGTAACAAGCACTGATGCATAATAAATTTTTTACTATATGAAGCATAAAATGTAACTGATTCACATGCCAAGAACTATGGGTTGTTTCTCAATCTCCAAAAGAAAATTTTCAATGCATTTTTTTTCTTCACTTTGAATAGATTTGATGATATATGTACTAACCTTCCTGAATTTACTTCCGAAGTATGAGATGGGGAACCATGTCCAGATGCTGAGCCAGGGAAGGATCTTACTTCATTTACAGTGGCTCCACCTGAAGCAAAAACTAAGTTATTGAAGGTTTTGATTGTTATCAAATGAAACCTCAAGGTTTCACTCCAGCATACCAGAATTCCCAGGTGTGAAGACAGCCTCAGTTGTCCTTGCATTATCGTTCATAAGCTTAGTTCTTAGTGAGGTCATGAGGATTTCAAATTGTGATTCATTGTTGTCATGATTCGTGCCTCTTTGCTTCTCTATGGAAACTCCCAGTGATGGGGAACCAACTCCACTAAGAAAATCTTCAAAAGGCTTCATATTCAAACAATTAATGAGACAGACTAATATGTTTTTTCCTTTAAGATGTTAAACTAAAAGGTTTAGCAGAGTAGCTTACAAATCCTGCAGGGCCTTGATGATGAACTCTGTGTGATGGTGATGATGATGAGGGTTCTGGTGGCTGAGGCGGGGTGTTCCTTCCTACACACAGCACAGAATGTATGGCTTCATCTAAATCCTATGCAAAACAGATAATCTCAAAAAACAGTGATTAATTCTCACCAGAAGGTGAATCATGGGGGAGTTGGATACTTCTCATCCATAGCTCTAGAAGAGGTGCTGGATATTGGATTTCTCCAGTTCCACTTGTTAATATTCCATCAATAAGCGTTGAAGGCGGCAGCTCCATAAGGTTGGCTATCTTTACTATAGGCATAAGGTTCTGCAGAATGTATTATGAAATAATAGAAAATTGTTTTCTTAAATACATAAATAAATATCTTACTTTTCTTACAATTTTTGAAACTTTTCCATGGTTCAAAGTAATATCCAGGTATTAAAAAACTTGGACTAGAATTAACATATAGAAAGGGATAAACTGAAACATACCTTTCTCCTTTTTCCTCTTCTTGCGACAATATTCGAAGGATCCTGAAGCCATGACTGGTATAGATTACCAGGAATGATGATTTGTTCATCATCCATGACAAAGGCTGCTGGCCTTCTGCCTCTCTTTCTTATTATCCCTTGTCTCGGTTGATCCTGCTCAGACTGTTATGCTCCATCCATATATTCTATGTTGGTTAGTGTAATTTTATACAGTTTCCCTCTGTTTTGTGCACATGAAGTTACAATAGTTACAGATGGTTGACTTGCTCTACCTGATTAACTTCCTTGTGCTCATCAGGTTGCTGATTAACCTGGTTTTCTGGATGCAGGTCTTGGATTTCATCAGCAGGATCACCTAGAGTATAGCATGTGTACTTAGTTCAATAATTTCGTATATTAACTCACATTTCTTTATAAGATACACTACGAAGTTGCACATGGCCAAACATCAATATTGGTTTTTGACACCATTTCTAGATTTGGAATTATTTTTCAATTTATTGATTAAAAATATACAAATGCTTTATCTCTTCTTATATTTTACTTCCAAATTTTTTTTCTTAGCAGCTAATAAAACCTAAGTGTTGGGCTTGTGGAAGACTGGGAGATACAATCTAAAACGTTCTTGCCATGATTTTCTTTCTCCAAGATATATTGATTTTTCTTTTCCTGAATTTTATTTCCATTGGATTATACGGTTTTAAGGCATCATCAATGATATTCAATACTCATGCTTTAGCAATTAAGTTGTACCTTAAGGGTTAGTACAAGGTACTCTTATACTTCACTTTTCAAGTTGAAAATGCCAGCTTAAGGGTAATCCCCGTATTCAGAATCTAAAATGCTTGTTTTTGCCTTCCTTTCCCTTTTGGTTCTGCAAGATCTAAATATTTAACTTTTCTCCAAAGGGGATATCCATACCTGTTGCTTTAGTCCAGTACACCTATATCCCCTTCTAGTTTTTAACTTTAACCAGTTAACATATTATCATGTCGTTGAGTCATTATCTATTCTAATGATACATATTCTAACTCTTAGGGTCCATTTAGGAATGAGAATAGGATTAAGAATGGAAGTGAATTATAATACTAAATGGAAAGAGATGAATCAAAATTTTGACAAGACTGGATTTTTGTTTCAACGAGAATGAATTTTTGAATGGGAAATGGAATGAGTTTCTCATTCTTTTTCCCTGTTCCAACATTCTTAACATGCCCTAGTGATCCAGGCTTTCCTAGATAACAAATCAATCTGGAGATATGTGCAGACAAACAATTCTTCAACTTTGCAGAGCTTGTAGGTGTTAAAAACATTTTTGTTGCTAACCTTTTTGATGCTCATTTTGATGGGATGGAGATGGTATAAGAGTACTTGGGATCTGTTCTGCTGGAGTGAAGTTCAACTGGATCTCCCCATCTTCCTCGAACCTACATACCCAACAATCCACAAACAGTAACATAGCTTAAGAAACCTAATCATCAAAATTCTGATTCTACCTCCAACAATAACTCAAGATGTGTAATAAACTTCTACTCAGAATCTACATAAATCTGAATATACAAGAAAAACTGTAGCAAACTTGAAAGTTGCATCATGGTTAAGATTACCTTTCATCACGATTATTGAGATTAGTATCAGCCTGATACGAATTAAAAGGTTCCCATAAAGTGATATTATCAGCGTCAGCTGAAAGAAACAGTAGCACATTACATGCTTATAATACTTCCAAAAGGAAGTTGGAAATTAAAAGAATGCACAAACTGAATCATGCAAACCTGTACTAATTCACAACTAGAGAGTAGGTAAAAAGTGAATAGAAAACCTTGATGGTTGTCTTGCAATACATCTTCTCCTCCTGTGTTCCCAGTAATGTAGGTTTCATCCACGTTGTCCAGACACTGTCAAAGTATAAAATTTAGCCACCAATAATCCTTCCAATTTTTCAACTGTGATCTCTACATTATATATGGTCATCATTCAAGATTGTAAGTATTTTCCTTTTTCCTCCCAAATTTGTGGTGTTGGGTTTTTTTTTTTTCTCTAATTCTTTGGTCATGGATACTCAAGGAGCATAAACTAAAACTTTTTGGCACAAAATATGGGTTTGATTCAGGTTTTCAGCGCAATGATAACATTTTAAAGCTGAGTTTGGGAATAATTGGTTAGAATTTTGGATTATGAACAATTTTTTAACTAAATAATGTAAGTTTTGTCAAATGCAATTGCTGCTAAACTTTAACTTCATCTAAACTTCTAAGGGAAGCCATGGATAGGCCTGTAGACAAGTCAGGCTGAGTCCCGAATCATCCGATCCTTGTGAAATTCCCAATTCAAGCTGGGCATCTAGTCCAAATTTTACAATGTTTGATTTAGGGCTTCAAATCTCTTAGATAATAAATTTGGAAGTATTCCTTTAGGGAATTTCGCGCGCAGTCTTAAGAGTCTGTTTTTTTCGCGGATTTCAATACTTGGAATGGTCTTATAGCCCAGAATTGGAGAGGCTTCGGCCCAAAATCTGGAGAAGGCCCAGACTGGGTTTGGGGCCGATTTGCCAATTTTACACTGCCATGGTGAATGAGGTACTCATTTCACACCAAGATGAGAACGATCCACGACCGTTCACACCCAAACAGATGGGATCCAACGGCAAGGTAGAGCCTATCCTCATATAACAATTTTTAACAAAAAAATGCCAGAGTGACTCAAATGCCCCTAACGGGCTTCATAAAATTAGAAGATGTGAAAAGATTCAGAGAGGCATTCTGGTCCATGCAAATATTACCACGCAAATGTAGGCGCCTTGTGGTTGAAGCCCCATGACGGTGGTGGCTGTGTTGGAGAAGTTGAGGAACCGCTCAATCTCTGGAGCGTCTCCTTCTTCATTATCAGGCAGCGTAACGGCTTCATATCTACAAAATCAAATCAAATCAAATCAAAGCAGCGTAAATTGGCATTCCTACCCTTTCCACTGAGGAAGAAGAAGAAGATAGAAGCTATGACTCACTTGGCTTGAGATTTTCGCTTTGGGAGGTCTGTGGAATGTGAACCTGCTCCTGCTTTTACTTTCCAAGCTTCGTTCAGTTCCACCTGAAGATATCCGATCTCCAAACAATGCATCAACTATATAATAACGCTATTTATAAAAGTGAAATTGAAAGTAGGAGAAACAGAGGGGATCGAGAGTGGCTTGTGGTTGATGAAGAGTTGATGTAAGTGTAACTACCATAAGGCGCGTAACATCATCTGATAACAAGAGCAGAGTAGCAAAAACGACGATCAGATGCAGTGATTTGGACTGTAATTAAGATTTTGAACAGGAAAACAGAAGAAAATTAATGAATGAAAAAATAATGAAAGGAATCAAAGCTTGCCATAGAGGAGCTTCACTTTTCGCTCGTAGATGATCACTACTCCACCTGAGTACAACGGAGAAAGAACCTCAACTGTTACTGGAACGAAGAAAACAGAGTTTAAAATGAATGGAAATTCTCAAACATTGGTTGCTTACCCATGAGAATTCCCGAGAGCCTCAGAGCCATCGGAACCGACGGATTCAAAATCTCTTCGCTACAAAATTAAACGAAAAAACTAATTCAATATAATCAAAACTGGAAGTAAGTGGACAAGAAAGTATAGAAATCCAAGAAGAAACATCCACCAGATTTTAATGATGTTGAGCTTGTCAAGCTTTCTCCGGTTCATCTTCGCATGCATCGTCGCTGCCATCCTTCATATCATCACAGAGAGATTTACACATACCAGTCACATTTCATGTCCATTGTACATTACAATACCAATTAACAACAGAGCTCATAAGAATTCATGCATATCCACAAGCATTAAAGTCCAACAACATGAGTCTACACATTCAAAAGCAGAATTCACAGAAACAAAACAACACAGTACAAAAGTAAAAGATAAAAAGCAACTCGCCATATCTGCCCAAGAGCAGCTTTCCGAGCAAGAAGCTGGTGAGAGTAGAACATTTTGGCTCAAACACTTCAATTAAAATTCCAAACTCTTCGTTAATCGCTTAGAAGAAGAAGAAGAAAGGAAGTGAAACGAGAGATCACACGGAAAACGAGAGCTGAGAGTGGTGTGTCTTCACCCTCCGCAACTCAATACAACAGTGTAAGAAATGCCGCTCAATTATAGAGTCACCAGTCGAATCATGCTACCTACCACGCTACTAGCACCAATGAGCTCCACGTGTCCATAGAAGATTAAATATGGAAAATCATATGATACTTGAATACTCTCTTTTTGTTTCATTTGAGGCGGGTGATTCAGCGAGTAGGTAGAGCGTATCATATGCATTATACTCGCTTTTCCATTGGTTAGTCACTGGATGTGGTCCCAGAGAATCACGTGTTCAATAGAGGTAGGGAATATATGATTCATCATCAGTTTCTAGCCCAACTTTCCGAGTTTCGTCTCTGTGATTCCTCTCTGTGTAGTGGTGATGGAGAATCGGAGACTGGTGGAGGTGTCGGACCACGAAGTTCGAATCGACTTCGCACTGGGCTGCAAATGCCGAGCCAACGTCCGCCTCACTTCTCTCAGTGCCAACACTCCCATTGCCTTCAAGGTTCAAACCTCTTCGCCTCAGAAGTTTCTAGTGAGCCCACCCACTGGTCTTATTCCTCCTTTGTCCTCCGCTGCCTTTCAAGTCATCCTCAAGCCCCAATCGCAGCCTCCGGCGATGTTCCCTCGCTCGCCGACGGACCGTTTCCTCATCAAAACCGCGCTCGCTGCGGAGTTCTCTACCCAGTCGACTCAACCGGATTCCATCAACTCGTGGTTCGCCTCCAGGCCGACGCAGGACCTGAAGCTTAAGGTGGTGTTCGTTGGGCCATTCCTTCTCCGGCATGCCGTCGCGGCTGGGGATGTAGACGCCGCGAGGAACTTGATCAAGCGGCAGAAGTCGGTGGTGGCGGAGATGCTGCCAAGGGAAGCCGAGTCACTGCTCGGAGTCGCTTCCAAGTCTAACGAGATGGTCGAGTTGCTGGTCGAAGCAGGGTTGAAGAGCGAGGCACGTGCGAAGATTGATAAGATGAGTTTGGAAGAGGAGACCAGGTGGGCGTCGAAGGGGTGGACGGGGATTCACGTGGCTGCAGCGTTTGATCGGACGGAGGAGCTCGCGAGGCTGGTGAAGTTGCTGGGATCTGGGCCGTTGGATTTCAGGGATAACGAGGGGAGGACGGCGCTGCACCTGGCAGTAAGTAAAGGAAATATCCAGTGTGCGAGGACGTTGGTGGAGGCGGGTGCGGACAAGGACGCCAAGAGTAAGGACGGTAGAACGGCGCTGTACAGAGCAGCCTCAAATGGTGACCGTCCGATGGCGGAGATGCTGATACAGATAGGTGCGGACCCCACTATCACCGCTGGCCATCGTGGCCGTTCACCTCTTGATATTGCTCGCGATAAGGGACACGTAAGCACTAAACCTCAATTTCTTGTCTTACGTCTTGTTTGGCATAATTTTGTTTTTCACTTAATGGGAAAGTGAAAGTAAAAAATTAGACTACAATTTTTAAATACATTGTGTAAGAGGGAATACTTCCTAAGAGTGTAATAAAATATCATAAATATCCTCATGTGTTGTTTTTGTCTTTGAATTTCCAGTATATAAAGTTAAACCGTTATCAGAGTGGAGCCCACCTAGAGAAATAGTCAATTCTCTGTTGTGTCAGATTGATTTCTCTCTCTCAAGTTGGAATAGGGCACGGACATAAACGTCATTAGCAAATGTGATTAAAGCCTAGAAGAGTTTACAAGAATTCGTATTAACGCTGATTATTGTTTCTCATTTTTGCATGGACATGCAGAAAGAGATTGTGGAGATCCTGGAGCAAGGGGAGACAGTACTAACCACAGCAAGACGGGGAGAGCTCAAGCCTCTGGAGCTCTTGCTGCAGAGAGGCGCAAGCATCAACCACCGCGATCAGTATGGGTTGACAGCTCTCCATGTGGCCGCAATCAAAGGGCACAAGGATGTCGCCCTGCTGCTCATCAGGTTCGGGTTAGGCTTGGAGTGCCAGGACAGTGAAGGCCACGCGCCGCTGCATTTGGCAGTGGAGGGCGGCAGCATGGAGACAGTGGAGGTGTTGGTAGATGAAGGAGCCAATATCAATGCCAGGAGCAAGAGGGGTGCAACCCCTCTCTACATGGCTAATGCCTTGGGGTACCATGACATCGCTCAGTTTCTTGTAAACAGAGGAGCCTCCTCCTCTTCACTTCCTCCATCATCTTCACCTTACCATTTATGATATCAGTATGCATCAAAACGTTACAAGCCCTCTTTTTTCAAATTCAATTATTTCCTTAATTTATATAGAAATTTAACTGAAAAAAAAAAATGCCTTTTTCTTTGAAGACTTGGTTTGCTAAAAACGCAGCGGAGGGGTTGGTGTTGAATTTTGGGGAGGAATGGTAATTCTTATAACCTAAGGCAGGACTTTACCTAACCGATTGTGATGGTTTTTTTTTTTTAATTTCCTTTTTTCTTCATCACGCTTCCTTCTCTTTTGGGATCTTCAAGTACTGTAAACAGAATCTGCTTTTGGGAGACTAAAGACAGGGAGAAGAGAGATCCAAGTGAAGCTTCTCTTCTCAAGAAAAAGAAGAAAGAATTACCTTGTGATGAAACGCTTTTTGTGTAGAAGACCAATAATCCAAGTGGCAGAAGCTCATCCCATTTGGTGTGCAGGTGTCAATTCTCCGTGAAATGCTTTTGCTTTTCTGGGAAAACTGCTGGGATTCAATCAGTTTATATTGTTATGATCTTTTCCTTGTTCCCACCGTCTCATCACTCAGAATGAAAATCTCTTTCATCATCTTCTTCTTCTTTTACGTTTTGTTCTTCAATGGTGCTTCTGCAACTCCTCGTCTCCCAGACCACTTCACCAAATCAAGGTCACAGTCAACACTCCAACGACCCTCAGGCCAGGAGTTTTTCGAGCTGAGGCAACCTCTGCCGTCCGATCATCTGACCCCAGCATGCACGGTTCCAATTCTCGACCACTACTTCGCCAATACCATTGGTTCGCCCCCGGTGTCCGTACCGTACAAGCCTCCGCGCCATTGTCATGCCCCGTGGTCACGTGTAGTCCTGGAGGTGCACGCAGATTGCAAAGGCGAGCAGTATGATCGCATCGCCGCCGTGTGGCTTGGCGGCGTGGAGATTCTGCGGACCAGCACGGCGGAGCCGGACGAGGCTGGAATCTTCTGGAACGTTCAGAAGGACATCACCAGGTACTCCTCGCTCCTCAAGCTGTCGAACCAGGACCTCACGATGATGCTCGAGAACATCGTTGACGACATCTTCACCGGCGTGTACCATGTCCAGGTGTCACTTCTCTATTACAAGGACAAAGGCGTTACGGCTCCAGCGGATAAGAATTTGGGAAGAGAATTAGGGTTTAGGTTCGGGAGTCCGTGGATTGCTCCTACACGGGTTGTTGGGGAAGCTCCATTGAGTCTCTATGAACCACCCGCCGACTTGATCGTTCCGATCTCCAACAACGGGGACCGCGGTTTCTGGTTTCGAATCAACGGCGAATCGGATGTGCGAACCAAGAGAGTTCAAATTCCGCGCAACACTCGCAGGGCGGTTATCGAGCTCTACGTGTCGTTTCATGGAAATGATGAGTTCTGGTACTCGAATCCGCCAAATTCTTATATCAGGAACAACAATTTAACCACAGATCGAGGCAATGGAGCGTTCCGTGAGGTTTACGTGACTGTCGACGGCAATTTTGTGGGCTCAGAGGTTCCTTACCCGGTGATATTCACAGGCGGAATCAATCCATTGTTTTGGGAACCGGTTGTGGCGATTGGGGCCTTTGATCTTCCCTCTTACGACTTCGAATTGACTCCATTTCTGGGGCTTCTGCTTGATGGAAACACCCACAATTTCGGAATTGGGGTGTCGTACAGTATCCCATTTTGGCTGGTGGATGCTAATCTGCACCTGTGGTTGGATCATCAGTCTGAAGCAGTTCAGGCGAAGCTTGTCAGCCAGAAAAGCCCTGCACTGACTCTCACGAGCAGCCAGAAATTCAAGAGACTGGATGGAACATTCGAGCTAGAGGGAAGTAGAAAGGGTCGCTACGTGGGATGGGTGAAATCGAGTGAAGGGAACCTAACCACAATAGTATCACGAAAATTGAAGTTCAGGAACGCTATCCAATTCCGAAGAGACGGAAACCACAAGACTGTTGAACAGAAAATCAAGTCGAAAACACAAGTGAAAGTGTTGACAGAAACCCGGATTCTGCTCAGTCGCCCATTCATCAAATGGCGTTACCCCCTCAAAATCATCACCTCGACCAGACCGGGATCAGGGCAGGGCACAAACTTGATCACCACCAATGTGACGGAGTCGTTGGGGAAAAGATTCGCCAATGGCAACAGCTCCATCTTTGTTTACAATAGCCAAGTTTGCGGGGGATACATGGAGGTGAAGGATCACTCAGTTGTCTCGGGAGTTTCAGACACTACTCAGAGTTTCAGGGTCAGGGATGGCTCCCGGTGCTTCTCCCGGGTTGTTGCATCGACCAATGGCAAGCTCTTGAGCGATAGCTCATCTACTTCTTGCGCAAGTTCTGTGTAGTTTCTTTCCCTCTTGTCCTCTCTCCTCTAATGTAATTGTGTATTTCTGTAATGTATGAAACTACTCCTGCATGTGTACCCTAACAAAACTCCAAAAAATGGGTATGTTCCTTTGTTTGTTGTGAATATGGGGTTCGGTGTTTTTTGTAAGGTAGCTTTGAGAAGCTTCCGCTTGTGTATGTTTGTGTGAATACGTTTTCTATTTTGTAACGATGTAGTTTAGGTCTCTGAGTTGCACCTTACACTAGTTTGGTAACTTAGATCAGCGGCAGCAAATGGATGAGGGTGTAAGAAATAGAATAGGAATTTACAAGTCGTGTTTGAGAATAAGAATGGAAATTGGTTGAGAATAGAATTGAATCATAATACCATAAATAAATAATCAAAATTTATGAAAGAAAATTTAATTTTCATAATAATGAATTTTTTATTCTTATTCTTATTTTAAAAAAATAATTCAAACATGTTAACTAATGAGAAAGAATAAAACTAATTTCTCATTCTCTAATTGCTCCATTTAGTGTGTACCAAGGTTTTAGGGTGAGAGGGGTAGCTCAATTGGTCCGGTTTTGGGTTTGCTCCCCAAGGGTCACCAGTTTAAGTTCCTTCAGAGTTACTAGAGGTTTACCCGATCGTTAACTTCAGGACCTGTGAAATTAGTCGAGGTGCACATATACCCGGACATCCACGGTTATCAAAAAAAAAAAAGTGATAGAAACATCTCCGTACATCCAATCTATCTGGTTTTCTCGGAGTAGGAGGCAAGTTTTATGGGTTGATTAATTTGTTGTGTAATTTATTTGATTTAGGAATTGGCCGGATGAAGTTGATGTTTTGCATATGAGGATGAGTTCTGCTCATCGTTTCTCAGGCTTAAAAAGTACGGGATTGGGATGGCAACATGGCAAGTAACTGTTTGCAACTTGCTTCATGGTATCTAGATTAGAAAATGAGTATTTTTACTATTCTATATCTACATGTAACATTAGTATATTTATAATGTATTTAATAACCTTAGATTTTATTTAAATCCTATTACGTAAATATACTTTGTTAGTATCTATAAAAAAAAACATCATCAATCATATTATGTATTTTCAAATCCCCTTACTTCACTCTTATGTCTTGATTTTATAATGTATGTTTAGAGCTCAACATACAAATTTGACGATCCAAATGTCTTGTTCCGCATGTAGAGCTTAATGTTCATTTTTACCCATTTCCCAAAAATAATTAAAAAAAATGAATCTATTTTTTATAAAAGATTATTTGAAAAGTTATTGTGCAAATTTTCATTGGATCTCCAAAAATTCCTAAGCCGAATATTAAATCTCTCGCTCTAATTAAAACGCACCCTTTTAAAGACGGTCAGGAGTGAGCTCCAAGGCTAGGCTCTACCAATGGTAAATATTTTTGTCATTGCTATTACACATTGTCCACACCCCAATTAAAACCATGACATGAATTTATTTCTTGCCTCTCTCTCTATCTCTCTCTTTCTTTTTCTTTTTTTTCCCTTTTTTTTTTTTGCAACAAAACTAAAAGAAAAAATATTATCTTAACGTTCGTTCAACTTTGAATAGGTCATCATCATGTAGGACGCCAGAAATCTTTCTTACCGACTAGAAACTGTCCTTGATAAAGGGTTGTGGACCAGTGGAGAGAGTGCAAGACCGGACTGAGCTTGTCAATGATCTCGATGGTGTCTTGAACCAAAAGCCATCCACCTGGTCTCAGTATGCGATCCATCTCCACAGCTACATCTATAATATCACATCTGAAATACAAAAGAAAAAAAGCACAATCTCTGGTCATTCCAACACGATAAAATCCTCAGCAAAAGGCCATGCAAACTTGCAAAGTTAGAAGATTACATATGATGGTTATAGTACCTCTGTGTAAGATTCCCGAGGAGGAAACTGGAATGCAGTAGATCGTAAGTCCGTGGGTAGGTGTTAGAAGATTCACACCAGTCATGGTAGGTTCCTATCAACCCTCGGTCAAAAATAACAGACAAGGTGTCTGGTACGTGAATGGGGACGACGTTCATTACCCAGACTGGCTGATCGATGAGTGCTGCTGCAAATCTGTGAAGAACAGGAACTCAGTATATCATCGCATGTTTTCATGAAGCCTATATTATACTGGAAATTTTTGTAGAAAAATTTGAAGACAAACAGATCAATCTATTTTAATTAACTTTAAAATTTCTTACCCTCCATAACCAGCATTCATATCCATTACGTTCCGTATGCTTGACCAGTTTACAGCTAGACCCTCCAAGTAAACATCTGAGACAAGTGCAGACCAATGTTTGGTGTCCTCATAAAACATTTGTTCAGCATCTGGTTCAGTTGGCAGACTTAAAGGTTTGCTGCTAAGCCTCTGGGGCCACGAGACAGGCCAATTCTGTGAGTTGCCCATGCTATCTGCTGGGAGTTGGGGAATACAACCGTCAAGAGGCACATACCTAAAATACAAAAATGGATGACATTAGAGGCAGCAGCTATAATAACAACAACAATTTGGGAATAAGGCTACAGGTTCCTGAAGAGTACCATGAAATGTTTTTCTTATCTTTTATATCACACATTGGTGGATTATTTTCTTTGCGTTTCTCATAGCAGGAAGATGAGACAGGCTTCTGATATATTACAAGCCCGATTCCATTTAAATCCACAGTCTTGGCCACAACCTTCCAGCAAATAGATTTTGTCACATTAACCATAGCTGCAAGAAATAAGGAGTGTGAACTTCCACCTTAGATTGCAGGACCTAAATCCCAATCTAACTTTAGGGCACAAGTTGGACTGGAAGATTTGCTAATGAAATTAAAACTAAATATACAACTGAGGGCACTGAGCTGGATGATGCAATCCATAAATGGATCACAATGGTGAAGAGTGTGTCAATTAAAAAATTATTGAGGAAAAAACAAGGATGTTAGATCACAAACCATTCCAGACACTCTGATCTCTTTCATCCTTACGATACACAGGTGTAGCAGACCATACAAAATACCCTCCAGGTCTGAGGATCCTATTGAGCTCCATTAATGGTCGTCCACCTAGAATATCCAACCAAAAGGATTTGAGAAAGGTTGCAGAATGGCTCCATAATAGCTGACAGAAGCGAAGATTATTGACAAATTAAATGAAGTAATTCAACTAAGCACAAGAAAAGATTGCAAAGTACCATTTGCATCCCAATGAACCCTGCAGCGAGCACAGTGAATCAAATCATATACATTATCTGGATATGTCAGTTTTTGGGTTCCAATGACTGCAAGAGTAGCAGGAATTCCTCGCTCCAGAGCAAACTGTATCTGAGCTTCATGTTCATCCTTTGGGGCAAATGACATGGTAATTACATCTTTGTCCAGCAAATAGCCTCCAAAGCTAGCAACACCACAACCAACATCTAGAATAACTCTGATCTTCTTCCCCCATTTAATAATTGGTAGTGTCTGGTGAAAGACAAGGAAGACAAAGTCAGCATAAAATAGTGTACAATCATATATGTACATGTGTGTGTATGCATGTAATTCTGATCTATATCAAAATGTACCAATGAAAGGTGCTCAAATAGTGTACTGAGCAGCGAATTACAAAGGAAAATAAATGAGAAAAAAAACAAAGAGATAAGTTTCTCACAATAAAAAGTTTATTGAACTAATATTCAATTGAAAAGTTCAAGCAACCACTCAGGAGTCGGGGCCAACTAATGAAAATGAAGTTTCAATTTCTACCGAAGCCAAGAGTAAGGAAGTGATACTCAACATCGAGATTGGTCAACCCAAAATATTATGAGGTATAACATGCAATTGTTTCTCAGTAAGATACTACAAATATTAAAAATTGTGCATTTACAATGATATTACCATGACTTCTCAGTGGATTACAGTTCTTGAATGCATAAAGGGATCCAATAAACAAATTCTATGTTAATGTTTTATAGCCCAGATTCCCAGCCCCACCTCCCAACAGAAAAAGGGCTTGCTCCCCATGCAATCATTATTATTGTTGAATGAGCAAAATCACTGAGACAAAATCCAGTTAATATTTTTTGCTACCTTGTTTATCTTACTCTACAGTCACAATGTTGCAAAAATTAGTCAGTGGAGGCCCCAAACAGACACAACTGCAGAAAATATTAGCATTAGCCCTATCTCTTGGCTCATTACAAGAAACCCATAAATAATTAGTTGATATCAAGTTAATATCACAGTGACATAGGAGCAATTCCATAGTTTGCATGCTGTAATCACAGCACAACCTGTCATGAAACTCCAACACAAATTGTTACATACTGTTCATTTATTAGCCAAATTGCATCCTATGTTATGCTGTAATTCCAAACTACACAACAGATGACTCTTAGGACCATTTGGGAGTGATTTTGGTAAAAATGTTTTTAGCCTCAAGTTCTGTTTTCAGTAGCACTTCAAAAAAAAGGTCTTTGCAGAGAATCAGTAAGTACTTTAATAAAAATAAATAAATAAATAAAAGGTGTTAAAAACATTTGCCCAATGCTAATTCAAGAATCACTTAAAGTGATTTTCTAAATTTTAAAAATAATTTTTAAATTATATTAAATGCTTAATGTTTCTGAGGAAAATACTTCCAAGCATTAGGAAGACTTCCAACCCTCCCAAATTAAACCCAAAACAGTCTCTTAGTTTGCTATTTTTGCCATGTCAGGCACCAAAGTTGTGCCTGTGTCCAAGATGACCTCACAAGTTTACATCAAAATCAAATTGTGTGCCTGTCTAAGACAAGGTGTCTCTGTCATGGATGACAAACACGGAATCCATGACTGTGCTTAACAACAATGTCTATCTCTTTTTCACATAGTTATCAAGGAGACCACATTGAGCACCAACAACAGCAGGATCACTCCTTTTTTAGACACATTAAATAAATGTATATTTTTTGGTTCAGAGATTCAGGCACGAAGATGTGAAGAATTTATACTCTCCAATAAGGAAAACTATGGAATCATGTAAGTTCTTTTCTCTCATTCCTTCTTAGTTTTATTGTGTACTAGGTACTCTTGACTGGAGCAATTGTAAACATGGCTGGCTGCCAAGCATGAAGGCATGTTTTGAGTCTTGACAGCAGTAACTTCATGCAAAAACTACAGAAGTTAGGAACATATCAAACTTAATTCTTTAACTTCTAAAACTATTAAAAGGAGAGAGGGATAAAAATAAATAAATAAATAAAAGAATGATGAGTTTCTGCAATATGATTTTAACTTTCACTTAAATAAGAGATGAAAGTCAGCAATGTATGCATGCAAAAAATAAAAAGAATGATCAGTTTCTTTATGATTCCACTTCCACTTGATATGAGATGAAATTCAGCATCAAATGCATGCAAAGGTTACATATGGAATACATACTGCTTTATTCTCAAAAGATAATGGCAGTAAGTTAAGCGGGGGAATCCATATACTACCTTCTCTATGAAATCAATGTAGTTAGTAACTCCTTCCTTGAATTGAGTACCACCACCAGGAAAAACAAGGTAATCGCCAGATTTACGCACCCAATTTTGGTCTTTCTTGTATTCAACCAGCATAGGATGGGGAACATTGTCAAACCAAATCTGGAGTAAGAAAAGAAAAAAATTGTAAAATCTGATTACTAATATTTCACGAGCAATTTAAGTAGCATAGAATTATGTCAACATGGTAACGCTTTCTCAAAATAAATTCAGCATCCAGTTCAGCCAAAAAGAAAATAAGTATTCACTAACTTCATGGAACAGGGATTATCAAACTTTTTTCCTTCACATGCACAGAGAGTAATTTAAGAAGCTTAGTCAATTGCTTCAAAGATGAGCATACATGGAATTGATGACCAAACGTTCAAAACAAAAATTAAAACAATGCTACATTTATATTCCCCAAAATAAAAATTAAATGCTACACCATTTAAATGACATCTGAAATTCAAAAGAGAAGTAATTATATTTCCCAAAATCATCAAAATGAATTTTCTAGTAAAAAAAAATTCAATTTGCTACCATATCAGAATGACACAAACCTACACTAAAAGATTGCCAATGATCAATTTCAATATAGTCTAACAATAAATTCGGTTCTTTCAGATGATGCACGAGTTTGATTGTAGAGAAAATTAAAAGAGAAGTAATTATGTTCCCTTAAATCACCATAATGCATTTTTGAGTAAATAAAATTCAGTTTATACCAGATCAAAGCTACACTATACTACACTAAAGGACTATTAATGGTCAAATTTTGTTTATGTCTAACAATAAACTTGGTTTTTTTGAATGGTGGAATAACAAACGGTTGATTGCAAAGAAGCTTATGTCAATTACTACAAAGATGAGCAAAGGAATTGGTGACCAAAAGTTCAAAATAAAATAAAATTAAGAACATGCTACATTTATATAAGACACCATTTAAATGACATCCTATCATTTATACTTAGCTTCAAACATAAAATGCCAATAGCTAATCAATCTGTGAAACACATGCTGTAAAAGTATATAGGCAGCCTTAATTAGAGCTTCAAGAGAAATAAAAGGAAAAAAAAAATTATGAAAATAAACCAATTGTCTCAATTCCTACATATAGGAAGGAATCCATTTTCACTTAGAAGCATGATCCCAACATGGTTTACTCCTATTTCTTAAAACATAGCTCACATGATAGGAAATAGAATACCATAAACATATTATTAGTCAATCTGCAAGGTTAGCATACTGCACATGGGGGTTAATCACACCTGGGTTCAGGTCCTTCCCTTCCCCATGCTAGCTTCTGTTCTGTGTGGTTCTTGACTTATCGAGTTTTTCTATTCATGGTAATCTATCAAAAAATTTTGCAGGATTTGATCCTGGATGAGCCAAGTTTTTCTTGAAATTTGGTCCTCAATTTGCCAAAAATTATTGTCTATTTTCGTCCTGCACTGAACTTGTTTCAGAAATTCTACGTGAAAACACTTCTATATAATTATATGAAATTATTCCCCATAAGCCTAGGAATCCAATCATGCCTTGCCAGTTTTGGGTTCATTCTATCCATGTATTGATCCACAAAAACAAACACAAATAAAAATAAATAAATAAACAAAAACTAAAAACAAAAACAAAGAAACAAATCAATTGATAAAAACCCTATGACCATGCCCAAAAAAATACTGAATTTGGTTGCATAGATTTCCACTCAATAGTAGCAGAAATGTTTTCAAATTCTACTATATTATTTAAAGAAAAACAAATACCCTGCATTTCCTAATTCAACTTCTAACTACATTTACAAGAGTCCATGTTTTTTTTTTTTTTACAACAAGCAAATTAATATTTCAAGATCTAAAGTGAACCATTTTACAAATTATAAGAGCATTAGATGATAATTCAATTTCTTCCTGTATTAGTAAGAGTCCAGGCTCTTCTTGAATACGTCAATCAAAAAAGCACAATAATTTTGACTTAGCAACTCAAAAAACAAAACAATCTTAAACAACTAATTAAACAACACCAGATCAAATCTTACCAAACCATATCAATCTCACCATATCCCTACTCTTTGGCCATGGAATTGGGACTCTGTACCCTGGGGGAAGCCGAACCAAACAACGCGGACTCGGCTCCGGACAATGCCGCTCTCTATGTTCCATATGCCTCCGAGACCTCAATGCCTTTATCGCCTTCATGTTATCGAGACACGGAATGTAATCAACCGCAGCTGGACCCTTACAGAGTTCCCAATTCAACTCCGCAACAGCTGAATCATCATTTCCGTTCAGCGAAACCACGTCGTCTTGAACCATGCCCGTGATCGGAGTGCTGGAAACCTCCGGGGACCGAGGAGGCGGCGGCGCCGCCGACGACGACGACGAAACTGACCGTAGCCTTTGGAGATCGGAAATGGAGAAGTAGGAATACTGGTTGTTGGTCAAGAGAAGGAAGCCGACGCAGATGAACAAGAGCGACAGCGTGAAAATGAAGGGGTATTTTCGTTCCTTAAATATGGTCCCAACAGAAATCGCCATTCTCTTAGAAGATTCAGAAGCTCAAGAGAGAGACAGAAGAATGAAATCGAATCTGAGGAGGTGGGAGAGAGATTTACGGAGGCATGGTGAATAGTTGTAGATGAGGAGAGCAATTGACGCGAGAGAGTAGATGGAAATGGATTTAGACAGTGATAAATTCCAAAGACTCAGAATCTGATTAATGAATTGCAGTAAATTTCAACGAAAATGAAATGTGGAATGGAAATTATTATTTTAAATAACAATCGGAGCGGAGAAAAGAGACTGTTTCGCTAGTTTGATCTTAAAATAAATTATTGTTCAAAAAGTTTTTTTTTTTGTTTTTTTTGCCACTTATGTATGAAGAAGCAGGCTCTGTCGGTGCATGCTTCAAGCAGTAGCCCATGGTTATCACGCCAATTACAAAGGCTATGGTGGTTAATTTAATCCATATTCATTACGAATAAAACATTTTGGTGTCTTAGGACATTTCTTCAACCCATTTTGCCTATTTCGCTATTTTCTAATTCCTACACGTCTTTACCCTGATGAAATTGTGAGCTTAAGAATTCGATTTTACAAATACATGGGACGTATCAATAAAAATTTGAACATAAATTATGGTAAAAATTAATCGAAACTCATAAAAATAATAAAAAAATATGATAAATAAATAGATAATATACATATTAAAATGAAGAAAAGTATGTTTGATAATGATTTTATGAAGTATTTTAATCTTTTTAATACTTAAGAGATAAAAAATTTAAATATTAAAAATTTTAAAAACACCTCTTAAAATCACAATCAAACACGAAAATCTCTAAAACATGACAAAAAAACAATAACATACATATTAAAATTGTTGCGTAAAACTTTAAAACACAAAAATATCTATGAAAATTAAAAATATATATGTTAAAATGGATTAAAACTTATAAAAATATTAGTAAAAACTCTTAAACTTATATAAACATAATATATATATATATATATATTGGAATTGTTTTATTAAAAATTTGATATGAAAATAATATAATTTAGGTTAAAAAATGATGAAATCCCCAAGTTGGAAATCTAACAATTCCCATGTTTTTTCTTCAAAAGTAACCAATTTTTAAAATAAATATCATTTTTGTTTTCAAGTATTTACATATAAGTTTTAAAAGAAATCGTTATTTTTACAATGAAATAATAAGGGCATTTTTGTTCAAATGATGTCAAAAAATGATGAGAGATTAAATTTAAAAAATTGGATTTTATGAGATCGTTTTAATCAAATAATCCTATTCAATATCAATATACATAATTTAAGAATTTAAAAATATTTTTAATATTAAAATTATAATCTATGTAATATTCAAAATATAAAAGAGATTATGAGTCTTAATGCCCTCCTTCCTCTTTAAAATTTTTCACATAGTTGATTCCCCCTAAAATATAATGATATTGTGAAAAAATTTCATGATAATATAGCTATAAATATTATCATGTCGCCATACTTAAAAAGTTAAAAATAAATAAATAAAATATTATTATCAAGAAAATATTTCTAAAAGTATTATAGTTTTTATTTTTATTTTTATTTTTATTGATCTAAAACATAACTCATTTTCTTATCTTAAGAATTCAAGCTCTTCCATGAGAAAAACACAGCAATTTTGACTTGGATAGCTGAAAAACCAAACGATCTTGAAGCTTGCAAAAATTAAACAACAACCAACAAACGAAAATCAGATGAAATCTTACAGAATTACCGTATCATTCTCACATGATCCCTGCTCTTTGGCCACAGAATTGGTACTCTGTAACCTGCTCGAAGTGGAACCAAACACCGCACACTCAGTCTCGAGCAATGCCGCTCGTGACTCACCTTACGCTTCCACGAAGTCAAATTCTTTATCGCTGCCAAGTTATCGAGGCCTGATATTGCTCATGTTGTTGGAGTTATCAGCAGGTTCCTTTCTAATCTTAGAAAATAACATTGGGCTATAGTGAAAATGGATTATCAGGTATCTGAGGGGTACTTCTAAGACATGTTTATATTTTGGGACTAACAAATTTGTGCTTGTAGGATGCACAAATACAGATATGGCTGGGGATATTGATTCCAGAAAGTCTACTTTTGGTTATTTGATCACTTTTTCAAGGGAAACAATGTCATGACAATCAAAGTTGCAAAAATGTGTTGCTTTGTCGACCATAGAGACTGAATATATTGTTATCACTGAAGCTAGCAAGGAGTTACTATGGATGAAGAAATTCCTATGATAATTGGGTCTACAGCAAGAAAGGTATCTACTCTATTGTGATAGTCAGAGTGTTATTCATCTCAGTAAGAATCCAACTTTTCACTCTAGATCCAAGCATATCGATGCGAGATATCATTGGATTTGTAATGCACTAGAGATGAAATTGTTTTTCCATGAGAAAATTCATACTGATGAGAATGGATCAGATATGATGACAAAACCAATACAAGCTACAATTCTGTAGAAAACAAGCGGCCTTGGTAGAGCCCCTCACATAGTCGAGAGGGGGAGATTTGTTGGGCTCCCTCATATGTGAGAGAGTGGGGCCCATATGCTTAGGAACCAATTCAGTTACATTAAAAAAAAAAAAAGATCGAGAAAAGAAAAAAACAAAGAGGAGATAAGAGATAAAAAAAAAACGCATCTATCCAGATTTCATCAACAAGCCGATCTCGCTTCATATGTGATCCGATCGAGTTGAAATTTGGAAGAGAGGTTTGAAACTTGAGTAGCTACAATCTGAACGGTGGAGATCAGATTTTAGGCTCGGGAACTGGTATTACTACCTGTGAATTGTAACGATGTTTTTTGGGTATACTTTCTCTAATTTTTATTTGTTTCTTTGGTCAAGAGAGATTGTATAATCCAATGCTATATGTGCTTTTGATATATTTGGAAGCCTCTAGAGATTATTTTAGAAAAAACAAGTATAACTCATTATTGTTGATAGTGGAAGTTTGAACTGGACTAGGTCCCGTGGTTTTTCCCTTCATAATGGGGGGTTTTCCACGTAAAAATTTCGGTGTCTGATTTATTTTTCTGTTGCATGAGTTTATTTATTTATTGTTACTAGTTGTTATTGCCTATTTAATTTTGCAAAATTTTTTGTGTTTATTGGAATATTGTGAATTCACTGCCTGTAATTGACCGCACCACAAAGCTCCCACTTCACCTCCGCAGCAGTTGAATTACCATTTCTTTTCACGGAAACGACGTCGTCCTGTGCTGTGGCAGTGCTAGGGCTACTCACCGGAGATTTGAATGCCGCCGGCGACCTCGTCCGCCCCACCGACCACAGGTTATGGAGATCGAACGAGGACAAGTAGGAGTACTTCTTGTTGCTTAGAACGATGAAGACTGCGAAGCAAATGAAGATGAGTAAGAGTTGGAAAAGAAACGGAGGTCTTCGTCCTCTGGAGATGCTTTCAACAGAATTCTGCATTTTCGTATAAGATTGTGATGGGAATCGAATCAGCACAACTGAGGATGAGCGACTCAGAGGAAGAGAATCTCGGAGGGGAATGTCAGAGAAAATGGGACGCGTTGGGCTGTGCAAAAGGTGGCCGTTTTAAGTACTTTTAGTTTGTGGCATAACTTTTCAAAAGCGATTTTGTGATTTTGTGATTGTGATTTTTATTTTTTTGAATCACGCAGCAACCGATTTTTCTAAGAATCACTTCAGTGATTCTCTAAAAATTTTAAAGTGACGCCTAATTTCTATGAAAAAGAAAAATTCAACACATTAGAAAGTGTTTTTCCCAAACACGTCCTAACTGATGCTACAACACATAATGTCAAATACACAACAGGCTCCATTCAGAAGTAAACACAATCCTCAAGTAAAAGAGAGAGTACATTCTCAAATGAACTGGAAAAAAATGTTCAACATTGTATAAGTTGGTCCCGGGTTCAGAAATAACTCGTTGAATTTGTAATTTGACAAAATTTCTTAATGACACAATTACTTGAAAGTTGGTTTTATACAACCACTAAACACCTACGTGAAAAATTAACAAAGAAAAGATCTCAAGAACTTGATAAAATCATCACCAACTATGCTGCATTCCTCAGTCTGTTATGCCAGGACCTGAGTTCTCTACATCAATGTCTCCCAAGCCAGTGTCTTCCTCTTCTTCACTGCCTTCATCGCCACTGATTTCCTCGTTCTGATGACTTAGCTTAGCCATATGCTCAGCAAGTAGTTTATCGTCCCGTTCACTCACCTGAATCAATGCACCACATCAGGGACATGATATAAAGATAGCTAATTTCTAATGTGACAGCAAAATTAAATAAAGAGCAAGTTCTAACAGAAAGTTTCCGAAGTGACTTAGCCAAAAACCAACAGACGTTAGGTTGAGAATTAAAAGATTGAAAGGAAACAAATTTAAGTAGAAGATGATTGAAACTCACAGCTCTGGGTGCCTCCTTTACGATAAGCTTTCCTTTGTGGCAATCAATTTCTTCTGTGCAAGCAGCAATGGCATTATTGAGAATTGACATTCCTTGCTCCTGTCAGGCCAAATAGCAGTGAATACTAATATTATTAGCAAAGTTGATATGGTTAAACAAAATGCCCAACAACTCATTTTAAAGTATCCAAATAATCCGACATAGTCAACAATTGAGAAGATAAGACTTGCTATGTATACAGAGCTTAGTGAAAACTCTTGGTGGAATCAATCAAGAGAACCCATGTTACAGAAAGGGCATGGATAATTGTATGAACTGGTTAGTTTTTAGATGCTAATAGGTTTAAATCAAAATCACCTCAAATATTGGTTTTCACATGGAGCACTCATACACCTAGCTAGAGTAAGTCTACCACAAAAGTGACTCCTATTAAATTGATAGCTTTTGTTAAGAGTAGCCAGCAGCTGCAGTTTTGCAGTTATCCAGATGATGAAGACTGAGACACAGGAGTAAGAGGTTATGTTTCTCCAGAAGTAGTAGCTGCTCCCTAGACTAGAAATATTCTCCACTGAGAAAAGTTAGCACCCTTTTTACCATGTTACGTTCTCCAAAGTTATGCATCTTTTTTTAAACAGACTTTTCAAAAATAAAGGATGAGGTAAAGGGGGAGAGTGAGGTAGATTCTTCTTACTGCTTGGAGGGGAGCGGCTCTCTCTATTTGGAGGGTTGTCCACACATCATGATATAGTTTGAGCTCACTGCATCTTCAAAATGGGCTCTGGTGTCCCAAAATGAAGAGGGAGATGCCAAACCAAGAGGAGCCACAACACTAGAGGATTTTTAGCACATTTTCTATCCTCCTAAGTTTTTGGTTTCTGGAGAATAATCTTCAGTACTTTTCGCTCTGTTTTCTTTTTGTATTCTCCACAGCACAATATGTTGTCTATCTCAGTATTTGATTTTCTTTTATTTCAGGAAAAAATCAAAGTAATAAAATGGAAAGATACAAACTGTATACACCAAAGAACTTTTCATCCATTATGCATGCAATTTGGACTAGCACATAGGAGAAGAACAGCTGATAACAGGACTGAAGTTGGACTGTCTAAGAAGCAAATGACCATTCAACCCACCAAAAAGGAGGAAACAAGTTTGCTCCGTACTAAACACAGGCAATAAAATTATCCAGGGGGAAATTGTTTGCTACACTGTGTCATTACCTTGTCAAGCGTCTGAGTAGTAAGAACATAAAGCGGAGGAGCAACCAGTTTAATTTTCACTGGACAATCCTTATTGCCCGCCGCTTCTGCTTTCCGCATTGCTTCCTGAATAGTGAAAGATAAAACAAGTATTAAAGCAGACAGTACTTAAAACGGTTCTAAAGTAAAATCCCAATTATGAAACAGATTAGGCCAATCAAATAAAATAAAAAGTGGCAAAGAAGGACACCAATAAAACCTTAATGTGAAGAACACCATCAAACTGGAAACATTTCATTTCAATATCAGCCCGAATTTTCAATGGTTGTGGAGTCATTCTTCTCCTAATATTCTTTACCAAAGCATCCTTCACTTCCTCAGATATAGCAGGGACCACCTTTGTCACCTATAAAATGAGGGACATGAAAAGTGGCCATTGTCATCAACAGGAAGAATATGGTGAGGTTCTTCATAAACAAAGATTACCTCCTGTCCATCAGGGCCAACTTCTTTAACTTCACGAGTGAGGGAATTCAGAACTGAATCAGGATCAGTCACAATTATCTTAAATGCCTGCAACAACCAAAAGGTAAAAAGGAAAAAAGGTTCTTAGCTGTAAATACAAGAGAAAAAGAAAAGAAAGGACCCCCACCCATCCCCCCGCCCCCACAAAAAAAAAAACATAAAAAAACCTCCAATAAAGTGATAAATAATCTCACCTCAAAAGCATGACCATATTTTCGGTATAAAGGCCATCCGACGTGGATGTATAAATCCTGTTATAAGACATTTGCATATCATCAACAAATCTTAAATATGAAGAAACAAACAAAAATTCCAGCGCCACAGCCAGTAGGTATTTTATGTGAATGATAAAATTAGATCCATTACTCACATTACCAACACCACAGTGCTACTTCTATTCAAATTGTCATCTATGTTTTTCATTGGTGAACAATACCAGTAAGAATATGCCCTCGAGGTTTGTCTCATGGACCAAGCAGTTGGGTTAGAGATCAGGAAGTTCTAGATTTGATTTCATAAAGAAGTGAATTCTACCCATCAAACAATATGTATTGTTGGGAATATTAATAATTGAAATATTAACAACCCAATTCATAACACTCAACTGAAACTTTTTGCCAATCAAAAAAATAAATATAAAAATACTCAACCAAAACTTCAAAAGTTAACTTTAACATGACCAATCAGTCTCAAACACCCCAACCACTGTCACCACCCCCGCCCCAATTCCTCTGGATCTGTTCCCAGAGCTATCTTAGAAGTGGACTTCCATCTTTCTAACCATTTCAAGTTAAGAAGATGAGAAGGCAGTACTCTAGCCCTCCGACATTTCCACACTGCCACCATTAATCCCCACCATCACTGTTGCAGTCTTAGCACCCAGTTGTCAGTTGCAATGCATCTTCCATGGTCCCTAATATAAAATACCGGAATGGTTTACTAACAAAAAAGCAAGCCAGGTTAACAACATTCTGAAACAATCCATGATTCTATTGTGGAAACCCATTACAAAAGCTTTCAATTCTACATAGCTGAGAAACTTTCATGAAAAGAGCCATAATATCAAGAGATGAATCTACCATACTTCTACAAATTCACAAAACTAGAACAGCAACAATAAACCATATCATATTAATAGAAGAACACAGCTTGCAATTATAATTAGGTACCCTAAAACTCCATCCAAAATACCTCTAATTCGAGCCGCATTATAATTACGATGATCAGCCCAAAAATTATGCAATGAAATCAGTAGTTTGTGAATATATTGCAACAATTTCTATGAACTTTAATATTTTCCACCACAAGTAAAACAATGATATCTACGAATCATTTAACTCAATCCCCATAAAGAAGCATCTTACAATACGTTTGGAAACAAAGGATAACCTGCGATTTGGCTTAGTTTAGTTTGTTAATGATTTGAAAACAAAATCAATTTTCTCAGCAACCAACCACTAGAATCGACCCAATGTACCTCCAAATCAAGCTGCATCGTCTCGGCAACATGCCGCATAATCGAGTGAACAAGCTTGCTCTTATTGTACCTCTCCTCGCACGCCTGAATATCCTCCTCTGAAACCCTCCTCTTGCTCAAATCAATATACCCTTTTTCCTTATCAACCCTAAGGACCATCACAGGCTCGATGCGTCCCACCTTGATCAGGCTACTCACGCTTCGAATCCGACGTCGAGAGAGCTCGGAGAAGAGGATCATACCCTCGATGTTGTTGTACTCGAGCAGCGAGACGTACGCGCCCATGTCGGCGATGTTATTGACCTGAATCATCACCGCCATGTCCACTTCTGGGTACTTGGCTTCGTACATGCGGCACTCCAAATTGGGCGTGTTCGTCGCCATGGATTGGGGATTGCGGCTCTGTCGGGATTTCTAGGGTTTTCTCTGGGAGCGTTTGGAGAGCGATAAATTTAACAGTTGTGCGATGCCTCGCCGTTAAAGGTAGGGTTTTGACTGATTTCGATTTTGTAAATGAGACTAGCAATCAGCCAGAGGCAAACACCAGCGGGCACAGTTTGATCCAAGAGATAAAAGTCATAAAACTCATAAAAGTACTTCGAGGTTTCGACTGGCGAGTGTGAAATCCATTTGCGGCTTCTCAGGGTATTTTTAAGCAGTGGTAAGAGCAACGACGTCGTTTTTGTTATACGTTTAAGTGGAAAGGTACCAACCTTAGGAGTAGGACAGGTGGAATGCGAGTGTAACGTAAGTATGATGGAAAATAGTAAAGTTTATACATATATTACATTTGACTCCCTTAAAAAATGTTATTTTTTAATATTCAAAAATCATTTTTCAAAAAATATTTTTGAAACTATTCCGGATAGACTTTTTTGTTAAGTTGAAAATCAAAACAAAAAAAAAAAAACATGTTTGACCATAAATATCCGTTTTTATTTTTAAATAACGTCTTTTAATTGTTTTTAATTATTTTTACTCAATTTTATATATTATTTTCACTTATTTTTAAAAAATAATTATATAATTAAAAATAAAACATTAAACATCAAAAATATTTTTAAAAATATTAAAAACTTTCTAGGTTTCAAATAGATTTTTATTATATAAAATATCAAAAAATAATTCTCAAAAACTGATTTTTATAATCATTCATAAAAATAATTGTCAAAAATCCTAAATATGAATTAAAATGTTTGAGTAATTATTTTTAAATAAGATAAAATTAAACGATATCATAATTAAGAAATAAATAAATACAATAAAATATTTATCTTATAATCTTTTTAATTAACCATAATTTTTGGCATGCCATCAAAAAATAGCTTTAGGTATCATAAAATCATCCATGAACATTATTTATTTATCATATTTGGATAAAAAATTTGGTGGGATATGAGCTTGCCTTAAAAAGGGAGAAGGGAGCATTAATAGCACAAAGAAAGGTTGTTTTTTTATTAAATTAGTTGAACCTATTAGCACTCATTGGCTTTATATTTCATGGTAGTAGAGACTATGCAAGGAATTGTTATTCATATCAATTTCCAACAAAATTTGAAAATATATTAATAATATTGTAATGAAAATAACCATACTTTTAAATTTATAACCCAAAGTTTTAGATTTTTTTTTTCATATTTATGGGATTTATTTATTTTGATAAAATAAATAATTTAATGTTAAAAATAATTTTAAGTAATAAATAAAAATAATTTATTTATTTTTAATTTCATATTTTTATTTGACCTAATTACCTCTATGATTTATTTTTATTTTTTTGTTATTTTTGGGCCTTCATTATTACTCCTTCTCCTTTTTCCAAGACTATAACTTATTAGGATTAACTTATTAATTTAAAATAAGTTTCATGCGGTGCAAATTTTGGAAATCAGATTTCCATGACTTAACCATTGTGTTCCTTGCTGAGCAAGAAATGGTACCCAATTCATGGGATGAATACCTTCATTCTGATTCTCCCTTTTGCTTCAACAGAGAGGAGGAATATGCAAAAGGCCTTTGGATCGGAGAGAATTTAGAGATGAAAGCAGATGGTCATCCATGTCAACGGTCAAAAATCATGCAGTAGGTTAAGATGCTACACCGCAAAGGACGCGAACAAAGCCACATCTATCGTGCCCAGTGTCCCATTTTCTCCGACCTTCCCAAGCAAAGCCAAAAAGGAAGAGGCAAGTCACAGCAGAAGCTACAAAAGCAAAAGATCACTTCCTTCATCAAGGCCCACTACTCTCTCACAGTCTCTCTCTTAGGGTTTCAAATTCCACGTCGCCGGAGCGAAATGGAGGATGTTGCTCAGGCAGCTGGAGTCGACGCACTGAGTGTGATCGGCATGGTCGCCGCCGCCGCTCGTAAGGCCAACACCCACCGGAGGAACTGCGAGAAAATCTCCAACCATGCGAGGATGATCGGGAACCTGTTGGAGAAGCTGAATGCGACTGAGCTGAGGAGCTTTCCGGCCACCGGAGAGCCGTTGCATCTGCTGGAGGAGGCTTTGAGGAAGGCGCTTGTTTTGGTGGAGAGTTGCAGAGACAGGAGCTATCTCTACCTACTTGCCATGGGGTGGAGCATAGTGTATCAGTTCCGTAGGGTTCAGGATGAGATCGATAGGTATCTGAAGCTCGTGCCGTTGATTTCGATGGTTCACGACCGTCGGATTCAGGTATGAACCTGTTTGGTAGAATGCGTCACTGTCGGTTGAACCGATAGACACATTACCGTTTTATTTCCCGGGAAAATGATGGGTAGTATAGTAACTTTACAAACAAAAGGAACAGTAGAATGATACCATCCTTTCCTTTTCTGAGAAGTTGGTGAATATTCATGATTTGAATGTGCATATGCTTAAGTAATAAAATATATAATTGCCCCTAATTTTATAATCATTTCATAGAATCTGCCATTGAATCTGTCTGTTCTCTCAAAGGAACCTAATCTATATGGCTTTTCATTCTAATTCCTTCCAAAAATAGTTTCACAATCTCAATCAATTTTCATCAAAGAATTTGTGGGAATCATTATAGAGATTGTATTACTTTTCATAAGAAATTGGGCACCATATGAAGTAGTACCGTGATGCAGAACATGCTGCAAGAATGAAAAATTTCTGACTGGTTCAATTGGATTTTGGATAAATTTACACATTGAATATTTTTAAATGGATTTTCATCGATCAGTTGGTAGTAATTAAGACTTTGTTAGAATCTGAAGGAAGGTTTGCAGGCCATTGAGGCAGACCATGGAGAATACACTCTTGATGGTGAGGATATGATGGCCCAGAATGTTATTCTGAAACGAGATCGTACAAAGAAAGATGCAGACGTATTGGAGAAGTCACTGTCTCGCCGATATCCTGATTTGAGATTCCATGAGGCTCTCCAAGAAGAGAAAGAGAAGCTGCAGATTGAGCTACATCGTTCACAAGTGGACAATGACCCTAAGCAGTGCCTTGTAATTGAACATCTTATTGAAGTCACTCAAAATGTTGTTAATGTTCCAGGTGAAAAGCTTGTTGATGCACATGCTTACATAGGATCTGGGTAAGTGTTCTTATACAGTAGTAAGGACGATTTAGTAATTTGTGTGCTATCCGACTAAGTGGTTTTGTACTGAAGGTATGAAGCCAATGCCAAATCTTGCCATGGGGGCCATGGTTCACAACCTGAAGATCAAGACGAATCTGAGTGGCAGGCTGATCTTTTTGGCTGTTGCAGGGAGCCTTGTTTAAGTAAGTTCCTGAATCTATTTCTTATTTCTAACAGTTCAATAGTCAAGTCACACACCAGATAGAGATGATAATTGTTATTATGGTGTCCTCGACACATGATGAATGGTTGAGGCCATCCAAATATATCATTCTCAAAAACCATTGGGTTAACTAATTTCAAGTGATCTTATTGTCCAATTTTGTGCATTTCATTAGAACATTTCAAACTAGGTATTGATAACCATACTTAATTCTAGTGTAGATTTGAAATACTTTCTATCTTGATTGTTGAATTTTTCTGTTCATCAATCTGTTTTATTTTCTGATACAGGCTTGAAGACCTGTTTCTATCCCTGTGGAATATTTTCTTTTATAGCTAATGTGGTGTCAAAAGGAAAAATATGTAAGCTCTCTCAACTGTAAAATATAGTTAATAATTTATGTGCCAGTTGAATTCACATATGAAAGATTCAATATATGAATACATAAAAGCTAATTAACTTGGACATCAATCATTTTTTATAAACAGGACCCTCCTTTCTGTAAATAGAAAGAATCACCTTTTTGAAATTTGCTTGATTTCGTTATCTTTATCTATGTTCTACTGTGTTACCTTACTGAATGTAGAAGCTAGTGATCCCCCAGCATGGTTTGAGATTCTGTTGTTATGTTACATATATCATCAATTTTAGTAACATTTTCAGGGAAGTTCCTGTATTTAACCTGTTTCCTTCAACAGTTCAATTCATATTAATTCTGATGGCCTGAGTTTTCTTTTTCTCTCAACTACAGCTCGTGAACGTGCATGTAATGAGCTAATGACATACTCCCTCTTCTGTGGTTGTTGTTGTTACACTTGTTGTGTGAGAAGGAACCTACGGAAACACTTCAACATAGAGGTATCTTCTCTCTACTAAGAGGAGCTCTGAGGTTTGAATTTCTAAATGATATATTTCCTTTTGTGCCAAGCGTTTCAATTCAATGCTTGAATAAATTAATGCATAAGCAGCTAATTGAACTTCTGCAAGCTCAGAAAACAATTGGAGCAAATATGGACTTTTGTAGTTTATGATTTTATCTTACAGATCAATTGTATGGCCATGCCTTCTGTAAGTAGCAAGTTTTGATGAGGAACGGTGCTTGTTTCTTCTCTTAGACATCCCTTGGAAGAGATTGCTGGAATCATTTTATTATGTTTTTCACTAACTATAATCTGCCTCATTTTATTTCTTAGGGTGGTTCATGTGATGACTTCTTAACTCATCTAATGTGTTGCTGCTGTGCAATGGTTCAAGAGCGGCGTGAGCTTGAACTGAGGAACTTTGATGGTATGTGTTGGACTGATCTTGTCATCTATCATTTCATAGTTCCTGCTAATATTAGGTCCCAATCTCAGCAAATAATCTGTCTTAGCACATTGGTACTAACTCTCAAAGATCTCTTCTATAAAGCACCTGATTTTATAAGATGATCACCATCATTCATTGAATTTTTGTGGGTTTCTAGGTTTTTTTTTATTCTTATTGTGAAGAAAACTAGAGAAGGAAAAGGGAAATGCAAAAAGGAAAATAAAGTTATGGAAAAAGAATAACAAGTTTGAGCCTAGTAAAATATTTTCTTCTTTCTTTTCCTCACTTTTTAAACATAAAATTGGGTTTCCCTCTTCTTCCATCATATTCGCTTTTCCTTGTTAATTTGCATCAACCAAGCAAGAGAAATGGATTTTCCTTCTTGACTTTTTTCCTCTCAGTCATAATTTACCAGATTCAAACAGAACTCCATTAGGATAAGACTTCTTAGATGTGAACTGTCCAATGACAAGCCACTTTCACAAGCATCCTTAGAATAACTTCTCTCTTCTGTTTTTCTTTTTTTTTTTGGGTGATAGGTGAGCATCCTTAGAATAACTGTTCCCCATGATAATACCATACTGGGAGTTCTTCTATTGTTAACTGCAAGCTCAACTCTTTTGCAGGTTGCCAAGGGAGAAAAATGATTCCTCCACCATTCCAATACATGAAACCTTGAATCCCTGCCATATCTTGTGAGTTTAAAATATAGCTTACATTCTCGAGTTCCTAACATGGAGCGTTTATATTTCACCTTTATACTTAGGTATGATATAGCTGTTTACACATAACCTATCAAAAAAAAAATATAGCTGTTTACACATACATAGATACAAGTATACATCTTCCACCCTTTGGGTGTATAGCTTGTTACACAAACATATGCATAGAGATAACTTAAGCTTTACAGTTGTCGAGTAGTGTTGATACTAGCAATTTATGGGCACACTGTAAATATGAGACGGCGGTCTTGGGAATTGCAAATTTTCAGAAGATAGGCTGGATGCAAACTATGGGCTATGTAAACAGACAAGGAGAAATGTTATTGTCATCTGCCTTTCAAAATTGCAAGTTGCCAATGTAGCTTCTGACCTTTTTATCTCTTTATATGATTGTGATTTGAGTATATTCTGAAAAACATTAAATATAAGCAAATGCAGTCAAGCCTAATCAATATCACCTTGTAGTTGAAATGTCAATCGCTTTTAATGAACCTACCCTCCAAACTAGAAAGTAAAGGAGACACAAACGTTGCTTTTAGTTCAAAAAGATAATTCATCAGACCCATTGCATTTTGCTGTCTGAACATGGGAAATACTACCCATACTAATAAAGGGATTAGCAAAAGCCCAAGGGCTTACTTCATTTTGTACCTACCATCCATTTGATATGAAAGAAATATAAGGCCAATTTGATAATTATTTTCGAAAACGATTTTGAAAAACAACTTTTGAGAACAGTTTTTAAAAACAGTTATTTGATGTTTTGTAGAATAAAATTATGTTTGAACCTCAAATGTTTTTAATCTGTTAATCAATTTTTATCTAATGATTTACGTATTTTCCTTCTGAAACACAATCAGCTGGATTTCTCCTTGTAATTGACTTAATTGGGAGCAATTGTAGGCTGTGTGCAGCATTTAATTGTATCCCATGATTCCTAAAATCTGAATTCCACAGTAAATGCTGGGGAGACTGCCAATTGAGATGAATAGGTCGTGTTGACTTTGATTGACTTGATTCTCTATCTAAAATTATATTCTCATTTTTTTTTGTTTAATTATACCAGCATCTCAAATTTAAAAAATCAAATATTGGTTATTTGTATATTTTCTCTCAAGTTTTAATCTAGTTTGTAAATTATTTTTAAAGCTTAAATAAAAAAAATTGATTAACCCACTAGGATAGACCAATGAGGGAATATTAGGAAGTGTGGTTCAATAAATGACATAAAGTCTTGAGTTTAAATTTATCCAATATTGATTATTATAGGGCGATTAGCACCCCAAGATTTGGGTCCTATGAAAAGTTCTAAGGACTTGGTCCGAATATGTCATTCAATTAAAATATATATATATATTGGGTCTTATGAAGAATTCTAAGGACTTGGCCAGATAATGTCATTCCCTTAAAAATATATATATGATGACAAAATTTATATATTTAAATATATTATAAAATTTTCATATAAATATACAAGTGATTGGTATATTATTTTTTTTTTATCAAATTTTAACAAAAATATTTAATAAAATACCTTATTTAATATTTAATTATAATTTAAGAAAAAATTGTTTAAAAAAATTGGGCATCAAATTAGGCATAAGTAAAAATATAAGGATGATTTTTTATAAGTTATCTTAAAAAATAAAATTTTTAATAATAAAATATCATTATAGAACACATTGAACATTCCCCTTCCTTTTTATGTATTTCGCTATATTATAAATGCATAGCCGTCGGTGTAGCAGACTTCACCAACATTGGGTGACGACAGACAAAAAACATCGGGTACTTGCACGGTTGCGTATGCATAATTTCCCTTTCTGGCTGAACCGCGGGTGAGAGGGTCCATCGGAATTAATCTTATACCGTGAAAGGAATTGGATTTTATGGGCCACTTCAAAACGACGTCGTTTCGATCAACAGATGGTCGTCGTTTTCAAATTCAGCACGCACGAATATAGCTCGAGAAATTCGCGAAAAATAACATAAAAATAAAAAAAACTAAAACAGGAAAAATAAAATTAAAAAAAGAGACGATTCAAAATGGCGTGAGAGTGAGAAGATCGCCATAGTCCCAGACTCTAGAGTCCACCGATCTGGTGGAGTAGGTCGCACAGTCACTGCGGTGGATCATCATCTCCGCCTCCATTGACGAGGCTTCTTGATCTGCTACGCCTACTCTTCTCCATTGATGATTACGTGAGTTGATTTGGTTCTTCGTTTTTTTTTCTTAAATTATTTTTTCGCTAATTCTTGATTGAATTTTAATAAATCGGAGATCTGGAAGTTCGGTTTTCGTTTTTTGTGATTTCATCGTAAGACAATGTGGTGATCTGTTTGGTCGCGAGAAAATCCTGAGGGGAAGAGAAAGGAAGATAGGAATTTTGCGTTCTACAATTTTGAATCAACTAGGTCTGGTAAAACTAGTTGGCGTAGTTTGAGTCCAATATCGCACTTTTTTAAGAAACCAAAACTGATTGAAATTCTATATGTATTTTTTTATTCTAGGAAAATTTGCAATGAGGTGAGAAGAAGATTTGTAATAATATTGATAATGAAAAAACCGAAAAAAATTGAACGTGCGGTCTCGTTCTGAATTGTGTGGTTGTTCGGTTGAAGATCTTATGTATAACTAAGCTTATAACTTTGGTCATAAGCTCTGTTTGTTTGGACAAAATACTTTCTGGGAAAATTTAGATTTTAGGTTTAAAGGGGAAATTTTCCTTTTTCCAACATCTAACTAAATAGCCGAGATAAATGTTTGGCTAAATTGAAGAAGCCGTAAATGGAAAGATGTTTCCAGGGAAAAAAATTTCCTCTTAACTATTTCTGTCAGGAAAATATGAAAAACTTGAAATTGTAGGATGATACATTTTTTTTTTTAATTTAAATGTGTTTTTTCCTTTTGTGTTTGTGTTATACAACTAATGAGTTCCTGTTATTCAATTTTGCAGTCTTTGTACTCTCAAGTAGCACCTCAGTTGAAGGATTCATTAAATTTATTGTTGTATTAGCTCCATAAAGCACCATGTTAAGAGGGGGCATGTAAGTGTTTTTTCGCATATTCAGGCATCAAACCTCCAGGATGATATTTTACTGTTCTAGTAATTGTTAGATTTTTGCATAAGATGGTTTTCAGTAGAATTGCAGAAATTATTTCTGCCTCAGCTAGTCGCTTTTCAGCTCCTCAGTCTTCTACAATCCCATATGTGTCATCTGGGTTATCCCCTCAGGCAGGTTCTGGTCATGGTTTTGGTTTTCCCAGCACTGGACAGAAGAGTAATTTGCGACTCTCCTCATCCCTCCAAGATTTCTCAGCATATCGTCGACTGAATCTAGAAGAAGGTGATCTCAGCCTTGAGGCTGATAGGAGTCTAATCCTGGCAAAACAACCTCATCCCTTACAAGGAGAAAATGGTGGGTTAAGTTTTTCTAAGGAAAAGGGACTGCCAGCAAACCCATTTGTTCGGAAGAAGTGGGTGCGAGCCCTCATGGTTCTCCTGTGTCTACTGTTATTTGCTTCTCTTATATATATTGTTTCAATATACTTTTATTCTAACTGGTCTCAAGAGGCATCCAAATTCTATGTTGTACTTGATTCTGGGAGTACTGGAACTCGAGCTTATGTATATAAAGCAAACATTGCTCACAAGAAAGATGGAAGTTTCCCCATTGTATTGAGATCATTTGTGGAAGGTCCTAAAAAAAAACCAAGTTCACAGAGTGGGCGTGCTTATGATCGAATGGAGACGGAACCTGGACTTGATAAGTTGGTGAATAATGTATCTGGCTTGAAAGCTGCAATAAAACCTCTTCTTCGATGGGCAGAGAAACAAATCCCCAAGCATTCACATAAGTCTACTTCTCTCTTCCTTTATGCCACAGCTGGTGTACGCAGGCTGCCGAAATCTGATTCAGACTGGCTTCTTAACAATGCACGATCCATAATGAAGGATTCGCCTTTCTTGTGCCATGAAGAATGGGTTAAGATCATCACTGGCATGGAGGAAGCTTATTTTGGATGGATAGCTCTTAACTATCACACTCGTACATTAGGGTCCTCACTGAAACAAGCAACATTTGGTGCACTTGACCTGGGCGGCTCATCATTACAGGTTACTTTTGAGAGTAGGAATCATGTGCATAATGAAACTAACCTAAGTGTGAAAATTGGAGCTGTTAACCATCATCTAAATGCCTATTCTCTATCTGGATATGGTTTGAATGATGCCTTTGACAAGTCTGTGGTTCATCTTCTCAAGAAGCTTCCTGAAAGTGCTAATGCAGATCTACTTAATGGGAAAATAGAACTCAAGCATCCTTGCTTGCACTCTGGTTACAAAAAGCAATATGTCTGTTCTCATTGTGCTTCTCGCTTCCAAGAAGGTGGGAGCCCTCTTGTTGGAGGAAAAACCTTGGGCAAAGGAGGAAAACCAGGAATTGCCATCCGGCTTATAGGTGTACCAAAATGGGATGAATGCAATGCCCTTGCAAAAATTGCTGTAAATTTGTCAGAATGGTCGGCTCTAAGTCCAGGGCTTGATTGTGAAGTACAACCTTGTGCTCTTTCTGATAACTCACCTCGTCCTTATGGCAAGTTCTATGCAATGTCTGGCTTTTTTGTAGTGTATCGGTTTTTCAACTTGACTTCAGATGCCACGCTTGATGATGTATTGGAGAAAGGTCAAGAATTCTGTGCAAAAACCTGGGAAGTTGCAAAGAATAGTGTTGCTCCACAGCCCTTCATAGAACAATACTGCTTTAGGGCACCGTATATTGCTTTATTATTGAGAGAGGGTTTGCATATTACGGATAACCAAGTAACTATTGGTCCTGGGAGTATTACCTGGACACTTGGGGTTGCCCTGTTGGAAGCTGGGAATTCTTTTTCAGCTAGGATTGGGCTTCCTAGATATGAAATACTCCAAATGAAGATAAATCCAGTTATTCTCTTTGTAGTTTTGGCTGTTTCATTGTTTTTTGTGTTTTGTGCATTATCATGTGTTGGCAATTGGATGCCAAGATTTTTCCGTAGGCCACATCTCCCGCTCTTTAGGCAGAACAGTGCATCTACTACATCAGTTCTAAATATATCATCTCCTTTCCGGTTCCAGGGTTGGAGTCCTATCAGTTCAGGTAAGCTCTTCTTCAACACTGGTGAGTTGTGCATAATTCTTAAGCATTGTGAAATAATACCAGTATATATTCACTACAATCCCTGAAAATCATTTCTTATTCTGTGCTTTTACTATTCTTAGCTGCTCATATATTTTTGCTCTGTCATTTCCTAGAAGGGAAAAGAAGTATGCTTAACTTCTGGATTTTGTAGCTTTCCTCCCAAGAAATCTTCTCATGCAAGAGACCAAAACACGTATAATGGAATGTTTGAAGACTGTAAAGAGAGTCCTCCCAATCTGAACAATGCAATGGGATATTAAATTTGATGCATGATAACATCCAGATCAAAGGCTTATCTTTAACATTTTAAGATCCTAATTCTTTTTATTAGCATGATGCATCTCAAGAGTTCTGTTTGAGCATCATACAAATCTCAGGAATCAATCACCTTATCCCATCCTATATCGGTTTAATAGACATCTGATAAATGCATAGATACAAGCATACAGACATGATATCCTTTTATTTACTAGACACATACATATGCACAAGCATATTTTGTGGGTGCATGATTTTGAACCAGACTATTATCATTCACAAAAATTTAAAAGCATTTGATGGGTTCATACAGCTTGTCCATAAAAAATTTAAAGATCGTTTAGATAATAATTCTAAGCTAAATATGTTTGGCATAAAATAGGAGAATATCAGGCTCTTGCCAAAGTACTGCTGCATATAGTTTCCTTCTTCCATTGAACCTTTTAACGAATTCTTTTGCATTTCCATGAGTGAGACCTTAGTTTCTCATTACCATGTTCCACAATCCTAACACTTGTGCATTGTTTCTCATGTTCATGGAGCTTTTTGTTTCTTTTACACCTTATTTCTTGTTTATTTCATTATTCCCTTCCCATGGTCGCTATAACTATTTTGTTGTTAATTTATTTGTCCTTGTTTAACTTCTCAGGTGATGGAAGGGTGAAGATGCCTCTGAGTCCAACAATAGCGGGTGGCCAACACAGACCATTTGGCACAGGACATGGTTTCAGTGGCAGCAGCATCCAGCTTATGGAGTCTTCCTTATACCCGTCAACTAGCAGTGTCTCACACAGTTATTCCTCGGGCAGCTTGGGGCAGATGCAATTTGACAATAGCACCATGGGCTCCTTCTGGTCCCCTCACCGAAGTCAGATGCATCTACAGAGCAGGAGATCACAATCACGAGAAGATCTTAATTCTTCATTAGCTGAGTCACACCTGGTGAAAGTTTAGAGGATGCTTCTCAAGAAATTTTGGTATGATCACTTGTTTCTTCTCCAAATACAATTTTCATACAGAAAGATCAAATCAAGGTATTATTTTTTTGTACCATAGAGAATCCATGTCCTCTGAGAAGTAGATTGACCACTTAGAGACTTGATCTTTGATTGTTTCTCTGTTACATATATTTTTCTAACATCCTTCAAATATATTACTAGGCACTCGACTTCTTTAAGAATTATGGCTTTCTCCATGAACCTTTCCCATAATCATAAAGCCTGAACTGCTCTTATTCACTCGGAATACATCCATTTTCTTGTGTACGAGATTGAAGCAAACACAAGGCATGTAGAAAGGAGGCCAAAAACCCTTCCCATCTTCAGTTCTCATCAGCATTGTTTCTTCTGGTGCCTCAACTTTGGACTCATAACATTTGACTACCATTATGTGGTATAGACATATAGCTGCAGCCAGTATCCCATTATTCATTAGTTGACTCTCTTCCCAAGCCACCCTCCTTTACGTCAGTATGTAATCAACCATAGTAAGCTTTCTTTCAACATTGATATCATCCTTGAGACTATAAATCTTTGAACTGTCTAACCATCAAACAATATCTCACTTGCTGTCCTTTAAAAGCCTTAATATAAATAATCGTTCTTCAGGGTCTCATTTTAGCCTATATATGATCAATTTGCCTCAGAATAGGTTGTCTTTTTATCACGTTAATCTCCAAGCAAATTATATTGCTGAAGCAATTCCACAATGATGTTTGTGTGGACCAATCTGGAGAAATAGTGGTAGAGTAAGCAACAACTATAATTCTCACATGGAACAGGACAGCAAGATTCATATTACATTTTCTAGTTCATGTGTCTTTTACTCATCTTTTTGCCCTTTTTTTGGGGCTTTTTGAATTGGAAATTTTGCCGTACTTTGTTGCCTGTATCTGTGAATGGATCCTCTGTTCACTTTTGTGAACTGGGAAGTCTTTTCATTTGTGTAGACCAAAGTGTTTCTCCATAAACTGTTAAATATTTTTAATTTTAGAAAACGAGTCAGTGCCTGACAGGATTGGTTCAATGGTTAGTTCTGAAACGCAAGAAGGAAATGATTAAGAGTGTGTTCGATAGTGATTTTAAGAAGTGTTTTTAGTATTTTTAATATTTGAAAATTTTTATCTTTCGAATATTAAAAATACTAAAAATATTTCTTAAAATCACTGTCAAATACATTCTGAATATAAAGAATATAAAGGGAAATGGTTGTTTTGATGTTCGAATATCATGGAGCACAGAAAGGTAAAAAGAAATCCCAAGGATGATAAAGAGTGTGAAAAATACTAATGCTATATAATTTTTTTTAAAAATAAAATATAATTAAAATTAATTAAAAATTTATATATTTTAAAATTATTTAATCTTTAAGTATAAAAAAACTAAATGTAATGAATTTGAAAAAACATATAAAAATAATTTTGAAATTTTGAAATTTTTTTTTTTTCACTCTAATTTCTTTTTCTCACGTGTTTTTGAATCAAACATGGTATGAAAGTTTTATCTTTTCATTTCAAAGGTGTGGAATTCAGAACTTGTTCTGAAATGACTCCTTAAAACAGTTTTTTTTGTTTTTTCAAATAGAACTCAATTTCTAATTTAAAGCATGTTCCATGAATGGTTTACTAAAGTTATTTTGTTGAGATTTTGTTCCAAAAACGGTTAAGATTATTTTTTTGAAAGCAAATTTAATGAGAAAATTGTTTATCTATATTTAACATTCCAAATAAAATTTTATTTTTCAAAATGACTTTAAAACTGCTTTAAGAATTATCTTAAAAATATTATCAATTTTTCTTTCAGAAAATCAAATAAGATGAATTTTTAAAAAGGGGATGTCGCATTATCCATTGAAGTTAAAAACAATTCTTATGAAACACTTGCAATTAGGTTTCAATTTTGAACTACAAATAAAACCCAAATGTGAAATTGATATATTTTCAAAACTTTTACAACTTGGAATATTCTGTAGCATATGCTTCTGTTCAATATTCCTTTTTCAATCTTATCCACTCTACCTTGAATTATAATATTTATATGCAAATTTCCGTTGAAGCCAGCCACAGAAAAGGCCATTGACATCGTACACTTGTACCCCCTTTATCTACACGTATCCGAAACTTCGAGTAGATGGGATCTTTCCTAAGAGCCCCACATGGAAGTGATGGAACAAAGGCTAAAAACGAGTTGAACCAAAAAAAAAAAAAAAAAACCCTAGAAGCTTTAATCGGTGTAGATCGGACTCTCCCAATTGAAAGAGACAAAAAACATGATGTGACATGCATGAAAAGAGCCACCGAGCTCCAAGCACCATACCCATTGTGAGCCAAACATGAATGAAAATCATCAAAAATTACATATGGTAATGAACCAAAGGGTCCCGAGTTCAAGCCTTTCCCTAATACTTAAGTGGTATAGAGGATAGATTGGGTGATTAGAAAGGAGTTGACGGGTTTTATTTCTCTATTCAGAACAAGTAGGGGGTTCTCTGGTCGCCTTGGGGGCATAACCAATACCAATGTACACACTGCATACCATCTTTTTATTTCTACAGTTACTCAAAATATACTATAACAGTATGTTAGAATAATGGCCGAACACAATTTCGGATGCCCCATATGCGTTATGCTTCTACATCAGAACATATGGGATTGAAGCAGCAAATTCATGTTCTGGCGGAAAAAAATTTGTCAACACGAGGGATAGGCTCAATCCAACATGGGAGTCGGCTCAATCCAATATGAGAGTCGGCTAAAAGGACGAGCTGGTTGTGGCTGAGAATCAAGTGAGGGATGCGTTACCAACAAGAAAAACGAATGTAAGAATCGTTCCTTCTTTTGTTTGAAAATCAAATTATAAGTCAACTTCGAGAGACCGGGTATCATCATTCCTCTGTGAGAAGAGCCAATGGAACAGTTGTGATAACTTACTCGTTGCAGGCTTCTGCTCAGGTTTTTCCAACTTGACATTGCAGACCGCGTAGTACTCGTGCTTCATGTGAGGAGTGACTATTCTTTCCTGAAGAATGATATGGAATTTCTCAATAAGGAGCAGGCCACCACTTGCAATTTTAAAAATTAAAAGGGTTTTGGAGTTGGATGAAAGGGAGTACCTTGAAAACCTCGAACGGACACAGATCAGAATTATCACAACCCTATTGAAAGCAACACAAAACATCAGTACCACAAGGATAAACGAGCAAAGGGTTTGCTGAAGAACATAACAAAGATAGGAATTTGGGGCAAAAGAAGAACAATTGTAACCATGTAAAAGTTGATTAGACAAAAGGTGAGAGTAAAATCTGTAAGATTCACTGACAATTGGACCATGTATGTATAAAACAGCATGGAATTGCAAGTCTATCTTGTATGGTCTAAAAATTTCTATTTTTGCAGGTTTAAATTCTCCAACTATGAAATAATTCTATTAAAAGTAAAAATGATGATGCTGACATTCAAAAGTTTTCAATACTTATATGGAACAAAGATAATAAACTAAATAGTAGAAAGATGAACTGTGATGAGACTCAAGAGAGAAGACATCATGACAACTTGAAGCATGTTGTGAATTAAGGCTTACAGGCATTGGAATGGGGTGTTCATTGTGCAGTACTTGCACAAAGTACTTGCTTGAAGAGTTGGCAGGACAACTGTATAAAACCAACATGTTATTCCCAGCAAAAGGTGCCACTGTGCTGCCCCTCCAATTTCTTTTCTGGGGAGGCTTTGGAGGGTATTGCAGGGGTTCTTCTCTTTGCATTTGTTTAAATTCTGAAATATTCAGCAGTTAACACCTAAGAAGACAACATACAGCAAAGTATACAAAGAATAGTGGTGGTAGACAGCCAGTATTTGCATGCTTATCATATATGGTTCATACACAGTTTACTAACAAAAGCACTCACCAGACTGCTCCAGAAAGAGCCCAAGAAGACATGAGAATGGAACCACAGTCTCAGCATGGGCAAACCGAAGTCTTGCCTTTTCGTAACTGCCAGGAGCATAGTTTTCTACATGCATAGAAGGCAAAGGCAACTATAATATAAGGCAGGAACAAGTATTATGTCTTTAATATAATGCATTTTGTGAAGTGATGATTCAACTAGCAAAGAAATGACATAGCTGCTGATATAATCCTAAATAGATTAAATACCAGGAGCAAGAGGAGAATAATCTCCCAGTAACTCAGAGAGAGAATATTCTGTGAATATTTGGAGACAGCACTATAGCATTTGAAATAACAACAGCCTACTAATTTCACAATTATACAATGCAGATGATATTAATTATTAATAGACAACATCTATGGCTCAAATCCGGAAGTTATTGATTGCCACATATTATTGGAATCTGTGAGGGCACCTGATAGTATCAGATTACAGCCCCTGCCTAGCCACCAAATTCTATGCCACCAAAGACAATTGGGAAACAGCAGTTCAATTGACTACCAATCAAGCTGCTCCTTTGCGTCATAACCCACACTACATTTCAAACCTCCATGCAAATAGGAGGTATTGGATTGAAGGATACAACATCCAAGAGTAAAATACACCCAAAAGCGTAGCAAAAAGATCAGATGATTTATGTTACCTTCCTTTGCTTTAATAGCTTGCTCCATGGACTGAAAAACATCTTTAAGCAATGGCACTCCCATTTGGTAGTTTAGAGATTTACCATAACCCTTCAATATAAACAGCTCCAAATCATCTGTCCACTCCAACAAAGCAACCTAACCATGTTGATTTGGTTCCCAAGTTAGTAGCAATATAGCATGGGAAAAACAAGGGTTCTTAAACTTGCATCACTTAGCTAGTATTAGTCTTTGCAAACCAACAGACCCAACAAAAGAAAAAGGAGGCACTCATATCAGAGGCATAACATAAAAACATGTGTACCTCAGAAGGGCTGAAAAGACCACAAGCTTGATCAGTTATGTCCAGTAAGGATGCTTCCTGCCAAGTTGTAAAACATAATAACACAGTGGAGAAAAGAAAAAAAAAAAGGAAGAGAGAGAGAGAGAGAGAATAATTAACAGACATGAGAGGATAGAATTCTTCTGTCACAAAATAAAAGGTACAAGAACGGATAGTAATCACCTGTTTGCACAAAAACCAGAGAGAAGACGTATCCTGTCTGGTAAAATTCAGCCCATAACGCTTCCTTAATGTAGCAGTAATCTCATCAAAGATGGGTTCTTTGAGCTCATCAACAGCAGGCTCCTGACTTTTCCTAAAATCCTGCATCCATAGATCCTTCATAATTAAAACCAAAGCAATAAATGTGCATCAAAACCTGATTAAGAGCAAGCTTTAACAAATGAATCCTCAACTGCCTGCTTCAGACTACTTTGACTTGTCAGCTATACAGATAGGTGATGGTCAACAGTCTTGAGAAGCAAACATAACCTCTATATATAATGTAAAGAAGGAAAACATTACACATGTACCTTGTAGTTTTGACAACATTCAAAAAACCTCAGCAGTATATCACTGGCACGGCTCTCACTGGTAACGGCAAAAGCTCGCTGATGCCCTGGTCCAAGACTTCCCCTTCCACTGAACAATCCCATCCCAAATGCCACAGCACTAGCTGATGCCCGAGGGACCTGTCTCATGTGAATGGAAAGAGCTATGTAACACTTCTAACAGAAAAAGGACAACAAAAAAATTAAGATTGCAGTTACTGTGACCCAATCAACCTTGATTGGCATGAGGAAGACTCAACATAGAAGGAAGAGTATAGGTATTTATGTTAACAAAATTCAATTAGCTGCCAAAACATTCACCATGGCAGTCTCCAAAATGACAGTAACATGGCAAATAGACTAATTTTTCATCATTTCTAATGTAAGTTTCAACAGGGGGTCAAAGTGTAGAGACATTTCAACTGAAGGGGAAAACCAAAACAGGACTAACCTGGGTTGCTTTTATTGTAAATACATCTGGGTGGTATTCCTCATTAAACAAATCTGGAAATCTTTCTCGAATTCTGATTGCTAGATGATACAGTTCAATTTCTCCAACATCAGTAAGTTCTCCACCTGTTACCTTCCCCTTCCAAGGAGATTTCCAACCCCATAACCAGGCAGGAACTTTCTTCAAAGACAAATTCTGTTCTTTCACATCTCTTAGAAGTGATTCTAGATGAGTGGCCAAATTGTCTAGTTCTCTCATCCGTTTCTTGGTAGGAGAACGAGTCCCATGCCTTGCCTGTGAATTTGAAATGGGATTAGAATTTTCCTTGCTCATGAAAACATAGAAAAGAATTTCATAATATAGAATCAGTAAATCATCCTAACATAAAGAACAAAGAAATGTAGAATTGCACATAAAAGTATTTCCCATGGTAACTCCCATAGAAAATATTCTAGCATATGAATCATTACTGTAAATAGCACACACAAATGTATTTAACCAGAACACAAAAGAAACACCATAAACAAATTTTGTGCTTCTTTTCTAAACCTGAGGCAATTTCCACTTCTAGAATAGATATCACAAGTTCATATAACACAAGTTCCAACTAAAGACATCCCTTTAGATGTGGAGATGTGGACTTGAATGTCATAAATTTCAGTTCTAAACGAATTAGAGAGTGGTTAAAAGATAGAGGAGGTCACACACGATGAGTGTAATTCATGCAATATTACTAGATCATGCAATGGACAAAACTTCTAAATCATTGACTCTATTCAAGTTTCACCAAAATTTATATCTGCAATTTTCAATTGTCTATCTACAATTTATCCAACATTCTCAAAGCATCAAATCTTCACTACAATTTGCTTTTGTGTCACCATTAAGACTATGAAGGAGACATTTAAAAGACGAATGCGAGCATTAGAAACTGGGTGAATAGGCAAAGATGGCTTTTGAAATCAATGATATTACTTTTCAAAATTTGATGTTACATTATTTATGTCAATAATGTTGGTCTGACAGAGATATACCAAGAGTCAAACTAAATGACCAAATAAGTAAATTTTCACTAGCAATCGAAGTTCCTGAGGATGATTACCACAAGATTTAAGTGGATGGGACTGCACCCATCTGGAACTTTAGAAGGCACAAAGGCACTGTCAGCAATATCTTTCACAGCACCATATCTGCACATACAAACATTGCAAATTTTAAGCATCTGAGACAGTACAAAAACATAAATCTAGATGCCATTCAGGAACCCAGAATAATTTGACCATGGAAAATGATGAGTTTCACAAACCAAATCAACAAATTGATTCTCTCTACTGTGTTGGTGGTGTCAATTTTTTAAAAAACAATGGAAATAGTTACTGAAGGCTCTAAACAGCATTATTCTTCAAATATTTGCCTCAGTGGAAGTGAATTCTGCATTTTCTTTGAAATGGTGACAACATAAAAACACATAGAGGGGTGCCTGCTGGCTTCTTTCCTAGCACTAAGGGACTTAGACAAGGAGATCCACTATCTCCTTATCTTTTTGTTATGGGAATGGAAGTGCTAGATGTTCTCATTAGGAGAGCCGTGGAGGGGGGATTTTTATCAGGGTGTAGCATTCGGGGTGGCAGTAGATCCTCTTTGAACATCTTCTATTTATTTTTTGCTGATGACACAATTGTGTTCTATGAGGCAAGCAAGGAGCATCTAACTCACTTAAGTTGGATTTTCCTCTGGTTTGAAGCTGCTTCAGGTGTAAGGATTAACTTAGCCAAAAGTGAAATTATTCCAGTTGGAGAGGTAGAGGAGATTGAAGAGTTGGCAGTTGAGTTAGGCTACAGGGTGGGATCCTTGCCCTCTCAGTATTTGGGTGTTCCTCTAAGGGCTCCTAATAGAGCTCCTTCTATGTGGGATGGGGTGGAAGAGAGAGTAAAGAGGAGACTTGCACTTTGGAAACGGCAATATATTTCCAAAGGGGGAAGAATCACACTCATAAAAAGTACTTTGGCTAGCATGAATCTATCAAATGTCTATTTTCAGAATGCCCAAGATTGTTGCTAGAAGACTAGAGAAAGTGCAAAGGGATTTCCTGTGGGGAGGGGGAAACTTGGGGGGGAAAATCCATCTAGTTAATTGGGAGGTGGTTTGTACAGACAAGGACAAGGGTGGACTAGGCCTAAGGAAGCTAGCCATATTGAACAAAGCCTTGCTTGGCAAGTGGATGTGGAGGTATGCTTGTGACAAAGATAATTTTTTTTTTTGATCAATAAGTATAAGATTGTATTGCAAAGAGGCGCTAAAGAAGCGACCCACCAAATTACAGTATAAAGGGACTTACCCCCTTACAAAAGGGCCCAAACATCAAAGGACAAGGCAAAACAAAAAAACCTCTCCCTTAACGCATACACACCCAGTCTATAAAATCTATTAAGGTCGAAGGACCATCTTTTATCCACAATTTGGATTCCGACCACAAAAAATACACAAAAGATGCTTTCAGCCTTTGAATGGACAGCCCACAATCCTCAAATGCAATTGAATTTCTAGCCTTCCAAATAACCCAAAACAAGCATAACGGTCCCAATTGCCACGCCACCTTCCTTTTCTTTCCCACAAAGGACCCCCTCCACCCTAAAAGGGTTTCCTTGACCAAACGGGGGAAAACCCACGAAACACCAAAAAAGGAAAGGAACACCATCCATACTTCCCTCGTTTTTTCACAATGGATAAGAAGGTGGTCAATTGTCTCCTCACTCTTATGGCAAAGAAAACATCTATTTGCCATAACCCAACCTCTCTTTTGCAAGCGATCCAAGGTTAGGACTCTCCCCCAAGAAGCCTCCCACGCAAAAAAGCTCAATTTGGGCTGCACACAAGAGTTCCATATAATTTTTGAAGGGAAAAAAGCAAGAGACCCCGACTACATGGTCTTATACAAAGATTTCACCGAGAAATCCCCATTCTTTGATGCCATCCACTTCACCTTATCCTCCTCATCCCCCCTAACCTTCTTCCCCTCCAAGCAACAAAATAGCCTTTCCACTTCTTCCAACTCCCAATCGTTGAAAGGTCTATTGAAACAAGGGTTCCAACTTCCCCCTCGGCTGTCCACACTTCATTTACCCAAGCCTCTTTGTTCGAAGCTAAAGCAAATAAAGAAGGAAAAACCTCGCTCAAAGGAATGGTTTCACACCATTTATCTTTCCAAAACTTCACTTTCTCACCATCACCCACCACAAAGCCAACAAAAGGGGTCACTTGATGTCCCATTTTACTTATTGCCTTCCACAACCCAAACCCGTAGGCCTCCCTAGGCTCACAAGATCTCCACCCTCCTCTTTCCTCCCCGTATTTCCCTTTGATCACTTGGTTCCAAAGAGCCTTTCTTTCATTTTCAAAACGCCACACCCATTTGCCAAGGAGAGCCCTATTGAAGGCCCCAAGACTCTTAACCCCCAACCCTCCGCTTCTTTTGTCTAAACATACAATTGACCAATTTACTAAATGTGGTTTTTGCACAAGAGCCCCGCCACCCCACAAAAAGTCCCTTTGAATCTTCTCCAATCTGATTCTAACCACTCTAGGCATCTGGAAAATCGACATAAAATAAATCGGTAAATTTGACAATGTACTACGCACTAGAGTAATCCTCCCCCCTTTTGAAATATACTGACGTTTCCACATAGCCAATTTCTTTCTGAATCTTTCTTCTATTCCATCCCACGCTGCAACGCTTTTAAACGGGGCACCTAACGGCATTCCTAAATAAGTGGAAGGCAGTTTTCCCACCTTGTAACCAAACTCATCAGCCAACTCATCCACATTCTCGGCTCTACCAACTAGAATCAGCTCACTTTTCTCCAGATTTACTCTTAACCCTGAAATTGCCTCAAACCACATTAACAACCAGCCCATATACAATAACTGATCCTCCTTTGCTTCACAAAATATCAGCGTATCATCAGCAAACAACAAATGTGATATCTGGACCCCTTCGCCTCTTCTTCCCTGAATCAAACAAGGCGCCAAAAACCCCCCAACCACTGCCTTCTTTATCAAAACACTGAAAGCCTCCATCACCACTACAAAAAGGTACAGCGACAGGGGGTCTCCTTGCCTTAACCCCCTTGAGCTTTGGAAAAAACCCGTAGGGCTTCCATTCACCATAACTGAGTACCTAACAGTGGATAGACACCACTTTATCCACCTGCACCATCTTTCCCCAAACCCCATCTTCTCCATCACTGCTAAAAGAAAATCTCAATCCATGTGATCATAGGCTTTCTCAATGTCTAATTTACAGAGAATCACCCCTCTATTGCTTTTCACAATGGAGTCAATTGCCTCATTAGCGACCAGCACTGCGTCCATAATCTGCCGTCCCTCCACGAAAGCGTTTTGGGACGTTGAGATGACCTTGGCTAAGACACCCTTCATTCTATTAGCCAACACCTTAGCTAGCCACTTATACAACCCTCCCACCAAGCTAATTGGCCTAAAATCCTTCAAGTCCTCTGCCCCCCCTTTCTTAGGAATCAACACTAGGAAAGTTGCATTCAAACTTCTTACAAAGCTCCCGGTCTCATGGAATTGCCTAAAGAAGTTCATGACCTCTTCTTTAACAAAATCCCACAAAAATTGCCAAAAAGCCATTGAAAAACCGTCAGGGCCTGGCGCTTTCTCGCCACAACAGCCTGACAAAGCCCTAAAAATTGTATTTCTATCCCCCTCTTTCAGCAAAATTTCCCTGGACTTCTGCCTCCATGACGTTTCTTCTAAAAGGACCCACTTCTTATACATCTCTCTTGCCTCCTTCCTAGCTTCTTCCTCTTCCAAGGACAATTCGCGAACCCTCTCTTCCTTGTCCCAGAAATCCAATGAATTCCAAGCCTCTTGCTTCTTAACCTTAATCTGTCCGAAAACCTCTGTGTTCCATTTTTTCAGAGTCGGCTTTAAAGCCTTTAATTTCTCGCTCAAAATGTAACTGGCTGTCCCTCTAACTTGGATCCCCTCCCACCAATTCCTCAGCACCTCTTTGAAGCCTTCCTCCTTCAGCCACATGTTCTCGAATTTGAAAGGTGTGGGCCCTCTCCTCATCCCCCCTCCATCAAGAATAATTGGAGAATGATCTGATACTGGTCTAGCCAAAACACCTTGAATACACTCCCGAAAATGAGCTTCCCAATCTTCAGAGATAAGAAACCGGTCAATTCTCGATTTTAAGAGATTATTAAAACCTCCACTCCACGTGAACATCCCCCCCTGAAGAGGCAAATCCCTTAACTCTAACTCCTTTATCACTTCTGTGAATCTCCGCATTGATGGGGACAGGCGACCTCCTCGGCTCCGCTTAGAAGGGAATCTTATCATGTTGAAGTCGCCAGCAACACACCACGGTTCGTTCCACAGCCCTTTGATGGCCCCCAATTCGCTCAGAAACTCCTCTTTCTCCACCTTCACAGAGGGCCCATAAACTCCTGAAAACGCCCAGCAAAAACCATCCTCAACATTCTTGAACCGACAAGAAACTGAATAATTGCCCACCTCCATTTCCTCCAACTGCAGCACCCTATTGTCCCAGAACACCACCACCCTCCCCGCCGCACCCCTTGAATTCAAAGCCCCCCATTCCAGACATCTTCCTACCCCTAAACTCCTCACAATTGCACTCGTCATCTCCTGCAATTTTGTTTCCTAGAGACACACTAAATCTGCTTTCTGGGTTTTAATCACATCTTTAATCAATTTCCTCTTCTCTCTGTTATTTGCCCCCCTTACATTCCATGACACAATTCGAATCCTCATCTAACACACTCTTGATACCCCCTGTCCCCTCCTGACCCGCTATAATTCACCGACCATTCTAGTTTCTTCAACTCGCGGTCAAATCTTGAGGTTCTCTGTCCTTTCCTCTTTTTTCCGCTTAAATTCTCACTTCTATCTCTTCTGTCCCTCATTTTATGGAGAAGTTTCAGAATATCCCTCTCACAGCCCTCTGTTGGCATTCCCAAACAATGGCAAAACTTTGCCAAACAGCTGTAATTCCACGATTCCATATCCTTTTCCTCGCCCCATTCCTTCCTTCCTTCTTTTAGCGGGAAAAACCCGCTCATACTCTTCTCTCCCATTCTCTCTTCTGCCGAACGCATGCTTAGAGGGTTGATACTTAACCCCTCTTCGGTTTCCTTCAGAATGACCTCATGGCCACATCTCTCCTCCATCTCAAGCAAAGAACCCCCCATCCCAGAGAAAGGAGAAAAAGAAGAAGAGGCCCGACCCCCCCACACGCAAACAGTCGAAGGCTTTAAGAGGGAATACCTGGAAGCTTCCTCCAAAAAGCACTCGTCCGTTATTGAGCAGCGCTCTGGTGTCCCTCTCGCCGCTGATGGCCCCATCCCTCCAACTAGTCTGTCTTCGGCGAAAAATTCCTCAGCTGGCACAAGGCAAGACGAAGCCCTAGCATTAACGCCGGGCTCATCCCAGGGAGGCTTATAAGCAAGCGGGGCCCAAACTGATGCTAGGATGGGCTGCCCCTCTCCTCCTGCCACTCTGGGTCTGTGGTCCAGCCAGCCCAGCCCATCCTTTTGAAAAGAAGATGGGCCAACATCAGAAGCCTGCTCCACCGAAGTGTATTTCACCGCTAAGCTGGGTTGCCCATCTTTCTCTACCGCTTTGGGCCTATTGTCCAAATGACCCAGCCCATCCCGTTGCAAGAAAGAGATATCCACCCTTGAAGCCCGCTTCTCACCCCTATTGTCCATCTGGCCCAAAAAATTTCTTTGATCACTTAAAGGGCCTTCATGAGCGGCCCACTCCCCACCTCTGCTTGACTGGCCCCTTTCCCAACGAGCCCTTGACCCATTTATAACCTTTTGATTTTCTACCCAAGCCTCAGGACTCTCATGCTCCAGGCTTTGACTATTTCTGGGCTGGGTCACTTCGCACCCAAACTTGCAGCTATCAGGCCCACCCCCACAGTCTTTTTCACTTGAGCCCACCTCTCCTTCCTCCTTGCTGTAACCTGCCAACCCATCAGCTGAAACTCCCATCTTGTCACCATCACACTTTTCTTTTCCCGTTCTTTTTCTAACTGCACCTGATCCATCAGCTTCAGCTGCACGCCATCCTTCCTTTTCCTTCCCACCGCTGTTCCTGGCGCATGATCCCTTATCCCCTTTTTCCCTCATCCTTTCCCCCTCTCTCCATCTCAAGTTCATCATTGGCTCCACTGCTGAAACTCTAGGCTGCACCTCCCACCACAGGCGGACTGCATAGCAGAAGGACTTCACTACTAAATTCAAAGTTCCTGGAAAAAAATTTCCGCTATTCTTTACCAAAATCCTGGCCCATTGAAGTTGAGAAAGATTCTTTGTATCTTCATCCACCTCCACCAAACCTCCACAGCAATCACCAATACTTTTAAACATTTCTTCACTCCAACAGTGAAGCGGAAGCCCCACCACCCTCACCCAAACTTCTTTTGTTTGGCTTCCAACCTGCAAACATCCAGCCTCCTCATTCCATCTCTCTAAATGCAGCAGCCTATCTTTAAATCTACGCGTCCCCCTGTTTAATACCCTCTCTGCTTCCCCTTCATCTTCAAATTCCAACAAGAAGAAAGGTTCTCCCAGCTTCATCACCTTAATTCCTTTCCTAAGGTTCTAGCTGCGTTTCCCCCAGTTTTTAAACGAATCTAACTCCATCTCCATCACTGCCCCTTCCCACCTACCAACTAGGCAACGCCCCAAAACTTCCTCCCTCCTCCTCAATCCCCTTCCTCCAGCCTGAAGCCACAGCTCTTCGCCTACCCTTCCAGCCGGTCCTTTAGCCACATCTAGGACGCTCTTTTTCTCCCCCTACTTCTTCTTACCAATGCACCTTTCTTCCTCATCATCTAATGTTGCATCCTTCTTTTTTGAATTGATTTGGGTTGCTTCTACACCTTTGTCTTCCTTTTTAGTAACTATCCCCAGCGACCTTAGCTTCTCAGCTAGAATGGCCCATCCTCCTATCACGCCCTTTCCTTTTAGCCTCTACATCCACAACAGAGCATAAGACGTATCTTCCTGCCCCGTTTACACGCCTCTCCAACCGGAACTTTCTTCCCTCTTTCTCCCAGACTTTAACCAATCTTCCTTTCTTTTCCTCCCTACAACATTCTTCGAAACATTCCAGTAGCTTTCTCAAACTTGATACCCCAAACCTGATCCAAGAGGAAAAGCCTCTACTCCTTTCCACAATGATACCTTTTAGTTTCCCTTTGATTTCCTCTATAGACACTTCAAACGTCTTCGATTCAATCGCTACCCAACACTTTGCCATAACTAGACTCGAACACTATCCAAGACTTCAATCTTTCCATGCTAGGCTATCCTCTCCATCCCGGAGAGAGGTTTCCCACGTCTCAAGAAGAAGTTTTTACTTCTGGTAAGAACTAATATAATCCTCCAAAATGAGGACAAATGGATGCTTGACAAGAAACGCTTGTGATAAAGATAATCTTTGGAAACAAGTGATCACGGTGAAGTATGGGTAAGAGGGTCTTGGATGGAGGTCAAAGAAGGCTAATGGGGCGGTTGGAATAGGGGTTTGGAAGGAGATTTTGAAAGAATCTGATTGGTGCTGGGATAACATGGTATTTCGAGCTGGGAAGGGCACCAAAATAAGATTTTGGACAGATGTTTGGCGTACTGATACAACGCTGTCCCATTGTTTCCCTCACCTCTTTGTCATGGCTGTTCATAGGAATTCAACGGTTGAGGAAATGTGGGACCAAAATTCTGGTCAAGGAGGTTGGAACCTAAATTTTTTGAGGGACTTTAATGATTGGGAACTGGATATGGTTGGGGATTTGCTCCATGTGCTGAGGGGTCATAAGCATTCTTTGGAGGAAGACTCAGTTCTTTGGAGGCGAGGAAGAAAAGGTTAGTTCAGGGTCAAGGAAGCTTATAGTTTGCTGGCCAATCCTAATGACACCGGTTTTCCTTCAAGATGTATTTGGGTGGCTAGGGTGCCAACTAAAGTCGTTTTCTTTGCTTGTGAGGCGACGTGGGGGAAGATGCTTACTCTGGATAGGCTCCAAAGAAGAGGGTTGCAACTTCCTAATTGCTGTTTTTTGTGTAGTTGTGAAGAAGAGAATGTAAATCATATTTTTATACACTGTATAGTGGTTAGAGCTTTGTGGGATATTGTCCTTAGGTTAGTAGATGTTAAATGGGTCTTTCCAGAAACTGTAAAGGAGGTCTTAATTAGTTGGAGGGGCCCCTTTGTGGGGAAGAAAAGGAAAAAGGTTTGAAAATCCATCCCGTTGTGTATTTGTTGGACGGTATGGAAGGAAAGGAATAGATTAGTCTTTAGGGGGGGGGTGTGTTGAATATCCACAAACTAAATAATTTTTTTGTTTGTAATTTGTGGAGTTGGGTCAAATTGTATTTAGGTGAGGAGACTATTTCTCTTATAGGCTTCTTGGAGTGGGTAGCATCCACTTAAGGGAAGGTGAATCCTTTTTGTTTTTGTTTTTTGAGGCCTTAGCCACCCTGTATACCCCCTATATGCTTTGTGGTTTTTTGTCTTTTTCTTAATGCATTTCTTTTTTACTTATCAAAAAAAAAAAAAACATAAAAACACATAGAGGCCAAATTTTAATTGGAACATATCCATGCAAGCCCAGGCCTCTCATTGGACAAACCACCCACGAAAAGCCATGGAAACAGAAAAGATAGTGACCTTGAGACAGTCGAGAGATGTTGCCGAACATTGAAGAGTTTGCCGGCAGCCGAATGCTCGAACACAGACAACAATATTACTAGAAAAGTAGCAATCCTCATAGCCATTTCCACCTTCCTAGACAGATTTAGCTCCAAAATTTGCTGCTTTTGGATATATTCCACTACCTAATTGAAGAAAAGGGCAACATTAATGAAGCTCCAGATTTTTCATGTTATTACACACTTTATTCTAACATAGGATTATGTGTGCGTGCACCCACACAGATCACACTAGCAAGTATACCCACATGAGTCATTGGATCAAATTCATCATGTTCAACTATTAGGCAAGGACATTAATCTGAAGCACTGAATTGATTATTGGATACTTGAATAATTTCCCATCTCTTTGTCCCCTCTAAATTTTATAAAAGCCATTAGGTAACTAGGCTACACAAGTTTTTGTCAATGTAATTCAACTTTAATGAGAAAAAGCATATGGCAAAAATGGAAGAATTGAAACAAATTACACAGTTAGGCTACCTTGATGAGGAATGAGGATCAGAGATTTACATCAAGAAGAATATGAATTATGGATATAATGGGGACCATGAAAGCATGTGAAGCTCCAACCACAATCAGCAATTGAGCCCCATATAGAGAGTTAATAGAAGTGCATTAATTCCTTCAACAAAAAGCAGAGTTTGCACTACCCTCACTATATCACCCTAATCCCTTTAGTTAACTTAACACAGAAAATGAAAAAATAAAAACATTTCAATCAGGTAAACTTGGTAGAAAAAAAGAACCATAAGAAAATACCAATTTTGTTTCAGGAAATCTCCTCTTTTATGCTTCTTATTAAGCAGATTTGGAAATCATATTAAGAAAAGAATTTTCCTTCTTAACAAAAATTGAAAGATAATGGATAATCTATCAAGCCTTATCTCACTATATGTAATGATGATTAAAACTGTAAATATTATTTCTCCAAAACTTTATTGAACTCATGAATAGAAGACCAGTGTATGGACTTAATCTCATAAGTCCCAATTAAATAAAATGGTTATATCAGATGAAATGGTATTGTAATCAAGAAACCAAGAAAAATGTTTAGGCTTTGAGAATTGTCTCGCATCAGTTATTCCCACTAAAGGAACAAGGAAAGAGGGGATCGTCATTTTTATTTTTTTTTTATAGGCAAACACAAAAATATATTAGAAAAGGGCACCTTGAGGCCGACCCAAAAGCATACAGGGGGTATACAAGAGGCACCTTAAGGCACAAATAAAAGAAGAGAAGATACAAAACCATCCCTCAACTAGCACCTAGCCAATCAAAAAAACTGAGTAAAGAAAGAGGACCTTCATTTACAACCGACTTAGTCCACGACCAAAGATTACAAACAAAAGAATTTTTCAACCTATGAATCGAAAAGTCCTCATTATCAAAAGCAATCCTATTTCTTTCCTTCCAAACCGCCCAAAAAAGACACAAAGGGGTTGTCTTCCACACCTTTCTACGCTTCTTGCCCAAGTTAAAGTCACGCCATCCAATAAGGGTATCTCTAACCGAAAAAGGAAGGACCCAAGTAACTCCAAAAAGGGCAAACAATAACTCCCATAAAACTCTTGCCCTGGTGCAATGCATAAGAATATGATCAATTGACTCTTCTTCCTCACAGCAAAGGAAGCATCTATTAGCAAGAATCCGGCCCCTCTTTTTAAGCTGATCCAGAGTAAGCACCTTACCCCAAGAAGCCTCCCAAGCGAAAAAGCTCACTTTGGTAGGCACACAAGGGCTCCAAATCATACCATTAGGGAATTGATCAACTCTTCTTGAAGCTAGATCATTATAAAGGGATTTAACTAGGAAAATCCCATTCGAAGTCTCTTTCCACAGCATTCTATCTTCCAAAAGAGGAATAAGTCTTCTTCCCCGGATTGTCAAAAGTAACCTCTCCACCTCCCAATCGTTGAAGGGCCTAGAGAATCTAGGACTCCAAACCCCTTCCTCTCCCGAAGGATCCAAAACTCCACTACCCAAGCCTCTTTAGAGGAAGCAAAAGCATACAAGGAGGGAAAAGAATTACAGAGGGCGAGGTTCCCACACCAATTATCTTTCCAAAATTTCACACTCCTACAATTCCCCACAGAAAAAACGACTTTGTTTTGCAAAAGGGCACCTAAGGAAAGAGGGGATCATCATTGCAATCCCCAAGGCCAAGATGTAGTTCTGGAATTCCAGAGATATAGCTCCCCTCTTTATACATGCAAAAATGAGGCACAACCTTTAAAAACAAATAAATAAGATCATCCAAAAAATGAATCAACCATCTATTGGATAACAAAGGTTGAAAAAATATCAGAAAAGAACATACCCCATAAAGGGTTTGAGTTGATTTAAGTAATTTAAGCCCTGAAGCTAGGCTATTGGTAGATGACTAATCCCTTTTTAGCTTAAGGGCTCTTTATTTTGAGGGCCTATATGATGTCTGGGATCCTAGAGGGAGAGATGTAAGGAAAATTAAACTTGACCTTGAGAAAGTGGACCAAACCAGGTTCCAAATTCAACTACCTTGAAATTGGAATTGAGCATAAATTTGAACCTTAACCATATCTAACCTCAACCCTGACCTTAACCTTCCATGAAATATAACAAAGTTAATCAAAACATGAGATAGATACAGATGTTACCAGAGGTCCTTGCTGATGGTTGTTCTAGATGGTAGAATCCAAATGGTGAGAGCTTCAGTGTCACCCAAAATTCCAGTTTGCAAATCTTTTTATTCTAATTTCTCATTCTGAAGTAGACAAACTATTTTTTTTTTGTTAAAAAAAAAATCCACTTATAAGTGTTTATATAGTTTTTACGTATGGCACAATCTACTTTCTTAAGCTAGAAGTGCAATCTAGTAATTTTAATGTCTTACCACAACTTTTATAATCAACATATCCTAAAACTTCATTTCTATGAATCCTAAAATGCATTTCTAAGTCTTTATTAGCACAGAAGATGATTTCTTAATGCATGTCTAGAAGTAAGACTCTAACTAGAAGAGTGAGGAGTATTTAGTCAATTTGTGCTCCTCTAATGTTAAGAAATCTTATTTGTCAATGTCAAGCTAGGACATTAACTACATACCAAAAACATAACCATTGTGCAAACATGAAAAAAAGACAAATAGACAAAGTAAATAATGCATTTCTGACCCATTAAAAAGTTCTCCTGAATCAGCTCATTGTTGAAACTAAGAAAATGCAAAGATTCCATTAAAGAAAAGGAACAAATCATTGAAGGATAGAGATATTGAATGAGTAATAAAAACTTCCATGCGTGAAGGTAGACAAGAACCTGAAGCATGGAGTCCACTTCCCAAATATGTGATAAGAATTTATTGCCCAAACCCTACAATAAAATGATACAAGTATAGAAAATTTGTTTGGTTGGACACCTAAGAATGACACGATAAAAAAGACACACTACGAACACAAGAATCGCAATAGTAATCAAGAAATTTTCACCTCCCATTGTCAATCTGAAACATAGTCTTATTTATACAGGATACCTCATAAATGACTAACAACCAACCAGAGTAAGGATCATTTAGCATATAGCTAATTAAAAAAAAAAAAACCCAACAACAACAAGAAGCTGCAAACATTGGTAATTAGTAAGGGGAAGAAATTCCAAAAGTATTATAACCCATTTCTGACTTAAAAAATAAAATAAAAAAAAGAAGTATTGTAACCCATTAAAGCGATATACTTAATATTACAATTTGAATAAGATCCTTAAATAGATATGGATGTGATTGACAGTCATTCCACATCAACTCCACAACTTTTTAAGTATATGGTAAACACGTTTTCATATTTTAAAATGACTGTCATACCATATTTTAATTAAAAGAAAACAACATTTTCATTGCTCTGTTATCTCTCAAATATCATCTTTTGCTTTCAAAATAAATAAATAAAGCAAAATTATTATTATTATTATTATTATTATTTTAAAATCCCTTAATTAACTAAGCCAAACAGTAGTTTTAAGTGGCGGTGAAAATGTCACCGGTCAAAATTTTACTTTTCTCTGAACTAAATATATTTTTATGCAGGAAAACATTGCCAAATAGCAAAGAGAGTTGATCATACAAAAATTTCAGTCCAAGCTGTAATCCAAACCGGCAATATTCCACGCCCGCTCAAAGAGAAACCCTAGAATTCGAAACTTCAAGCAATAGTATTCCCAAGTTATCAAGTACTCAGAGTGAAATCCGACCCTGTTTTTGGTTACAACAAAAATGAAGAAAAATAAAAGCAAACCGCATTTGGATTCCTATGTGATAACTCTCTCAGTTTCTTCGCAGCCAAAAATCCAAAACAAACAGAAAAAAGTGAAATAAAATAAAATAACTCCGATCAAGAACAATCATGAGTTTCAGATCAAGTGCAATCGCCAAACAGTCATATGAGTTTCAGGTAAAGAGCAATCCCTCGATGGTGAAAAATTACGATAATTTGATTTATTTATTTATTTATTTTTCATTTTCTCAGAATCCAAACGATTGTATCTAACGTAAAAGTATTTTCTCAGCATCCAAACGATTGTATCTAAGATAGAAATCAATAGATTGAATTGGGAACGGAGATTGGAGCTCTACCTTGAACACGGGCATCGACCGAAACACTGCGTTGGGAAATGCAAGAATTGAATGCTTTTGTGTAAACAGAGATCGGGCCTACGTGTGCTACGAGGACTCCCTAAAGCGGTGGGCAAGCGTGAGCTCGGACCTTTCCGTGTGGCGATATTGGGCTTATCCCGCCCGGCCCAATTTTCGATCTATTGGGCTGTGTAGGTGGGCTGATTTCAGAAGAAGTTCATAAATCTTTGGGTCAAATTTGACTTGGTCCAACAAAACCTTACTTCGATTTTAAGATTTTTAAATTCACCGACACTTTAACCAGGTTTAAATATAGCATACATTCATTAATACATTAATTTTATAATTATTACACCTCAAAATGATTTAATTAATATTATATCAAATTTATATCATTTTATTTACAATCTCAATGCTTTTATTTGGACCTCTTTATATTCTTTTTGTTTATGTATAAAATATTTTCATTCTGAAAAATATTTAAACTTCAAGTCACAATTCTTTAAAGAGCAATACTATTATTATAAGAATTTTTATCAAATATGATAAAACTTTTAATATAAATTAAAATAAAGTTTATAAAATAAATAAGAGTCTGTTTGTCGGAGTTTTTAAAAACAATTTTTTATTTTTAAAAACATAAAACAATTTTTAAAAATTCATAACATTGTTTGGTTATTGTTCTCTATTTTCAATTTTAAAAAAAACACGGTGAAATAGAGAATACTTTAGAAAACAAATAGAAGTTGTTTTCACCAATTTTTAAAAATAATAGTGATAAAACAAAGGCTATGAATAATTAAGGAAAATACCCAAAAGGGGGGGTGAATTGGGTTTTTCAAAATCTTTTTCCACACAATAATATATGCACAAAATAAATAAAGGAAAGAGATAAAGGTAGAGAATTCAAACTCAGATTTATAGTGGTTCGGCACTCCCTTGCCTACGTCCACTCTCCTCAATCTCCTAACCGAGTGAGGGTTCCACTAACTTGAAGCTACAATCAAGCTTTCAATCGTCTTACACTTGGATTCCGGCTCCAATGGGCTCTTACACAATCTCTTTAAGATTTGTACCACTTGAAGGCTTTCACACTCAGTTTACACAAGGATGAAACTCTCAACCTAGCTTAAGGAAGGCTCAAGTACAAGAGAAAGCTAGGATGAATTGCAAGAGTGTACTAAGAATATGCAATTGATGGTTTAATGCACTAAGAAAGAAGATGAGAGCTTTTTAAATCAAGAACAGGTAGGTAAGCTTTGAATGCAATTGTTCTCTTTTTCATAAATGAAGAGGAGCTCTCTATTTATAGGTTTCTAAGCTCGGGAGACAAAAACAACAGAAAGTAGCATCGACCGGACGAGCAAAGGGTCGACCGGATCACTAGCCGTTGGAGCATTTAATGCATAGCAGGTTACCGTTGCCTCGACCGGACCTCGACCGGACCTCGACCGGACAAGGGGTGAGGCTCGACCGGGAAGAGAAGGCTACTGGGAGAGAGAGAAGATTTTTGTGCCTCCCTCGACCGGACCTCGACCGGACAAGGGAAACCGGTCGACCGGTTCCCCAACCGGTTGAGCCGGTTGGCCATAGCCTCGACCGGATGAGCTTTTTGGCCCTAAAAACCTATCCTTTTTGATTTCTTTCTTTTCCAATACTTAGGCAAGGTCTTTAGGTGAGTTAATATGCCAATTTTGAATCAATTTGCCTAAGGTATATTTGATATAACTCGGTTTTTAAAGAAAATAAAGTTTTAAAGCATAAACCGAGTTTTCTAATATGCATGAAAAGGTATGAACATCCTAAGTGCACTCATGCTATCATCTTACATTCATTTCCTATGATCACAAGTCTTCCAAATGATCTCGATCCCGTATTCGATTGGTCCTTGATGAATTTTTGATATTATACCTGAGATTCTTAACAATTTAAAACAATTAGTCACTTAACCATGGTTTGTTATCATCAAAACCTGATTAGGAGAACCCTTGGACTAACAAATAGTAAGGCACATATACTTTATTATTTATCTTCTACATAGAATTATTATTTTTCAATTTTTTTTTTTTTTTTTTTTTTGCTAGGCAAATTGAAATCAGATTAAACAAGACTTAATGCATTAAATTTGTTAACAAGTCTTTTAATTTTAAAAAATAATTAAAAACTTAAATAATAAACTCATTAATAAAAAATTTTATGAATATAATAAAATATCATTTTTCTAACATATAATAAAATAGTATATTTTCTACTTAAAATATAATTTATGATTTTATGATAAAATTACTACTTATGTTTTACTAAAAGTTATATATTTTAAAATTTATTTGTAATTACAAAATTATTTTCATTTTCAATAAGATTTCAATTAAATTTAATTAATTAATATTATATAAATTGAATTTAAAATGCTTTTACAAAATCAAAACAATTTTTTTTAAAAAAAAATCCTTTTATCTAAATAACTTATCAAATATCCTTAATTTTATAAAACATTAAAAAACTTTTTTTATCCTTTAACTTAAAAAAAAAGTTTATAAAAAAAAGCATGAGAAATCATGATCAAACAAAAATAATTTTTTTTTTTTGATAAGTAAACATCAATATATTAGCAAAGGCAAACGCCGCAAAGCATACAGGGAGTATACAAGGCGACAAGGGCCTCACAATAACAAAACAACAAAACCCACCAGCCCTCAACCGGAGGCTATCCACTCCAGGAATCCTATAAGGGACCGGGACTCCACACCATTATACAATTTTGCCCACCCCCACATATTACAGACAAAAGAATACTTAATTTTCTGTATAGCTAGCTCCCCCCCCCCTAAATGCTAATCTGTTCCTTTCCTTCCACACCGTCCAAAAAATAAACAACGGTATGGATCTCCATATTTTCTTCCTCTTTTTGCCCACAAAGGAGCCCTTCCAGCTGGTAATCACCTCTTTTACAGTTTCTGGAAAGACCCACTGGGCTCCAAACAGACTAAGAGTCATCCCCCACAGCACACTCGCCACTGTACAATGTATAAGAAGATGACTAACATTTTCCTCATCACTACCACATAAGTAACACCGGTTAGGGATTTGCCATCCTCTCTTTTGGAGCCTATCAATAGTAAGGATCCTCCCCCAAGTAGCTTCCCATGATCAAACAAAAATAATAATAATAGTAATAATTAAATTACTTATTTAACTTGTATTAAAAATGAATATTAAAATTATTTTTATTTTAATAGAAATTTGTGTTTCCCTATAATAGACAAATTGTTTGTGTTTCCCTATAATAGACAAATTGTTTCATAATTAAAAAAATTATTTATCTTTTAACTCATATGTAATTATAAATTAATTTTATAAAATTTTTATAAACTAAAAGTAATACATTGTCTTTAAAAACAATAAAAATTCTTTCATTCAAATAAGTTTTTTGTTTTTTGTTTTAAAAAACTACTTTTTAAAACATCTTGCCAAACATTCTAGTTTTTAAAAAATATTAAAAAACTGGATTTTGTTCTTTATTTTAAAAACAATTTTTAAAAACGCTGTCAAAATATTTTCTTGCTTTCCATAATAAGCCCTTTGAATAAAATTAGTCAAACAAAAATAAAAACTCTTATTGAACTTCAAAAAAAAAAAAAAAAAGTCTCGAAGTGCTAATGCATTCCATCATTTGTTTAGGAGGAAAGGTTGTGAATACTGAATATAGAGGATGTAAAAACATATTAAAATGGATGCCCCATATGATATCCTTCTAAGCTTCTACATCATCAGAATCCATGTTGTGGAGAAAAAAATTGTCACCATGAGGGATGGAGATCAGTTCAATATGGAACTTGGCTGAAAGGAAGGGCTGGCTGTGGAGGAGAATGAAGGGGGAGGGATGCATTGCGTACGAGGAAAAAAAACAAGAGTGTAAGAATCGTTCCTTCTTTTGTTTGAAAATCAAATTATAAGTCACATTTGAGAGACTGGGCATCATCTTCATTCCCCTGTGGGAAGAGCCAATGGAAAAGTTGTGATAACTTACTTGGTGCTGGCTTCGGCTCCCCTTTTTCTGACTTTACACTGCAGAGGGCTTCGTACTCGTGGTTCATGTGAGGAGTGACTATTCTTTCCTGAAGAATGATATGGAAGTTCTCAATGAGGAAGAGACCGGCACTTGCAATTTTAAAAATTAAGAGGGGTTTGGAGATGAATGAAAGGGAGTACCTTGAAAACTTCGAACGGACACAGATCAGAGTTGTCACAACCCTATTGAAAGCAACAGAAAATGTCGATGCCATAAAGACAAGTGAGAAAATGATTGCTCAAGCACATGCAAAAAGAGTATTAAGCTTATTTGGCGACGTTTTAGAAAACCGTTATTGAAAAACAGCTTCAATTGTTTTCAGGAATAAAATTTCTAGCAGAACAGTTGTAACCAAGTAATCATGGATTAGACAAAAGGTCCGAGTAAAATTGTTACTCATTGAGAAATGACAATTAGATGTGTTTATAAAAAATGTAAAATGGTGATGTTGGAGTTCAAAAAATTTCATTACTAATGCAACAAAAATGATAAACTAAATAGTGAAAGATGAAGACCGGAGAGAAGATATCATGACATGTTGAAGCTGCTTGTTGATTAAAGCTTACCGGCATTGGAATGGGGTGTTCGTTGTGCAGTACTTGCACAAAATATTTGCTTGAAGAGTTGGGAGGACAACTGTATAGAACCAACATGTTATTCCCTGCAAAAGGTGCCACCATGCTGCCCCTGAAATTTCTTTTCTGGGGGGACTTAGGAGGGTATTGCAACGGTTTTTCTCTTTGCATTTGTTTAAATTCTGAAATATTTAGCAGTTAATAAGAAGACAACATACAGCAAAGTATACAGAGAATAGAAGTAGAAAGCTGGTGTTTGCATACTTATTATGTATGATTATTCACAGTTTACTAACAAAAGCACTCACCAGACTGTTCCAGAAAGAGCCCAAGCAGGCATGAGAATGGAACTACAGTCTCTGCATGGGCAAACCGAAGTCTTGCCTTTTCGTAACTGCCGGGAGCATAGTTTCCTACAAGGATAGAGGGCAAATATATTATAATCCAGGAACAAGTATCATGCCTTTAATATAAAAATATATTACTGTAAAGTGATGATTCATTTAGCAAAGAATGACACAGCTGCTGAAAGCCTGAAATAATTCTAAATAGGTTGAATGCTGGAAGCAAGAGTGGACAACTTGGGGAGGAGATAATATTCTGTGAATATTTGGAGGGAGAACTAAAACAATAAAAACAGCTCACTAATTTGGCAATTATGTTAATAATTAATAGGCAACTGCCATCTAGGCATCAAATCTGGAAGTTATTGGTTGCCACATATTATTGGGATCCATGTTAGGCTTAGCCTGATAGCGTCAGATTAGAGCCTATGCCTAGCCGCCAAATCTTGTGCCACCAAAGACAATGGAGAAAATAGCAGCTCAATTGACTACCAATCAAGTTGCTCCTTTCCATCATAACCGATGCTAAATTTAAAATCTCCATTCAAAAGGGAGCTATTTGATTGAAGGATACAACATCCAAGAGTGTAATAAACCAAAGGGGTAAGGGAAAAGATCAGATGATTTATATTACCTTCCTTAGCTTCAATAGCTTGCTCCATGGAATCAAAAACATCTTTAAGCAATGGCACTCCCATTTTGTAGTTTAGAGATTTACCATAACCCTTCAATATAAATAGCTCTAAATCATCTGTCCACTCCAACAAAGCAACCTAACCATGTTGATTTGGTTCTTAAGTTAGTAGCGGTATAGCATGGAAAAAACAAGGATTCTTAGACTTGTATCACTTTGCTAGCACTAGTCTTTCCACACCAACAGACAGAACAAAATACCTCTGAAGGGCTGAAAAGACCACAAGCTTGATCAGTTATGTCCAGTAGGGATGCTTCCTGTCATATTGTAAAAAATTTATTGCACAGTGGAAAAATAGAAAAGGTCCATATCAGGAGAGAGAGAGAGAGAGAGAGAGCACTTAACAGATTCATGGGAGGAAATAATTCTTCTGTCACAAAATAAAAAGTACAAGCATGGATAGTAATCACCTGTTTGCATAAAAACCACAGAGAAGAAGTATCCTGTCTGGTAAAATTCAGCTTGTAACGCTTCTTTAATGCAGCATTAATCTCATCAATGATAGGTTCTTTAAGCTTATCAACAGCAGGCTCCTGACTTTTCCTAAAATCCTGCATCCATAAACCTTCACAATTAAAACCAAACCAACAATAGTGCAGCTAAACCCTGATTAAGAGCAAGCTTTAACAAATGAATCCTCAACTGCATGCTTTAGACCACTTCGAAAAACTTCTCAGCTCTATATATAGGCAATGATTGACAGTCTCGAAAGGCAAACATCACTACCATATAGGATGTAAAGAAGGAAAACATGACACATTTACCTTGTAGTTTTTACAACAATCAAAAAACCTGAGCAATATATCACTTGCACGGCTCTCACTAATAACAGCAAAAGCTCGCTGATGCCCTGGTCCAAGATTTCCTCTCCCACTGAACAGTCCCATTCCAAATGCCACAGCACTAGCTGATGCCCGAGGGACCTATCTCATATAAATGGAAAGAACCATGTCACAATTCTAACAAAAAAAGGGCAACAAACAAGTCACATTGCAGCTATTTTGACCCAAGCAGCCTTGATTGGCTTGAGGAAGCCTCAACATAAAAGGAAGAATCTAGGTACTTATGTTAACGAGCTTCAATTAGTTGCCAAAACATTCACTATGGAAGTCCCCAAAATGACAGTAAAATGACAAATAGACTAATTTGCCATCACCTCTGATATAGGTTTCAACATGTAGAAGCATTTCAATCCCTCTTTATGATTGAAAGAAAAGGAAAACTAAAATATGACTAACCTGGGTTGCTTTTATCGTAAATACATCTGGGTGGTATTCCTCACTAAACAAATCTGGAAATCTTTCTCGAATTCTGATTCCTAGATGATACAGTTCATCTTCTCCAGCATCAGTAAGTTCCCCACCCTTTAGCTTTCCCTTCCAAGGAGATGTCCATCCCCATAACCATGAAGGAACTTTCTTCAAAGACAAATTCTGCTCTTTTACATCTTTTAGAAGTGATTCTAAATGTGTGGCCAAATTGTCTAGCTCTCTCATCCGTTTCTTAGTAGGAGAACGAGTCCCATGCCTTGCCTGTGAATTCAAAATAGGATTAGAATTTTTTTCACTTATGATGAAAACAAAGAAATAATTTCATAATATAGGATCACTTGATCATCTTAACATAAATAACAAAGAAATGTAGAATTGCATATAAAAGGATTTGCCATGGTAACTCCCTAGAAAATATTCTAGTACATGAATGGTTACCATAAACAGCACACAAAATACTACTTAAGCAGAACACAACAGAAACACCATAAACCTGAGGTAATTTCCATTTCTAGAATAGATATCACAAGTTCCAAAAGACATACCCTTAGAGGTGGGGATGTGAACTTGAATGCCATATATTTCAGGCCATAATGAATTAGAGGGTGGTTAGAAGACAGAGGAGATCCCATACACTGAGTGCAACTAATACAATATTACTAAATTATTTTATGGAAAAATCTTCTAAATCATTCACTCAATTCAATTTTTACCAAAATTTATATCTTCAATTTTCAGTTGTCTATCTACAATTTGTCCAACATTCTCAAAGCATCAAACCTGTACTACAGTTTGCTTCTATGTCACCACCCGGACTTAGGAGGAGACATTTACAGGTCTAATGCAAGCATTAACCACTGGTAATTATGTAAAGACGGTTTTTGAAATCAATACTATTTTGCTTCTCAAAAGTTGACGTTACATTATTTGTGACAGGAATGTTGGTCTGTCTTAGACCACGGGAGTCAAAATAAATGAACAAATAAGTATATTTCCAGTAGCAATCAAAGTTCATAATGAGGATTACCACAAGATTTAAGTGGATGGGACTACACCCATCTGGAACATTGGACGGCAGAAAGGCATGGCCAGCAATATCTTTCACTGCATCATATCTGCGCATACAAAAAAACATAAATCTAGATGCCATTCAGGAACCCAGAATAATTCAACTACGGAAAATGATTAATTTCACACATCAATCAATAAATCGATCCGCTCTACTGTGGCGGTGGTGTATGAAAAATCAACGGCAATAGTTACTTGTGCCTCTAAATGGCATTTTTCTTCAAATATTTGCAGAGGTGAATGTTTCATTTTCTTAGAAATGGGAAGTGTGAATAACATAAAAACACAAAGAGGCCTTTTAATTGGAAAATATCCATGGCAAGCCCAAGCATCTGGACAATCGCCAATGGAAAGCCGTGGAAGCAGCAAAACCGGCTTGGGCAGTACATCACTCCATTTTTCTTCCTATTTTCCTCCTCGTTTCCACAATTAATCAAATTACAGTCAAACTCTCCACCTGGCTCGCATAACACCAAAATAAACCAAAATATTTTCAAAAATTCATGCTTCTTTTGCACTTCACTCATCGAATCACAAATCCTAGAAAAACATTTCGACAACCAAAACCTAAAACACGAACACCAATTCACGTTCGATTTTCTTATATTCGACGTAACAACGAATCAATGAATCAACAAGATCGAGATAGTGACCTTGAAGCAGTCGATAGATGTTGCCGGACGTCGAACGGTTCGCCAAAGGCCGAATGCTCAAAGACAGACAGCAACAGTACCAGAAAAGTAACGATCGCCATAGGCATCTCGCTCTGTCTTTTTCTTCGAAGAAGAAAAGCATACACGCAATACGTTCCTTCTGAAAACTGGCGCCTTAGGATGCTACTTCGCGGAGTACTGAATTAGACTGCATCACGTTATTTAGCACCGTCCACGATTGTCATCGAAATGCGTGCAATGATGAGCGGTAGGAGATGGTGGGAAGCTCTGCAGCTGCGATTTTGGGTGAGCCGCGCCATTAACAATCGGACAATGACACGTGGCATTTTAGGCTATTTTGTTTTGGACTGAAATGGGCCAAAAATGGGCTTGGTCTTGGTCCTGCTCCTGGTCCGGCCCAATTGCTGCTAGGGTTTTGGTGGGGGTTATTGAGAATTCTGGGAGCCATCTCAAGAGGCAGAGAGCAGAGGAGAGCAGTGCAGAGATCTTCCTCCAGAGTAACCAAACCCTAGAAAATGGTTCGTGCTTTCTACTTTGTATCTTTCTTTATCGGGTTTCTTCATTTTTCTAGATTTCATTTGCATCTTGCTTTTCTTCCGTTTAGGTTTTAGATTTTTTTGTTTCCTTTCAGTTCTTATCCTTTAGGGTTCTATAGATGCGATTATGTGTATCTCTGGAATACTAGGTGCTGTTTGGTTCTCGGGGAAAGGGAAAGGAAAAGGAAAACGAAAATGCTAAAGAATGGACCTATTATGATTATATGCAGCTTAAATTTACTCGAAATATGGTTTTCGAGTCGCAGCATTGTTGTTATCGAAATTTATATATGTAGATGGAGATAATTGAATATATTCTGTGAAAAGCCTACTGTTCCTAACTCAATTATGGATACTTTGAATTCATATTTAAGATCTATTTTAATGTTTGTGAGAATGAACACAAAAAGTTGGTAATGAGGAATGTTTGATTTTACTAGGAGGGTCTAATTTTTGTTATAGATTCTATCAGGTTAAGACTCAGTTTCTCATTCTATCTCAACTAACCAAACTGCCAGTGGGATGAAAACAATTTTTTCTAATACCTATACTAAGTTATTGCTCAAACCTTTTTATGGAGTCTTTTGTCTTATCATTTTGGTTGGACAGTCATTTGAACCTTGTTTAATAATTCCATGTAAAAATAGTTTGATCATATTTGGAAAAGCCCCTTGACCACCATTGTTTTGGGTTAGTTTTTAATCCAACTAATTAACCTCCTGATATAGCCCAAGCTTGTTTTCTCATTTGTTTTCTATAATGTATGTCATTTTTACCTTTTCCAATGAATGTCAGTCATGTGTCTGATTGAACTTTAAAAAGAGGGGCAGAATTGATACTTGTTTGGGTTGTCTGCATCAAATCTAGAAAACTTTGGTCACTGGATATATTTTTCTTATTAATTAACTGAATTATAATTTGAGGATGTAATTCTGGATTTTAGTTAGGCAGGAATAGCATTGTTTTTCTGACCTTTAACGAAGAAAGCCTTTCTGATTATTTAACTAAGACTTTAATGCTGATATCAGTGTTTATTCTCAACACTTCAACCAATGTTTCTGCTTTGTGGAGGGTTTCTTTGGAGCGTTATGTCAGTTTATACCAACTTATGCTGTCATGTTGATACTACCATAGAATATGTATCTGTTAAAGGTAGGGTAATGTAATGAATGATGGAGGGAGAAGTGGAAGAACTATGAGATCTCTGCAGAGTTGACATAGTCTTGTATTAAATAAATTGTGTCAAATCATACAAATTTATTCAAATTCATCATCCTTATTTTACATGGACTTGCATATCAGTATTTGGTTTTGGTACCTATCTAAGTGTCCAATTTGTTGGACCAACTAGTTGAAGGATATTAAGACATGTCCAAGAATTAGTTTCAGATACTTATTTGAAAAGGTATTTTCAAGTACAGGACTAACTGGACTGATTTGAGAAAAGCTATATCATGTAGATTTAATTCGAAGTAGTGCTGATGATGGGGTTTCTAGAGAATAAAGTAAAGTTATTTGTTAATTAAAATTATAGGGGTCTTGATCAAGAACTCTTCTTTTGACTTACCTTATGGAACCCTATCAGCACTTGCCACCACCCAACACTGACTTAAAAAAATGTAAAAAGTTATGTATTTCTTAGTTTTCCTTTCTTCTCCTCCTCTCCCCTTCTTAGTGTTCTCTTCCTCCTCCTCCTACTTCTCCACCCTTCACTGAATGCAGCAGCAGCAGGCATGCTAGCACTATAACCAAGGGTGTATTCATGCCTGGGTCATTTTGTGCTGAAACAGGTACTCAGAAGTGAAGTGCCAAGGCAATGTGCCGAAGGTCTAACTTAATGGTTAAAGTTAACTAGCTTTTCGGTCGTTGTATATCATATTGAATTTATTCTTCTATCATGTTCCCTGCCCTCATCTTAACAATTGTGTTGGCTTGGCACCCTGGAAGAAAGTGCAAGCAAGGAATGAAACCGTTTTGACAGCTTAATGAACATTTTAAGTGGTAATCTTGCACTGAGCTGTCCTTGTCATGCTCTAGAGAATGCTTGAATCTTGTAGACTCATTAGGTTAAGACTTAAGTTGAAAAGACAACTAAGGATACTATATAGATTATAGAGCTTTTGCATTTTGTCTATAACACATTTATCATATCTTTATCTTCGGCTAATAACTGTTCAAGTTGGAATACTTGTGTTGAGCATTGTCGTTGTGGGCTATAACAGGCTAGAGGGTTGAAGAAGCATTTGAAGAGGCTCAATGCACCGAAGCATTGGATGCTAGACAAGCTTGGAGGTGCATTTGTAAGTCAAAAATCTGTTCCTGATTCATATTTTTCTATCGACTCATTTCACACCCTTATCTCACATCCAAAATCATTGATGGCTCATCCATAATCCTATTTGTATAGGCTCCAAAGCCTTCATCTGGACCTCACAAATCCAGGGAATGCCTGCCATTGATCCTCATTTTACGGAACAGATTGAAGTATGCTCTCACATACCGTGAGGTCATTGCCATCTTGATGCAACGACATATTTTTGTTGATGGAAAAGTTAGGACAGATAAAACATATCCCTCTGGTTTCATGGGTATGACATGCTGTCTTGTTTATTGGCCTTTTGTTTTTTCATTTATTTCTTTATTTTGTTTGCTTTTTTGTGATGTATCCTAACACATGACTAGGTATCTTCATTATTAATCCCACATGAAGATGCTTACATTATACCCTCTATTGCCAGATGTTGTCTCAATTCCAAAGACAAATGAGAACTTCCGTCTTCTTTATGACACCAAGGGCCGGTTCCGACTCCACTCAGTTAGGGATGAAGAGGCAAAGGTCAGTTTATTAAATCCTCTCAAATAAATTATCATCCCTTTTGCTTCAATTGAACAATGTAACTTCATTGAATGAAATCTATTCTTTCTGATTATGGGTGACTCATTATGACACCCTATAAGAGGGATTTCAAGACACGAACATTAATGATCCATTGTTTCGCATGTTCTTTATTTATCAAATCTACTTTATCAATCATCCCAGTTTTACCATCTAGAGCGATAGCAAAATTTAGGGAGGTCCAATGTCTTTAATGATTTTGTTGATTGGTTGGGTTCTCATTGGGGGAGGGGTTTTTTGTAGTTCTCTCTTTTTTGTGTCACACTCTAGTGACTGATGTATATATATCTTGTGTACTTTGGTGCACTCTTTTGGAGCTTTTAATATATTATTCTCACGTTATTTATCTATCAAAGAAAATTATATCAAAATTTAGGGGCCTATTCTGCATATGTTGATTGAAGCTGTGCTCTTACTTCGTCAAGTTAGCCATTTAGTCTCATGTGTCTTCTATGTAAAGTTTGTGAGCATATTGGAAGATGGAATTTCTTTTTAATTGAATTGTTTGTGTAATAAACCTAATAACCATATAAATTTCGTTATATCATAGATCCCTTCACAAGGTTTCAGCTTGGATTGATTTTTTTTTTTGAACTTTAGTGTTTGTGCCACTAACCTAGTTCATAGGTATTCTAAATTTATTGTGGAATGTGATACCCCGTTTGTAGTGCCCCCATTAATTCATCTTGAAACCATGTTGCATGTCTTCAAGCTCATCCACCTCTTTTTCCCAATTTCCGGACCAGCTGAACCATTCAAAAATAACCTCATTCACTTCACCTAATATTTCAGTTATGAAAGACCTACTATTTCATCATCTGCACTTCAAAATTTGCAGATCAGAATTTTCATCATAGAGAACCTCTTTTTCCCAAATTTTCAGACCAGCTGACCCATTCAAAAATAGCCTCATTTACTTCACCGAATATTTCAGTTACGAAAGACCCACTATTTCATCATCTGCACTTCAAAATTTGCAAATCAGAATTTTAGTCATAGAGAACCTCTTAACCTTACCACTATCTGTTCCTTCACTTAATATCTCCTTATTTATTACCTCTCTCTGTCTCTATGACAACTTCCTTTCCTTTATTTCCAATGATTGTTAGGATGAATGACCTCTTTTTTTTAAGGAAAAAAAAAAAGCGCCCATGGATCCCATAGGCTTAATAACTATTAACCATATAGAACCCTTTACATCATGGATCTCTTTAGGTGGTTCTGATTTGTCAAGGGTGTTTTCTCTGCAGTTTAAGCTCTGCAAGGTCCGTTCTGTCCAGTTTGGGCAGAAGGGCATCCCATACTTAAACACCTATGATGGGCGGACCATTCGCTACCCAGACCCACTGATCAAGGCCAATGACACTATCAAGCTTGACCTAGAGAGCAACAAGATCACCGACTTCATCAAATTTGATGTTGGGAATGTTGTCATGGTGACTGGTGGAAGGAACAGGGGCCGTGTTGGAGTCATCAAGAACAGGGAGAAGCACAAGGGGACCTTTGAGACCATCCACATTCAGGATGCCACTGGGCATGAATTTGCAACTCGTTTGGGCAATGTGTTCATCATTGGCAAGGGGACAAAGCCTTGGGTATCTCTTCCTAAGGGTAAGGGTATCAAGCTGTCTATCATCGAAGAGGCCAAGAAGAGGCTTGCAGCCCAAGCAGCATCCAGCGCTTGAACCATGCTGGCAAAAATATCATCCAATATATAGTATTGAAGACTTCGACTAGATTGATAGTATTGGAGGTCCATCCACTTTTGGAATTATGCCAAAAATTTTGCTGTGGGTTCTTCCCTTTCTCAGAACTGATAGTTATGTTTAAGTGCATTGTTGCTTGGCTAAATTCTCTCAATTCTCCTTTGTCTTTGAAATTTCTGGTTGTTGCCTTTGGAGGAGTCCATTCTACATCTGCAGTAATAGAGAGTGCATAACTCCTCTGCCCATGTCATAGGTCAGTAGCACGATCAAGCCACCAACCCTCCCCAGTGTCGGTTTTGCTACACTGGGCGAATCAAAGGGGCCTCAGTTTCCAAAATTCTGGATACGCCGGTTTGCTTTTATGCTTCCATGCATCCAGATTAAGTACATGATTAATGGCTATTTGATAAATCAATTTAATGACTTAATATGATTTAATAAATTAATTTTAATTATTAGATAAATTAAATATATTTAATAAAATAGCTTAATATCATTGTTTTTAGGTCAAAAGTGGTTTTAAGTATTAAATTAAAATGGTTAATTTATTCTTAATTTTAAATATATTTTTTATTTTATTTATCCATAATTAGTGAGAATATAATTTATAATATTACATTCACAATTTATCTTTTATAATAAATATTTTATATTATAAATTTATCATCAAAGATGAGTTAAGGTATAAATGTTAGTTAAAATTTATAAGGGTAAATATGTCAATATAATAATTTAGAATAAATTTCAAATTAACTTTACTAAACAATTTTAATACTTTAAATAAAAATATGTAATAAGTTTAAAATCAATAATTTAAAAATAGTTTAATTTAAAATTAGCTTAATAAGTCCATAAACAATAAGTATTGTTGCAACAATTTTCTTCATTTGTATGATCTGTAGTGTCGGATCATATTCAAAAAGCATGTTTTGGCCTCTACTTTCACTGATGTGAACACTTGAACAACCCGGAACCATAAGGCATACATTCTGCAGACCTGCACCATAGATTCCACATTCAGAGAGTTAAGGGGGGCCGCTATTTGGTCATAGAAAAAGCGACGTTGGTAGTGAACCTTGTGCGGGTTGTAGGATCGAGAATGTGGATGTAACATTGCCCCAGCATTTAATGTTTACCAGAAAACACGTAAGAGGCCAGTATGAGTAATGGTCTGAACTGAAAGTGAAAGCGAGGCTGCTCAACATCGCATATTCCATTGACCAAAGATGCCATTTGATATTAGTAGTTCTAATCAAATTACCTGTCCCGTCACATTGTGGACCCAAAACCTTTCTGGAACTGACCATTTCAGAATAGATGGGTCTCTATGTAAAGTCATTGTTATACTATAACCAATAGAATGGTATAGTTACATGCGGCTCCAGCTTCGAGGAAACCAAAATACCTGATATCATAGGATAGATAGAAAACACAGGAAGCCAAAATACTTGGAACGGTGTCACACCATTTCATCATTGTCCCGTATGGATTGGTTGCGTTTCTTACGACCACTCGACAAATAATTTTAAGGGACCAGCAGAGGGAGGTTTGAGATCAAATCGTTGGGATAGGGGCTTCCTTGGAATAACCAAGTAACCCATGTTGATTGATAACCAACTGATACTGAAAAGTATTAAATAACTATTATTATAGATTAAGACCACAGACCTAGTCTCAGATATAGCATATGCAAATTTCACCCATCAGACACAAAATCTGCAATAACCCACACATCCAAAACCTCAAAATGACTAGCTAAAGGGAAGACAAGTCCGCGGAATTGCATCCTCTGAAAGGCGTCCCAGAAGGAGACAAGACTGAATTCGAATGCATCATCACGCAGCAACAACTCCTCCATTGAGAAGCATTTGGTCGAAGTGCCAGACTCCTGAGAATCCATGAAAACCATGTAGTTTAGTGAACAGTGGTAAAACAAATGGAAACAGGAAAACAGGGGAACACCAAAAATGGGTACAAGTGTGTGCTAGAAACTGAATTCCTAGTTTCATCGAACAATTAAGTGGGAGAAGAGACTAGGTGGAAACGAAATAATAATGTTGGTTTTCAGGTCCATACCATGTCCTTTGCCCACCCTTCTCAGCTGAGCAACATATTCAGAGATCTTTTTAATGGCTTCCACCTGAAGATGAAATAAGTAAAAAAAAGGCCAAATTAAATAATGACGGTGTTTCTCATCCAAATGATAAAAGATTTAAATTCGAGGAAAAAGGGGAAAATTGTCTTCACCTGCTCAATTAAGAACTCGCTTTCTATGAAATCAGCCAGCTGAGGATCATTGCTTCGATCAGCAATCTGTTCACAGCATTTAGAGCATAAACTCAGAAAAATCCAATTGTTTTGTCTTGAAAGACAGTTAAGGATCTTCCAGGCAGCTTCTAGGAACAAACCCCGCCACCCAAAAAAAATATAATGAACAGAACCAAAACAAAACCCTATGATATGAAAATGAGTCAATAGAGATGTCTTACGCTGTGCAAGTGCAGTAGTTTTTCATTTGTTAGCTTCTCCAGTGACAATGCAAGCTCCATTGCTGAATTAAACAATTAAAGGAATCAGTCCTAACCAAATAGATAACAGTCATAAACCGGCTTCAAAGGACTACAAAGAAGCATGAACTTAAACAACAACAAACAAATCCAGGCATTCAATAACACATTTATGAAATGGAATCTACAAAAGAAAAAGAACTGAAGGCAAAAGGCCCATGCAGCCCTGCAAGAATTGTATCACAACCAGCATACATCACACATCTAACCATTCATAAATGACTGTACAAAAGTGGCATATCCGCATTAATCATTAAGATGCCACACATGGTGTTCTTAAGAAATGAGCATTCATACAATTAAGGCATAAGAAAAATTTATACAAAATCCTGAATGCTTCCACATACCAATTTTTGAAAAACAAACCAACTCAACAATTAGCTTTATTCAACTGAATCTATATTCACAGAAACACATATATATGAGTTAAAAATCTAAATCCGCTGGACATACACACATAAAGCATATAAAAACACCCCGGCAGATCAAAATTCATCTGTAAACACTTACTTTGCATCATCTATGAATACAGAGGAACTTGCAAAACTCACCATGCAAGGCATCTCCCTTCTCCGGATGGTCAAACTCAGAATGGGGCATCAATATAGATTGCAACTTCACTTTCCCACCTCGCTTGTTCTGAGGATTGTTCAATGAAGACCATTAGAAACCCAAATGCATAAAAAACAAAGAAACTAGTAATTCAATAACAAACTGACAATCAGCAATAATAATCGAGTATTCCATCCTCAAGCACCTGGTATTCCATCAGTTTCTCGGCGTGCTCTCTTTCTTCCAGACTAGATTCCTTGAAAAAACTATATTCCAAACACCATTAGTTAATCATTTTCAACAGAGATGACAACAGAAAAGGCTAATTAGCAAAAGATAATAGCGTATTTTCCACGAAATTACTTGGCAAGACCCTTGAGAGCAACGTTGTCCCTATCGAAGTAGGCATACATAGCATGGTACGCATAGGAAACATTATATTCCACACTGTTAGACAAAAGAAAAAGATATACATCGTTAGAAAGAAGTATAAACAAACAATATACAGATATATAAACATAAAATGAAAGGGAAAAGTGTGTTTCCATGCCTACATTTGAAAAAAAAAATTCACAAAATGAGAACCCATTAAAAATAATTCAAGTTTCATCTGCTCTACAATCAAAGTAGTATCTAGTTGGTCAAAGGTGGTTCCTTAGTGAAAAGGTATTATCTATGCGATGAATGGTATTACATTTGATGGAAAGTGAATAAAGAACAAAATCCTATTTATTTTACATAAATGTAGTAAATGTTCTTGTTTTGTGATTTTTTCCAAGTATGTATAAGAGAAAACACACTTTTCCCAAAAGAAAAAGCTCCATTTGGTCGCTGCGAAAACAGAGGAAAATAAAAGAAAATTCAAGAAAAATGATATATATGTAAGACTGAAAAACACAACTCCATAAGCCAAATAACTGCACCGATTTCATTTCTTTTTTTTTTTTTTTCATTTTCCACTTTTTCCGAACGAGAAAAATAAATGAAACCCCATAATTTCAAAAATTAAAGCAAGTGAAGCCAAAACTTACTTGATCTGCTCGTTGATTGCAGATTCACAGTCGTTAGTGTACTTATGACGACTGAGAGATTCTTGAGGAACAGTCGGCACAAGAAGCAGTTCCTTCTTCACTTCCTCGAACGGCTCGAACACCACGCCAGTGAGCGGCCGGCTATTCGCACCCTTGGATGCTAACACCACGAATCCACTTCGGCCGATCGCCGGCGAAACAGGAAGAATCGGAGAAGACGAAAAGCCAGAGCTCAAAGACGACGAAGGCCAAGAAAGATAAGAATCGGAAGCAGCATGAAGGTTAAGCAGAGAAAGAGTTGAAGCAGCTTTGAGAAGCATGTTTGGAGAGCGAGAAAATACAGACACAGACAGAGGTAAAGAAAAATGGAGGAAAAATGAAGGTTCAGACACAGAAGCGAGTGGCTAGGGGGTGAAGATATAGATGTGGAGAGTGACCATTTGGGTGGCTAGGGGTTTAGGTGGACGGATGGATCGCATGACACTTGGACGTACAGGATTGAATGGTAGGGGAGGGCGCGTGCCTACCTCGTGGCCTATCTGGTTCTGACGATGCTTCTTGTCCTCCTGTGGGATTCTCAATGAAGTAAATATCTTGCATTCTGGTCCAGATTCATTTTTTCCCAAAAAAAGGTTTTTTTTTCTTATTCATACGCATTATCTTTTAATATCACCCGGCACTTCTAATGTATTTGTCTAATCTTTATTTGAACAAGAAAAAATTTTAAAATAAAATATTTGAATGTTTTTTTCCTTTTCAAATTTTAATACTTTAAATTAAAATTTTGATATAATAGACAGGCTTAAACAAACATTTTCATTACTCAAGTTGAGTTTGAATTAAATTTTCTTAACTTGAACTTAATTTCGATTGGATTCGGACTGAAATTCAGACTATCAGATCCTAATTCGAACCCAATTTAATATTTTTTTATAATATTTATAATATTTATTATCTTATATAATAATATTCATTTTATTTTAAGATTTTAAAGAAAAAATATCAAATTATAATTATATTATACTTTTTTTTCTTTTTTTTTAAAGATATATAAGTTTATTTTTCCCTTTTTATTATTATCTTGAAATTTTGTGTTAGTTATTATTTAAATTTTGGTATATAAATATAGAAAAAAAAAGTTCTTTAATAACCGCTATAGATGAATTTTGAATATTGAAATCCAATGAATCCAAAAAAGCTTGAATCTAACTCCAACGACTCAAGTTTAACTCGATCAACTTCAATTTAACTTAATTAATATGATTTTAATTAGTTTAGTGTCTCGAGTTAGAAGTCTGATAAGGTTGAATTTGAATTGATTGTTTCTTAATTCTAAGTTTGGATTAACCATCATCCCAACAACCTGCCTAAGCTCCAACCTTACATACAACTAATATTCATAACAAATAAAATATTAGATTTTTTTTAAAAAAAAAAATTAATGATGAATGATGATGGATGGTTGCTTCAAATAAAAAAAAAAACTAAAAAATTAAAAATGTGTTTTACAATATTTTTAGTTCAATTATTTTTTTTAAATACCTATTAAATATTTTTTTCAAAATTTTAAAAGTATTTTCTAAAGCTTATCAAAAAAATTTTCAAACTTTTAAAGGTAAAAAAAATCATATTTTGTATAGTAAATTGGATGGCAACTCATCAAATTATTAATTACGAAAATTTATATGCTTATATTAGTCAACAAAAAATGGAAATAAAAATTAAACGGTAAGCGGGGAAAATAGTCTTCCATAAATTAACCATTTTTTGTGGTTTTAAATAGAAAGAAGATAAGAGTTTGAAAGGAAAGAGGCAAAAAGCCAATGGGGGAAAGCACTATTGGAAAAAGACAAAATACATGTTCCAAGATATGGTATCTTTGGGCATGATCACCTGTCTTGTTTTAGATTTGTTTATTTGTGTGGGTACCACACCACCACTTTCACTAGTGGGGTTGATTCATGTGACAGCCCTTTTTATTTTTTCTAACTCAAAATCCTCTTTATCGTTCATTTTTCTAGACCATCATTGCGTAATGAGAAAAAGAAGCACTTATAAAAAATAAAGGATAAGCGCTTCTATTTGTCATCAAGTATGGCTTTTCCACCCTCAAAAGTGTTTGAGTTGGAGGTGTAACCCATCAATTGGACTCGTAATATTGAATCATAGATCAGCAGGGTGGGTACGAGAGCATCCACTTATATGACTCCAATCTTCAGAGATTATCCAAAGCTAAGAGGGGTGTTTGACAATGGCTTTAAAGAAAATGTTGTCGTATTTTGGGAGAAGAATCACCAATCCCGTGCTTTTATAAATGATTTTTAAAATTTTTAGAAAGTATTACATAAATTTTGTGAATCAACTTTCTTTTTATAATTTTTTTTATATTATAAGTGTTTTTTACTCTATATCGAAATGAATTCTCACGACTTTAAAAAACATCTATAAAATTAAGAAAAACCTCCATATATATGGTATCATGAACTTTCTCATGGAACATCATAAACACACTCTCTTCATAAATACAATGTTTGCATTGTGTCTTATAGAATTATGGAACGAAACAAACAAACACTTACTATGAGGTCAAATAAACTCTCATACCAAAGTCGGGATCAGCTTTTATGAGATTATGGGACTAAACAGACACGATTGATATCATTTATAACCATCTGGACTTAAAAAAACTCTCATGACTTTAAAACATATTTATATGATTAAGAGAAGTTCATACATATATAATACAAATAAAAAATTATCCTTATACAATGTGAGATATCACATAAATAATTGAAAATTTTCATTTTTTTTATTAACAAACATTATGGGAAAAGTTGGGATTTTTTTTTTTCTCTGCGCAAACATACATTCCATAGAAAAAGTGTGGGCACGTCAGGGTCATTAAATCCATCCATTGCGAAGGATTGTATGATGGATTAGCATAAGCTTTCACCAATTCACAGGAGATTATGGTCGTTTGAGACATTTCCGTTGCCACCGTATCAACACTATAATGATCCACTTTATCATTAACACTACTACACTATATTAATCGACGTTATTAATGTGTGCAGTTAGAAAATGTTTTAATGGTGAAAATCAAGTGGGAGAGAAGCAGCCCCACTCTCAAATTTAGCATGGGATTTAATAAACCGAATGTCCTCCGTGCGATCTTTCTTTTCTAACCATTGGACATGCCCGTACTCTTCTTTTCCTAAAAAAAATGCTTCTTTACGGAGAAAAGAAAAAAAAGTTTCTGATTTTTCTTACACTAATATATTCACGCTATGTATAATTCCTTCACTCTCAATAGTTACATACAAGTCTATATAACATAGAAAAGCAGGATGTCCATGACGTGTACGTGTGGGATGAACCCAATCTTCATTGAATTTTATTTTTCCATTAGAAGGGGCTCGTACATGCTCTGCAATACCCCTAGTGAATACTCCGCCGGTATGAAAAGTTCTTAATGTTAGTTGAGTACCCGGTTCTCCAATAGATTGCCCCGCAATAATACCTACAGCTTCTCCCAATTCGACCAGGTCGCCATGAGTAGGACTCCGACCATAACATAGTCGACAGATCCAAGATGTGCTCTTACAAGTAAAGGGAGTTCGAATCGATATTGTCTGTGCTTGAAAGGTTATGAATCGATTGACAAGCCCAATCCCAATATCTTGATTTCGAATGGCGATGCATCGTGGGCCCATATATATATCGTCTACTAATACACGACCAATTAATGTTTGAATAAAAATTCTTTCTGGTATCATCCCATTTCAAGGACTCACAGAAATACCTCGGATAGTGCCACAATCTGTTCTACGTACAACAATGTGTTGAACTACTTCAACAAGTCTACGCATGAGATATTCAGTATCTGATGTTCGTACAGCAGTATCTACAACCCCCTTGCGGGCTCCGTAGTAAGAAATTATATATTCTGTTAAAGAGAGCCCCTCACGTAAATTGCTTTGAATGGGTAAATCAATCATTTGTCCTTGGGGATCTGATATTAATCCTCTCATACCTACTAATTGGTGTACCTGAGATGCATTTCCTCTAGCTCCCGAAAAAGACATTATATGAATTGGATTAAAGGGGTCAGTCATCCTAAAATTAGTATTCATTTCTTGTCGCAAATATTCACTTGTAGCATACCAAATCTCAATGGATTGACCTAATTTTTCTACCGCATGTACATTCCCATAATGATGGTGTTTTTCCAAAATCAAACTTTGTTGTTTAGCATCTTGGACTAGCCATCCCTTAGAAGGTATTATTAAAAGATCATCAATTCCTAATGAAATGGATGTAGCAGTGGCTTGCAAGTTTACGGAGAAAAAAGAAAGCCCCAACTTTTCCTATAAAAAATCTCAAATCAAGTCTCACAATTTAAAAGATTTTTTTAAAAATTAGTAGTCTTTATGTTATTTGATTTTTTTTTTTTTTTATGGAATATTTAGGGTGTTTGATGCGTGAGAATGAAGAGTGGGGATAGATATCCCATTTATTTCCTTCCTCATTTTTTAAGTTTGGATAAATTTTATGAAAATAGGAATGAAATAAAAAACGATTCGAATAAAAATCAAATTTCATTTATAAGTTAGATTTCCATTCAACATAGATAAGTGGTATTATAATTCATTAATCTCATAAAGAAAATATAAAATAATTTAAAATTACTATTTTACCATTATATTTCATTCATAAAAAATTGACATCCATTATTTTTTTTAGTCTTATCATTTAGCAAACAAACAAACTCTCAAAATTTATTTTTTAAAATAAAAAATGATTTTAAACTATATATAAGGGTATTATTATCGATTTATTTTTTTATTCTCGTTTCTATTATTTCAATGGAAACAAATGATAGTTTCAATCTTAAAATTTTAAGTTCATCCAATCACTTAAAATGAAATTCTAAATTTATATTAATTCATTGAAAAATAAAAATAAAAATAAAATATTTATTTTCATTTCTTATATGATCAACACCCTACAATATAAAAAAGAAGAAATAATTTCTACTTTAAAAAAATAAATCTCTTTTTTACAAAAGATAAACATAACTTGCTATGTTTGGTTCTGGAAAATTTTGAGGGAAAATGCAAAGAAAATAAAATAGAGAGGAAAAATAAAAAAAAATAAAAAATAGAATTAAAGATGATAAATTATTTTTATTTATTACTTCAAACCCATTTTATTTATTTTAACTCATCAATATAAATATTAAATAATTTTAAAATGTATAAATTTCTAACTAATTTTAATTATATTTAATTTTTTTAAAATATTTTATAATATAACCAAATATGAGAAAATTATTTTACTTAATATTTTTTTTCTTTCCTTTGTAATTTCCGAGCCAAACATAACCTACATAAATTCCTCATTTTTGGAAAAGTATTTTAGCACGGGATGAGTAGAAATAAAAAAGTATTTTTTACTCCAAACTTATTTTATTCTTTGTAGTGAAATATTTTTTTTTTCTAAACCACTGCACTCCTAACTGGTTTAGCACCTGGTTTGCCGAAAGTGGGCCATTTACTGGGCCAGCCCACTTTCAACTAGACAGCCCATGTCCCAGGATTTGACTGCCCAATAATATGATGTGACAATTATCATTCTCATTAATAATTTTCTTTAAAAAAATTAATTGCATTTGGTATCATTGAAGATTTGACTCAAATAATCTGAGGCTGATTTCAGTCAACTTATGATTCAAAACTTATTATGTATCCCTTTATTTTAAATGATAAGATTATTGAGTAAAATTGGCTTGAAAATTATTTAACGCTACTAAATCCAATATATTTGATTTCATCAATATTAAGTACTAAGAGTGTGTTTGATAATAATTTTGAGAAGTGTTTTTAGTCATTCTAATACTTGAAAAATATAAATTTTTAAGTATTAAAAAAATTATAAACACTTTTCAAAATATTTTTAGGATATTTTAAACCACGAACTCCCTTAAACCTCAAAGTTTTTCATGAAAAACTAAGTTTATATAAGAATGAAAATATCGGTAATCACGGATATATCGGTACTTAGATTTTACGGATATATCGGAGATATATTGGAGGATATTTTGGAAAAAAATATCGGTAAGTTTAAAATTGTTAAAAACTCATAAAAATATAAGGAAAACCTCATAATAATATAATTAGAAGTATAATAGACATTTTAAAGTTATTTTATTGAAAATTTTGATATATGTATAACATGATTTATCATATTTGATAATAATATCGTATGCATCGATAAAAATATGAATTTTATAAGTGTACATTTATTATTAAATTCACCTAATAGTATGATATTTGATTATAATATGTCTAATTTTAAAATATATATTAGTATTAAAATATGATCCATTTAATTCAATTGTATTAAACAATATAAAATAAATTATGATATATATATATATATATAATTTTTTAATATTTAATTAATTATTAATGATATTAAAAACATTATGAAGAAAATTATATAATTTTTATATTTTTGGTAATTAATTAAAAGATTTTGCATTTAATTATATAAATAATTATAATTAATTTGCTCTTTAAAATATTCTTTTAATATTTTCTTTATATAATGAGTTTAAGTATATATAAATTTATTGCATATTATATATCAAAGGGCAAGTTAGCCCAAATGGTAAGTGAAAGGTTTGTTGGGGTTCAGATCCCCTCGGTAGCAAGCAAATGGGAGGGCATTGTAGCGGCATTGTAGCACTTATCTCAATCTTATTCCATTTATTTATATATATATATATATATATATATATATATATATATATATATATATATATATATATATATATATATATATATATATATATATATATAAATTAAACGACACATGACAGGATGATAGAAAATTCCCATACATACCAAATTTAATTTTTAAATGTTTTTAAATTTTTAAAATTTTATTAAATTAAATAAATATTAAAAATATTTGTAATTTATTTGTGTGAAAATCAATGTTTTATATCTTAAAAAGGTTGAAAAAATCAATTAAAATATTTTTTATTTATCATTATATATAATTGGGGCGAGACATAATCATATTGCCTCGAGTTATAAAAGATTTCCTAAACTCCTCTTGAACCCATTTATTTTGATCCTAAACTCGTCTAGAAAAATTTGCCTTATTGTCATCCCTAGTCTAGATCCATCTACACGACCACTTGGAAAATGATTTTTAGCCATTGCAAGCTAAAAATATATATTGTTAAGAGATATATTGAAGATCTCTTTAAATATTGTTTTTAATTAAATAATAATATCTCAAAAGAGTAAAGATCTATAAATTAAGGTAACTCCAAAACACTAGCAGGAAGAAAAACTAATCCCAAACTTTCTAAAATATCAATAGGAAAAAAAATTCAAAACTTTCAAAACAAAAGTAGGAAAGAAAAAAACAATTCATAATTGAAAGAAAACTTGAGATATCCAAATCTTCATAGTGTCTTTTTGAATTGCCAATATTTAGAGTCATAAATTTCAAGGTTTAAAGTCGAAATCTGCAAATGACCTCTTTTATTTGAGATCAAGCTACTCAAACCATTAGTCTAACTTTGTTCGAGTAAAGCAAAGATCAAAGTCATGTCAAAGCTCAAATCATACTAAGACTATGTTTGGTTGGTTGGATATAGAATAAGATTAAGATAAAAGAATGAGATAACATACCATAACTAATGTTTACTTAGTGATGAGATGAGATGAGTTATCTTTTAATTTAATATATCATATGTTTAACCAAACATAGGTTAAAATATATCATCCACCATCTTTTTTATATGACTTATACATAGGATATGCTAATCATAAGGTAAGATATAGGATATTCATTTCTCATGCATCATAAATATGAAACAAAAGTTTGGTTAATATTAGTTTTGATGATAATAAAATAAAGTTTGAAACTAATATTTTATCTTAAGTGTGTTGAGGTAAGATGATTTTCAAAGTGACGATTACAAAGACAAATCAAACTCAAGAAAAATCAAGAAGAAGAAGAAGACCCTAAAGAGAATAATTTGCAATATTCATTATAAGGTTATTGGTACACCGGAATCATGCATTTTATTTTTATTTTTGCATAAAAAATTATTCAATATTCTAAATTATTTTAAAATTGAATGACTTCATGTTTTCAATTAAAATTATGAGCGAAATTCTTTCTAAACTTGCTTTAAAAGTTTTAAAAAGCTAAACATAGGTTACCGAAGGTTTAGACCTCAAATTAGGTTGTTTAAGCACTTTACAGTTCAATCGGTCAAAGGTCTAAGAAATCAGTTAGACTTAATCAATCAAAGTGCATTTTGCATCCCCTTTCTTCTAATAGCATATGTCTAGTAAGTTGAGGTAAAGTCGAGTTTTGATCGAAGGTTAATTGAAGTTTTGACCTTCAATGGTTACTTGTCAAAACATCAAATACGTAATAGATAGTGAACCAATTGACCCCCAAACTTGCTTAATGGCTAGTTTGGGCTCCTAAATCTCATTTAAAGGACCCAAACTTCTTTGTTTCATGAGTAAGAGTTCTAAATCTTTTATCAACATTATTTGCTCCTTAAGAGAGTGTTTTTTAGTGCACTTTGTTTTCAAACTTGCATATTTATTCAGTGTACCTTGATCCTAGTATCTTGTACCATTTGACCTATTAGGACTTATAAGAACATTTCCTACCATTTATTGTAAACGTTTGTGAGGCGAGCTTAAGTATGAGGTGTCACTTGAGGGAATAGTTTGGAGACTTTATTTTGAAGAGTCATATTGTAGAGGGTATTTAGAACCATAATCCAAAAACGAGTTTGGAATCATAAGTCTAAAAGGGTTTATCAAAATCATAATCCAATTGTAAGCTTAGAGGCTTAGGCTGGAAGATTATGCCCTTTTAGGATGATTACCTTAAGTCCATATAACTAGAATCTTAACAATAAATTTATTTATTTTTATATTACTTACTTTGCAAAATATATATTTTTATTATAAAATTAAATTTTTAGTTAAAAAATATTCACAAAATAAAATTAATATATGTGTTATTTAATATATATATATATATATATATACACACACACACACATATATATTGAATAACATAATATAAAAAATATAAAATTTAAATATTTTATCATGAATATTATTAAATATAAAATAAATTTCATATTTTTTTTAATAAAAAATGTTAAAATATAATATAATATATCTTATTAGATATGTCAATTGGGTTTAATATCTAATAATATCATATCTCATTAGAAATTATATCTTACGATATATGATTTATATTTAATAGGATATGATATATTAGAATATATATATTATATCATATTTTATCTTATCCTACTAACCAAACAAATGTCAAACAAAGATAAAATCATACCGAAACTCAAGTCACACCAAGGTCCAAATCATAATCAAGTTAATACTCAAAACTAAATAAAATCAAACCCAAATTAAACTCAAACTATTTGATTAAGTTTCTTTAAGAGCTTGATTAATAATTGAGAAAGGAGAAATCAAATTGCCAAATAAAGATTGTTCTTATATCATTTTTCAAATCAATAAAATTTATTTATTTGAAAAATGATCTTAGTATAATCTTCATATTGTAATTATTCCTTTCTTTATTGTCAATCAAGAACTCGAAGGGGTAGGATCTCATATGAATTGAACTTAATTTGACTTGGGTCTTGTCTTGGACTTGGGCCTTGATGTATGATTTCAACCTTTAACTTGATTTGGACTTTGATAGAAGCTAGAGGGTGGCCTGCCTTAGGCCTTAGTGTGACTTGGATCTTATCTCAACCCAAGTCAGCTCCTTTTGAGAGCTTTATTCTAATTCTTATCTTCTTTCCAATAAGCCTTATTTATGGAGATTGGAGACATCATATTTGAAAAATTTTATAATTAATTAGAAAATATAATTTTTAATTTAGCTAACACTTAGGAGATTAACACACCCATAATTTATTATTTAATTGGTCACGCTTTAAATTAATTATAATATTTACATTTTTATTAATCCATAGTTAACTTAATTTTACACCAGAAGAACAGAGAGAGCAGACGGTAGAGGTCCATAAGATGACCCTCTTACCAAATGTCATCTCTCAGATGGACCGGTCTAGTTTTATTGGGCTCAGAATGGGCCTGTCATGTTGGAATGGGCTTTGTTTTAATTGTAATGGCTCAAGACCTACTCCTTCACAATGGAGTTAATGCTTTGGGCCTGGGCTCACATCCTCAGTATGTCTTGTTAGTTTGACTTGGCCCGAGTAAAAGCCAGCATAATCCAAATCCAATGATGATCCATTTCAAACTTCAAGGAACCTAGCCTCTAACAAAATTTTCTAAAAAATTTATCCTACATTTTGTACAAATTATATGACATTTATTTGGATGTGATGAGTTTGATTTGGATTGGGTACTCCGAAAATTGAAATCAATTATTTATATTTATTAAAAAATGGTGTTTTTAAAAAACATCTTTCAATTATTTTCACTTATTTTCTGAAACATGTTTTAAAAAATAATTATATAAATATAAAAAATGATTATAAATAAACCACTACATATAAAAATTATTTTAAAAACACATTTAAAAATATAAAAAATGAATTAAAAATATTTTAAGTTCTAAACAAATTTTTTTTTTTATATAAAACAAGTTACAACAGTTTTCAAAAACTATTCTTAAAAACCTATTTTTAAAATTATTTTTGAAAACATTTCTCAAATGAAATCTTAATCATTGAAAGCATCTGGTGATATTTATCGAATTCCGATTACCAATGAGATTGGGAATGCATTAGAAAAAAATAAAAAAATAAATTCAAATAAAAAACACATATGATGGAAAACATGCATGAATCTCGAAAATAAATCTTCATGGATACGATGCTCATTTAATGCATGCATTGGAGGTCTCATGTGTTTTCCTTCTAAGGTGGTGAAAGATGTCTGTTTTTTCTTGTTACTTAATTGTCTTAAATTTAGATTTTTCACGGGAACCAAACAACAAGGTTCTTATCCCATCTACAAATGAATGCTCCCTCCCTCCTAGAACCTAGGGGTTTCAATCAAGGCATAGGTCATTGATCTTGATAAGGGCACTCCCTTCCACTTCTAACAAGAATAAATCATTTTTGGAATTAAAAATAAAAAACTCATTCTACTCATGGGCAAAGTGTTTTACAACTTAAAATTTAAAAGCATTTCTAATAGTATTTTTTTTATTTAATTTTTTTTTTGTTCTTATTTTTTATTTTTATTTATATATAATAGTTCCTTTGTATAAATTTTCTTTGTGAAAACTGAAAGCCCAATTGAGGGGATTTTTCTAAGATGCCCAAAGGCACTAATTAATAAAAAAATTACATGTTCTTATGAGAAATATATATTATATTTATAAATAAATAAATAAATAAGCTCTGGGAGAGACCAAAACAACTAGAGAAAGAAGCATGGAATCATGTGGAGGGCCTTAAATGCAAGGGGTATGGGACTTAGGGTTCTACAACCCCCAAACAGAGTTCAAAATTGTTAATTTCCCTAGAAATGGGCTTTATTTTAATAATTTAATTCATATATTAATTAATTAATTGATTTGATTTAATTTAATTTAATATATCTCATGTCAGGGTCTCATTAATTTCTTGGTTCAATGTTTCATTAATTTTCAATTATTAATTACTAGTAATTATGTACTAAAGTTTGTCTTGAGTTTATCTAATGTTTTGTTAGTGTGGACCCTTCGATTCAAATCTTTGGATCTTGATTTAACATCGTGACTTTTAAGACAATAATACATGGCCTTGGTTTTAGATTTTTTTATTTTTTATTTATTTTTTAAATTATTTTTATTCTCTCATGCCTCATGCAAAATAAACAAATGTTTCCTCATATTTTAGGGCTTTGTAAGATTTTTAGACATTAAAGATCCATTTGGAAATTGTTTTCAAAAATATTTTTTTACTATGAGAATGAAAAAATAAAAAAACATGTTTAATAACAAAAAATAAAAAAAAAATGTTTTTAATTCTTAAATACAAAAAACAAAGTGTTTTGAGATAATATTTTTGAGTTATTTTCAATTATTTTTACTTATATTTTTTTGGATTGTTTTAAAAAATAACTTTATAAGTGCAAAAATAATTAAAAATAAAGTATTAAATATTTAAAAATAATTTTATTTTTAAAACATATTTCAAAATATTTCAAAATTTCAAATATAATTTATAAAATATAAGAAAACAATTCTTAAAAACCATTTTTCAAATTTGTTTTTAAAAATTGTTGCAACATGACCTAAATTTTCCCTTTTTTTAAAAAAAAAAATTTGCTTAATTATTTTAAATAAAAGATAGAGAATTTTGAAAATTTTATTTTCCTTATTATTTTCAAATTTCATACCCACAATATATTTTTTAAAAGTCATAGATGTTGATATTATAGGATAATGATTGATAACAAGCCATTAAAATTCACGGGTTTTGTTTCATCCACAAAAAATAAAAAAATAAAAATCTAGAGATGCTCATAATCTATCTAAAACTTTCTTGCTCTGGAGGATCCAAGATTCCAAGTGTGTGATTGTTTATTCTGATAAAGAAATGAAAGGTACAATAGATCCCATGAATGAATAATTAAGAATAATTTTTTAATTTATTTGCATCAACCCTATTTGAAATAGACATTTCTGGCTCTTCAAATGGCTTATTTACTCACATGACACAATATAAATCTCTTGATTTCTTATTTGAATTTTGAACTTAAATTGTGAGAAAAAAAATGAAATTAATATTATCAATTTTTTTTTATTAAAATTAAAGTATTTTTTGGGTTAAAATAATTGAAAATAGATGAATTGGAAATAAAAAAAATAATATATATATATATGTCAAATACCCTCTTCCAATTTTATTTGATATATTTGGGTTAGAGAAATTTGAGGAAAAATGCAAGAAAAAAGAAAAGAAAAAGGGAAAAAATAATTTTAAAATGTATAAATTTTAAATTAATTTATTTTTTTTAAGAATAATTAAATATAAAAAAATTATTTTTCTTATTTTTATTTATTTATTTAATTATTTTTCCTTCCATTCTCGTGTACTTTCTGCGTAATCAAACGTAACCTTAAAATGAATGAATATGAAAGGCATAAATCATTTTATTTGAGAATTGAGAGAGGATGTGGGTTCACGTGAACGTGTCTCCAACAAACATTCACGTTGAGAGTGGGCTAGGGTTTAGAGTTTCCAGTAGTTTCTGCAAATGGGTGCTCGAAACCCTAACCCTAGACGGCTAGAACACACCAGAGCTAGTGGCAAGTCAAAGGAAGAACGTGGAAGGGATACACTCAGTCACTCATATCTATATATATATTTATATATAACATAACGTCCTTTTCTTGAATGCGATGGGACAACCTATCACAAGAGTTGGCGGCGGTCAACGCAACCCCACCCATGTTTCTCTCTACTACGTGTCTCACGCCTCCATTCTCATGGTCGCCCCCATCCCAGAGAGTTCTTCATCCATTCCTTCATTCAACTTTTATTTGATTTTTTTTTAAATTTTTAAAAACATAAAATGGCTGTGACTCATGTTTAAAGTATATATATATATAATTATAGTGAAAAATAATAATTTTTAAAATTTATTTTAAAAAACTGATAATATTAATTTGGGTTAAATACATACCCAAATTTATTAAAAACCAATATTTTATCTATAATTACAAATTTTTAATAAAATTATAAAATTATTTTTAATTTTTTAATTTTTTTATATAAGTGTGGGAATCCATTTTTTTTAAATAAAATAAAAACAAAAAATAATATCAGGAAACTAGAATTGAATTATATTTTTAAGACTTTTTTTATTTAAACTTATATTTATTTTTAATAAAAGTATTTTTAAAATATAAAAATAATTATATATTCCTTATAGTTTTAAAATGAAAAGTTAGAAAAAAAATAAAACAAGGTTCAAAAAGCCCTTTAAACATTTACGTGGATTGGGCCCCACATTTAAGAAGCCCAAAAGCAGGCTTATTAATTGGGCCTCAGCCCACACGCCTAATAATGATGACAATAATAATTAGAAGGAACAAAACAAAGATTGGAGGGGAGATTGGAGATAAAACAAAAAAAATAAATAATTCAAAGAGCTGTTGCTTTCAAACAATGTTCAATGCAGGCATATTCAAAGGCACATGGGCCCACATAAGGCCAGCATGGCCACAACAAAGCTTTATTTTATTTTTTTGAAAAAAATCCTTAAATACGGAGATAATTTTCTTCAAATTCTCACTGTCTTGTTTCTCATTTCACTACTTTTTTTTTTTTTTTTTTGTCATAACAAAGTGGAAAAAAAATCATTACTTTTAGAGTCCAAACAATGCCTTAAAATTATATCTCCTAGTATTTAATATAAATTTAAATTAATGATAATTAAATATATTTAACTAAAATATCGGGGAGATGAATGAAATTACTTTATAATAATTTTCGATATTTTGATTGCAATTAATCTTGTGACCATTAAAATACACTTATTTTTTAAATTAAGATTTTATTACGCATTTCAAAATCACGAATCGAAATTGTAATTTAAAATTTTTATATTTTCAAAAGACAACTTCAAACCAATTTAAAAAAGAAGAAGAAAAAAACTAAAAATAATTAATTTAAATATTGTTTTTGGAAAAAGCAGCAATTCAACCCAAAATTCTGATCATCCAATTTGAATATGGTTAATAATGAAAACGCAATGCTAGCTAGTTAAGTATTGTCTCATCTAAGATATCGTATACATAACAGTAATATAATATAATTAATCATTCATTTATTAATGATCGAAGTCATTAATTAATCAATTTAATTATTTTGACTTTTCTTACTTGATCTAATACCATTCTTCACCCACGGCTATTATAAATATATCCCCTCCATTCCGATTCTCCCAAGGCCTTCTTTCTCCAACCCTTCTTCCCTTCTCGCCTTTCTCCCACGCTCCTCTCCTTCTTCAATGGGCGGAAATTCACCCTGCGCCTCCTGCAAGCTCCTCCGCCGCCGATGCGCCAAGGACTGCATCTTCGCCCCCTACTTCCCTTCGGACGACCCCCACAAGTTCTCCATCGTTCACAAGGTCTTCGGCGCCAGCAATGTCAGCAAAATGCTGCAGGTAACATCCATATTCACATTCTCTGAAGCTATATACATATATATGGCGTAGCCTATGAGCTTACGCTTGTTTTTGGGGTGTTTTCCAGGAGCTGCCGGTTCATCAGAGAGCAGATGCAGTGAGCAGTCTAGTATACGAGGCGAATGCGAGAGTTAGAGACCCGGTTTACGGGTGTGTCGGAGCCATATCATACCTGCAGACTCAGGTTTCTCAGCTCCAAATGCAGCTGGCCGTGGCTCAAGCCGAGATATTCTGCATCCAGATGCAGCAAGAGCAGGTGGAGATACCAGCAGCCCATCAAACCGCCGCTGCCGGCGACGGAGACGACGGAAAATCGTTTTTCCTCCACGACGCCCTCCCTGAGTACCTAAATTTCGCTTCAAGTAGTAGTGTAATCCATGACTCTCTCAAGCGAGAGAGCCTCTTTAGCCATGACATGGTTTCGTAATAAAATCAATTCCTTCTTTGCTTTCATACCATTCCTCGTTCCTCATTCTTCTTCGTCCTCAAACTCTCCTACAAAAAGTCCCCGTGACATGACATGGTATGACGTGATATTGTATCTTTCAAAGAAACAGTTTGATCGAAAAAATTTAGGTATTAAATAAACCGTGTAAGCACATAGTAATGTAATCGACATGGCATGGTTTTCTAATAAAATCAACCTTTTTTTCCTTTGGATCTCACCGTCTCATCGTGAAACCTTTTATAAGATCCTTTCGTGATATGATATGACATTACATTTATATCGGTCGAAAAAGCAAGTCAAAAACAAAGTTTATCAACAATCCGTGTAAACACGGATCAGTTTTCACTTGTTATATAAAATTAAGAATATTAAGAAACAAGGGAAATCACCTACAATCTGCTTAAACATATAGTAGTTTTTTCACTTGTTATATAAAATTAAGAATATTAAGAAACAAGGGTAGGAAGATGGGGTCAACGCTGGCATGTGAGTAAGTGGAGTAAGTTGGAAGAGTTCTGAGCAGCCTTTGTTAAACAATTATCTCTTAATATAAAATTAAAGCTTCAGTGAGAGTGGAGGGCTTGTGTCCTTAAGTATCTGAGACATTAAGTCTTGAACTTGTAGCTCATCATCCAGGACTCATCTACAGTTGTTCCAAATTTTCCACTATTCCATGGATTGCAAAATCCAGAAATTGCTAGATTTTTGCCTGAGAAAATGGTTAGGGTTTTTGGGTTAAGCATTTTATGGATATGATCTGCTTCAACTTCAATATGGGGGTAAAATTTGGGGCTTTCATGGAAAACCCATTTCTTAAACTAGTGGGAAATGTTAGGATAATCCAGAAGTGTATGGAAAACATGTTTCCGGAAACACCCAAAACATGTTCATTACCGTTAAGATGAAACGTCAAATGTTTTTCCTTTGTGTTTTGAATTCCATTTCTTATCTGTTTCCCATTTCTCAAACCTCCAATAACAAATATGGAAAATGTTTCAGTGAAAAGGAAAATGGTTGGAAGTGGGATACTGCCAAATGGCAGCAGATCACAACTTGTTCCAGTGGATTCACGTGGGGGGCAGTGCAAGGGACTGCTCAGTTCATGGCAAGTACACAAGACGATGATTTTTTCCTTCTTCACCTACTATTTATCTGAATTTTAATTTCTAAATCCATCTCTCAATCCAATTATGTGTCGAATCAGTGTATTGTTTTATGTAGTGAAGAAAAAAACAAAGACAAGGCAACACAACTGAATGAAAGATTCCTCCCCGGATTTGTTTATTGTGGAAGCATTTCCCAAGTCAAAATCCAGGAGCTTTTAATTCTTCCATCTCTGTCAAAGACTTCTTATCCTTCTAACTTTTTGGTTTTAGTCCCCTCCTTTTTAACCATTCTTAGCTGTAATGGGCTCTCAACAGTGAGACCCTTTTTTCCTCTCTACCACTTAATTCATTAGAAAGTTCTCTTGTAGCTACTTTTCAGTTCACATCTGGGGTTTTCTACTTCTTTCTTGAGGTTTCTTTCATTCTTTACTACTGGTTTTAACTGATTTATCAGTTAATCAATACTATTAACGTTAAATAAAAGTGATTCAAATCTTTTCCCACCATAAAGTTAACCTATCTACCATAAAGTTCTCCCCTAGTTAAAAGGTGTTTTCCAGCATAAAGTTGGTTTGAGTAATCTTTACATCATCCTAATCATCCCATTCATTCATGCCATCCTGTCAAAAAACATCTGGAAAATGTTGACGCGGGCATCAATAATTCAGAGATTTCAAAAAGAAAGATTAAGACAGAGTAATGTGATCATTTCTAGTCTATTCAAGTACAGGAAAAATGAGGATTAAATGAGGTCATGCATGATCATTTTGAGTAATCCAGATACGTTCATTCAGGTGAAACAGCAGTGATTAACAGAATTCAATGAAAAGAACAAATATGAATCAAACGTAAGTTGAATACAAGTATCAGCATGCCAGGACACAAGGATGGTACCCTACTTTTCCTCCACACAATCATTGCAAAATCTTCACTCAAAAAACTTGAAACTTCTTAGGCAATGCTATAGTTAGTTTCATAACAAAGAGATGTCAGTTTAGGTTCCTGGTTAGTTTTGTTGCTTGAAGTTTCTTATATATGGTGGAACCATGGCAGCTTCTACATAAAAGGTTGAGACTAGAAATCAAAGCTAGAAGGTTTAGCACATGAATTTTCTATAGTGGGATTAGGAGAAGGTAGTGGAAGTGAAAATCAATAAAAAAAGGGTAAATCAATGAAAGCTACATTACAAGACAAAGGGTTCTCCATTTAACTATCAACCTCGGTTTTGGTTTCTTCTTGGACACGAGGAAAAGAAGGTGGAAACCTTGTTTCTTTTTTGAGGGCTCGAGGATAATGCCTTCAAATAAAGGCTGATTGGTTTTTCAAATCACACCCTCTTTTGGTTTCCTTCTATCTTATTCTTTCTTTCTTCCTTTCTACTTCTCCAGTAGTACTCATTAAACTAAAGCATTTGGGCACTTTGCTTCAACAGAAAAAAGAGAGAGAAGCAGCCTAAGTGATTGCTAAGCTAACGAGTCATTCCAAACAAAAGAACTCTGCCTTTTAGGGGATAGAATAATAGAAGGCTCACTTCTCTGCATATTTTCAATCACAGTACGTCAAACACTAGGGTGCTCCTGTTCTTTGTCCAGAAATGTAAAACACGTTGGACCCCAATCCTACTGCTGAAACACATCACCGTCCTTATCACTTTGCCAGGGAAGCAAAACACAATAAATAACTAAAATACATCTACCTTGTGGAAAAAAAGGGCCAAGGTGTCCTCAGTAGGGATTTTTCCTCTCTACTTCTTTAGTAATACTCATTGAACTAAAGAGCTTAGGCACTTTGCTTCAACAAAGATAGAAAATAAATGGCCTAAGTGATTGCTAAGCTAGCAAGTGATTCCAAGCAAAGAAATTTGCCTTCTAAGGACAAGACTGATAAACAAACAAGGGTAGATTCTCTGCATTTTTTCAATCACAGCAGGTCAAACACGAGGGTGGTTATGTTGATTTTTTCAAAAATGTAAAACACGTTTAGCTCTAATTCAATCACTGAAATACATCAGCGTGCTTATGTCACTTTGCCAGGGAAGCAAAACCCGATAATTGCTAAAATATATCTGCCTAGTGGAAAAAGAAGGCCAAGGTTTCCTCAGTATGGGTCAAAAATCAAATATCTCATGTTCTTTCCTATGATTAGAAACAAGCAGAGCATACCAGAGAACTGAATCATTCGGACTATTAACTAGTTTCAGATCCAAGTTTCTAGATGCACATTCATGGAACATAGCCAGGTTTTCTCAGGCCTACTAATACTATATCTTAAATGTTTGCTGCACGTAACTAAACTAGGATCTCTGTCAAAAGGATTATGATGACCTTTCTTGCCACCTGTACCAAACAAAGCTGCATTCTTGATATGTTTTTTGTCTTTAATACATTGTAGATCATATAACAGACCAGGTAAACTGAATCACCTACCTGTCTTGTTTGACAAAACATCGGCATTTGAGACCACTAGTTATTTTTCTCTATAATCAATTCTGGTTTCAAATGAACAAAGAAAACTTTTGTAGTAACTACTATATCTCATGGCCCTACTCTTTGTCATGCGCATCGGTGAAAAAAATAATAAAAAAGAGAAGGGAATATTGATCCTCGAGAAAAACAATCTAAAACTCACCATAGCACAATGATCATATTACCATGCAAATCTAACACAATGTCTACAATTTGTGGTTGTTAAAGGAGTTGTCTTTTGTTGATATGTTTGAATATTTCATCTTTCTGTATCATAGCCTCCTAGCGATCCAGGATTGCTAGGAAAGGGTTTACAATGTTTCCCAAACACCTTCTCAAACAATCACATCTGTTTCATATTTGTGTCTTCCCCATGACTACCAGCTCTTGCACGAGTGTTGGGAGCAGGAATCTAAGCTTCAAAGGCACTTGATTAATTAGTTGTCCATACATTTACGAGAAAATTACAATGAGCTTTCTAGGATTGGCCTATTCACATGGACCTTCCTTCTGTTTTCTGAAATTACACCGACCTCCCCCATTAGATCTTGTTCCTCATGTTCATCTAATGTCAATTAACAGATGGAAATCAATGAAATTGACTTCACTTATACTGTAACCAAAAATGCAGCATTTTAAAAGAAAAAATATCACTTTCCCAACCAACCACACACACACGCACAAAAAAAGAGCAAGAAAAGCCCTTTCTTTATTTAAAGCCTAGTCGAAGCTCTAACTGCCAAATCTTCTCAACTTTGTCAACTGAACCCAAGGAATTCAGATTTTATGAGCCATAATCATCCAATCAAAGCTATAATCTATATGTCCACATCAAGCTATAATCCCAAGCTCAGATCAACCCACCATGTTCAGGAAGAGTTGCAGCTTTCCAGCTAGGCATCAGTGGTAAATGCTGAAGACTCAACAATAGGAGCTTGTTGAACAACTTGCTCATTCTCTGCTGGAAGGAGTACCCTCCAAGGATCTGTCATTTGAGTCATGGGAGGTTTGAGAAAGAGCCAAACTATATTCCTTATAGAGGACTTCAAGACAATTCATTTGGCTGATACAAACCTTAATTTGTGGAGCAAATAACTTAAACAATGAATATGTCTATCACCTTCTATGTGCTCTCTAACATGCAGTTACTGAATGAATAACGATACATATTCAAATTCATTCATTACATAATATAAATTGAATGCATTAAACCTCACAGCCACTTATTTCTCCATGCATATTATTCATACACATCTCTATCCTTCATATCCTAAATACTCACCAATTCAAGTGACTACATTCCATCAAGACCAGCAAAAGAAGCAAAGGTAATAACCAAGCAGCCAAACAATTGTCCCAACAACCAAAATCTTCACCAAGTTGTAATTATTGTGAATTTCCCTCAGCTCAGCTATCATACTCACATCCGTTTCACTTACATTGCTCCTTCTACAATCTTGGGTAGAAAAACACCACTCAAAGTAGCTACAACTATCAGTTGGACAGCAACAATAGGGTTGAGGGCTATTTTTTGACTTTGAAAATTTTATTACAGCTTTCTTGCCACATTCACATTTTCGGTTCCTGAATTTCATCCCATCATCATTGGTACCAGATGATGATATTGAATCTGTCATTATGAAATGGAAGAGAATCAATTGAACCAACTGAAGCCACAAACACAAATGGAGATCCAGAATTATGCAAAAACACAGATTTGGATGGGAGCAAACCTCCTAGAAAATCTAAAAAAATTAATGCCAAGATCCCAACTATTTAATGAGTGATCATTCATGTCAATTTATACATAAAAGATGCCAAAAAAAAAAATCTTGAAGTCCATTATCACGATATCATATTTTCCCAAAATGGCAAAAGACTGCAATTTTTCTAAGCTTTAAACAACTCACTACTCAACTTTAACCTTGAATCATGTTTACTTGTGCACCTTGGCTAACTGCAATTCTTTCTCTGCAAGAAATTGATAATCACACTTCTTCAAATCAAATACGTCCATACATGCAAATAAGGAAGAAAAAAGTACTTTAGAAGATATAGGGTGTTCAGGAATAATGGATATTAGGGATTAATGGACAATGTTCATTGAAAAACAGGAAAAATGATGAAGTTTTTAGCATGAATAGGATGCGGTAGAAGGGTAATACGAACGCTTTCATAAAAGTTTTGACCAATGTCAGTAAGCTCAATGAACTAATTACATATCGATAGGAGGGAGGGGTCATGTTGCTTGACCAAAACCTCAGAAGGTCTACATATTTTTTGAAAACAGAGTGAAGGTCCATATAATTAACCCAAGGGAGGTCAGTTCAATTTTCCCTAAATTTTATTATCTCATTCATAATACAGTAAAAAGAGAAGTGAATTTGATCAAATGATAAGAGTTTGATGAATTCAAGTTGCAAGAAACAATCACCATAGAATTTATATCTAGAAACACATTCAATAGATTCAAGTTCTGAAAAGCAATCCCCACATATTCATATCTAGAGACAAATCAGTAGTAATGAAATATCAATGAAAAACATACAATTTTGTAAAGGGTACTTTATAATTACCCATTTTTATTGTCATTTGTTCATGTTACAATATAAGCTAGGAACAAGCAACATTATTCACCATCCCTCAAAACAAAGGAGGAGCATAAATTAAGAGGCAATCAAATTTACTGACCTTCAATATCCAGTTGAAAATATGGAGAATCATCTAGCTTCTGGCTAGCTCCATCAGTACCACATACTTGTATGATGAATTTAAGACTGGAAGTTCCAGAAGGAACCACGAAGTCAGAAACATAAAAAGCTTCCACTTGTGCCACTCCAAGATATTCCTGCTCTCTTTTAAGCATTGTACCAGGATTTCCAACCTCTTCATTTGCTAGTTTCTCAACATAAACATTGTAGTTTTGGGACATGGAATAATTTCCATCTTTCAATTTCCAAATGATCTTAGCACTAAGGGTCTTGGCTCCCTGCAAATCTGAAGCCCATTTAATATGTTGAACCTCAACCAGCCATGAACTAGAGGGTAAGAAATCTGGGTTCTGATCAGAAGTTTTAACCATGAGATGACCAAGCACTGCATAATAATTTGATGGACTGCGAGCTAAATCATTATCAAGATGATCTGACCCAGAATTCAATTTCAAGTCAATAAAATCAGGCTTTGACTTGTAGCATACAGCATGAATTTCTGTTAATATGTACCCATTCATTGCAATACTACTCTCCTGTATGACCCACCCTGGAGCTGCTTCTATCTTTACAACTCTATGTGGCATGATCACTTTGCTGAATTTGCTTGAGAATTGGTTCATTGTAAGCAATGTGCTTCCCTGGGCTGCAAGAAGAACCGACATTCTCTCATTCAAGGTAGAAGAGAACTCAAGAGAAAGGCCAACCAGAGAGCTGCTATCTGATTTCAACTGCATAAAATGTGGAATTAAACAGCTAAGATGAAAGGAGGAAAACGGATTGGGAAGTAAAATTTTCTAATCAGTTTATATATTGTAGATTATATGGTAACCATTTGATGACATAGAAACAGTGATCAAGAATTCTACTGTAAGTCAAGCTAAAGATTCACCACTGTGATTGGAATCTAAGCCATTATGTTAAAAAGAAATTTTTTTGTAAGTGATAAGAAAATGTAACCTTCTCAGGCAGACATGAAAGTAACACAAAATGATATGAAAACCATGATGATGAAACAAATATTCCTCAGACCAGTTTAAACAAAAATGGTATGCACATTTTTTTTTTTTTATAAAAAAAAAAAACCATATTTAAAGAGAACATCTGCTGGCTGTGTTGATGCTTAATGTGGATTTGAACAAAACTATAGTGAAAATGTGAATCTTTCAAATTTGAGTCAACACTGACAGAATTCAGATTCAATTTAGTAAATTTATGGAACCTAGACGTCCAAAACAATGAAAATCGTTCAATTATGGTTTATACAGAAGTTGGAGCTTTAAGGTACAAATCCATACAGAATGGAGACATTACAGAAGATGAAGTTATCATCAGAAACAATAGCCTTGGATTGCTTTTATGAATTCAAAAAATAAATTGATACTAAATCGCGCTATCATTCACAGCATGTGCTCCATTTTCTGCAAACCCATTTTATGGATGGATTTAAAGACAAAAACTAATTGTATCTATTTCTGGCAGACTTTCCCAGGCAAATAATGCGACAGATTTAATTTAATAATTTCAGTTCAGATTAATTCTTTACATGATTATTATTGTTTGGAATAAAATGGGACAAAAATGAACTGGAACCACCATTGATTTGACGGAGAAAATCTGATAGATTGAAAATGGCAACATAAAACACTCATATAATGCTATATATCAGAATATTTGCTGGACTATCCACATCCTTTATAGCAAATACAACATGGATGCTAAAACTATCCAAGGGGTTTGATATTTGACCCTGTAGACACCCCTTTGGAGGAAACAATTTATATGTTTCAGTTTCAGTGGAAGGCACAGATTTCTCCTTTCACCATTTAAATTGGATGAATCCTGTTGTTGGCTACAGAATCACCAGAACATTAAAATAAAAACTAATCATCAAGCTAATCTGATAATTGTTTGGAAACTCCTTTTTTCGTTTTCATTTTTTGGGCAAGTTCAATCCACAAAAGAGATCACTTACAGAATATGTAAAGTGGACTGGTAAATTCCCCAAAAGAATCTCTCCCAGAAAGAGCCTCGTCCTGAAATAATCATTTCCTTGAAGAGTTCCTTTAAATGTGATATTCCCTCCTCCGCTATAAGATGCTTCCTTAGAACTATCATTTACAACATGTTTAATCCAAGACACAACAATGATATCAAATCAAACAACAGAAAATAAAACTAGTGCAAAATCAAGATCGTTCAAAGCAAATAATGCACTGTTTAGTCCATGTTGCAGGCACGTAGGCAAAAAGCTAGCCACTGTCTAGATCCAATAGTAAGAAACATACTGAATACATTTTTTTATAATGGTTATTCTAAAGTTCTGAAAGAGCCATGTGCGGACATCAGGTAGCTACACATTCATGTGATGGTTCACTCATACAATGTCCTTGGTGGTGGACAAACCATCAATCTATGGTATATAGATTTTTTTTTTTTTTCCTTTTTTTGGATCCTCAGGAATGTCATGACCAGTCTTCTTCAAGATTACCCCCAGAAAATGAGGAAAAACATCTGAACCTTCCTAGTACAATCTGTATATCTTTTAAGCATATTTCAGCAACTGGTGCTGTCAAACTTCTACAGTTAGATACATGATTGAACCATGTGGGCATCCAATATCTCATGCATTTCAGTTGAAAGATCATGGTTGTATAGTAAACCATACATTGAAAAGAAGAAAGAAATCGTATAAGGATTGAAACTTACTTGACAATGACTTGAATAGTGTTGGTAGAGTCTTCAGAAAACTCAAGGAAAGGCTGCCACAAATAATCAGTTAGATAAAGGGGAAAAAAGAGCATGCTAACAAGTTAAACATCACTAATAATTAAGATGACATGTTCAATTAAAAACAGGAACTTAAAAACTGCTGTACTGTTACAAGATTGAACTTACTATCAGATCTTTGTAATCAGTTCGATCCTTAAGATGTTTCTAACACTTGATTTCACCAATTGAGACTAGCATACAGGATTAAGCACTCTGATATGTTCTTTCTAGTTTATACCTTCTATTCCTTTTGTTCTATTGTTAAGAAAATTCACATTTATAAGAAGGCATTCAAATTTTCTTCTCCACAGCTAGAGCTTACACAAGGTTTTAAATTCCGAAGTTGATAAAAATGTGAAGATGCAATGAATGGTGAAGAAAGTGATATAAATTTTTAATAGAACTGCAAGAAGTGTTCAGAAGAGATATCATACCAATGAGTCAAATGTGAACTAGCAAAGCAGGTGCTAACACAAAATTGCTTGTTAGGGAGGGAGAGAGAAAATGAGAAATTGCAGGTTTATTGGTTGCAAACCTGAAAGCTTTGGCAAGAGATGTTGCACCAAGGAGTATCTGATACTTGGACTGCATCAATTGCAAAATGATAACCATGACCCTGAATAATATCAAATACAGTTAAGTTACAAAATCAGTACATATGAGAAGTGTGACGTGAAGTCTGGCCCCTCTCCATGACTTCTCCCCCAAATCCTATATTTGCTGCTAAAATCTTGCAATGTCAGGGTTAAAAATGATGAAAGCCCAGCATCTGAAAGGCCTCATTTGCTGAATCAAGCAAGGCAGATTCAGTTTTTTCAGAAAATTTTTAACCAAGCAAATTGCACAAATGATGATGTGGACTAACAATAAAAATATTTAAAGCTCATTTGAGGATGTTAGATAGAAATCCCTATAGAAAGATATAACCAGTAACCTGGCATCTGAAAAACAGGTAAGAAGCAGTAAAAGTAAATTCTTATTAGGGGTGTCAATAATTTCACAAAACACTTGCTGAAGCCAAAATGAGAAAGCCAGAAAACTTGCTCAGTAAAAGCAAAATCATTTCAGAGTGATACATCCTAGAAGCATCTTTACTAATTTAAAAATATAAAACAGCAGAAAAAGGAAAGAAGAAACATGTAAATGCTATAAGGTTGCTACCTGATCAAAATTTGAGTAGAATGGCAATACTCTGGGGTATTTTTGTTGTATTCCCCATGATTTCTCAATAAGAGACCACCAACTGCAAAATCCATAGTATACAATAATGAAGTTTGTTGTACAAAAATACAAAATAAAAAGGGTCTGCCCTCTAACAATTAGAACATATTTCTTGTATAATTGTAGTCCAGATGTGTAATTCACAATTGTGAAAACATTAGTTTCCCTTACGAATATATAAAGACATGACATCTTTATCCTGCCCTATGCCAGTGGTTAATCTACCATATCTAATTGAAAGATATTCTCATAGATAGATCCCATTTTTTTCTCAGGCTAACCAACATAGGTATTACATGAGTTTTGACTTTCCTTTTGAACAATAGATCAGTTTTAGTATCATCGTTTTCCCTACTTTCAGAAAAATTGACATTTCCACTGTCATTTAAATTTTTCTAAAGCTAACTATTGGTTTTGTGGAACATTTAATAATTCCAGGAAATTCATATAACTTTTTAAGCATAAAGCAAAAAGATTATGATAACGTATGCTGTAGGAAAAGGGCAAATATTAGATATACAACTTGGGAACAAGAGTATAAATGACTTGAAGGCTGCAAACACAACAAGAATCTGATACAGACAAATATCTGTTGATCTTCAGGAACATATCATGATTCAATGCATGCAATTGGAGAAAACAATAAGAAACTCTGGAAATTCTGAAAACCTATAACATCAAAGGATTATGCACTGGACAAGATAGTCATGATTCATTATCCAGATAAACAACTGCAACAAATTATAAAGCATATATGGGTGCCTACTAAGAATTTGATGCCAGCTTGGTTAGAAGCCAATGCATTTAAGTTATATGTTTCATACAGGAAAGTTCGATCTTTGCTGTTAGCTAAAAAAAAAAAGGAAAAATCTGGAGAGAATGGCCAACCAACTAAGTAGAACATATCAAAAGTGAAATAACTATGAAATTTTACGAAGTTTGCAATAAGAGATGTGTACATTACCGATTCTGTGCAGTCTGAAAATCAGGTGGTTGCTTGGTTTCATAGACCCATCCAGGTGCAAATATGGCAGCTGACACTTCTTCTTTCTTCAGCAAATCAAGTGCAACATTTGTCTGAAATTCAAAGAGTTCTAAAAGTTGAATGATCCTTACAAATTTTTTTATCATTCCAAATAAAGATATTTGGGGCAAAACACAAAAGCTGTTACACTTTTAACAGGTTGGGACATCATACATACATTCCATTGTCCACCACCATAGGTATTCCTTCCAAAAACATCAATACCCATGTACACATCAAACTTTCTATCACCAGCAGCATCAGCTGAAATCTTTGGATAGCTTTCCTGTATCAGACATAAGAGAATCTGTATTCAAAGAAAATGGAAGTGAAGCCAAACTTCCAACTAGGAGAAAAAGAAAAGGAAATACCGCCCACGTGTAGTTTATAAAAATGCCATCACATATATCAAAGAAAGGTTTATTCTTGTTGTTCAGTTGATCTTGCCACTCAAGACTACTATCAATGGTGACGCTATCATACCTGCATAGCCAACAATAGTGAAAAAAATTATTTCACTGTAACAAAAACTTAACTATAATAGCAAAAATCCCATAGGGCTCACCATATAACTAAAGATCCAGGCATTGAAGAGTGCATGGTCTGGGTTAAATGGCTGACAAATTCTTTCAGATTAGGGATTTGCCCTTTAGCCAATGCAACTTCCATATTGATCTGCAAGTAACACTTCCTATATCACTAATAATTGAGAAACTATGGTACATCTTCAAAGGATTGCTTGTCTTTCTTTGTATTTTTCATTCAATCAATATAGGAATTTTTTTTTTTAAATGTTAAATTGCAATTATCTTTTTTTTTTTTTTTTTAATCCTCTACTTAAAAAAAGCTCCCACTTTCTCTTATAATACTTCTGAAAAAAGAAAGAATTTAAAAGAATAAAATACTGAATGCAACAATATATTTTGCAGTAAATGAGCTATTCCATTCCTTCCATTTTGGAAATGCTTCATTTAATCTTTCACCTTCATATTTTTCTTTATCCTTTTCCCCTCAAAATGTAATTTCTTTTTTCTTTTTTTTTTTTTTCAAACCAGCTTTGATTCAAATTCCTTGACCAGATGATTTGAAAAGAATGCTCAGGTTGCCCAAACTATAAAATATTTAAACAAGCATATTCACTAAAAAGAACATGAACTCCACCAAAGAAAAGAGGATTAATGATAGCAGTGCACATATGCATCACTAGTAAATACAGGAATGGGCACACCCTGTCAAGCTGTTTAATGCCAATCATGACAAGAACTTGAAACTCAACGATGAAAAGGCAAAGATTATAAAGCCTACAGATTTCATAAAACATACCAGCCACCCATCAAAGCCCAAAGCAACAGCAAGCTCTGTTAAGCGCTCAGCATACATTTGAGCAGACTCCTTTGTTGATAGCAGTGCATTGCAAATGGCTCTTCCTTCATCCCATTCTGTGATGAAGGTTCCCAATACCTTAATACGAGAGGCACAAAAAACTATTATACACGGAGATACTTTCTTCCATTCATGTAATAAAAGCCAAACATGACTCTAGAGTGAAAAAGGACATAGCCCAAAAATTCATCGACGTCTCCAGTTAACAAAATCCATCAACCCAAACAGAAAGTTAGAACAAAGGGACAACAAATATAACAGAAAAGGCATACAAGATGCATGATGATGAAGCATGTCCAAACTCTAAAGCAGTGAGACAACAGAATTACCATCACCCATGACATACCGCAAGGAGTGTTTTGACAATTTTTCAAGTGTAAAGCGTTGCACCCCTTTGCTTAAGAATTAAGACAACAAACAGAGGATAATCCAGGCTTGCTGATAAAATTCAGTCTTCTAAAGCATTTTACTTGTCCTATTACCCAGTTTGTAAGTTAGCAAAAGAATAGGAAAGAGTCATGTAATGCTTACAAAGTAAGTTCTACTTCTGCTGATGGACTATAAATCAATTATCCATCTCTGTACAGAATACCATTCAGTTATTTATCTTTCTAGTTGAACTCTTGCAGATAAAGGCCAAAACAATTCTACGAAAAACTTTATTCTTCTTTTGTGGGGCAAGCCATAGTGGAACGCCCGCACCTGACTAACATAGTTATCACTTTTGCTTCAATCTCAAAGAATTTCCCTTTACCCTACCACAAATCATTCAGTAAAAAGTACTTCCAAAAAAGAATGAACCAGTGCTTTTCATTTGTTTAACTTCGCAAAAGCCACAAAAAAAAATAATTGACCGACAACTTGCTCAATTCACAATCTACACTCGTTCCTCTGTTGAAATCAACCCCAGACCAATTCAAGTAAGGCAATCATCTCTCATACTTGACTAATAATGTCAGCCACACAATTCCTTAGGTTATTAAATCAGCTCAATCTACTAAGTCAACGGTATTTTCCCAAAACATTTCAAAAAACTGAATTTGCAAATCTTGATTTAGCGAGACTCAAATCAAATAAGGGCTTCCACTAATTTGTCATCCCAACGATTTAACCGAAACCCAATAATTTTTATATGTAAAACAGTATCAAATTCGAGTCATTATCCTTTCTATCACCATCTTCAATCTGAAAACCACTGACCCATTAACTCCAAATTTGGACACTTACACGCCATCAACAGCCCACATACCTTAACACCATGCTTGTGAGCAGCATTAGTCCAGCAAGGAGGCGGAAGAGTCACAAGACTATGCGAAAAATACACGAACACATCCATCAAATACCAGTGCCATATCGCATAGGCACCCTCATTAGTCCCTCCCTGAACCCACTTATCATCAAGGTACCCACCAGCCATGTCATGGCACACAAGCATCCTCGGCCTACTGGGCAACGACCCAGATTGAATAGGCACAGATGCCACATTAAATGGGTAGTGAAAGGAGCTGAAATAGGAGCGGGACTCGAGTTCTTGAAGGGTTTTGATAGGGTAGGAGATTGGAGTAGAGGGTTGTGATGGGTCAAAGGGTGGTGGAGACGCAGAGGAGGCTTGGAGCTGTTCTTGAGACATTGGGATGAAGAGGTTTTTGAAGGCGTTGTGGATTGGTTTGAGAAGGTTTTTGAAGGAAATGAGGATTTGACGTTTCAGGGACGCGGGAATTTGACTAAATTGCATTGGAAATGATGAATTTAACACTTTTGCAGGTTTGGAATCTTCCTTTCTTTTTCCCATTTACTCCCTTAGTTTCCTTTCAGCTTCCCGTCAATGGCGTCAATGGCGTCAATGAGTCATGGCTTTAACCGATTCTTAAAATTTTAAAAATAAATAAATCAATCAATCAAATAAAAAATAAAAAGATTACAGAGCAGTTCACAAAAAGATGGGAGAAATTTCCTTTAGCTTGAAATGCAATTTGCTTTATCTACATAGGGACAAACTGGTTAGTTTTCTTCCCATCCTTTTCTTAATCAACATGCAAGAAGTTACAAATAGGGTAAAAATTTCAATGATTGGTATGTGAGGATAGTGATGAATAGGAATGTAAAAAGATGTAATTTCAATCAAGTTTTAGAATTGATGTCTACTGGAATCAAAACCAAACCGAATCAATCTTTAAATGATGAAAAAATTGAACTTAATCAATCTTAATTAAGATTAATTTAACCCTATTTGAATGATTAGTTAGATACAAGTTAATTTCTTTCGCCTTTTTTTAAAAAAAAACCTAAATTTGAAGTTTAAAATACATTTAAATATATTAAAAAATTTAATCTGACCATAAATAAAAAATAATGAATTACTTCAATATAATTTATCCACCGATTAGTGTTATCCGATTGTCTTAGTCTCTTAGATACTGATTCCCGACAGGAAAGAAAGAGAAGGAATAGACTAATAAAGACAAGACAGGAATGGTCGGATAGATATCGATGACCCTTAGCCAAAAGATGGATTCCATCAGACAAAGCAAACAGATGACCAAACAAGCAAGGAATGAGTTCTCTCTAATCTATGACCATTGACTAATAAAAGGAAAATTAATTTAACCATAAATAAAAAACAATGAATTAGTTCAATGTAACTTAACATAAAAATTCATCAAACATCAAACAATTATGTCTTACAATGTTAATTTGATTTAGTTTTTGACTGAGAGACAAGAAAACCGAAAATCGGTTTACAAAATTTTCAACCCAAACTAACCCTTATAAATAAATAAAACCAAATCGATATGATCTATTTTGGTTGATTTCAATTAGTTTTTTATTTTTTTATTTTACGTGTGCCTCAATCGTCAACGGTATCAAACTCCGGCGAAGGTTGTCAGATTATCTACTGACCTACCTTTAGGGGGGGTTGGGGAGGGAACTGAAGCAATCAATGTAAAATTCAGCTTCTCGGTCTTTTGGCTCAAAACAAATTCCAAGAGGGGTGGCTGCTTCCCTCACCCGCAAAGCTGTTCTCATCATCTTTCTCAGAGTTGTTGGCATCTACCTCCTTCAGTAAAATGTTTGATGTCTGGAGCCTTCTCCACTTGTTGATTCACCAACTTGATTCGTGATTTTAATTCATCAACATCAGGACCCAATCATTCATGTTCTTCAAAGCAACTCTTCAGTTCCTGTTAACTTCGCAAATTCACTTTCATCAATTGTCCCCTTCTTGAGCTTTTTCAGCAGCCGGTACTCTCGTGCCAAGTCATCCTCGTCTTCGATTGTCTGGGCTGTGCGCCTCTGCTTGGCTGTTTTCTTCCTCATGACAGTAGGTGCTGTATGTGGAGTTTTGTTGGGTTTCTGGGGTTTTGGTTCTTGGTCTTGTACCGCTTTCTTGGCCTGAAGATTCTTTTTTCTTTGCTTTTCACGAGATTTGTCCCTAAATAGATAAGATAAGTTCAAACCATTAGCTGGTTACCAGAGACTTATTTTATAAACAAAGACATCAAGTTTCCCAACTGTATATGTGAACATTTCATCTTTTCATCTAGAAAAAGATGAAACACCCTCTAGGCAATAGCTGAGTCTCAAATTATGATATCAGTTGGAACTTGATCACCAAGTAGACCAAACATCCTTATTGGAATCATAGAATAAAAGGCAACAATTTTGAGAAAAAAAAAAATTCCCTAAGACGACAACATTTCAGGAAGACGAGATAGTTACAGTTACGAAAGAAATCTCATCAACCCTGATCACTGTGTGGTATATTGTTGTTAGGAACTAAGAAGCTCCTGGCTTCTATATACTAAATAAATTACTGTATAAAGATTGAGAAAAGTGCTTACTTATACTTGATCTCCTCAAAATTAATATCTTCAACTGGGGTGAAACCCTCAGTGGACAGCGAGTGATGCTTTACCTCTGGCATTGAAGGGAGCTGTAATAAGCCATATCCCATGGCCAATTTCCCGATTTCAAGTTCTTTCCACCTGCAAACATAAGAAACAATTGAAATGTAGCTAAAGAATGGGGCATTTTTAAGTGAAGCAGTGGAGGAAGACTGTGACTAGCCTGAAAATGTAGGAGCAATGATGCTCTTTATATGCACGCACAAATGAAACAAATGCCCTGAGCCCCTTCTCCATAACATCACGATCCTTTTTGGCGGCAGACCGAATCTGAAACCAGTTTTAATATAATATACATCAATTACCAGAAGATAGGGGGTGTCAGGGTGTGGGTATGATGTATGATCAAACAGGTTGAGAGCACGGGCCTAGTTCATAATCCTGTGGAAGGCATTAAGCTCCCTTCTGAGGAAGACAACAGAATAAACAAGAAAACCAAACATGTAAAAGGGAGAGCACTGACGAAGTCATTCCAATATGACACTTTTAAACGGCAAAAAACCATCTTTAGCAAGCAGCTTTTTGGTCATAAGTCCAAAGGATAATCCTTTGTGCAGACAAATTAAATATGAACAGACACCTGTTTGTCTGGCTGACTCTCACTCTACATCAATATTAAGAAGAAAGTTTGAGGTTTTGCTGACACTGATTTCTTGTGTCAGCTTACAGCCATCATACACGCTTATTCCATCACTCTCATTGCATAACTGGGTAGGCTGGGCTGGGATTATCAAATCCCATTCCCATCAGGCTGAGCAGGGAACCGGTATCTGTATCACATCCCTATCCTCAGTACACCATCAGGATTTGTGATTCTAATAGCTCGTATGGTCTTCATGAGGAATACTCATTCTACTAGATCCAAGATCCTCCACCTTGTCTTCCTCTTCTTCCCCCATCGCCCTCCTCTCTCCATGTACTTAGAACACACAAAGAAGAAAATAAAGAAGCATCACCTACACCAGAAACATCATCATCTCACCTGAGGAACAACATCAGAAGCATCACTAGAGCATGTCATTCCTTGAAGAGGAACCCTTCTTATACGCAGAAATTCTACATAAGCTTCTTCCTACACCATTGAGAAATAAAATGATCAACTTTGTCATAAGTGAAAAATAAAGAGAAGTTTAGGACATATAGTTGTGGAAATATGTTACACAGAATCCATCGACACAAAGATACAAGTGAGAACTAAACCTTTGGTAATAGAAAAACAACAGCACTTCCTTGTCTGCCCATCCGAGCAGTCCGACCAACTCTGTGTATGAAGACATTTGGATCTTGAGGGGGATCATACTGCATAAGAAGCAGACAGAAAATCATCACCTAGCTTTCAGAAACAGGAGATAAATGGGGAATGTATGATGTGTTAGATATGTTCAATCCTGCCAGTGTACCCAAGGCTATGTTTTTCTATGTCAGAAATGCAATATGTTCAAGTCACAGGGTTGCTGGAGAGCTTATTCAATAAGCTGAAATGGCAAAACACAAACATAGCAAAATTTTTATTCTTGACCCATCCATCCAGCATTGATGATGCTCATTCATAACTCAAATAATTGACAAATTAATAATCAATCACATCTAGTATCTAAACCATAAATGTGAATCAATGTGGTACCTTTTTCCTCAGGACAATATTAAAAATAAAATCACCTTTTCAAAAAGGATTTTAACAAGAAAAAAATAATTAATCATCTCAATTAAAATTGAAAAAATTGTCACCTATTTTTTTTTTTTTTTTAAATATCATATACGATACCATAGTGGAAGTTCTGAAGCTACCTGCACTATGCAATCAACGCCAGGAATGTCAAGTCCACGAGCTGCAACATCGGTACATAGAAGAATACCACTTGAAAGAGATGTAAATGAAGCCAATGCTTTCTCCCTTGCAGTCTATTGAACACAAGTGAAGAAGCCAGAAAGTGCAATGATCAGTTTCATAAAATTTCAATATTAAAAACTAATCAAGTGTGCTAGTCTCAACAAATATACCTGCTTCATTTTCCCATGAAGAGGGATCAAAGAGAAACCCTTCAGAACAGAGAGACGTGGAAGAATGACTCCCCAGTAATCAACACAAGCACAAGTCATGAAGTAGCTGCAAAAGTGAGAAAACCATTTTGCAAATTGAGATGGTTCATCCACACCTAACTGTAATCAATTCACAGAGACCATTGCTTGGGAAATTAACAATGTAAAACTTACATTATAATTTTTTTGGACTTGTTCTTAATAAGCAAGTCAACAAGCTGTGACGGTTTCTTATCTGCTTCGCATTCCAAATACTAAAAAAAAAAGAGGAAATGAAATTGTTAAAAAAATTGACACAAGCAAGGAAAATTGTGTACCACTCAGAAAAGTCTTTCAAGGCTCATAATTGATCATATAGATTCTAATACCTGCCTTCATCAGGAGCAGTTGTGTCAAGCAATCAGATTTGTCTAATCCTCAAATCACTGGATACAGGGTTAACACATAGAAATGTCCAATTTCTTTTCACCTATCTCTAAAAATAAAGTTCGATATAACATAATTTGTTAGACATGAGGTGCTTTTTTCACTCTATAGTCTGTATAAATATGAACAGATTAAGAAGGTACCCCTGGAACTTTCATAAACTAGGAGTATTTTCCTCTTTTACTTTGATGGATGCCCTATCATTAACTGTCTATTAGGAGATATGGCAGAAACACATCCAACATGCATATGCATATCATACTGTGTCTAACATGGCACTTCACTCAAACTTGGTGTTAATATTTAAAAATAAAAGATGTATTTCATCTTGGTGTTTGGCACTTAGAAACAAAAATGAAATCACTCAAAACTTAATTTTTATTGGATGCCTTTTTATTTCTTTATTATAAATATTAATAACTAATGTATTTAAAATTTTATAAAGTGCATAAAATATCATAGACTAAATAACTAAAAAATAAAATATTAAATTAACATGGGACATGATCCATGGGATAATTATTATATCTTATCTCTCCTATGAAATCACAAAATATCATGCGCAGGGAATAGGATAAGTGGTCCCACCCACTTATTCTATCTGATTGTCAATCTAACATGCAAAGAACAAGGGAATGGGATTTTTATATCTCATTCCATATGCCAAGAATGACCTAAGTAATTGCAAAGGAAAAAGAAAACATTTATTGTCTTGTTGATCTTAATCATAACAAAATTCCAAATTATTTCATACTAATGCAGATTAAAAGAACCTCATGAGCTATAAGGAAGGCAAATGGAGTCCAAAATCCAATTTTACAAGGAACAGGACATGTCTAGTTCTCAGTAGCAAGCATCAATAAAAAGAGGATAAGAACATTACAGGGACCATTACATGCCAGCATAGCTGCCAAAGTCAAAGCAATAACTTTTTGACTTGGAGTAAGTTGTAACAAATAAATAAGACAAAGTAATAAACATGGAGGATATACCAAACCCAAACATTAACGAACAGTGTGCTGTAAGTAAATCAGTCAAGGCATCACACACATAATATGAAATTTACAAAAAAAAAGGATCAAAGTAAGGAACTTAAATTTACAAATGTAGGCTGTAACTGGATAAACTGACAGATACCTCGATGTTAAGGCCTGAAGGTGTTTTAGAAGAAGCTAATTGTTGTGATGATACAGAATCATTAAGTGATTTTGCCTCTGCTCGAACTTCAACCCTCACAGGATTTCTCAGTCCTGCCTTTGATAGCTCTTCAACAGCCTCAGTTTGAGTAGCTGAGAAAAGACCAGTTCTGCGAAGCTTTGGTAGGCGAGCAATGATGGAAGTAATTTGCTTCTGGAATCCCATATCTAAAAGCCTATCAGCCTCGTCCAAAATCAAAATCTGTTCCAACCAACAAAAATTCAGGAGTATAAATTTAATTATTTTGAAACAAACTTGGTAAAAATCCAAAAGGATATCATACTCAGCAAGAGGAAATTTCAATGAATATTCCAATACAGGCATATAACTTTTTCTAAATTTATCACCCATTAAGCAACTGTGTTTTTTCTTTAATAAAATTAGGGGCACATGCTATACCCGTGTTTGAAACTAGAACATGATTGTACAACTAAAAATTATTGAGACCACTGCCACTCAATATATTCATTAACAAAGAGCGTGTTTCCTATTTGGGTTTAGTTAATACTGTATGTGGTAAAGCAATATTTTTGCATAAGCTTTCACTCTTTTGTGTGTGGGCATATGCACAAGCAGGAGAGATACCTCAAGATTCCGAAAATCCAAGACATCCATGCGTTCCATTATGTCATATAGCCGTCCAGGTGTGCCTATCAATAAATTTGCCCCTTCCTCTTCTATTTTCTTCAAATCAGATTTTACCTCAACTCCCCCAACAAGAAGCACTGACTTAACATTTGGCAATGTTGAAATAAAAGGTTGTGCAACATTATATATTTGTGATGACAACTCCCTTGTGGGAGAGAGAATTACCCCCAACACCTGCAAAATCATAAGCAACAAGACAAAGACTGAAATAACGAAAAAAAAATAGATCTCTGAAAACATGGTTAAAGTATCAGCACAAATATCAATTGTTAACAAAGCGCATGTGTTTATAGAATCCCGGAGAAAATTTAAATTGTGTTCATATGATAAACTTGCAATATATGACTATCCTATAATAGAAAAATGATTTGCGGCACAATTTACTTTTCGGGTTTGCTTCTCTTAACACCCTCAGGGGCATAACATTCTAAATTTGTGCACCAGACATTTGCCAACTATATGTGCTCAGAAGCACTTTGTAAAGGCTATTTGGAGTCAATAGCATCACTCTTATAATAATGAATCAACATAAGCACCTATAAGTAGTATTCCTATAGCAATATATTAGATACAACTGGAATTAAACCAGAAGCTTGAATTGTTAATACCATATTTCTCTAAACTCCCTGTTGGTTGGTCAGAGTCCGAGGGGACAAATAGCGCAGAAATCTAAATACCACATTTCTCACTGATCAGAAAACGAGACAGTTAAAAATCCCCGGTCCATTGAGCTCAACTCAAATATTATGCTTTAGGGGGAGTATCTCGCCTTTTCCCAAAACCAGTACAACACAAAATCCAGAATTTCATATACTAGAGCAAATACTAAAAAAAAATCAAATATAAATAAAATGAGTTAAATATTTATACATTGTCAAATTATGTAATCTTTGTATAGAAGAGTTAAAATAAAGTATATAAGCAAGAACTAGGATATAAAAATAATTTATTGAATTTAAATGTGTTTTCTTTCCCTCTATTTACCCTCAAATTTTCCGGGAACCAAACATAACCTTTTATTCCACAGTTTTCTCGGCAGCCAAAAGGAGCTTAGGGAATTCAAAGAAAAGGAATCAACCTGGTGAGGCTTGGGGGCAGAAGAAGCGCGGCGGAGAATCTCGACGAGAGGAACAACGAAGGCTAGGGTTTTTCCCGAACCGGTGGCGGCGTCGACGGCGACGTCCTTGAAGCTGCAGAGTAAAGGTATGGTGGCGGCCTGAACCGGAGTGCAAAAGTGAAAACCGGATTGGGTCAGGGCTTCGAGAACAGGCTCGGACAGCGGCGGGTTGAGTTCGGAAAACCGTGTGGTTGTTAGGGCTCTGTTTGGGTCCGAAGAATCCGCAGGCGCCGCAGCCATGTCTTCACTGCACCGTCGTTTCAAGCAATGGGAAGGGGTTTAGGCTTTCAAGAATTGAGAATTGAATTTGGAAAAAATGTACACATTGGCCGCCCAAGTTCGGGTTATTTTCATTTTATCCCCTAAAATTTTAAAAATTGATAATCCACCCCCGATGTTCATCAATTTTCACTATAATCACCTTTGCCAAATTTCTCAACAGAGTTAAATTTAATTCTAAATACTCAGTTGTTTTCACGTAACTCCAAAATATTCGATAAGGTTCTAGAATCTTCTTTATTATTTTTCCTCAAATTTTAAAAAATCGACCATAATCTTACAATTTTTGGTCGGTGGTGGTATTTAATATTTTTCTTAAATATTTTAATAGTAAAAAGACTAATTAGACCCAAAAATCTCGTTAATTAATATGATAATATTAGGGGTAGTAAGTCAAATTAGGAGTAAATTGGTCATATTTAGAGAGTGATTTAATTGTTTTTTAGATACAATTTGAAAGTAATATTACAATAGTGATAGATAATTAATTATTAAAGTTACCTAAAAACCACATGTCAAAAGTTTATTATGCTCGACCCCACTGGCTTTCTGGTAATTACACATCCCTCCTCTCACCCCGGGCGTTGGGACAAACCCCCTCCCTGCAAACATAAGATTTCAGAGAAACATAAAAATGGAATGAAAAAATTGGAGGAAAATGAGAATCGGAGGCGATCTCCCGAGATGGGTTCTCATACTAACCATTCTACACCGAGTTTCCCTCTTCTCGGCCTCTGATGTCTGCCGACTCAGTGTTCTTGACCGCTACAATCTCTACACCTTTTCTTTGGCTTCTCCCACGTCCAAGTTCCCTCACGGCGTCCTAAGCGAAGATGGGTATTCACTTCTCCCTCTCTATTTATATATCGTTGTTTACTCATTTGTATGATTTCTTTGTTTTTCTGAACTGGGTCTAACAAATTCTGCCCAAATGGCCTGAAAATGAGCTTTTACTTAAAATTCAATTGGGTTTTTTTCTTTTTCTTTTTCTTTTTTCCATGTTGTTTGATCGCTATTAGATTCTGTTTGTGAAGTAATTGATTGAGTTTATTTCATTATCACGAGCTTAAATTATGTGATCATGGAGAAAATTAGGAACTATTTTATTGGTTTTTTTAAAAAAGTTTTATGCTGTCATTGACACATGTGCAAGGAGGAGGTTCAATTGTGAGGTTTAAATAATAGTGGAGTCAATCCAAAATGCTTGGAATTGTTGGGCTTGTTTTAGTAGAAAACCAACTTAGATGCAGCTCTTTATCAATAAGAATAAAAGCTCATTTGTTAAGAAAGTATTTGTGTAGGGTAGCATTCGGGTTCTAATCGAACTGAGTTTTTCTTGTAACGACGATTTGATGCAGGTTTTACAAGGTAGCTGTAAACGAGACCGTGCTCTGGTTTCAGGTTGGCTCCATCAGGTCACACTTTAGTTCTTTGATTTTTGAAGTGATTTTTTCTGTTATTATAAACTTGTGGCAGTTTTTATATGTTTCTCGAATCTTGTAGTTTGATTACAACAGAAATCATTTATCATGTAAAATGATTTGCAAGCACAAGCTAATCGGTTTGTGGGTTTAGAGCCATTGGTCCTGCAACAAGTTGTGTTAGAACTGTGTTAATTTGATGCTGTATTTACCTCAAGTTGTTCCATTATTGACTTTCTCATATTTGATTGTGTTGGACAGCTTTGCGATGGAATGATTTTTAACCACGATCCACCGACATGTGCTGACTGCTGGGTAAATCTTTTTGAATTCCATTGAGTTATTTTCTTGAAATTGATAGATTAAGAAGCAAGAATAATTTGCATTTCCTAGTTAACCTACAGTATTGTTACTCTCACTGTAAAACTTTTTTAGCCTCGTATTTTGTAATAACATGGGACAACGCTCTGCAATGCTACTTTCTTATACCCCCTGCCTTTTAGCTTTGCTACTTCTCTATTCTTATTCTTTTAAATTTTATTGATTATTCTGCTAATCTAGCAAGAAAGTTGTAAACAGTCGCTCTTCATCACAAATTTTTACTGATGGAGTGCTGATCTAACCGTCTTGTCAATGTTTAGGATTGTGGGGGTCCATCACGCTGTGGCATGGATTGTAGTGCGCTTGTGGCTAACAATGTAAAAGGTAAAGATTCTGGGAAAGCCTTTTGCATTTATTATTTAGGATTTTGCCCTTGACTATCATCATGGCATGTTGATAAGAGTATGAGAGTGAATGAGCAAGTATGAATATTAAATTAGGTGTATTTCATGAATGGGTTTCCTGGATTGAGCAACTTCTTCCATATCATGTGATAAATATCCTGGATATTAGATTGTTAAACTGTATGAAGTATGAAAAGCTGTGTTAAGTGCATACAAGGTTTCCTTTTTCCTTTCTTTATTCATGTGTATTACAGATTCCACTGAGTACTTTAACAAGGATCTCATGATTTTTAATAGTTGTAGATTCTGGAGAGGTTATATTTGCCACTGAATTGTTAAACTGCTTGAAGTATGAAACGCTGTATTAAGTACATACAAGGTTTCCTTTTTCCTATTTCCTTTTTTTATTCACATGTATTACATATATGCCAATGGGTGCTTCAAAAAGAATCATATGATTTTTAATAGTTATAGATTCTGAAGAAGTTATAGTTTTATACATCTATATCATTACCAAAGCCAAGTCCTAATTTTCTTGCCATTTTATCTTTCACAATTTGATTGTCAATTCAAACATGATAATGCTCTTATTTAGTTCAATAGGGTAATGAGAAACAGAAAACAATGTTGAAGTAGTGGCGATGAGTAAGATGACTGAAAAAGGTTGACCATTATCCTAGAATATCTTTCCATCTATCTCTCAGTGCTTGAAGTCTCTCAACTTCTCAAGCTCCCTGCACACTCTATCCAGCTTATTTCAGATATTACGTGGTGTTGTTTATGCATATGCTTTCTTTGGGCTCTCACATCTTGTATCACAACATAGTGTTGTGTGATCATACTTGTTAATAAAGCTGCTTACAATATTTTCAAGATGAAGGCATGTTGTAACTGCAAACATATTAAAGAATTTAAATCACAAAGGCCATTCCACTATCATCATGCAATTTTTTGTTGTGAATACTTTAGTTGAGCTCTTTTGATCTTGGTTTCCCATCCAGTCAATGGGGATGGCAGGAACTTTCAATATAAAAATCTGCTCTTAGCTTTCAAGAATAATGGTTGCTTGAAGCTTTTTGCCCTTGCCAATACTAGAATGAACACAAAAGGAGAAACTCTACTGTGGGAGATGAAGTTATATTCATAACCATTTTTTTGAGAGTTGTTTCAAGCTATGCTGCTGTTCATAACCATTTTTTGAGAGTTGCTTCAAGCTATGCTTCTGCTTTTAGCTTTAACACAAAAACTTAACCAACAACTTCTAATATCTGCTTTGTTATATGTGCAATAGTATAGAGTTGGAGGTGGTGATTCTTTTTATTGTTTATTTTTTAATGAGTCCATGTTTTATGTGCAGGTTATCATGTATGCACAACTATTGGGCGTGCATCAAGTGTAGACATTAATCTAATTGGTAAAAGAATTTCTTTCCTAAATGATTTTGTTGTTCCTTTACTTTTTTTCTTCTTCTTTATTTATTTATTTTAAAGTAAAGTAAAGAAGAATACAATTAATTCATCCTTGATGTGACTGCCTCTGTGGCTTCGTAGCACCTTATGATGGCCAGATCATTCATGTAGCTTGGTTATAGCACCATGAGTGTTTGTTGTCACCTTATGATGCTGTGGTTTAAGAGGTTTTTTATTCCTTTAATTATTTATGTTAATTAAATCCATGAAAGTTAGCATTTTCTGGCTATAATGGATGTGCAGATAAAAATATCCCAAAGAAGGGTGTCACTGTTAAGATGTCAAGTAATGGTCCAGATGTTAACTGTTCACTCTCCGTATCTGTTATTTGCGAGTCAAATGGAGTTCAAGTGAGTTCTCATTCTTTATATCTTTTTGAACTATTATTAGATTAGTGCGAAATGTGATCCATACATAGTCTAAGGTCTATAATTTCCCTCATCTTTCTCTGATAGGGACCATATTCACTGGAGCAATCAGGAACCTGTGATTATGTGAGTGCTTTGAATTTAGGGACAAATGTCCTATTCCCTCAGTAATTTGTAATAATTTGTTGGTAATTGGTATATCTTATGTCCATCTAGTATTGTTAATACATCCTATGGTCTCATATTTTTTGTTTTTGCATACTCAAATTCAGACTATGTATCTTGTAAAATTTCTTCTTAATTTGTGGTCATGATACATAGGTAAGATCTCTTTATTCTTTGTTCTTACACCTTTAGTTCAATACGAACGGTTGTGCACTTAACCATCATATTCGAGTGGTTGAGGACCTTCCCATCAGGTTGAGTGGTGGCCAGGGTAGTAGCCAAGAAGTCCTCCATGGGGAGGCCATGATGGATCAAGTTTTTGGGAAATATGGGGTTATTCATTATAGGATACTCTTAAATGATGACCTAATGTCTAATTTTTTTCCCCCAGTGTGATGAATATTAGTTGGTGTGATGGCTACATTTTATGGTTACACTTTTTATTTAATAGGTGACTCTTTTTGTTTGTTTATTTTTTTATTTTTTTTATTTTTTTGTGGGAATCGAGTCTAGACCGTCTCATATCTTCTCATGTGACCCCTTGGCACTTGAGTTTGTTAATTTATTTCTTGTATAAATAATAAAGAAATAAAGGAAAGCCCCCATGCATAAGCATAAAGTTTTTCTATTCTAGATGAATGAGTAAGAAACTCTTTTGGGATTTTATGTCATATTATGATAGGTCAATGTTGAATATTTACTACCTGCCTTAGGCTTTGATGTTTCATCTGGTCATCAGTCATATCTCTTGGATTTGACCAGCCCAATTTACATGTTATACAAATTTGGATGGGGAGACTAGCTAATGATTTTGTGAGATATGTGCTTGTGTCTAGGTTCAAATTGTATTTCAGTTGTAAAAGGTTTTGTGTTGAAAAGTATTGGGCATAATAATGGATCTGAAGAATTTCACATGACAATTTTTCTTAAATGCATAGCATTTTATTATTATTATTATTGTTATTTTCGTGGCCAAATTCTATCAACATTTGTAAATTGCATGCATGGTTTTACAGTCTTTCAGGTTCATATTTTTTTTTTATATGACAGGCTACAGAGATGAGGCATCCTTCTGGTTGTGCCGAGATTGTATCTGTTCATGGTAGAGGATTGGGCTGGTTCAGCACCTTCTTAATCATGTAAGGTTTAGTTATTTTCCTGCAGTTTTACATCTTACAAATGCATTTAAATGAAGAACTACTACATTTTTCAAGGAGTCATCTTGATTAACTGATTACTCCAATGTCCAGATTATTTTGCTTCCTAGGAGTGTATCTGCTGGTTGGTACAGTTTATCGATTTTTCTTCCTTGGAGTTCGTGGTGTAGACGTATGTTTTCTTTCTCAATTTGAAAATTTTCTTCTTGTCTGTTTCCAAATGGACTGCCATTTGTTCATGATTTTGTTCATTTATGCATATGCTTGAGAATGCAATTTATGTTTTTGCTTCATGTTTTCTCCCTTTATTGCTCAATACTGTAGACTTTCTTTGGGTGGGGGATTTGGTCCATTTATTACAATCTATTATACATGAAGAACTGGTAAGCTAGATGTCATGAACAAATGAACCAAAGGTAGAGTGACGATGATTTTTAATGTAGATCGAGGTGCTTTGGAGACAACAATGTTCCATCCTTGTGGATAAACCAAATTTCATGAGTTCCAAGGAACAATGAATTGTCACTATGCAAGGTGTCATTCAAGTGGGTAGGGGGAAATTCTTTTGGGGTTCCAACAACCTTTACTACGAGCAGGCTAAATGATGCGAGTAACTATCTGGTTTCTCATGTTCAATTGAACAGTCTGAGGACTCAGTGGGCTAATTGTCCAGGAAGTTAGACATTTATAGTTAGCCTGCCCATTCAGTTGTTTCACTTAGAAAGTCTAGATATTTTAACTTTTTCTGACATAATCTAGATATTACCTTAGTTTTTCCCCCTCTTGTGTTATCATTGGATGTAAGGGTTAGTCAACTTCTTGCATACACTACCACCTTGATGAGCCTCATTATTTTCCAAGGTTGGTTGAGATTGGGCTCGTAGAAATGTAGATTTGTGATTGATATATTATGTGTATGACATGTTATACCATTTTCTAAAAAGACATCCTATCCATCACATGTACATTGGAGGATCTCGCGGGTGTTTGGCTAGCCCAAAATAGTATCTTGACTGCTATGATTTTAACTTACCTTTGTTTCGCTCTTCTCCATTTTTCTTCAGATCATCCCGAACTTGGGTTTTTGGACCAGCTTACCGCAAAGAACACAGGTATTCTGTTTCAATACATTTTCTTCTCCTTAGCAGTTACTCAATTATGGCCCATACTAGGAATTAGTTAAAACTTGAATGTTGGTTCACTTATGCTTTAGTTTTAGATCATCTGGTTTCATTCTTGCTCATAGCTGACCCAACTTCTTCAGAAAAAAATATTTAGGCTATCTTTGGTTCCCAGAAAGTACTAAGGAAAAAAATACAACGAAAAATTATTTTTTTCATGTTTAGTTTCGCCATGAAAAATACAGAAGAGAATATAACTAAAATCGGTTAAAAATTTATGCACATGGAAGAGGACAAATAAGTAAAATGAGTTTGGAGTAACATATAAAAATAATTTATTAACTTTAAATTTATTTTCTATTTTCCTTCATTTTTTTGTTTCTATTTTTCCCTTCAATTTTCTTTCTCTCGCATTTTCCCTCAGATTTTCTAAGAACCGAATATAGCCTTGGAGCAATTGGAGTACAAACCTTTAGAAGCTATAAATCTCAATGTTTGGCTTTAATCATGAACTCATGGCCTTTAACAATGTTGTCACATCCGATGTCAAACTTAGATGAGAAGGAAAATAGTTTTCAATGTAGAACTTTTTCACTTAGAAAGAATTAAACACATAGGATATGTTTAATTTATGAAACAACTGAGGAAAGGACAATGATTTTCTCATATTTGGTTTACCATAAAAAAATATATATATAAAAATTCAAATATAATTAAAATTAATTAAAAATTTATGCATTTTCAAATTATTTAATCTTTATATAGAAAATGAAAAATAAGTTAAATAAGTTTGATGATGCATATAAAAATAATTTATCGAATTTAAATCTATTTTTTATTTTTCTTCACTTTTCCAAAAAACAAACATACTGATAGGGTTCCGTTAATAAGAATATCAAACAAACTATTTTAAGCTATGACATGGTCTTAGTAGCTTGACATAAGAAGGGGTTGATCACGCACCTTTGGTCGATCAAATTTGCATTAGACCCTACCATTTTTAACCTAATTTACCTGCCATTTTTAACCTAATTTACCGTCCTTCCTGAACCCTAATGACTTAACAATTATGTTCACTGTTGTCTTCCTCAGAGTTCGTGTGCATCTCTAGTGCGGAAATTTAGAGGGCCTTCCCAAGGCCATCGGGATTCATATTCTGCAGTCAACTTCTGAGCTTTGAGCGATCACATCTGCTTCCCTAGGTTAAATTGATGAATCAAGTTTCAGTCCTCTCCAATGGTATGAATATTCTGCATGTGTATGCAAATGGATTGAATTTTCTGGTTCCCTTCTCTCTCAATCAAAGCCCAATGCTTTCACAGTTCGAGGAAGCATGGTTGGTTTTTTTTTTTTTTCAATTCTTAGCTGAATTACCATTATTTTCTTGTCATCCTTCATACAAAATTCCTTTCTTCAATTTTTTGTTGTATCTGCTATATTTAAATATATGTGCAGACTCTATCATTTTTTTCCCTCATTTGATTGACATTCTTTCTGCTCCTGTTTGTGCAAGTTTGGATGAATGATTTGTCTTTTTTGGTTTTTTTGCCTCCCAAAAGCAAAAAAACTAGTGTCAGTTTGATTTATTTATTTATTTTTGTGGGAAAATCTGTAGGGTTCATCTATCAATCTTATTTTCACTAAGTAAATAGAGCTTTAAGTTGTGGAATTCCTAAATTCAACCCTTATTCGGTTGGGTCTTCTTTGAAAATTGTTATTAAAAATATTTTTCTGTTTTTAGAACAAAAAAACAATTTCCTGATTCAGAAAAAGCATTTGAATTTTTTTTTTTTTAGAAAATAATCTTTTAAGAATTTATTTTGAAATCAGGTTTTTTTTTTAAAAAAAAATGATTTTAGGTGTTTTTGAACAATAATTAATAATATAAAAATATTTAAAAAAAAATCATTATACATAAAATAATAATAATAATAATAATAATAAAATCTTTTATAAGGAATAAACCTATAAAACTGATTTTAGTTACCTTGGAGCTTGTTTGGTAATTGTTTTTCAGAATAGTTTTTTTTCTTTTAAAACAAAAAAAATACATTTAACAATCAAAAATTGTTTTTTGTTTTTAAGAATATAAAATAAAGTATTTTCAGATAATATCTTTTTAGTTGGTTTATATTGTTTTCATTCATGTAAAATGATTAAGAACTTGTTTGGTAGTGATTTTATAGAGTATTTATAATATTTCTAACACTTAAAAATTTGTATAATTCAAGTATAAGAAAGATTAAAAACATTTTCTAAAATTACTACCAAATGCATTCTAAAATTATATTTGATAATAATTTTAGGAAATGTTTTTAGTCTTTTTTAACATTTAAAATTTTTTATTTTTTAAGTATTAAAAAATATAGAAACATTTTTTAAAATCATTGTCAAATATATTTTAAAAATAAGACATTATACATTATAACATATTTAAAATTATTAAATATGTGTTAAAAATATTTTAAGTTTTCAAATAAATTTTTATTTTATAAAACATTAAATAACAGTTTTCAAAAACTGTTTTTAACTATTTTAGAAAACTTCTACCAAACATTTTGTTTCTCACAACAATGAAATCTATTTTGCAGTACAATTCTTTTAATAACTATTTTCCAAAACATAAACTTTAAATTTCTAGGTAATCAATTGATGATCAAGACAACCTCTCTGTAAAGCCAACACTCTTCCCCCTTGTTTTTATCAAAAGTCGCCTGTGATTTAACATTCCCAGAGTAAAGACACCTGTGATCTCAACATTCCCAGCTAATATTAACAAGGACCCAAAAAACAAACGGACAAACTTCTCTTACATCTTACCTGACTTACCAATCCTTCTCACTTGTAAGCATCTGCATCATACATTCAATAAAACCCTTCTTCTTCTGCAACTCCCCACGTCCCTTCTCTCCCTCTCTCTCTCTCTCTCTCTCCCACTTCTGCTTCTTTCTGCCAAAACCTCCCAACCACGCCCGCTCTTCTACAGGTAAAAAAGAAAAAACCATCTCTCTCTCTTTCTCTCTCTCTCTCTCTCTCTCTCTCTCTCTCCTGGAATTGCCCATTTGGGAAAACTCTCTCAAAGAAAAGTCACCCACTTGTGGAATACAGGCTGTTGAAATGATAGATTGGTTGAGCGGCAGACCCCAAAATTTTCAAACCTTTTTTGCTGCATTATTAGAAAAGAATAGATTTGGTAGGCTCTTTATGTTCGTTTCAAGAAGTAATATAAAAGGTTTCTGATCTTCGAAGTTCTACCCACTGCATATAAAAAAAATCTCATGTTCTTATCTTCTTTCTACCAAATAAAATAGATTAACAATTTTTTTATTGTTGTTGTAGTTGATGGATCGCTATTAGTTCTCTGACTTTGATCTGAATTACAGCTGCTTCCCAGATTTTCTTGGTGGGGATTAGAGTAAGGAAACAGGTGAGAGTGCCACCCAAACCAATTGAAGCTGAAGCCTCACCAGAAGAACTCAACTCACCCTTCACCTAAACACCTTAAAATACTTGAATTTCAGTTTCTTTATAATTGTAAATTTCTTATATTAAGGTGAAAGATATTGAAAAGTCAATCCAACCTGCCCTTTACCTAAATCCCTTAAAAAAAATTTGGATCTAAAAATAGTTTTTAACTTTTAAGACCAAGAGAAAAATAATTTTCTCCAAAAAAAAAAGTGTTTTTTTTAAAGTGTTTCTACGTTTTTTTTTTTTTTTAAAAACGTATAAGTGATTTTTTAACAAATGATTTTCTTTTTAACTTTAAAAATATATTAAATTTTTTTTAAATATTTGATATTTTTTAAAAACACTTTTTAAATTAAAAACGGTAGAATCAACAACAAAATTCGAAGATATTCTAGATTTTTAAAAATATTCCCTAATTTTTTCAAACACTTTTTTTTTTTCAAATACATTTTTTCAAACACCTTACCCCAAAAGTTTCTTTTATTATTATTATTTTTAATTTGTTATGTTAATTTTAAAAATAAATTTAATGTAGATTTTAGTGTTCCCATATATAATATTTAAAAAAAATTATACTATATATGAGTACCTAATATCTTTCTTTTATCGGGAATAAGTCAGTAGATTTTCATTTTTATTTTTAACAAAAGCATTATAAAACAACCCTTGAATTTTCCTTTTTCTATTCCTTTTATTTTATTTTATTTTTTAGTTTACGATTGTAATTATTAGATAAAAAGTGGAGAAAATGATTTGCAAGCTCTCACACTTCTCTTACCTTAGAAGCCAAGTTTCATCATGCCCTCGCTTTCAATCATATGGACACCCACTACCTTTCTTGCTCATGCTTCTATTTATTAAAAATGAAAAAAAAAAAGAAATAAAATAATTGGTCCCATGATGGTTGACTATCATTCTTAATGATTATGATTAGTAGTTAAAAACAATGTGATTTTAGTAATTATGAAGGTTTATGGCTTTCCTTTAATGGAGATTCTAAAATTTTGCTTCAAAAGGAAAAGTGTGAATGAGATTGGAGAGGGCAATTGGCTTCTTCTTCTTCTTCTTCTTCTTCTTCTTTTTTTTCTTTTTTTTAAATCCAATTTTATAGAAAATAAAAATTTTGAACTTTTGAAGATTTCAAAAGTAAAAGATAATAGCAATTTCATATGAAAAGTCCAACGTTATTTGAAAATTTTAGACTTTAGTTGGAAATCAAATTTGAAACTTTGAATAGAGATGTTAGACTTCAAATAGATTTTGAGAGTAAATCATAGTAATAATTTCGTACCAAATGTCACTTCTAATTTATTAAAAATTGTTAATCTTTTATTTAGTTTTAAAAAATTTTGAAATAAAAAATGTATAAATTGTTTTGATACGGTTGCTTAAATCCTTTTTTTATTTATTTTATTTTAAATAAAGATCAAATAATTTAAAAATATATAAAAAAATTTAAATTTAAATCAAAATATAATTTTTAATATTTTTTTCCAACAAAACATAGGTCTGTTTAGTAATTATTTTTTAAAATTGTTATTAAGATTTTTTATTTATTTTATAAACAAAAAGTCTATTTGAAAATTTAAAATAATTTTCATATTTTTAAATATATTTTAAAAATAATTTTTGTGTCATTTATTTTATTTTTAATCTCTTTACATGTTAGGAAACAATTAAAAAAAATTGTTCTTAAGAATGAAAAACAGTTTTTGATTGTCAAAACGTTTAGAAAATTATTATTGAAAGCAGTTGCCAGATAAATATATTTAATAATTATTTTTTAAAATAATTTTGAAAAATAGTTTTTGAAAACTGCTTTATGATTTTTTAAGAACAAAAATTTGTTTGATAATCTAAAGTATTTTAAATCCATTTTTAATATTTTAAATTTATTTGAAAAATAAATTTTATATAGAGTGTTTTATTTTAATAATTATACATATTCATATAATTATTTTTTAAAATAACCCTCAAAAAATAAATAAAATAACAAAAATTAAGTAAAAAAAAATTATATAAAAATATCATATTTTCTTTTTTTAAGAACACAAAACAAGAAATAGTTTTTGGTTTTTTTTTGCTTTGTAAAATAGAAAACTCTTCTAAAAATATTTCCAAACAAACCTTTAATTTTCTTTCTAAATTTATTTCTATTTAAAATAAAAATTAAAAGAAAAAAAAAACAAAACCGGATTCCCATTAATAATTCCTAAATGATTAAAATTTATTTTATACCTTAATAATGTAATATGATTAAAGTGGACTATTTAATTCAATTTTTTTTTTCTAAAATTTAGAGTAATAAGTGAATTTATGCTTGTTATCTACTCAAATGGACCATCACTTTATCATAGAAAATCTTCCGATAACAGAGATCTCCGAACGGTACCGTCCATATTTGTACCACGCCGCGTTGATTTCTTCCACCTGCAAATTTTCTTTCTCCTTTTTTCTCTGTATTTATTGAACCAACGGCACAGTGGAAAAATCAAAGGTGAAGAGAACTGGAAAGTCCACATCTTCTACGGCGGAGATGAAGCCACCTTTCTCATCTCCGACCTCCTCCTCTGTTCTCAGAAAGGCTCGCTTTTCTCCATATCTCTTCACTTTACTGGCCTTCATCGTCTTCGTCGCAGTCCTCTACGGCGAGGACTTCAGCTGCATCGTCGAACTCGGTTCCGAATCGGACGGCCGCCCAATCGGTGAGTTTTCCTCTCATAAGCCTTAACTGGCGCATTTTTTTTTCCCATCTTTTTCTTTGTCCTTTTCCAGCGGTTAATATATGATTTTATTGTAGAGAAGAGGAGGGAAAAGCTGCCGTTCGCCATCGGAGAGATCGAGGGAGGGCGGTGCGATGTGTTCAGCGGGATGTGGGTTCGGGACGAGTCGAATCGGCCGCTCTACGAGGAATCCGAGTGTCCGTACATACAACCACAGTTGACTTGCCAAGAACATGGAAGACCTGAGAAAGAGTATCAGTTCTGGAGATGGAAACCTCATGACTGCTCTCTTCCCAAGTAATTTTCTCATTTCTCATCTCTCATCTCTCATTTCTTATCCCATTTTTTCATTGAAAAATCTCATAAATGATAAAACGATTAAAAAAAAAAATCTTCACAGAATTTTCCGTTTGTAGGTCTCAAATCTGTTCATAATGGCCACAATGCTCCGATTCACGAGCTTGGGTTTTTTAGTATAATTTTTTTTGTGCACAACAGCGAAGAGTGTTGGTCTTTATTATAAATTTCTGTGCTTTTAACGAGAAGGAATCAATTCTCGTGACGAGTCACCAAACCATACGAGGCTTCGAGTGATTAGTTGAATGAAGACAATTGATGAGTCCAGTTGTTTTGTAGTATTATTTAATAATAAAAGATTTTCTCGAGAACGAGAAGGAATTTGATTAAGTTCTGAAACTCTTTCTCATTTTCCAATTTTTTGAGAAATAATTTATTAATTTTAAGTCTTGAAAAACACGTTTGTTTGTTTTTGGACATTATTTTCATTTTTGTAAATTTTTGAAAAAAAAAATAAAAATGCTGTTGTTAGCCTCGTTGCCAAACAAGGGGGTCTACCAGGAATTTGATGGCAAACGGTACCTGCCGGATTTCCACCTGTACGGATTAGGTAGGATGATGACCACTTCGTGTGTCGGTTCCACGTGGCGGGCTATTGTTGGGCACTTAGGTACCGTTTATGGGGTCAATAATGAGTAAACTAATGTAGTTGTATTCGCGCGTGTAAAAATAACAGTACATACTCGCTGTCTTCTGCGGAAAATGATGTCCTTTTGCATTAAATTTCAATGCCCATGCCAACTAATAAAAGTAAAATCCGAATCTGAATCATTATACATATATATATATATATATATATATATATATATATATATAAGTAAATTTATGGAAAAAAAGCTTGGGTGGAATGGCTCCACCCCTTTTTCTCTCCCTTTCCTTTGAGTTGTCTGCTTTCTTTTCTCTTAATGAACCTAAAGCATATAATTATTAGAGGCTAGGGATGTGATAGGTGGATAAGTGAAGAAATTTTATTTCAAGCTTCTTTAATATATATAAAATAAAAAATTATTTTTCATAAAAATTTATAATTTATTTATTTATAAATTATGAATAAATATTAATTTTAAGAAAAAAGAAAAAGGGGTAATGAAAATAAGTGTAAATAGTGACGAATCTGTCCTTGTCAACCTTTTACACGAAGGAAAGAGATTGGACCTGTGATTTGGGCCTACGGGGTGGGCCAAAAAGGGGATTACGGGCTACTGAGTGGAGCCCATCACGTGCATGGCGTTTGTGTGATTAGATCATCAAGATAACAATAGGAGTTGATCTTGTGTTTTATACTATTTACAATTATTTTCTGATTTTCTTTTGTAGAGACAATTAGTCTTTATATGTAGATATGATAATGGGTCTACAAAAAATTTGACAGTTTCAATGCGACCTTGATGCTTGAGACCCTCAGAGGGAAGAGGATGATGTTTGTGGGCGATTCCTTGAACCGAGGTCAGTATGTTTCTATGGTCTGTCTTCTTCATTCACTTATCCCTGAAGATGCCAAATCCATGGAAACCTTCGATTCGCTCACCATCTTCACGGCCAAGGTGACGACAGTCGGATTGTTTTGTTTTTTTCTCTTCCTCTCAATTGCCTTTTAATTGTCTTCTCCATCTCTCCATTTTCTCCTCAAACCGTATGCCTTTGTTTAATTTTCTTCAGGAGTATAATGCGACGATCGAGTTCTACTGGGCACCATTTCTTCTCGAATCAAACTCAGATGATGCTGTGATCCATAGGGTATCTGATAGAATAGTGAGGAAGGGTTCGATCAACAAGCATGGTAAATACTGGAAGGGCGTGGATATTTTGGTATTCAACACCTATCTTTGGTGGATGACTGGCCTGAAGATGAAGATCTTGTAGCCTCTTGCTCTTCACAAACTTGTTCTCTGGTTCATTTTTCTCATCTTTTCTTTACCTACCAAAGAGTTCATGGCTTATCCTTTTTTTACAGGCGAGGTTCGTTTGATGATGAAGTGAAAGACATCGTGGAAATAACGACGGAGGATGCTTTCCGGATGGCAATGAAAAGTATGTTGAAATGGGTAGAGAAGAATATGGATCCTAAGAAGACCAGGGTCTTCTTTACTAGCATGTCACCCTCTCATGCAAAGTGAGTAATACTTACTTCAGGCTTTTTCTTTCCTCTCTTCTATTATGTTAGACGACATTACCCTAATGGGGTAACATGCTTTCGGGGCCATGGACAATGAAAACCGAAAGAAATCAAACACGAGACCTATGGCGCGGGTTGTTTGTAGGAACCAAGTCAAATCCAAATTAATAAACACTCGACCCAAACCCCAACTAAATCAGACCAGGAACCCAAACTCTTCACTCGAGTTAAGCTCATCCCTATTTTTTCAAGTTAAATTGAACCCAATGGTCACTTTATCTATTATGCAATTATATCAAAATTTTAAAAGTACATTTGACATTGTTTTGAGGTAATTACAAATGAAAATCTATTTATTTTTCTAGAAAATAAAATAATATATTATAGAATTAAATTTAATATTTTATTCTATTAAAATTATTTGAATGCATATAAATTGAATATCATTATATATAATAGTATTAATTAGTTATAAAATATTAAATATGCTCGGATTAGGTTCATATTGCCCAAACGCCCAAATCCAACCCTCTTAAACATAGATGATTGGGTGAGACCAACCCATCCGAGTTGCATTCTTCCCATGATAGTTACAAGATTTGGTGTCAGAAAACAAGTTGTGACTCTGGATCAAAACATAAATCCATAGAGCAAAATAACAAAATTAAATTTAACAAACCTTGTGCTACTTGCTAGGTTTTAATGAATCATCCAACCTAATCCTAAACCGATTCAATGCAAAAATGTTCATTATAAAAATTAAAATGTTATTGTGATATCTCATGTACATAAAAGAAAAAGTTTTTAACACTACATATATACATAGACTCCTCTTAATCATGTGGATGCACTTAGGACTTGAAGGCCCGATCAGGGCCGAGAACCGCTTTTTTTTGTCCTTTTTGCTCTCTCACTCCATTTCTGCAACAATACGAGTGTATGAAGTAAGGTCAAAACAAGAAAGAACACTGACAGTTGAAGTTTGGCAGGAGCATAGATTGGGGAGGTGAAGCAGGTAAGAACTGTTACAATGAAACAACAATGATCGAAGATCCAACATACTGGGGATCAGACTGTCGGAAAAGCGTAATGGAGGTTATTGGAGAAGTGTTCAGTAAATCAAAGGTGCCCATTACATTTCTCAACATCACCCAACTTTCAAGTTACCGCAGGGATGCTCACACTTCAATCTACAAGAAGCAATGGTCTCCATTAACCCCAGAGCAGTTAGCAAACCCCGTAAGCTATGCTGATTGTGTGCATTGGTGTTTGCCTGGCCTTCAAGATACTTGGAATGAACTTCTTTTCACCAAGCTTTTCTACCCTTAAAAAAAAAAAAAAAAAGGGTAAAAAAATCATTAATATCCCTCTTGCAATCTAAAGATTATTTTCTTTCAAGTAGCCTCGAGATGAGGTAGTCAGTCCATTGTCATTCATCTTTTTGTAAGAGTGAAAGAAAATTCAGCCTTTTTTTACAAGTAAAAGGAAACAAGAGGATCTTTGTAAAAATATCTGTAATTGTTGCAAAGAATTAATAAGATAATGGATCTGTTTTTTTGTTTTGGTTCTAATGTGGTTGCAATTGTTAGGCCCCATGAATCTTGCAATAATCTATCACACCATCTGTAGATTAAAAAAAAAGGATAAAGGGAAAAAGATAATAGGATGTTGTTCAAGATTCCCTACTTGCATTGACGGAGGAGATTCATATATATAATTAAATTTAAAAATAATTGAATTTAATTTCTTTTTATTTTCCAATTTTTATTACTTTTCAACAAAATAATTTGTAAAAAAAATATATATTTATTTCTTTATAAAATATATTTTCTTTTAATGTAACTAAAAATTTTAAAAATTGGGCATGAGAAATTCACATATTTGTCACTTCACCTAGTTTAAATTTTTTTTTATAAAAATAAAAATAAGTTCAAACACGAAAGGTCAGAATAGGATGACTTGTAGCAAATCCGTCTCATTTTCATCCCTAAAATCATACTTAAAACACATAATAATTTATATGATTTGACTTAAAGCCTATACCTACAAAGAAACGATCAAAATTTTTTCCTACATATTTTTTGAACGATATATATGAAGATTCTATATAGAAGACTAATTGTATGATTATATCATTATAAAAAATTCCATTATAAAAATATATTCTATTGGGAAATTATTGATACGTTCACAATTGACTCAAAAATGGAGTCCGTCCAATGGGTCATTTACAATTTCTCATTTTTCAAAAGGAGGTGATGGTTTTCCATTTAGGTTAGTTGGAAGACTCTCCAAGACTATATGATAGTATGCGTGAGCGTGAAGGTGAGATATATCATTTGGTGTAGGCCAGCCTCAATAATTTCTAAAAGGAATCAGCAGATGCTGTACCAATACCATGTAGCTTCCAAAACCTAATATCAGCAATGCTGATTGTGACTTTGTGAGTGACGATGGAGAAAGTCTTAAGGCTATGTTTGGGTGGGAGGAAAATTTTTAAGGAAAGAAATAGAATTAATTAAAGAAAAAGTGAACAGAAAGAAGATAAATATAAAATTAATAAATTATTTTTATATATTATTTTAAACTCATTTAACATATTTTAACTTTTATAGATAAATATTAAATAATTTAAAATAAGTATATTAATTTCTAATAAATTTTAATTATATTTGATTCTTTTTTCATAATTTTTATATTAACGTCTTAAAAGACCTTTCTAGAAGCCAAATGAAGTGTTTTTATTTTATTTTATTTTAATTTTTAAAAAACCTTAAGACCGATACTTGAATTTGTCAAGCATTAATTATGATTAATTGATTAAAAGGGATGAAAAGATCCCAAATTTATAAAACCATCATATCCCATTTTTTTAACTCGAAGAGTATTCCATTTTTGACATATATACCCTTCAATATTTTCATTATTTCCATGCGTATTTTAAAAGAAAAAGTGAAGATATTCTCGTCCAAAATAAGTACTTTTTTGTAAAAATATAAAAAGAAAAAAAAGGTTAAATCTACAATTTTATATTTCTTTTGTTCTTCTACTCGGTTATCCCTAAAAATGAATCATTCTGGGCCTAGCCTAAAGTTTGAAGGGATCCTGTGGTCTATTTACTCGTGAGACACAAGGAATTGAGTGGTTTTTATGAGATATTGAAGTCATGACTCGTGAGCAAGAGGGATCATTAAAAGCCTCCACACCCCACTTGCACACCAACTTGCAAAGCAGTCTCCTTCCAAACACAACATTAAAAAAAAGAAAAAGAAATCTTAGGAGGAAAATAAATAAATAAAAAAATAAAATAAAATAAAAAAATATAACAACTTGTATATATTTGTGAGTAGAACAAGAAGTTGAAGTTATCAAAAATCAAGTTGCAGAGCAGCTGCTAGATTCCACCATCACAAATATTAGTCTTCTATTGCTGCCTGTTGAACTCTTTCTGCATGTGCTCATAAGATTTGTTTAATATTGAAGTTGAAATATTCCTCCCTTTTTTTTATTTTTTATTTATTTTAATTTTGTCCTTATTTATAATTGAAAAAAGAAAAAAGAAAAAAAGAGAGTAGCAAGTCCCGATGCCCATTGCCATGCATGCACCACTGATCATTACATTATTGATCAGATTAGCATTCAAATTAGAAAATATCAGACAGGAATGGAAAATTCTAGAACCATTTTTAATCTGCGAAAGTCAAAAACTCATGACAGTGAAGAAAGGTTAATTAACTCTTCCTCTATCTTCAGTTAAGAGAAATATGATATAAATATATATATATATATAATATGATTGAAAATTTTTTTTTCTCATGTTTGGACAATCCTAAAAATAGATATAATAAACATTAATTTAAAATATTTATAATTTGTTTGACCCTATGATTTAAAAATAGTTTTATATTTTAAAAAATAGAACTACTTGCTTTCTGTTTTGAAAATACTTCAAAAATAAAATGAAATAAAGAACAATTTTTAGATAATAATGAAAAATTATTTTTACCGATTTTAAAAAATAAAAGGAAAACGTGGGTTCGTTTAACTATATTTTTTAAAACTTATTTTTTAAGTTAAAAAATAAAATATAGGTTTTCAAAACAAGTTTCAAAAACATAGCCAAACAAACCCTTAATCTTTTTAATTAAAAAAATAAATTTAAATATATTTTATATTTCTTTCATTTTTTTTCTTTTCTCTAATTTATGTATTTTTCAAAATGGTAATTCTATATATAATTGTTACTAAGTCTAATCATGGTTTTTACTATCTATTTCTCTTTTTTTTTTCTCCTTCTCCTTTCCCCTTCCTCAAACCTTTTTGGACATGTAAGTAGAGTCTCATTGTCCATTGAATTCAAGCAAACAAGATCAGTAACCACCATAAATCCTCCCTGAATCAACCACTCACTGCTACACAAACAATCTCTTCTCTCAATTATATACATTCAAAAACCTGGCTGCTGATTTCATGGGTCTCTTGCAAAACCCTCATGCAAATTAACCAGAGAAAATACCACATATTCTGATCAACTTATCTACTTTTTTTCATTCATTCATGTACAGATAATACACTCATACGTACATACAGAGAAGACATACAGATTTCAGGATAAGCAAATACCAAAATGAAATCCCAAAAAAGAAGAAGGAGAAGAAGAAGAAGAAGAAGAAATGCAGAATGTAAAGTTTTGAAGGGGGTGCAATAATCTAAAAGAGTAAGAAGGCATGTCTCCCACACAGAAATCCATATGAGAAAGATAGAACAATTAAGATGAATTTCTATTATTGTTGGTAAGTTTTTCAGACATCTGGGCTAGTGACTGCAAGTTGCATTTCACGATCGTGTCCACGAAAACACAAGTATCCTCCTTCGTGTTACCCGGCGGGATATCAACGACGTAAGATTCGACGACAACGGTCCCAGTTCCGGTCGGGGAAGGGTGTAGAGTGGTGACGGACCGGTAATTGCAGAGCCGGTGGTCGCCGCCGACGACGCTGAAGCTGAGGACGTGCCGCTCATCGTCTAGAATCTCCAGGCGCTCGGTGCTGGACTCCGCGGGGAGTCCCGACACCACGTGGACCTCGCGGAGGGTGCCGATGTCGCCGTCCCCGAAGATGACGTGGCAGCTCTTCAGGAAATGCTTGTACGCCTGGGGGTTGTCGAAGCGGCGCACGACGGACCACACGGTGGGGAGCGCCGCCGCCGTGGTCTGCACCACCATGGAGCAGCACTGGTGGGGGCCAACCGCGTGGGCGTGGTAGCTAGCCACCGCGTCCGGCACCGGAGTGGCACACCTTAGCGGGGTCCGCGACTGCTTGTGGCAGTTGACTGCAGCGGTGGCGGCGACGGCGACTGTGGTGGGATCAATGTTATTGATTCTGTGAAGCTGAAGTGATGAGGGCATTTTCGACACTTAAATTACGTCTCCTCCCTCGTCTTTGAGATTGGGATTTAGGGTTTATGAGATGGAAATTTATAGAGAGATGGGTTTGAAATAGCATACATTTTCTTTTGGCTGAATCAGCGGCGAAGCTCACAGGGCTTACGAGGGAGACGAGCAAGTGGATCATCAACTTGCAATCTTCTTTGGACGAAGTTTCCAGAAATTGCCCCCTTTCTTTTCCAAAACTACGATAATGCCATTCCGGGACGGCAAGTGGTCTCTGTCAAATTCAAATATCTCCCACCCTTTATTTTGAATATTTGATAAAGATTGTGAAAATTCTGATATAAATCTAAGAAAAAAGAGAAAAGCTAATTAAAATTAAGAATTTTTTATTCACTTTCCCATTTAATAATAATTCATAATCAAAATTTTTGATAGACTTGATAATATTTAACCTACAAAGTCAATCCCAAATTTCTAAAGGAAATGAGCAAATGAGGTTACCCAAGAATGTCACTTTCCATGACATACTTTTTGAAGGTAGCCAAATTGTGATTTGCAGGGGGAATTTTCCAAGGAGACTTAAAAATGCATTAATTTCCACTTGGTCTTAGCTGTGTTAGATGTTGAATGGTGTGCTCTTTCAAAGTGAAAAAAACCAACAACCATGAATGCTTCATCTTCTTATTGGAAAACGAAAATTCAATGAAGGAATCGTGCTCTACCTTTCATATACGACTTGGTTGTTGGTGTAGTTTGCTCTTATCATTTTTGTCTCTTCTTTTACGGCAAAGGAAAAAAATAAAATTCTTTCGCAATATATTTGACCAACAATAGATTTTTAAAAAAAAAATTAATATATAATTTATCAAAAAAATTAAATATAATGTAAAAACTTATATTATTTTAAATTATATAATAATTTATACATAAAAATAATTTATTATATTTTTTTTCCTTCATCTTGTTTTTTCTTTCATCTTTCTTTCGTACTTCTCTCAAAATTTCTAACCCTAATTTAAAAATCTAATCCTTCATCATTTTTTAGTCATATTTTAACAAAATATCCTTATTATTTTATTATAAAAATAACAATTTCTTTTAAAATAGATTATAAATATTTGAAATAATCAAGACATTTATATCAAATAAAATGATTGGAAGGAATAAATTCACAAATATGAGAAGCATTTTATCCATTTTAGCCAATTATTTTTATAAAAAGAAACACTCATGTGCAAGGGGATGTTTCATGAAGTTTTTAAAAACCATTTAAAAATTAATTCCTAAAAATTGTTTTAAAAATAAAAAATTCTATTTAAAAATTTTAATATAAAAAATAATTTTCTTATTCCTAAAAAGTGTTGGGAATAAAAACTGTTAAGAAAAATGAAAATAAATTATTATATTTGAATACCAAGTTAAGAAACAAAATACTAAGAAAAATATAAAAATTATTAAAAAAAAACAGAAAAAGAGAAATGCCAAAAAGATTTTCCAAAGGCTTTCGAGAACCAAATATATTCTAAAAGAATCATTATCAAAGCTTATGTTGTAAATATACACAGAACACATTGAGACAGCTTCAGTCTTTATACTGGTGTACTAAATATAAAAGCAGCACTTTGGGAACACAAACTTTGAACCTTGCTAAAAGCATTTTCAAAATGAATCATATAGTACAATAATGATAATTTTAATATAGCAAAGTGATCCCAACATGACAATATTCAAAATTAAAAAGAAAAATGGACCAAAAAAAGTGAAGATTCATGTTACATGAGATGGAAAGTGGATGGAAGAATCCAGAAGAGATTTTTATTTGATATGTAAATAATAAATAAATAGAGGTTTATTTGATTAAAATAGAAGAAACAATTCCCACTTTAAAAAGCTAAGAGTCTTTGTGACTATTTTTGAAAACAGTTAGGGAAAACGATTTTTAAGAATAGTTTTTAAAAACAATTCTTTGATGTTTTGTAGAACATTAAGTATGTTTTGAAAACCTAAAATATTTTTAACCTATTTTTTAAAATAATTTTTATATCTAATGTTTACTTTTAATTATTTTACATATTGTTATAATTATTTTTTAAAATAGTCTTAAAAAATAAGTGAAAATAATAAAAAACAATTAAAAGATATCACATGAAAATGCCATTTTTTTTTTCTTCAAAGCAGAAAACAAAAAATACTTTTTGATTATCCAAGGCGCTTTCCTTTTTTTTGTTTTGAAAAATAAAAAACTATTTTTGAAACAGTTACCCATTTTTGATCAAATATCCACATTTTTTTTATAAAAAAAAAAACACAAATTTCTATCAAGAGTATTTATGTCAAAACTATATTATTTTTCAAGTTCAAATATGAATTAATTCTAAAAATAAATTAAATTGTAAAATTTCCTTCAGTAAATTGTTGAGTGAAAGCATCCCCCTCAGCTTTATTGAATGAAAAATTGTAAAAGAAATTGAAGATATTTTCTACAAAAGAAAAGGTAGTCTCTCTTCTTTGTTAGGACAGACTTGTAAATAGATGTTACTACCAAAAATTAAGGCTTGCCCACATCAACTTTAATCATCTCTCTCAAAGCCTAGTTGCTATATATTTTACGGCTTAATTAGCTCTTTTACAACTTTAACATGATTCCGTTTCCATGGAGTCTTTCCCTTTTGTCCTTTCTCCATTTCTCTATTCTCACCCACTTCCATCAACTTGGTGATTTTTTTTTGTAGTTGGAAGTTGGAACCCACTTTTCACATGTTCCTCATATGAAGACTAAGAAACCTATCCATTCCAATGTCTCCATATAATCCAACCCCACCTATACGTTGGGTGAGACCCAAGTTACCTTCCTTAATAGCTTCATCTTTAATCTATATTCTTTATCACTATCGCGTCATAAACAAAGCCGGCCCTATTTGAAAATTGGTCTTAAAAACTATTTTATGTTCTAACTTAGAGAACCGTTCAATCAACTTTTGAATTCTACATAACTTACTAGTACCTTCATAGGGAACAAGCCGAGAAAACAGTTTTTCATATTTGAGTTTCCTAATAGAATTGTTACTAAGAACTACTTTTTGAGAATTGTTTTTGAAGACGTGCCCAAACATGGCCATGGCATTCTTGTTGGCTAGAGCCGGTAACTTAACCTGGTGGTAGAGCTCTAACTTACTAGAAACCTTGAGTTCAAGTTTTTCCATGTACCCGTGATCCTGGTTTGCCTCTTCATATCCACAAGTGAGGAAGAGGGTTAGTTTGGTTTACAGTTTTGACCTATCACCTAAGAGTTCAAGTATTTAGGTCAATAATTCTTACCTACTGGTAGCATAAGATCACTTTTGAAACTAACATACCAATTAAGGGAAAAAAAAAAAAAAAACCCTTAAATATTATTGGCCAAGAGGAGGACTTGTAATGCCTAAAAGCAAGGAAAAAAGTTGCTGTATCAGATGCATCAAAACAGAGGCTTTCAATTAGACACGTAGTTAATGATGCAATTGAAAACTTTGAATTGGATGCTTTAGCAGAGGTTCTTCTGTGCATACCTTTTCTAGAATTCGGCTATCAACTTTGAAAACAGACTGTGTGGTAGATTGCAAGTGAGTTGACTCTCCTTGGATCCTTCAGCCTCCATCCTACATTGTATGTAGCAGCAAAAACATTCATTCATGAATAATTTAAAAAAAGCACAACATTAAAAAATATGAATAAAATATATACACAAACACAGAGGTTGCAGACATATTTAAAATACCAACCAAAATGCCAATGATCAAATTGCAGACAGGTTGACTCATCTGGAAATATGGCCAAGGTGGAAATCTTAAAATTAAATACCTGGTCAAGGAAGCAAATCTGAGAACAGAGAGGTGGAAAAAACAAAGGAAAAAAAAAAGGAAGAAGCTCAAGTTGGTGTGTTTATTTTAATCTGCCCACTTGATATGGGATGTCTGTTCAAGGAAGCTACCAAGGATTTGGGCATGATTGAAATCTAAAATTTTTAATAATTTGATTGTGACATTATTGTTTTCAATCCACACCAGGGATTCTGTTATTTGACAATTGTGTGTTAGATCTCTCTCTATATTTTGTAGGTCAAGTCTAGTTGAAGAACCAAAATCCAAAACGGAAAACCCATGTGCATGAGTGGCATACAAGTTATGGTCAGACATTAAAGGTCAGTAGGGTTTTAGCCTAGTGTGAACTTTTGGGTTAAATTGGTAATCTAACATGGGATCACAAACCTAATAAAGATCCTCATCCATGCTTCTTTTCCCATTTTATCGAGTTTATGTGCAAAGACAAGGTTAGGCCCGTTAACAAGAAGGAAACACTCGGCTAACCTCTCAATCAACTCCAAGAAGGATCTTCCAATCAAACAAATGATGATCCAAGTAAGCTGTAAACACTTTTTCTCCCTTTCAGATTAACTGAACTAAGCATTAAGAAGCCATCCTAAGCACTTTTCCTTTCCTCTAACCAACAAATTTCCTGTCCCAACTGGCCAAGGCTCAAGTTATGAAACATGAAAACACCCAACTTCACACAAAGGATGAAGATCAAAGCCTACAAAAGTCCCTTCTTATGAAGTACTTATTTCTATGTTTTACCCTAGAAGAAGCATGGAAATTGCTCTGATACATTATTGCAGTGAAGACTAGATACTTTGAATGAACCCCAAATCCATAAAAGTGAGCTCATTCTTTTTCCGACTAAATATACTAATAGGGCAATGTACAATGCATGTTAATGAGAAAAAAACAAAAGAAGAGCAATACCTATATACTTAATAATCTTATACATACCTAGAACCGCATCATAATCATGAAAATGCAGGAACAGATTAATTTCGGTTCTTCTTTTTCTTAAACAGACCACATCTACATTTTTACTATGGTGCCTTTCACTTTTGTACCAGGCAGAGTATATGACGGCATCTCCAGTATGAAATGCTAAAATTAGCTAAAAATAACTAGAGAAAATTCTGGGTTCTCTGATAAGTTCAGGTTGGCCCATGAATTCAGTGTGTTAGATTCAAATTGAGGTTTTTAAACCTAACTAAACAAGTTGATAAAAATCCCATACCTAGAAAGCTGGTTTTGTTAGCCAATCCAATTCATCATCAACACTAATACTAACTAAATAACAATTGCAGACTACTGTTGATTTTTATTGGCAAATCTAGCCAAGAATTTGAGAGCTAACAAATTATTATGGTCTAGTGTCTTAGGCAGAATATATACACTAGCATATACAGCTTCCCTGGAATTTTCTGTCTTCATAATAAAAGCAAACAGAAGGCAGTTAAAGATTAAATCTTGAGGAGAGTACCCTCTAGCCAGTAAATTAGAACAGAACCTAGAGCAACACCAAAAAAAGAAAAAAAAGAAAAGAAAAAGATCGTTAGCGTCAAAGTTGGTTAGGCATATTATAACTATGAAGAATATATCACCCAAGTATTTTATCTTAAAAAAAGAAAAAAGAAAAATGCCTCATTCACATTTTCAACTGTAATGTCACTTCTGAGTGAAATTTCCCTTGCATTTTGGGAATTTTGCAGGGAAATGAATGTAGTGATGAAGAACTATGAATTAATCATAATAGGAGTGGGAGAAGAAGTATAAACAGATCAAAGTTATTATAGTACTGTTCAGTTCAGAAGCTAAAATAGACTTTCAAGCCATGAAGGCTGTTTCCAGTCCTTGACAAACAACTATAAGAGGTTCTCCTAAGCTGACACTCATGTCAAGAGGCAGGCAACTAATTGTGTAAATAAATGGTAAACCAACAAAGATTTGAACTGATATTTCTAGAAACCAAAGTTTGGTTACTGTGTTAAACTATCAATTACTTCCCAGGCTTAAGCTGTTAGGGAAACAAACCAATACTGCATATCACCCAAACAGTCTAATGCTACCATTCCGAACAATTCTCATCTCTGTAACTGCCTGCACCACTGCCTTGGTAATTAAGGTCATGCCCATACTCGCTCTAGTTTTTAGTAAGCAAAACAATTAACCAAATTTGAAGTTCTTTTTCCAACAAAACAACAAGATCAAGCAGGAAAACGGATTGCTTCTTTTAAAAATAACAAGTACTAGAAAAGTTATAATAATATCCACGAAGCAGAGTTGTAAGATGAGTAGGCACACCTGAGCTGCATACTGTCTGAAATATCAACTAGTGGAAAGAATAACCCCTTACAATCGGAGTAAGTCCGAAGCAAAATTTCTTTCCTAAACAATTTCCAACTACCATATAAACTACATAAAGGATAGATGAATAGTTAATAAATTACAGCATTGATATCTTGAAGTATAAAATCTAAATTATCATTACTCAAATATAATAAATGAAAACAATCTTCACTGGTTAAAGAAAAATAGAGGCCTGTCTGCAATATGAGAGACAGAAACCTAGAATAAACAAATCACCTTTAGCATGAATGATTCCAAATCAAAGAAATTATTCAACTTCAAGTTTTTGGTGGTTTTAGATCCAAATGAAGGGAAAATAATCAGCATAATCTACAGAAGACGAAATAAAGAAAAAAGAAAAAAGAATAGGCAATTCACCTACATCAGGTCAGGTTAGCCTTCCCTGTGAAAAACAGATAGTGCTTTTATGAAAAATAAAAAATATGAGATTGAGAAAGGGATTTCAATGCATACCTTCGGTTTTCATTGATCCAAAGTCCCCTACAGTCCCTCTTATCTGATTGATAACTATCAACTGACTTTTCCTGCTGGAGATTATTTTTCACAATTGGAAATCTCTGCCCACTGAGGACTTTGCAAATTTTCTATTATCCTCTTAATGGATAGAGCAAAATATTATTTTTCCAAGTAGGAACTTGGAAAAAAAACTATGCAAGTAATTGACCTCATAAATAAAAGACTTTAAATCTGTAAGTTATATAGTCGGGACAATCCATCTCTGAATCTTGAAGGATTCAGGGCCTTCACTGCTAAAATGATTATCAATGAGATTATTGTTACAAGATCCACAGAAAGTCCATGAACCGCTGAACAGTTCAGGCCAATCATCACACAAGTGAATTCTGAATACACACAAAATTATGCATATTATACATTGAAATGATACAATACACACACATAATGACCATGATATGCTGAATATTCTGCAATGACATTTCTTTAACCACATCTTAATTTCCAGTTCCTAGTTAAAAAAAGAAGAGGGCAATATGTACACACAAATGAGAAAAAGAGGGAGAGGGGCTCCTTGGAGGAAAATAAGATTACATTGTTTAATCTAGACTATTCTTTACCTCTGATCAACCCATTTGAAGCTTTCTCGTTTTTCATTATCATATGGATTGATTTAGCCCAGTCCTCCTCGACTATCTCCCTTAATAAATCATCTTCAATTTTTTCCGCTTGCCAGCATGAAGGGTCCTCCACAAATGCTTCACTAAATATCATACTTGAAACCCACTCCTTCCAGTTGGTCCTACTATTCTTTTCTTCTTCCAGTGTGTCTGTTTCCAAGAGCTGATAGACATAAACCACCCTCTCCTGACCAGGCCGAAATGCCCGTGCAACAGCTTGCTTTTGCTTTGAAGGATTCCACTCTGTGTCCAACAATATCACCCGTGAAGCTGCAGTTAAGCTAATGCCTTCAGCACAAGCTGTAATGGAAGCAAGTAGTACTTTTGAGGCACCACCTGGTTCTTCAAACTGATCCATCACTCTGCCCCGTTCAAATAGCTCTAGGTCCCCTTGAAGGACCAAAACATCTTCACCCTTCTTCCACTTATAGAGCTTATCAAATATATCTACAAATAAATTAATGGGTGAGATGTTATGGCAAAAGATCAAAATCTTTTCCTTTCTAATGATACATCTATTCACAAGACTTAGAACAAATTTCACTTTTGACCCCTTCTTCACATCATCCTTGTGCTTCTTAAGCTCCAGCAATTCCTCCCTACTAAAGTATTTATCAGCACAGGCAGCAGTTGTGATCAACCAAGGATGTATTGATCCAAGGGTTACCAAAAGCTCCAATTCCAGAGGATATCCTTTATATTCATCCTTTTTCTTCTGAAGTTTTGACAGAAACTGTTGTTGTATAGTAGTTGATTTCATCAACAAGGTGTAAACTTGTAAACCAGGTAGGTTGTCAGAACTTCCACCTTCATACACATCTATAAATTTACTAGTGAGATTCCTTAACATGTTTAGGCCCTCTATCTGTTCTTCTGGCACATTTGAATTGATTCGCTTTGCAATCTCATCTGTGAAGAATTTTCTTGCCCGAGATTCTGTTGAACTGTATCTTCTTTTCCTCCGATTCTTGTTCCTCTTAAATTTTGGGTCCAATTCCCTTAACACCTCATTGACAAACTTCGGTCTTGCTAAGCAAAGGGTGTTGAAATATTCACTGAAATTATTCTGAAACAATGTACCTGAAAGCAAAATTCTCAGGTTTGTTTTAACTTTCATCAGAGCTTTCCTTAACCTTGATCCTGTGCTTCTTGGGTTGTGCCCTTCATCGAGTACAAGAATTCCTGGACTTTGCCGCAGAACTTCACCCATGTATCTCCTATGGATAAACTTTGAATCTTCTCGCATCAATGACAGAAACGAGGTATAACCCATGAGAAGAATACTTGGATGTGCATGCCACTTCTGTATTTTCTCTAGGCAATCAAGAACATGCATAACATCTTGGTTCGGTCTTGGAATCCCTGGAGAAGTTTCCACTTTGTGTTTGTAGATTTCATATCTGTAGGTTCTACAACCGTGGATTTGATAAACTGGAACAGGAACCTTCCACTTAATAATTTCTTTGTACCAGGTATAGAGTGTTGTCTTTGGAGCAAGGACCAAAGGCCGTTTTCCGGGAAATAACTTCAAGTAGCTCACCAGGAACGAGATAACAAGAAAAGTTTTTCCAGCTCCAGGAGAATGAGAAATAACACAACCACCTCTTCTCTTGACTTCTTGTTCCATTAGTGCTGGTACCATAGAGCCAGCAATATTTTTCCATAGAAACTCAAAAGCTTTCTTCTGGTGTAACCGTAATTTCTTTCTCAGATCAGGTACTAAGGCCCACACATTGTCATTTCCTTCTGACAAGGGTGTGTCAGAGGAAGCAGGAATGGAGAAAAGATTGAAGCCATCATTTTCAGCCTGCTTACGCTTTGAATTTTCTTCATCACGCCATTCTCTGTTTGTGATCCAACCAGTGGGTTGAAACTAGAGGAATAAACAAGAAAATAATCACATTTCTGTTTCAAGATAATTTGTACACTTACATATAACTGTAGCATGAAGTTATGAGCTGAATCTGCAGGGATATGGACCTGTCATCTAATGAACACACTGAATTACAGGCTTAGTCAGTCTAATTAAATAACCTAGGGCCCTATTTACAATAGCTTTTTTACCACCAAAAAGCTCTTTTTGAACTGTCAAAGAGGTTACCACTAAAGGACTTTAAAGTAGAAAATGTTTGAGGCCTGGAAGCAAAGTTATGGGTAGGATGCCTTTGTAGTAGAATTTCCAGTAAAGGTTTTAATATATAAAATCTCATGACTTATTAAAGAGAAACTTCCTTTTTCCACATATCTTTGAAAACAAGCATTTCATTATTCCATTAGAAGTTCTCTAGCTATGGCAAAAGGGGCGCTTTATGCCTAAAGATGGTATTTTGGTTAAACTTATAGTGTACACAACTAAAACACGAAAAGAAAATCACACATCCGTTTCCAGAATCATCCAGGACAGATGATCTTTCTCAAAATTTTTCAAGAGGGAAATGTCCCTTTAACCCTGCATATTCAGCACATGTAGCCTGACAAAGATGTCAATAAACATCGTGCATCCATCTTGAGGATCTTTTAGAAAACAAGTAGATGCAGTAGAAACTAATTGTCTTCTTGAGTTCAAATTTGACTTACAAAGGGGGGTGAGACATCTTTTATTTCAGTGCTCACAAAGCCACATAACTGACATAGAACCCCAATTTCTTCGTCCAATATGTATTCGTGCTGGCAAACTTGTTCACTAATGTTACTTGATTCTTGCACAACCTCCTTCAAGACTTCAACATTTGACCCCTGAAAGTCATTACAAAATGCCTCAGCCATAAGAACATGAATTTAATGAAAGTTGCTGAAATTAAGCTAACTAACATGTTATAAATTTCATTTTTGTTTCTTTTAATAAATTTTTCCATCAAATGACAGGTTATACTTGCAATCATTGTTATCTGTTTAAGAAACTCATAAATTTCCAAACCCACAATTGCATTACATTCCACTCCATGCATGTCATGCAACCAAATATTACATTGATTGAATAACAGTAGCCATAATCCATAAAAATCCACCAATTTTATAAAAACTGCAATATGGAGTGTTACATGATTTAAATCACTTTAATCTCTTACCAACCTGATATTTACCAACCATGGCAAACATGAGGGAAAAACTTGTCTCCATGGAACACAAAATGAAATAATTCTATTGAGTGGTGCAAGAAGAAATTCTATACCCGCTATTTTTTCAATCATAACTCGTACCTCATTTTCTTCTAGAAGATAAGATGATGCAATGGAGAATTCCATTTCTCTCCACAACATTTCAGTTTCTGAGCTTTCTTCCTGATCCCCAACCGAAGATGGTGAGTTGCAGTCCCTTCTTTGGTTCAAGTCATTTCTCACCTGAAGTTCTTTCCATTGGTCGATAACAAGTGGCTGTTCTTTATTGATTGTGGATTCTATGTTTTTCATGTAAGCTTCTATCACTTCCTTATACCCAGGTTCACTGAAGGGTCTCTTTTTATGAGGTCTTACTTCACCATAACTCTCTGTTTTCGTACGTATAGTAAAACCCCTTTTTCTTCGGAGTTTCCTAATTGGACCTTTCCCTTCCCATCTGCTCTCGACCTCCATATATAAATCAGACATATTCTTACGCTGTAATTTAGGAACACCATTTGTGCAGTAATACTTGGGAGATATCTCCCCAATCTCTCCTGACTCATTCCAAGGAGTCTCATCATGGAGATGATCTTCTCCATGTGCTATTGGTTCAATAATGAGAGGCACAGGAACAATAGCAAATTGATGTTGATCTTCATTTTGTGCAGCCAGAATTGGCTTTACCTCCCTTGACCTGTCCTTGCTTTTGCAGACAAGGAAATCCTCATAGGAATCTATTTGAAGAGAGTGGGCCCCTTTTTCATAATCAATAATATGCTTTTCTGAAAAAATTGAATGCACGTCCCCCTCATCTGGCAATGCCAATGGCATTTCTTCCTTTCTCCAGTAGTCTACCTTGTGTATCCCCGCTCGAACTGACCCAATATCCGACTCTGAAAAGCCACCTAAGCTAAAGAAACGATCAGGTTGTACATTTCGACGCTTGGAGCGCCGTAAGTCCACAATATCACAGAATGGTAATGGTCCAGCTTCATTGGTGCCATTTAAAGGATCAGCCTCAATAGTATCAGCAGGAACAAAGGGGAATATGACAGGAGTGGAAATTCCATTGTCTACTCTAAAATTTACAGCATTTAATGAAACCTTATCATGATCACCACCCACAATTTGATAGACAATCCTATTTTGCACTGACCTTACGTCAAATACAGCTTGCTTTAAAACTGATGTAACAACAAGCCATGAAAGATCAGATGAGAATTTCCCCAAGAACAATTTAGTTCTTTGCAGCAAAGAGCAGTCCTCAGAAAATTTCCACCGGTAGTGCTCATCTTCACAAGGATATTTTCCAAGTTTTTGGAGGATAGAAATCTGATCGAGTTCTACAACACTGATATCCTTGCTAAGTGTTCCCTTCTCTGTGCCAAGGGGGTCTTGGGTAATGTAGAAGTTGACAAAAAATTGGCATGAACATTCGGGCTCGTGAGGCCTCCTCTCAATGGAACTTATCTTAGCATCAATCCACACCTATATCATAAAGAAAAACCAGTGATCAAGATTAAAAATGCAATTACAACTATTATTCTCAAAGTAAGTCAAATTTTGTACAATCAAAAACTTATATCTAAAGCACACAATCTACAAGCAACAAGATCACCTTTGGTTTGTAAGAACTATAATGAAAGTTTTTCATCTTTCAGGCAACATTATTTTTAATTGTTTGATTACAGAAAAACAAATGCATGAAGATAGACCAACATATCATGCATACTAAAAGCAATTTTAATTAACAAGGCTTGATTGGGGAGGTTTTGGGTGGGGAGAGGCGGCCTTCAACCACTTCTCAAATCATAGGAACTACAAGCTTATAGTCATGCAGATTCAATTAAAGAAATAGAAACTTACCGGCTCTCGATTTTCTTCATCTGAACTTTCTGACTGTTGCAAGGTCCAAAGCACGGTTATTTCTGTGCCAGGCCTCAGAAAGCAAGTACAATCAGACAAAGTTGCTTTCCTTGGCCTTATCCGAAGGTTTGGGATTGGACTTTTCTCCTCAATTACATACTCACTCTCTGCCAGATGTAGGGCTACTGTTCCATCCTCAATCCTCATGAGTTCTATGGCTTGCCATGACCCAAAGTAAAATGCCTCAAAAGCTGTCAGATGTCACATCATTAACAATGGTAGAAAATACCAATTCCACAAAAAAAAAAAAAAGAAAGATGACATGTATAAATTGTTCTCTGAAAACAACAGACGCAGGGGCACTATAAAATCACAGGAAAAATGATATATTCCTCTCTTATTTTTCTTTTTTCCCCATTGTTACAAAAATGTGGAGGGAGGAGAGAAAGGACTCCTGGCCATCTATTTCAATGCAAAATAAAGAGAAATCAGAGAAGAGAAGGTGGTCAGATGCAGGGTTAATGCTTACGATGTGCATGAAATGGATGCTGGTTTCGACATAAATTCCTCTTCCGCATATTGTTAGTGAGTCAGCTCAATCTCCACAATATTCACAGCCGCAAATGGTATCAAGTGGAGCCAAAAGTGAATTACAATCTACCAGCTAAAAATGCCCCCCCAAAAAAATAAAACTTGAGACAGTCTTTGATCTCATCAGCCAAAAAAGAAAAAAAAAAAGGGAGAAAGGACTCCCGACCATCCATATGAATTTCAATGCAAAGAGAAATTAGAGAAAAGAAGGTGGTCAGATGCAGGTTAATGCTTACAGTATGCATGAAATGGATGCTGGTTTTGACATAAATTCCTCTTCCGCATATTGTTTCGAGAGTCAGCTCAATCTCCTCAATATTCACAGCCGCAAATGGTATCAAGTGATATACCTGTAATACACTAGCATTTATATTCTTCAAATTAGAACTTGTTGCCTCAGGCAATTCCGAGAAAATAGGCTTGATGTTCCCCAAAATTATCTCACACAACCTAAACTATTCAACAATATGAACATCACGCGACAACTGCGAGAACAAAACAAACTATATGCATACACTTATTCATTTCTTATCTTATTTTCCTGAAAAAAAAATAATAATAAAGAAAAGAAAACGAGCCTAGAATTTTAGGCTACCAAAAGAAATTTCCTTTTTATTCCCCTGGCTCACTAAAATTAACTCCGTACCATCTTTTCACTTCTTTTTCCGGAGAATCAATCGCTTTACAGGGAAAAGGCAAACATGCATGCACGATCAAAGGCCAATAATAGAAAAAAAATCGACAAAAACAGAAAATATAACCAGCTCCCAAATTGAGGCAGGGAAAGGAAAAAGCCGGCAAATCAACACACGGCTCACGTCAGCACTGATCAAGATCAGAACCACACCAGCAAATAAAAAAATTGCAAAGAAAAAAAAACTTTCCTGGAAAATCCAAGAAAAATACTTTAGCCGTAAGGTCGCACAGTACTGAGCGATTCACCTGAAAACAGCAAATGCAAAGCCGGACTCCGGCAATGCTGGTCGCCGATTCGTACGTTGTCCGCTTCCCGGAAAATCCAACACAAATGCTTCAGCTGAAAAGTCACAGTCAAGAGCGATTCACCTGAAAACAGCTAGAGTGAAACCGGACTCCGGCGATGCTCATCTCCTGTCCGTCCTTGATACTATGCCGGAGAGGATCATCGACGACAGTGCGATTCCGGACTGTTGCACCGCAGAACCGATTCTCTAGGTGAAGTTGGGCCTCGCGAAACGTATTGAAGAGAAGAAGAGAGAGAGAACGACTCGTGTGTGAAGTGAGCGTACCGAAGTGAGATAGTGAATGAGCTGAGTGAGTGAGGCGGAGAAATCTATTGAACTGTCTGGAAAATCTCGGCTTTCGTTTTCTCTTGTCGTTTCTCCCATTTTTTCCGCTTTCGCACGAGTTAACGGAGTTTGTTGGGAGACCGGACTGGACCCAAGGGCAATCCCGACAATTCAGCTAGGATTTCGAGGGGTAGTTTGGGGAATTTAAAAACAAACTGCTTGGATTTGCGTTCGTCAGTTCATGTTCTCGGTGCAGTACCAATAAAAATTAAAAGCAAGATCTGAATTTATTATGGGCTGGGCTTGGTGTTTGGGCTTTTCAAGTTTATAAATTGGGCTGCTTCCTAAAATGCACGCTTCCCGGAGAGCATTTATGGTATCATTCATTGAGGCCCAATTAATGGAAAGTCACTTGTCATAATTACCTCACAAAAAGTCAAGAGTTAATAAGGATATAGAAAGCTGGTTTTATTGGTGCCATAAACACTCATACATCAAGACTGAAGAGTGAAGATTGGTGAGAATGAAGGACACACCTTCCATAAGAAGCAATGAATATAATTCACGTCACGGACCCGGGTCTTGGGTCCATTTTTAAGTGGGATGAATGAGGAATGTTGGCCCAAGCCCAAGATGGATTTTTTAGGTGCCTAGCCCAAGATGGAAACTCAAGGTGATAAAATACAAGATATGGTCATTGAAGTAGCCATGTCGATTTTTATTTTTTATTATTTTTTTATTGAAATTAGAAACTATACTTTCAAAATTCTATTTCTAAATTAAAAAAATCATATTTTTAAAATATAATTTTTAATATAAACTCATAATTTTAAGATATGATTTCAAAATTTTAATGAATTTTTAATAGGTAATAAAATACAAGATGTGGTCATCAAAATAGCCATGTATTTTTCCCTTTTTTTTATTTATAGAAATTAGAAACTATAGTCTAAATATATAAAAATCTTAGCTTTAAGATATATAAAATCATATTTTTTTCTTTATATAGGTTATTTTTCTAAGACTCAATGGTTTAAATTAAGGTACCCAAGGTTTCCTAGTAACCAAAGGGCAAAGGTTCCAGCGGTTCAAATACCCTTCAATGAAGGTTTTTTTTCCTAAATTTAATGCCCCTCAAATCTTATGTGGCTTCACCCTTGATTTCGGGCTTGTATGGGAGGATAATGTGTGTTTTAAAGTCATAGGCCTTGCCATGATCATTTGTACGAACCTCACCGTTATATGTTTGCTTCTTCAATTTATTCTACCTATATACCATAGCCCCACCCAATGGCAACAGACCCTAAGCCCCCCCAACCCTTCAGAAATTGAGTAAGGACTTGGGAGCTTGCTGAGGGCGAGGCGCTTGAACCATGAGGTGTTCGTGTAAGGCATGGGCCAAGAGAAAGATGTTCTTTTTAAAGGCATGACACCCTCAACATCATCATTCATAATGGCACAACAGCATGGTAGCTATGCTTATGATCATCTTCTTATACTCCATACTAATACATCAATTGAGACACAGGGAGAGAGAGATTCAACCTGGGAATGGTGCTGGAACACGCTCCAAATTGCTAAAAGGATGATTTCTAGGAGAGAGAGAGAGAGAGAGAGAGAGAGGATGTAGCATTCAACTCACCAAGCCAGAAAAACAAAAATGGAACATCATTTTTACATTACAGTGAACTATGAGAGTTACATGCTTTCACTGACGAACTATGAACAGCAAAAAATTGTGTCCTGGTAAAAAAGAGAAAACTATTTACTATTTGGAAACACAATCTGTTTGTTTTGAAGGTATGACTAAGACACTAAGACTAGCCCTAAAAATGGTTAGAAAAACCACCACATCAAAGCTAAATTCCCCACTCTAAAAAACCTATAGAGAATCAGCCCAAAATAGAGAGATGATACAAGGAAAAAAGTCAGCTAAAGAACTGAAAAAATCTCAAAGTTACACTCCCCTGGTGCACTGTCTCTTAGGTGCTAGATCAAAGAGGCAAACCAGGAGGAGAAACGAATGTATGAAAGCACAGAAATCTATTCCATCGTCTAGTCATCTGGCTAATTGTACTATCAATTGCAATCTTCAAGCTGTAATACTGACTTCTATATTCAGGCATCCTTAGAACTTCAATCTGGCAATCTCATATCCAGCAATCAGAATCTTCTTAGAACCCCATATCTGATAATTCCAAATCAAGTAACCCCTGATCATTCAACCCTATACAGGGATCTAACTGCTTGCCTGGCTGCAAGAAGCCATAGCAATAATCAAAGTCAGAAGGCACTTGCTCCATATGATTCAAACTCCCAAGAAGCTTAGCATCTGGATTTTGCAGTTGGTAAGATAAATCCGTTGGCTTTTCCCACTGCATATTATCAGTTTCAAAGCTCCCTACTTGCCCAGAATCATGACCCAATTCCTGCCTTGTACCATAGCTAGCAAGGGGGTCAGAGTCTATGGCCCTCAAAAATTCATCCACATCAAACATTTCATCCATAGGAAATCCTTCCAAGAAATCCTGTCCTCCGTCTTCATTCTTGAAGTACATGGCATCCAAAGAATGACCGTTTTCTTCATGCTGGAGCTTCATTGCATCAACAGGTTCATTACCTACATTGACAGGATCATTACCTCCTCCCTGTGTTACCAAACTAACTGGTGTGGCAGGTTCAGCTTTAACCACTGCAGAAAGCATACCACCACTTATTCCTGATTCACCTTCGCCACTTTCATGTTTGATACTCGGTAAAACAGGCTTCTTTGAATCCTCATATGCACACACTTCAGAGTAGTTGGATGTTGTCGTGGTGGAATCAGAAACCGATGTAGTTGGAGCCGAAGAAGAATCCTTCAAAGACGTGGTGTAATTTGGAAGATTAAGACGGGCAGAAGAACCATACATGGCCCTTGCAGCTTCGTCATATGCAAGAGCAGCTTCAATGGCAGTTGGGAAGGTACCTAACCATAGCCTACTCCCTCTGTTTGGCTCCCGAATCTCAGCAACCCATTTACCCCATGTCCTCTGCCTCACACCCCTGTAACCACATATTGAATTCTCGGGCCCCCCTTTACCTTTCATACACCCCTTCTTTGAACCTTTTGCTGGAGCTTTGCGGACAGAATCAAGTATATCGTTGTATTGTTTCCATCTTGCAAGAGTCTCGGCCACGGAATTAGGTCCACTTCGCCGGCTTCGAGACTTTCTCTTCCTGGAAGAAGCAAATGGAAAAGAAGTCTTATTAGAACCTTGAACGCAGGTATCCATCCTAACAAATTCATATACAAATTCAATAATGCACCACAAAAATAACCTTCAAAATGGAAAACATTTTATTTTTTACCAGAAGGAAGTATTTGAGCAATCAAAAACAAATTCTAACACCTGCACCTAATACTTCTATGAGTCTAATATGATAATTCCATCAACCTACACTGGCATATGAAGCAATAATCAGGAATGGACAGATATCTAATGCAGAATTCACAAAGGGAACCCAAAAATGGTTCTGGGAAAATGGAATAGATGAATGATGATATCAGAGCTCAAGTTGCCCTCTTCTGCCCTTAAACAATGGGAACTACAATTAAAGATACAAAGTATTTTAAACTCCCTTTGAGGTGGGGTTTAGCTTTCTTGGGTCCCAAACAATGAAGAAGAAAAATGCTCGGGGGCACTAATTCAATGCCTTAACCTGGTCCATGTTTCTTGGGGGGGAAGTAATAGAAGAAATTAGCAACCAAAGTTACTGATAGACTATCCTTTTCAACATGTCGTCGCAAACCTAAGTAAATGAGAACAGCCAGTCTGGTCCACAACTCTCAGAAAGAAACACTCAACTCATAGGAGTACACACAAGTATCGATCACATATCACAAAGGAAAAATGTGGGTCAAATCAAAGGTCAAAGAGTCATAAGCTATGGTGAAAACAGGCAGAATCCAAATTGAACTGAAGCACCTCTCAATGTTAAAGAGAAAAATAGAGGGAACAAAAAAAGGGAAAAGTAATTTTAAAGTAAATTTCTCATTCTCCATAGAACCAAACACAACTCTATTCAATAGTAGAATTCATAAAAGCACTTCAGGTTCAGGAATTTCTTCGTCTTTTTAAACTTTCCCAGCGTTTTCTCAGCAACCAAACAGAATGCACTCAATGAGAAAAAAAGAGGCACAAAGCCGCAGTACCCTCATAACCATAACCCCCATGCACAAAGCCATAATTCAAAACTTCAACAACTTCGCAACAAACAAAACCCCAAAAAAAATAAAAAAATGGGGCAAAGAACAAAAGGATTTCAAACGATACCCACCTTTCAATGACTCCGGACGACATGGGCACTGAATAAACTCCTTCCACTTCTGATCAAAGCTCTGCTTTTCTGCTTTTCAGTTACCAAAGTTAGAGGACTTCTATCTTCTTCTGTCTCTCCCGGTGATTTCAGAAAACGTTTTCAGTTTCGAGTTCTGCTCTCAGTCTCTCTTTTGGGTTTTAGATTCAATAAAATCTGAAATCTTCTAATAGCATGCCAGCTGAGATATTTATAGAAGAATTCTCTAGATATTTCTTAAAATATTTTCGGTGTCCATGACGTGGCGATTTCCTAGCCGCGTCGTGTCGCTTGGTGTACCGCAACTTTTGGCACGTGGCAGTGGATGCTTCCCGAGCCACAACCTTTGTTCCCATCGTTTTCTTAGCACCGAAGAATCCTGCTTTTCATTAATGCTGTGTGGGATTGCGTTTCTGTCCCACGTTTTCTCGTGAAACTTCTACGATACCACTCTGTGAAATTACTGTTATGCCCATTATGTTTCTTGAATGCCAAGTATTTTGCTTATGCTACTCTTATTTTTTATTCTTTTGAATTGATTATGAAAAGTGAATAATTCTTTTTTTTTAATAATGGATGGATAATTTCACCCAAAAAATAATTTATAATTCAAAATTTTAATATGAAAGTAAAAAAATCTATTGCTCCTTGGAAGGGTTTTTTATTTTATTTTATTTATATGGTAAAATATTTTATTTTTTATTAAACTTATATTATATACTCACGGTAAAATTATGTTGTTTCAAACATAATTTAAATAATTTAAAAATATTTTTGAAGAAAAAAATTAACATTTTTTTATGTCAAAAATTAATATTTTTGAGGAAAAAAATTAATTTTAATAAAGAATTTAAGATTTTTTTTTTTATGTGCCCCTCAAGTAAGCCAATATATATCTTCCAATAAAAATTCCATAAAAATATAGTAGCATATGAAATGGGTATTTTAGAACTTTACTATGAGAAAGGCAGGGCCGTTTATGTAATTTCGTCACCATATCTTATCAAGCTAAAAGCATACTAATTAGAGTAGTACAGCGCATCCATGGTCAGCACTCGCCTCTTTGGGGTGCGGCAGGTCATTTTCCATGTAAGTCGACTCCTCACACATATTATTATTTATTTATTTATCATTACGTCATTACTGACCTTTATTTTTTATTTATGAAATAAATTTTTTCGTGCGTTGTGGCTGACGTAGATGCAACATCTGGAAAGATCTGTAGTACAAAAGTGTTATAAAAAAGGTTGGTCTTTGAGTTTGAGCTGCCCTTGGCTTCCCTTAATATAATGGAGAAGCAAGTCTTACTCCAATTCTCTTCGGTATTTTATTGGGCGTCTGGACTTCGACAGTTTGACAACTTTGACTACACGGGGAATTGGTCAAAATTCATTTTTCTTCCTTATCAAGTTCATTTTTTATTTTATCCATTGACCCGCTTATCGAGTGGTTTTTATTTATTTATTTAAATAATACTATTTTACAAGATTATTTTAAAATATATATATTTTATAAAATACTTACTACTTTCAAAACAAAATTTTAGTACATTAAAAATAAGATTTTATGATAAGAACAGTTTATAAATTTATATCAAAGTTCGACAAATTTGAATTTGATTTTGACTTGAATAGTTATAAAGTAAAATTGTTTTTTTATTAAAAAATAAATAATTTTAATATAAATTTATAAATTATATTGAAAATTTTAGAATCCTTCTATGAAAAAAAATAGTGTTTGTTTATTTGTTTTTTTACTTAATTCTAAATAAAACTTAAAATTAAATAAGATGAAATTTTAAGTTATTTGTTTTTTAACATTTTATTTTTATTAAATATTAACAACTTAAAGAAAAACTAACATTTTCCTTTTAGTAATAAAAAAACTTCAAATATTTTATTTTTTTTATCCCGTAAAAAAAATTAAATATGATAAAAATAAATAATCTAAAATTTAAAAATAAATTGATTTTTACAAAAAGAAAAAAAAAACACCACCTAATTTTTGAAAGGCTCGAACTTTTGGTGCCTAAAAGGTAAAGGAGTGCATCAAATAATAAGGAAAAGAATAAAAATAGCAAGAAATCCAAATTATTTTATTTGATTTATCTAAAAAAAATATGAAGAAAAATCAAGTATAACCAAAAACTATTTAAAAGCTTATATGTTTTAATTTTTTATTTTATATAAATAAAAAGAGAAAAACAAATTTTAAAATATATACAAATTTATTAAGATTAAATCTATTATTTTATTTATTTATTTTATTTTTCTCATATTTTCTCTTAAATTTCTCAAATTCTAAAATGTTAAAAAACATGATATACATATTGAGTTTAAATCGCACTAGTTTAATTTTTTTTAAAAAAAAAATTGGTAGTTTAACATGGTATTAAAGTTTAGTTTGGTGAGAAATCTTAATTATTTGTATTTCCTCGATTTATTTATTGGATATAAATCTAAATTCTGTATTCCAATAATTTACATTAAATTTTGTTTATATCTCAATAATTTACATATTTGTTGTTAATATATATATATTATGTTTAATATTTTATTTATGGTTTAAAAATATACATAAGAAGATGGTAATACAATAAAGTTTATAATATTATTTTAGTAATTTATCAATAAAATAATTAATCTACAAATTTCCAAACTCTTTAAATAATAGAAATACCATTTTTTAAATTGTATTCAAATATTACCAAACTAGCTTTAATTATTAGATAAATGTACTTTAAAATAAAATAAAATAATTTTAAAATTAATTATTTTGAAAATAGACTATCTTAGGAAGGTTTTTGATAATAAAATAGATCATAAGATAGGTTAGTTCTACTGTGAAAACATTGGGAAAAGTATTGTAATTTCTTGAAATTAAGGAAATTACGAATGTAAATTTGATTTGGTGGTCCAAATTGTGGTTCTGATTTTTGGATTTGTGACCCGGCTTGGCCCAACTTGGTACTAACCCAATCCTAGCAAGGTTTTTAATCAAGGACCGAATCCAACTTGAAATGATGGGCTCTTGGGCATAATCTGGGCCCAATTGTTGGGCCCTCCTTCTGCCCATGTTTTATATCTGAATTTGCCTTTAACCTTTTGTGAGAAATTAAGTATTACAATTTATTTCTTGATCAATAGAGCATTGGATAAACTTAATTCGAGTAAAAGTTTCAGGATTCCATAATTGATTTTGTAAGCAACGTTGTAAATTTTTTAGCCAATTTAAAATTTTTGAAGAATTTATTTTAATTTTAAGTTGAAAAGTTTTAATTTAAGGCGAAATTGGTGATGCATGCAGAAAAAGGAGTTTGAACGAAACGATGCGTTTTGGTCAAATAACTGCAGACTGTGACTCAGAGTCCAAAGTAAAAAATGCTTCATTTTTTGCTGTCGGGCAGAGGAGTTCCGTGGCCTGTTTGGTTCCTGGGAAATTGTTGGAAAGTGGAGGAAAATGCTGAAAAACTAGGAATCTTGAAAAATCTTGGGGCAATCTTCTTAGATTCATTTTTTATTTTTTCCTCGGGAGATTTCTGCAACCGAACGGATCATTGATGGCCGTAGTTGAATTTCTACACAGGACAAGGCAAAACGATCTCGGTTCGATACGATAAACGACGTAGTCTCGGAAAATCAATGCGGACGGATGCCGCGACGATGACTGACGGTCTGCTCATATTATCCATTATCTTTCTGAGGTTTGCCGAGAATCATAGTTGATTTTGAAGCATTTAAATTCTTGTTGCGGTTGGTGTTCATCAAATCATTCCGAATTTCAGGAATTATGCCTGACTTTCCCAGTAAACAAACAGAACCTGAATTTACCCCTTTTATTTTTATTTTTTTCTGTATATGTACAAAGTTTGATGTACTAGAAGCCTAGGATATATTTCATTGAGATTGTGGACTTGTGAGGGCTGAATCTGTAGTCTGAGATGCATTTGGCACTTAGCATCCGTGAATTATTTCATGTTTCTTGATCTGATTGGAACTGTCATTTCTAATTTGGTTCAGAATTTAAAAAATTAGGATCCCTTGGAGTCAGAGCTAGAATTACTATGCATGGAGTGCATTTGTGATAATGCTGCTGTTGTAAAGGTAGTTGGTGATAAACAAGATAGTGATATAATAATAACTTTCTGAACTTCAATTTATCTCTGATGATGTTTCTTGAAACAATACAACCGAAAAAAGAAAAAAAACAAGGAAACAAATGGGGTCTGATTTTAAATCTGATGGCGCTCTGTGATGCAACACAGCACCATCTGGACCCGCTTTATCTATCAAAAAGAACAATGAAATAGAAAGCAAGAACTAAGGCCCCAAATGCGGGGAAAACAACACTGAATAATCCGTATGCTAAGAGTAGAAAAATAGGTGCCCCTTTTATAAGGCATATATATGAAGTTCAACTGTGGGTGGTTTTTATGTTGATGATCTTAGCACAGAGGCAAATCCGCTGGAGGAGTCTCTATCGATTGCAAAGCCCCAACTCCATTCTCCACCAGGAAAGCCATGGCCAGACCCCAGGTGATATGAACATCCAAGTGGCAGTGCATTAGCCAAACTCCTGTTTTTGCCAGACAAATGAATTGAAAGTTGAGGGCAAAAATTTGAAATATATTGGAAGTAGAATTTTTGGGAAATTCAAGTAATTTTACCTGGATTATCGGCAACAAATCTGATGACTGCCCAACCATTCACAGGTACGGCCACTGTATTCCTAAGAGGTGGATCAACAAGATTAAACTTGGATGTATCAGTACTGGGGTTGAAGTTTCCGAAACCTTCTGCAATGATGTAGAAATCGTATCCATGAAGATGGATGGGGTGGTTCTCAGCTGTGAAGATACTTGTTCCCTGTAATACAACCTGGACTCTTGACCCATACTTCAACTTGTACAACTTAGTACCTGGAACGGGTTGCCAGAGTGACCGGCTCACATTACCAGTGTAATCGAATTTTACTGGTGGAGCTGCGGGATAATCAGTGGTGAAAACTCCAGGGATACCTTGCTGGTGAGCTTGCAGTAAGGAAAAGTTGGATGGGAGAACAAAAGAGACATTGTTCATGCTGGCGGTGAAGCGGGTTCCATTGGGACCTTGACACTGGCTGGATTTAAACTTTGGTGGGCACCTATTGAGCCCTAGGCCAACAGTGAAGAAGAGGCTTTCATCAATGTCTGTGGGGACTTCGACTTTAGCAGGACTTCTGAAGCTCTTACTGAAGGCTGTGACAGTGGCCGTGTCATTGAAAGCAGGCAAAGAAGGGAAAACAGGGGTGGTGGAGACACCCTTCTTAGCAGGACAAGGAGCAGACTTGTATTCAAGTATGGCTGTGGTGGTAGTATTGTCAAATGGTGCACCTTGAGCACTTTGATAGGCACGTGCGGCCATGTAATAACGAGCTGGTGGCTGATCACCGGTGATTAGGACGTCAGTGGTTTGACCAGGTCCTAGCATGATGACTGAGGTGGTGAAGGGTTTGGTATAGGATGCATCAGCTGAGACAACTGTAAACTTGTGGTTGGCAACAGTGAAGAAGAGCTCTTGGTTAAGCCCAGAGTTGATGACTCGGAGGAGGTTGGTCTCACCACTGTCAATTGGAACTATCACAGTGTCTGCATACCAATAAAACAAGGTCAGAAGATTTTTTGTAGGCATGATCTAAGCATCCATGATGAAGATTTAAGTTTTAGCTGTTATAGGACAGTAGAAATTGGTTGCTTCCTGGGTGTTTGGTTCTGTCCAATGTATGAACCTCCGGGTAAATATGGTCAAATCCACTCTCCCAGTCCCCAGTGTCAAGCTGGTTATGGATTCGAGTTGGAAGAGTAAGGATTTGCTTCAAAAATTTGAAGGAATTGCTCTGATTTCTTTAGGTGTGTCATCTTTTTCTAAAGGACAGAGAATGCCCCGGTAAATTGGTGGCCCTCTTTTGCCCCGAGAGGACAAGTTTGGATGTCTTCCAAAAACTGGATTAATTTTTTTTCCTATAATTTCTAGGAGCATCCACGGACATCATATGTCTTTGTGTGGAGGAAATGGCCCACTAGGGAAAATCTAGGCATATTGCATGAACTCGTCAGCAGAGCAAAGTATTTGTGAAAAGAAGCAAACCTTTGCTGGAGCAGTTGTAAAGATCACCAGGTTGACCATTGATGGTGTATGCATCAGACACATTTGGAGCTGCTCCTGTCCTAGTCGCCTGCCTCACAACATCGATGGGGTTTGCATCCCACCATTCTCCTGAACATCATTATGCTCACCGTTAATCTATCATTCTCAGTCATAGGCATCCAAATTGTTATCCTATTATCCACATCATTATCATCATCTGTTGTTAGTGATTAGAGAAGTGATCATTACCAAGAAGAATGGGTGTTTCTCGCTTTGGCTTAGTGAATGGATAGGAGGATCCTGGTTTTGGGTGGATGATGAGGGCACCATAGACAGTGGCTCTGAGCCATGAGCTATGAGCATGCCACCATAGAGTGCCTTCCTGTCCTTGAACTGTAAACCGGTAGGTGTAACTTCCTCCTGGTCGAATTGGGCACTGAGTTACAAACTCTGGCCCATCTGCCCATCCTGTTCTCATCTGCCGTATACCGTGCCTGGAGAGAAATAATAGTAAGATAAGTATAGAAGGTAGGAAGAGTCTTTCTATATACATTAGTATGTTCATTGGATGAAATATATACTTTGGTTGGTTCTTTTGTAGGAGCATGCCTGCATGCCTGCATGCATTCATGCCCTATCCAGATACCTTCAATTCAATTCATTTTTGTACAGAGGAAACATGTATGCATGCATGGAATTACCAGTGAATGGTAACATTGTATCGAGCTTTGTTGGTGACTTTGACTTCTAGGGTGTCTCCATTGTTTATTTCCAACGTTGGCCCCGGGTATTGCCCGTTCACTGTTATGGTGTTGTGGGTTTTGCACAGCCTCTTCACCGGGGTGGCTTGAACCTGTTACATCAATGCAGATAGTCAGAATCCAAGGCCAAGAGAGGAAAGAAGCAAGTAAAAGGAAGGAAGGAAGAAGAGAAGACATACAACAAAATCATGATGGTGGGTTTCGGCTTCTGTAAAGAACACTGCAGAAGCAAGGAGAAGCAAAAGGCCCAAGAGGAAAGACCTAGAATTGGCAATGCAGCAGCTCAAGGCCTCCATCTCTACGAAGTGGATGTGGAAATGGTGGATGAGCTAGAAGCTAGTATTGTTGGTGGGAGAATGAGAAACTGAGAAGGTTCTTTTATAGGGCAATTAGAGGGGAAGAGCAGGGTTGTTTCAAGGTTGGCAGATTAGGTTTTGATTCAGCATGATGGTCATATTACAGGGGCAAACTTCGTTCAACTCTTTTAGGAGTTGTTGTACCCACTGGCCTATCAAAAGTGAACCATTTCATGAATGCTTGGTTAACAAGTCTTTATTGGGTTTGAATTCCAAGAAAGCATCATTATTATAGGATTTTTGTTTGGTTATCAAATAGGATGTATGAACGCAAAAATATTTTGCATGTATCATCATGTTCATTGTCCCAAAAACTCAAACTGGCACTCTTTTTTTTTAATCCTCATCAGAGGCAAAATAGTCAAACCATGGCTCTCATACAGAAAAAAGAAATTGGTGTTGACACTGAACTTTTTCATAAGTGGAGAAGTCAGTCTTAAAACCCACAACTGCCCTTCCATTTTTTTTTGAAGTGTACATGGAGGAAAGCTCCTTAAGCTGTTCATTGATAGACATAAGGTCATCCAAAAACACTGCCAAAGGGCCAATAAATCCATTCATATATGCATAAGAGTGAAATGTCCAATCTTAGAATAGACCCTGTTTTTTCATTTAATGGGAGGTTGGTTATGGGGAGCTCCTCAAATTTCTCTTATCTCTACTACATGTAACATCACCATCCTTTTGAAAAATGGGTATGCCCCGTTATCTCTAGTCTTGAACAATGGGTTGAGAGTGATATTTGTGTGGGAAAGGGTTTGAAGAAGCAAAGCTTGTATCTTTTGCTTTTGTCTAATTTATATATTCTTTTAGGGTGGTGAAAGTTGGAGAGGAAAGGCTCTGAAGTCCATTGTCCATTAGAGACTTGGTGATGGTATTAGGTAATATATGAAGACTCCATATTCAAGATCTCTTAAATGACCATTTCGTGGTACCACAATCATTGTTTCTAGATTGCAAGGTTAAGCTCTGTGATTGAATAGTAATAACATCTTCTCAAAGCAATAAACCGGGTCAAGATGATCGGTTGGTAAGACGCGTGTTGGGTGTGACGTATAATATGATAATGTTGATTTGATCCAGTCTAGTAGTTTCGGTTAAGTGTGGACTAAAACCCCATGTTGCCTCGAGTAAAAGTTTCCATTATGTCCTCATTATCATAATACATAGAGAGATCTCCTCCCATTGGCCCTCCTAGCAATTTTGTCAACAACAATTGAGTTAGGAAATCTTAAACAAATGCTGTTTAGATTAGTTATATCTGAATTAGGTAGCCTGTCAATTGGAAAGTTGAAAAATGGATGATCCTTTTGGAACCTTTGCCCTTTTCTGTGTTGAAAAGCATGCATGTTTGCATGTCTGATGAGGCAAACACACTCCAACCCCTTAACCATATGTCCTGATGCATGTTTTTGCTATTATCACGTGTTGTTGATATCGTCTTTTTTGAACCAGTGAATATGCTTTTCCCTGATCGTACTACCTGAGTCTAGTTTTCGTGTACTTTAGCTTGGTTTAGCCTTCATGATTATACAAAATTGTGTATTAGTGTTCCTGTTTTGGCCTATTACTACAAGTCCATTCCAGCTAGCTGCTCTTAGCTGTATGCATGATTCCCTTGATCTTCTTTCTTTTTCTTTGCCTTCTGTCCCACACCCACATCCCCTAATCAGAACTGCCAAAACCCTTGGTACTTTGTAGGCCAAATACCCAGCCTGAAGTTGAGAAAATCCCTTAAAACACAAGGAAAGAAGAGTCATTTTGAAGCCTTTGTCGATGTCTTCTGAATGGAAATTTTATGGCTAAGTGGCAACCGTTAGTCTCTTTGGATGGAAGCATATGAAAGAGATTAAGATATAGATAGGTGAACAAGAAACGAATGAACTTAAATCAAGAGTTGGTGAGTTTGTTATTGACTTTCGAGAACTCTGAGAAGAAGCAAAAGGAAGAAAGAAAATAGTTCATGGGAGCAAAGCCGTTAAAAGTAATGATAAAGAAATTGATGGAAGAGCAGAAGCATACAAACATCCTTAATACTGAAAAAAAATTAAAAAAAATTTATATTCTTTGTCGTGGATTTATGGATTTTCTTTTGCCCTTGCTTTCTTGTGCGTGTCTTCTTCTCCTGCGGTGGTTGTTGGTGGGTGAGATTCTTATACAACGTCCGTTTCTTTACTCTTCGGTGAAATATCATTATTAAAGACCTAATAGTATTGTGATGGGTACACCTCTCTCTGAATGGTCAATGAAACAGTCTTTGTTGTGATTATCTCTTGGATTTTCGTTGTTTTTAAAGTGTTCTTTTCTGTCAAGTTGCAGTAATGATTGTTTAACCGGGTGGATGGAGACGTAAAATGATCTAAAACAGTTTTCAGATTGATGGACTTCAGAAATCTTCACCATGTACACGATTTAAAAGATGTGAAGACCTATTTGGGTTAGTAGCCATTTAATTTAGTGTACAATATTTACATAAGAGGGAAAATGAATGTTAGGTCTGTTTGGTGACCCTTTTCGAATACGATTATGAAGAATTGTTTTTTACAACAGTTTTTAAAAACTATTTTATAAAACAAAAATCTGCTTTAAAATTTAAAATGTTTTTAACATGTTTTAATAATTTTAAAAGTAATTTTTATATATTATGTTTTATTTTTAATAATTCTACGTGCTTATATAATTATTTTCTAAAATACTTTTCATAAAACATTACTAAAAACAGTTTTTTTTATTATCAAACTTATTTTTTTGTTTTTTTTATATATATTTTACAAAACAAAAAATTATTCTTAAAAATAGTTGTCAAACAAGTTGTTACACTCTGGGCAAGTGATCTTTTGAAAGTTTAATAACCAATACAATTGACATGGAAACTTTTTTTATACTTTGGTTCAGGGAAATTAAACAGAAAAAAAGAAAAAAAAAAACAAAGAAAGAAAATGGCAAGAAAAAATAGTAACTTTTTTCATTGGTTATCTATACGAAAGTTGAGGTACGAAAAGTTAAATTGACAAAAAGTATAAAAAAACCCAAAGGGGTCTTTTAAACATTTTTTTTTTTATGGTGTTTGTTTTTTAGTTGAATAGAAAAAGTCAAATATTTTAGTTTTTTTTATTCAGCTAAAAAACAAACACCACCTTATTATTTTTCATTCTTTAAAACTGTACAAATCTAGATTGAAAAAGTGTATGATAGGAGAGGGTAATTCATTAAAATTAAAAAAACAATAGATGTTGATGTTTAATTATAAACCATTGTTGGGTTGATGCCATCTTTTAAGAGGAAACCAAAGGGACTAATATGTTTGGTTTTCGAAGATAAGGGAAAGAAAATAAAGAGGAAAAATACTATGAATGAAGGAGTGAAGAAAATTGAAAAATAAATTATTTTTATACGTTTCTTCTGATAGAGATATACTATTAACCATGCATAAGCGTGAATTTAATAGTATGTTATTATGATGTCATTCTATAAACAATTATTTCTTTGTATTTAATTGGAGATTTGCATTAGATAAATTAATCTTTCGGCATAATTTAATAATAATTGTGTTAGTATATTTTATATATAACTAACTGGACCAAGTAGAGAATGGATGTTTTGTACTGACTGTTAAAACATATTCTCTAGGACATTAGAAATAAGATTTATGTTTTTAATCATGATTTAATTAATATGAGCAAATATAAAATATCTTGTGTTTTGATTCATCAAAGAGTGAGTTTCATTTATTGGAGCGATAAGACTCGATGAGTTGGACAAAGACGCTTTATGTTTGCGATGTATTAAATAATGATTGAATCCACGTCTCGGTATAGAGATTGATGATGCACTTTAAGTAAGCTTATAAGGTTTCATTGTGTAAACCCTGCAGGTGGATTTTTATCCGACACATGAATTAAGTTAAGCGACAATCTTGAAGATCTATTGTTACTCAAATAAATTGTCAGTAATTTGTTTGATGTAAATAGCATCTGTAATCTTAACGTGGGAAACATAAATTATTATGTAATGGAATTGTAAGATTAATAAGGAGTTCAATCATGAATTTTTAGTGGTATAATTTGTGATTAATTATAATGAGAATATACTGGTCCTGTATGAATTCTTATTATAATTAGTAGCCTTGTTAATTTTATTCCTGCGGTCCCTGCTGTGCCTTAATTGTTTGGACTATACATGAATTATGTGTTTTAAATAAATGGTAGATTAGTTTTTAATTAAATTTTATTTAATTAAAAATAGATAATCTAATTTATTTAAAATGAGCATTTTAAGGGAAAGAGAGTCACGCTTATATCTTTTTTCAAGCAAATTATGTGCTGAAGAGTTTCTAAGAAAGTGGTCTTCTTCCCATCGAAGAGATATATATTAGAAACAGAAAAAAGAGTTTCTAAGAAAGTGGTCTTCTTCCCATCGAAGAGATATATATTAAAAACAGAAAAGAGAGTGACGAACCCCAGCTATTGTTTTTTCTGCCCACTCAGAAATTACAGTCCGGAAAATTGATAAAGGTAAACAGCAGAAGATTGTAGGAGATTGTGGGCGTTTTCAGCAGAGAAAAAGGTCAGTCTTTTACATATGGTTTTGGCTTGCCTCCATGCTTGTTTCATCATGATTTGTTTCCGCTGCATAAATCATGGTTTCTATCATCTTCATAGTCATGTAATTTAACTTTTCTCTTTTGTAGAAAGATTAAATAATATGAAAATACATAAGCTTATAATTAATTTTAATTGTATTTTATATACTTTTCATGATAAATCAAATGTGAGAAAATAATTTTTTTAATATATTTTTTCTTTTTTGGGACTTTTTTAGAACCAAATATATCTCAAAGAAATTAGTGTTATGTTTAGTTCAAAGTACTAATAAAGGAAAAAAAATACTAAAAAAAAAAATTATATTCCCATATTTGATTTTGTTGTAGTTTTATAACAAGTAAAATATGAGAAAATATTTTTCTTTTTCTTTCTTTAATACATTTTTTTTAATAAAATATAATGCAAAGAAATTAGGGTTACATTTAGTTCTTAGAAAATACTAATAAAAAAAAAACTAAAAAAAAATATTTTCTTATGTTTGGCTATATAGTGGTTTTATGATAAGCCAAATATAAGAAAATATTTTTTTTCTTTAACACTTTTTTAGAACCAAATATAATTTAAAGAAATTAGAGTTATATTTAGTTTTCAAAAAGTACTAATAAAACAAAATACTAAGGAAATTTTTTTTTCTCACGTTGTGCATAGTGGAAAATACAAAAAAATAAAAATAAAAATAATTAAAATTAGTTAAAAACTTATACATTTTCAAATTATATAATTTTTTTTATTGAAGAGTTAAAATAATTTAAATAAATATAAAGTAGCATATAAAAATAATTTATTAATTTTAAATCTATTTTTTATTTTCTTTCACTTTTCTCTTTCTCTGTTTTTTTTTTCAATTTCATTTTTATTATATTTTCTTTCAAAATTTTCAAGAGCCAAACATTAGTTAGGGAGAAAAATCTGTTAGCATTTTCCACTTTCTTTACTATTTTTTTTCTCCCATTTTTAGCATTTGTTTATGTTATCTAAATAGGAGAAAATAATCTTTGATAGCATTTGTTCTTTTCCTCATCTCTTTCTAGTAACCAAATCTAACCTTAAGATTTTGTACAAATTTAAGCCCAAAAAGTCTATGCAAGATGAAGAATGTAGTAATAGCTCATTAAATAATAATATTAAATGTTGTTTCATTATAAACAAATTTAGGATTTATGTCATTTTTAAGGCAATTAATGAGAATAAGGGTCTGGTAATTTTTTAAAAATAGTTATCCAAAAAATGATTTTGATAATAATTTTGAATTATTATTATTATTATTAGAAACAAATTCCTATTTAGAAACTTCAATAGGAAATAGAGGTTCTTTTTCCTTACCAATGGAGGAATAAAAAAAATTAAAAATTAAAAATTAAAAAAAGAAAAAAAAGAAAAAGGAAAAGGAGGAGATTCTGGATTTCTAAAAGCGGAACCAGACCCTGAAGAGGGGAAGAGTTCCAACAACTGTGATCTCAATTCCGAGTCTCTTGACTTGGTTAGGAAGGAGGGTTGAAGGAAAATAAATAAATAAATTCATGGGGTAAACGCGTTCTTCTTATCTTTTTGACAGTGGATTGATAGTCAATGTCGTAGGGAGTTGGGATTGCTTTTCTTGTCACAGCCTACCAGGAGGTCCTCAACCGTCGCTCTCATGGAAGTAAATTTATCTATTCTTAGAATAATTTTGGAAAATATTTTATAAAACAAAATTTTGTTAGAGAATTTAAAATGTTTTTAATTTAGTTTTAATATATTTTAAAAATAATTTTTATATTTTATGTTTTATTTTTAATCATTTTACATATTTGTATAATTATTTTCTAAAATAACTTTAATAAAATAAGTGAAAATAATAAAAAAAATAACTAAAATATATTATCTAAAAATATTATTAAAAACAATTTTTTAGTTATTAAACGTATTTTCTTTATTTGTTTTGTTTCAAAATAGAAAACTATTCTTAAAAATAGTTATCAAACAGCCTTTGAGGTGCTCGTTTGAAAGTTTAATAACTAATACAATTCACATTGAAACTTTGATTTATACTTTGGTTTAGGAAAATTAAACAAAAAAAATTTGACAAGAAAAAATAATAACTATTTTCATTGATTATGCAAAAATACATAAGCTTATAATTAATTTTAATTATATTATTTTTTTTTTCATATTTTTCATGATAAATCAAATATATATATATATATATATATATATATATATATATATATATATATTTTGGGACTTTTTTAGAACCAAATATATCTCAAAGAAATTAGTGTTATGTTTAGTTCAAAGCACTAATAAAGGAAAAAAAATACTTAAAAAAATGATATTCTCGTATTTGAGTGTGTTGTAGTTTCATGACAAGTCAAATACGAGAAAATATTTTTCTTTTTCTTTCTTTAGTATATTTTTATAATCAAATATAATGCAAAGAAATTAGGGTTATGTTTGGTTTTTAGAAAGTACTAATAAAAAAAACTAAAGAAAATAATTTTCTCGTGTTTAGTGTGTAGTGGTTTCATGATAAGCCAAATATAAGAAAATATTTTTTTTCTTTAGTACTTTTTTAGAACCAAATGTAACTTAAAGAAATTAGAGTTACATTTAGTTTTCAAAAAGTACTAATAAAACAAAATATAAAAGAAAATAATTTTCTCATGGTTGTGCAGTGAAAAATACAAAAGAAAATTAAATATAATTAAAATTAGTTAGAAACTTAAACATTTTCAAATTATATAATTTTTTTACTGAAAAGTTAAAATAAGTTAAATAAGTTTAAAGTAGCATATAAAAATAATTTATTAGTTTTAAATTTATTTTTTATTTTCATTCACTTTTCTTTTCCTCTACTTTTGTTTTTTTCAACTTTCTTTTCATTATATTTTCTCTCAAATTTTCCAAGAGCCAAACAATACCGAGGGAGAAAAATCTATTAGTATTTTCCTCTTTTTTTACTATTTTTTTTTTTCCATTTTTTAGCATTTGTTTATGCTATCTAAATATGATAAAATAATTTTTGATAGCATTTGTTCTTTTCCCCATTTCTTTCTAGTAACCAAACCTAACCTTAAGATTTTGTACAAATTTAAGCCAAAAAAGTCTATGCAAAAAGAAAAATATAGTAATAACTCATTAAATAATAATATTAAATGTTGTTTCATTATAAACAAATTCAAAATTTGTGTCATTTTTAAGACAACTAATGAAATTAAGGATCTATTTGGTAATATTTCTTAAAATAGTTATCCAAAAAATGATTTTGATAATAATTTTGAATTATTATTATTATTAGAAACAAATTCCTATTTAGAAACTTCAATAGGAAATAAAGGTTCTTTTTCCTTACCAATGGAGGAATAAAAAAAATTAAAAAAAGAAAAGAAAGAAAAATGAAAAAAGAAAAAGTAGGAGATTCTGGATTTCTAAAAGCGGAACCAGACCCTGAAGAGGAGAAGAATTCCAACAACCGTGATCTCGAATCTCGATTCCGAGTCTCTTGACTTGGTTAGGAAGGAGGGTTGAAGAAAAATAAATAAATAAATAAATTCATGGGGTAAACGCGTCCTTCTTATCTTATTGATAGTCAATGTCGTAGAGAGTAGGGAACTTGGGGTTGCTTTACTTGTCACAACCAACCAGGAGGTCCTCAACCGTCGCTCTCATGGAAGTTTATTTATCTATTCTTAATCCTGAACTGCGACTCTGTTACCGACCCCATTGCTAGGACCCAAAAAGCTAGATTGTGAGCCTAGGACCATGATCTACCCTTGATCTGTTTACCAGTATACTCTGGAGGACCATCACATCCAATCATCCCAAGCAGCGATTGTTTTTCAAAGAAACCAGGAACAATAACCATCCAAGCGGTATAGGATAATTGTTTTATGTTATCGAGAATAAAAACATATTTAATAACTGAAAATTTGAAAATAGTTTTTTACTTTTAAAAATAGAAAAACGAAAAAATAGAAAAAATTTTTAGAGAATATCTTTTACTTTTTTTTAGTTGTTTTTATTTATCTTTTTTTTAAAATAATTTTAATAAATAATTATATAAATATAGAAAATAATTAAAAATAAAAATATAAAAATTATTTTTAAAACCATAAAAAATAAATTAAAAACATTTAAACTTCTCAAATAGATTTTTTTTTTTTTACAAAAACTGTTCTATAAAGAACACTTCTCAGAGCTTAGTGTCTATGTGGCATTGTAGAAACCCGAAAGCTCTGTCATTAGTAACCTTTTTTGGTTGTAGAACCTTGAACTTGCTGAGTCTAGGCTTGTTGCATCATCCATGGTTTTGCATAAACCTTTTATACTTGACAAGGACACCATTGATTATTGTGGAAAGCCTCCCTCCATGTGTCCTTTCCAAGTTTAAGATCCTTTGATCGTCTAAGGTAAGTAAATAATCCATCTAGGATCAATCCATTTAGGCTAAGATAAACCTGTAAGAGGAAAAATAGATTTCTTTATTTCCTAATGCCAAATGAAATAGATAGACCAAACCGACTAAGACTTTCAGACAAACAAACCAACCCAGTCGAAAATTCCAAGCATTGGACAGATGATTAATCACACCTAATACCTGAACGATAATTTAGACGATATTTACACCCAAAAATCAATATCAATCAGTCGTTATACGCAATTAGTGACACTGACAAACGTAAATGTACAGTCAACGACATGGTCTAATATTCTTACACGATAGCCAACAAATGACACAAATTTGCAGCTCTTATTTGATATGATTGCTCAGTTCGCATTGAGATGATGATGTTGACTACCTTATTAAGGCTTAGTATCCGTCACGACAACGATCATCAACGCAAGAAAGGTATGAATGCACAATGACGTTATATGTTCTATAAAAATCCTTGAAAAACATGAAAAATGTACATATGCATATAATCAATTAAAAATAAAAATCCCTTGAAAAACATGAAAAAGGTACACATGCATATAATCAATTAAAAAAGTTGAATTCACTCTTACTAAATCCTGACGACTTAAGCAAGGAGGTGTCCGAACCACCCACCTAGACATCCTTTCAAGGAAAAAAGTCTATCTGACTTTCATGAAACTACACTGACCCGGATCAAGTTGGCACAACATCAACGATAATGGCCATCGTCTAGGTCTTCCAGCTGCATTTTAATGACTAAAAAATCAGCCTATTAAGAGGAAAAGCTCTAAGAATTGAAGCATTACCAGCACAGGACACACACGACGCCAAAACAGTCGATAGTGACTTTGTCTTTTCTGCAGGGCTAGTAAATGCTCCTCATGTGAACAAGAATACCCAGGAATCAAGCCAACCCAGTCCTCCCATCCTTACATATTTTATGCAAAAGGAAATGGGGTCTGATTCCACCTGTCCCCACCCACGTGAATCTATGACAACTGTTTCAATATTCGGACACCTATCTATCTCTATACATAGCCATTCTCGGAAGCTCATCCCGAGCTGATCCACAAGCAATTTGCTCTGAATGTCAGGACCTCATTGCTTTGGTAAGGGGTTTTTTTTCTGTCTCTACTTTCTGAAACTGCTTGCCCTTCTGTTTGAAGGGTCATGTTTTGTTCATAAATCTATGAATTCATGTTCATTTTCTTTGTCTGAATTGAAGGTTTTACTTGTTACTGAGGTGGGTTTTTGTGGGGTTTTGCAGGGAAGCAGGCTTGGCCTGAATTGTTGGGAGAGAAGGCTGAAGTAGCAAAAGAGACAATTGAAAGGGAGAACCCTTCGGTGAGAGCCAGGTTTATCAAGCAGGGACACTACAGAACTATGGACTACCGCTGTGATCGAGTCTGGGTTTGGACTACTGAAGGCCAAACAGGGGTGGTTGTAGAGGTCCCAAAGGTTGGCTAGTTGGAAATCCTCTGTAAAGGGAGATGAGTAATCAGCTATATTCTGAATAAATGAACAATATTATGTAGCATCTCTGGTGCCATACATATACTTTTCATTCAAATGGTTTGGTTTTGGTTAATTTGGAACTCATTAACAAATCATCGAAGTTCTTTCTCCAAATGGATATAAATCCAAAGGACAGAACTCCATACTTCTCTATCATAAACAATCAGCTGTTCTCTCCGTCTATCAAGAGGAAATTCTCTGCTAGTTCAGAGCATTTCCAGCCCTGGAACCACACCCCAACTTCCACCACCAAGAGAAAAAAAAGACCATATTGAAGGAAGAAACAAATGTTAAGCCAAATAAACCTATAAAATGCTCCGAATACAGACAAGAAGTCCAACAATGAAGACAAGGCAGCTTATATCACCTTCATCGCCCAACATACAAAGTGGGGTTTGGAGTCTGATCCCACCTGTCCTAAATCAAACCCAATCCACCTGAAACTATGCCAACATTTTCAATATTGAATCACTTGTAACCCGTATATGTAGGTGTGAATAGCCATGGAACCAATATGACAAAACCATCCTAAGCTGATCCATAAACTCTTCACTCATACACAATGATGGAAGGACCTCATTGCCTTGGTGAGGGTTTGCCTTCACTACTTTCTGAAACTGCTTGCCCTTCTATTTAGTGGATCATATTTGTCTGAATTGAAGGTTTTGCTTCTTAATTACTAGTTTTGGTCATGGCGTATGAGGTGGGTTGTTGTGGAGTGTTTTTGTAGGGAAGCAAGTGTGGCCTGAATTGGTGGAAGTAGGGTGCAACTTGGGTCATTTGACCCGGCCCAACCTGATGTTTGGGTAGGCTTGGTGGGCTTCACTACTCATGTTGGGCTTAAGTTAGGTTTTTCTAACTCAGCTCAATTTGGATTGGGTTTGAAATAAGGTTCAAACAACACAAACTTAACCCGAGTTTGATTTAATGTTTTTTTATAATATTTATAATATATATTATCATAGTAATATTAATTTCCTTTTTAGATTTTATTTAAAAAATATCAAATTATATTACATTATATACTTCATTTCTTTTTTTAAGAAGATACATAATTTTTTTTTATTTTGAAATTTTGTTTTATTTATTATTTAAATTTTTATATAAATATATAGAAACAAATTTTAAAAAATATTATAGATAAATTTTGAATTATAGGACTTGATCAACCCAACCAATTTGAATTTAACTTAAGCTTAGAGAAATGAAACTATGTTAGGCTTGAGTTGAACGCTTTGGGTTAGAGGATGAGTTGGATTCGGGTTTATTGTTACTTAATCCGGGTTGGGCTTGGGTTAGCCATCACCGACCAACCCAACCAAGTTGCAGCCTTTGGTGGGAGAGACATCTGAAGTAGCAAAAGTGACAATTGAAAGGGAGAATCCTTTAGTGAAAGCCAAGTTAATAAAGCAAGGACACTACACAGCTATGGACTCTGGCTGTGATCGAGTCTGGGTTTGGACTACTGAAGGCCAAACAGGAGTGGTTGTAGAGGTTCCAAGGGTTGGCTAGCTGGAAATCCAACTTTAACTTCAGTTTTTCTGATCGATATTCACCTAATATATCTGAATGCCTAATATCTGGTGCCATCACACATCCTGAACAAACCAATCTCAGGCCTTAATGTACCTGCAGGCGGTGATGGAGCTATATATCGCGTAGTTTATGAAGAAAAGCGACCACAAACAAATGGATTTCATGCTGTTGTGAGTGTTATGTTTTTGAGGTTCCATTTTGTTAAGAGCGCCCGGAAAACACAGGAATAAAACGACATTGTTTCCGTGGGAATGAAGCTGTACTCAAAACCACGTTGCTTCGTGCAGGTCTAGACGTGTCAGGTCCAAGTCCGAGAGTAATGCTCGAAACCACATGCAGCTCCACACTCCCGATCTTCTTCTTCTTCTTCTTCCTTGCTCGTATCCTACTTCCTATCACCCCCATGCGCACGATAGCCTCCACCGCCGCTGCTGTGGCTCGGAATCGTTGCTTTCTCCCCTTCAAATGCCTCACTGAATCAGAGGTTTATTATGAGTAAACAACCAGCTTGTTTCCATATCGATCAGTATCTGAAAAACGTAGCTTATGAAGAAATGAAACTCTACAGATATATTAATGGAAAACCTTTGAATAAAAACCAGAAGAAATGCCTCACTTCTACTGGGCTATCACCGGGAAATGCTGTCTGAGTTCAGAGCATTTCTAAGGAAAAGCTGATAGTAAATGAAAAAACGAATACAACCCTTAGTAGTTGACACCTACAATACAAAAATCACCTAATATGCAAAGGTCAGTAGGGTGTGAACCACCTCTCCTAAGTCCTAACCCCATGGGAAGGTGTTTGTATAGAACCTGAAGGACAAAGTCCCCAGTACTGATTTCTTGAACTTTGTATGTATCTCAATTAGACAAATAATAGGATCATTATACTTAAAAAATGATGTTAAACACAAATAATAAGATTAAGGTGCAAAGCAATGAGGTCGAGATCATGGTATATACAAAGAGATCAGACCAAAATGCCTATGAGGTGTGACTTGCTTAATCAGTTTTCAAGATGTGTATTTCAAAGTCATATACCCTTGAATGAATATGGTATCAAAGCGGGGGTGACATTTGGCCCAACAATTCATTAATGACATTGTTGATTAGGGTGAGAAATCACACAATAATTAGGGAGAAAAACTCTCAATATGACAAAGGTAAGAGATCTTATTTGGGATAGCAATGGGACGAGTTTTCTCAGGTACCTACATCGCCCCATCCCGCCCCTACCCTAATGGGACGGGTTTCAATTTTAGCTAAACGGGTTTGGGACGGGTTTTAATTTTTTTTTTTTAAACCCGGGACGGGTTTGGGTATTGCTTTATCTCGTCCCATCCTAATTATATATAAAATTAAATTTTAAAATTAAATTAAATTAATTTTTATTTTACTATTTTTAATATATAAATAATAAAAAAATTAGTAAAATAAGTAGTAAAAAAATATAATAATTTAATTATTTATAAAATATATTTATTTTAATGTAATTAAAAAACTTAAAAGTAAATTTTTTTTTTTTTAAAAAAAAAAGTTAAATGGGACGGGGTTGGGATGGGTGACCCGTCCCAAACCAATCTTGTTGCCATCCCTAGATTTTATATTAGTTAACTAAAGAGCCTAATAGCATTGTTAGCTTGGATCTCATCTAGTTAAGGAGAAAAAAAATCTTAATACTATATAATAGAGTGTGGAATGACAATATCTATAAGAAATGAATGATAATTAGAATAAATATGTGTAAATTTGCGGTCCAATTTATTCCTCTTAATTGAGATTATAGTTCTTAATTACTAGTTTTTACTAAAGATGATATGAGATGGAGATTATAATTCTTAATTAATGGGTTGCCTATTTACGTTTGCTTTTGCTATGGCATTTGGAAAGGTGAGATGGAATCGGCAACCAACCATCTCAAAGAAGTGCCAAGGGATTTCCTTATTAGCGAAAATCCTTAATCAACTAAAAACATTTGTCCCTTCGAAATTTTCATGGTATCTAAATTTATATTTTTAAATTACTTAATTGTGGAAATTAATTTATGGATATTATAATATTAAAAGTTGTGAATATTCCAAGGCTATTTGAAAATAGGAATAGATATAAATAAATACGAGTTAAATAAAAAAATAATGGAAAAACAAAAAATTAAGGGTTTGTTTAATAACTGTTTTTTAAAACAATGATCAAAAATAGTTTTTTAGAATAATTTTTTAAAATTGTTCTCGATTTTGGTAAAATAAAAGTCTATTTGGAAGTTTAAAATGTTTTTAATATTTTTAAATGTATTTTAAAAATATTTTTTATATTTAGTGTTTTATTTTTAATCATTTTATATGTTTGTATAATTATTTCTTAAAACAACCCAAAAAATAAGTCTAAATAATTGAAAATAATTAAAAAATATTTTTTTAAAAGCACTATGTTTTCTATTCTTAAAAACATAAAACATAAAACATAAAATAGTTTTTGGTTATTAAACATATTTTTTGTATTTTTTGTTTTATAGAACAAAAAATAGTTTTAAAAAACAATTCTCAAACAAACCTTAAATCATTGCATTAAGAGGGTTTCCATTTTCATTTTTCTTACCTTCCCTTTTCTACCACTAATAATTTTGAAAATGTAAAACTATATATATATAAAAAAATGTGCTGTCATACTCCTCATTCTCTTGTACTAAACATTACATCAATGAAATAAAGAGAATTCTCTATCAAGACAAAGCAATTTAAATGAAACTTATCACTCAATACCTAAAACTAAGTCAAGTGAAAGCTATCATAATCTATGAGTGTATATATACTCATATGATATGATATGATATGATATAATATGATATATTATAGGACACTCACAAAACCACTCTCATATCATCTTCAAGAACTTTGTTCTTACACAAGGAAGAACCTTCCTTGGTAAGACTTGGTCTTGGTTCCTTCAAGCAACTCAGCCTTCTGAAGTACCATTCCAAGAGAATAACTCGGTATACGAGACTTAGAAGAAAAAGGCTCTTAGTGTCATACTCTCAAGCCATTATTTGTAAAAATTAGGTTTAAAAAAATAAATAATTTTGATATATTATTTTAAACCCATTTCACTTTTTTTTATATATATATATATATATATATATATATATATATATTTTTTTTTTTTATATATACAAATTAAATAATTTAAAATTTTAATAAAATCAAATATAAGAATATAATTTAAATCAATTTTTTTTTCCTTTCCCATACTTTTTTAAAACCAAACATGACTTCAAGTTTTATAATAGCAAAGCTAATAAATCAAAATTGAGCCAAAACTATGGACTATTGTTGAGATCAAGTTGGAGGCATTCCCTTGGTTGGCTGGCTAGAAATCTCATCATTATTTTGAATATATAAATTAGCTTCTCTCCATATTAGGTTACTTCTTGCATAAGTAAAATAAAGTTTCTAAATTAAATAATATTTATTTTGGCGTTCATATTAAGTTTCTTTTTAAATTATACATTCTTTAAATGAAACTAATAAAATATGGAATAAATTAATATTAAACTTAAAAAAGAATTTTTGACTTTTAAAAACCGTTCCAAACATGACCTTAGTTGACAAGCACATCATATTAGTTGTTTAAAAATATTGAAAATAATATTTATTATATTTAATTAATTTTTTTACATTTGCTTTTTTTTTTATAAGTAAATTAATTAAAAGATAATCTACATTAATTAAACAGTTCTGAATTTGTTACTCCAAACATCCATATTAATGTAACATAAAATATTCATTTTTTAAAAATAAATTATATTGGAAAAGAAAAGAAAAAAGGACTGCTGACAAATCTTGGAGGAATTTGGAGAGGGAAACATCTTCCAACTGAAAACCGCGTGAAAGCAATGGACTTAAACGACGCCGTTTCCATGGAAAATGGAGCGAGTCAAGTGCTCAAAACGACGTCGCTTCGTACTGGTCCAGACGTGTCAGGTTCAAGTTTTGAAAGCTTGCAAGTGTCTCAAAAATACTGTTGGCTCACTCGCTCGCCGTTTCCCGAACCCACATGCAGCTCCACCCTCCACTCTTCTTCTTCTTCTTCTTCTTCCTGGCACGTATCCCACTCCCCATCACCGCCCCCTGCGCACGATAGCCTCTGCCGTGGCAGCGGCTCGGAATTGTCGCTTCCTTGCCTTCAAATCTTTTCCTGAAACTTTCTATTTCTTCACAGAATGAGAACGACGTGAATTCCAAATTAAGATTTCCTTTTCCTTTCTTTGGTTTGAATTTTTGAATAAAGATGATGGGCTATGAGAATCAGGGCTATGAAGAAGCCCATCTCTACGCGTCCCGAGAAGAGATGGAGACTCTCGTCCTCGACGAGCCATCCAACGGCCACCATCTCTCCGATCACCGTAGCATCGTGTCTCTTCATGAGGCGCACCACACCCTATCTCCGCCTGCTGCCGTAATCTCAGCCGTGGATGATCCTTTGGTCTCGTCATCCTCCACGTCGTCCGTAGACCACAAAAACCCTAATCTACCGTTCAATTCGTTTCTAGAACCTCCCTCCTATGCCGACGTGATTTTCAATTCCTTCGACGAATCCAACGGCGACACCAACGGCCACGAAAGCCCCAAATCGTTGCCGAGATCGGCTTCGTCGAATTCCGATTACTTGAACATTTCAGTTACGGAGCCTCACAGAGAGCAAGAGATGTCAAATTCGCTTGTTCCCGGTGGAAACACGTATGTGACGTATCTGATCACGACAAGGACGAACCTGCCGGATTTCGGTGGTCCCGGATCGGAGTTCAGCGTCCGACGGCGGTTCAAAGACGTAGTGACATTGTCTGATCGGATGTCGGAGTCGTACAGGGGGTTCTTCATCCCTGTGAGGCCAGACAAGAGTGTTGTCGAGAGTCAGGTGATGCAAAAGCAAGAATTCGTGGAGCAGAGAAGATCGGCATTGGAGAAGTACTTGCGGAGATTAGCTGGGCACCCAATGATCAAGAAAAGCGAGGAGTTACGAGTATTTTTACGGGTGGATGGCAAGCTGCCATTGCCGCGAAGCACTGATGTGGCGTCGAGGATGTTGGATGGGGCAGTGAAGCTTCCAAAACAGTTGTTTGGAGAATCAGTGGCCCCTGCAAATCCACAGGAGGTGATGCAGCCAGCTAAAGGTGGGAGGGACTTATTGAGGATTTTTAAGGAGTTGAAGCAGGCAGTTTCTAATGATTGGGGTGGCTCAAAACCACCAGTGGTGGAGGAAGATAAGGAGTTCTTGGAGAGGAAAGACAAGTTGATGGATTTTGAACAGCAATTGAGTAATGTGTCTCAGCAGGTCGATTCTTGCACTATTTCTATTAGTTTGTATGGACATAGATTTCTATTTAAGCTTAATTTGAATCAATTTAAAATGCACAGTCCCATGAAAATTAATTTTTTTCTGATGTAATTTAGACAGCATTTAGGGATACGAATCAGCATTTGGAATGTTGGTGTTGAAAACATTAAGCCAGCCAACAATACTCGATTATTATTATACTGATCACTTCTGCATGTGATCAATGCCAGCCCATCTATATAACTGATAATTAGTGTATCGATCACTTCTGCACGTGGCTGACACTAATCATCAATATAACTGATAATTAGTGTATGGGTTGGTCTGCAGGAGACATGATTATCATATTCAACTGTGTCCAACATCTCTTTGGATGCACAGAGAATAAGTGTGTCGATCTTTACTTGCAGAGTGTGCATAAGAAAAGATTTCTGCTTCTATGCTTAGGATCTTGTTTTATATGTTGCTTACTTCACTCATTACTTGTGAGAATTTCCTTTTTATTTATAGAGCTTATTGTATGTTGCTTACTTCACTCACTCTTTTACTATATATGGTTATTTTGTATATGTACATGCATACATACTCAAATGAGGATAGTTTGGTCGAATGTATTGTTCACAAACTTGCTACAGACTCACATTTATATTCGAGGAAGTTGCCATGTCAGACATGACCTCCTATATCCTTGCTGGAATGCAGCTATGATATAGGATTGGTTTTTAGGATTTTGTGAAATGTAATTTTCACTGTCATTTTTCTATGATGACTTCCAAATCTACCCTTATTTTTCAGTTATTTTTCTAGGGTGACTGACCTGTGATATCTAAACCTGTCCTACTTTTTGTTTGTGATTATTTATTTATTATCGAATGAAATTTAGTCAGTTTTCTGGTTTTTCAGGCTGAATCACTTGTAAAAGCTCAGCAAGATATTGGAGAGACTATGGGGGAGTTGGGGTTGGCATTTGTTAAGCTTACCAAGTTTGAGACGGAGGAAGCTTTGTATAACTCTCAGAGAGTTCGAGCTGCTGACATGAAAAATTTAGCAACTGCTTCTGTTAAAGCAAGCAGATTGTATAGGGAGTTAAATGCACAAACAGTCAAACATTTGGTAAGTTTCAGTAGTTTTGCTATAATGTGGTCCCAATATATCAAAAGTGTCAGAAAGCTATTTTTGACAACTATATTGTACTAGGGAACCTTCTTGATTTGTTCTGAATTGGAGTGAAACCTCTGGTCCACTGTCCTTTGAAGAATGTTTTGATATTTTGCTTATTTTTGTTTGACATATATTGCAGGACACACTCCATGAATATCTTGGAGTGATGTTAGCTGTCAACAGTGCATTTTCAGACCGAGCAAGTGCTTTGTTAACAGTACAAACTCTTTTATCTGAGTTATCTTCACTGCATACAAGGATTGAAAAGCTGGAAGCTGCTTCATCCAAAATATTTGGTGGAGACAGGTCCAGAATTCGCAAAATAGAAGAGTTGAAAGAAACTCTGAAGGTTTCTGAGGATGCTAAAAATTGTGCAGTCAGAGAATATGAACAGATCAAGGTAACATCTTTTTTTCATGGTTTTCACCTTTGATTTTGAGGTTCATTGACCAATGGCTACCATGAGAAGATCAGTCTGAAGTTTCATTATGACCTTTTATAGGCTGCTTGGCTTTAACATGTACAAGATTTTATAAAAGTCAATCAGCTTCCTTGCAGTTAATAATGGTCAAATTTCCCAAATGGAAAAATGAGAAGAATCCTGTGAAATTAATAAACATGCTACACAGTTAAACAACCACAACAAACCCCTTTCCCTGCTCCTCTAAAAAGAAGTTGCAAATACTAATGAGCATGAAGACCTATGTTTGTTTTCTTTCCACATTAGGATTCTGTCTATTGGGTTTTGTGTTGTGTTAGCAGAAACTTTAAGGCAAACAATGTTAATTTAAGAAGGTACACAAGGTTTTAACATGGTTCGGCCAATAGGCTTATATCCACGGATGAGAGACAATCATTCTACCATACTACCTTGTATATACACTTTGAACCACGAGCCCCCTCGCTCCACCAAGTGTCTCATTATTCCTCACATCTCTATCCACCATGTATAGCCTTTACAAGCCTATCCACCATTTATAGAGATATTCGTAATAACTTTCCTTATTCTATAAGGAAATTTAGTATTATAATAACATTCCAACTTAGGGAAGATATTCTTAAACACTTTGCTTATTCTGTGAGGAAATTTAATATTATAATAACATATCAACTTAGGAAATATTTTATACAATATTATTTACAAAAAAGAATTTATACTAATTGGGAATTTGAGATATTTTTCAACAATTTCCACCTTCGATCAAATTCCATTAAGTCAACTTCCATCTCTCTATGATACACACTTTTTATATCACATCCCGATGAGAGAATAATTGGCTTCACTTTCAATTAAAACTCCTCTTGTCATTCTCTTTTGTGCTCTATTATTTTTGGCTATTCTAGAAATCTTTAACGTGAGCCTTGATACTAGTTTGTTGCATATATGGAAGTTTTAATGCAAACAATGTTAGTTCAAGAACACAAAAATAAAATGATCTACACAAAGATATATGAGGTTTTAACATAGTTCGGTCAACTATGCCTACATCCACAGATAAGAGAGAATTATTCCACTATACTATTGAGAATATTACAGAGGATAAAAACAAATACAACTATTAGGTTTCCAAAATATCCCATATTTCCCCATTCCTTGTATTTGCACCCTAAATCACAATCTCTCACTCCACTAAGTGTCTCATTTTTCCTCACATCCCTATCCACCATATGTAGTTTTTAGAAGCTCATCTCCATCTCATAAACTTTTTCCCTCATGACGTAAAATATTTATAGAGATATTTTTAATAACATTCCTTATTTTGTGAGGAAATTTAATATTACACTATATTAACTTAGGAAATATTCTATATAATATTTTTACGAAAAAGAATTTATACTAATTAGGAATTTGAGACACTTTTCAACATTTTGCTTGTTAGCATGCCTTATGCTTGAGTTTATGTTTGCCATGCATTACCAAACTCTGAATTTTGAAGTTGTAAGATAGAGGCTAGTAAAGTTAAGTTTCCATGTAGGAAACTTTTAGGCTCTCAATTTAATTTCACAATTTTCATAATTTATTTATTTCATGAAAACTGATTGTCAGCAAGCTTTTGTCTAAATTCATTTCCATGCTGAAAGGACATTTAATAAATCACTTTTTGGTTGATAAGAGGAGATAATTATATCTTCATTTTGTATCTTCTTCTTTCCCCATGGCAAATCATGCGGGTATCTTAATATTTTGTCTCCATTTTTTTTTTATCAGTAAATGAGATTTGTATTAAACGCCAAAAATGGCGCACCAAAGTACACACGATGTATACAACAACAAAAAAGTACCAAAAAAAGGAAGAGGAAACAAAAAACTATTCCCTCCCTTAAATTGACCCCAACCAATCAATGAAATCTACTATGGACATCAATCTTACACCTATAAACAGTTTGGTCCAAGATAACAAATTACACAAAAACAAGTATTTCAACCTTTGGATTGAGAGCTCCACATTCTCAAAAGGTCTTCTATTTTTCTCTTTCCAAATAGTCTAGAAGAGGCATAAAGGAGTTGTCCTCCAAACCTTTTTCCGCTTTCTTCCAACAAAGGAACCATGTCAGTCTAGCAAAGTCTCTCTAAATGTGAACTGCATCACCCAAAAAACTCAAAAGGGAGAGAATAAAAGCTCCACAACACCCTTGCCTTGTCACAATGCAAAAGGATGTGGTCAATTGACTCCTCATGAGATAGACAAAGGAAACAATGATTGGCCAAAGACCACTCCCTCCTTTGAAACTGGTCAAGAGTCAAAGTTTTTCCCCAAGTCGCATCCCATACAAAAAAACTCACCTTAGGAGGAACCCACGCATTCCACGCAACACTAGAAGGGAATTGCACTACCCTTCCTGTCTCTAGGCTAGCATAAAGTGATTTAACAGAGAAAGTCCTACTCTTCGTATCATCCCAACACACTTTATCCTCTTTACCCTCTTCAACCACTTTAACTTGAAGTCTTGCCAAAAAGCGTACCACAATACCAATCTCCCAATCATTTAGGGGCGTTGGGAAGTTGGGATTCCAGCCACCCTCCTCATTAGAATGCTGCCACAACTCCACCACCCAAGTGTCTTTAAAGTTAGAAAGGGCAAATAAAGAGGGAAAATAAACATTAATTGCTCATCCCCGCACCACTTATCTTTCCAAAACTTTATCATTTTCCCATTGCCCACCAAAAAAGACAATTTACAACTACCTTTTTTTTTTGATAAGTGACAATTTATAACTAACTTAATCTCACAACTTTCTTATGGTCTTCCATAACCTAACATCGTAGCCTCCTCTTGCTTCCTTAGAGCACCAATCCCCTTCCTAATCCCCATATTTACCATTAATGATTTGTCTCCAAAAGGCAAGCAAAGCGCCAAATCCACTTACAAAGGAGGGCCTTGTTAAGCGAGTGAAGGCCCTAACACCTAGGCTCCCCTTCCATTTTTCAGAGCAAACGGTATCCTACTTCACTAGATTTTTTTAGATAAATGCGCATATATAAAATGAGGCAAAAAGCCACAAAGCATACAGGAAGTATACATAGTAGCCTAACAAGAACCAACACTCACCACCCCTTAGGGAATGGCAAGCCATTCCAAAAAACCTAAAAGCGAAGAGGACTCCTCTCCCATATATACCCTAGCCCAACTCCACAAGTTACAAACAAACGGATTCTTTAGTTTCTGAATAGCTAGAGAGCCCCCCCTGAAAGCTAATCTATTTCTCTCCTTCCATACCGTCCAAAAAATACACGACGGAATGGAGGTCCAAATCTTTTTCCTCTTTCTCCCCACAAAAGGGCCCCTCCAACTGACTAACATCTCTTTGACTTTCTCTGGGAACACCCAATTAGCCCCAAACAAGGCCAATACAATCTCCCAAAGAGGCCTTACAACTGTACAGTGTAAAAGAATATGATTTACATTTTCCTCTTCACAACCACACAAAAAACACCGGTTTGGAAGCTGCCATCCCCGCCTTTGAAGCTTGTCCAAAGTTAGAACCTTCTCCCAAGAAGCCTCCCATGCAAAAAAAGCGACCTTGGTTGGGACCTTGTCCACCCAAATGCTCTTTTTCGGGAAGGTAATGACATTAGGCCCTGTCAACAGCTTGTAAGCATCTCTAATCCGAAAACGGCCGTGCCCCTCTCCTTTCCATATCACTGCATCCTCTTCAAGAGAAATCCTCAAGTCCCTCAACATATGCAACAGCTCTCCTAAGGCGTCCAACTCCCAGTCATTAGAGTTTCTAGAGAGTCTTATGTTCCAACCTTCTTGACCGAGGCTAGAATCCCACATCTCATTTACCGAGGCGCTCCTCTAGACTGCCAAAGTAAACAACTGGGGAAAAGCTTGGGACAACACCTCATTACCGCACCAATGGTCAGTCCAGAAACTAACCTTAGTCCCCTTTCCCACTTTGAACTCTATATTACTCCAACACCACGACGATTCCTTCATTATCTCCCTCCAAACCCCCACCCCAAACGTTCCGCAATCCTCCCTTGTTCTCCAACCAAAACCCAACTGGCCATACTTCACCCCAACCACCTTCCTCCAAAACATGTCTTTCTCACAACCGAACCGCCTAATCCATTTCCCCAACAGGGCCTTATTCAGGAGGTCAATTTTCCGAATGCCTAGACCCCCGCTCTCCTTTTGGGAACACACTACCTCCCAATTGATTAGATGGATTTTTCTTTCCATACTTCCCCCTCCCCAAAGAAAATCCCTCTGTAGTTTTTCGAGTCTTTTTACAACTAGCTTAGGCATGCGAAAAAGAGACAATTGATAAACCGGCAAGTTGGCCAACGTGCTTTTAATGAGGGTGATCCTCCCGCCCTTTGACAAATATTGTCTTTTCCACAAAGCCAACCTCCTTCTCATTCTTGCTTTAACTCCATCCCACATAGCCATGGCCTTGTGCTTGGCTCCCAAGGGCAGCCCCAAATAAACAGAGGGAAGGGTCCCCACTTTACACCCTAACTCCACCGCCAACATCTCAATATCTTCCACCTCCCCAACCGGGATTACTTCACTTTTAGCAAGGTTTATTCTAAGACCAGAGGCTGCCTCAAACCACACCAAAATCCAGCTTAGATAGGTAATGTGGTCTTGCCTTGCTTCACAAAAAATGATCGTGTCATCAGCAAATAGTAAGTGGGAGACATTTAACTCCATTCCCCCCCTCCCTTGAATGTTACATCCTGAAATGAAACCCCCATCAACAACCCTTCTCAACATAGCGCTTAGCACTTCCATTCCCAGCACGAAGAGGTAGGGGGAGAGTGGATCTCCTTGGCGTAACCCCCTTGAGTTGGGGAAATAGCCAGCTGGCACCCCATTGACCATAATAGAGAAACTAGCCGTTGAAATGCACCACCCAATCCATTCCATCCATCGGTCCCCAAAGCCCATCTTGCGCATGACCTTCATGAGGAAGTTCCAGTTAATACTATCATAGGCTTTTTCTATATCCAATTTACAGATCAGCCCTTTCTCTTTGCGTTTAAACCAATAGTCAACCACCTCATTGGCTATGAGCGAGACATCTAAAATCTGTCTTCCCTTCACAAAGGCATTTTGGTCCGGCGAAACCACCTTGTCAAGCACCTCCTTAATTCTATTGGCTAGCACTTTGGCCAAGAGCTTATACAATCCCCCAAGCAGGCTGGGGCCTTATCTCCATTCATCCCCATCAAAGCCGCATGGATCTCTACCTCAGTGAATGGCTGTTCCAAACCTTCAGCTTCAGCATTGCTTAACCTTTGTAGCTGTAGCCCATCAATATCAGCTTTCCAGGATTGATCTTCTGACAACAATTGCTGAAAGGCATTCACAACCCCCTCTCTTACCTCCCCCTCCTCCTCCAGCCACCTCCCATTAATTTTAATCTTGTCCATGGAATTATTTCTTCTATGAGCGTTCGCCATCCTGTGAAAGAACCCCGTATTCTTATCCCCTTCCCTCAGCCACAACTCCCTGGACAGTTGTCTCCAATGCGTTTCTTCCAACAGCACCCATTTTTTAAAGACATTCTTAGCCTCTGTTTTCAGCTCTGTCTCTCTTTCAGTTAGACTCCTGTCACTCTCCACCCTATCCCAAAATTCCACTTGTTGCAAGGCTAAGTTTTTGTTGACTTCCAAGCTACCAAACACCTCCCTGTTCCAAGTTTTGATCTTCTCCTTCAGAATCTTCAATTTTGAAGCCAATCTGAAGCTAGCCCTCCCCCTTCCCCCCGCCTCCTGCCACCATCCCCTAAGCAGCTCCTTAAACCCATCTACCTTGAGCCACATATTCTCAAACCTAAAAGGGGAAGGGCCCTTTCTAACCCCTCCACCTTTCAGTAAAATGGGAAAATGGTCAGAGATGGGTCTGGGCAGCCTACACTGAATGATCCCACTGAAGCAATCCAGCCAATCTTGGGTCACTAGAAACCGGTCCAATCTAGCCCAAGCTTGGTTATTCCTTCCCCCACTCCAAGAAGCCACCCCCCCTTACAAAGGAATATCCAGAAGCTCTAGATCATCCACCACCTGAGCAAATCTTCTCATGGCTCCAAACACCCTCCCCTGATTGCTCCTTTCCTCAAGGGATAAAGTGACATTGAAGTCACCCCCTAAGCACCATGGGTCATCCCAGATTCCCCTTATCGCCCCAAGCTCCCCCCATAGTGTCTCCCTGTCTTTTTTGGAGAACGGACCATACACACCTGTAAATATCCAGACTTTCCCGTCTTCTACATTCCTAAGTCTGCATGAGATTGAGAATTGGCCCCTCTCCATCTCAATGATTTCCAAGGTTCTTTTGTCCCAGCAAATCAGTACCCCCCCTGCAGCTCCCTGAGCATCCAACGCACCCCAATCTAGGAACCTCCCAGAACCCAAACTCCTTACCAAACCCTCATTCATGGACTGAACTTTCGTTTCCTGGATACAAAACAAATCAACTTTCTGATTTCTAATTATAGCTTTGATCACTTTCCTCTTGGAGCTGTCATTAACCCCGCGCACGTTCCAACTCAAAAGCCTTATTTTCATTGGACTTCCATAATTTGACACCCTCTTCCTTGCCCGGAACACTTTTTCTTCTTCCCCCCCTCATAGTTGACTGAGCATTCAAGTCTTCTCAGTTCTCTTTCAAATTTCGATTTCTCCAACATGACTTTGTTGTGAATTCTTTCTCTCCTCTTCCTAATTTTAACCATAAACTCCAAGATATCTTTCTCTAGGCCCTCCGTTGAAAACCCCAGGAATTGACTGAACCTGGCCAGATCACTTTCCTCCCATCTCTCTTCCTCCCATCCACTTTCTACTTGAGATGAAAGCCTGGCTAGGCACAGAGCCTTTCTATTAACCTCCATACAGTCATTACTGATCTCTACCAAGTCCCAACACTTCTCTTCAATCTTCTCTGAATACCCAGTTCCTTTGCACAGATTGTCCCCCGTAGCTGAGTCCGCAAGCTCCCTAGAACGGTCGAAAGACTCCATCAATGGAGTCCGACCAAAAGGAGAAAAGAAGGGGGAAGGAGTATCAAGAGCCACCAATCCAGAGGAGGAAAGAGCATTAACATACCTTGCATCTTCCTCCAGCAGGGCACTGTCAGTCCTGGAAATCCCCCCCCACTGTGGCTCATCTCCATAAGTCCCCCACTGATCATCCTTCACCCAAAACGTGGAGATAGCTGCGTCTGAGCCCTTTAACGGGCTTCGGCTACACTCTGCGGCAGACAGACCCTTCTCCGCCTGGGCACTAGATGACCCAGAAAAAAATGGGCTTTGAAAATCCAGCCCAGCCTCTTGAAGCAGCCTCAAAGGCCAAGCCTTTTCCGTGGGCTTCTCAATCCCCGAGTTAGCCGGCCCAGTGGCGTTAGAAGAAGGCTTTACTTGACCCAATAACCCCAGCCCACTCAAGGCATGAGGCCCGTCTGAAGGCCCGTCTTCGCTCCGAGAAGGGTTTGAAGTTTGGCCCAACTCATGGAACTGACTTCGCGTCCCATCAGCATTCAGCAAGCAGACCTCGAGCCTCGAGCCCTCCATCGTCTCCGTCACGCGCTCCCTCGTGCGTGCACTTACATCATCCCCTACCTCCGCTCCTGTTACGACGGCCTTCCCTTTCTTCTCACATGTCGGCGTTTTCAAGATTGGCCTGATTTCCCACCACAAAGTTACCCGATAGCATGATCCTTCAACCCAAACCTCCACTTCATTGGGAAGAATCACATCGTTCCGTTTCACCAAGATTCGCGCCCACTGTAACTCCTCCATTTTTTCCGTTTGATGGTCAACTGCAAGAAAGCCCCCACACGCATCCCCAATCCTCCTCAAGATATCCCGCTCCCACAGGGAAACAGGTAGACCCACTACCCGCACCCATGCTTCTCGGCTTCTTTCCCCTTCCCTCAAACATCCCGTCTCCGGCTTCCACTTTTCTAGACGGAGAAAAAAACCCCCAAATGAAATGCTTCCAATCTTGGAGGCTTTGTCAGCCTCTGCCGGGAACTCAAACTCCATTAAAACCTTGCCCCTCTCCATTTTTGCAAGCCCTAGGTTTCCTTTTAGTCTCCAAATTCTCACTAGCTGGGTTCCCCACCCTCTGATATCATCCCCCTTTGTTGCATTAGGATTCCATGTCCCGATAATGCAATGTTCCAGTTTGGATAGGTTCCGACCCACTTCCTCCTTGGTGACCTCTACCCTTACTGATGTTCTCTCCTTTCCTCACGCCCTATTGGTCGCTTCTGCATATGTCTTCGCCTTGTTTGGTATCGACCGAAGCTCGTCTACCTTCTGCTTCATAGGACTTCCTTCTTCACAGCCCAATCTCCGTAGTGTTTCCACCATTGAAGCCCAGCCGCCCTTTGCGCCTCTTCCTTTTGGGATAAAAACACTAAACCTCTTTCTCTCCAAATCCGCAACCCCCAGGCGGAGAAAACAACCCCCTCTATTATAGTCGCGCGACAGGGAGTACTCCCTCCCATTCTCCTTCCACTCTCTAACCCACCTACCCATCCTTACATCCTCAATACACTGAGTCAGGCATTCGAGGACTATCCCAATGCTCACCGGACCTAATTTAACCCACGACGAGATCCCTCCTTTCTTTTCCACAATCGTAGCCTGCACACTGCCTTTCCTCACCTCCACCTCAACCTCAAACATTTTCGATTCCACCCCGAAGCCACCCCTCCTGACCTTCTTCCCATGCCTCGCATGGCTCTCGCCCCCTACCGTTTCTGTCAATCCCCCATTGCTGCCGCTATCTCTCTCTCTCGCATTCTTTCTCTCTCTAACCCTCTCTCTCTCCTCCATCTTCAAGGACTAATATCCTACTTCACTAGATGAGGCTTACTAACTAAGGTCCCGCCTCCCCAAAGGAAGTCCCTTTGAATTTTTTCCAACCTTAACCACACAATCCTTGGTATCTGAAAAAGAGACAAAAAGTAGATTGGCAAACTAGATAACGTACTTCTAATCAATGTTAGTCTTCCCCCTTTAGAAATGTATTGTCTTTTCCACAAAGCCAATCTTTTGCGAGATCTTTCTTCCACCCCATCCCAAGCCACCAAAGAATTAAAAGGGCCGCCTAAAGGAAGCCCCAAATAGGTGGTCGGGAGCACTCACACTTTACAACCTAAAACAAGGGCCAACTCATCTAGTTTCTCCGCTTTCCCTACCGAAATAAGCTCACTCTTGGTTAAATTAATTTTCAAACCTGAAATGACTTCAAACCACATAAGCAGTCAGCTTAAGTAGGTCAATTGGGTATGGGAGGCCTCACAAAACACCAAAGTGTCGTCTGCAAACAGTAGATGAATAACCTCTAAACTCTCTCCACCTCCACCATTCCCTTTGAAGCTAGTCAAAAAGCCACCTTCCCTTGCCCTTCGAAGGAGACAGCTAAGCGCCTCCATAGCAAGCACAAACAAATACGGAGAAAGATGACCCCCCTGCCTTAATCCTCTACAATTTTGGAAGAAACCCAAAGGGGTACCATTCACATTAACTTTGCTCCATGGCATGTCTAAACTATTAGCTTTGTAGTGTGTGTGTGTGTGTGTGTGTGTGTGTGTGTGTGTGTGTACATATATGTATATATATAGCCTATTCACACAAGTGTACAAAAATAGAAATCTTGAGTATGTTTGATAGTATTATATAATGACATGTTTAGTAGAGATACATACATAACAAAGAGTTGTAAATTCATATGTATTTGTAAATTGGCAAAGCGGCCTTTCACTGAATTTAATAGTTATAGCTATGTGATTATTGACCAATCAATGCTTTGAATAGTTGAATTGGGTTGTAAGTGGTTCAATATAATTACATTCATCAGTTGAATTCAAATTTATTTGTGAATTGGCATGGCGGCCTTGGTACCGAGTTTAATAGTTATAGCTTGATTGGATATATGATGACAAATGATAGACAGAGAAAAAGGCAAGTCATTTCGCCAACAGGGAAGAGGCTTAAATGTATATGCTGATAATTTGTAATTTCACATAATAAAATTTATTATTAGGGAAAAGGGCTAGTATGCCTATATTATATTTCCTTACAATATAGTATAGGACTGAGATGGAGATCCAGAAAATCTATGGAGGCTTGATTATGGGTTCAGATTTAGCTGCCTTGTTCTGAAAGATGGCTTGGTGGTCTAACCTGAAATTTCTTTTTTGATACACTAATTGGTCTAGCCTGAATGAAAACTTAATTTTCCATGTTTTATAATTTCCTAACTTCATAGATATACCACTTTTCTGCAACTTCGAAGTTTAGAAGCCTGATTTTCTGTCTTCTGTTTAACCATATAACCAACTCATTGATGTAGGACAACCATAAGATGGTTGTTTACAATCAAATTGATGGACTAGGGCTTTAATATTTTATGATTTGAGGAGAGGAACTTAAATTATGGCAGCAGAGAAGAAAATAAAATAGAGAACAAGATAAAAAATGAAGAAGAAAAGATTAGACCCTTACTAAGGTCTTCTATGAGTCTCATAATTGAGAATTGCAAAGTTTGCAAAACTTGTTATTATTCATTACCAATTGCGTTTTACAACAATTAGCATGATTTATAGGATTTAGAAGACCCAAAAAATGAATTAAAATCATTAAAAAAGAAGTCTAACCTAGTAATTTTTTATTTTTTTTTTATAAATAAGCACGATATATTATCAAAAGGCCACAAAGCATACATGGAGTATACACAGAAGCCTAAACCTAAAAACGCAAAAAACAACAATCTCACCAACCCTTAAGTGGACGCTAGCCACTCAAAAAAGCCTATAAGCGAAGAGGACTCATCTCCAATATACACTCTAGCCCAACTCCACAAATTACAAACAAAAGAATTTTTGAGTTTTTATATAGCTAAGGACCCTCCCCTAAAAGCTAATATATTCCTTTCCTTCCAAACCGTCCAAAAAATACACAACAGAATGGAATTCTAGATCTTTTTCCTTTTTTTCCCCATAAAAGGGTCCCTCCAACTAAATAACACATCTTTAACTGTCTCTGGGAACACCACTAAACACCAAACAAGGCCAGGACGATCTCCCAGAGGACTCTGACCACTGTACAGTGTAAAAGAATATGATTTACAGTTTCTTCATCACTACCACACAAAAAACAGCAATTAGGGAGCTGCCACCCCCATTTTTGAAGCCTATCCAGGGTAAGAATCTTCCCCCACGTTGCCTCCCAAGCAAAAAAGGCAACTTTGGTTGGGACTTTATCCACCCAAATGCACTTCTTCGGGAAGACGAGATCGTTGGGAGCAATCAACAAATTATAAGCTTCCTTAACCCCAAAAATTCCATTTCCTCCACCCTTCCAAAAAACAGAATCCTCCTTTGGAGATATCTTGTAGTCCCTCAGCATAAAAAGCAAATCTCCTATCAAATCCAGCTCCCAATCATTAAAGCCTCTATAAAATCTGAGATTCCAACCTCCCTGACCAAAATTCGAATCCCACACTTCATTTACCGTTGCATTCCTATGGACCGCCAAAGCGAATAACTAGGGAAATTTTTGGGACAGCGCTGCATTGTCACACCACCGATCAGTCCAAAAATTGACTTTAGTCCCTTTACCCACTTTAAACTCTATGTTTTCCCAACACCAGTTTGCCTCCTTCAAGATCTCCTTCCAAACCCTCACTCCAATCGTCTCATTAGCCTCACTAGTCCTCCACCCAAAACCCTCTTGGCCATACTTCACCAAAATCACCTTCCTCCAAAGATTGTCCTTTTCGTGGGCAAATCTCCAAATCCATTTGCCAAGCAAGGCCTTGTTCAAAAGAGCAAGCTTCCTTATGCCTAGACCACCTTTCTCCTTTTGCGCACACACCACCTCCTAGTTGATTAAGTGGACTTTCCTCTCCAAACTTCCCTCTCCCCAAAATCTTCCAAATTCTTAAAACTCTTAAATCTTCCAAATTATAAAAATAAAGAAAATAGAAACTTTTGTTTTAGAATTATGAACTTAAACTTCATAATACCTTCTTGTAAAAGATTTTCTAGATTCTAAACATGATGCAAATATAAACTTTAGGAAAAAAAAAATAGCTCTTCAGAAAATAGAAAATTTAGAAATATAAAACTTATTTTAAGGAGAAATTTCCAACAAAAAAATTTCCTAAATTCTAAATGAAACTCAAATGCAAGAACCTAAAACACTGTAGAATTACCCAAATACCCTTGATAAAGTAAGTTAGGATTGTTATTATTATTATTTTTAATTTCTTTTTATTCATTTCTTGAGTAGATCTTGAAGTTTCATCCCCATCAATCATCTTTTTTATAAGTTTTTTTAATCATATCAGCCATCTTTATTTGACCTTCAAAGCTCAAACTTGTTTAAGAAAGAATTATGTTATATGTTTATGCTGTTTATAGTTTTGCTTAATTGGCATTAGCTTTTAAAATTACATAAATCCACAACACATTGGTTTTTCATGAAGATATTGTATGATTGTTAAGTATAACGAATGGTAAACTATATGCAGGAAAACAACAGGAATGAGCTTGAAAGGCTAGACAAGGAGAGGCATGATGACTTCTTGAGCATGTTGAAGGGGTTTGTAGTCAATCAGGTATTCCTCCCCCCTTTATGCTCTGGGTGCTATAAGATCTTGAGACTATGTCAGAGCATAAATTCATGACTACTTGTTGAACTTTAAAAACATGGTTAGCAGCTTAATATCAAGGGTTTGTACAATCTTAATTTCTAAAAACATAGTTAATGCCAAAATTCTGATATATGCTCGTCCAAATAAAGTGCAAGTTTTTTATTTTATTTTTTTATTTTTTGAAAACAAATGAAAGGGGAATTTTATATGAACTATATGACATAGAACAGAGTTTTGGGCAATTAAGAAACTGAAGATTTAGCATGTGGAGGGGTGCCATTGAAGAGCAACATTGAAGGCTCTCCTGCTTCTGATGAACTTTTTGCAAATAAGGAATCAGATTTGGGTTTTCCAATCAGTCCAGCTCAAGATCATGAGTATAGTTCTTCTATTCCAACTTGCCTTTTTTCTAGGAGCTGTTTTCAAAGGATTTTGCATATTTCAAAACAGTTGAAAGCTGTGATTCAAATGGGATAGTCAAAAACTTCAAAACAGTTGAAGCATCACATTTTGGGTTCTTATCTGTGTTTTGGGGCGGATATGTGACGATCAGAGTGCAAATTGAACTAACGTAGAGCAGCAGTAAACAGAGGGGATTCCAAGTCCTCCACACCACACCATCATCAATCACCTGCTTTAATTGTGATTTCTGTTATCCTCTTAAAGCCTTAATGGGCTTTGATTAACTATCTTGCCCATATCTGTGAAAGGCACACTTTACCAAAGCCCAAGACTCAACCACTCCCTAGTTAGAATTGTTTGCTTGCCAAGGTGTTGTCTTGTTGCAGGGACATGCCTAGTGTACTCTATTTTTCCATTTTTAACAATTTTATTCTGAAAAATTTTAACTGTGTATTGAAATTTCTATAATATCATTAATTTTTTGTTTAATGTTTCTTTTAAAAATGTTTGGAATCTTAGACTTTTTGTTACTTGGATTGGAATTGGAATAAGATTTGTCAAATTGATTCGCATCCTAGTGCATTTCACCTCTCTTAGGTGTGAGCATTATGTTGCACCTTGCACCTAAACCTTAGGAGACCATTCCACCTAAAGCTCACCTTGCGCGCTTTCGAACTATGATCTTGCCTTGATTCAAGGGGAATGTTTGTATCTGTCCCGACCGACACAACATTTTGAAACTGCGAGTGCATGGCATGAAGAGAATTTACATAGTGTAGGAGATAAAAAATTTGGGAAACAAAAAATTTTCATCAGAATAATAACCTAAGATCAAAAGCTAGGAGCAACTATGGGGGGAAACCCTCCGTATCTGTAAGGGAAGTTACAAACTTTTTACTAAAAACCATTCCATGATAATTATAGGAGTTAAAAATGCTCGATTTTGGTTACTAAGGGCTCTACTTGCATCTCTCTAAAATTCAGGATGCATCTTATATTTTCTTGTAGTGATTTAGTGGGCTAGACATTGCTCAATTAAGGTGTGTTTTGATATTCAATCTCCTAATGCTCCGTTTCAGACATTTTTTGAGTACTTTTTGCTGAATCTTTACTGAAATAATATTGATTCACGTGTGTCTTTACTTGGTACATCTGAAGATGACATGCTCAAGGGTATCCACTGTATCCTAGCTCTTTTTTATCTTCTTTAATAACTCAACATTAATATCATTCTCACTCCATATACTAGGGGACAAGAGCTTCTAAAATTGGTTGGATATTGATTGTTTATTTTATTGTGTTTGGTTTGGTTTGTGGTCCTATAGAACAGCTGTTACTTCTGTTGCACTGTTTGGTTTCCAGTAGTGGATTGAGACTGCTAAAGTACCTGCTGTTTTAGAGTTGCATGATTCTTTCCGCTTTGCCCTGTATAACCATTCTATAATCTGAAAACAAAATCTTTTTCTTCTATTGGTTCCTTTTTTTTCTTTGTTCATTTGTTGCTAATAGTTGCTTGGTAGAACTTACCTAGACTAGTATAGTCCTTTGATGCCATGGACCAGACTTTGCGAGGTGTTGATTTTGCTACAGGAGCCCTTATTAAAGTATTAAATTGAATATTTTTGCCAACTATAATAGTGTCCAGGATAAACAAATAGTTGGTCTTTCCGGTTTGGTTGATTCTGCTTAAATTTGCATCTCATTTTTTGCAGCACTATGCCTTTATTTAACCATTTTTATCATGCAGTTATATGTGGTCCCTCTTCTTGAATGCATAATAAAGAAGGTTGTGTCATGTATGTCACACAGGCCGGATATGCAGAGAAGATGGCAAATGTTTGGGAAAAGGTTGCAGAAGAAACAAGTGGGTATGCAAAAGATGGCAGCTGAAGGACGAGGCTGTAAATTTTGTTTTCAGCTTTTTTCTGTGGACTTCTGTTTTTTCATTTTTGTAAATTATATGGAGTTTAATGAGACATTCATTACATACCCAGTTGCCTACAGAAACCCTTGTTACTTCAGCTCGGAACTCTGTGTGAAGATATGGGAACTCCAAAGACAATAGAGGTGGAGTAGTAACACATTCTTAATATAACCAAAGAAAAATAACAGAGTTGGAAAAACATTTCATCATATGGTCTTGTTTTAGGGTAAAAGATCACTTCTCTAGTTCCAACTGTTAGCTCTGAGTTTTACTTTTGCTCTGTTTATATGAATTTTGCAATGGGCATTTTTGCTCTATTGAGGCTAAGGGTCTTTCATTTGATTCGTCCTGTAAGATGATAATGAGTTGGGGCCGGAGGTTGTGCTTGTGGCTGTTGCTGCGGCTGGGCTTTTGGAGTGGGAAATTGAGAGGAACAAAGGGAGAAATTGGGAATGAGTTCATGGAATATGCAGGCTTTATGGAAGGCCTGTTCAAGAGAGCTTCTCAATTGGAAGTAGATTTTTATTTAATTAATTAATTTTAAATATCACAATTATTCCTTTTTATATAAAAATATTTTTAAATAAACATAAAATTCAACTACTATTACTTTATTGGTAATCATTTATGAACTTAGAAACATGTGTATTTTTCCATGACTAGCAATTATTAAATTAGTTCCATCATACATTTTCAAGGACTGTAAGTTTGATAGGTACCATATTGGTATCCTAGTATTTTTCCTTGTTGAATATGTTATTTATATTTTTTCCTCTTCTGTCGTGGTTTTGTTTGTAAGCTGAATCCAACCTTTTGGTATCAAATTTATCCATTTCAGACAAAAACAAGCTTTAATTAACTAAAACAAACTTATATATACAGATACAGAATCACTACCCAAAATCGAAATTCAAGAATAAAAGAATCGTGGTAGAGACTATTGTCTCTCTCTCCCTAATATCTCTACCAACAAATACAAATACTTTCAAGCATTCCCTTCTCAATCACTTGCTGAAGGGACTCCGGCTCCATCCTCACCGGAACTAGCAGCTGCCTCCGGTCTGATCTCCTCAAGCTGCTGGAGAACCTGGTGGACTTCCGGCCGTGCTGAGGGTGAAGGATCCACACAATGCAAAGCCAGTTTCAAAGTGTTCAGCAACTCATCACCAATCGTAGACGCATCCTTCATCAACTCCAAATCGAACACTTCATTTGTCCACTCCTCCTTCACAATGGAGGCCACCCACTGAGGCAAATCCACTCCATTCGTCGCCTCCCCTGGCGACTTCCCTGTTAGAAGCTCCAGGATAATAACCCCGAGACTGTATACATCAGTCTTTGTGCTGGCTTTCTTCAGCTTCGAGAGCTCCGGTGCCCGGTAACCCAATGCCCCTGCTGTTGCAATCACATTAGAATTGGCTGCAGTCGTCATTAACCTGGAGAGGCCAAAGTCTGCAATCTTGGCAGTTATATTCTCATCTAGTAATAAATTGCTTGATGTAAGGTTCCCATGGATTATGTTTTCATTGTTATGAAGGTGGAACAGACCGCGCGTAGTTCCTTGTGCGATTCTCATCCTTGTTGGCCAATCAATCGATATGTCCGGGCCGCGGGCTGCAGCAAACAGGACAAGATATTAGTATCTGATGAATGCAGTTTTTTCCGTTTAGGGTGGTTGAAAGTGTGGAGTACAGTTTACTCACCATGGAGGAAAGCTGCGAGGCTCCCTTTCGGCATGTAGTCGAAAACAAGAAGTTTCTCCCCTTTGGGTCCTAAGTAGTAAGCCCTGAGAGCCAGAAGATTAGGGTGTCGAATTTTCCCAAGTACATTAACCTCAGTTTCGAATTCCCTCTGGCTTTTTGTGATCTTCTCCCTCAATCTCTTCACTGCAACTTCGTTTCCATCCTCCAATGTGGCCTTGTAAACAGTCCCATAAGTGCTCTTTCCCATAATCTCTGCGGTTGCACACAAAAGATCGTCGGCTGTGAACACCATTGGCCCATCAAAATGGACTAGTTTGCCTCCTGCCTCTCCGCCTGCTTCGACTTCAACGCCGGCTGATGGGGCGCCCTTCTCGGCCCTTGCTGCTCCAGGCCTTCTTCCTGTGGCCTGACCATCCTTTGCTTTTGATGCAGCCCTTTTTCTGATCAAGCAGCACAGCAAAATACAGCAGACTAGAAGCAAGATTATGAGCAGTGCCCCTGCTGCTATGAGAATTATGTCCTTGGTACTTAGTTTTCTGCCATGGCTCCTCGGTTTTCCCCGAGATGGAGCTGGGACAACTTGAGAAGGTACTTCAGAAGGGCAAGGGGTTGAAGCATCGTACCCACAGAGCTGAAGATTCCCCACAAAGCAGCTTGAATTGAACTTTTGGGACAGAAGAGCTGGAACAGAACCAGAGAGGTTGTTGTAAGAAACATTGAAGGAATTCAGGTTTGGAAGATCAGCAATGGAAGATGGGATATCTCCGGTAAGGTTATTCTGCGATAAATCAAGCTGTGTGAGCGCTGAAGCGTTCCCGATACTTCCAGGAATAGGACCATTGAATCGGTTTCTCCTCAAGTTGAGGACTGAAAGGTTCTGCAACTTCTCAAAGGCATCTGGGATTTGGCTATCAAGGCCATTGTTCTCCAGATTCAACACAAGAAGAGAGGATAAATTGGAGAGACTAATGGGCAAGCTTCCATTAATGGCATTGCTGGAGAAATCTACTGTTTTAAGCCTGGAGAGCCGACCTATTTCATCAGGTATGGCTCCAGTGATCTGGTTATGACTGAGAGAAACCTTTTGGAGCTCACTCAACTTCCCCAAAGAAGTGGGCATGCTTCCAGAGAAGAAGTTATGATCAAGGGCTAATGACTGAAGGCGAAAAAGGCTTTTCCCTTGCGTCCCAACACCCCAAGAGTTGGGTATAGGGCCAGAGAGGTTATTGTGTTGGAGAGCAAGGAAGGTGAGGGAAGAAGAGCGAGTGAGACTAACAGGGATGGAACCCGAAAAGGAATTGAAGCTGAGATTGAGCCTGTAAAACTTGGTAGAGTTGAAAAGACTATCAGGGATAGTCCCAGAGAGAGAATTGTTACTGAGATCAACAGTTTGAAGCAAGGGACAGGAGCCAATTGAAGGAGGAATAGAACCCGAAAACCTATTATTGAAGAGCTGAACTCCTCTGAGGTTTGGGAGAAACCCCAGAGCTGAAGGTATGGAACCACCAATGAAATTATCATGGAGACTCAGTTTTCGTAGCGCTTGTAGCTGCCCAATCTTCTCTGAGATTCGACCTCCCAATCCTTTCCATGGAAGCTGAATAACAATGACCTGTCCCTGAGCACACTTGATCCCAACCCAACCACCCGAACAAGCTCCATATCCACTGTCGTTCCAGCTCCTCAAGAACCCTCTTGGATCCACCAGTTCATGCTTGAAGGCCTGAAGCGATTGGAAATCAGCTTCTGTGACAATGACTCCATCCCATGCCTGGCTTGAAACAGGCTGGACCACCAAGATAATCAACTGAACAAACAGTAGAAAGCGAGCATAATGCCCAGAAGCCTCACTCTTGAGCTGAAATTTTTTCCATTTCTCCTTCTTTTTATCACAAATGTGTCTCCAACCCACCACTCTCCCACTGAAAAACTGAAAAACCCAAAAAGGGTATGCGTAAAAGCCTTTGAAAATCTCCGTTTCCTTATCCATAACCATTAAGAACTATACCAGCTGTGAAAAGAAACCAGAAGAAGAAGAAGAAGAAAAAGAAGAAAGGGAGATTCTTTGTATTGTAATAGTGGGAAGATGGAAAGAGAATGAGGGATGAAACAGGAGCTGAAGTGAGTTGAGAGAGCGTTTTGTAGTGAGAACTGAGAAGAAGAGATGGGGCTCCTGGGAGATTTCACGTGAAGATCTGTGAGAGAGAGAAAGAGAATCTTTGTATTGGGAAAAATAAAACCGGAGACATAATGTCAGGTATCATTAGCTTCAGAGACCCTTCTTCTTACACAAAAATTAAAAAGAAATAAATAAAAATAAATAAAAATAAAGCCTTAACGGCTAGTTTTCTAGGTTTTACTTCAATTTGACCACCTGGTTTTCCGAAGTGTAATTGTGGCGAAGCCGCGCCTCCAACGGCTATCTTCTCACTTATGGATTAAGTGGACTCCGAAATTACTTTCCTGCCCCTAGCAACACCTCCATCGACTTCAATCACTAAATCTCCATCATGCATTTCCTGTTTTACCCTGGTGTATTTTCATTAAATAAAATCATCCATTAAAAAGTAAAAACTACCTTTAACCTACTTTATATCCTTAAAAACTATTTTCCAAAATTTTAAAATTTAAGATAATTAAAAAAATTTAATACCTTAATCTTTTTAATCAATTTTTTAAAAATCATTATATTCACTATTATTTTCTATTTTTAGAAATGAAGCCAAACAGAGTTTAAAAATCTTTAAATGATTAAATTTTTAATCATTTAAATTTTTTTTATTAAATGAGATATTAGAAAAAAAAACTTTTAAAATATTTTTAACAATTCGAAAGTAGAGTTTAGAGTAAAAATAATTTATTTAAAAAAAATCCAAAAAATAGATATCTTCTCATAATAATCTCTAAACTAGTTGTTCTCAATTAGGGGAATATCCACATAAAATTGAAATCGTAGTTGATAATTACGATTTTGATTTTATGTTAACGATCAAAATTATAGTGAGAACTTTAATCCTAAAATCATAATTAGTGATTATAATTTTAAAATATAAACTTAAAATCATAATTAATTATTATGATTCGCCTTTGATCTTTCCGGCTCTAGTTTTCTACTACCAAAACAAATACCTAACTCACTCTCAGCTCTGTAATCCCATAGCTTGTTTGCAAGGAACTGGCTTGCTGATCAGGAGAACTAGATTTGCCGTAAATTCAATACCCAAGGAGGTCCTCAAGACTTAACACTGTCTGAGAGCTTGGCCTAAAATATTAAAATCGTAATTATAGTTTTATAATAAAAATAAATAAAACAAAATTTATAGGTTTCATGAATAAATTGACTAATTTAAAAATTATTTTAATAAGGGATCCATTGTTTGGAATTTTTTTTTTTTTCGAATATATTACTTTTCCTCAAAACTCTTGAAAGTATCTTGAAATCCTTGTAAGGAAAACGAAATACTAGGTGGGAGAGTGTGGGATGACTATGACTATTAAAGGTGAAAGGTATAGAAGCTAAAAAGGTTTGTTGCATGTCCCATCATCCAACTTTTATAATGCTTTGATGACACCGTTTTGTTTGCCACAGATATAATGTTTTTTTTTAAAATAAAAAAAATACAAAATTTAAATGTAAATATTCTAGTATTTGTTTTCATCTCATATTAGCCTCCACATCTTTCTTTTTTTTCAAAATTATAGTTGGGGATTATGATTTTAAGAACATATATAAAATCAAAACTTATGATCATGATTTTAATGATTCATAAAACTAAAATTACAAACCCTGGTTATAAACAAACACTAATTTCATAATTATTTTGAAATTAAAAAACCATTACTTTTATCAATTCCATCGGTAAGTTTTACCATTGAAAGAGAACTTAATTTTTTTTTTTCCACAACCAAGAAAATATTTTGGGCAGAAAGAATATGTGGAACGTACAGCATATGGCAGTATTAATGGTGAAAGCTATCCCTCCGAAAGAGGTCGTTAAAAGTTCCATCATTCAGCCTGTACAAGGGATTGATGAAACTATTTGTAAAATTTTGAATATGAATATGAATCAATCAAACACCCTGCCAATCAATTCTCTTTTAAGTGTGTTTGGTAGTATTTTGTTGCGAATCAATTCTCTTTTATCGTCGGGAGTCTGTTATCTTTTTACCACTTGAAAATTTTTATCTTTCATATATTAAAGATGTTAAAAATATTTTTTAAAATCACTATCAAACATATTTTTAAAATATATTTAAAAATAATTTTAAAAAACGTTTTTAATATTTTTAAAATAGTCTTGAGAATGATTTTAGAAAGAGTTTCTAATATTTTTAAAGTAACCCTTAATATCTTAAATATAGGAAAAGAGAATCGCCATTCGCTTCCCTTTCATCCCCTGTTCTCGTTTAATTTCTTAAATGTAGGAAAAGAGAAGGTAGGTATGAGAGAACAAGGGGGTTTGTTTGAAATAATTCTTAAAATAGATGTATGCTGTTTCAAGGAGTAAAATTCTATTTCAGAGCTTAATTCTAAAGAACAGTATTTTTCATAGAGACAAGGTGGCCTCGCTACTTTCCCCAAAATATTATTCATGGGTTCTAGTTATTTCTCCTATTTTTTTTTTTTAAAGCCTCATATTTATTCTGAAAAATTACCCTATTTTCATTACAAATTCTGAAACACTGTTTTCAATTCAAAATTTATCCAATGTGTTTTTAAATATGAGAATCTATTTTTTGTTCTAAATATCATAAGACTGTTTTTTACTACAGACAGACCATAATTTTCTAGTTCCACATTGCCAATTAGAAAGCTTCTCTCCAACCCAAGGAAGCTGCCTTTTTGCCATGTTCTCACACACACTTCCAAGAACAAAACAATCAAACCTATTCATATGGAAAAATTGTCGTCTCCATATCTTCTCACAACATTTGTTAAACGATATTGGAGGAATTTGCAGTCATTGAAGCAATTCCATTTTCCATACCAGTGGCTTCTTCTATAAGGTAAAAAAATTAGCAAAATCTCATAATTCACTATCAATTCATTAGGGATCAAAAAGGGAGGCCATAAGCAAGCTAGAGGCAGCTCTGGGCCTATTGGCATGGCCCTCATTTGTATACCCTTCCTCTAGATTTAGATATGACCTAAGGAAGCCAGATACAATTACAAAAGCCTCTCTTTCCCTAGAATGATGAAACATTGGCTAGAAGTTAGAACAATATGAAACAGCTACCTAATACCAATTCAAATCTAGGGTAAACTATGTCACTTTTTCAGGTGTTAGCCACTAGATATAGAGATATAATCATGTATAGGCGCACACTAAGTACCGGCCAAGTACCTCTTAGCTCGGGCTGGAAAGTCTCATGCCCAGATGCTATCGGTTCAGATGTATAGGGGCACAGAACCCCATCAACTCGTCCTCTTTAAACAAAGCTGCATCTTTACATTTGTTAGATAAACCCACCAAACATGTTTTAGGAAAACAATGGAATGATCAACACTGATATCCTGCCTTTATTAAAGACACCACCACATTTCAAACATGATATATCTTGGTTCTTATTCTTCCATATCTCAGATAATGGGATACAATGGGTGGTGCTGATATGCTTTGTACACAAGCACTCAAAGACAAGGATATCCTTGACCCAATCTTCTTATTATAAGAAGATAAGTATAACAAGCAGCAGAAGATGCAGAACAACCCCATGTACGGAGGAAGCATATACTAGCAGTAGCACCTAATGAAACTAAACAAGAGAGTGGAGGAAAATAAAAATAGGCACAAGGGGTAAGACGAATTAGACACTGGCTCAAATCCACTCTGCTGATGAACACCACCAAAGATGGCCTTCTAACAAACACCCCCCCCCCCCAAACCAAGACTGCAAATACAGGGGGCAAAAACTTCTATGGTTCTAGAGATTGAGGAGTCCACAACCCCAAAAAAATTAGAAAAGAAAGAGTAGCTTTCCCAGCCCTTCTCCTTAGAACTTCTATTTCAACAAAGGTGCCGGGTGAGATATCTGGAAGGCATAGCAGACTAATTACCACGATTCCCAAGCAAAAGGGTAATGAGTCGGGGAGATTCACTATTCCTCGATCCTTTGCATGTGCAGCGACACATGAGATGATCCAAATTCAAGATTCTCACCCAAAAAGTCGTCTGGACATATGAGCCTAGCCAATACCAACTTACATTAACTGGGAAACAGGTGCCTCCAGTATCCAAGGACAGAAAGACTATACTAAAAGGCCTCAAACCTTCGAAAACTTCAGTAGCTTACTATCTTCCCCGCCCTAACTTAGCATGACATGCCAAAACCGCAAAGGGATGAACTTATAAGTTAGAAAACATCATCCCCACATCCCTTTTGATAACCCTTCCATGGGCCTTTCCTAAACTAACACTGATGACACAAATATTATCTTTCAGTTCTAAAGGAAACATCCTAAAACCTAAAGCACCTTCGAACAATCCTCACTTCCAAGTTCCCCTACCAAATTGTCATTCAATGGGCAATTGCATCCCGGTCATGATTGACTACCTTCCAAACAGCCCTATCAGTATCCATTGGAATAGGCTACTAGATGAATATCCAAACACACACATTGGAATCAGGCTCACATTTTGAACTAATAATCATGAACACGAATAGGCAATTAGACAAAGACCCACAAGTAAATCTCTTCAACAATACAGCCATGATAACCGGCCACAGCTTTGCAAATCAAGCTGGAATTACACTAACAGATCTCCACATTATTGAGCAATGAAATTTCAGCATAATTCTAAAAGAGCAAAAACAGAAAACACATAATGACAGCAAGTTGAGTACAATTAAATGGAGATTATTAAGGCATGGCCATCAAGAACTCTATTAAAAAGTGTAAGGAATAATGAGAAAGATTAAAACCAAAACTAAAATCAACCCAAACGGAAACAGATTATAATGATTCATCTTCCTCCATTGATCAATGATGACCCATCAACATATTGTATACAGAATGTTGGTTGACCAAATCCATCAGAAACAAAATTACATACCAATCACAGCATACTAGATCAGGTCATCTAAATTTTCAGATTTCCAGATCCAATCTACGTAAGAGAGGAAAAACCTAAAAATTGCATTGAACCGAAATAAAAGAAAACCTTCTTCTACCAAAAATAGCCTCGTAGCAATGTATAGATCAGATCAAATTAGATCTATCTCATACGCGAGCGGCAACGGCCCGAGCGGCAACGGCCGGAGCGGCAGCCGCGGCGGCGGAAGATGCCGCTCCGCCGAGGAAGGAGAGGAATCCGGAGGCGGCGGGCTCCTGATCATCAAGGAACAGATCCTCCGGCATCCTAAACGCACCATGCGCGCAAACAATGGCCAATCCAATCATCAATGCTGAGATCAGCAGTGATCCAACGCTGGTGAGGAACACCACCACGATGGTTAACACCACCAAGATGCCTAGGGTTTCGCGATCCGAAAACGTACGGCCAAGGAGGACCAAGGGCTGATCCGAGGGCCGGAAAAGGTAGAGGAAGAGCCACGCCGCGAGGAGGCAGAGGAGGACGAGGAGAGAGAAAGGGTGAGAGAGGAGAGAGAAAGCCAATACCAGCGCGAGTAGGGTTAGGTAGTTGACGCGAAAGTACGAGAAATTCCTCCGAATCCGAGATGCAGCATCGGAAAGATTATCAGGTCGGGCCATGGAGCTACGGTCGACGAGCTCCAACCACGGCCGGCGCTGAGAGAAGCCGTGGCGGATCGAGGCGGATAGACGCGACATGAATGCTCGGAACGCCGGCGTCGCTATAGGCGGCTGCTGCGACTGACCGGCGGCGACACCGGTAGATTGGGAACTAGAGATTGGGAGAGTTGGAGGAGACGCCATAGGTGGGTGACGGAAGACGAGGGTGAAATCAGATGAGGTTCGTGGGAAAAGGGGATTTTGGGGAGGTTCTCCTAAATTTAGGAAGAGGGTTTTGACGGAGGGAAATGATATGGAAAATAGAAGGGGCGTTTGGACGGAGAGAAAATTGGGATCGGTGTTTACCCACCGAGAAAGTACGGCACATGCAGTGGGGAAGTAAAGTATTATGTTGTGGCGCTGTATGATATGAAGTGTCGGCGTGTCCTGAGACGTTGGATTTCAGTTCCATGGAGATGAAGTTTACCGTCAGAGCGCGTTAAGTTCATTAAAATGATAATAATAAATATTTATATAATAATATGAAAGGTAGCGATTCTATTGGGCCTGCTTCAAAATAGGAATGGGCCCAATCCAAGGTAGATAATATGTTCCAGCCCAGCATACTAATTTTCCTACTCAGCTATTTTTCTTTTTCTTTTTTTTTTTTAAAAAAAGTTTTATTTTTATAAAAAATATTTCCAAATATTTAGGAGTGTTTCTAATCTTAATAAAATTATCTCACAGACATATAGATTTTAATTTGTATTTCATTTAAAAAAAATTTATAATAAATTAAATAAGAGAATTAAAAAAAAATCCTAAGTAATCCAAACTGGGTCTCACTATAATTTGTTTTTCTTGTTATCCAAACAAAAGTATTTTCTATATTTTAAAGAAAATAACTCATTAATGTAATAATTAATATTTTCAAAGTCAGATTTATTGGACTACGGTCATTACTCAACTCATAAATATATAATTTATGTTTTATTAAAATTAAAATAATTATAAAAATAAAAAACATTAAATAATAAAAAATTGTAAACATATTTCTTCATTTTAGTGTGGTCCAATCATCTAATTTGGTAGTACAAGTTTTAAATCATTGAAAATAATATTTATTTGTAATTATAATAAGTAAATCATAAGCTTTAAATTTTGAACTCAATGCATTTAGGCTATGTTCGATTCTCAAAAAGTTTACGGGAAAATGCGAGGGAAAAGGAAAAATAAAAAATAGACTTAAAGTTAATGAATTATTTTTATATACTTTTTTATATGTAAATATTATATATAAAAATGAAATTATTTAAATATATATAAATTTCTTAATAATATAAAATATATTTTATCTTCTTTCATATTTTTTATAATAAAATCAAATATAAAAACTATATATTTTTTCTTTCTCCATTAAGAACCAAATATATTGGTATGAAAACATTGACAAACAATGAACACAAAAAAAAGACAATAAAATCAGACATTCAAATTTAACCCTATATATCTCATGATTCTATAAAATTCATTCTCAAACATAATTAAGTAGGAAAATCATAACGTTGAAAATTACAAGGTTGAAATCTATGTGGAGAAGAAGCTTTTTCATAAATGAAACCGAGAACATTAAAGTAGGGTTGAGAGCCACCTCACTTAAAAATAGCTTCTTATATTCATTTTTAACTGTGATAACAAAAGGCAACAAAATATTTTTAACATATAAAAGGGGTAAGAAAAATTCTTTAAAGAATGAAAAATTCTTCAATCTTCTCTTTTCTTTTGGTTTTCTTTCTTTCAAACTTTTTAAAAATCAAATATAGTTTACAAAAAATTACTTTCTCATAATTGAATACCATATAAAAGAAGCAAGAAAAAAAATATTAAGAAAAATAGGGAAAAAATGTTGCAAAATTTTTCTATTTATTTTTCTTGAAAAAGATAGGAAAAAGTTCAAGAAAAGTACATTTCTTATAAATTTAATTTTTTTTCTTTTGATTTTTTATCAAGAACCTAATAAGAAAAACTTTAAAGTTTTTTCTCATCCTTTTCTTTCCTTGTTTTTATTTTTGTATTCTTTTTCCATCAAACTTCTCATAAACCAAGCATATTGTGAAAATAAAAAAAAGTTATGATTTGAAAGGGATGATAGCCTGACATGAAAGATTTGAAAGGGATGATAGCATAACATGAAAGCGAGTCTATAAGAATTCAAAAAAGAACTTTTGGGTTTCAAGAAAATCAATAATAAGTCTAAATCCATTTTACTATAATACATAGCTACCTGTATATCATGAAGTTACAAAGTTTGTACCTATAAACCAACCCCCCAAAGCGAAATAGGCATAAAGAAAAAAGCAATATATCAGACCAACCTACAAAAACGAAACGGTCCCTCCATAACCAGTCATCCATAGAAATCTCGTATCAACAATAGAACAAGATCCATTTTGCATCATATCTAAGGGATTCCTTGGTTAGGATCGGGAAAGATGAACCTCTGGTGTACTAGTTATCATGCCCACAATAAAAGTCGGTAGCCAAGTGTAGAGCGGATAACAAAATACTCAACAAGTATTAGCTCTCCCTAAAAAGTATGTGATCTAGCCACACCTTCCAGTACAACTGCCTTGTTACGACTCACTCCAGTTACTAGTCCTACCTTGGGCATCCCCTTCCTTGTAGTTAAGGTAATGACAAATCATCAAACGAAGTTAATAGATATCCAAAGCCATTGGAAGTTTTTTTTTAAAAAAAACATTATTAAATAATAATTCAAAAATAAATAAATAAATAAATATGACACTTTTTATCACTTAATTTATTTTTACACTAAACTTGTTTTTTAAAAAGATGAATTAATCATTTTTTATATCAAATTCATTTTTTCCAAAGACAAATTCATTTGTTTTTGCACAAATTTGTCTTTTTCACTTAATTTGTTTTTACTTTCTATACTGAACTCGCCCTTTTAAAAGATGAATTCATTTTTTTTATATTAAATCATCTTTTTAAAACATCAGTTTATTTTTACACAAAATTCATCTTTTAAAAAGGTGAATTCTCTTTTTACTTTAAAAGACAAATACATTTGTTTTTGCACAAATTTATCTTTTTCACTTAATTCGTTTTTACTTTCTATATTGAACTCGCCCTTTTAAAACATGAATTCATTTTTTTTATATTAAATCATCTTTTTAAAATATCAGTTTATTTTACACAAAATTTTACACAAAATTCATCTTTTAAAAAGGTGAATTCTCTTTTTTACTTTAAAATATTTTATATTAAACTCGTCCTCATAAAAGGACAAGTTCACATTTATATTGAATTCATCTTTTTCAAAACATGAACTCTACCTAAAATCTAAAAGTGATAATTTTAGAATTATTTTTGTGCTACTTTTTTAAAAAATATAAAAATTACAAACCTGTTTGATAACTATTTTCAAAAATAATTTTTAAAACCAATTTTTAAGAACTATTTTTGAAAATTATTCTCTAATATTTTATAAAATAAAAGTTTATTTGAAAATTTAAAATATTTTTCATCTGCTTTTAACATTTTTAAATATATTTTTAAAATAATTTTTATTTCTAATATTTTATTTTTAATTATTCTATACATTTGCATAATTATTTTTTAAAACAACCCTAAAAAAATATATAAAAACAAAATAAAACAATTAAAAGATATTATATGAAAACACATTTTTTTCTTAAAAATAAAAATTGAAAAAATGAATTTTTACTGTCAAATATCTTTTTCTATTGTTTTATTTTAAAGAATAGAAAAATACTTTTAAAAACAGTTACCTAACATGTCCTAGGCTACTCTTCCGATAAACTCCAAAGCCACCTGGATTGCTTGTAAGGAAAGTGGTGGTAGAGGGAAAGAGCTGAAATGAGGTTTGATTCTCGTAATGAATGTTAGGCAAATTGCATTTGATGGATTCCATTTCTTTCCGGTCTTCAGTCCATAGAGCATCCTCCAGTCTCATCCTTACACCAACCCAACCTTATCTCTTCTCATCCTTGAATGAGCATCTAGCTTTACTTTGGCCTAATCTTTTTGATTTTGAAACAATCCCATTAAGGACTATAAGACAAGGTCTCATCTTCTCAAAAAGTATTCTTTTGTTCTTCACAAAAAATCTCTCAATTATTTGTCCTACGAGGCTGTGCATGGATGCAGCGTCGTTCTAGAGCTACTTTTGGCTTTATTCATAAGTAGATATGCTTTGAACAAACTTGTTTTGCAAGTAACTATCTGTCATTTGTTTTCTTATTACCTAAAAAGGACCAATTAGTCATAGATGATGCATTCAGATAACTAAATTCAAGTTTTAATTGAATTCTATTCGACCAAAAACTCTTTTTTAACTTTCATAAAAGATTTTACACGTCTTTGACTAATTTTATTTAAGAGCTTATAACTTAAAAAAGGATTGTTTAATGTATAAGCATAAGTTCTTTTTGGCTTAAATAGGAAGTCAATTCCTGTTTTAATAAAATCTGTTGTATTATTTCTCTTGGAAAATTATGATGCTCCCTTCAACTCCAACGAAAAGACGAAAAGTCATGCCAAATTATTGAAGGGCATAATATAAATTGTGAAAATAAATTCTACAAACTTATCCTTTCAAATGTCATATCACCTACTTTTATCATATAATATATACACGTGCGGATATAAACATGTGAATTACGGTATTAAAAAACATGATATAGTACGTAAGCTCAAATTCTACAAATTTGAATTTTTAAGAAAATTAGTAGTACAATACAAACCGATGTTTTAATCAGAATCGTTTTCTCAGAGAAATGAGGTGTTTGATAAATTTTTAAAAATTATGGAAATATTTTTTAAATTTGTATCTAAATACTAAATTATTCCTTTTAAAAGTAACCAATATGAATAAGAAATGGAGGCACAAGTAAAGCATTTTTCAGTGTATTACGACTTTCAAGCAACAATCATTCCTCTTTTGTATGGTGTTGCATTTGATAGCAAAACTGTGAAATAAGAAATGTGCCAGTTTCCCACTTCTCAATCTTTGTAGTGAGAGAGAAGGCTAGGATATTCTTTTGTGTTCAACGTTTGATTTTCAGTTGTGATCATGCCTAGCTAGTAGGAATAAGGCTTCTCTACACGCATACTTTCTAAGTAATTTACAAGTTTCTTCCTAACCATTAAAGAAAACTTCAGTAATTTACAAGTTTCTTCCTAACCATTAAAGAAAACTTCAGTAGAAAAGCATCTCAGCCTGAGACTTCTTTTTCCACCAGAATCTCATTCACATTCATTCATGGAAGAGTCTTTAAATATGAAGATCATCATCTTCAAATCCTTACCCACAATATAGAGCTGAATCCAGGCTGCTTTTTCATGGCTTCTTGCTGCTTTCCTGATATATTGGTCTGGATTCAGAACCTTCCTCCACTCCATGAATGGAGAACAAGCACCATGTCCATCTGCATATGCTCTCCAAATTCAAGTGCTCAGCCCTCGCTTAATCTCTCCATAGCCAAAACCCTTCTAAACCCTTCTGTCTCCTTCTCTATCATTGCAGATTTCCATCTTCCCATCTCGCTTTGGACCTCCAAACCCTTCAAACTCAGCCTCAAATCCTCAAGATTACTAGATGAAGAAACCACTTCCAGACTTCTGTCCAATATCATTGAGGATATCCTCGGCTATGGCTTCAATAAAAACAACTCGTGGCTCAGAATTCCCAGAATAGATTCTGTCGCCAACTTCAAAGACATCTTCACTCTCTCATTTCACACCCTCACTTTTCTCATATTAATCTATGAAGCTCCGGCGGATCTCCGGTCGAAGTGCCTTACCAATCTGAAGAATCAACTAGCAGTCTCTGAGTCAAGAGAGGCATCAAAGCTTCTCATGAGAATCTTGGGATCCAACTTAGAGGAGCAGTGGATGAGATCCATAAATCTCGCCATTACTAACTGGATTGTAGAGCTCCAAGCTACTGGCCATGCCCTTAAAACCCCATCACCTCTATTTTCTTATGCGATTTCAACGGTTGGGATGTGGAAAGTTCAGCTTTATTGTCCAGTAATAGCCATGGATGTTGAAAATCCGAGCAGTTCTTCACCTGATGAGCGGATGCTCTTCTCTCTGAATTACCACCAGCTTGAGGGTGTGATCCAGTTTAACTACAGAGTTGTGGTTCGAGAAAGGTGGGTTGAAGTGATGGTGAACATAGATAATATAAGGTACAGTACAAGAATTGGGAAGAAAGGTTCAAACTGTGAGAAACTTGTTTTCAATTATGCTTTTTTTGCCTTTACAGGATAGGTGTCAAATTTTGATAGTATCCCATCCATGAACACAACTCAAATTCATGAGCTTAGATCGAGTATAATCGGATTTGAGTCTTCTCTTGAATTATGCTTTTTCTGTATATACAATAAAGGTGTCAAGTTTGATAGTATCCATGAATACGACTTGAATCTAAGAATACATTTTCCATGTATTTGGATTGAGTATGATTGGATTTGAATCAAACTTGCAAAACTCATTTAATAAATAGATAGTTTTTTAGTTCACCTATATAACATGAATTTGATCTGAACTGATTCGTTTAATAATTGTGTGGACTAACCAAAATATAACTTTAAACTATTTAACTTATATTTGATTCATTTGAAATTTATTTTTAAATAAATAAGTTAATTAACTTATAAATATGTTTTATTAATACATTAATCATATATATATATATATATATATATATATATATATATATATATATATATTTGGATAACTTAATTATTGAGTTAAAAGGGGGACATGAAGTTTGTTTAATAATAAGGTAACATTTGAGTTAATATTTTTAATATGATTATTATCCATGTTGAGTTTTGAACAACTTATGTGGTAAAACATCTTGACTCGAACACACATGAATTGCTATACAATGGCCTATTTTACTTGTTTTGCTATGTTTTCTAACAGGTGTGATGTTGTTAGACTTGTGAGTGAGGCTCTCATGACAGAGCGTGGAGTTGGAGTAGCAGAAAAACACTTCCCTTCACGGATATCTCTGCAACTCACCCCAGCTCTTCAAACCAAGGTGCTGAGCGTATCAGTGAGCAAATCTTCTGAGAACCCCACAAGAGAAATCGGCTTGGAGAAGACGATAGAAGGTGGGTTTGATGGCCCCAGCTCCTACTTGGGACTTAAGGTTTCATCTGCAGAAACCATGACAATGAGCTTGAAGCCATGGAAGTTTGAGGAGTCCGTCCATGGCTACAGCGCAAACTTGAATTGGTTTCTTCATGATAGCGTTGATGGAAGGGAGGTCGTCTCTTCAAAGCCTTCAAAGATTGCCCTCATCCACCCAAAAGCTTGGTTCAAAGACCGATACTCCAGTGCTTACCGGCCTTTCACCAGGCAGGGAGGAGTAGTTTTTGCAGGCGACGAGTATGGAGAGAATGTGCGGTGGAAAGTGGACAGAACCGCCATGGGGAAGACAATGGAGTGGGAGATAAAAGGGTCGATTTCCTTGACATATTGGCCTAATAAATGCAGAACCTTCTATAATGAAACTAGGAGGTTAGAATTTAGAGAAATCCTTCGTCTTACCCTCGGTTAACAGAGATCAACTTTACTTCACTTTGTATTCAAATCGAGAGATGTTTCTATCACAGTGTTAAGTATTTTTGTAGCTCTAGTTCTTTTTAGCAAGTTATAAACTGTGTGCTAATATATTTGTTATTTTTTTTGTTTTAAAAATAGCTAATCGCTCTCCTACAAAACGTAGGAGGGTCTTATTAATTTATCAACCGTGAAGGCATTTTGCCCAGTCGAGAGGAGGAAAGATCTATAAATTGAGAGGTCATAATAGTCACATCTCATACGAGAAGTAGATATATACATTATATAGTGAAAAATACTTTTTAAATTTTTAAATTTTATAATTTTCATTTGGATTTTTTAATTTTTGAAAAGAACTTTTAATACTACATGATAAGTTTCTACATTTTTGCATAGAAGTTACTATCTTTTGTATATAAATATTTGTTTTTAAAAACTAAAAATAAAAAGGGTATTCAAGCATTACATGAAGTTTTAGTATCACGTTAAACTATTTTTTAATTCAAAAATATGAACTATTGGGTAACGGTGGATTAATAACGTAAATATAGTTAATTCGGGTTAAAGTTGAAATACCTAATAAATATCAATTAATAATAACTACGGGTTATTTCTAGAATAATAATCTAGAATTGTGTCTAAAAGATTTAATATGATGGTGAATGTAACATTGTAATTTATGGTCTAGAAAAGGTTAGGTGGTAAACTTTTGTAGCCAATTGAGTTTTAATTATGTGTAACGATTAGCGCATATTAATTATATAGGCAAAAAGTTTTCGATATTAGCAAGTTCAAAAAGGGAGTAATAATCCATTTGATGAATTTCTAAGTTATATATAGAACAAAGTTAATGAGTATTATAGATAGATATATGGTTAAATTGATTAGGTTGCTTCTAATATGAAGATTAATAAACCATAATGAATAATCCCGACTAATAATAGCTCATTTATTTTCAAACTAGGCTTAATTTGAATTATGTTTTGCTTTTATCATGAAGAAGTGAAAGTTTTCCAATAAACATAAAGAAAGTTTTCACAATAAATAAATTTTCCTTTCTTTCATATTTCAAGTTCATTTGATAGTCAAAAATAATTTTTCTTAATCGTCCAAATATTTGAAAACATTTGATTAAGCTTCAAAAAAAAGTTTTGACGTCTAAAAACTCAATCTAATTGTGATCATATTGTGAAACTCTTTGATATTACTATGATAATCATACTCATTAAAATTAAAATATGTAATATCACGTCAAGCAAAAATAAGATAAATTTCACTTACATTCCTCAATGTTTGAAATAAAGACATTTAACTACTATAAATTTGAAATTTTATCAAATATCTCTCTTATTTTAAATCAAAAGGGATGTAAGTAAAAATAATAATGAAAATAGTAAAAAATGTATTTGATAAAATTTCAAATTAATAGTGTTTAGGCATATTTAGTCAAAACCTCGTTGAATGTAAGTAAAATTAACCTAACAAAAATATTACATAGTATAAGGCAAACATAGTGGATTAACCCATTTGTAAATTAACACCATGTGTAATGTAGATTTCTATTTTTGGAGCTTCAATCCCTTCATATCGGGAATTGAAAATATATCTAATCTCTTAATTAATTAGCAGCATACAACCACACACGATTGTACTTACTTTTTATTTTTTAAGAGTATATCCTTTAAATGATTTGCATTGAGACGGTCCTCACAACCATCGATCTTAAGAAATAGAATAGACAATCATGAAATGTGACATAGTAATGCATAATTTTTAAAATAAGCTAACATTTTTTTTTATGAATAAAAAAAGAATTAATACCTTACCAATATTTATAGCAAAGATGTCATATCAATATATGTCACATATAAGGAGGGAACAAATCACTTGTACAACGTAGCATTATGCCTACAATATAAGATATTTTTAGTGTGGTTCACCTAACTTCATATGCATACAAACCAACTCTTTTTGTCACATTGATATATAAGAAGCATCTGGAAAATGCTAATAGGTAAAAGAAAAATAGAAAACATTCCTCCTCTCATTCTATGTTAGTTGCTTATTCCTCTTCTAACTTAAACACTAGAGGTTCTATAATCATTAAAGACCTAGAGGACTCACCTTAAATTTTGTGAGAACAAGATCCAAAGAGCAACAACTCAAGGGTGGAAAGGGAGTTGATAAGGTGACATCATTTGTGGAATGCGAACAAAGCCGAAGATGATTCGTTCCAAACTATATATGACATTTGTGACCACGAGTCCATTGAGAAATTTTTTAAATCTATTTTTTTATGTTACATTCAAAATTGTACATGATATTTGTAGAAAATCATAGTCATATATCATATCCTTCTTTTAATACGGATAACCTAAATTATAGATATTTAATGAAAATGCAAAAAATATCACATGTATGAGGTTCTAGGTCTTGAGGAATAATGCAAAACACAACCAACAAATGACATATTCAATGCCAAGTAAAGCTCATGTGGTAGGTAAAAAGGTGATAAAGAGGTCCGGTAGAATTTTTCCTTTAATTTTATAAAATAAAAAATGGTTTGACATAAAATTTCTCGATCAATTCTTTCCAAGCAAGTCTCTTCTATTATTATATCGCTAGAAGTACATGTGAGTCTCTTATATGATTATACCGCTAGAAGTAAGAATTACATTTCGTACGAAACTTAATAGTATGTCATTTTTACAATTAGCTCGTAATGCTGCATCTCTTTCAAGATCAAGACTCTTTATCATGACTTCTGCAAAAAAAAATTATATTTTATATTATATCGGAAAATTTTTACTTTATATTAAAATTTAAAAATAAATGAATAAATAAAATGCCTACTAGTACTACTAACAGTAATAACACGTGCATCTACTTTTACTGAAAGCTTTGACGGACAAGAAGCGAAAACAAGGTCTTAGGTAATTTTCAGAGAGGACACTTCATTACACACAGCGCACGTTAGCCAGGAGCAGTTGAAACTGAAACGGGCGGAGAAACTGATGAGAGAAGGCGGACATTTCGAAGGCGCCCTCCCAACTGTGCAAACCAAACTCACCCACATTTCTTCTCGATTTTGCCCCCCAACTTCTTCTCTATAAATACTCATCTCCACCTCACTCCTTTTTTTCTTTCATATCACACCATTTCTTCTCCCCATTCTCTCACTCTCCTCCGTCGTCCATGGAGTCCGTCGCCGTTCTCCGATCTGTTCACTGTAAGTCTCTTTTCGATTGTTTCTATTATTTCGTGTTTCAGATCGAATGAGTTGTGTGATTTATTTGTTTGATTTCTGCTTTTGGCCTCCGTTTGGTAGCTGAGAAAATGAGGAAACCGGGAGGAGGAGAGTTTTTGAATCTCGTGTTGTTTGCAGAAGAGGAAAGATTTGTGCTACGTTTAGTAGAGGTTTAGGAATTTTGGCTTTTTTGAGCCTGTGTGCGTTGTTCCGGTTTCGCAGTTCGGATCGAATGTTTGTAGTCTCTGGTTTTGACTCCGCTTGATAGGTGAGAAAATGAGGAAAGAAAGGAAGAGAAGATTTTGGAATTTTGTGTTGCTTGCAAAGAGGAAAGTGTGGAACTAGGTTAATTCGAGTTGAGGCTTAGGAGCTGTAGTTTTTTTCTTTTTCCTACAATCCTCAGCATCCAAACGGAGTAGTAATGCTCTTCGTTTTTAATCTGAAACTGGACGTTGAAAGGGAAATTAGGCTCGAGGTTGTTGGATCTATTGTGCTCCTGGGCTGTAAGAACCTTTTTAGAATTTGTCAATTTGAGTGGATTAAGTTGAGGTGAGGTCTAGGAATTGTAATTTCTTTGTTGTTTCTAGTATATTTTTCTTACCAACCAGACTCGAGATTAATGTTTTTTTGTTTCTTAGTTTATTTTGAAATTGGACTTTGGGAGAGAAATTAGGCTATAGGTTATTGGATCTACTATGATTTGATGTCTATTGTGCTTTTGAGGTACAGAAACTTACCAAATAGGGTACTAATGTTTTTCCATTTCTTACTTTGTAGTATGAAACTGGACTTTCGGAGAGGAATTAGGCTGGAGGTTGTTGGACCTATTGTGGTTTTATATCTATTATGCTTTTGAGATATAGAAACCTTTTGGAATTGGAAAACGAGCCTCAGTCTTTTTACATTGGTGTTTTCTCTTGAGCTCAGTGGATTTGATTGAAGAAAGATGCATAAGATTTCTGCTACTAGAAGCTGTATGCACTCCTAAGTTTGATGTATATATTTTTTTCTTGATAAATAAAGAAAATGTATTATAGATAAAAGAGGGTATACACGATAAATACAAAGAAATCAAAAGACCCACAAAAGAAGTGCAAAGACACAAAAACCAGCAAACGTGCCCTACAAAGAGCCTAACCATTCCATAAATTTTAAGTTTGATGTATATATATTTAGGTTCAAGCCTAGTTACTTAGTGATTGGCTGTGACACTTTAGCTGCAATATCTAAAATCATTGTTCAATATGAGAAAATTTCACTGTCATTGCTAAAATTAAATAATAATAAATAAATACATAAATCCACTCAAGACCTTGCCTAAGGCACGAATCGCCTGGAAATGAAGTTAACAAAATTTTCTGTTGTTATAAAAAAGTTCCCCACTCCTATTCCCCTTAGGCACCAATTGCCTGGAAATGAAGCCCTCACATGTAATATATCATATGTGTGGATTCACTTGCCTACTTTTTTTTTTTATTGTCTGATGGAATTTTAGTGATATTGCTGAAGTGTGTCTCTGCCCTAAGATAAGTTCTTGGGTCTCATTTTCAGTAATATGAAATATTTTTGTGGGGGAATGTGGACTCTTAATAAGTTCTCCTCAATTTAGCTGTTATTTGATATCTTTTCCAAGTTACCATCTACATCTTATGGCCAGTTTCTGTTGTCATTTTAAAATATCTTCCTGATTATATCAGTCCATCTGTTAAAGGTGGTCTTTAGCTTGAAGGATCATTTGTGTGTCTTAGTATTTTGTGCATATCTTTCTGTAATTTTAGTTTTGAGTTCCCCTATCAAGTTTTTGTTTATTTGATATGCAATTGGATTCTTATATGGTGTCACCAAATTCCAGATTCTGTAGGTGCTATTTCAAATGTTCGGTCATTTATTGAGAGACCTACCATGGTCCCCATGTATAATGCCACGTGGCCTACCTCAAATACATTGCATGTCCAAGGCTTGACAGTTGGTGGAAAGCTCATTTCTTCTCCAATTAAGCAGAAAGGAACACTAATTTCATGTGTAAAGACACCTGAAACTGCAGGAACAGCTAAATGTGATGGTCAGTACATACCTCATTTAGAAAAGAGGTAGCATTTGGTCTTTTTGGTCTAGGAGTGCTGTCAGGCCTTACGGAATCCCAGCACCCTCCCAAATTTTTTTTTGCTTGTTTAGAATATATTTAATGAAAAGTTACTGTATTGTATCTGGTTTTGTTTTCATGTATGTCACTCATGCATGTGCTAGTTTTTCCATCAGCAAGTTTAACACACATGCCTGAAACTTATGAACATCATCTGTTCCACAAAATAATAAATGGATATCAGTTTAACCTATGAATTAAAGTGATGAGCAGCAATCATGAGATCTAGGCCAAAAGATCACTTTCTTGCAGGTTTGTTTCAGTTGTCCTCAGTTCTTCAGGGGGAGGAGAAGTTGTCTCTGTGTGTGTGTTTTTCTTTTTCTTTTTCCACCCCCATTGTTTTTTTATCAAGGCAAACAAAAAAAGAAAGATTTCTTTTCTTTGTTGAATGCCCTGTTTTACATTTAAAATAGGTAGCTTATGGTGTACATACATCAGTGCACAAGCTCATCTAAATAAATCTAGGCACTGAATGTTACTGAAATGAAGTTGTCATATGATTTGAATAACTTCAAAAAGTCATTTGGCATTTTCACTTTTTATGGTATTAGGTAAATATCTGGCAGCATTCAGTTTTGTGCTTGTGCCACTAAGTGTTCGTTTGGATACACTTTCTGTTTTCTGTTTTTAAAATCAGGGTTTTATATCAAGCTACAGGAACTCTTAGAAACATGTTGAAAAAGTAATGGTTTTAAAAACTGTTTGAAAATTTTGAGATTAAAAAAAATAAATTTGCTACCTCAAATTTCAAACTTTCTGAAATTGATTTTTATAGACATAAGGTGAATCTATACTTTTTATACAAGATGTTTTACTTCTACATAGAAGTTTTCTGATTTTAAAAACAAAAAACAGGAAGTTTAACCTAACTATTAGTATTCCAGTTTTCTCTTCTTGTTTAAACATGGCACTGCACTATTCCATACCTACTCAATGATTTCATGAAAAAAGAAGTTTGAGGATTTTAGATATGCATATCTGCATAGTAGGTAAACATATGGTGACATTTCGTTGGGCATTGCACCCTAAAATGTGGTTACCATTATGGAGCAACTTTTTTCAGATGGCAATCCTCAAGGCTTACTGCAGAAGGATACTCTTCCAAGTGCAACTTTTCCTAATGGATTTGAGGTGAGTTTTTCTCTTAAAAATTTCCCTTGCTTCTTGCTATATTTGATCAAAAGTTCATGGGACAAATTTGTTGAACTAGCATTGATTGATGATTCCTATATAGAAACTACTCACAATATTATCCTATCTTCACCAATCCTTTCTCATTTTTCTGCATGATTTCTTTCTTATATTCTGGAAAAGCCCTACTGTCTTGATATCATGCATATGGGCATAAGGGCAGGTTTTGAGATCCAGTGTGTTAATTTCTTTTGTTTAAATCCACCTTGAGGGATGTTGTAGTCCTTCTCGATTTATACTTCTTTCTGTGGTTTACCTATTTTATATTGTGTTCATGATTGTTTTTTCTTGTTAAGTTATGCTTAAACTGATTATTCAATGGTTCTCATGCTCGTTGTTTCGTTTGCATTGAAATCTAGGTATTTGCATATACCTCTTTTATTTGAACTTGACTAGTGTGCTTATTATTTTCATATCAGGCTTTGATTTTGGAGGTCTGTGACGAGACAGATGTTGCTGAGCTGAAGCTAAAAGTAAACTCCTATATTCTGTTAAACATCCCTATTATACTTGGGTACCTTAGTCTTGTGGCTCAATGGTTTGGAAATGCCTTGGATTATGGAAAATGAATGTAAGAACTTCAGAAGAAGAATCAAAATGGTAGAGGAACTTAACATGTTACTCAGGAATTTTAAGCCTATCAAAGAAAGAAAATAAACCTTTACAGAAGGAATTTTGCATATTCAACACATGCCCCCATGTCAACTAGCATTTAGGTTTCCATGTTGATCAAATGACATGAGGATGCTTTCAATATTATTCCAGTAAATGATGGTGTTGTTTGTCCATAGATCACCGGCATAGGCACATTTTGGAGCCATGGTATGAGAATTGCTGTTTCATTCAGTTCATTTGTTTTTTTGACTGGTTGTCTGTTACATTTTTATAGGTTGGAGACTTTGAAATGCATCTGAGGCGAAATGTAGGAGTCACAAACCCACCCATGCCTGTCATTGCACCTACAGCACCACCAACTGTTTCAGCTAAACCCCCAGTTGAATCAGCTCCTGCTGCCCCACCATCATTACCGCCAAAGCCCTCTCAAGAGAAAATCAGTCCATTTACAAAGAGCCTCTTAGAGAAACCTTCAAAGTTACGGGCCTTAGAAGCTTCTGGAGCTAATGCATATGTTTTGGTGTCTTCTCCAACAGTATGTGACATACCCGTGTAGTCAGGACCCTGCTGTGCTTTTGTTTGTTTGAAATAATTTTTATCGTATCCATAATCCTCTTTGACAGGTTGGTTCATTTCGAACTGGGAGGACACTGAAAGGAAAGAGGCAACCTCCTGTATGTAAAGAGGTATTCACAGCACCCTCATTTTTGTATTGACTTGATAAACTAATGTATCCTTAAGTTCTCAGATTTGTCAGTTAATGTGCCTATGTTCTATTCTCAAGTCATCTAAGCTTGCAAAATCCCCCCTCTTTAAGTATAAAAAGGAGGCTCATCTAAAATTAATAAATCATATATGGAATAAAAATCGCTAATTTTTTCCTTTCTTATTAATTTATTTATTTATTGGTATGTTTACTTGTCCCAACTTAAGGAAAATTTCCCAATTCTGCTGGTTATGTTCATTTAGCTGTATGCCATTCATGTCCATCTCAAGGATTCTTATAGTCCTATACCAACTATTTACATTGTTACTCCCTAATCTATTTACCAAAGTCAAGTGGGCATTGAATTTAAGTACCACCGAGTTATAATTTCAGCGGCCTTTCTCAATCTGAAACAGGGTGATGTGATTAAAGAAGGACAAGTGATAGGCTATTTGGATCAATTTGGCTCTGAACTTCCTGTAAAGGTGACCCTTTTCATTTCAGGTTATTAATTTCTGGTTCTTGCTTAATGAAAGAATGACCTTTTATTCTCGATGCTTGTTGAGCAACAGTCAGACACAGCTGGAGAAGTTTTGAAGGTCATCTTCAATGATGGAGGTATGATGTCTACCAATTTTCCAGCATCTTACCGTTTTTAGTATCTTGATGTCTCAAGTCTATATATACAGAGCCCTGGAGAGTTTAGTGATTTCACCCATAGGGGAATAGATGATATTTCAAGATAATTGTACATATTGCTAGATAATTACAACATAAAACTTTTATATCCCAGGATATTTCCTAAATTGATGGGTGCCTTCTCTCCTACTTCCCCTGATGGTATCCATTTCCAGTACTGCAATAGATATATGAATCCGCACCATTTCAAGTGCTTATAAGTTTCGACACCCGATTGGCAAATACACTACTCATTTTATTGCCATCAGGGCCACACATTGTTCGAAGGACTGAAAAACATTTTAAGTCCAATCACCTTTCTTTTCACATGGTTTCCCGTCAGTTGCAGTTTGGATATCCAATTTATGTTTGGTTAATCTCTTTGAAGCACCACTCTCTGGATAGTCTCCAATCACCTTCCTAATGGTTAGTACCAGGATGAGTTAGGTCTATTATATTACCAAATGAGTTTTCATTTTTAAGTAAAACTCTCTGGTTACTACTTACTACTGGTTATTTCCTACGGCTATCATACATCTTCATTTGTCATGGAATGTAGACCTGTTGGATCCCATTGAGCCAATGTCTTTTGTGCATGGTGTACTTCAGACATGGAAGGAAGGCAGTACTTGAAAGGGCTCTGGTTGGAGAAGTGTTGTCCTACCCAGAAAAATAATTAGTTTTTGTGCACATATTTTGTCATACACATAAACTCTCAACCTATTGCACTACCAAGGTGATGCCATCGATTTCTAGCAACCCAAGAATAATAAAATCATATATTCACTCCTTGGCCTTGGTTTTTGCTTTCTCTTAGTTCATGGGCTTTATGTCCACCTGCCTGCAAATACCCTCTGCTTACTGTTTTATTTCAACTGCGTGGTTTACAGAAGCTGTTGGTTATGGAGACCCCCTTGTCGCTGTCCTGCCATCATTTCATGGTATTGAGTGAGGTTCATCTCCCCTTTCCATTAGTTCTTGCGGTAATCATTGTTTGAGAGGCTTAGATTTGTAGTTTGCCTTTTGACGGTTGGTTTTTTCTTTCCAACTTGTTTTTCTAGCTTTTACAAATTAGGGGACACAGCTGTCTTCTTTGATGTATTTGTTGTTGCTTTCCGGTAAACTTAAATTGAACTACAATTTGGGAAAAGGTTTTATCATTTGTATCGAGATAATACAATTTCAGAAAAGATGTTGGCCCCATTTTGGATTGTACCATACGGAGTTACAAAATGGCTAGAAAAAAGGTCTTCAATTTATGGCTAAACTAAAAGTCATTACTGTGTTGTTCCAAATTATTGTTAAAATTTTGATATAAAATAGAGGTAAAATCTGGTGGGCAGGCCTATGTCAAGGACAAGTGCATTGATGCGAAAGCCTTGGGATTATCCTATGCTAGTTTCTTAATTCAAATGTCCAATTTCAATCCTTTTTTCAACTGTTAAAACCATATAAAATATGTTATCTTATTTAATTATAATTTTTATTTATTCATAATAAAGATTTGAAAGATAGTTTATCCATATTAGTGAGATTCTCATCATTTATGCATCTCAATTTTATTTGCTAAAATTAAAATTTATAAGGTGCGGCTGACTCCTGAAAATAAACCTTTGTTCCCTTTGAATTAAGGTCAATGCCCACCACATATACAAGATGATCATGTGGTGATTATGCATCGGGGCAAAATATAAAATAGCATGCAACTTCACTAAATGCAATGGAATTGATCCGTATATCTTAATCTTAACCATTCTAAATTATCCACTACAAAGTTGGCTGTATTTCTTATAGAAGTGTTCTATAATACCTGAATTCGTGGGAGATTCAACTAACATTAACAGAAACCCTGATAGCATAAATATGAGCATGAAGGCATTAACATAAACATTAAGGATGCACCCTGCTCTCCTTGACCTCATCATAAAACAGTGGCGGAGAAGAAGCATCGTTTCCCAACAGCTTTCAGGCTTGTAACCAGCCAACCATGACCCTCCTTGTAACATTCCACCTGTCATTATGTCAGAAAGTTGAATAAAAACAGATGCAATCTCTCCCACTAGGCAATTGAACTTTTTTTTTTTTTTCTTTTTAAATGTAGATGTAATTACTGTGTCCAAAATCTCCTCATTGTCTTTCAGTCCCCCAATCACGTATATTGATTCTCCAAGGACGACAGCTCCAGAATATCCCCTAGGATCATTCATTGATTCACCGGTCATCCATGAGCCAATGCGAGGATCAAAAACCTCTACAGTTGGAACCATATTAGTTCCATCATAGCCACCCAAAGCATACCTGCAACAATTTTTCCATCATGAAAGACCTATGTTGGACATCACAAGAAATGCGCACACAGTTCCTTGGCCAGTTGGCGGGGAAGGCATAGCAAAACTATTGGCCAATTAGTATAACAAGGAGGCTTGACAACCTCACTAATGCTACCACACATTTCAGGTACCGACAACCTATGGATTGTTGGAAATGAAATGATGAAATGATGAAGTGATGAAAATGTATCTGAATCACACGCTTCCTATGGTATGGAACTTCGGGGTATGCTCTTAGTGTTACCTTAAATATCTTCTGCATTTGAAAAAAAAAATTCATACAATATTCTCCTAAAATAATCTTTTTATTTTGGTACAATAAAAAATAAATATTTTTGGTTATGGAGGCTCTCAGTTGTTTCTCATCAAAGGCAGTGCAGAAGGGCTTTACCAGTGGGTTCAAGGTTTGGGGTAGGGGAGAGGGAGGAAAGGAGGTGGACGTTTCCCATCCCCTTTGTTCTATGAAGCTAGCGAGAATCAATTGAGGCATCTCAGAAATATTTAGCCTAAAAATCAATTTCGAGAAGAGTGGATTGGCCTCTCTTCTGCCTATTTAGTTCTACCTATGGTAACACCTTACAAGCATGGTGCATTTTGGGATTCTGTAAAGGAGTACTTTTAATAGGGGATTGGTCTCTTGGAATAATCAATGATTTTCTTAAGGGGAAGATTGACTCTCTCAAATCTTCTGATATACTTCATGTCCATATTTGTCATTCCAAATAAAGTGAGAGTCAATCGGAAATGATGCAAAAAGATTTACTATGGGGGGATCATCACACCTAAAGGAGAAGAAGTTTCATATGGTGAATTGGATGACAAAATGCTCGGATAAGAAGATTGGATGTGTGGGCATCAGAAAGCTTTCAACCCTTAAACACAGCCTTGCTTCTTAAGAGGTTGTGGTAATTTGCTAACAAAAGGGACTGTGCAGAGGAAGGTCATAAAAGGAAAGTTTGGAAAGGAAAAAAGAGGTCGTGGTACTCAAGAGATGAAGGGGAGGCACGGTGTGGGATTATGGAAAGCTATTAGAGGGGAGTGGGTTGAGTTTGGGTTCAATCTTGGAACCAAGATTTTGTTTGGGAATAGCAGGGGAGATGAGCAGATTGGGGAGAGTTTCTTGAAAGAACCATTTCCTTTCTTTATAGTCTTGCTCCTTCCAAATTTGCAAGAGTGGCATGTCTTTGGCTAATTCAGAAAGATCAGATCAATAGAGCCTCTCTTCTAAAAGGTCTTTTTGAAAGTGGGAGCTAAAGGAGATGTATATGTTTATAAAGATTATTCATTCTTTGAATTTGATTAGGAAAATAAAGGATTACCTTTTGTAGAGGGAAGGGGAGAAGAGATTTCCAAGTGAAGTCTTTCTACAATTCATTGTACTTGAGAGATCTTACTCTTTCCCTTACACCCCTTTGAGGGCTTGTTTCTTTTCTTAGGGCACAGCACACAGGAAAAGATTTTAACTATCAACCAAATAATAAGGAAGCAATGGTCTTTGGTGACTAGATATAGTATTTTAAAAACTAAATATTTAAAAAATAATACTAAATCAGCAAACCATATGTAATTCATAGTGAAAAGGCCCAATTACCATGGGACTTGTTATTTCCCATAGGTTCTTCTAGAATTGATTCAAATCTCATTTTGGGTTGGAAAATTTGGGGTAAGACTGAGAGGTCGAGGAAGGTTTGGAGTATGATTCCTCTTTACCTTCTTTTCCTTTTTTTAAAGAAAATATATTAACAGCATCCAAGTGGGGGTGCACCAAGGTATACATGATGTATATAATAGGTGCCAAAAGGCGAAACAAAATAAGAGACAACAAAGGACAAGCTTACTTTCCTTACTTGGAGCTAAGAGAATCAACAAAGTCGTATCATAGTTGATGAAAGATCAAGAATATAAACTCTAACCCATTCCAAATAAGTACTCATGATAACGGATTTGATTGCTTGATCTAGTCGTTCAATATCTTTGAAAGATCTCCTATTTCTTTCCTTCCATAGAGTCCAAACACACACAAGGGGTGATCCTCTAAGCCTTTTTCTGTTTTTATCCCTACAAAAGATCCATGCCCAATTGAGGAGGGTTCTTCTGGCTGTAGAATGCAACACAAAACCACTCCAAATAGCGAAAAAATCAGCTACCATAGAATACTTGTCTTAGGTAAGTGAAAGAGGATACCATCAACTGATTCTTCATTTTTCTTTGCACATAAAATATTATTTTGACATTATTCATCCTCTCCTTTTGAGTTGATGAATCGTCAAAATCCTTCCCCACTCAGCTCCCCAAGCAAAGAAACCCACCTTCATAGACGTCCAAGGATTCCAAACTATACTTGCAGGAAAGGTCTCCCTTCTGGCCTGGGCAAGGGAGGATTCCACCTACTTCCCTTTCCTACCTGCTCCCCCACACATCTGCTAGCCATGGATCCTTAGAGGTTTTTATAGAGAATAACATTGGCAAAGGCTTCTAATGACAGATTTTCACACCATTTATCTTTCCAAATTTAACCTTCCTCCAATTGCCAACTATAAGGCAAGATCTGGTCTTAAAATCCTCCCATCCGATTCTAATGGTTTTCCACACCATCCATCTTTACACTTTGTGCATAATGTAAGAGCATAATATTTAGGTGTTCTATAAGGTGGAGGTATTTGACTAGAGATTGAAAAGGACTTTCATCAAATCCTTTTTAAAATGATCTAGGGTGCCATCGGGAATGATTGATTGCTCTACTAGATTTCATAATGAGCCAAACAAAAGATAATTGTTTTTTATGCAGTTTACTACTTTCATCCTCATTGCGGTTCCCCGCATATACTTCCTATGGTGTTTGTCAATGTATCTTTATTCGCCCATCAAACAAAATTAATAAATATTGTTACCTTTAAATGCTGAAAATTCCCACCAGAATTTGGAAATATTTAGCTCACTTAGCATATATCATCCAAAAGCACAACTTACTCTTGATCCAATGGTGCAACCAAACTTAATGCCATCAACAAGCAAAACAGAAAGAGATCAACTTACAATTTTTCATTCAGCGCAGCCAAGGAATGACACCCTCTTCTCGTGCTCATATTCTCTAGTCTAGTCCACGAACGTTCACGAGGATCAAATCTTTCAACCGATCTGCAATGATGGTAAAGAAATGTTTTGATCAAACACTCAAATTCATCTAGAATGTATTAAGCATCTTCACCAAAAATTCAAAAGGGAGTTTAGCTCTGATTATGTTTTAACTCAATATCACAAATCCTTTTTGCTTAATCATAAAGTTTAAGTTTCTACTACATTTAAAGGATGTTTAGTAAAACAACTCAATAACTTGAGTCATTAAACATATTAACCATGCATTGGTAAAATAATGTAATATTGAAATTTAAGTTACAAATGACATGTCTTTTTTTCCTTTTACTTAAATCTAAAAACAAGTTGCTTTCGGCTATGTGTTTTTTAACTTACTACTTTTTCTAAGATAATTTTGTCTTAATGGAATTATTTTTATCCAAATGAAAAAAGTCACTTTTTCTCTTTTCCTCTCTTTTTTCTCTTTTCAATTTTTAACCTCTACAATATTCAAATGCAATTTTCCACTTAAAATTAAACTAAATTCACTTTGAACATTTTTTACCATTTTCCCTTTTATCTCTCAAGCCAATTTATATCTAAGATTTATTTATTTATTTTTATTTTTATTTTTTTATGAATCCCTCAAGAATGAAAACAACAACATAATAATTTTAATTAATTTTTAAAAATAAAATTTAAGATTTGATGTTTTTTCCCAAATTGAAAAATAAAAAATTAATAAATGAATTTCAACATCTGAACACACACTTCCATAGCAAATTCATAGATCCAAAGACAAACCACATTAAAAATCAATGAGTAATCAATGAAACTTAACTAGAAAATTTATAAAATTTTCTTTAACAATCAAGCATAATTAGAAACTCTAATTACTACTCAATTACCAAATTTCCTAACTAATTACATAATTAAACATATAAACTTTTATTATTGTAATTATTTTTTATATTTTTATAATATTTGTAAATATGCTAAGGTTAGGTATGGATACAATTTTTATTTTTTATTTTTAAAAATAAAAAGTCCTATATAAAATATAAGAAGTCTTATACAAAATGCAAAAATTTACCTTGTGTTCTTAAATATTTTGTTCAAAATTTTAAAAATTTGAAGTAGAAAGTTTTTACTTCTTTAAATTTTAAAAAGTGTTTTCAAGAATATTTTTTCCAAAATTTTAAAAATTTGAAGTATAAATTTTTTACTTCTTTAAATTTTAAAAAGTGTTTTCAAGTACACAAAATATGTACCTACTTTTTGAATAAAAATTTATATATTTTGTGTAATTTTCTATTTTTAAATATGAAAAATAGGAAATGAACCCAAACATCAACTAAATTATTTGTTTTTTAATTATTAGTTTTTAAATATCTTATCTTGATTATATAAAATAATATCGCAATAAGTTTGGGGTTTGGGGTTTGGGGTTTTGAGATGTTTGGAAATATGTTAAATAACTATTTTATCTCCAAATTTAAGTTTTCGAATATCTATTATTTAAAATAAAAGTGAAGGCTAATTACTAAGTTTAAAATGTTTTTAGCTCCAATCAAAAAAAAAAAAAGTTTAAAATGTTTTTAGCATTTGAACACAATGAGACTTAACAATCAATAGCATGTGAACATTGACAAAAATAAATAAATTAACACTTAATAACATTTACATATTAAGGAAAAAGAACAAATTATGCAGTTAATGACATTCAACTTAATTCCAATTCAAGTCTATTAAGATTTCAAACAAAAACACAAACATTTTTTTTAAATCCCAAATATCTTTTACCCTATTTGGTCGTATTCTCAAAGCAAACAAATTTATTATCTAATAGTAATGAGGATAAATATAACAATTTAAAATTTAAAAAAAAAAACTTAATTTTGTTTTACTAAACAACCTTATTACTTAAAGTAAGAGCCAAAACTAAGTTTTTCCTTTTTTATAAGCAAACAAGAAAATTTATTAGAAGTGCCTCAAAGAAGGTGCACCAAAAGTACACACTAAGTATACAAATTGCACCTAAAGAGGCTAATTTAGGAAAGGGAAATCAGAAAATGAAAAACAAACTCTCTCCTTACTTGAAGCTTAGCCAATTCATAAAGTTTATTATGGACATTGTTTGGTCCTTTATGTACGTCACAACCCATTTGGAAAAAAAAAAAAAAGATGTAAAATAATATTTGATTACTTAGTCCAAAACAAGCATAAGGGAGCCCTCCAAGCTTTCTTCCACTTCTTCCCACGAGTCATGCCAACACAAAGGCTTCCTCCAACCATAAAGTGTCATCAAAACACTCCAAGTAGAGAGTAAATCATTTGCCACAACATTTTCCATTAGCATAGTGAAAAAGCAAACGATCAGGTGATTCTTCATCATCTTTGCACAAGTAGCACGTATTCAACAAATTCCAACTCTCCTCTTGAGCTAATCTAACATCAGAATTCTTCCTCATGTTGCTTCCCAAGTAAAGAAGCCTACCTTTGGTGAAACCAAGGATTCCACATTATGATAGCAAGGAAAGGCTCTCTACCTCCCCTGGCTAAGGAGGTGTAACGGATCTAACTGAGAACTTGTTGCATTTAGATTCCTTCCAGCTTCATTTATCCTCTTCAACCTTCTAATCAACAAAGAATATAGATTCCTTAATAATATCCCCACTTCCTCAATTTCCTAATCATTGAACTATCTTGAGAAGTGGGAACTCCATCTACCTCCCTTCCCAACCAGCTCCCATACCTCTACTACCCAATCGTCTTTGACGGTTACTATAGAGAATAACATCAGAAAGGACTATTCCAAGGACAAGACATTATGCCATCTATCTTTCTAAAATTTTACCCTCCTAACATTCTCAACTACGGAACAATACTTGCTTTATATAACCTTTTCCAATTTTTTTCCATAACCCAACCTATAACCATCTCACACTCCATGAACACCATCCCCTTTCCTCTTCTCCAAACTTCCTACATATAACTTGTTTCCATAAGGACTCTATTCTTTCACAAAACTCCAACTTCATTTGCTAAGCAAAACCTTGTTTAAAGTAAAAAGATTATGACTACAAAGACCTTCATCATTTTCTTCCACATAGGCAATGGACCAATTAACCAAGTGAGGTCCTTTCTCTAGATCCTGACCACCCCGAAAGAAGTCTCTTTGGATCTGCTCTAGCCTAAAACTTACCCTTCACAAAATAACAAACAAAGACATAAGAGTAAATTTTCAAGTTATCTCAACAAGCATAGTTTAAGTCGTTAAGCAACAAGCATAATTTAAGTCGTTAAGCAACAAACATAATTTAAATCTTTAAGCAACAAGCATAGTTTAAGCCAACAACAAGCATAATATAACTTAAAGTTATCTCAAATCATTACGCATTAAGCATTCAATTTTACCAAACACTCTCTAAATAGAATTGTAAATGAGTTATGTCAATTGATGGATACACAACCAAACAATAAAATAAGACACAAATGAAACTAATTTGATATCTTACTTCAAGTAATCTTCTCCATCATATCCACCAACAGCATAGAGCATGCCATTCAATTCAGTTGCAGCAAGACCAAACCTCTGAAGAAACAAAGAAGTAAAATTAAACAAAACCAAGTCCTAATAGTTTCTCTTCAAAGAAAATAAAATATCTAAGAACGACCCTAAAATTAACTCCTTAGAAAACATATTATTTCAAACTACTAAGATCACCTTAGCTTTGGTTATGGTCCTTTTTGGAAAAAACATTTTAACAATCTAAGCATTTTCATTTGAAAAACTATAAAACCATTGTCTTACAACATGCATTTTAGTACTTAAAACAAATCTATCCATTATTCATCTTTTTATCTTTCACAATGTCATTGTTTACTAGCAATCCAAGTCTAGCATGTTCAATTAACACCTAGCATATGTTACCCAAAGACCGATTGAGAGGTACCTTTTGTTGCATGGACGGAGCGGAGATCCACCTTCCAGTTTCTGGATCCAAGACTTCAACCTCTGAAAAACATTCCACTCCATTTCCACCACCAATTGCAAAGATCTTGTCATTTAAAGAAACTCCTGCTAAGCTTCCTTTTCTTTGAGTTAGCGAAGGACGACTAACCCATTGATCAGTCATTGGATTATATGATTCAACTTCAAATAAGTAGAATTATAGCATTAGTGCCTTGTGGAAAAAAGGAAATAAGTTGCAAAAAGAAATTATTATAATAATAAAAAACAAGAACTTTAAAAAAAAAAAAAGAAAAAAAAAAAGACATTACAACCAATACCTATGTTGTACCATGAATTACCATCCACACCACCAAAAATATAAAGTTCACCATCCAACTTTGCTACTGAGGCATATGATCGAACAAAGGTCATTGGTCTAAGAGATTTCATCAAGTCCAAAGCAGGTGAATAGGAATCTAAGTCAGATAACCACGAGAAACCATCAAATCCTCCCACTATAAGTATTGAATCATCAAGGCTTGATTGAGGTTCATTAAGCAACTCGGGTTCTAGTGCCTCGACAACACCAATTGAAGAAACTGACCCTGATTCCAACCTCTTGCATCGGTTTTCTAATTTTTGAATCTCTCTTTTTGATTCAGCCTGATTTGAAATTTAAATAAGTCTTCATTCAAGAAGGATAAGAGGAAGCACACTAAAAGCCATACAAATTTCACAATAGGATATATAAGAACATAATCTATTGCTACTCTATAGTAATTATTTAACACTCAAAGCAAGAGGATCTTGGAGAACAATAACATGAGGAAAAACATTAAAATGCCATAACAAAAATCTCAGATACAATTTCAATGCTTAGCTGTTCTAACTCAGTAGAAAAGGAATATATTGACATAATGTGTCAAGAACTACAAGCACAATCTATTCCCAAGTGACTTAACAAGATTTCCTTCAATAGATGTCATTCTAAAGCCTCAATGAAATCCAACAATTTCCCATTCTCAAGCTAAACAATATCGTTGCGATGAACAATTTTGTCCCTTTAGATATGTAGCCAAAAAATCAAACAATTAGTTCAGACTAAGGATTGTTGGTTGTTGTGTCAAGTAATACATGGATATTACATGAGAAGTAAGAGCATTCTTATCCATTGTAATAGAAATAGACAACAGTGGGACATGCTATTGGCTATGTTTGGATTGCAATTGGTACTTTTAGTACAAAAATCTCATGCTGCATGGAAGATTCAGGAATTGGATGTTGACAGAGGAAGTATGGAAAATGTCTCTCCTTTGCTTGTTTTGGGGCATTTGAAGGGAGCGTAATGTCCAGATTTTCAAGGAAGAATTTTCAAATAAAAAATTGAGGGAGATCTTTATTAAAACATTGTTGGAGTGGCCACAATTCTCTTTGACAATGGATAATTATATTTGTAGAATTTCATAGGTAGTCTAGAATGTGAATAGTAGGTTTGCTTTTCAACCAAGTGTTGAGTTTTCACTTCCAAAGGAGAGCCACTTTGCCACTAGAGTTGTTGGGATTGCTATATTGCCTCCTTACTACCATCATTTAGCTTAAAGCTTGAACATGTACAACTGCAATTGGTGGATGAAGAAGAAGAATTGCCAGACATTGACATTGATAGATAGGATAATGGAGCAATTAGATACTATGATGACTTTGTAGATGATCCCACTAACAATAGTGATGGTAATGTAGAAGAATGAAGAATAATTTGATGGAGATTGACATAGGAGAGAGAGTTTGAAATATATATATATATATATATATATATATAAGAATTAAATTAGAAACTATCACGAAAAAAAATGAATTTTCTTATTTCAATTTCATGGTTTTCTTAGGTTATGTTTGGTTCCCATAAAGTTTTGACAAAAAATGTGAAAGAAAAAAAAAAGAGGAAAAAAAAAGTGAAGAAAAACAAAAATAGATTGAAAGTCAATAAATCATTTTTATATCGTACTTCAAAATCATTTCATTTATCTAACTCTTCTATAAAAAGATTAAATAATTTTAATTATATTTGACTTTCTTTCATGTTTTTCATAGTAAAACCAAATATAAGAAAATCATTTTCCTTAATATTTTTCTTCTTTTCTTAGTACTTTCTAAGAACCAAGCATAGTCTTAGTGCTTCATTTTTATGAGATATTATTAGTATTTTTTCAGATTTTTTTTTTTTTTTAACTTAAGATTTGTGCCTTGTTCCACCTCAAAGCTTACACCACCCTTCATTTGAGTAAAATTTCTCGAGACCCATTATAGCCTTTTAAAACACTAACTATGACAAAAATAAATAAATAAATAATGACTAAATAGGACAATGGAAGCACGCTACCCTTGTTTTTCTTTTTTGTAAATAAACCCTAGGGTTGTCAACTAAGAAATACTGAACCAAAAAAGAAAAAACATAATTAATGGAATTCAACCCAAAAGAGATAATAATGCTAAGAATTCCATGAAAGTAACGGTAGCATGTTTGATTGAATACTTTATGTATAAAGGAAAATTGAAGTGCCTAAATCGTTTTGATAAAAATAAAAAATAAAATAAAATAAAATAAAAAGACCAATAATTATGAGAAGAATACAAAGAAACTATAAATGGGAAGAATACAAGAAACTACAAAACAATAGCAGTGTCGTTGCATATGAATAGCAGAAAATAGATATAATATGATAGTCACACCAAGCATATCCCACTCCAAGAGTAGCAGAATACAATTTAACCTGAAATAACTCAAACAAAGCCCTCAAAATTACGATAAATTTAATGCAATATTACCATGACAATAGAGGGATCATCAGAATTGTGATGAAGTTAGGCTTTAGCAATTCCATGAACCATGTCAGATATGGTGAGCAATAAAAATAAATAAAAATAAAAATAAAATAAAAAATGAAACTTTTGAACTTGGAACCAACAAACTAGCAGAATGTATCACCATAAGAAGTGTTTACCACCATAGAGTTGTAACAAAACCAACAAGCAGCTACATGGGAGATTAAGCAACTTCAAAGACCAATCAAACAGAGAAGAAATGCAGTTCAACACTACAGCACAATAACTTTGTTGAAAAGAGATCATATGATATCATGAGAGGATCATACCAGCTCCTGCTCCAGAGAACTGACTTTTTGAATTAATTGAGAAACCTTCATCCGTTCCATCTCTTGCATTAACTTTGAAAACCACATTAAACATGTTACAATGGTGGAAGAGATAATTAGATCAAAATAAATGCAAAGGAAAGACAAAGGATACAGGATTGATTACCTTAGCTACAGCAGACTGAAGATCAGATGACTTCATTTCTGAAACTGTAGAAGAGTAGGAAGATTCACAATTTGGTTTCAGGTCTACTTCAGGAATTTCCATTCCATCCTCAACTGTAACATTTTCAATAGGCTGGCTTTCTTCAGCCAAACAAACAACAGATGATGATCCCAACTCATTATTGTAGACATCTAAATGAGGAAGATTCATCTCTGAAACTGGTCCCATCTCAAAATATTCCCCTTCCTCATTATTGTACACATGTAAAGAGGGAAGATTCGTCTCTGAAACTGCTCCTGTCTCAAAATATTTACCTTCCTCATTATTGTAAACATCTAAACAAGGAAGATTCACCTCTGAAACTGGTCCCTTCTCAAAATATTCACCTTCCTTTCTTGCATTATCGCATTTTTCCACCTCCTCATTTGTGGGAGCTCCCCAAAACAGCCCCTCTTCACCCAAATGATCAGCAACACCTGAAGGCTCCCATTCCATATCCAACTGATCTGGATGAGTAAAATACATTTCTGGAACTGGTTTTTCTTCATCTCCCTTAATTGTCTCAGAAGTAAGTGACATTTTGAATAAAGAACTCCATTTTTTCTCTGGGAGGGAAGTGCTTATGTTTCTCTCAAGAGAAGAGTGAGAAGGCCAATAATTTGGCTTTGAATGAATAACATCCTGCGAATGTTTTTCTGCTGCTTCCTCTTCAGTTGTGCCATCTGGAAACTGGTTTTCTCCACCTAAACCATGTTCATTCCAAGATGAGCCCCATTCAACATTTGACGCACCTAAACGATTACAATCCACCTCTTCATCATGACTTGTACCAAGAGTGGTACCAGTTGGTAAACCTTTGAGTGTAGTGTTCCATTTCACTGTTTTCTGTGACAGGGAAGGAGAAGATGAAAATAGGGATACCAACTTGCTGGTCTGAGCACGGTCTAGTTCAAACCAAAAAAGCCTATGCTCGTAGTAGTTTTTAGATATTATTGGCTTAAATTGTTCTTCAAGCAAGGGCTGGCACTGCATCCGAATTTGGATCCGAACCTAAGAATACATACAGTGATATTAGTAAGTGGATTCCATTTCCAACCTAAACACCGTGAACCCTGAATCTAACCACAAACCTCAAAGCTACCGAAGAATGATGGAATGAAATAACCACAGGCACTACCTGTGCAGGATACGGCGTCAACTGTGAACCATCAGGAGTCCATCCATATGGATTTATATTCATCTGTCCTGGGCTTGCAGCCTCAAAGATACCATGAAGCTTTCTATCACTATAGTTGAACAGGAATAGTGTCAAGCCAGGATTGATGTTCCTCACATAGGAGAAATGCGCAGCTGGTAAACCTGTTCAAGAATGCAAAAATGTCCATAACTCTTTGGATGTGCAAACTTAAACATCGGATATAGTAGAAGTTTTTCTTGCATGGAAATAGGAGATAGCCAACTAACCAAACAACTGCTTGGAATGACATTCGTCGATTGTATTGTGCTTGCATCCAAAGATGACTCCTCCTAAATCACTCTTCCCTAGATTTCTAGCAGTTACACTGCAATTCACTGTCCAGGAGGGAAGAGGTTTTTCCTTCTGCCTTGAAGCCTTTGCTTTCCTCCCTCCACCCATTCTGTTGTTTCAGAGAAATGCATGAACAAGTAAAGCTCTGAATCATAAAATACCATAGTTCTAATAAAGCTAAAGCTAAAGCTAAGAAGGAAACATGTTAACACTGAACCAAACAATCACAAAAAAACTACTCCCTGTAAGCAGTTCTTCAAAAATCTGAGATCATAACAACTAAGGATTACAACTAAACAATATTTAGAAATTAAAACCAAATAAATATCAATCACATTAGGAGAGATATAAGTAAATGGATAACATAATACACACATAGAAATTTCAAAAGCTAACAAAAGCCATATTTAGTACAAATTGAAAGGCACATAATTAACAAGACAATTTTGAATCTCTAACATAACATATATACAAAGACACTAAATTATTAGGGATAATAAAAAGACTAATTACAAATTTTATTGATATTAATTAACTATTACAGTCAACAAGATTGAAATCCCGGTTTATGTTGCAAATTTTGAATCAGAAACCTTCCATCTCCATACTCTGTAGATAGAAAAAAACTTCAGAGAAATGTTCACAATAAAGAAAATATTCCAGGTACATAGAGACTTCTTTTCCAAAAGCTTTAACAAGAAATTTTCAACAGCTTCCATCCAGATAAATGCAGAACAGAACAAAAAAAAATTCCAGATAAATGCAGTACAGAACAAAATAATTTTCAGACTTATCCAAAAAAAAAAAAAAGCAAAAGGCATTTTCAGAGACTTCTTTTCCAAAAGCTCCCCAAAGAACTGACAAGAAATTCAATAGCTTCCAGATAAATGCAGTACAGGACAAAATAATTTTTCAAACTTATCAAAAAAAAAAAACAAAAAGGCATTTTCAGAAACTATTTTCCACTGAACTTTGGGGACTAGCACAAGAAAATGACAATGAATTAGAGCATGTGAGCAAAATCCTCTAAAAGAATTCACAATTTTCCCTGCATTCTCATTTTAGAATGACCAAAGGAAAAATCCAAATTCAAACATTTCTTGGTTCTTTAAAGTTGCATTTGATAAAAGGAACAAAAAAACATAGAATTTTATTTCTGTTAGCGCTATGTAGATCACAATCCCGGAAAATCATCGAGACCTTAGGAATAGCCCAAACAGAGAAAGAGAGAGATTTATTTTGGTAAAAGAACAAAATAGTAGTTGAATAAACAAATGATCACAGAGTACATGTATATCCTCGCAAAACACCTCCGTTTGGCTACCAAGAGAAATGAGGAAAATGAGATCTCAAATTCCATAACTGGCAAAAACAGTTTAAGACAAAGTAGTCGAGCATGTCTTGAGTACGGCAGTCCTCGTCTTATCAGACCGTCAACAAAAAATAAAACTACTTAAGCCTACATTTTCCTTACTTTTCCTGAACATTTTCTCAGCAACCAAACAAAGAGGAAGACAAAAATACCAAAATAAATACAAAATGGCTTACATGGTTCATATAACACAATCACCGAACAAAAAAAATCCCTCAAAAACATCAACGGGCACTTCCTACAAAGAACAAACCCTATACAACCAAGAGTACATCACCTTTGAATCCGAGCCTCCGATAAACCAGGATGATCCGAAATTTAAAAAAAAAAGGCAAGTAAAACAAGAAATGAGGAAAAAATGGACGTTGCTTTCTCACTCAGAGACCTGAGATCGTCCAATCCGTGATCTCCTTCGTGCGACGAGACGTTTCAGAGCGTTCCACAGTTGGTGAAGCTTAGGGAATCCAATAGTAATATATAGAGCAGACGAAAGCTCTGGAGAAGGACAAGAAAATGCCCTGTCAGGTTGCCGGTAGGCTCTGAAAATGAAGAAGAGATCAAAAGGCAAACCGAGAGAGAGAAAGAGAGCGAGAGTCTAGAGAACTGCACCATATAAAGACCTTGAGCGATAGCAAGAGCGACTCAAGAAGCGCGATACGTGCCCATGATTACATTCTAATTTGCTTAATTTGCCTCACATCAGTCGTATGTGAAATGTGTACGGCGAAAGACTTTTTGCCACGTGTCGACACATGAGGCTGCTTTGCCGGTCCCTCTTCTTGCTGGTCGTTCAATATGTTAATGATTTTCCCATGCGGAAATAATGTTTTAAGTAAATTTTTAATTAATATTTATATCTAGAAAACAAACCACCCGTATTTTCGTTGCAATTTTTGATAGTTTGGAACTTTTAGTCTATTTTAAAAAGAGAAAAAAATTATTAAGCATCCGTTTAGTACATTTTCTGTTTTTAAAATCAAATAAAGTTAATTAGCAAATATATTTTCTGTTAAAAATTTTAAAATTTTAAAAAAAAATTATACTTCAATTTTTGTATTTATTATTGATTTTAAAGCTGAAAAATATAAAATATATATAAACAAGCCTTTATTTAAAAATAATTTTTTATATTATTAAATAATTTAAATTTAAATTAATTTAGTAAAAATGATGAAAATAATTGTATTTCTAATTTATATTTTTTAAATTGGAATATATATATATATATATTGTTTTGAACTTCCTGCCATGCTTCTGGCTTTTTTTCCCTCTCGGCGTAACTTTCCATTAAATGTTGCCTTGGTGGAGTTGAAAATAAGTCTGAGGGTGATGGTGACGTGTTTGTTCTATTCCTAAAAAAGAATAGGTTTTGCTTTGTGAAGAGTTTACTTTTCCTATATTTAGCAAAAAGTGTGAATAAGAGGATGTCTCCATCAAACTGCTATGTATATATTTTCCAAAAGGCCAATTAATATCTTTTTAAGCCAAGCATTTTGCATACCAAAGAGACGATTAAGATTTTCCTATATTTAGTAAAAATGTGAATAAGAGGATGTCTCACTCAATACTTAATAAGCCTGCAATGTATGTATTTTCAAATTTGCCGATTAATGCGGGTTTGTTTCAAGTATTTATTGAATGAATATTTTATTTGTGATATATTTGATATTTAAGGATGATGATTCTTTTCATGTATCCATCACTCTATCTTTAATAAGACAAGTTTAAAATTTAAATAAATGGTAAGATGTGAATTTGAGATTTTATTTTTTAAATCCAAGACTAGTTCAAGGACGGGTTTGGATATTACTTTGTCTCATCCTGTTCCGTCTCGTCGTAGTTATATATAAAATTAATTTTAAAAATTATTTTAATTTTAAATTTATTTTTTTTTATTTTTAACAATAATATTATTATTATTATAAAAATACTTTTTAATAAAATAAGTTATAAAAAATTATAATATTTTAATTATTTTATAAAATATATATGTTTTTTAATGTAATTAAAAAATTAAAAATTACATTTTAAAAAAAAAATGGAACAGGTTAGGATTGAAATAAGGACAACTCATCCCGATCCTACCCATTGTCATCCCTATAATGATATTTATAAATGAAAATTCATCATTAAAAAATCTACAACAATGATAGTATCATTAAAATGACCATTGAGAACTTGCACATAAGATAATATGAACTATTCGAGTTTGAGGCTTTAGCACAAAATTTGTCTTCTTGAAGACACAGATCTCTCGGATATCTCGCCTATACACAAATATGAAATCAAAACGAATTTTGCTTACAATCAAATATGAAATTGGTGTCTAAAAAACATGAGAATAATTTTATAATAAAAAATAATTTCCTATTATCGACTCTCCATTAGAAACGCTACATGTGGCTTAATAAAACTCTATATAACTAAGAGAATATGTACCATGAGTTTTTCAAAGACACAACAACTATGACATGCAAAAAGTACAAAATTTGTATGGATTGATGAACTTATGAGGACCTTCGCGTGAACTCAAGTTATTAGGAGGAATATAAATTTAATAATTGATTTCATACTTTAATTGTAAAATTTGAAAGATAAACTTATTAGATTATTGCCAACTCTACCAAATATTTTTAACCAAATTAATAAATCAATCTTAAACTTAATAATTTATTTATTGATTTTGGCATTTAAAGTTATTAAGGGTGTGTTTGGTAGTAATTTTTGAAAATATTTATAATCTTTTTAACATTTAGAATAATAAAAAACTATAAGTGCTAAAATGATTAAAAATACTTTATAAAATTACAATCAAATATGTAACGACTCATTCCTAATCGTGTAGATATTGTCCACTTTAGACCCAAATGGGGTATTTGTCTGTTTGATCCCGTAATCCCATAAGATACAATGAGGACATTTGTGTTTGTATGAGGGGTGTTTGTGACATCCCACATCGGATAGATGAGGAAAGTTTCTGATGCTATATAAGTATGGACTTCTCTTAACACCATAGACGTGTTTTAAAGTCGTAAGGGCCCCTTTGGGTTTAAAGGGGATAATATTTACACAATTGGGAGCAGATCGTTATAAATGGTATCAGAGTCGTTCCTCGACCCTAGTGTAGGGGTTTGTTTGGCCCCGTAAGGGGTGTTTGTCTGTTTGACCCTGTAATCTCATGAGAACATTGTGTTTGCATGAGGGGTGTTTGTGACATCCCACATCGTATAGGGGGGAAAGTTCCTAGCGCTATATAAGTATGAACTTTTCTTAACCCTGTAGACATGTTTTAAAACTGTGAGGGGCCCTTTGGGTTCAAAGCGGACAATATCAACAAAGTTGGGAGTGTGTCGTTACAAATGGTATCAGAGCCGATTTCCGACCTCGGTATGAGGATTTGTTTGGCCCCTTAAGGGTGTTCGTCTATTTAGCCCCGCAATTCTGTGGGACACAACGAGGACATTGTGTCTGCATGGGAGGTGTTTGTGACATTCCACATCGGATAAGGGGGAAAGTTCCTAATGCTATATAAGTATGGACTTCTCTTAACCTTGTAGACATATTTTAAAGTCGTAAGAGCCCCTTTGGGCCTAAAGCGAACAATATCTACATGGTTGGGAGTGGGCATATTGTCCGTTTTGGGCCCAAAGAGGTCCTTACAGCTTTAAAACGCATCTATAAGGTTAAGAGAAGTCCATATTTATATAGCCTAGGAACTTTTCTCCCTATCCAATGTGGGATGTCACAAACACACCCTATGCAGACACAATGTCCTCATTGTGTCCCATGGGATTACGGGGTCAAACAGATAAACACCTTCTATGGAACCAAACAAACCCCCACACCGAGGTCAAGGATTGACTCTGATACCATTTGTAACGACCCACTCCTAACCGTATAGATATTGTCCGTTTTGGACCTAAATGGGGTGTTTGTATGTTTGACCCCATAATCTCATGAGACACAATGAGGACGTTGTGTCTCCATAGGGGGTATTTGTGACATCTCACATCGAATACGAGGGAAAAGTTCCTAGCACTGTATAAGTGTGGACTTCTCTTAACCTTATAAACGCGTTTTAAAGTCGTGATGACCCATATGGGCCTAAAGTGGACAATATCTATACGGTTGGGAGCGGGTCGTTACAAATGGTATCAAAGTCGATCCTCAACTTCGATGTGGGAGTTTGTTTGGCCCCGTAATGGGTGTTTGTTTGTTCGACCCCACAATCTCATGGGACACAACGAGGATGTTGTATCTGCATGGGGGGGTGTTTGTGACATCTCACATCGAATAGGAGGGAAAGTTCATGGCGCTATATAACTATAGACTTCTCTTAACCCTGTAAATGTATTTTAAAGTTGTGAGGGCCCCTTTGGGTTCAAAGCGGAAAATATCTACAAGGTTGAGAGTGGGTCATTACAAATGGTATCAGATCCGATTTACAACCTCGGTGTAGGGGTTTGTTTGGCCCTTCAGGGGTATTCGTCTATTTGACCTCGCAATCATGTGGGACACAACAAAGACGTTGTGTCTGCATGAGGGGTGTTTGTGACATCCCATATCGGATAGGGGGGAAAGTTTATAGCGCTATATAAGTATGGATTTCTCTTAATCTTGTAGACGCGTTTTAAAGCTGTGAGAACCCATTTTGGCATAAAACAAATAATATCTACACGGTTGGGAGCGGGTCATTTCAAAACAAGCCTTTGCCACCATCTTTTTTCTCTATCTCCAAAACATTTAATATTTTTTAATCACGTATTAGTATAAGCTTTGTGTAGATGATATCTACTCTTATAGGGTTGACACTTGAAGAATTTAGTACAAGTTATCTTAATGTTATTCTAAAAACCTTGTTTAAAAAAGGATACAAAAAATATGCCCACATAAGATTTTTTTTCTACGTTTTTTAAGAAAACGAAGATGAAGAAGACATTCACAAGTTATACATTGAAAATATAAATTTAACCTTTGATTCATAGTTAGTAGAAGAAGGATTAACTTTTAATTTGTAGATGATAAAGTTGACACAAAAAAATTTAGTAGAATAAGACATTCACAAAATTTATATTGAAAAAAAAAATCAATATTTGATTTTGTAGATAATATTTAGAGTCCATTTGGTAATAATTTTAAAAAGTATTTTTAATATTTTTAATACTTAAAATTTTTATCATTAAAGTATTAAGAATATTAGAAACATTTTTTATAATTACTCTCAAATGCACATTTAGAGTGTGTTTAACAGTAATTTAATTTTTAAGTGTTAAAAAATGTTAAAAACACTTTTTAGAATCATTGTCAAACACGTTTTTAAAGTCTGTTTGGTAATGATTTTATGAAACGCTTTTAATATTTTTAATACTTAAATTTTTTTATTATTCAAGTATGAGAAATATTAAAAACGTTTTATAAAATCACTCATAAATACACTCTTAGTGTGCATATGATAATAATTTTAGGAAGTATTTTTATATTTTTTTAATACTTGAAAGATAAAAATTTTCGAGTGTAAGAAAGTTTAAAAACATTTTTTTAAATTATTATTTAACGTACTTTTAATCTTTGTAATGTTGATAAATGAAGAATTTAGTATTTTTATTCCAAGAATCTCGTTAGAAAAATATATACAAAAAAAATTGACAGCATAAGATTTTTTTAAGAAGGATCAGCCTTTGATCTGTGGATGATACTTTTAGCCTTACGAGGTTGACATATGAAGATTTAGTGGAGCAACGCATTCATGAACAAACTATAAGTTAAAAAAAGTCGATTTTAACCTTTGATTGAAAATAGCTTTTGAAAGCTTGACATTTTGTCCCGATAAGGTGATCCAAGATGATATTTTAGTCTTATAAGGTTGACATATGAGGGCTCAGTAGAAGAACGTGTTCACAAGCTATGTATTGAAAAGATGATTTTAACGTTTGATTTAATCGAAAGCTTGATATTTTGCCTCGATAAGATAATCCGAAAAAATTAAAAAAAAAAAAAGAAAAAAAAATCCAAATTTGTATTTTGAAAAATCATTTTACAAGTCATAGGTTTGAAATTATAATTTTAACCTTTGCATTAAAAGAGTGTTTGAAAGCTTGACATTTTGCCCAATGAGGTGAAAAAACATTCCAAAGTTGTATTTTGAAATAATAATTTAGTAATTTTGGATCAATTTTTTTGGGTCTCATTGTGATATCAAAAAGTTATCATGGGAGATTTTTTTTAATATTATTATAAATTGTTATATTTAAAATAAATATAAAAATACAATTCTTATGGTTTAAAATAATAACTTTTGAGAGTTTTTTTTTACCAAATAATAAAAACAAACAAATAATATATGCTCAATAAATAAAAATTAACTTAAAGAAATCATACAACTCTAATATGCAAATATTTAATTATTCTTTTTATAAAGAAATTGAATAATTTTTCATGTCTAACAAGCTATAAAATTATATTTTATAAAAAAAAGAAAAAATATTTATTATCATATTTAAATTTTGAAAGATAAAAATTATATTTATATTTTTATAATATATTTTAATTATTTTTAGCTTTTTTTTTTTTCATTTGACAAATTAATTATAGCATAAGTAAATATTAGTTTTAAAATATAAAAACAAGTCAAAAACACTATTCTCAAACAAATTTTATTTTAGTAAATGACGAGGAAATTATTTTTGAATACCGGAAAACATTCTTATTTTTTCTGAATTTTTTTATTTTTCAATATTTCAATGAAATAAAAAAATAGCGACGATTTTAGAAAACCCCATCGCGACACGTAAGCTCTTGTTCGCCTTCACCTTCCTAGCCACTCAAATTCGTGCATATCCGACACGTCAGAAAATAGCAAAACTCCTGCGGCCAGAAAAAATAAAATAATTCTTTATTGCACCCTTACGTGGTGAGTCCGGTGTTCAAAGAAAAATATCAGATAATTCTTATTTCTCCAAGTGGAAAATACTTTTTATGCAATTTACAAAAATAGAGAAATTAAAGGCTGAAGGCCACGGTTGCCCACGGCTGGCCCATCTTTCTCTCTCCCGCTCTTTTTCGCTTGCCATGTGGTAACTTTTCTCTCGCCGTCCGGAAATGAAGCCTCACACTCACAGAGGCTTCGGCTCTGGCTCAGTGTTTGTCAGCTCAGCGAGCGGCCGTCGTTTTGATCTACAGGGAAATCACATCCGGAAGGCATTTTTCGCCGGAAACCATGTTTTCCGGCGGATTTCGACTGGAAAGCGCGGCGGTGTTGATGTGGCAGTCAGATGCTGCCGGAGTCCGGTGGAAAAGCGTGAGCCTTCATGCTCCGATCGAGATCGTCTGTTTGAGGTCGGGACAAGGCGGGAGGTGTTGGTCACGCCATTCTTGGCGATTGGAGCGTATTCGTTGCGGTCAGTGGTGGCGAGAGCGGAGGAGGGAACTGAGGCTGTGATGCCGGCGGCGGCATCGGGGACAGTGCCAGCGGCAGCGGAGAAGAAGATGGAGGAGGCGATAGTTTCGAGGATTTACGACGCGACGGTGATCGGAGAGCCAATGGCCCTCGGCAAAGATAAACGGAAGGTTTGGGAGAAGTTGATGAATGCTCGAATTGTGTATTTGGGCGAAGCGGAGCAAGTTCCGATTCGCGATGATAGGGAATTGGAGCTTGAGATTGTGAAGAAATTGAGGAAAAGGTGTGCTGAGAATGAACGGCCTTTATCTTTGGCTTTGGAGGCATTTCCTTGCAATTTACAGGAACCGCTCAACCAATACATGGACTATAGGTTTGTACTGGTTCTTTTAACGTGCTCTTTGTCATTGAGCTCTGTCATCTTGACATTTGAGGATGTTTTACTGAATTCAATGATTCAAATGTGCCCGAATTGTGTAAGGGCTTGACATGGATGCTTTGAATGTTTTTCCTAAGAAAGCATTAGGGATGTTTCCAGAAACATAGTTGTTATTCTAAATCTACAGCTGTAGTTCAACATGTTCACTATTTTTTTTCTCACTAGGAAAATAGGAATTGATTATGTGATCTCATGGAGCAATAATGAGTAGTGATACTGACTTTGCCTTTACTGTTCCATTGGGGAGAAGTCCATACGATTATTGCACACAAGATTTATTCTGGAACATTTTGAATGAAGATCGTAAACTCTAATTTTCTAGCCTACAAGAGAAGGACTGCTTGCTGCAACAAGGAAAAACTCTTATCACATGTACTGTGACAGTCAGTAAATTTTCTTACCACATGTGTTGATAGCTGGCACTCATGTAAGACAGATAGAGTGACATTTTTAACTTGCCACATTCAGCCTCAAAATTTGATAACAGGGTGGGTTTCTGTGTGACATGATTATTTTTGTCTAAATGCTTCCATGAACAATCTTAAATTCTATATCAATAGAACTGATCTTTGAAGTTGTCTTTACTTGAGATAAGGCTGCGTTCTGTTGATTTTTTTTTTTTTTTTTTCCAACAAGGATTTGTTTGAACAGATTAATTATTCTTATTTTATTTGGATTCATATATTTAAGGAGCAAACAAGAATACATGGAATGAATGAATTCATGTGAGGAAAAGCCTTAACCTTGGATCAAGTTCAAAGAAGAGAGTGGTCTTTAGCGAATAGATGTTATCTTTGTCAAATTGATGAGGAACTCATTGACCACATCCTTGTTCACCTTGTAAAGACAAGGGTTCTATGGGAACTGCTTTTTGCTCTTTTTGGTTTCGTGGGTGCTTTCATTGTCGGTCAGAGAGACACATCTAAGCTGACAAGGTTCATTTGTGGGCAAAAGGCGTAAGAAGGCATGGAGAGCAACATCCCTTATGCATCTTTTGGACAGTTTGGAAGGCAAGAAACAAATTTGCCTTTGATGGTGATGAGCTTTCACTCGAAATGCTTAAAAACCTCTTCTATTTGTTTTTAGTGGTTGGAAACTAAGATGTTAATAAAGGATGGTCCTTCGACTCTAGTAAATTTCTTTGATTGGTTGGACTTTTGTTGAGGATGGTGTTGTTGTAGCACTTCTTGTTTTGTAGCTCCTTTTCTTGGTTGAGCCTCTTTGTGGTTCGTGTATGTGTCCTCTAAACTTTGGGTTGCTATTCGGGTGCATCTTTTAATATATATATATATATATATATGCTTATTTATCTATCAAAAAAAAAAAAAAAAAAAAGGAATACATGAAATGAATTCAAGACGAAACTTGACCACCCTTTTCGGTTTCTAAAATATCTTCAGTATCCACTGAAGTTGCAAGCATCAGTTGTTGCACCATGAAATCAGTACGCAAGAATACCATACTAATAATTCGGATAACTTGTTATTTTTTTTCTTCCACGCCTAACGAGTAGTGTCTCGGCGTGGAGTTGATTCACATTTGATTTGTTAAGCAAACAACTTGAAATCCCTTGAGGCTTGACTCAAGTAGCAAGGGGTTGGGGTGGGGATATAAGAGGTTCCAGAAAATAATAATGATAAAAAAATATTACCCATCAAAAAGGGGGGAAAAATAGAGCATGCACCTTGAGAGAGGAAGTCAGCATTTCTTCAATTCTATCTGTTGTGCTTTTTTCCATTGCCGTTGTTTGTAACTTGTGATGGGAAGTCCTTATTTTATTGATTCAAATCATCAGATATCAATGTGCAGAAGGTAGGATAAACACTTTCCACTAATTAGGAACCCTGTAAAGCTGAGCTTTTGTAGGTTACTGATACTGCAGTGTATTCATATATCATTCTGTGTTTTATATTTTATTTTATGTTTGGAACTGCCTTCTATGAAAAGATTTTTTTTTTTTAAATGCATTATTAGAGGTTGGATAAAGCCTATTCATTCTTGTTCATTTTTCTCTCCTACATTTCCGCACTGCTTAATTGAAGCATATACTAAATGGCAGGATTGACGGAGAAACCTTAAAGTCTTATGCATCACATTGGCCACCTCAGCGTTGGCAGGAGTATGAGCCTCTTTTAAGTTATTGTCGAGATAATGGAGTTCGGTTAGTTGCTTGTGGTACGCCTCTTGAGGTATGTGTACATTTTTGTGTAAATCTGTGAACACAAGTCTAAAACGTTCTCCAAGTTCCTAGGACAAGACAATAAGGAAACAAATTCAGGAAAAAGGAAAAAAAATGATCAATTTGCTTTAGATTCAAATGGAAGCAAGTTGGATATGACTTTTAGTAGTGTTTAAATAAGGCCTTGGTCTTTGCAAAGATGCATCCATATCCAAAAGGATACTGTTTGCTTTGTACTTCTCTTGGGATTGATTTTTTCCTTTTTCTATTACTTTTAATTGTTGTCATTTTAATTTGTCAGTTTATTCATGAGCGCTATAGTAGCAAATAAACTTCCTGATTATTCTGAAACAATAGGTCCTAAGGACTGTTCAAGCTGAAGGAATTCGTGGGCTTTCTAAGGCTGAACGCAGAAAATATGCTCCTCCAGCCGGTTCAGGCTTCATCTCAGGCTTTACTTCTATCTCACGCAAATCATCAATAGACACGAATTCTCCAAATCAGTCTGTTCCTTTTGGACCAAGCTCATATCTATCTGCACAGGCAAGAGTGGTTGAGGACCATACAATGTCCCAGATAATCTTACAAGAAATGGTGGATGGAGGAACCACTGGTATGCTGGTAGTGGTGACAGGTGCAAGCCATGTTATGTATGGATCAAGAGGGACAGGGCTGCCAGCAAGAATTTCAAAGAAGCTGCAAAAAAGGAATCAAACTGTAATATTACTTGACCCTGAGAGGCAATATATACGAAGAGAAGGAGAAGTCCCTGTTGCCGATTTCTTGTGGTATTCTGCTGCCAGGCCCTGTAGCAGAAATTGCTTCGATCGTGCTGAAGTTGCCCGAGTAATGAATGCAGCTGGCAGGAGGCGGGATGCCCTACCACAGGTTAGCCTTTCTTAATAGTATTTTTGGAGATGGGATGACTTCTAATTATGCCCTTGACTCAATGGATTCTTATGTTTTAACTATTTTCTCATGCATTATTGCATAGTTTTAGACCCTTTGATCTCGTTATGTGAACTGAAGTTGAATCAAGTTGAGTAGGATGTTTAGCGCTGGATTTGTATGTTATAAATGCAATTATAAATGGTTCATCTTCCCCATAATTTTCCTTTATTCTTCTCATGAAGATGGTATTGTGTCATGCTTATCAGGATCTTCAGAAAGGACTTGATCTAGGTCTGGTTTCACCGGAGGTACTACAGAACTTCTTTGATCTGGAGCAATATCCTCTTATTTCAGAGCTCACTCACCGATTCCAGGTAAGCTTGTTTTATGGGGGATCAAATCCTTTTTTGGTATTCAAGCTTAAGAACACTCTACCTTATTTACTGTAAGGTTAAACCTGTTGTGCATATGGGACATTTCCTGTTCTCTTGTTTATCTTGTGATGCTATGGGCAAAAGCAATTGATTATAGGGAGGGTACTTCTAAATAGGTAGAAAGTTGATGATAGCTCATCTTGATGCAGGGTTTCAGGGAGAGATTGTTGGCAGACCCCAAATTCCTGCATAGATTAGCGATAGAAGAAGTTATATCAATAACCACTACTCTTTTAGCACAGTATGAGAGGCGCAAAGAAAATTTCTTTGAGGAGCTTGACTATGTTATTACAGATACCCTGAGGGGATCAGTAGTTGATTTTTTTACTGTGTGGCTTCCTGCCCCAACTTTGTCATTCCTTTCATATGCTGATGAGATGAACGCCCCTGATGGCATAGATGCATTAAAGGGTCTCCTTGGTTCCATTCCAGACAATGCATTCCAGAAGAATCTTGCTGGGAAGGACTGGAATCTGAGTCATAGAGTCGCTTCAGTGCTTTTTGGTGGTGTCAAACTTGCTAGTGTTGGATTTATTTCTAGCATTGGGGCTGTGGCTGCATCAAATACTTTGTATGCAGTCCGCAAAATCCTTAATCCAGCACTAATTGTTAATCAGCAAAATAAAAGGTCACCGATATTTAAAACAGCATTTGTCTATGGATGCTTTCTTGGAATATCAGCCAATCTCCGGTATCAGGTAAAGCTCAAAATTGTAAATTATAATGTTTGCATTATTACAAACGTTGCAGGAACTCATTTATGGAAATTGAATAGAAAAAATTCTTCTTGTTTTGTTTTTCAGTAGTGGCCACATAAGGCATAGGTGGAGAGTAATGACAGCTTTATGAAAGGTGTCTAGGAAGTTGTGGCTTCCATTCTTTTGGGGACACATGCACTAAACACGTTCTTAAGAGATTATCTGTATTGTTGGTCCTGGCCAAACAATGACTGGCTATTAGAAAAAGTGAAAGATTGAATGTCTAGGATACATAAATTATTTTTGAACTTGGGGGATTCAGTAGGTTGGCCCCATCAACTGATGACAGTGTTGTCATCATCATAATTATGCTTCAAACATTGTTGTTTCAATTACTAGCTGGTAACTGTTTAATCTCATTTGTTATAATCTCTATATAGTAGCTTGAAAGCTACATGTTGGATATCAAACCGAGTATTTGCCACTATACTTTTAAGTACAAAATATCTTGGAAACCAACCCACATGAATTGATGTCCTTTTTTCTCTTTTTTTCTTTGTTACTATCTTTTTCAGCTTTATTTTGTCTTATTATTTGTTTGGTATTGATGTTAAAACAAATTGTAACACAGATAATTGCTGGGGTAGTGGAGCATCGATTTTCTGATCAATTTGCTTCTCAACCATTACTTGTGAATATGCTATCCTTTTTTGCTCGGACAATCAACTCCTACTGGGGAACCCAGGTTAGGCTCAATTTTAATTTCTTGAAGTTCCCTCTTTTTGCCCATTTTAACTCCTTTTCTCCTTGGTAAAATTTATCATGTAATTATCATCCATACCATTACTCCTGAGAAATCATGAAAAAAGGCTGCTTCATTGCATAATTAAGCAGCCAAGTCGTTGCCCCCGCACATGTACTTCTATCCGTGTGGAACTGTTATTTAATATCTACCTGTAATAATGTTGTTGAATGGTTTTCCCACTTCATATTGGTTTAATTTCCTCTCTTTATATGCTGCAGCAATGGGTTGATCTAGCACGATTTACGGGGCTGCAGACTCAAAAGAGCGAGCCACCCTCCTACCAAACAGTAGATTCTTCAAATCATGCTGCGTTAGAATGCAGCAGCGCAGAAGAGACCCATATTGATGAAATCAAGAATCAATAAGGTGATGGCCACACTTCATTTTGTCATACTAGTTTGTCAATCATTCTGCCAAAGATGCTGAGAGATGGGATAATGGATTCAACCCGTTTGCCATATAGGTCCGATCTATGCCCTTATTTTATATTGTTCAAATATAATTCTTTTACAAATTTTGGCAAACATTTCAGTGTATAGTGGCAGAATTAATCAACTGCACGAGAACTATATTGAATTCTACATGAGTTTGAAGTAAGGGATGCTTGAAAAGCATATAGCTGGGAATTTAACCCACAATAGATTGAATGGCACAACCCTCGTTTGAAACACACCTCTTCTGAATGACACTTGTAACTTAAACTTGGGTTGCAACTTGTGTGGGTTGGTCCGAGCCAACCTGAACTCAATCTGATCTCTAGGTGGGCTTGGCCAATCATTTTTATTATTCCGGGTTGGACTCTAGTGATTGTAACATTCTGGTTGGACTTTGGTTAAATTTTTTTCAACTCAAATTCAATTTGGATTGAATTCGAGCACTTAGGTGGTGTTTGTTATTTTGGCTTTTTGTTGAAAGTAATATTTGTTTTCAGAATTTAGGTTGTTTGTTTTTTTACTTTTTCATGACTTATTATAAGCTTTTTACTAAATAGAAAAAGCCAAAATATATAGTTTTTTCTAAATAGAAAAAAAACATATTGGTTTTTCTTTATTTTTTAATACTTAATAGAAATAAAATACTACAAAAACAAACAACCTAATATTTAATACTATTTTTTTTTTTTTTTTTGATAAGCAAGCACAATTCATTAAAGAGGCTAAAAACCCCAACGTATACAGGACGTATACTAGGCAACAAAGGCCAAAAACAAACAAAAAAATCAAAAAACAAACCACCCCTCAACTGGAGGCAATCCACTCTAGGAAATCTAAAAGGGAATGCGACTCCTCTTCCATATTACATTTAGCCCAATCCCAGATATTACAAACAAAAGAATATTTAAACCTCTGAATTGCTAAGACCCCCCCCCCCCCCTCCCCCCCTAAAGGCTAATCTATTCATTTCCTTCCAAGCCATCCAAAAAATGAATAACGGAATGGAATTCCAGAATTTTTTCTTTTTTTTTTCCCACAAAAGAACCCCCCCCCCCCAACTATATAAAACCTCCTTTACAGTATTAGGGAACACCCACTTGACCCCAACTAAGCCCAACACTAAATCCCAAAGCTCTCTAGGCACTGTACAATGAATAAGTAAGTGATCCACGTTTTCCACTTCGCAAGCACACAAAAAACACCTATTCGGGAGCTGCCAACCTCTTTTTTGGAGCCTATCAAGAGTCAAGATCTTTCCCCAAGTCGCTTCCCACGTGAAAAACATGATTTTAGTTGGGACTCTTCCCACCCAAATCTTGTTTTTCGGAAAGTTAACATCCATAGACCTATCCAGCCAGCTGTACGCATCTTTCACTCTAAACTGCCCACTTCTCCCTCCCTTCCAAAAAACAGAGTCATCCTCCCAAGTTATCCTAACTCCTCTCAACGCTTGGAGCAACTCACCTACCAACTCCACCTCCCAGTCATTGAAATCCCTTATAAAACACAAATTCCAGCCTCCTTCCCCAACATTCTGGTCCCACAGGTCTTCAACCTTTGCATTTCTGTTGGCTGCCAAGATATAGAGATGCGGGAACCTACGGGACAGCGCTGTATCCCCGCACCACACATCAGTCCAGAAGCTGATTTTATTACCTTTCCCCACCTTGAGCCCCATTTTGTCCCAGCACCAGCCAGCTTCCTTTAAGATCTCCTTCCACACCCCCACACCACACGCACCCACAGCCTTTTTGGTCCTCCAACCATAATCCTCCTGACCATACTTAGCTTCCAGCACATGCTTCCAAAGGGCCTCCTTATCCAAAGCGAATCTCCAAGTCCACTTGCCAAGAAGCGCTTTATTCATGATAGTAAACTTCCTTATTCCCAACCCCCCATTCTCCTTATCCCCACACACCACATCCCACTTAACCAGATGAGTTTTCCTCTCCATGAGACCCCCCCCCCCCCCCCATAAGAAGTCTCTTTGCAATTTTTCTAATCTTCTAGCCACAGAAATGGGCATACGGAATAACGACATCTGGTATACTGGCATACTACCCATAGTGCTTTTAATTAGAGTGATTCTCCCACCCTTTGAGATATATTGGCTCTTCCAAAGAGCAAGCCTCCTTCTCATTTTCTCTTCTACCCCATCCCATCCATATGCAGCCTTATTAGGCACCCCCAGCGGCAGCCCCAAATACACAGACGGAAGCTGCCCCATCCTACAACCTAACTCCACAGCCATTTCCTCTATCCTTTGCACCTCCCCTACTGGAATAACCTCGCTTTTAGCCAAGTTAATTCTCAACCCGGACGCGGCTTCAAAGAAAATGAATATTATTATATAAGAATGTATATTACAAATAGTATAAAGACTTAGGTGGTGCTTGTTTTTTTACTTAATTTTAAATAGAATCCTAATATTTAATACTATTAAACATTAAGATTCTATTTAAAATTAAGTAAAAAAACAAGCACCACCTAAGTCTTTATACTATTTGTAATATACATTCTTATATAATAATATTCATTTTCTTTTTAAAATTTTAAGAAAAAAATATCAAATTATAATTATATCATATATTTTTTCAGTTTTTTAGAAAGATATAAATTTATTTTTTCTTATTTGCTATTGTCTTAAAATTTTCCCCGCTTGGGTTGGGCTAGGCTTGGATTTAGCCATTAACCTGATTCAACTCATCCACGTTGCGGTCTTACATTTTTTCTTTAAAGCTCACAAAAAGGATTGGGCACCTCAAAGGGTTATTGAAACCATTTTCTTAAGGCTCATTCTTTGTTTTAACATGTAGATCAGGCTTTTCAGTTCTGAATTTTGACCCATTAAAATAAAAAATCGAATCCATACATGGAGAGATGAGCCGCATTCAAGCTCAGAGGGTCTAGTTAACATTACTTTTGGTGTACACTAATAATCTACCAGAAAAAGGAGAAGTACCAAACCAATAAAGCAGTCAAATAATCCTCAAATTTATCTTCTCTGTGAGGCTCGTCTCTATAATGGCTGCATGCTTAGATCCGACTTCTCGTTCATCTCCTCTAGCTTCTGTTTGACCTTCTCAAATGCGAGTACTAGGTTGTTCAGCTGTATCATGATTTATCAGTCAACCCAAAGCTTCTCATGTCAATTTCTACATAAAACAGTAGCATTTCCTTCATAAATCAGAAAGTCATCTTAGAACAGAGGAATCAGTGTCATACCTCTTGTTTAGCGAACTTATTATGGACAAATAACCCACTGTACAGATCGAAACTATCTCTGATTGTGCTATCTTTCTGCAAATAACCATATGTTAGTGTGTTCCTTCCTGATTATCATTTATGCTATGTTTGGTTTCCAAGACATGGTTTTTCACAACCAAACAAAGGATAAATGAGTATTGCGGCTACTTTAGTGCATTTGATTCTCCCTTTTATACAAAAAGGCAAAACAAAATGGAGAAGGTATAAAGGACTGGGCATACCAATTGAATAAGTGTCTGAAAGCCTTTTGTGTCAATAGGTGTGGGCTCAATCTCCATTTCTGACAGTATCCTGTTGAATGATAAGCCGAAGTTTCATCTATAACCGAGTTTTTCAGCAGTTCATGCTCATTTGGGATTTAGGGATGGGCAAGAAGAGCTTCTACCTGCCAATGGTGTGAGTAAGAAACTGACTCCTGGCAGCCAGTTTATCATGTTCTTCACAGGACATTTCCAGCATTCTGCAACCCTGAATCAACCAGTAGATATGTAGACATGAATTTCCTTTCTAAAACACTTCCAAACCTATTATTATAAGAACAAAGGAAGGAGTTTGAGAAGAGAATGGTTGCAAACCAACTCCAAATCTCACACTAACACTTACCTCACTCTCAAAAATGTGTAGGAAAGAGGAGCAGGTAGCTTCATCTCTTATTCGAACCCTCTCGTACATGAAAGCTAAACCATTCCACCCATCTCTCCCACTCTCTGGTCCAAACATTGGGTGAGTGCAAAGCACATCCGACTCTTCGGGGAGCACCTTACCCATGGAATTCAAATATATGTATCACATGGGTAAACAGTAGTGTCAAACAATGTGATTTCTATAATAGCTTAGCTTATTTTAAAAAATGACCATCAAGTGAACTTCGTGCGCTTTCCCAACTCACTTGGGATGTAATCGGATGGGTGGGCCAGGATTCCCCTCCCCCATCCATCCTCGTTTGTAATTTTCTTATCCCATCTCCACTTCATTCTCCGTCTTAGACTAGGCGGGGTAGGGACAAGGAATCCCCACTAGGGGCAAGTTCCCCATCCCTATCCCACTAGGTCGAGGTAGGGAGACAAATACTCAATTACAAACCAAGAAATGGACTAGCAAACAGAAATTCCAATCCAGATCCAAAATCAAAAGCTTCATGGACATGTTAGATATAGATATTATATGTGTGTATGGGGATAACAATTTAAACATGAACAGGGTTCTCTTATTTTATACTTGAGTTGAAAAGTGTAGGCTGTGAAGGGCATCTTTCTTTATTCTCTCTACTAAATAAAAGTCTCTCAATTCCCCTTTTCTTCCTATTTCACATCAGGGTGTTCAGTTGTAAGTACATACTTGCAATAGAACCTCTCTTGGGCCTTCTTTAACCGATAGGACGTCGGCAAAGAGTGTCGGCCGCTTAAGACAGTGGAGAGGCAATGACTCGAGGACCTCCGTTAGAGATAGTATAGATGTGCATAGCATTATAACATCATTCTCTGCTTCAATAAATTCATTCATGCCCCTGTCAATCCACCCACATCTATTACATATTGAAAAAGAAAAAAGAAGCCAAGACTCCCAAGGTATTTTTCTGAAAAAGAAATGCTGAAAATGGCACTTTCCAATAGCATTTTTTTTTTAAGTCTTTAACAGAGAAAATGTGAGAGTATTGTACCTGAAGAATGAGATGCCCAAGCGGGCGCAGAGCTGAGAGTGATCTGACCGAGAAGTTGCGGTGAGGGTATGGCCTTGTTTCATCATGGTTTTTGCCAGGAACTGCCCAAAGGGGCCGAATCCCACTATACCAATCCTGAGAGTTCTTGATAACGGAGAGGACGAAGAAACTGCCATGGTGAGTCAGAGAGAAAGAGACAGAGTTGAGCCCTGTGGTGGTGGTGGTGTCCTTGAAGTGAGGGTTGGGCTTTGACCAAAGCAACCTTCGGAGGATAAGCTTCCCCTAAAATATGAGGGTTACTGATTGGAGATTTGTATAGGACAGCTTCGTCAGTTGACAGAAAGGAGATAGTCCAGATCATATTGTCCACTGAGGATGAAGAAATCCCTAATTGAGGTAAGTACATCTAAAAGCTTTTTCTAGAGGTGAATAAATGCTTTTTGAATAATTTTGCTAAAACAGTCTATGACTTAAAGCAAAAGTTACAAGAAAATATTTTGCTATATTTGATTTTACGAAAATATTAAGGAAAAAAAAAGTAAAGAAAATATTTTTTTTCATATTTTTTTACCATAAAAAATATTTTAAAAATAAAATATAATTAAAATTAATTAAATAAAAATAAAAACAATTTATTGACATTATATCTATTATTTATTCTTCCTTTGACATGCACCAATCTAGGAATGACTAACTCTTTATTTCATTTTTTTTCTTTTTTCTTATTTTTATTTTTATTTCTTTATCATCACATTTTTTAAGCACCAAACACAAGATTATTTCAATTTATGCATAAATCTATTTGAAAATTTTTTCATTCCAACATTATGATTTAAAAATTATTCCTTTAATTTCATTTTCTACCATCTCTCTAAAACTAAAAACAAGAAATCCAACTAGGCTTCATTAGGTTTAATTTATGCTCCTATCGAAATGTTACATAAAATTGTTTTCTTGTTTTCGACTATATTTTTCATTTTGGACAAAGAATCGATTGATACAATTAACATTGTGTTTTAGAGTGTTTCAATTATGTTTTCAGTTGAAACATCTTCTTTAAAAGTGTTTTTAAATTAGTAGTGATTATGAAAAATGTTTTTAATTTTTATAATACTTGAAACATAAAAAAATTTTAAATATTAGAAAAATTAAAAATACTTTCTAAAATCACTATCAAACACGTTTTAAATGCTTATAGAGAAGCATTATAAGTGATTTTTCAACTTTTCAAAAGTGTTTTTTTAGATTTTACAAATGTCTAATTTTTCTTCAAAAGTAGTTTTTAGATTAAAAATGCTTTTTAAAAATACTATCAAAATAGACTTTAAGTATGCTAAGACAAAATGATAAAAAATAAAAAAGAGAACCCTTACATTTGTTATAAATTTTTCTAATTAATCATACCCATGAAACAAAACTATAAATGCAAGAAGAATCAATGAAAAACATCGAATGTCTATATGATTAAATTTATTTGTTTTAGAAATTTTTATTAGTTTAAATTTTTTTTTAAAAAAAAATTGTTAAAGATTTCATTTGGACTTGAATTAGATTCATCCTCATCACTTTAGATAGTTTTTCACGACTAATATGCTTAATAAAAAAAAAAATGATTCATGAAAGATCTAATCTAAAAATCAAATATTTTAAATTGTCTATTATATTTTCAAATATGCTTTTTAGGCTCTCTTTCCATATATTTTTTCCCTTAGCCTTTTCTTCTCCATAATCCTATCTCCAAGATTTATATTTTACTCTATTCATTATAAACATAAAGTTTATTTAAAAAATAAATAAAAAATTGGTAGATATATAAAGAGCTTAGATGGACATATTTAATAATATTCATATTTTAAAATAGAAATAAATTTTGGATACAAAAAGTGAAAATGGTTACAAATACAAAATTTATTGGCTTGGAAGAAAGAAATCAAATTATTTTTTTTAACGTAATTATAAGTTCTAGTAAGTTTAGAGTATATTTGGTAGCGTTATAGAAAACGTTTTTAACATTTTTAATACTTAAAATTTTTTATCATTTAAATATTAAAAATAATAAAAATATTTTCTAAAATTACTATCAAACACACTTTTAGACTCTTAAGAATGATTTTGGAAATGGTTTGAAGTTCATCTTAATGTTTGAAAAATCTCCTCAAATTTTCAAAATGATTTTTTAAATATAAAATTGGGAACATTTGGTGTACGATTTTTTTTCAAATAAAAATGTCCCTTGACATATTGATTATTTACACGTGTACTTCAAAAAAAGTTTATTTTTGAAACAAAAATGAAAATATTTTTATTTAAAATGAGTATTTTATAGGATTTTTTTTTAATAAAAAATACGTTCAGAGTTAAATTAACAAAACGGGGATGATCATTTCTTTTAATCAAATCACTCTAAATAACTGAATTAATTGACTAATAGGGATAAAAAGATTCTACATTTATAAATCTAATCTCCTCATTTTTTGTCTTGAAAAATAATTTGTTTTCGACATGAATATCCTTCACCTGTTGCTTATTTACATATGTAATATATTGATTATTTACCTATGTGTTTTAAAAAGAATTATTATTATTTTTTAAATGAAGATATTTTTTTCCAAAATATATATTTTTTAATATTAAAAATATTTGAAGAATGAGGATGATTTTATCCCTTTTAATCGGAACAACCCTAAACGCCAAACAGCTTTTTTAATGGGATGTTACGAGATCATTCATCCAAAAAGTTATACACAGAAAAAGTCTGGCATAAGTGACGACCACAAAAAAAATGCACATCTTACACAAAATAAGCTGCAAATATGACCGAATTTAAGAAAAAATCAAAACCATTATAATCTATTTATGATTTGCTCAAAAAAAAAAAAAGAGACAACTATGAAGTCCAAAACCTCTCCTTTTCCTTATTTTCTCGGCCACCAAACAGAGGTTTATCTCAAATTGCCGAAACCACAAACCAACAACGACTCCAAACTTTTTGGAGAACTAAACAAAATGAATAGGACCACCACATAAAAAAATCCCAAATATTTGTATATCTATAAAAAAAAACAAGGCACCGAGAAACGGATAAGATGGAGAATATACCTTTGATCCCTATAGATGTTTGGACGATTGGCCTGAACAAATCGCAGTCAGTGAGTACTCGATCTGAACCAGCTTTCCTGAAGGACGGGCCCTAGTTGGGCTTAATTACAGGCCCATCCAGCTTTGGCCCGAAAATTTCGGGCAGGCTGCGGTCCCCGTAGGGCCCTACCTACCTAATTTACATTCCTATCTAAGGAACGAAAAAGATTTTTCCACGTGGCAAATAAAAAAGCAAAAGCGACCATTATTGGGGCCGGGTTGCAGCTGACACCCACGTGATCGAAGGGATGAGATCAAAGACGTGTGACCTACCATCTATGAGTCTTGTTGATAAAGACAAAATCAATTGCATTAAAACCTCACCCACACGTGGCAGTTGCTACCTTATCTCTTTTTCCACTGAGCGGCTTAAGCTGTGGCTTATAACTTATAAGCCACGTTTGAGCCGTAGAGATATTTTTATCCATTCAAAGTTTTTTTTTTAAATGAAGAATATTTTCGTTTTTGATTTAAATGTTCATATGGTTTATAATTATCAAATATGTTTTTAATTTTTTTATTAGAAATAAAATTAGATATTTAATATTTTTAAAAATAAAAGACACATTTAAAATATATATATATATATATATATATATATATATTATATTCTTTTTTTTCTACAATAGTGATGGAACATAAGGTTGTGTTTGAGAAATATTTTGAAAAATAATTTTAATAAACAATTTTTATAAAAATATGTTTGGAACTTAAAATATTGTTTTATTAACGTATTTTATTTGTTTTCAAATATATTTTAAAATAATTTTTATTTAAAGTATTTTATTTTTAATCATTTATCATTTTTATATAATTATTTTTTAAAATAACTATTGAAAATTAATTAAAAATGTTATTATGAAAAATTGTGTTTCAAATTACTAAGCCTGTTTTTTATTTTGAAAATAAAAAGTTAATTTAGAAAATGATTGTCAAGTTTAAAATCTTAGGTTCAGTTTGATAACCGTTTTTTGAAAATAAAACATGACAATAAAAAATTATTTTTTATTTTCTATTTTTAAAAATTGGAAATAGAGTATTTTTAGATAAATTTTTTTAATTATTGTTCAAGTGTTGTTTTAAAAATAATTATATAAATATATAAAATAATTAAAAATAAAATATCATATATAAAATTTATTTTTAAAAAGATTTAAAAATAATATTTTAAAATATATTTTTATTTTACAAAACATCATATGATAATTTTAAAAAACTGTTATTAAAAATTGTTTTTCAAAATTATTTTCTAAAACAATTAGTTTTACACTTAAAAATCGTTTTTCATTTTTATTTTTATAATTAAACTTTATACCATGAATCTAGCACCTTCCTACGTAATATAATAATAATAATAATAGCAATAATATCAAAAAGACCCTTTTTCAAAAAAGATATCAATGGAAGTTTACTTTATTATACTTTATTATAGAAAGTATCAATTGATTTTACATGTAATCTTTGGGTACAATGTCTTATCAATCTCTTTATCTCATTTCATTGCGCATGCTTCCTAACCATTATTGCTCTTAGACTTATGACCAATTATTCAGTGAAGGAAAATATGCTACTAGACAAGTGACTACAAGAGTCTTGTTACGGAACAGCTCAAGCAATCAATTGGAAATTTTTAGTACCAAAAAGTAATTATTTAAAATATACTATTTATTTGTACTCACTCAATTTTTTTTTTAAATATCAATAATAATATTACCTTTTATTATTAAATTAATACCTTTGTCCAATCTTTATTTAATGTAAAATATGATTGGATAAAATTTTTTAAAATGTATAAATTTTAATTATATTTATTTTTTTCTTAATAAAATCAAATATAAAAAAATAATATATATTTTTTTTCTACTGCTTTCCGAAAAAAAAGTATAGCCTTTGATTATTATCAAGATCGTGCATTAAAATAAAATAATCAGGATGAAAAAGTTTGACCAGCTTGGGTGGAAATAGCGGAGTCGAAAAAGGGGAATTATTGGGCTTTGGAAAACCGGGTACAGATGCACCTAGGTTCATTCCCATCGAAATAGGCCGGTAGGCTGTGGGCGCCACTGTTATATTTACGGACAAAATACCCGTATGACTTGGGACTCGGGAAGATGAACCATTTCAGATACCAAAATTGCCCTCATTCTTTCCCACTTTTTACATGTCCAAAAGATTTTTTTAATCTTTTAATATTAATATAATAATTTTTAAAAATTATAAATTTTATGGTTTTACAAATATTTTAAAAAAATTGTTTTAAGAATAAAAATAGAAAAAAGGAAGAAGTAATCTACACTAAAGTTAGGGTCCTTTTGTTTGGCTTCCTTGTCTATTTAAACGGCGATGGGAGAACGTATTTGCAGTGTCATTTTCGTTATCACAACCAGCTCAGACTTCTATCTTGAGATATTTTTAGTGAAAAACGCCCTGAAGAATTAATAATGGATTTGTATAAACCAAAAATGGATTATTAAAGTTCCTAAGATAACGTAAATGGCATTTACGTAATTTCATTAAAGTTAGGGTCCTTTTGTTTGGCTTCCTTGTCTATATAAACGGCGATGGGAGAACGTATTTCCAGTTTCATTTTCGTTATCAGAACCAGCTCAAACTTCTATCTTGAGATATTTTTTCAGCTTCTTAGCGAAATGGCTATGGAGGTAATTTCACGTACACCACCGTCATCGTCGACGTTGAATCCGAACGCACCTTTGTTCGTTCCGTTGGCATATCGGACGGTGGAGGACTTTTCCGATCAATGGTGGGCCCTGGTACAGTCCTCTCCCTGGTTTCGCGATTACTGGCTTCAAGAATGCTTCCAAGATCCCGAAACTGACCCTTACTGTTACGATATTGACGATCCTGCCCTCCCCGACATCGACGCTCTCTTCGACGACTGCACCGGAAGTAAGTAGCGCTTTTCCAATCTATTGACTCTCTCAGTCCCAACTCGATACCTCGTCCGATTCGATTCAGTTTGTCCTTCTTTGTGCAGGCAAAGCGGAGGAGGAGAAGGAGCATCAGAGGGAGTTGGTGTCGCTGGGGGCGTTGAAGTGGCGGAAGACTCGAGATCCGGTGGTGACGCCTAGGCACTTCGAGAAGGCTCCGAAGATAGTGAGCGTGAAGGTGAGTCCGAGGCCGATTCAGCAGCCGCGGTAGAGCGACTCCGATGCTTGTGGCGTCAATGATTTCGAGGCCGGCGAGTTAGGGTTTCCTGGTAGTTTGAGTTTATTTGTGCTTTTTTTTCCCTCTTTGAATGTGTACATAGAGATCACTCTAACTCGATGAATAGATCTTCAAAACAGCGGTCATGTTCTGTGTATGTGTTTCTAATAAATAAAATTTGTTCAAAATCCTCCGGAAAAAGATATAAAATCGAGATATCCAACAAGAAAAAGGAAAATCGAATAGAATTAATCGAAAATGGTATAAAATCGAGATATCCAACAACAAGAAAAAGGAAAATCGAATAGAATTAATCGAAGGCAATTTTACATTCCATAGATATAATATTCTAGGCAAAAATTATAATAATCTCCTCTATGAAGATTTATAGGGCCTTAAAGCAAGTTTCTGCAGGTGCTTGGGAGCTCCATTCCCCCAATAGTGACCTTTTTTCTCTGTTTCCATGGCCACGATCCAAAAAAACTGTAGGAATGATCGTTTAAGATCCGAAACTGGTTTACTCTGACTGCCAATTGCTTGCTCTTTTCCCAATCTTTTGGAGGACTCTGATGACTTCTTCCTCGGTTACATTGCCTGTCACTATGACCTTGTTGAGTTGTGTATCAATGTTGTATGTTTCAATATCTGCTAGCCCAAAGAAGAAAATATAAAATCAGAATTTGGAATACTGTAGTCGCGAAATGGATACCGGAGATTTGGGCGAATACCCTCAATCTTCTTGATGGCCTTCAAGATTTTCTTGATGCATTCCTCGCAGTGTAAGCCGACCTTCAACTCCACCACCTATTGCAGAATCCAGAAGAGCCATTACCTCCATGATCAAGGCCACAGAAAAAGGAGAAAAGAAGTTCAGAAAACAAAGCCAGGAGTGGGGTGTTTGGGTTACTTACATTAGCCATTCAGATGGATGAGGTTGGATGAAAACAATTCTGGGAGTTTGGTGGGGAAATTCTTCAGTACTTGAGAAGAAGAAGATTGCAAAAATATTGATATTAGCTCTCTGAATGCACATATTTAAATAAATACATGGTTAGTGTAAGGAATTAGATTCTTTCCTTCATGAATGGGAATATAACTTTGTGAAAGGTAACCTTTATTGTTCTTTTTTTGTTGACTCTAGAGACCATGCTTCTGCTAGGGTATTGTCCAGGCATTAATATTAATTTGATTTAGGGGAAATTATAGGCGTTTTCAAGTCATTATTCCTGAAAAATTAGTCTCTGTGAATCATTTTCAAGTCACGAGATGATGTGTTAGATTAATGATTGAAAACTTAAAGTGCCAAAAAAAGGTCATCGGTTAGTGGGGAGCGGAACAGCAGAAGAGACACGATGATCAATTCATTCCTTTCATGCTAAAGCCTGCTTTACTAGCCATTAATTAAAAAGGTAGCTTTAAGCCAAAAAGAATGGCATCGCCTCCATTTATGCCTGAAGATATCAATTTAATTTTTGCTGTTTGCTAGGGAGTACTTTAAGGCACCGAACAGCTGCCTATTGTAGATGATTCACGATTTATGATAGTATTAATATTGATTTCAACCATTAAGGGAGTCACATGCTTTAAATGCCCAAAAAGGAAAAGGGAAAATTCAATTCGCTTTAAATGCCTAAAAAGGATTTCACCCACTTTAATTAAAGGATAGTTACGGAATTTTGGCATTTGCTAAATAACCTTCAACAAAAATTTTCCTTCTTAATGAAATTTTGGTCTTTTCGTTCTCAAGAACTATCAAATTTGTCAACATTTTTGACTTGTCATCACATTTAGTCCACCATTTTCGGTAATTTTTCCTACATCAATACTATCAATAATTTTTTTATTGAATATAAATTTATTAATAAAATATTTAAGGAAATGGTTGGTGAAAGATAATTTAACAAAAAAAAAAAGTGTTAAAATATAAAAGGAAAAAAATAAAATAAAATAGAATTATAGTTAGAACACATGATTTTAGGAATGTTAAAACATGGAAGGAAAGGAAAAAATAAAAATAAAAATTAAAACACTTGATTGATTTTAGGAATAAATAAAGAAATTTTAAATTATTAAATCTTTTTTCTAAAATATTCCTTTATTACAAAATTTTGATAAATCTTTTTACATGGTGTGGATTAAACTGAAAGGTCATATTTCAATTTTAAAGTACGGAAATCAATGGCTTCTGGCATACTTCCCAAGTAGTGAAAGCCACATTGGCCATGCAATCAGACTTCAAGCCTCTTCCATCCTGACATACTCATAGGTGGTGTTTGTTTTTTTGACTTTTTATTAAAAATAATTTAGTTTTAAAATTTAGGTTATTTATTTTTCTACTTTTTCATGTTTTATTATAAACTTTTTACTAAATAGAAAAAATCAAATATGTAGCTTTTTCTAAATATAAAAAATAACATATTGGTTTTTTTTACTTTTTAATACTTAATAAAAATAAAATACTACAAAAACAAACAACCTAATATTTAACACTGTTAAGCATTAAGGTTCTATTTAGAATTAAATAAAAAAACAAACATCACCACAACCTCGTTATCCAAGACTGGTACCGCATGGCTCAAAGCCCTCACTTCTCCATCATCAACCACAACTCCTCCTCCTCTGATCCTCTCCTCACCCACAACCCCCACGAGCTCATTCCTCTCCTGGAGCTGGAATCCTTCGGCGAAGACCCCAAAAACAATATCCAAGATATCCCTTCTCCAAGGATCCTCAGCACCCACCTCAATCTCCTCAACCTGCCCGACTCCGTCCTGAGCTCCGGCTGCCGGGTCCTCTACATTGCCCGCAACCCCATGGACACGCTCGTCTCGTACTGGCACTTCTTCAACAAGCCGCTCGGCTTCTCAGTCCTCTGGACGTGGTTTATGAGGAGTTCTGCAGTGGGACTTGTTGTCGCCTCGCGTATCCGGTGGTCCACGTTGCTGCTATATGGATGGACACGTGATTCTCAACACACAAGGGGTTCTTGATTCAGCGGTTGCACCTGCAAAAGGCATCCGGACAGGGTGTCCGGACGCACCCTCCGATGGTTTTGTTAGCCATGGTGAGAGAGAGATATATAAATCAGTTGGCCTTTTACTAGGTATCAAGAGGTTACCAGGGGATCCCTTTCTTCTTCGTGCGAAGGTATATATATACAGCTTCAGGGGTACTGTTCCTCTCATTAATGGTGAGGAGATATTTTATGTTGTGATGATGACAATAGGTGTTAGTAGGAGCATTATCGCCCTACGAACGACCGTCAGAAACCATGGTAGGTGATGCGGCTGTCAGAGATCGTGGACAGTGATTATGTAGAATGATCGTGGGAAGTGACTTGCTGTCACTTCCCCTTGTCTTCTCACTCTGCAGGTGATGAGATGTGGGTCATGGCTGCTTGTTGTGATTGCGTGTAAGACTCGCTTTACTTTAATTGACCATCCAAACGATTTATATCCGGATGGCTCATGCTGATCATCCGGATGTGTTGTGGAGACCATTCGGATGTCTACGCTCTGCCTGCATCGTTTGCTCTTCCTTGGATAGGGCTTGGCTTTCCTTGAGGTGGTCCGGATAGGATAACTGCACCATGCATACCTTTAGGGGAATCCAGATGATGATGGTCCGGATGATAATATGTGCCACGCGTCACCATGAACTGCGTGCCACGTGTTTCTCAAGGGGAGGGGTCCCTACAGGACTGTTCCGGGCGGTTTGTATTTTGATCATGTTCTGGAGTACAGGAAGGAGAAAGAGAAGGAGAGTCTACTGTTTTTGACGTACGAGGAGCTGAAGGAGGACCCGGAAAAGCATGTGAAGAGGCTTGCAGAGTTCTTGGGATGTTCGCTGGCTTCATCTGAGATCAAGGAGATTGTGAAGAAGAGCAGTTATCAGAGGCTCCGAAACTTGGATGTGAATCAGAATGGATCAGAAAAGGTTCACTGGAGTGGAATTGGGTTTGGGTCTTTTTTCAGGCAGGGAGTTGTTGGAGATTGGAAGAACCATTTGAGTCCAGAGATGGTGCAACGGCTCGACCAGATTGCGAGCCAGAAGTTTGAAGGAAGTGGTTTAGAGTTAGAATCCATTGTTAGATCTTCATGAGAGGAAGGCGAGTGTTCATGGTCAATCATTTCTGGGAAGCACCTCTAATCTCTTTAAACGAAACAAGATTTCTTGCCTCATATATTTGAGTTTTGGAAGCATCCAGTCCAGCTAGGGCCTGGACTTATTAATTTTAGGCCCAAAAGGGTGGGTTAGAAAACATAATGATTATGAAGACTCACTCTTTTAGAAGATAATTTTACCCTTTAATATATTTTTTATATTATTTATAAATAAATTAAGATTGTCAATGATGTGGGGCCCATACATGATGATAAGTACAAGTTGATAAATGATATGGGACATACATGATGATAAGTACATGTTGATAGGCAATCAACGGTACATTTTTCAACTTGAAAAAATTGTTATCACTTTTGAACAATTAACTATTTAAAAATTTGTTTTTTTTTTTTAAATTGAGATTTTTTAAAGAACCTTATAAAAAAACTAATTTTTAATATCTCATAAATAAAAACCATATCCTAAAGTTATTATATCATTTTATCTATAAAACATACAATTAAAAACTTTGTTATCATAATATAATAAATAATTATTTTTTACGAGCACTCATCAATTGAATAATATATAAATATTCAATTGACTAACACACACCTATTAAATGGAATAACTCACAATTATTCATTGGGTAATATAGCACGTGAAAAAATTAAATAAAAATAAATTAAATTATGTTATAATATATTGTAATGATAGTGTATTTATATTGTAAGTATAATGCATTCATGTCGTACCTATATTTTATTATAAAAGTAATAATTTTAAAAATGTTTATTCATACCCTATTGGTATTAACACATCATATTAATATATTAACAACATTTATTTAGTGTTTTGAAATTATTTAATAATTTTTGTATATATATATATAAACTACGTGAATTTAAATTAGTATTTCATTTTATTTCATAAATTATTTATGATATAGGTATGTTGTGAAATATGGTATGATCATACAAAATTACCATTTTTATAAAAAAATTCATAAATTTCTTAATTAGGTTTTATTGTAATGTATTATAATGTAAGTGTATTTATATTGTAATTATAACATATTTTTGTTGTACTTGTATTGTATAATAAAAGTAATAATCTTAAGGATCACCTTTTATACCTTATTAATATTCAACATATCAAATATATTAACATCATCCACTCGATACATTGAGAAAACAAATTTATATGAAAATTAAAAAAAAAAAAAAAACACTATGCAAAGGTAAAAAATCATATAAATTTTTTAAAATTATTTTATTATAAAAATAAAAAATGATTAAACATTTTCTATCATTTTCTTATTATTTTTAGAGAATTTGAATGAAAAATTAAATATTTTATCTTCCTTAAATTTAATACAAAAACATAATTTATCAATTTAAACTTATAATATATATATATATATATATATATATATATATATATATATATATATATATATATATATATATATATATATATGAAAAAATCATCATTTTTATTATATAATTATAAAACTTATTTTTTTCTTCATAAAATTAAAAATTAGAATAAAAATAAAAAAAGGTAAAAAAACAATAAATGATATTTTGAAAATATTTTTTAAAAGTATTTTTGTTTTAAATAGTAAATTTAAATAACAAATTATATATAATTGTAAGGGTTAAACCCAAAATTTTGATTTAAAATTTAAATATCAATAATTACAATAAATGTGGGACCCATGTACCATAAATGTATTCACAAATAAAGTGAAGTGCTTTAAATGATTTGAATTTTAAAAGTTTTAGTTAAAGGACAGTTTTGGTATATTAAGCTTACTAAAGTTCACTCCAATAATTATTAAAAGATACCACCTTTTCTAGTAATTGTTTTGGCCAGCTTACCCTTTTAGATAATTCTCCCTTAATTTTAACAAAATTTGGAAAAAAAAAAAGATTTAAATTTAATAAAATATTAATTTTATAAGTTTCTTCAAATTCATTTTATTATATAAAGATGAAATAATTTTAAAATACATACATTTTTATTTAATTTTAATTATATTTTTATATTTTAAAACGTACAATGAATTCTCAGAGTTTTATCTTAAGAACTTTTCTAAAATGAAATTTACATCTCACCTTATGACCGTAATGCTTTTTCTGGACGCAATCGTCCTTTATAAGTTGATAATCATACCCAACGTTTATTTTAACATTCATGACGTACGGCCGTGATATACTCACTAACATCTAACGGACGGGAAGAAAATCACTAGTCAGACGCCCACATTGACCAACGGCTTTAACCGCAGTAAATTAATTGCGAGGAATCAAAATGCGCCACATTGCGTACCGCGTTCTCATTGGCTCCGCCATTTGTGTATTTATTATTATTATTCTATCTGCTTGATCGTAAGATTCCTCCTTCGTCCTCTTTCTCAAAAAGACTTGCTTTTGCTTCCTCATCTACTGGATTCCCAAAATTCTGAAATTCGTAATCGGAAATGGGAAATGCCCTGAGATTTCTATATGCCAATTGTTGCAAGCCTAGCGCTTCGGAGTCGGAGTCGCTCGGACCTCACGGCGTCTCCACCTCCACCGTCGGCGTCTCGGCTCTCGCTCACGATCTCTTCCACTTTGAAATCACTTCCCAAGTACTTTTCACGACATAACTTCCTAATTTTATGCTTAATTCTGTGTAATTAGCATAGTTTTTCTCTTGATTGGGGATTTTCATTTTCCCTCTTTTTTTGTGGTTTCAAGGTTCCTGAAAAGCTCAGCCAGCATGTTGTCTCATCCAAGAAGGCTCAGGCAAATTGGTAAATTCTCGAGGGATCTATCTTCGTAGTGTAGGATCGTGAAATGACAGAATTTTTTTTCGCATTATGAACTGAATTTTCTTTGATCATTAATGTAGTGTTAGATTTTCCCTTTTGGGAATGCTTTCAAGGAGCTTCTCTGTTAATAAATGAGGTCAATTTTATAAGGTGGAATCATTGAGGCCCTCTGGTTATCATCCAGAATCCCAAATTGAGTCTCTCCACTCCAGTATTTATGTTTTATAAGGTGAAATGGGATATAGGGTAAAGGACAAGTCCATATCACCCAGAAGTTTGCTTTTTTGTTTTGCTGATAATTGAGATAAATGTCTCCATGTTTGGGTGGATTCCGGTTAGTTACATATATAAGAACATATTGATCAGTAGCCTCCCCCTTTTCTTAATTACTAAGATTTTAGCTGAAAATTGTGTGATGTAAATAGTTGATTTGCTGCACATTCTTGATTTTTGTTGGTTTCTTGGTGGTAAATAAAGGTATAACAAACTACTGGAGGCATGGAGAGAATCAAAATCACCACCAAAAACACCTGAAGAGGCAGCTAGGCTTGTGATTCAGACCCTGAAGAGACACAAAAAGGCTGATGTTGAGGTACACCAAGAACTCTGGAAGCATTGTGGAAAATGCTTGGAACAAACAGAGGTTGATTCTAATTTGGTAATTCATCTGTTGTTGAATGTTTTGTAGGGGCTTCTAGCTTTCTATGGTCTCCCTCTTCCTCACACTCTGGTTCAAATTTCATCTGGGTTTCCAACTTCACTGCCCCAAGGAGTGAAGTTTGAATTGCAGACACTTCCGGTATCAATAAAACAACTCTAACAACTCAGATTATCATAATCAACGTAATACTGAAGTATTGTTGGGCTTTGATGAATGATTTCAATGAAACTAGGTGGACGTTAAAGCCGTGGCAGATGGGGATACCATAACTGTTTACGTGAGTTCTACCGACCCAAGGGAGTCGGCCTCTGTTCCTGGGGAACTACAAATCTTAGCTGTTCAGAGAGCAAAGGCCCGCTCAGAGAGGAACTATGCAAAGGCAGATGCACTTCATGATAAGATCATTGATGCTGGATATCGGTTGGTTAATTAGTATTCCCCAGAAATTCCCTTTCATTAATTAGATCCATGGATCATTGATTTAGAGTTGTTTTCATGGCAGAGTGCTGAATTTTCAAAATGAGGAGGTTCTTGCTAAGAAGTATCGAATTCGACTAAGGTATAACTGACTGTTCTAATAGGATAGCATGCTTGGATCTTCAGCATGCTCAGTGAATAGTTAATGCTTAATGATTTTGTAATGGGAATGAGCAGAGGAATAGATGCACCAGAGAATTCAATGCCATATGGGAAAGAAGCAAAGGAGGAGTTAGCTATGCTTGTTCAGGGAAAGTGTTTGAGAGTCCTAGTATATGGAGAAGATCGATATGGACGCACTGTAGGTGATGTATATTGCAATGGTATCTTTGTACAGGTACTGTTTTCCTAATACCCCGTCGATTTCTAGTTTCATAGCAACAGTTTATTAATCCAAACTAAGCTCTCTCAGGAAATAATGCTCAAGAAAGGGTGTGCATGGCATTACACAGCCTATGACCAGCGCCTAGAATTTGCAACAGTAAGTAACCAATTATCTTTCCTCGATCATTCTAATTCCTCATTGTGCTAAGAAATCTATACCTGTGACATTAGTGGGAGAAAGAGGCCAGAGCAAAGCGCATTGGTTTGTGGGCTTCACCCAACCCAGAGAAGCCATGGGATTATAGGAAGGACCGACGTGAAGGGAGATGATATTGCCATTAGAGGAGCAAAGTGATCTTCTGGACAAGTGTGGCCTCCTCTGGGCTGCCCGGAACTCATATGAGGCAAGCACCTAATGCAAAGAAGGCTCACATTTTCAAGACCAGGGAATGCTAGCAGAAAAGAGAACACGGCACTAAGAGATGGAAATTATGTTTCATTTTCATGTATTGAGCGTATTTAAGATTAATTGTATTCGCCGGTGTTTACTGCTGTCTTAAGTTGTAAACCAAATTTGAAGCTTGAAATGAATGTTCCAAAATATTTAAGCATGTTCTTAGTTTCTCAAATATAACCCATATGCAGAACACCACTGGTCAAAGCGAACTCTCAAAAATTAACAAGGACATTGATTTTCATCAACTAAAGCATTAACAATTAAGTAAAAGAGAATGAAAGGTGTAAAAAGGGCAAGAACTCTCTTTATTCATCAACATAGCATTAATTGCCTCATCAATCCATCAATTTCCACAAAAAATTAACATGAAAAGATTCTATCACAGCCCCAAAAACTTCAGTGAAAATAGAGCAAACAGTTCTTTTTACCATGTATATAAAAGATTAAAAAAAAAAAAAAAGTGACAGTTAATGTACCCACTAATGAACAAAAATTCGAGAAAAGAAATGAACTAAGTAGAGGGAAAAATGAGACAATAGAAGCTGCTGATTGTTACTGAAACCTGGCAAGCATGTAATTGGCACAGGCCAAGACAAGACTGCAAAAGACAAAAAGGCATGGATTAGTATACAATAGGAGGGCTATAAAATTCAGGTTTTATAAAAAAGGATTTGCAAGATTGACTCATTGTGCCACACAAAGTATTGGTACCATTAATTATTCTTCTGGTATGAGAAATGAATGTCATGCTAAAAATCCTGCCTATACAGAACAGATGAAAGTTAGGCCCAAATAATTTTTAATAGGTGTTTAGCAAAGTTCCCCATCCAATCCGAGTCCCAGGCCAAGATTGGCCATGTAGTCTAGTACTAGATTTTCTTTCCTGCGTTCATGAGTTGCCTTGATTTACATTTGTTTACAGTTCAAAATTTTATATTTTAGTTTTCTCATTATTATCGGAACGAAAGAAGTCAATGGCCACTCTCATTTTCATTTCAAATACAAGATCTGTCCTGTTTTGCACTCAAAAATTTTCACTGGGCCACTGTCCCATCATTTTTAATACTTGCAAACCAAAAAGTCACCACACCAAATCCTATAAATTAATCACAAATAAGACCCAGTGTATTTCAATGTTAAAGTTCTGCTTAGGGCTTGCCTAAGCAAGTATACTTTATCATACCGGTTTAGTTAGAAACATGTGTACTTTTATCATACTGTAAAAGAATCCAATCCAGACAACTATCACAGGACCTTGCCTATGCAGAATGAAGAAGGATTTGAAAAACACATTATCAGCATGCAATTAGTACAGGGTAGATAAAGTGAGTTGAAATGCAACTCCATCATGCATTTGATTATCTCACATAATCTTCTCAAGACAACAGCAATACACCATGTCTTAAGGAAATGATGCTGGCTAAAACATGCATTTATTAGCATAAGCAATTCCATCAAAATGTCATCAAGCAAAGGCTTCCAACAATGTCGTGTACAATAAGAAACTGAAGCAGTGCCTTGGTTTTCTCCAAGTTAATCTCCTTCATAATTTGTCTTCACATATAAGCATATATTTCCTCAAAGATTTGTCTAAAATGCCCATGTAAAGAAGGAGGGATTCCTTGGTTTGGGCCGAAGAAGCAATGTCACTTGATCATTATCAAACTAACTGCAGTCTTTTTCTGTCCATGAGGATCCCACCAGAGTGCCTTCTACTTCTAAGAGGCTATGAACTGAAAAATGAGAAGCTGGGATTCTTGGGTAAGTATGGGGTAGGTGCAGGGTTACTGAGACGGAATGGAATGCCATTGCAAGACAACAAGATCGATGCTAATTCTTAACCATCTCCACTTTCTCATGCTAAAAATCATTCTCCACTTACTAATGCTAGAAATCATGGAGTCAGCCACAGATTCAAGGTGTCAGGCAGAGTTAAAAAAGGTGATAAGAAAGCATCTTGTTACAAATTTTCATTTAAATTATATGATTTTTTTTTTGGGCACTTTGTAAAGTATCAGTGAAGAAGTATATCATCTGTGCATTAGAGGAAAAAGACCAGTTTTTAAATAGACAAATAAAAGGAACCAAGCCTGCTCTCGTTGGTTTTATGTTGTTAAATAATTTACACAGTAAAGGTTGAAACAAGCTACATGTTCATTCGTAGACACCAATAAAATAAATGTTTATTCATAGAAACCTATAGAGCCAAATGAAAGACCCAATGGCCAGCATAACCTTTGTGCATGGCATTTCAATGGAAACAATGAAAAAGAAAATGTAAATGCAAATAAATCATATCATCCCTTTATCTTGATAAGAACTCACCCAAAAGCATTCTCAACTTCATCCATCCCTGTACACCACTCTCCAATTACTCCTTCCTCGTTGATAATTGATCCGAACATGAGACAATGAAAATATTTACTGCTGAGTATGTCCTAGCCAATCACTATTCATGTATGCTCCTAGTTTTGACTGTTAAAAGGAGTCACATATGATACAATCTCAATCCTGTTCATCTTTTTCTTTTTCTTTTTTCAAGGGCAATTATATATATATATATGTGAGTGTGTGGGTGTGCGTGTGTGTGTACATACATACATACATATACCTAACTAAAAAGAGGGAGGGCACAATCCAAGTGTGCATGAAGTTTTTTTTTATTTTTTATTTTATGATAGGCAAAGATAGATATGTATAAATTAGAAATAGAAAAAATGAAGTACATAAAGAACATTAATAAAAGAAAACAACAGATACAAAAAGCTTTACACTGGCCTAACCTACACCTAAGCTATCGATGGAATCTAAGATGGGAACACTATGAAGCCAAACCAAATCAACAGACTAAGCAAACAGGATTTTAGAAGAAATCTCTTTTTTTCAGATACACCAAAACAAGCATAAACAGGCAGGGCTTCCACACTCTCATGTGACTCTTCCCCCCTCCCCCCAAACTATCATGCCAACCAAGACATATCTCTCAACAGAAAGGTCTAGAACCAAGAGACCTCAGATAAAGTGAATCCCAAGGACCACAACTGCAACACCTTTCCACAATGAATAAGAATGTGATGTCCATCTCTTCCCCAGCTTTGCAAAACCAACACCAACTAACAAGGGACCGATTATACCTTCCAAGCTGATCTGATGATTCTCAGTCATGCTCATCTTAAAACATTAATATTATAAAGTACATTTCAGTAGTTTTAATTTAGATTGGAACCCCAATATAGCATCATCAACCAAAAGCTTAGAACAAAACTCATATTGTCCTCAACCAAAATTATTTGCCAAGATATGCCATGGGAAGTCTTCCTCTATATGTCGGTTAAGCTGGCCCATTACCAAAGCAAAAGAAAATGAGCATATAGAGTGACATTATATGGATCTATCTCACCACTTAAGCAACAATTTTAACCAAAATTAACCCAATAGAGAAGATCCAAGTACACAAGCTCAAACAACACCACAAACTTGCGTATATACTTTTGGGTGGTGTTGGTCCATGAATGTCAGGATGGTTGTGTTTGGGTTGCATATGTCTATAACTTGAATAAAATAAAATAAATTGAGAACAACTAAGTGGAAAGACAAAACGAGCAACAATTAGGAGTTCACCCATTGGAGCTCTTGATGGTCTAGAAATGCAATTACACCATCTACAAAAATGACCATATCCACAATGGTTAAGTGGGAAGATATTTCGGTGTTTTGGCTTTTGCATTCCAACAGCTACCCTTAGGGTGAAAAAGTTGAAACCGATAGAAATAACCTCCAGACAGATTATGTGACTAAGCTTGCAACAACTTAGCTTTTCAAAGTAAAAGGAACATAAGAGTGATCATAAACCAGTATAAGGTATTTAGTACAGACTTTAAATCAGAGGCTTCTTTTGACCACCTTATTCTTTAAACAAAGCCTTATTATCATCTACTATAAAAGAAAAACTAGGAGATAGGCCCTTTGCAAGCCCCAATTTCAATTAGAGCACAAAAGTGAGAAGGAATAACTACATTGGTCTTCTTCCCACAGGACTTTGCAATTTTTGGGGTTGGAAAGTGCATGTAGTGCAATATTTTATTTTCCTACTGTAAACAGTAAAGACAATTGCAAATTTGTATGTTTGATAGACTAAAAAGAAATTCAAATAAAATTTAAAAACTCGGTCCAAGAAATTCAAGTCATCATTTTTCACATGCTCATCTTTAAATTGGATAGGAAAGTACATTTGCCTTCATTTTTCATCATTCTTCAAGTCGTCTGAATCAGAGTCACTTGCATTGTAACCTAAAAGAAACCAACCCACATCAATCATAACAAACAAAGCTACTATTAATGGTCTGAAAGAGAAAGAGAGAGAGAGAGAGAGAGAGAGAGAACACCTGGATGCTTATCACCAACTTTCAAAGCTGACGATCGACTCTTGGAAGCTCTACTAATCCAAGCCCGGCCCTGAATTGCCAAAATTAAAAATAAAACATAAAGTAAAACATTAAAAAAAAAAAAAGAAAGTCCCAAGTAATCAAATCAAAGAAATAGAAAATGCTAATATCAACAACTTGACAGATCAAGCAAAGCAATGAATCAAAATTTTCTTCACCCTGGCCATAAATCTTATTAAAGGGGGAAAAAAAAGAAACAAAGTTTTGAATCCTTATAATATGCCGAGTCTCTTCAAGTCAATAAGTCTTATATTCCCGCTCAACTATGCAAATAACTTGTCTCTCCATTGAGCAATATTTAGAAACATGTCTTTTATAGCAATCTAAGATCCAATTCTTCTCCACATTTTCTCAGCAACCAAACAACTCATATGCGGGGAAAAACTAATACTACCCTACATCCCCTAAATCTCGTATCTGGACAAAAAAAACAGAAAGAAAATTAAGAAACCAAAAAATAGTATTCATTACAACAATCTAATTTTCACTTCATACGCGTCCCCAGGAACACCACAACCACAATAAATATCTAACACTCAAAAGTTCAATGTCCCATCTTATCCTAATTTTTCTCATAAAGCAAGCACAGCATAAAGGAAAAACAAGGGTGTCAGCACACACATGACCATGATGACAATGGCGCTAACAACAAAAACCCACAAAAATTAAGAAGCCCAAAAGCAAAAGAAAACTAGAAAATCAATGGATTGACCTTCTGAGCATCTCTGGAAACTCCATAGCCACTGAAGTACATTTGACCCACCAAAACCTGCATGGTTGTGTCACCAGCTTTGGCTTCTTTAAGAGTGTCCTGAAACCAACGCTTTGCGCAGTCGGAGACCACCTGGGCCAGCGGCATCCGACGCTGCCCCTCTGAGCTCTCCATCTTCAACCTCACCCGTTCCGAGCCGAGTCGTGCCCCTCTCAATTTCGTTGTTTCTGGAGGCGAAACCCGGTTTCTCGATATGGGTTTTGCGTGCTTGGGACTTTGGAACTTCTCAGATGTAACAACCCTAGCGAATTCTTGAAGCCTGGTTGTGGTTGGGAGTGATTTTCCCATAAAACAAACAGAGGGAGAGAAAGAGAAGGAAAGTGATCGGAAAACTTTGGGATTCGCTTTTCTTTCTTCCTTTTTTATTTATTTATTTTTTCAGCTTTTTCTTTGGTAAAGCCTATTTAGTGTTTTTTGTAGTCAATGATTGGGCCCGTAAGCCCACAGTATTAGTCTTGGACAGATACTAACTGGGTTGGACTAAAACTCGACGGGCCACTTCTTTTCCTTTTCCTTTGTTTAGCCCTTTAATGGGCCAATTACACTACCAGCCCAAATAATTGTAGCCCAAAATAAAATGTCATTTTTATTTGTTCCATCTCCTATCTTATTTTTTCACCTTTATTTATTGTTCATAGTTTCTTTTGTGTTTATACGTGTTTTTTCTTTAATTTGTCTTGCTTTTGTTTTTTTTTTTCACCACTAAAGAATATTATAAAAATCTTAAAATATAGTTTATATTTTGGGAACTATATTTTACATATGCATTTAATTAAAATTAGAAATAATGTTGATATTTAAAAAAAATTAATTAAATAGAATTTTGTTTATTATAAAAAAATAAAATAAAATATATAAGGGACATTTATGATGTCTTATATTAAATGAGGGAAAAGTTTCTGACACTACATAAATATAAACTCTTCTTAACCATGTAAATGTGTTTTAAAGTAGTGAGAACCCTTTAAGCGTAGAGCATATAATATTTATATGATTGGGTGTGGATTGTTACAATTTAATTATCTTTGATTAATTTTGTTCGGTTTACATTTTTTTTTTCTTTTGCTTATTCAAACAAAATATTTTCTAATTTTTAATCCATTTTCTTTCTCATGGTAAGAAAACACTAATATATTTTAAATATAAAAAAATCATGGTCCTCCATAGTTTGTCCTAAGCTCTTTCTACATAGTAATTTTTAAATTATCATCACTATAATTAAAATTGATTTTAATAATAATCCTAATATTAAGAAAAGTAACACCAATCAATTCATAATTGATGAAGTAGGCCCAAGGATTATGACATGTCAATAAATTGAAGTTATCTTTCAATTTTTCCACTTACATCTTGATTCAATTCATTCATCCTAGACATAATCCTAAATAATTGGTCCAAATGCATGTATTATCATTGAATAAAGTTATCAAATGTAGATGATATCGACTAAATTTTATTGAATGTTATTTTTAAGTTTTACTCTCCATTCAATTATTTGGTAATTGTTTTAAAAAAACAATTTTTTATTTTTTAAATGGGAAAACTATTTTGTACGCTTGAAAACATGTTTGGTAATTTATTTTGTATATATAAAAAATAAGATTTTGTTTGATTATTCAGAAAATATGGCCAAATAAGTCATAAGTTTTTTAGAATTTGTTCTAAAAATAAGACGTGGAGAACATATTTTAATTATGTTTAGTTATTTTTCCTTTTGTGAGTTGTTTTAAAACATGATTATACAAATATGGAGATAATGATTGAAAATAAAATATTTGAGATAAAAGTTATTTTTAAGAAATATTTAAAAATATAGAAAACTAATTGAGAACATTATGAAATTCAACGAACTTTTGTTTAATAAAATATCATAGAATTGATTTTGAGAATAATATTATCAAAAACTGGTTTTAAAAACATTCCCAAATATAACAGCTTTATTTTATTATTATTATTATTATTATTATTATTATAACTAGCCTTTTTTTTTTCTTCGCTCAAATGTTGTATTTTTAGTTATTTTTCTAAATTTGAAGAGATGATGAGACTAGTATTATTAAGATTCGCTCCAATTCAAACTTGAGATCCAATGAAAATGTACTTAAACAATTAAGGTGATAATAAATTAAGAAAATAAAATAAGTTATTTTTAGATTTAATAAATTAAAGAAATGAGCATGGAAGATTCAAACATATAACCTCATGTCAAATAAGACTCTAGTATCAAATTAGATAAATATTTTTTTTAAAACTTAAACTTCTAATATAGAAACTCACAATATATATGTATGATACACTCTATCAGGGCTATCCACCCTAACCTTGTCTCATCTTAAGAATAGGTATTTTTTTTAATTATTATTATTTAGAATTATTTTTTACTTTGAAGAAATCAAAGTTACATTAAAATCAAAATATCAATTCTTGATGTTAGTTATGCTTATCATGATAGCAAAGAAAATCAAGAGCTTGGGTGAGACTTGAGAGAGACATTGTTGAAAAGAAAAGTAGAAAACAATTTCCACCCACCACTTTCACCAAAGAGTACATGAATATCCCATTATTTCTCATTTTAATTTTTCATCTTTATTTAAAAAGAAAAAAAGGAAAGGAAAAAAAAAAACATAATTGTAATAAGAAATCAATAATAATGCATAAGGGCATTTGAAATTATTAACTTTTGAACTACCCTTTCTTTTGTGCTTTACAAGTCCAAGACCGCAAAATCTAAAGTTATGAAAAATTGGTTTATGAAAATGAAGGATGAAAGTGAAACCAACATTGAACACATCATTCTTTTTAATTGCTAGCTTTTTCCATGTCCACAATGCTCAATTATATACGTCAAGAAGCACTTATCAATCAATTTTTGTGGGTCATTTTAACTACTAGACCCAATGGGACTTATCTTCCCAACACCAAAACAAACTTTAAGTATATTTCATTGAATATATGCTTCCAACTTAATTAAATATCCTTATCATCATCCTAGAGTGCTTGTCCACTTTTGCCAAATTGATAGATTCGACAAAAGGGTTTTTTGAATATGAAAGAGAGAGGCCTTATATATTTATTCATGTACATGTTGGTGTTCTTATCACAATATAAGGAATAATGGAAAAGTTTAAATCGGGTATTCTCAAAAATATGATTGAGAATATAAGGAAATTTGAAGTAAATTTTGAGTTAAAGTAAGTTTATTCATTCTTATGATTTTAAAATGAGTTTATATAAATATAAATTAGATAAAGTTATCGATATTATCCGCTCTAAATTTAAGGGGACCCTCTCAATTTTAAAACATATTTATATGATTAAAGATGAGTCTATACTTATACAGTATTAAGAACTTTTTCACCTATCTGATATGAGACATTACTATTACCTCTCATATAATTGATGAAGTAGGGCCAAGGATTATGACATGTCAATAAATCGAAGTTATCTTTCAATTTTTGCACTTACATCTTAATTCAGTTCATTCATCCTAACTTGGCAGAATCCCTAAATAATTAGTCCAAATGCATGTACTATCATTGAATAAAGTTATCAAATGTAGATGATATTAACTAACTTTTATTGAATGTTATTTGTAAGTTTTACCCTCCATTCAATTATTTGGTAATTGTTTTAAAAAATCAATTTTTTATTTTTAAAATCAAAAAACTACTTTGCACACTTGAAAACATGTTTGGTAATTTATTTTTTATGTATAAAAAATAAGACCGTTTGATTATTCATAAAATATGACTAAATAAGTCATAAGCTTTTTAGAATTTGTTCCAAAAATAAGATGTTGAGAATATATTTTAATTATTTTTAGTTATTTTTCCTTTTGTGAGTTGTTTTAAACATGATTATACAAATATGCATTGAAAATAAAATATTTGAGATAAAAGCTACTTTTAAGAAATATTTAAAAATATAGAAAACCAATTGAGAACATTCTAAAATTCAATAGAACTTTTGTTTAATAAAATATCATAGATTTGATTTTGAGAATAATATTCTCAAAAATTGGTTTTAAAAACATTCCCAAATAGATTTTAAATATTTAAAATCAATTTTCTAGAATATAACAACTTTATTTTATTAGAATATAACAACTTTATTTTATTATTATAACTAGCCTTTTGTTTTTTTTTTCATCACTCAAATGTTATATTTTTAGTTATTTTTCTAAATTTGAAGAGATGATGAGACTAGTATTGTTAAGATTTGCTCCAATTCAAACTTGAGATCCAATGAAAATGTACTTAAATAATTAAGGTGATAATAAATTAAGAAAATAAAATAACTTATTTTTAGATTTAATAAATTAAAGAAATAAATATGAGAGATTCAAACATATAACCTCATGCCAAATTACTCTGGTATCATATTAGATAAATATTTTTTTTTATTAAAAACTTAAACTTCTAAGATAGAAATTCACAATATATATAGATACATTCTATTAAGGCGGTCCACCCTAACCTAGTCTCTTCTCTAGAATAGGTAATTTTTTTTAATTATTATTATTTAGAATTATTTTTAACTTTGAAGAAATCAAAGTAATATTAAAATCAAAATATCAATTCTTGACGTTAGTTATGCTTATCATGATAGCAAAGAAAATCGAGAGCTTGAGTGAGACTTGAGAGAGGCATTGTTGAAAAAAAAAATAGAAAACAATTTCCACCCGCCACTTTCACCATAGGCGTACATGAATATCCCATTATTTTTCATTTTAATTTTTCATATTTTATTTAAAAAGAAAGAAAAGAAAGAAAGAAAAAACATAATTCTAATAAGAAATCAATAATAATGCACCTTGTATTTCAAATTATTGACTTTTAACCTACCATTTCTTTTGTGTTTTACAAGTCCGACCACAATACCTAAAGCTATGAAAACTTGGTTTATGAAAATGAAGGATGAAAGTAAAACCAACATTGAACACGTCATTCTTTTTAATTGCTAGCTTTTTCGATGTCCACAATGCTCGATTACATACGTCAAGAAGCACTTATTAATTAATTTTTGTGGGTCATTTTAACTATTCAACCTAATGGGACTTATCTTCCCAACACCAAAACAAACTTTAAGAAGATTTCATTGAATATATGCTTCCAACTTAATTAAATATCCTCATCATCGTCCTAGAGTGCTTGTCCACTTTTGCCAAATTGATAGATTCGTCAAAAGGGTTTGTTGAACATGAAAGAGAGAGGCCTTATATATTTATTCATGTACATGTTGGTGTTCTTATCACAATATAAGGAATAATGGAAAAGTTTGAATCGGGTATTCTCAAAATATGATTGAGAATAATAAGGAAATTTGAAGTAAATTTTGAGTTAAAGTAAGTTTATTCATTCTTATAATTTTAAAATGAGTTTATATAAATATAAATTAGATAAAGTTATCGATATTATCCGCTCTAAATTTAAGGGGACCCTCTCAATTTTAAAACATATTTATATGGTTAAAGATGAGTCTATACTTATATAGTATTAATAACTTTTTCACATATCTGATACGAGACATTACTATTACCTCTCATATAATTGATGAAGTAGGGCCAAGGATTATGACATGTCAATAAATTGAAGTTATCTTTCAATTTTTGCACTTGCATCTTAATTCAGTTCATTCATCCTAACTTGACAGAATCCCTAAATAATTGGTTCAAATGCATGTACTATCATTGAATAAAGTTATCAAATGTAGATGATATTAACTAAATTTTATTGAATGTTATTTGTAAGTTTTACCCTCCATTCAATTATTTGGTAATTGTTTTAAAAAATCAATTTTTTATTTTTAAAATCAAAAAACTACTTTGCACACTTGAAAACATGTTTGGTAATTTATTTTTTATGTATAAAAAATAAGACCGTTTGATTATTCATAAAATATGACTAAATAAGTCATAAGCTTTTTAGAATTTGTTCCAAAAATAAGATGTTGAGAATATATTTTAATTATTTTTAGTTATTTTTCCTTTTGTGAGTTGTTTTAAACATGATTATACAAATATGCATTGAAAATAAAATATTTGAGATAAAAGCTACTTTTAAGAAATATTTAAAAATATAGAAAACCAATTGAGAACATTCTAAAATTCAATAGAACTTTTGTTTAATAAAATATCATAGATTTGATTTTGAGAATAATATTCTCAAAAATTGGTTTTAAAAACATTCCCAAATAGATTTTAAACATTTAAAATCAATTTTCTAGAATATAACAACTTTATTTTATTATTATAACTAGCCTTTTGTTTTCTTTTCATCACTCAAATGTTATATTTTTAGTTATTTTTCTAAATTTGAAGAGATGATGAGACTAGTATTGTTAAGATTTGCTCCAATTCAAACTTGAGATCCAATGAAAATGTACTTAAACAATTAAGGTGATAATAAATTAAAAAAATAAAATAACTTATTTTTAGATTTAATAAATTAAAGAAATAAATATGGGAGATTCAAACATATAACCTCATGCCAAATTACTCTGGTATCTTATTAGATAAATATTTTTTTTATTAAAAACTTAAACTTCTAAGATAGAAATTCACAATATATATAGATACATTCTATTAGAGCTATCCACCCTAACCTTGTCTCTTCTCTAGAATAGGTAATTTTTTTTTATTATTATTATTTAGAATTGTTTTTAACTTTGAAGAAATCAAAGTAATATTAAAATCAAAACATCAATTCTTGACGTTAGTTAATCTTATCATGATAGCAAAGAAAATCGAGAGCTTGAATGAGACTTGAGAGAGGCATTGTTGAAAAAAAAAATAGAAAACAATTTCCACCCACCACTTTCACCGTAGGCGTACATGAATATCCCATTATTTCTCATTTTAATTTTTCATATTTATTTAAAAAGAAAAAAAGGAAAGAAAAAAAAACATAATTCTAATAAGAAATCAATAATAATGCACCTTGTATTTCAAATTATTGACTTTTGACCTACCATTTCTTTTGTGCTTTACAAGTCCGACCACAATACCTAAAGCTATGAAAACTTGGTTTATGAAAATGAAGGATGAAAGTAAAACCAACATTGAACACGTCATTCTTTTTAATTGCTAACTTTTTCGATGTCCACAATGCTCAATTACATACGTCAAGAAGCACTTATCAATCAATTTTTGTGGGTCATTTTAACCATTCAACCCAATGGGACTTATCTTCCCAACACCAAAACAAACTTTAAGAAGATTTCATTGAATATATGCTTCCAACTTAATTAAATATCCTCATCATCATCCTATAGTGCTTGTCCACTTTTGCCAAATTGATAGATTCGCCAAAAGGGTTTTTTGTACATGAAAGAGAGAGGCCTTATATATTTATTCATGTACATGTTGGTGTTCTTATCACAATGTAAGGAATAATGGAAAAGTTTGAATCAAGTGCTCTCGAGTTAAAATACGATTGAGAATAATAGGGAAATTTGAAGTAAATTTTGAGTTAAAGTAAATTTATTCACTGTTATGGTTTTAAAATGAGTTTATATAAATATAAATTAGATAAATTTATCGATATTATTCGTTCTAAATTTAAAGGGACCCTCTCAATTTTAAAACATGCTTATATGATTAAAAACGAGTCTATACTTATACAGTATTAAAAACTTTATCCCTTATTTGATATGAAATGTCGCTATTACCTCTTATATAAACACAACGAGAACGTTGTGTCATACAAAATTAAAACCCTCATATGGGGGCCCTCATTGTGTTCCATGAGATTATTGAACCAAACAAATAGACGAGGTGAAACAAACCTCCACATAAGAGTTAAAGATTGGCTCTGATTTTATTTGCAATGATATGCATTTAATCGTGTAAAATTGTTTGCTTTAGGTTCAAAAGGGTCCTTATGACTTTAAAACGCGTTACAAAATTAAAGTGAACTATACTTATATAATATAAAAAAAATTTCTCACCTAATTAATATAAGAAATGACAATAAAAATTATTCTTTATACGTATTAAAAATTTCATCTTGATCATTTGTATTTTTGAGGTGGATTTTCATATGAAAGCGATATATTTTTTATTTTAAAAAATTCATTTTATTGTTATCGAAGTCACCGTTTAATCGACAATGCATAATATCTTGGTAACCCTTTTGGTGCACAATGAAAGATTTTTCAATTTAACCGACTTTAAAACCTTTCTCCACAAATTACAAGAATTACTACTTGTAAAGTGTCAAAGCAAGATATGATTAAAAATTTTATGGATAATGATTCAAATACTTGGCAATTTTAGGGTCACATATGAAGGGGAATAGTAACAAACAATACATGGAGTATGTTTCAAGAAGTTGAATTTTTGATGGGACATTCTCAATGTGGGCCAAAAGTTCTCTCATAGAATAGTATACAGCCATAAGAATATGCCTCAATGCCACTACACTTATCTTATATTTGCCACTATCACAAAAACCCCACCAACAAGCCCTCACTTATTTTCTTGTCCATTGTCTAATGGGTCTTTGTTAGCTTTATTTTTCTAAGAATATTTTGTATTTCCTTAAACTTTGGTATAAGGGCACTAGCATATAAAAATATGATATGGTGACATGATACCCTTGAAAAATAAAGCCCAAGAATATCAAACTGATGGGTTTAGATTTGTTTAAATAAGCTTCCTAATTTTTATTTAATTATTTAATTTTTAAATAATAGTAATTTAAATTAAAATTTTTGAAAATAATTTATAAGAGCATAAGTTAAGTAATTTTTTTTACATGAGTTTATACTTTTTAAATAAAAATTTATACTTTTAAAAATAAAAACAATAAATGTATCTAGATGAAGCCTTAGGTGAATGACCTCAATAAACTTAATTTTCTTGAAGAGAAAAAATAAATCTAAAAATAGAAAAAATATTTTTTATCATAGAAACTTATTAAAAAATAAACTAAAACTCTTATGATATAAGCTTTAACATTATGAATTTAAGTTTGATGATGTTTGTTTTTTTTTTTCTCTTAATTTTAAATAGAACTTAAAACTAAAAAAACAAAAACCCTCGATTTTCTAACAAAAGCTAAAAAGAAAAAGTCATCTCCACCAAGCCCTAATATCTTTAAATCATTATGGCAAGTATAGAGTTAGTGACCATTCTTCCATTAGCAACATTAATGGAATAAAAATTATTTTGCCCTTACAAAAGTGGCAAATGCCCAAATTTCTTTAGCCTTTTATACTGCCCCTTCTAATTTGTAGCTAATTCTAAGCTCTTTTGTAGAGGAGGGGTTGGGCGATTCTTGCAACTTATCCCAAATTGACAAGTGGAAATTAAGGGGGTTTTAGTATATATTTTTTTTAAATAATGAAAAAATTAGAAGTAATTTTTTTATGGTTCAATCTATTTTGCATTTTGAGAATTTATATATATATATATATATATTTTTGTTTTGTTATAATGAGGATGGTTTTGACATTTAAAATTTTTTTTATTTGGAAAAATAATTTTAAATAATATGAGTTGTTGAGGCAAAACATTTTTTTTTAAAAAGTTTTTTATTTAAAAATTGAACTATATTAAAAGCAAATATAATTTATAAATAAATATTATAAATTCTTATAATTTATTTCACATTAAACGTTTCCTTCATGCAAGCTACAACTGAACAATAAATGCAACAATTTTGGACTAATCTTGATTCGTGGGCTAATAAACTTCATCCAACGTCTCAAACTTTTGGAGCCCATGCAAATCCAACCATTCATTTGACGGGAATGGGAAAATCAGAGGACAAAGATCATGCCACGTGGAAAGCGATCACGTCCTGCACGTGACGTCTAGAACTCTCCTATGTCCTTTTTAGTCACAAGACAGTATGTATTCATTGTATTCACATTTTTAGTTATTATTTTTTATTTTTTCGAAAAATGGAATCAAACGATAAGTCAAAAACAAATCAAAATAAGGCAATCGGAGGAATACATATTTATTGAAATATGAAACCATTTTATTACACACTGGTGATGAAGATATGACCAAGAAGGCATCTCCATCTGATTGGTTCTTCCAAACTCTGACACACGGTACAATACTGCAACCAAAGTACTGGATAACTAAGACACACTGGATGAAGAAACAAAAGAGCCAAACAGAACCTTGGACTCCACATCCACCAGACACGAGAGATTCCGGTGAGTTCAGCCCATATGGAAATCGGGAGTGGCAGCCAAATCACTCCTTCTTTATTTATTTATTGTATATTATTATATTGCGTACGGCTGCAAGTGATCGGCACGTTTCCTTATATTGCCAGGACAAGACCCGGAACCGATTTTCCGACCCGATCCGAGAAGCTGCTCTCCCAGACGGAGGGGCAATGGCGCGACGGCGGCGAGGGAGTCGACGACGACGACGCGGCAGAGATCGACGACGAGGGTGACGTCGTGAAGTCGGAGTTGGAGAGACGGGTGACGGTGAGGGAGGTGTTGAAGTACTCTCGGACTTGGGTTATTACCCCATCAGTGACCGTCCAGGCGTGGACCCAGGCGATTGAACCGCTGTGATCGCAGCCCTCGGCGAGGACTGTCGAACCGAAAGACGCGAAGGCGAGTGGCTCGAAGACAAATGACTCGTCGGATGAGACACCAGTGAGCAAGCGCATCATAAACTGGTGGGAAGGCGGGCCATGGAACCACCACTCGAGGTCGGCGGCGAGAAGTCGATGGACCGTGTCGACGTCACGTGAGCCTAAGGCTTCATATAGGGCGCGTACCACCCTTTGGTTACTCGCATCAACCTCCTCCAGAATTTCCGGTGAGTTAGCCAGTTCTGGTAGAGACTCCGGCGAGCTAATTACTAGAGAGAGAGTAATTTCAGGAGAGAGAAATGGAAGAAAGAGAAAGCTCTGAGAGACTCGGTAAGGATTCAAGCGAGGAGGTTGCGGGCCTTATATAGGCGAGTGGATGAGGAAAGGTTGGGATCCTCTGTTTCTATCTCTTTTTCCATAAACTGCACCGAACAATAAGACGTGGATGATTGGGAATTTTGTGAAAAGAAATGGGGATTTTGGGAATATAACTAATCAACGTCTGGAGACCATGGTGTCACGTGGCGGCTTGGGAGTGGCAAGTCGAAAAGGACCAGTCAGCCTACTTTTGTTGTGGTGTGGGACAAGATGTGGGGCCCATTGGGACCAATGAAAAGTCAAGCCAACTTTTTTGACCCCACACGTTTGAAATGGTCGACACGAGGATGGGCCGGCTTGTATACTATTTGACTATCTACTATCCTCACTTATTTAGTTATTTACTTCTTTTCTGTCTGATTGTAGCCTTCTAGGGAAAAATTTGTGTATCTGTCACTAAAAAGCTGGGTCGACCTCATCTATGAAAACATTAGGACCCACATCCGGTACGTGTTTGAATTTAAATTATTTCTTACTTTTCTCATATTCTCTTTCTTTTTTCTTTTATTATTATTCTTATTTTATATCATTCTATTTTCCTTGTTACACATTAAAAAACAAGAAAGATATTATTTGATTTTTTATTTAATAATTAAAATATAATTAAGGCTTCATTTGAAATAATTTTGTATTTTTAGCTTTAATTAAAAATTGAAATTGAAACCAAATTCATAATTAAAAATATATATATATTGGTATTGTAAAAATTATATTAAACGTAAAAAATTTATAAAAATAAAATAAACGTTTATAAGAAATAATATTTTTTTTTAACTTTAATATTAAACATTTTTTTTTTGAAATTATAAGTCTTTTGAACAAATTAAGCACAAAAGATCTTATTAAACTTGAAAAGAAATTTAGTATTTGATAACTATTTTTTACTTCTTTAAAATAAAAAAATAGAAAAATATGTTTAATAATTAAAAAAATGATATTTAAAAAATATATATTTTAATTTTTTTCACTTATTTTCAAGGATTGTTTAAAAAATAATTATAAAAAAAATATAAAATGATTTAAAATAAAATAATGAATATAAAAATTATTTTAAAATATATTTATAAATATTTAAAATAATTTAAAAACATTTAAAAACATTTAAACAAAATTCTATTTTCCAAAATATTATAAAATAAATTTTAAAAACCATTATAAAAAAACTATTTTTCATTATTATTTTTAAAAATAGTTATGAAATTGAGTTTTAATTTCTTAAAAATGGCTTATAAAACCACTGCAAAAAATAAATAAATTAAAAATATATTTAAAATATATTAAAAACTGTAAGGACCCCTCCCCACACGTGGCACACATCTCCTGATGATGCGTGACACACATTCTCATCCGGATTTCCCCAAAAGTACACGTGACACGCTTCTCCTATTCGGATTACCTCAAGAGGAGGCACACGACACTCATAAACAGAACATCCGAACGACTTCCACAAATGCATTCGGACGACCAAAATAGGTCATCCGGATACGTTTGTCCAGATCATTGACTAAAATAAGCAAGTCTTACACGTTATCACAACAGCCTGCCATGGCCCACGCTCCACCACCTATAGGGTGAAAGGACAAGAATGAAGTGACAACAAGTTACTTCCTACGATCACTTCCCACAATTTCTGACAATCGCAGCAACTATCACTATCTCTGTCAGCCGCCCGTAGGGTGATGATGGCCCTGCCACCACCTAGTGTCATCATGATAACACAAAATATCTCCTTGCCATTAAAGAGAGAAACAAAGCTTCTGAGACTATATATATGAACCTTCACACAAAGGGGAAGGTAAGGTTGCTATACCTAGTAAAAGGCCAACTGATTTATCTCTCTCTTTGAACCATGACTGACAAAACCATAGGAGGGTGCGTCCGGACATCCCGTCCGGACGCCTTTTGCAGGTGGAACGACTGAATCAAGAATCTATATTGGTTGAGATCGTGCGTCCATCCATTTGGTAACTACGTGGATCACCAGATACGCGAGGCCTCAACAAAAACGATTTAAATAGATCTTTATTTTATAAAATATTATAAAATAATTTTTAAAAACTATTATGAAAGATTGTTTTTCTTAATTCTTAAATGCAACTTTTATTTTTATTTGTCATGAATTTTCTATACTCCAACCAAAATGTAAAATAACATGCATTTTTAAGACTCGAACAGAGACGAAAAAAATTGTATTGAAAAGAAAAAGGTAAAGACGAAAGGTGAGTGACAAAAATCCCTTACTGTAAATAGGTGGATGTCACATATTGGACAGTCATGATTAAGAAAAAAGCAAGGGTCCACTCTTGAATATGTGGCCAACTTTGATTCTGTCTTCATCGATGGACCCCAAAAAAAGTGTACAATGAATCACAGTGAGGAGCTAGACTGGTGACAGAGCATTTGGTGTGCCAGGTTGGCCCATCTTTGCCACATCATTCAGATATGATGGCTCCAAGCTGTTGTCCTTTAGGGGTGGTCCACCTCTTTCAGAAAATAATTGTGAAAAATTACTATGGGAAAATACAGGGTGAAAGTTGAATAGATTAGCGAGTTGAAGCTCAAAATCCAAGCTGATGAAGACAGGCACTAGTTACTTGTAGTTGAAAGTGGATTAAGATATTTTTCTTCTTATTTTATTTGATGTTTGTTGGTTTTGGCCTTTGCAACTAGGTTTTGACTACGAATTGGGTGTCATAGTTTCATTTTACAATCTTCTCTTAAAAATATTTTACTTAAAATTTACAAATTTATTACGAGGGTATTCAAAAAATTAATTATATCGAAAAGTGGATTGACTCTTATAAATGTAAAATTGAACAAGTTCAATTCAAATATAAGCGTATAATAATTACTTGTTGCATTATTAGAATTAATTTGGTAGTGATTATTGAAAACGTTTTTAACTTAAAAAAGTGTTTTTAAAAAAACATTAAAGATTGTTTGGTAAAACTTAATATTTTTTACTTAATGACTTAATTTTATTTTAAGTTAAATCACTGAAAACTTATTACTTAATTTTTATTTTAAGTATAAAGGTTTTATGATAAAAATAACTTAAAACATAATTCTAAATCATCAAATTGATATATTTATCCTTATAAATTATAACTAGATAAAAAATAGTTGAGTAACAGTGAAGATCCTGGAGTAACAAAAAATATTATAGGGGGTATTTAGGGCAAATAAGGGTAAAAAGGTAAAATAAATATATAGATTTAAGAATAAGTTAATTACTTTTACCTATTACTTAAAATTGTTTTTGATTTTGAGTCATACAATTTAATTATTTTACTAAAAATATTTAATTTATTTAATAACTTAAATTAAGTTATTAAGTCACTTTAAGTTATTAAGTTTATTTACCAAATACTCATAAAATGTTTAACAAAATTTAAGAAACACTTTTAAAATTTTGAAAAATCAATTATAAGATTAAACAATCGATTATAGTATTTTCTGAAGAGACATTATATAAATGATTTTTCTTGTCTAAAAAACACTTTCATTGAAAATACTTCAAGTAATCCTAAACGAACTTTTAATTTGATGCATATATTTTCTATTCACGAGAACGATAGTTTGCAATTATGTCGTTGGATTATAATAGCGTGATTTGGAATAGGGTGTATGATGTGATTTAATTGAGCCTAAAGGCAACTTCTTCTAATAGTATGATTTCAACCTTTTAGTCCCTAATCATAAGATATTTTTGTTTTGGCTCAAATTTTAAAAATAATTTTTGTCACTCATTGGAACCAAATCTAACTAAAGTGAACTAAATTGACTTCCATTGATTATTATTATTCAATTGAACCCAATCAAATAAATCATTTTTTTAAATTCAATTAGTTAGAGTTCTTAATGCCTTAAAATGGACTAGATCGATTTAGTTTAATTTTAATGCTTAAAATAGAACTAATTGTAATTTCTAATTCTAAAATATTTAATTATAATTACAATAAAAATAAAACAAAAAATAGAAATTATATCCTCACAAGCCTATGACCAAACTTTTGTATTTTACCCAAATGGTGAATATCTTTGGTTTAATTAGTGAGTCAAATTATAGATCCTCCTTAAGTCTTACATCAACCTTTTTAGCACTTATCATAGTCTAGGTATGAAGTATTTGATTTGAATGATTAATGCCTTGGTTTTAACATTAGAGTAAGATAGTAAGTCTTTCAAGAGTAGGAATTGTTGGTTTTATATTATGATGGATCCAATGGGCGACTCTTCTAATGTCTCGTTCACTTGATTATGCAAAAAGTTGCATCCAAATGTGTTCCGGATAGACATCTCTAATGCCTAAGTTAACTTTAAGGTTTTTAAAATGAATTTTTGGGAAGAGTTTTATGCATCTTGGATTCTTATTCCTCTATATTTTATATAAAGTGAATCTTGTAATTTCCCGTGGGCCGTTATGACCCATTTTTACTTCTTACATTTAATTTCATAATGTATCTTGTTGATAACACATATAACGATTGACCCATTGATGGTGTGTAACAAATCCATTTACTGTGATTGATTGCCTAAACAATTATGGTTAAACGAGAGAAATACAACTCACTACTTGAATATGTAGCTTAGGATAAGTTGTTTACTCAGACACCTCACTATCTTGAGTATCCATAGGGATGACAATAGAATAGATATAAGATGGGTTGATACATCATGACTTGTTCCATTTATTTATATTTATTTTAATTCCTAAAAAAAGACGGAAATTTAAAGGGATATGGATGGGATAAAAGTCATAACTAAACTTATCTCGACTCCAACCCAATAAAAAATATTTAAATTCATCTCATACCCATTTATTTTTATCCTAAACTCATCATTTTAGGAATGAGACGGAGCTAAAAAAGCTTATCTCATTTCCACCTATATCCAACAGCCTCACATAGAAAAAGCGCAAAAAAAATTGGTGAATTTAGTATGATTGGGATTTGGAGTTAATCCTTCGGAGTAAGCTTTGGGTCGGTTTGAAAATTGGTGTTCTATGAGCAATACCTTTCCGTAAAGTAAGCCCAGGATGACTTATGATATTGGATTTGGTGCTTTTTTAAGACGAAATGGCAAATCCCTCCATAGGAAGCAAGCTTAGGAGGGATTTTTCATTTCATTTTAGATTTTCTTTTTTAAATCAATTCAGATTTTGGGTTGTTTTGAAAATGTCAGCCAAGTACATTCAGTACCCCCATAAAATCTCACCTGCTACAATTGGAACAAATTCAACCCTACCGTCTAACTTTTTAAAAGATTAGGTGACCGACTAAAAAGCTTTTTTTCCATTTTTTTGAATTTTTAAAATTTTATTAATTACTTCCTACCGATCCTTCTTATTTTTTGCTTTTTATTTTTTTCGCCGGTTGCTATATGCATTATGTGTAGGGGTTGTTCCCTATTAAATTCTTTTATTAGATGCTTTCAATCCATAGAGTAATCATAGCTTGACGGGTGATTTTAGAAAGTATTTTTAACTTAAAAAATATTTTTTTTTTTAAAAAAAGAGATGTTTAACAAAATTTATGAAATATTTTAAAAAATCTGACAAATAGCTTATAATGTTTTTAAAAAATATTTTATAAATAATCTTCTATAATCGAATAATTGAATACCAAGAAGGGACTTATAATTCAATCATTAATCACTAGCTTCATGGTTTAAAACAACAAACTATCATACGTGATTTACGCGTACAAGTTCTTTTCAAGGCATGAGCCATGCATTTTCTAATTCCATATGTTGTCTTTCTTGCAGAGGCTTTTCCGCCAGTTCTCCGCGTAACACATTATAAAATTTGAATTATTATTATTATTATAGTTTGTTTTTTCTTTTCCCATTTTGGCATGATGATAAAATGTTCACCCGTCTGTATCGTCCATACTCAAGACCAGTATGACACCAGCTTGGCTGGCCTCACTCCCACGATCTCTGAGAGTTTTAAAATTGAGATCATAACCTATTACCAATGGCCATTCATAAAGTAGAAAACACGACCAAAAAGTTGAGAATTTTCTCGAGAAAAACCTAAGATGAGGACAGGGACATGAGGTGGGAATCACCATAACCGAAAGTGTCATTTTCCACTCATTGAGGGACAAGCAATAAGAACCGAAAGTTTGAGTACGATACCTCATTCAAACTTAAAATCATTCTTTAATCTATATGGCTGTTACACAGCCAATTCCTTTGTTTTTTTCCTACCCCAGATACTCCTACCCCATTGCATTTTTTAAGTTTTCATGATAGTATTCAAGTTCATTACCACAACCTCCATAAACCCGATAGGTTCTAATCGTAATTAGACGTTAATCGTCCACTTCACAGAATGCTAAATGTTGGGTATATGATGAAAGTTTCTTTGAGTTGAAACAGAGCAGTTTTATCTAAAAGGAAGAGAGGTTTCATATGGGAATGTTGCATGCAAATGAAGATCTGAAATCGTTCTAGTTCTATTGCATCTTGCGTAGAATTCGATTCAATGAGTTCATTTGCATGATAATCACCAAAATGAGAATGGTAGTAAGAAGTAACAACGATGATATTGGAGAAATCCTAAATTCCATAGATCATAGTGCTCGCTGTTTGAATGATGACGGGAACGAAGGTTTTCTGTGTGTGATAGTGACATATATGAATCAGAGAATGTCATCTATAGATACCTAAACAAACACCAGTGCCATATAAGTTGCTGCTAATATAAAAATCACGATCACTAACACATATCAGCCATGTCATTATGCAACATAATATAACAGAATGAGTGGCTTCTCAACTAACCCATTAGTGAAAACAATGTGTGGCTGTGCTTTCAGCTTGGGAGGGGGAAAGCAAAAGGTAGAGGTTCAGACACTCTCTACAATACAATCTAATACGAATAAAGAAGAGCAAGAGTTTTTATAAAGACAAATTCGTCATCATAGGGAAACTTACAGTAGTAGGCATTGCACTGGGAACATCCAGAGTCTACTATTTTTATCCTCTAACGCAGACTTAACATATGATCAGAAATTTCAACCACGGGGTGTATGCAACATCAATACTTTAACGTCATCCCATTGTACCAATGCCTTTTTCAGCCTTGTTCTCCTTTTACAAGCTTCAATTCACACTGACTCGTCAAAAAGGCCTAAAGAGAGAAACCTTGAGAATGACTTAGATTACCAAAAACACTAATAATATTCAAGGCCTGCAACTCAAAAGGGAGTTCAGATCTTTAATCCTGCACTCCATGAGCCACCCCAAAGCAATAAAGAGAAGACTTTATCATCCCCACATAAATTGATGAACCCAGTAAAGAAGTATGCAAAGCAAACATGAAGGTATGCCCAGTCTGGGTTGCTATTATGTTTTTCCTCAACCTCACGTGTTTATGTTGTTCGCAATAATTTTTTTTTTCCTCATTAAATTGGCTAAGAAAACTTGTTAAGGAACTGCCTGATATGATGAAACTCTAGTTTACTTATGCATTAAAAGAATTTGAATAATACCAAAATTACCCTTTAAAAATTATTATGGTAACTTGAACTTCAGCTTCAAATTAAAACAAAAAACAAAAAACTATCCCACCCAGGCCTTAATCACTTCTAAGATGACATTGTTTCTATTTGGTCGTGTTCTTAGCTTAGACATGTCACCTTGATCTCATTCTTACACATGCCCAAGTAAAATTAGACAAGAACATTTGGTATGGTACCAAAAGGTAATTGAATACCAAAGAGTCGCTCATAATTCATTCTTTAATCACAAGCTTCATTGTTTAAATAACTACCTATCCTACGTGATTTACGCGTACACGTTCTTTTCAAGGCATGAGTCATGGAATTTCCAATTCCACATTTGTCTTGATTCATAATTCCTTCATTAATCACTAGCCTCATCGTTTAGAATGACAAACTATCCTACGTGATTTACGCGTACAAGTTCTTTTCAAAGCATGAGCCATGGATGTTCCAATTCAACACTTGTCATGACTCATAATTCATTCATTAATCACTAGCCTCATCATTTAAAATAACAAACTATCCTACGTGATTTACGCGTACAAGTTCTTTTCAAGGCATAAGCCATGGATGTTCCAATTCCACACTTGTCTTGACTCATAATTCATTCATTAATCCAAAGCCTCATCGTTTAAAATAACAAACTATCATACGTGATTTACGCGTACAAGTTCTTTTCAAGGCATGGGCCATGGATATTCCAATTCCACACTTGTCTTTCTTGCAGAGGCTTTTCTGCCAGTTTTCCGCATAACACATTATAAAATTGAACTATTATTGTTTTTCTCGTTGGTATAATGATAAAATCTTCACCTGTCTATATCACCTATTCTTAAAACTAGTATGACACCAGCTTGGCTCACCTCATTCCCATGATCATTGAGAATTTTTAAATTGAGATCAGAACCTATTACCAAAGGCCATTCATAAAGTAGAAAACATGACCAAAAAGTTGAGAATTTTCTTAAGAAGAGATGAGGACAGGGAAAAGAAGCCAAAAGCACATCGGGTGGGAATCACCATGATCATAAAGGCTTGAAGCAAGTTTCATTTTCCACTCATTGAGGGACAAGCGAAGAGAACCGAAAGTTGATCATGATATCTCATTCAAACATAAAATCACTCTTTAATCTGTATGACTATCAACTAATGGCGCTAATTCTATAAAACCAAGAGGGTTGTTGAATCACCATGGCCAATTCATTTGTTTTTTCCCATCTTTCTCTATTATTTTTCTTCTACTACTTCCCCAAATGCTCCTACCAAATTTAAATTTTAAAAGTTTTCATGATGGTATTAAAGTTCATTAGCACAACCTCCATAAACCCAATAGGTCTCCAACGTGATCAAACCACTTCACAGAATGCTAAATGTTGGGTAGATGATATAAAACATCTTTGAGTTATAATCATAATAATCACCAAAATGAGAATAGTAATACTAAGAATGATGTTAATGGAGAAATCCTAAATTCCAGATACCACATGGCTTGCTGTTTGGATGATGGGAAAGAAGGTTTTCTGTGTGTGATAGTGGTGTATATGAATCAGAAAATGTCGTCTATTGATACCTAAACAAACACCAGCACTACCATATGAGTTGTTGCTAATTATAAAAATCATGACGACTAACACAGATCAGCCACGTCATTATGCAATGTAATACAACAGCGATGAGTGGCTTCTCAACCAACAGATTAGTGACAAATAATGTGTGGCTGTGCTTGCAGCTTGTGAGGGCAAAAGCAAAAGGCCGAGGTTCAGGCACTCTCTGCAATATGTCTAATATGAATAAAGAAGAGGAGCAAGAGCTTTTATAAAGACAGTCATCGTCGTAGGGAAACTTCTATAGTGGGCATTGCACTGGGAACAACCACAGTATACAACTTTCATCCTACTGCATACTTAACATATGATCAGAACCATCATCTTCTAAAACCCCTATGTCAATAACTGGGTGTTTGCAACATCATCCCATTGTATCAATGCCCTTTTTGCCCTTCATTCTCCTTTTACAAGCTTGAGTTCACACCAACTCATCAAAAGGGCCTAAAGAGAGAAACCTTGAGAATGGCCGAGATGACCAAATACACTAGTACTATATTTGAGGCCTGCAACTCTAGAGGGAGTTCAGATCCTCAATCCTGCTCTCCATAAGCCACCCGAAAGCAATAAAGAGAAGAAATGATCATCCATACATAAATTAATCAACCCAGTAAAGAAGTCATGCAAAGCAAACATGAAGGTAAGTGCACACACATGTACAGAGGGTACGACCGTTATCGGTTGCTATTATGTTTTTCCTCCACCTCATGTGTCTATGTTCTATGAAAGCTTTTTATTTCTCATTAAACTGCCTAAGAAAACTTGTTAAGGAAATGCATGATATGGTAAAAGTACTTTCTGGTCATGGATGAAAGGAAAGAAATTAAATAATATATTTTAGGCTCTCTTAAATTCTATTTCCAACACAGGACTTAGGTTCCCCCTCCTGAAGGTATCTTTATGTCAATAATCCTAACTACTCCCACATTTCTAATTATAGTATTACTAAAACCGCATTCTAATTATTTAGTCTCAAGGTGGAGGCAAAACAACCTATGAACAAAAACCTCAAAGTACCAGTCTGAGTTTATTGAAGAATTCAACCTGAAACAAAGATAAATCAACCCATGGGAGAGAGCATTCCACATAAAACAGAAAAATAGGAAGACAGGAAAGCAGCAGAAGTACAGATCTCATGCTTGATGATCACAGAAATTACTGCCATTTAGGTAGATTATCTTCTACAAAATAACTGCCTAATTAAGGTAAAGTATTTCTTCAACTATGGAGTTAATTAAGAAACACAATGCAAATATCATATGGAAACTAGATGCCTTCAGTAAGGTATGGAAAACATGGTATGATATGTATTTGTGACACTCAAAAATAAAGTAATTACACGAACTAGTCCACACCGAAAGGTATCAAACGTTTTTTCTTTTTCTGCTAATTTGCTTCTCTTCGTATCAATGATGGAACAGGTGGTATCATAATTTCATCCTTACCTCCTGCAGGAGACTCTTCCTCCACCACGGGTAGATTCCTTTCGGGACTGTAATATCCCTTTGAAGCTCTGCTTGAACTTGGAGAGGCAGCTATGATTTTCAATGGGCTGGCACTGTTCCCAAGTGGAGAACTTGAGCCGGACCTGATCTGACTCACACCATCTTCACGAGGCAAAGGTGAAATTGGCAGCTGACTACCACCATCCATTTTTTTCCTGCAAAATGTATTTTCTACAATATCATAGGAATTCCCGGTCCTCACTTCCTGAGAAAGAGAACACCAACAACAGCAAAGCCACAGTGCACAATCAGTAACAGCAGGTTCACCACAACAGAAGTGATAAGCTGGCAAATTGAATCTCTTTCTCATCTGAATCCTCCAGAATCCGCCATAGAGTAAGCCAAACACACAAAGAATAAGCCCCATCGTCCCCAAAGCCGCCCTTGCGGTGTCATTATCAATATTAACAGCTGCCAAGTTGAAAATCCAGAAAGGAGCCATACAAAACAAAAGAAAAGTAGCAATATGAACATACATGTTTCCAAATCCAAGTCTCTCCATATTCCACCCAAAAACACAAAAACTGCAGAACAGTGAGAGATATGCTAGAGAAATATCATCCCAGAAATCAAGAACCCCTCCACTCCATTCTGGCCTACTCTCGACAACCCTCTGCTCATCCCTTGATGCAAATGAGAACCTCCTCTCCATCGACTTTCGTCTCAACTGGCTTGACCTGTTTGAGTCAGTTGTGATTGGAACTTGTGCTTCCTCATCCGTTTCAGAATCATACTCCTTCCCAAGGGGGCTAACAATGGTATAAACACCAGCAATTGCAGGTGCACCAATTGCAACAGCTATGCATATTCCAACTCCTATAGCGGGTCGCTCAGATCTCCTGTACCCCAAGTTAAGACCACAAAGCGCATACTGAGCAAAACAATTGATATGGAGTAGAATAACAACAACCATCATGTGCGCCCATTCATGGGGCTTATAAGTCCCATTCTTGCAGTAAATCTTTCTAAGTTTAGAAATGTCTTCTGGCCTCCATCTGCAAAGAAGGACAAGATGGTAGAATCGCTTTGGGTGTTGATACAAACACATAAGAGTAAACAGCGCATTGAGAATTTGATTATTAACTTCAAACCACGCATCTCTCTGAGACTTCTTTGGTAGTTCATGGTTTAACATCCCTGTCATGACAAGGAACAAAATCGCACCCGAGACAGCAACACACACAATCCACGCAAAAAGGGCCATGTTCATGGGGTCTCTAATCCATTCTTTGCACATTTTCCTGAGTGAAACCCAATCAATTTTCCGCATAAAAACCTCATTGAAACGCTCCCTAATATGATGACTGGAAGAAGGCACAGCTCGTGAAAGCTCATCTCTCCCCTCAGCTAGTTGCCGAAATTTGGCTGAGCCAAATTTGAGCAACCTCACTCTACCAAGAAACCTTTTCTTAAACCCTTTTTTAGTGTCTTCATCACTAATTAACCCTCTTTGAGATGTTGAAATGTGAAGAGGAACCAGACCCTCTACTTTGCTCCCATTGCTTTCCTCAATTTCCTCTTTGAGTTCACCGTTATCAGTGGAAACCATTCTCACACCAGATTCAAAAACTAGGTTTCTGGGGTTTTTCCAATTCCACAAATCTTCAAACTTCAAAGTGTGCAAATCACCATGAATTTCAGCTTCCCAATTCCCAGGTGACCCACTTCAATTTCAGTTCCATTCCACCCTGTTCTCCCAACTCATCACAAAATCACATAAACTAGTTAAAACCGATGTTGCCAGTGAAGATCTCGCAATCCAAAAGCCAAAACCATATATCCAGAATGAAATTCACAACAATTTCACAAACTATAGAATATGATCACTACCCATCAAGAATAAATCATAAATTCCAATTCATGAAACACACCCAGAAAAAAATGCCCTTTGAAAGGAAGAATTTAATTTTTACATAAAAGGAAAGTACAGTTTTTTTTTTCAAAAGACCATGAAGATAATAAAAGCTAAAACGTACCTATGGTCCCATGATGATGGCAGAGGAACAGATGTACAGAGAGTCCAATATAATCTGGAAGGAGACAGCTCTAGAATCCAAAGCCGAGAGCATATCCTTGTACTGGGTGGAAATTTCCTTGACGTTATAACTTCTTCCAAAAAGGGTAAAAAAAATAAAGAATGATTGAAAAAAAAAGACCCAAAAAGACGTGGACTTTGCTGACTTGTTAAGCTAGGAATCCATCCACATGCTGCTTTCTCTTTCTTTCTTTCTTTTTTTTTTTTCCTAAAAAATAAAATTATTTAAATAAAAAAAATCTGCCATTTTTCAAGTCAACCCTAGTCAAATTCGTCAATTTTTAAAAGGATAAATTCCATAAAATTATCTATATATATAAGCAAGCTTTTAACTCCTTACGTCCAATAAATTTTTATTTTTAACAATTTTTTAAAATATTTTTCATTGTTTTTAAGAGTAAATTATACAAATTTATTCCTATTGGATAGGATTACTATTTCCAAGTTGTTACATATTAACGCTATGACTTTGGAATGAACTCCTCCTTCAGGTTTTTAATGCACAAATGAGATATAAATGTCATTAATTTAAACAAACGGTTATTGAAGTTACAAATGGATCAATTATACTGTTAATAATGGCATTTTTGCAAATGATTCTCTATTCATAAAAGCACAACCATTTAAATTCAATCATTTTCGCTTGAGTCCGACATTGAGAATTCAGAAATGGTAGGTGTGTGTATACAAGCAAGGAAAACAATGATCACATTAGAACCTCACCCTCAGAAATGCAAGCATAGACATTCTGATTGAAACCCAAATCAAGAAGATTTGAAGAAAGCAAAAAGAAAAAATTGGAGATCGTGAATGTGTGGCAGACACAACGGCATTATACAAAGAAATCATCCTGAACAAAACCCTGAAACGGAACCGAGAAATAGGACTCAGGTGAGATCATCCTCCTCTAGTTCTTTGGCTTTGATAGCTTCTTTCACCCTCAGTAGAAGGGTTGTCTTCCAAGCATCCTGTGCGGTAGAATCAAACAAAGTAAACTTCAGGAAATTTAGATTCATAATTAAAAGAAGAAAAAAAATCAGAAAAAACCAGTCTGACAGCTAAATAAATATAAATGCACTAAGTGCAGAGAATCAAGCAAGATGTCCATAGGAGAGTGAGTCTTGAATGAGCCGATGGGGGTTTGAAAGGATAAAGGAGATTGGATGGTAAGCTGTGAGAGAACTTTGTCTACCAATCCCCATTTTGTTTCTGAATGGGCACTCTGGCTTTCAGTTCCAATATCATGCCCAGAAATCCTGAAAGATGGGGTAGGTCTTAAAGAAGCCTAAGAAAAGTAGAAATGGAGCTGCTGAAGACTGCCTAGGAAAATTAACAGTTAGAGATGGTCGAGAAGCCAATAGCTACTGCTATTGTTTTCTCAATGGAGGCAGGCAATAGCAACATCTAGTTGATCACTGGGATGCTTCATACTACTTTTCCGTAAACTGTCTTAATTGGATCCTTCTACAAGATTGCACCCATAAGCCACATCTCTAATTGGCTAATATTATGGATTGGACTGTCTCCGTGTACTGATTCACCAACCATCCAACAGTAACAGACTCAATATCAATGCAAGACTGGGTTCATCAGATGGAAGCCTTAGCTTGAAAAATGAAAGCTACAGTGTGTACTTCCCAGTTTTTCCTTTATTTACATTTTTTTTTTTAAATATATCCTTCTGCTTTTTATTGACTCAGCATTAGCAATTTGTTGACTGGTCTGTCGTATCTTTCAAAATATGGCGGAAGCATGGGACTACAAGCCTAATTCAACCAAACATTCAAGTACTACAAATTTAGAACATTAATGTTGAAGAGATCTGTTGTTCTCAGATGGGTGCCATATCTCTCAGCATTCTACTTCTATCCCTTAAAAATCAGGGACATATAATTTGTAAAGGCACCATGTTCTCAGCAGTGCCATTTCTTAGGTGATTTAGTAAATAAAGGAATAAATCACAATTCTTTCTTTCCTTTTGTGATGGTATAATACCAAACCTAGGACTCAACTTCTCCTACAAAAGCACTATCCAGTCTGTATTACATTTTTTTCAGTGCAAGAGTGGCCCACCCAATTTGCAGATTTCTACAAACTAATTGAAATCCAAAACTTGAGGTGTTTCAAATGGAATTAAAATTGCAATGGAGGGGAGAAATGTACCAGTTGGGTCATGCTATCAAATTCCTTAACAGCATCAGTGAACTTCACAACATCTTCCTCATCAACTGCAGCAGCCAAATCCTGCCATTCACAAAACAAGCTTCCTTACTACCCTGAGGAGTTCAGTTTTTATAATAAAGATATCAAAGTTGCCACAATGGAGAAGTTGCAACTTGCAAGTTAAGGGTTTCCTTCTGTAGACAAAAAAGAGAAAGAGAAAAAGAAAAAGAAAAAAGTATTAGAAGCCCCAAGAAAATAAAAAGAGACATTTGCAACCCGACACATTCTAAGGCAATATGTCATCCATCCAGGCTCAAAATATTCATCAGTGTGCAACTTCTGGTAAAGTGAATCCAAGAATAGATTAACATTTAGTCACATGTTTATGTCTAGATTTTAAGAAGTTAGCATTTCCAACACCCCATGTGTAAGTTAGGCAGCAACTTCCCACAACCATGAGTAGCTAACTAAAGCTGAGAAGGTTACCATTTCAAAAGAAATGAAAAACCAATGAAAATCCTTACAAGATGTAAGAGAACCCACCACAAGTAATTTATATTCACGTGTTCCTGAAAAAGTTGGATCCATTTCCTGCAAAAGAAAAAGCAATATTGATATTTCTATCCAGCCCATAGGATACAATTTCAAAAAGCTAAACAAAGACAAACTTAGACCTGATATCGGTCTAATGCATTGGTAATTGCAACGACATCGCCTTTGCAAAGTTGACAAATGCCAGCGTTAAGAAGATGTCCCTTGACTCCATACTTCAGCAAATTATTGTTTAGTGATTGTCGTCCTATGTCTTCATAAATTTGAATTGCCTTCTGATATCTGGAGAAATACCATAGGCATATAGTTCAAATCCACATCAATATACAGTTCATCTCTTTACCTACATGTTACCTTAATAACAACTGTAATAACTCATATTCCAGGAAAATGAAAAGGCTTTAAGCTTTATGGTTTTATGTTTCATTTATATCATTCTACTCTTTGTTTAGGGATTCACTGCCACTATTTCATGGGTAAATGAGGACATCAATCGTGAGGAATGATTATATATATCCAACAGAAACTTTTGTACATATAACTGTGTATGAGATTCTAAACAAAAGAAGCAAGAAAAACAGTGTCCAATGATGGTAGTCTTTTCCGTACAAATTTATTGCCAGTATTATCAGTAGAGGAATCATAAACAACTGCATCTGAGTGAAAAGAGCCAACTAAAGCTCAAATCAAGTTTAAAATCCCACAGAAACATGTCACTACCAGTCCTAAGGTTTATCCATACCCAAGACCTTGTGAGAATGTATGCACAGAAATTTGAATACTGCTTTCTAAAAATATAATGCAGATGAAATGTTAACTACTGTAATTTTATGAAAATAAATAAATACAATCAAACAAATAAACTGACTAGAATTAAAATCTTAGCTCCATAGAATAACAAGTCTAAAAAACAACCAAGATGCTTCAGGCAGGCAAATGATATAAATTTGTTTGTCACACAAACAAACTTCTCAAATGGATTGCTATGCAGACAAACACAGGTTACAATACATATGAAAGAGGTACTGAGAAATCAATGCATCACATACAGTGTTCAAACATTGTATAAACCTTTTAGAGAGTTAAAAAATCTACAGTTGGAGGAGAGGCTTACTGTTCTAGTTGAGCAGCAAATTGTGCAACTTTTGCATTACACTGGTTTGCAGCAGTTGTTGCTTCTTCACTTTGATAAATATCAGCTGCTTTTTCAAAGTAGATTATAGCCTGCTCAAAGTTTTGTTCAAGCTCATATAATTCAGCAATTTCCTGCAAATGAAAAAGTAATTCCGAGTTGTCAATCATCTCCTATACTTTTATATAACATCATCTCATGACCAAATACAATGATATTATGTAAGCACCACTGCTGAATAAACTTTGACATCGTTCAACAATATCTCAGATCCTGGGTAGAACAGAATGAAAGGAACTGCAGAAACATGATGCACCAGAGTTCAAGAAAATCAATTGAAATGCAAACAGATTACAAAAATGATGTGCCATATGCAACTAATTAATCATTTTAATTTATTGCCTCAGATTATAGATTGATGGCAAAAACCAGTAGATAAACCATACCTTGTAATATTTTCCAGCCATGTTGAACCTCCCATTATCCAAAAACAGATTTGCTGCTTGTTCTAAGCAAGAAATGGCTTCTGCAAAGAAAAAAATATTGATGAGGACTGGAATACACTCGACTTTTTATAAAGCATGTTTCTGTAGTGAATCTAGTAATAATCAACCATCAGAGACCATCCCATGCATTAATAGAAAGTCATATTCCTGAGATTTCTGACAAAAGGTATAAAAGAAAAGGCATAAACTATGTCAGCTGTTGACTTTGTCGTTCAACCTCATATAATCAATAAAAGATCTTGTAAAGGGAAAACACACAAAGGAATCACCATCACCCCAACCCCCCAACCCCTTTTGCAAATCGTTTTCAGAGTTCAAAAAAAATGGTAATCTTACATGGATTCAAAGAATTAGGTTCTACATTGTTATTCTGTCATTATCTCTTTAGTGTGCAACCTCTTTTGTTAGGAACCTTCAATATAAATTTTTGTTTGCCTATCAAAAAAAAAACAAAAAAAATCTCAACTGCATGGTGGATGAATAGAGTCATAGCAAATTGCTCATGCCAAAGAAATCAAATCAGTCACAGTGAGAAACCCAAGGAAGAAGGGACCATGTACACTGAAATTTGACACCATGATGCTTATGAAGAAAAAACTAAAATCAGAGATACAAGCAAACACCATGCATACCTTTAGCAGATGTTTTCTTATAGCAATGACCAGCATCAGCATAAGCTTGTGCAGCTTCATGTTTGCTATCCAGCTATTAACACAAAACTAACAATATCAAGTGGGTTTATATTAAAAGAAAAAAAAAAAAAAAAAGAACTAAAGTTGTTTGATCCCATGGATTCGGAGCACTTACCTTTGTATAACAGTTTGACAACTTGACATAAGTCGATCCAGCTCTGTCCCCTGAAACACCATATATCATAGGGACTAGTAAGACATATTATGTATATGCAATGTTGTTGAAATATAAAACTAAACAATAAGCTAATTATTTTGAAACACTTGCCCCCTTGAATTACCAAATTGATTTCAGATTATTTTCTAACTTAGAATAAAATAAATACCATTGGATCATCATTATCATTATCAGCAAAAGATAAGCAACAAAGAAATATCAGAAAAATCAATGATGCAGCATTTCATGAGTTTGGGAGCCAGAAATCATCAAAAAGTGCAGTGCTCATCAACAGGGACTTGGTCTCACATTCATTCATCAATCCACCTTGTTCCTAATCCATTCCACCCGTAAAGATTTTCATTTCTTAAGAAATGCCAACCCAATAAGCCAAATAGTTTTGAATCTCAGGTTCTAAATAATGAAAATTAAGTTCCAAAATGACAATTCCATTTCTTTCAACATATTTTCTCAGCAACCAAACCAGCTTGACCAAACACATTAACAGTGTCTTCGAAAATAGACAGATTCGCAAAAAACACATAATTAAAACTGTGCATTCTCTTTCTCCGATCAATTCTAACACAACCTTAATCCAAAAGCTGCTTGCTTTACCTTGCAGTTAAAGCACCGAATCAAAAAACCATCACGATCCAAAACAACCAAATTCAAATCTTCAAATAAAAAATGATCCAAAAACACTATAAAAATCCAAAAAGAAAATCCAATCAAAATCCAAATGATAACCTTGCCAAATCCAACGAAAATGGTCGAGAAACAAAAATCCAAAAATGGAAACTTTTCTTAAGCATTTCTAATCCTTTCTCTCATTTAAATTCCCGCTATGAAAAAAAAAAAAGAAGGGAAAATTTGTGGGATTTAAAGAAACTGGAAAATACAGGATTTGGCGAGTTTGAAGCAGTTGGCAGCCTTATCGTAGAAATCAGCAGCATCTTCGTATTTGGAACCGAACAATCCCCAGCCACTGATCTTCTTCTCCGCTTTCTTCTCGAACTCTTCTCCTCTCTGTATATTATCCGCCATGGTTATTCACATCTAAGGGTTTACAGAGTTGCAGAAACGATGAAGAAGCCAAAGGGAATGACTATTGCCACGGTTGTATCTGATTCATCCAAGGATAGTGGGCCCTAATTAATTAACCTGGGCTAGTGCCACTAGAAGTTGGGCTGAGAATGTGGACCGGTCCACAAAGTGTTTTCAGTTTATACTATTTTTTATTAGCAGCTTCTATTACAAATATATTAGAGAGAATCACATGTTTAATTTTGGATTTGGGATTACTCTAAAGAAGCCAACATCTTTAAGCATCTCCACTCAATGACAACAAAAGTAAGGCAATCATCTTTAAGCATCTGCCGTATACCATTGGTGGGCTCATATCAGCCTATTTGGGCTGGACATGAAACCCAAGCCTATCAACATAGCCAGAAGGCACAATGGGCTTGACGGCCGTGATATAACTAAACATAATTAAACAACAAATCAGGGTACATTTGCAAATCCATCAAATTAAGAGGGTTAAAAACCTAAAAAAAAAAAAGAAAAAAAAGGAAAATTCCAAGTATGGTCAAATCACATCATATCACGTGAAGATTTCACCTACTTATTTAAAGTAAATACTTTAGTATTTGTTCTTATCATATCATATCATATCATGATTCGTGTCAAATTTGTGGCTGCCAGCTAATCTCAATTCTTATACATTCAAGATAGTTTTCCTCATGAGGCCCACGTGTTCTAACTCATTTTAATATATTCACTGCATCTTGGAAGATGGTCTCAATTTCTTTCCATGCCACGTAACCATTTTACATTATAATATTATCAAATAAAAATGATGATTTTTTTCTTGTAATTTTAAAAAATATAGCCTCAAAAATAATTATTTTATATTATAAATTTGAATTAATATTATTTTAATTCCTATAGTATACAAGTGGACCACACATCAGACCATAGATTTAATTTACTAACAATTCAATCAATTGGTCGGATCTTCCAATGGGTTACCAACCAGGCAACCCTGTCCAACACGACCCACTTTTCCGTCCAAATACATTTTCCTTTTAACTGTTCATCGTTTCTGTTCTCTGATTCAATGAACACGAATGACCAAGCGCCGTCCAAATCATTCCACGTCGTTATAACTAATAATTTATAAACTCCTATATTCCAGTTTTACCCTCCGTTTTATTAACTTTGAATTAAACTAATAATGTTAATTTGGTGAAGCCAACTGAATGATGAGTTGATGATGATTGATGACAGCAGCTATGTGATAAATAGAGTACTTAAATGCCAGTTATGGAGAAGGAGACAAGAGGCTAAGATAGTGAACCTGCGGGATGAAGCCGGCCAAGACTAATGCCGGAGCTCTGGCGCCGCTCCTCCCGGAGCTGAGCTCGCAGGAGGCTAAGGCACCGAGGAGAGCTTCGGTGTTAGGTGCGGTGTTCAACGTCTCAACAAGCATCATCGGCGCCGGAATCATGTCCATTCCGGCTACTCTCAAGGTCCTCGGGGTAGCTCCGGCGCTAGGGCTGATCGTGATCATCGCTCTCCTGGTGGATGTCTCCGTCGAGTTCCTGCTGAGATTCACGCATTCTGGCCGGTCGACGACCTATGCTGGCCTGATGGCGGAGTCGTACGGACGGATTGGATCTGTCGCTGTTCAGATTTGCGTGATGATCACCAACCTCGGTTGTCTGATTATTTATCAGATTATTATCGGTAAGCGTCATATTTTTTACGAATTATTTAGCTAATAAACTCCATTGTATTACGCGAAACACCAAAACTAGATTAGATTCACGAACTGACGGCCGATATTGAGCTATTTCCGATGGCGCCTGAGCAAAAATATGAGATTTATGAACCGTTGGGGAGTTGCTAGCTGTTGATTTGATTTAAAGTCCTCCAAGTTTCAATTCTATATTGGTAAATATGCATTGATTTGACCTGCTTTTGAGTCAACTCGAGTCCGTAATCTCATGAGCCTCATTAGTATAATAGATGTTCCAGAATCACGTTGATTCATTTTGGAGGTTCTTGAAACGACAAAAGTATATAGAAGCGGGATTTGTAGTTAGTATGAGAATATTTTAACATTCATTTGGATTTCGATTTGTCAATAAATGCACTTGATTTCAAAAAAATTACATCCATGGAAGAATAGAATGGAGAGCTTGATGAAAAATTAATTTTTATTTTTTATTTTTTATTTTTTATATTTGTTAATGTTCTTTAAAATGATAGCTTTGTAGTGTCTCTCAGGGGACGTACTTTCAGGAAATCAGCCTGAAGGAACAGGGCACTTAGGCGTTCTACAAGAATGGTTTGGCCTTCACTGGTGGAATTCACGTGCCTTCGCGCTTCTCATCGTTGTCTTATTCGTTCTGTTTCCATTAGCCTTGTTTCGGCGTGTGGGTTAGTACATCCCAAAATTTTCTCCCATAGCTGATAAAGTACGATTTTGCTATAATTTTGAATTGCGGAGTCTTATTTCGAAAAAGATTTGGTCATGGATGTAGAAGTTGACAATTCAAGGGTCAAATTTGATCATTTTTGAACCATGGGAATTGCCAATTTCCCCTCCGTAGATCCACAATAAAAATCATCAGAATTAGGATTTGGTAAAATGAAAGCATTCTGCTATCAATAAGGTTAGAAATCCTTAACGAGAATTGGACCTAATCAACCTGGATATCAGCCATGTCAAATTACCGAAATTGAAAGATTAATTTAGCAGCATAGATTTATGATGATACTTTCTTCTTATGTTGTCATGTTCTAATGCATTTCCAGGATCCTTGAGATTCACTTCGGCAATATCAGTGCTCCTAGCAGTGGTGTTTGTTGCCATAAGCTCGGTGATGGCGATCTCTGCACTTTTTGAAGGGAAAGCACAGAGCCCCAGATTGCTACCCGAGTTGGACACCCAAACCTCCTTCTTTGACCTTTTCACTGCTGTTCCAGTCATCGTCACGGCCTTTACATTTCATTTCAATGGTAAGAACACCTCCATTTCAATATGCTTGCTTAGCTTTGTGTAAAGTTAGCTTATATGTTTATGGGCAATAGACAGCAGTTTTCCCAAGATGGAGAGACGATTTTGTTTCATATGTGGCATCCATCACATTTACCATGCAGGATACTACTGCAATGGTGAGGTTGATGCCCAATGTCAACAACCTAAATGCATGGATATGTTCATTTTTCTATAGGATTTAGAGTTGGTTTGGGAGCTATCTTAAGAATTACTTTTAAGCGCTTTCTAGATAATCACATTTGTGATTATTCCCAAAATCACTTTTTTATATAACATATTATCAAAACATTTTTTTCGATTTATTTCCTAACACCAAACTATTCATTTTAAAAATATTTTTAATAGGACAACACTATAAAAACATTATTGATAAAAGCGCTTTAACTATGCCTAGAAAAAACGGGTGCTGCTTGTACATTTTTGCATTAAGCCTGAAAAAAGCGCTCTCCCAAATAAGACTATTTGTCTTTCTGAATCTTCTATAAAAGGGAAGAAGAGTCTGTTATATGTAGTTTCCCAAGTCCATCTTGATCAAACAGAATGGCATCGTCAAAAAATACAAGCGCAAAAGCACTATGATCATAGGCAAGTTTCTTTCAAATGATATTGAACGAATGCATGCAGTTCACCCGATTGGATCCGAGCTTGGAAAACCTTCTGATATGATTTCAGCTGTCCGGGTGTCACTGGTACTCTGCGCTGTCATTTACTCCTCTATAGGAATCTTTGGGTACCTCCTTTTTGGGGATTCAATCATGCCCGACATACTTGTAAATTTCGACCAAAATTCTGGTTCAGCAATGGGGGCCTTACTCAACGACACAGTCCGATTAAGCTATGCACTTCACCTCATGCTGGTGTTCCCTCTCTTGAACTTCTCCTTGAGGGCCAACGTAGATGAGCTCCTTTTCCCTAAGAGGCCCCTTTTGGCAACAGCCACCCCCAGATTCATGTCCATCACTGTTATTTTGCTGGTCTTCTCTTATTTTGCTGCTATAGCCATCCCCAATATTTGGTATTTCTTCCAATTTATGGGATCAACTTCTGCTGTCTGCCTCGCCTTCATCTTCCCAGCTGCAATCACCCTGAGGTACTCTCTCTAAAAGAATGTCGTTTTTCTGTTATACCACTTTCTAATCATGGCTCTGCTTAATCTAATTCCGGTTTTTTGCAATGGCAGGGATGTTCATGGCATATCCACAAGAAAGGACAGGGTAATCGCAACAATAATGATAATCCTGGCTGTAGCAACAAGCTCAGTTGCTATTTCCACCAATTTATATAGTTTGTTCCTAAACAAGAAGTAGGTTCTGATTTGTGTATTTCTATTTCAAGTCCTCAAGCTGAACGAGGAAAAAGCAAGATTATAAATTCATTTTGTAAGTGTGGCTACTCGTCCATCAAAAGAAGTCCCATCCCTCTCAAAAGGGATGTCCCGCTACTTTGTAAAATTTATTGGGTTATAAATTCTTACATTGCCTATTCCAGGAGTTTCGACAAAAAACTGGTATCAACACTACAGCAATGGCATTTGGGGAAAAATAAAACAAAATAAAAAACAGAAACGGGAGCTGGAATATGAGAACAATAGCCTATTGCACAAACATGAATATGAAAACTGTCCTTGGGTGACAAAGATGCTTGCCAGAACTGGATATGGTCTTTTGAACTTTGCTGTGTTTCAAGCCCATGACTGAAAGGAGTTAATTAATTACTTCTCAAGATGGAATGTCGTATCTCAAATCTTGAAATCTTTTCAGCAAGTTCACCTTGTATTTTTCTATTTCTGCACACTCAGTGGAATCTGGGGTAGACTTCACAACTGATATCGCTCCTGCATGGTGTAGGGCTCCAACAGCTTCCTCTGCATTATTAGAGGAAAAAGCAGATTAAGAACAAAAAAAAAGAAAGAAAAGAGTTGGAAGATAAAGATGATCTCTGTTTCTCATTGGCTTGGAATAATCAGAAACTTGTATCTCAATTGAGAACTAGAGTTCGACTCCAGAAGTTAATATAGAGATCTGAAACATTTTTAACAATTAAAACCATGATTTTACCTTTACTAAGAGGATTGTTTCAAAGGTTCCAATATTCCATATTTCCAAAGATTTAAATGCCTGATAAATGTTTTACAAAATTAAACAAGCGTAGTACTTGCATGAAGGGGGTAAGAAAAAAAAAAACTTGCAATTCATCCAACTATTCCAATTATTGGCATCAATTTTGGGAACCAAAATCTATTAGCATAAATTCACAATCATATATTAGTCTGTTCTACTTCAATCACAGCTTAATTGACTTCCTTGGAATTAATCTTTTTTGTTGTTATATCATTGTGTCTATCATTTTATCTAAAGCATGCATGTCTCCATTACTTGCATAAATCATTTAATAAGAAATGAGAATTCTCGGAGTTTAGATGTTCCAAGCATCTTGTTTTTCACATCTTCATTTTGAAGATATTGTTTAAAACATACAGGATTACTTGCTTCTAAATGAGTTCCATGCCAGTGAGATAGAATAAGCCAAATCTCTTTTCAAAATTATTCTATGTCTAAAACAGCAGAGTTGTGGGCCTTCAGATCGTTTGTTAAAAACAAAGTGAAGGTTTCCAAATGGGTGTGAATATTACCGTAAATAGACATATTCAAAGGAAAAACCACTGAATTTAAACATGAAAGTCTGACCTGAGTGTGAGAGTGCAGCAAGGGCTTTTAAAGCTTCTTTCCGGGTGCGGTCATCTTTAGCAGCTCCCAACATATTGATAAGCTCTTGAGCCCCACCCATCTCCACTATTTTCATTCGCCTTTCATCTATGAAACAAGAAGAAAAGAACTTGAAATCAAGATCCAAGCAGCAAACCGTCACCAAACTAAAGCATTGTACCCCTTCAAGTTCACATGCTAGCTATCCGTTTCATGAGATTGGAAACCCATATGTTCCATTATTCTCAAAACTTAGATTGCCGGTGCAAAAAGTTTAAATACTTTTATATTTCCTATTTCTGCAATTATAAGAGAAGAGGCAAAGGGAAGCAATTAAACGAAGATGGAAAACTATGGACCTGTTTGGAAATGTTTTTGAAAATAGTTTTCTTAGGTTATTCTCTGTGAAGGTATATTCGCTTATTTACAATACAAAAGTTTCTTAAATATTCTCCATATTTTCAATTGTTGCCCAGAATACTCTACACAAAATAATTGAAAACACCTCAAATTGATTATAAAAAACAACCTGCTTTCGGAACAAATTCTCAAAAAGCTGTTTTCTGTCAAAAGTTTATCAAGCATAGTTTCTTAGTTTGAAAATTGTTTTCAAGAACAATTTCCAAACATTCCCTGTAATTTTATACACACTATACTAGTAATAGATGGCGCTGCTCACTATCCCTTTGGAATTTAATCAAAGAAAATCCTTTGAACCATTAAACAATTGAATTTCCTTCGAGAAAAGAAAAATATAATTAGCTACCATAACATATTAGTGGAAAACATCAATCTCTTACCAATAATTAGCATTGCACTATAAAAGGTGAAGAGATTTGTGAATTACAATGAGAGAAGTTTCATAAGCATAACTCTAGTAAGGGATGAAAATAGCTTACCATCTATTGCAAAACGGGCTAATCTAGATGCTCCCATTCTTTTAAATAATGGATCCTTGACGTGCAACAGGGATACAGACTGTTGCAATAAATTATCCCCTGGAAAAATCAATTATCACAATCATGTTAATTAAGATCAAAACGGTTTTCAACAATGCAAATTATTATGGGATTAAGATCAAAACTGTTTTCAACAATGAAAATTATTATAGGATGGGTCTAAAACCAACTTGCATACCCAAATATGGAAAAAACTGGTAAGCAACAGCTGTTGCAGTCCCTGCAAAGATCAGCTTCAATAGCCATCCAACTTTTCTTTCCGCATCCTCCTCAAGCGAGCGCTCATCTGGACTTCAAATTGAAGCATTTTACTGTGATTATCAACACCAAATATTCAAACACACTGTTTGTTTGGCAAGAAAATAGAGGAAAACAGAAAAGAAAACAAAGGGCGTGTTTGGTCACTGTTCCTAAAGCGGTTTTTTGTTGTTGAAAACATTTTTTTTTCAGAATTTGTTATGAATATTGATTGTTTTCTAGGATATATTTCAGTTGTTTTTAGTGCAACAATTAAAAAGATGGAAAATAAGCAAAGAAAACTATTTTTCATATTTAAGTTCCCAAACAGAATTTTTTACTGAAAAAAATTGAGAATTGTTTTTAAGAATTATTTTCAATAACTATTATTTGAAAAAGGTTTTAGAAAACATTGCCAAAACATGCACAAATTTTCTTCTTCTCTCTAATGCTTAGCTATCAGGAAAAAAAAAAAAAAAGAAGCTCAACTCAACAGATCCAAATAGCCGTTTTAATTTTTAACTGAGTGAAGGAATTTAATTTTCGAAATCTCAAGCAAGAAAATAGAAAAGGTTCAAAATTAAAGTTCAAATTTTTCCTACATTTACTTAGCAACCAAACGAAGCAATAAAATTATCTAAAAAATGTGCGAAGTAAAAAGGATTGACCTTTTCCATTGTAAGATGAGAAATTGCGAGATCGAACATTTCCAGGTTTTCTTCTGCACAAATACTACATAAAGATAAAACATCGTCATAAAAAAAAAAAAAAAAAAGTAGTTCTCAGATTAATCAAAAGCAATGAGAAATTAGGGTTTTAGAAGGTTGAATGAGAGAAATGGAGACGAAGGACTTACAGTGAGCTGAGATGCTATTGTGCGCATGATGTGAGAACGGCGCTTGCCCCTTCCGAATTCAATGGGATCTATACTACTAGCTTTAAAGCCCATATGAAAAGCCACCCTGCCCATTTTTGGAAAACCGTAGAGAAGTCTACCTAAGACCATTTTTTTGGGTCAGGCCCCAGGCCTGGTCCGGCCCAAAGCTTATATCACTTCGTCTCAAATATTCTCAAAGTAGTTGATGAATAAAAATTTTAAAAGATCTTGCATTGAAAATTTTTTTATATTAATTTTTTTTTTACAGAAATTTATTTCTTTTTATGTTTAGTTCCCGGAAATTACTAAGAAAAGAAAAAAAAATGTAAAGGAAAATAATTTTTTCATGTTTGGTTGTCTTATGAAAAATATAAAAGAAAATCAAATATAATTAAAACTAATTAAAAATTTATGTATTTTAAAATTATTTAATCTTTATATTAATGAGTTAAAATAAATAAAATGAGTTTGAAGTAAAAAATAAAAATAACTTATCAACTTTTAATCCATTTTTTATTTTCTTTCACTTTTTCTTTCCTTCTATTTTTCCTTTATATTTTCTTTCCCTTACATTTTCCCTCAAATTTTCTGAGAACCAAACATAGCCTAAGGGTGGCTTGCCACTCAGGTGTACTGGTAATATTTTTAAAGGCATTATTATAGATATTCAGAAGAAAAAAATTCTTGAGATGGATCAATCTCATCCTCATTACATTCCTTTAATAATAAAAATAGCTAAAAAAAATTATTTCTGAATAAATTAATAGTCAAAATCAACCTCATTCATAAAAATTAACCATTGTTTTTACAATTCAATGTGAAAATGTTTTCAATTAAAAAAAATATTTTCAATAATTTGTATTTTTTGTTTTGAAAGCAATGTATAAAAATATTTTGTAACTAAATTATAATTTTTTTCAAATTATATATTGCCTCACTAGTCAAATTTCTTATAATTAAATTGTAATCATCCATTCTTAATTATATAAATATTATTCATTTTAAACCCAAAAGATTCCCACAACTTTACGATGTGCCTATAAAAATAAGAGAAGTCTACTATCGAGAGATTTTTATTTTTTTTTCATTTTTTTCTCTATCTAATATGTATATGACAATCACCCTCTTCTGCAAACACAATGTCATTCTTATATCTTGCAGGATTTTAGGGTCAATAGATACATCCCTTGCCGAGCCAAAAAATTCTCTCTTAAAGAGTGTTGTTGAAACAAGAAATGTATCCAATCATTCACATTGCTTGGTGGAGCCATATAATATTTGATTAGCAATGTTAGTTGGGGCGTTCAGAAAATAGATAAGCTTGATTTTAGAAATAATAAAAGAAAAATAAAATTATTAAAAGTATATATTTATATTTTTTTAGCAAAAAAACAAAAAAAAATTCAAAGAGTTTGTTGCTATGAGGAGGATACATTATACTCCCTCAAAGTAGAAGTTGATGTTGGGGCTAATTCTAATATCATACCAATTTCATCGAGTATTAAGATAAAAACACTGGGCAAAATCTTCAGCTTCTTAACATGGCTCCTCCTCCATGGAGCCAGGGCCACATTCTTCTCAAGCCTCCCATATGACCGAAAACGAAAAGCCGTATCAGGTCCTAAAAACCGAGCAGACTCCCAAGGGAGAATGGTGCCTTATTTCCTGTGAAAATACAAATCCATGAGATTAAACAGTATTTACGATGCGTCTCAGATCAGATGGATTTTATTAGGGCATATATTGAGCATAGAGATGATGAGAGGGAAACTCGACTGACCTGCTCTTCTTAGCAGTCGGTACAAGCAATCCTCTTTTCTGCAGGCTCTTATACCGATCCCTTGTAAGGGTGCTACAGCCCTTTACACAATAAAAAGGAACAGTGAGGTTCTCCAGTTAGGAAGGTGAGTAACACAGCAGAATGGGAGATCTGACTGTTAATTAGTAAACAGAGAAGACAGAGAGACGAAAGAGAAGGAAGGGAACTTCACTGACCTTGAGCTTTCGGAGGGATCCAGTGATTTCTTCAGACAATAGGACTTGAACTGGGGCAGGCTCAAATCTGAAATGAATGATACATGTCATATCTGCTTTACAGAAGATTATGATTGTAGTAATGGAAGTACGATACAAAATATTTGGATTTTTTCAAGAACTATTTCTCTTGCTTTTAACTTTCGAATTTTGGAGCCACAAACCAAAGGTAGGGTATAGAGAATGATACATGTAATTGGTTTTTTCATCAACTCTGGAAATTTGCATGTATCACAGTAATAACTATGCCCACAACCAATTAGCAATAAATGATAAAAAGAGAACAGATAGGTCAAGGTATATAATATCTTTAACAAGAAATGATACATACTTGTGCTTCCCTAGACGTGGAGGACGAGATTTGAGTCTATCTTGTTTAGCTACAATCCGCCTCTGATGCCTTTTATGCTTCTCCTCGTCTTCTTTGGCTATTTCTTGAATTATATCTGGTAAGCTACAACCAGCAGAACCAAACAAAGTTTAGCACATAACCTCCATTGAAATAAATATTTGTTCAAGTGGGCATGTCACTCTACCAGTCAATTTCTTTTGAGAGTGCCTCCACCCTTTTTGCTTCTGCTTCTGCTCTCAGCAGTTTCTTGGACCTAGCTCTCCTATTCAGTTCAACTCGAGTCACCCTCTTTATTTTAGAGGACCTGCAGCATGACAATTCAGTGTGAAACTCACAATACCATATTCTGTGGATATTTGGATATTTTCATATCTCAGGCCATATTTGAATGCCCCCACCAAGAAGTTCCAAGGTGGTCTAAAAAGCCACAAAAAACATTTATTCACTCAGAGTCTCATGATGCTAGCTTCCTAGTTAGACTACTGGGTACTAATTAGGAGTTACTTCAAACCAAAAAATAAATAAAAAATAAACAAAATAAAATAAGAAGCAGCAGCAGCCCCCATTAACAAAGACAGTTTGAACATGGGAGCTCTGCATATACCCTACCCTAGCCAGATAGACCTTCTGCCCATACAAAGAGGCCCAGCCTCAGACCTAAGATTATGAAACCCAAGTCTAACCTGCCATTAAACCCTATTGAACCACATAATTACAAACTTAAGATGCAGATGGAACCACAGCCACAGGCATAAATTTTTAGAAAAATTTGTACAATCAACTTACTTGAGGTATACATGCAAGAAAAATGTGATTGGCAATGACCTTCATAAATGATATCTTAGCAGTGCCGTCAAGAGCACAAAAATGGCCTCTTTAGAACTTCCTACATTTACAAAATCTATTGACGCATATAAGATTTTCTGAAATAAAGACACAATCTTGATTCTTGAAGTATGAATTCCTCTTATGAACCCCACAGGCAACTCAATACTCCTGCTCAGGGACAAAGGAGGTCCCAGGTTCAAGACAATAGCTTACCCGATGCATGGCTCTTGAGTGGGGAATCTGTGTTTCTCCCCTGTCCTGAGGAGCAGGCTAGTGGATTTCTACATTAGAGAAGAAGTGAATTCCCCATACAGGTTGAGTGTGGAAGAAAAAAATAGGATTCACAAATGATAAGAATGACATGAGGATCTTTGAGAATCTTCAAGCAATGGTAGCCTACATAAATGAGATGACAATAAGGTGTACAGATCTAAGTACTAGTCATAGCACAACAAAAGAAAATTACCCACTGATAAACATGAACATGGGCCCTAAAATGCATCTGACAAGCATATGAAGAGCCCTCATATTGACACAACAAAAAACATACAAACTTGGCATAATTAAGTCTTAGTCCATGGGTACAGCTGAATTGTTGAACTGCCTAATTTTTCTTCTAATACACACTAAGGTAACTGAATTATCCATTCAAATAAGTCATTCAGTTGGTAATAATAGCAAAAACCAGCAACTTAAAACAGACCTTTTCTCTTGTGCAGTATCCTCATTCTCGCACAGCTCCTTCCCATTCTGATCATCATCACTTCCATCATCCACCTCAATAAAATACATCTGTGATATTTTGGGCTACTTCAGAGTGTTTCTTGAGGTATATTGAAAACGATACATCAAAATACATTTTAGCACAATTCCAAATGATTAAAGGAACAAAGAGACTACATCTTCTTCATCAACAGCTTCTCCAGTAACAGTTAATGGAACTGGCTGGGGTCCCAACTCATTTTGATAGACTTTCTGCATTTCATCTGCAACGGCATGAGCCAATGAATCCTGCATTGACAAGGTACATGAATGGAGTATATTTAGTGTAAAGTAACAAATGCAAATAGGTTATTTATGTAAAGGCTGAATCAGATATCAAGAACTAACCTGATGACTTTCAAATGAAGGATTGAATGAGCATCCAGGTTGCTCAACTTCTACTGCTGGAATGAGCGAAGGCTTGGATATCTGACAAAAATTTCAAGTAGCTAAATTATCATCTGACCAGCATTAAAGATATCTAGAATCTTTTTAACCCATTAGAATGGTGAGTCCATCAAATTATATGGCTCCATGCTTTTTCACATAGCAATTGAATGTAACAATCCATCAAGGACAATAGGGCCATTTAGAAATTGGTTCCATCTCTGTGACTAAAGGCACACTAGTTTTAAATTTTCACACAAGGCCACAATTTAAAATTTTACCAGTATCTAGGGACCACCCCCAATTTAAAAAAGAGCAAATAAGATGATTTAAATTCCACACTAATTACAAAACCCTAACCAATATCTATGATGGGCACTGCCTTGTGGTTCCATGTTTACAAAAGAGGCAACAACAGATGCCCCATATATGAATTTCTAATGAGTTGGGCTCGCATAATGGCATACCAGTGTGTGTCATTCCAACCATGGACAATTTTATAACGAAAGCACACAAGAATTGAAAAACCACATTTCAATTTAAATCACAAATAACAATGATTACCTTTTTCTTCTTGGTGTCCTGTTGACCTGCAAAAGTATCAAAGACAACCCATATTAAGTATGTGATATCAAAATCACCACCAAAAACTAAAAAATAAAAAAAGGGAGAGAGAAAAGAACAAGAAGAATGAAATTCAAGAGACCTTCATCATCCCATATGTCAACCATGCCAGAATCTGAAACATTCTCACCCTGAGAACATATAAATTAAAAACATATGATCAGTCCCTTCCACCCATTAGCTGAACAAACATTTCTACCTTTTCCTTTTTCGGTTAAATAAATTGCTTACCTCAGGACCATCTTCAGCAGGTTCTTTTGGAATTTGACTTTCCTTTCTTTTTGTATTTGATTTCTTCTTGGTTGAAGATGGAACTGGTTGAACAAAGGCATTCCTTTGAAGTACACTATCACTACGGAGTACTTTTTCCCTATGCTTTTCGATTTTCCTTTTCACAGAAAGATCTGAAATGGGGAATATATCCAATCATTTACAGAGCAAAACAAAGAAAATAAGAAAAAGAAGTGAAATAAAACTCGTCACTGTGTCCTCTATTCCCAATCCTAAATCCTTATCATAAAAACTATCCATTTCAGTTGGAATCTTGCAACAGTCAAGTCAATTAAACCCCTACTTAATACCAATTTTCATGTATTTTCCACGATTCCCTCCGTAACCAAGCAGATTTTTTTGTAGAAAGAAAAAATAAAATCAATCCTTGAATCTTCGAATTCTCATTACTAATTGGGACCTGAGGAAAGAGTAACCTCAACTCAACTGAGCTTACTGAAACTAAGCTGAGGTCAAGTTCTCATCATTTGAAACCAAAAAACACAAAATCTTCTATTTCATCTAAATTGAAAAGTAACTGTTTACATACGAACAGACCACCAAACCACAAAAAGAACAAAAAAATGAAACCCTAAATAGAGCTGAAAAAGAGACTCACTGAACCTCACACAACCATAAGGCTTAGTGGAGCTAAGTTATCTATTTTGCAGAGACCAAATCACCGGAATGTGAAATTTGGATACTACCTTTTCCTTCATTTTCCTACGTTTTCTAGGTAACCAAACAGGAAAAAGAACAATACCACTGGACTTGTCGACGAAGAAGAGGGAGTCGCTGGGCACGGCGGCGAGGGAGCCGCCGGAGAGAGCGTCCTTGGTGGATTTCTCGAAGAAGTCCTCGATGTCATCCGTGCCTATGTTAGCCCTCCACGCCTTCTTCCCCTTTCGGGACCCTTTCGCCTTCTTCCCCATCTCACTTCTTTGGCCGCCAAAGCTATGGAGTTTGCTCCTTGATACCGTACGCACTGGGTGTAATAACCCTAGGCCGGCCTTCTCTAGGGTCGATCTCATAAAAAGCTCGTGTGGTTCCAATGGGGCCGGTTTGGTTCGAGAAAGTTGGGCTGGGCTTGTCATTATCATAGGCCAGAGGCCCATAAAACTGGAAAATACATTTACAAAATTCTTCATATTTTTTTCATTTGAATAGGTAAATTACAAAATTAACCTTCCCCTTTTTGGTCAACCCGGAACCCTAAACTATACCCAAATTTTTTATGATCCCATTTAATAATATTTTTCATGAGAAATTAAAGAAAAAAAATACAAAAAATTAGTTTTAATATTTTTCTAATTTTAAGAGCCTCAATTTTACATTGATAAATATACGGATAGAATTGCTATCCTTGACCTTTGCTTGGGAGTGGGTTACTAGCTATGCAGATTTTTGTTGGTGAGCTCCATACTTTTTCTGGATAAGGAATTTGGGTTTCTACTTCTCATCTCCTCTGATAATTTTCACTTTCAAACTGTAATCCTAACCAATACCTGGTTTTTGCAGTTTCTTCCTCTGGTTTGGTTCAAAAAGAATTCTGGGTTTGGTTCAGAAACTGAAGGTTGGTTGAATTTGAATCCATTTCTTCGTTATTCTTTGATAATTAGATGCAATTATGACATAATATCTTGTTTATTGCTTTCATTCACTGGTTCTTGAGCAATTTTTGAACTGCTTGATGTTGAACTGCAGTTCACTGTGTATAATTTGTTTTCCTTCTTCGCGTCTTTAGCTGTAGTTGCATTGAGAATTGGACACAAAAATGAGTTTCTTCATGAAACTCAGTGCTTCTCAACTGCCCCTGTTTGAATTGCCAACTGCTGTTTCCAACAATAGAGTAAGATAATCTCTCTCAAATGGTTTGCTTCTTTTATAGCGAACTGTTCAGAAAATTGACTGGGTTGTTCTGGTTAGGTTAGGGGATCTTGTTTATTTGTAGGTCTAATTCATATTCTAGTTATGATGTTGAAACCGAAAATTTTTTGCAGACTGGAAGTTTGGCTGTAAGTGTACCATCTCAAACAGCCAAAAAATCTAAGATTGTTGTTGGAAGAAACCGTCCAGAGTCAATTGGCATTAGTGAAACTTACCAGCAAACTCAAGTCCAAGATTTGATTGATGTTTTACGCGATTGTGCAGAGAAAGGATCTATAAGAGAAGCAAAAGCGGTTCATGGGCTTGTGTTAAAATCCAATTTTGAAGATAAGGATTTAATGGTGTTGTTTAACCATGCAGCTCATGTGTATTCAAAATGTTCAGAATTTAGGGCAGCTTGTGGTGTGTTTGATGAAATGCCACAGAGAAATGTATTCTCTTGGACCGTCATGATTGTAGGATCAACGGAGCATGGGTTGTTTTTTGATGGGTTCAAGTTTTTCTGCGAGATGTTGAATAGTGGGATCTTGCCAGATAAATTTGCATATTCTGCAATCATCCAGTCATGTATTGGTCTAGACTCTCTTGAATTGGGTAAAATGGTACATGCCCAGATAGTTATGAGAGGCTTTGCAACTCATATTTTTGTTAGTACATCTCTTCTTAACATGTATGCAAAGTTAGGGAGTATAGAGGATTCATATTGGGTGTTCAACATGATGACAGAACATAATCAAGTCTCTTGGAATGCCATGATATCAGGATGTACGTCAAATGGTCTTCACTTAGAAGCATTTGATCTTTTTGTTAGAATGAAGAATGGAGCATGTACACCAAATATGTACACACTTGTTAGTGTTTCGAAGGCAGTTGGGAAGTTAGTTGATGTTAATATGGGAAAAGAAGTTCAAAATTGTGCCTCTGAATTAGGTATAGAGGGTAATGTTCTAGTGGGAACTGCACTGATTGATATGTACTCAAAATGTGGGTCCTTACATGATGCAAGAAGTGTTTTTGACACAAATTTCATTAATTGTGGAGTGAATACACCATGGAATGCAATGATCTCTGGCTACTCACAGTCTGGGTGTAGCCAAGAAGCTTTGGAACTCTATGTTCAAATGTGTCAAAATGGCATAACGTCAGACCTTTACACTTATTGTAGTGTCTTCAATGCAATAGCTGCTTCAAAAAGTTTGCAGTTTGGGAGGGTAGTTCATGGGATGGTTTTGAAGTGTGGACTTGATTTGATGGTTGTTAGCGTTAACAATGCCATTGCTGATGCATATTCCAAATGTGGGTTTCTTGAAGATGTAAGGAAGGTTTTCGACAGGATGGAAGAAAGAGATATAGTCTCGTGGACAACCCTGGTGACTGCTTACTCTCAGTCTTCTTTAGGGGAGGAAGCACTGGCCACTTTCTGTCTGATGAGAGAAGAAGGGTTTGCACCCAATCAGTTTACCTTTTCCAGTGTGCTGATTTCATGTGCTAGCCTTTGTTTTCTTGAGTATGGGAGGCAAGTTCATGGTCTTCTCTGCAAGGCTGGCCTGGACACCGAAAAATGCATAGAAAGTGCTCTGATTGACATGTATGCCAAATGTGGTAGTATAACTGAGGCAGGAAAGGTTTTCGACAAGATTTCTAACCCTGATATTGTTTCATGGACTGCCATAATATCAGGTTACGCTCAACATGGTTTGGTGGAAGATGCCCTTCAACTCTTTAGGAGGATGGAGCTGTCAGGCATCAAGGCCAATGCTGTTACCTTATTGTGTGTACTGTTCGCTTGTAGTCATGGGGGTATGGTAGAGGAAGGCCTTTTCTATTTTCAACAAATGGAAGATGGTTATGGTGTGGTTCCAGAGATGGAACATTATGCTTGTATTATTGATCTCTTAGGTCGTGTGGGCCGCCTTGATGATGCTATGGAGTTCATAAGAAAAATGCCAATGGAGCCAAATGAAATGGTCTGGCAAACCCTGTTGGGAGGTTGTAGGGTCCATGGCAATGTTGAGTTGGGAGAGATAGCTGCCAGGAAGATCCTTTCCATTCGGCCAGAGTACTCAGCTACGTACGTTCTTTTATCCAACACATACATTGAGACAGGGAGTTATGAAGATGGCCTTAGTTTGAGAAATGTAATGAAAGACCAAGGAGTGAAAAAGGAACCAGGATACAGCTGGATTTCTGTGAAAGGTAGAGTCCACAAATTCTACTCTGGAGATCAGCAACATCCACAAAAAAAGGAGATATATGTCAAGTTAGAAGAGTTGAGAGAGAAGATTAAAGCTATGGGTTATGTACCTGACTTGAGATATGTATTGAATAATGCAGATTGAGAGAGAATTTGGGGCCACCTCTTGGTGAAAGCACTTGGCAGCATATAAACTATATTTATATGACTACACGGTGTTATCCAACAAAAGCAAAAAAATTGGCAATTCAAAGTAACATCTATCATCTCTAAGAATAGAACTTCCGTGTTCGAAGGTGCAGAATAAAGCTTAGAATTGTCCCAATGGAGGAAATGGATCCCCAGATGATGAAGGTTTTATGATGGCATTCAAATCCCTTGCATATCCCATAATTCCCACCACCACCAGTTTCATAATTGATAACATCCAAGTAACCAAAAAGCAGAGTACCTATGGGAATGTTTGTAAGGACAATGTTTTGGTTTACAACTGAATTCTGGGGCCCGAACAGCTCGGAAATTGTGGATGCAGTTGTGGCTCGTATGGCTCCTGAACAGGCTCCTAGGATGCCTGTGCTAATGTATAAGCCTGTTTTGCTGCCGTTGATAAGCAAGAAGAAAGATACAGGCATGGGAATCATCATGAGCACTATTGATGCTGGTTTGGATAATATTGACCTTCTCCTGAAACAGAGTCAATCTGTTAATGTTTTGAACAATTTAATCAATTGAGTTGCAGAATAGTTGGAAGTGAGCTCAATTGGATGACTATGGAGACTTGATCTGTTGAATACTATTTCACAGCAAATTGCTTAAATTGGGATGGTTCGGATTATCTATTGGATTATTTCCTATTCTGAAGCAATAGGGAAATGTCCATACCTTGTGTACTCCTCAAACAAAACTAAGAAAATCCTCCCAAAGAAGCCTGATGTAGAGGACACTGCCAATAGAGATGAGACTTCATAATTGCCATGAGATTCAGAGATTCGCCGAAGGTTGTTTACATAAACCAGTCCCAGCATAGGCCCACATGCATTCACCCAGAAAAACAGCCAGAAATCCAAACTCATCATGATGTTTTTCACCCCATGCTCATCTCCCAGCTTAACTTTCCCCACCTTTTCCATACCTTCGTTGACCTTTACCCCTGCCCTCTTGCCATCTTCTCCTACTTCTTCATTCATGTTGTCGATTCCTTTGATGACAGTAATACAATTTGCTGTGGTAACAACACAAGGTAGCTCAGGTGTGATCTTAGAGCGCCATCTCCCTATTATGAGCCAGTGAGCAGCCTTCACCAGTGGCACTGCTATAGGTAACATTATCACCAACATGAAAGTCACTACTTGTAACTGCGGGGACATGTTTTTGATAGGCTGTACTGTGTTTCCAAGCATAGCATATACTCCTGTTGCAACAGCTATGGAAAATGCAATTGGAAAGATGTCTGTTTCTGTATGTTCTGTGAGCTTGGAACAGCCAACTATGAGTACCACTACCAACCCAACTGAAGCCGGGACAAGGCAATTCAAGAGGAGACAGGTGCTTGGATTTTGAAAGCCAATCCTCCCCTGAAATCCTTCAACCAAAGATGTGTATACCTTTCTGCTTAAGGCAGAGTAGCATGAAATTAGCGCAGCTATGTTTTTGTGTTTGTTGAAGTTTGTAACAGCTGCAAAATAGCAGTAAGTTTGGATCCAACAAATGCTATTTCCAGCTAGAAGACATAGTAGAAACACTTGCCAGTAAGATAGGGTATGGATCTTGTCTGCTATGTACAAGTATTGAACTCCATAACCAACTGATCCAAACGACAAACCAATCAACAGTATCGTCCATGGAGGAAGGCGGTCTGCTGCTGCACTTGGAAACCATTCGAAGAGCCGTCCAGTCTCCAGAGCCACAATCAGATTAATGACTTGCACCCGGGATATAGAGAACTGTTTTCCCAGTAGGGAGGAGTATGTCGAAAAGAGGGAGCTGGTGACACTTACGGATTGTAGCAAGATAATTCCCCCCAAACTTAGCCATGAAAGTTGATATTTAGAGCTCAATGGATTGCTCATTTTTCTTCTTTGATGTTCAGCAGTGACAAAAACTTGGAACTTGTAAAAGTTTGCTTTATGCTAACTTGCCCAAGGGAGGGAATACTGTATGAAAATGAAAGTCTCTAGGGTGTTAAATTTGTTTTCTGTAGCTATCAAATGATCCATTTCCAGGCAGTAGTTACCAACACTTGGGCAAGAGGAAACATTAGGCAAACAACCTGGCTGCTTTACACTGACAACTATATGTTTGGAGTAGATAAAATAACTGTGATAAACTATCAACTTTCCTAAGAGTTTAAACTGTAGTTACAATAAGTATTAAGAGATGGTCAAACTCGATACTTCCAGTTAAATATAACTCTGTTTTCATGTTAAGCTAACGCTTGATCTAAGTTTAAACTATCCGGATATGGATCCCCAATGTATACCCGGCTATCAAGCTATCAATCTCCTTCAATCGCTAGATTGATAGGATATACAGTTGCATGTGGCATGTGCAAGGATTGGGTACTCAACCGAACTCTGTCTCTAATATCTAATAATTTTCTGGTTGGTAAGAGAGCAAAACCTTTACTTCTAACCAAGAATGAAAATATTAGTAATCACAGATATATCATTACTTGGATTTTACGGATATATCGGATATAACATAGATATATCGAATATAACAGAAATATATCGGTGGATATTTTGACACAAAATATCGATAGACCAAAAATTCATCAAAACTTATGAAAATGTATTAAAAACCTCTTAAAAATGAAATTAGAAGTATAATAGACATTTTAAAGTTGTTTTGTTAAAAAATTAATATATGTATGATATGATTAGTGATATTAAATTTAATTATATAGTGTTGGCTGATAAGAAATATGAATTTTGTAAGTGTAGACTCATTATGAAGTTAAATTATTACAAATATACTAATTATATTATTTAAATATATTACTATATTAAGTTAATTTACTTACCTCTATAAAAAATATATTAATTAATTGTAAAAATGTATTAATTTAAATTCAATGTTATATTAATTTAAAAATGTACTAAGTTAATTTATTCTCAATATACTATTATTACACCTCAATATCAAAATAAAATAAAATTGTTAATTTAAATATATTTATGATTTTTAGTTTAAAATATTGGTACATTTTGATACAAAATATTTTTATTTAAAAATATTGATAATTTTATTTATGATTTTATATTTGTTTTATATTTAATTAGTATACAAAATAAATTATAAGATAATTAAAATTAACTCATTTATAATAATTTAATTTTTTATTGATTTTTCACTTATATATCTTTGATATATCCAATATATCTAATATATCTCCGAAATTTCAGCGATTTTTTCCCACTTAGGGTCGATATTTTGCTTGTATCATCGATATTTATCAATATTTCCATCAAACGATATATTTTACCTATATATTGTATCTACCTTTTCCGATACATAATATATCGACGATATATCATGATATTTTCTTCCTTGCTTCTAACTAAGCCATGACTATAAATACGAAAGGGTTAAAATAATGGCTAGAGAAAACGTGGATGTGATGAGTGCTTTTAGCTTGTATGATAGAAGGAAATTCAAAAACATACTTTCACTCCGTGTTTGCCCATCCATGCCTCTCCTTGACCACTGGGCTGAGGCAAGATTCATGTAATTTTGTCATACCAGATGAGAGATATTTCTTGCATGTCAGACAAAGTCCCACATCAATGCGAGTAATAAGCTCTGAATTGGGGTTGGTTCTCTTTTTTGTATGGGTGATAAAGTTTGATAGGCTTCATCAACACGATTCGAATCGTCTTTCGTCTAAATTTATATCAATTTATATTATCCCATTTGATAAATAGATTGTTTTTTACTCAATATACATGATATGAATTTGATTTGAATTGATTTATTTAATAATCGTATTAATTAATCTAATTATAGGTATAAAATATTAAACTCATATTTAAAATAATTTTAAATTTATTTTTGAATAAATATGTTAATTGAGTTACAAACATATTAGTCTAATTACTAAATAAGAAAATCTAATTATCAAATAAGTTAAATAGGTTATACAACGTGTAACACTTGATCGTTATTCATGTCGTGTTTGGATTAACATATTTATTAGAATGTTTAAACTTTGATGCGACATGAACATATCCAATCAATATGAATTACCATCCAATCCTTTCATGTAAATATCATCCAACTCTAAACTCGATTTCTATATCCAATTAAGCTTGTGATTGTTAAGACTGTCAAAAAACAGACGCATGATACTCTTGACAGTTGGGATTGCCTGGTTTTTTACAAGGGTAAACCAGGAGTAGGCAGCTTATCGTTTCGATTCACTGATATTCATGTGGTTTCTTCTATTTGAGCGTTGTATTGTAGCCTCATGGATTAGTAGAACTTAGGTGGCAAGCCCACAACTTGGAGGAAGGTCTTTTTCCAAGTTCACCAAAGCTCCATATTTTGTAGGGCTTGGGATGGTTGCGCACCAAGGCAAGAGATTGAGCCGAAACGCAACCATCTGAACCTCTCATAGATCATCCCACAAGAAACGTAGAGAATTCTGAACTGTCCAGCATAAGTTGGCTGTGGGAGGTGACTCCATGTCGTCCTGCTCCTATTTGATTCAATCATTTTTCTCTTTGATCCAACTATAATACCGAAACGTACTTTTTTCGGTACCTATCTAAAAAGGCACCATCAATTTAGTTATGCCATTTACATATTTTTAAGTTTTATTATTTATATTTTAATTTTGTTTGTTTGTATTTTTCTATTTTAAGTCTCGTTCATTGGTACTCTCATTTGACAATTTAGATTATATTAAACGATTTAAATTCCTTATTCTATAAATACTAACTATCATGATAAGATAGTGTTTTCCTTTCCTCTATGTGAGATCTTTTTATCATAGTCAATGTCGTAGAAGTCACACTCAAACCAGAATTGTAGCTGTTTGATAATGATTTTAAGAAGCGTTTGTAAAATTTTTAATATTTGAAATTTTTTATTATTTAAGTGTTAAAAATATTATAAACGTTTCCTAAAATTACTGTCAAACACATCTTAAGTAGTGATAAAATTTGGTTATCGATGAATTTGAATTGAATGAAAAATGAAGGGTAGATAATGTGTTATATATAATTTATATTTTATGTTTTCCTTAAAAAAATATTTATTTGATTCAAATAATGATTCAATGTACGTATGAGGGGAAAAAAAAAAGAAAAAAGGAAAATCAGTCTTAATGATTTTGCTTCCAAGTTGAAAAAAAGGGTTGTGGGGAAGGAAGAAAACAAAGAAATATAGCTGTCAAGAATGGAACTCTTCTTTGCACGCTCACAGCTCATGACCAGATGGAAAGTGACCCTCTCATTTCTTTGTATTTACTTCATGACGGTGACCCCTCCTTCGATGTTCTTTCTTTTAGTACAAACTTGATTTTTTTTTTCTCCAAATTATAGGAAAGATGATAACTTCTTCAAAATATCTTTCAAAATATATAATTTGGATGTATTTTTTATGCAAAGTAAAGTTATTTTCATATCATAAATTTTTCAAAATATATTTTCTTTTCAGATTGATTCATTGACAAAATATGGCCTAAGAAATAATTCCATGAGTTCTTGATATTGAAATTAATTTAATGACATGAAGTTTTAATGAAAAAAAGAAGAAGAAAACAGTTAATTTGATTATTAAAGTATCGTGAGGATACACTTTTAAAATCAGAAAATAGTAATAGGTTTTTTGTATGGGATTCGAGAACTCTTATAAGTTTACATTAAAAAAAAATAATGGTTTTAAAAATTATTTAAAAAAAATTAAGACCCTATTTGATAATTATTTTTTAAAATAATTGTGAGAAACAATTTTTTATTATAGTTTTTGAAATTTGTTAGTGTTTCATAAAATAAAAGTTTGTTTAGGAATTTAAAATATTATTTTTAATATTTTTATATTTTAAAATGTGTATAAAAAATAATTTTTATATCTAATATTTTATTTTTTAATACCAAATAGACCCTAAGGTATCGAGATCGAAATTATTATTATCTCAAATTTTAAAATTTTTAAAAAACATAATGTAAATTTATATATATTTTTTATGTACAACACTTAAGTTCACTAAAGTAAATTTTTGTAAAATTATAAATATTTTACTTTGTTCAATGATATAATATTACTCCAAATTCAAAATTCAAAATTCAACAAGGTGATATTATTATTATTATTATTGCTTTATTTGAAATTTTAATAAAAAATTTATTTTTAATTATTGAAAATGAGTCTTGACAGAGCTAAATTTTCTTTTGGATGCATATCCAACAAAACAATATTAATTTATTTGTCTTGGTTGTTTATAATATCACAAGAGATTCTTCAAATGCATGCAGCATGCAAAACAAAGGCAGCTTATCATTCGACTTTATACTTTAAAACTATTTTGTTCCCATTGTACACTTTTGCATGTGAATGTACTTTCCCAAAGAGCAACTCACGTGAGTTTTCCTAACAACTCACGAGATTCCTATGATTAATACCAATACTCTTCAACAAAAGGATATTTTATCCTATCCAAATTCAAATTATAATAACACCCTTTAAAAAAAAATTAAATTAAATTAAATTAATATTCATTGTGAACAAGTCAATAAAAATGGTAGAAAGAAGAAGCGTGCAATTATTACTCTGAACGAGAGCACAGAAATAGAATGGGAATAAAAGTAAATCATAATATTATAAAATCGAATGAGTTTTAGTTTTTATTAAGTATTTAAAAAGTATTAGTAAATGATAATATGAGATGAGTTTTTTATTTTTATTTTCTATTTCGATACTCTAAGTATGTATTAAATCTCGATAAATATTAATGAGGACAGAAAATCACTTTAGGAGTGCAAGATATTAAATTTATTTTAAAGGGACAAAAATAATGCAAATCTTCTTGATCTAATCTAGTGAAAAGTATATATTTAAATCTTTTGAAATGGTATAAGAATTAATGGATTCAAATCCCTATCATGGGTAGAATACATACCTTTTATTTAGATTTAAAAGTTTTCCTTGTAAAAAAATTAAGGAGATTCTAATGCATTGAATGACATTATTCCAACCAAAAGGGTGCTTGTTTGGGATATGAGAAAATTGGATATTTGATAATTTTTTTTTTTTAATGGCAACCGGATTTTCGATTGTTAAGTTGCATTATTATCTCTTTTTGGACTAGACAAGAATTATAAAAATAACATATGGAAATGTAAATGAAACTTGGGGCTTGTTGGGTAATTGTTTTTTAAAATGGTTTTATGATGTTTTATAAAATAAAAATCCCTTTGAAAATTTGAAATGTTTTTAATATTTTTAAAAATAATTTTTATGTCTGATGTTTTCTTTTTACCATTCTACATGTTTATAAAATTATTTTTTTAAACAATCATCATAAAATAAGTTAAATAACTAAAAGATATTATTTAAAAAAAAACCTTTTTTTCTATTCTTAAAAACAAATAACAGAAAACATTTTTTGATATTTTTTATTTTTTATTCTAAAGAATAAGAAATTGTTATAAAAAACAATTTTCAAACAAACCTTTACTTATCCCCTTTCAAAATTTGAAATACATATATGATTTTTTTTTTTTGGATTTTTTTTCTCATTATAGATCAGCAATCACCTATAAATGATATTATTTTAATTACCCATCAATTTTATTCTCATTATATAGGTTTAATTTATAAGCATTAAGAGTTGGGTTCAATGTATGATATAAAAAGCTACCATCCTTCTCTTACATTCTTCATTATAAAATATGTGAATAAGGACAATCAACTGAACCTAGACAAGAATCCTCTCCCTCTCCAACCTTTTGGCAACTATTTCTACCCCTTTAAGGCCTCTCATCTCCAATCTCTAACCTAATAATCAAAGCTTAAAAATAACTTAAGCTTCATTAATTATATAGTATAAAAGCATAGTGTGACAAAATCATTTGTCTTTGATACATATTAAATTACATCCTCGCATTATTTTTGCACAAAAACTCACATGCATTTTGGAATTCTCTTTTTAATGATGGGTGATGAATATTTTTTTTTAATTTTTAAATTTTTTGTATTTTTTGTACTGATTCATAGCTAGGGTTTTTCAGCCATGCCAAGACAAATGCCAGCTTGACCTATGTTGAATTTGTATCTTTTCTCTCCTTTTATTTATTTATTTATTTTTTATGCCATAAAAAATATTGCAGCTTAATATTTTCCCAAATATTAAATCATGGTATTTAGATTTTTCAATAGTTGCAATTTTTGAAAAATAAAAATAAAAATAAAAAATAAAAAAGAAACTCAACTTGATGGCAAGGAAAAAAGACGAGAAGAAAAGGTCCACTGCATGCATCAATATGATGACTGTAAATTTGTATGATTCAATGGAGGATGACATATTGTGGTACCAAAAATGGAAATGATGTCATTGTACAAGTGTTTCCACCTTAAATAAATAAATAAATAAAAGGTAAAAAGTAGCCACATTGAATATTTTATTTTCTTAATTGAAAACTCTTGAATCTTATGCAAAAAGACAAGGATAAAAGCAATTGGTCAAGACGTTCAAGGCCTTAAGTTTTAATATCATATTTTTTAATTTAAAACAAATAAAAATCAATATGAATAAAGCCAAAACCCTAAAAAGTTTGATTTACAAATCATTATTTTTAACTTTCGATTTTAAAAATAGAAAACAATTTTCATTTCTATTGACTTTTCGAAAGAGAAATAGTAAACTCCAAAAGTTCATACATGAACGTGGTTCAAACGAGAATATCGAGTAACATCAAAACCCTATGACATAGAGACTATGAAAATGAATGAAACCTCGGAAAAGAAATTACAATGAACGGGAAAGCTAACCCTAAAAACCCCAACCCTAACCCTAGAATCCAAGAAAGAAAAACCAAAAACCCTAGGTGGAGTGGTAAGCAATTTTTATGCAAGGGAAGAGACAAAAGGAGGGGAGCAGAGTATGTGCATGGACTATGGAGTAAATTGTTTTGTTGTAATGATTAATGGGCACACATGTGAATGAGTTGGGTACGTGATTTGGCTGTGTGGAATGGAGACAATTTTGGAAGCAAAAGAGAGCCAAAGCTTCTTCAACTTATACACGACTCCTTGTGATCATTCTCGTCTCATACAACTCATTCCATCAATCCATGAATCTCGTGATTCATTCACTGTCATCAAGATATCATGGCTGCCTGGCACTCCTCTTGGTTCTTGTCCTTAGGTTCGTAGCCTTGCTTCTACTAAAGAAATATGACGTTCCTTTCATCCTGAATCAGTACGATTATGTTTAGTAGTGATTTCAAAAAATGTTTTAAATCGTTTTAATATTCGAAAGATAAAATTTTTTTAAGTGTTAAAAATATCAGAAGTGCTTCCTAAAATCGTTATCAAACGGGTTCTAAAGTTGCTTTCCATAATATTTTTATTTATTGAAATTGTGTTCCATAGTATTTTTATTTAAGATTTTTTTTATGGAAGTATTTTTTTTAAAGTGCTTTTAGAAAAATCACTTGTAAAATATTTTTTTGAAAAATACTTTTTAATTGGTTTTTCAATATTATAAGTGATTTTTCAAAATTTTAAAAGTGCTTTCTAAAATTTTCTAAACACTTATTTTTTTTATAAAAAAAAAATCAAATTTTAAGATAAAAACGCTTCTTAAAATTACTATCAAATGAACTCATAATAACTCGTTTAGTAGTGATTTTAGAAAGTGTTTTTAATATTTTTAATTCTTAAAAATTTTCATTATTCAAGTATTAGAAATACTAAAAACGTTTTTTAAAATCACGTCCAAACACACTCTTAAGAGTGTATTTAAAAGTGTTTTTATTTATAGTATTTTCTTATGAAGCATTTTTATAAGAATTAATTATGAAGTGTTTCTTTATAAAATATTATAAATGATTTTAAAATTTTCTTAAAGTATTTCTAAAATTTTATTAAATAATTAATGTTTTTTCAAAAACACATTTTAAACTAAAAACATTTTCTAAAATTACCATATCGAATTGGCTCTAAATTAAGAGCTTTTAAGATAGTTTGAAAACCTTTTATGACTATTTTTTTAGAGTCCAAAACAAATTTAATAATTTTTTGATAAAAAGTAAGGTTTTTAAGAACTTGTTTTAAATGGAAGTGTTTTTTGAAAACATAATTTCATATTTCTTATTGTTTTTATTTGTTTTATGAAAACTGATTTAAAAAATAATTATATAAATATAAAAATAATTCAAAATATAAGTATGAAAACTATTTTTAAGAATAAATTAAAATACAAAATTAAATGGAGAATATTCTAAAGTCACAACTATATTCTTATTTTAGAAAACAACATAGAATTGTTTTTTAAAAGTGTTTTAAAAAATTTAAACATTAAAAAAAAAACTCCTGTGTTTGCTTTGAAAAGAAAAACATAACAAGAGAGAATAATTTAATTGTTGAGAAATAGATCGAACATTAGGTCAAACTAATTTTTAATGAATTAAGATAATAATTATTAATAATCTTATTCCATGGTACATGCCTATTATTCTTTTAATTAGTTGAAAAATATTTTTTAAATTTTAAATTAGATGGTGGGGTGAACACATTTTAATATATATATATATATATATATATATATATTTTTAAATTTGAAGATTTTGTTTTTCTTTAGGGTCTATGGGACCATGACAGCCATGTATGAATTGTTGGCCTTCATCAGAATGTTATTAAATAAAAAAGAAAAAAACAAAAATACTTTTCCCACCAACCTTATTCTCATCCATCATATCATATTCATATTATTGAACTTATAAATTAAAAATAATTGAATAAATATAAAAATAGGATATATAGCCACGTGGCAACAACGTGCTGGAGCTCACGTGCCAAACGCAGATACTAGTTTCAGTTTTTCATTGGGGGTGGCACGTGTGGAGAGAGAGAGATGATAGTAAGAAGAGCCCCGTGAGGAGTGTTTGGATGCATTCAATAAAATGGCTTCCAAAAATCCAATTTGACATTTCTCCTTCGCTGCTTTCGATGGCCATTTTCACTCACGAGCCCATGATTCCTCATACCCTTCTCTCCATTTTACCGTTATACCCTTTTCCACCACCTTTTATTATCAAAATCAAATAAGTTGAATTAATTTCCATTAATCCTTCATAAAATTTTAGGGTTTTCGGCTTAATCTCTTTGGCATTTTAATTCAGTTATTATATTTGATAATAATGGTTGGAGAAATCATATTAAATATTATTTTTAATTAAATTTGATATAGTAATAATTAGGGCAAAAAAATAAAATAATTCAACACTTAACCCAAAAAATTCTAGGGAGAGGGAGAGAGAGGGAGCAATTTGGTAATTGCACAGACATTCTATATTGTATTTTGTAGGGAAGAGGGTAAGGAGTCATGTGGGGGTGGATGGAGAGAAAGAAAGAGATGATGATCTCATAGATTGAAGAGCTCATCCTTCTCTTTTAAACAGTGCCATCAGAGCCTTTGCAGACTGGAAAGAAAGTAAGCAGAGAAAGAAAAGAAAGATTTGAAGAGAGGCAGCTGCTGAAGCATATTGATATACAGAGAGAGAGAGAGAGAAGGGAAAAAAAACCATGGTTTCTAGGGAGCACAAGAGACCAGCAACACCCCTGCATGAGAAGTTTCAACTCCTTCGTTCCATTACTAACTCTCATGCAGTAATTAACTATCTCTCCCTATTTCTTCCATGTCATTCATGTTTAATTTCCTTTTCTCCTGAAAAACAATCCATATATATACAAATATGGATTGGTGGGGTAGAAGAACTATAAAAGATCCATGGATGTCCAGTGTAGAATTTGGTTTGTTTTAAGCTGTTGTCCATGAATGAAACCTTAATTTGATTAGATGAATTTGAGCTGTACATATATAAGAATTCTAAGTGAAATCATTGTAGTTGACTTGGTTTTTGTTCTGTATATCTGTATGGAAGCTGAACAAGACCTCCATCATCGTTGATGCATCAAAGTATATAGAAGAGCTGAAACAAAAGGTGGAAAGGCTGAATCGAAATATAGCAAGTACTGCACAAAATTCAGCTGCCCAAACTCTCTTGCCTGTGGTATATGCTCATCAATTTGTACTCTTTTTTTTTTCTTTTAAATTTTATTTCATTAGTTCTTTTGGTAAGTATATATTTGATGCAAATATGTTCTCACTACAGCAGGTTACAGTAGAAACCCTAGAAAAGGGTTTCCTAGTAAATGTGTTTTCCGAGACGAGTTGCCCTGGTCTGCTCGTCTCGATATTGGAAGCCTTCGAGGAGCTTGGTCTTAATGTACATGACGCTAGTGTTTCTTGTACCGATCGGTTTCAATTAGAAGCAGTTGGAGGAGAAGTAAGATATTAAACCTCTCTCCAATTGTTTTCATGCATGCAGGCTTGGATTTGAACCTTTAATATAATGAATATACAATGTATTTCTCTTTAATTTTCTCCTTTCCGACAAGGCTAAAGTTCGCAAAATTTTGCAGGATGAAGAACAAGTAGAAAGCATCGATGCCCAGGTGGTGAAACAAGCAGTTATGCAGGCGATCAAGAACTGGAGTGAAAGTATTAGCCAATGATCAAGAGTAGTAAAAGAATCATCCGTTACCTGCCTTTCCCTTTTTTGGTTTTTTTTTTTTTTTTTTTCTCGGGTTTTCTTGTTGTTGTAGATTCGGCAATGCCTTTAATCAAAGGGAGCAATCCCATTAAACGGAGTTACAAACTTACAAATCGTTTGAAGATGACAAAATTTGAGTCAAATTTCCTAAAATGAAGGCAACGAAATTGACCAAAATAATTCATCAGATGACTGGCATCAATGTATCGCTATGTTTACTATACTTGAATCTCAAAATTAATGGCACTTCTGAAGTAATGAACAAAGAAGACTCTAAGTGCATTAGATGAAGAATTTTCGATCGATTTGCCCATTACATATACTAGCATTTGCATATCTACTCCAAATAGGAGGCAAAAAGATAGATTAATTTCCATGATTTTCTCATTCAATGTACAAATCCCCGGCTGAGTAAATCCAATCCATGGAAGATGATATGTGACAGAACAGGAGAATGATCGATGAATACAGAAGATGAATTATATATGGGCACATGCAATCCATGTGGGTATGTTTTTGATGTGACAAAGAATAATTGATTTTTGCTTGGGAAGGACTGAGGATTGGGTCTTCAATACTTGATTTAATTAGGGTTTTGCATGTGCCCTTCAAGGGTTTTTTTTGTTAGGTTTCACCAAAGAAAGAAACTGAAGTAATATTAAACCTCTTATTAGGGTTGTAATTATTTATGTAATCAGTTTCTTTTAATTTCCATGTAGATTGAAGTAACTATAGGAGTTGTTTTGGAGGTTTCCCTTATAAAAAACATTGAATTTGTCTGCAAGAGCAGAAACCAAGCACATCCCGGAAAATCCATTCACATGCACTGCTGCAGAAGACACAATCTGAGCCCCTAACACCATATATGTTGAGAATCATAATTGCCATGTACTCCAAAATATCATACATCATAGCTCAATTCAAACACCAAGATGTAAGTAGGTATAGAAAACTAACCAAATATGAAACTAAATCAAGTTGTTAAATAACAAATTTTCTTAAAAGTTTAAGCTGTTTGGATTTAGGTTTGTAATATCTCATATTTGAACTAGATAGATAATAGGCAAACGCAATAGCCAATTTTCTTAAAAGTTTAAGATTTTTGGATTTAGACCCGTAATATCTTTTGCCAAAGCTAGATAAGTAGTAGGCAAACAAAATAACCAAATTTCCTAAAAGTCAACTTGTTTGACTTTAGGTCTGTGATATCTTGTGTCTAGTTAAGGCAGATGAATGGTAGGCAAACAAATCATAGACGTTCTCTTTGAGCTTGTAATTATAGGTTACCGATTTTTCTAAAAGCTTAAACCATATCGATATAGACCTGGTTTAAGATTGTTCACGGGGGAGATCGTGGAAAGGATAAAGTAGAGGTTTGATAAGCACACTGATAGGGAAGCAATTCCAGGAAACATGGAATAGTACTACATTGGACTATAGTAAATTGCATTATTGCAATGTTCCAAAAGGAGATTCTACAGTACTCTTATTAATGATAGCCTTGGAAGTAATTAACTATTCCATAGCCAACAGTATATAGTCTACCGATTAAGCTGTTTATTAACATGGTTAAGCTTGAAGATAAGAGCCACATCTTAAAAAATTCTAAGTATAAAATTCATATATGAATCTCTTGTGTAAGTTTCTTGTAAGAATTCATATTAATCTATGCATAAAAAGATTCCTCATCTGTCTTTAATAAGCTTTTTACTTGATTCCATCCACTGCCCTCAAACCCCATTTTTTCGGTTTTTAGCATCCATGAACGATGCCCTTGTGATCTGTACACACAGATGTGGGTTCTTGAGGGCAAATGATTCATACCTAGTTGAAAAAACTATGTCCTCCATGTTTTTAACGATGTAATTCAAGGCTGTCTCCTTCACTGTCTGGCTAGAACATGCGTCGGATATCTCTAGAACATCGAGAGCGCTGGATGAGCTCAAGGATCCTAGCATTCGCTGCTCGCAGAACTTCTGCAAGAATGGGATTTCATACTTGTCTGCGGCCAGTGATAATGAGTAGACATGCTTCTCCACCTTGTCTGCAGGCAGGCTTCCACTGTAGAGGAACTCAAGGAGAGAGTCAAGCTCTTCATGGTTCAATTCCGGGAGTGTTATGGTGTTACTTGGTGCAGCTTTGCATCCATCTGAGTCCAGCATGTTCTTGAAGATCTCTGACCTTGCTGCCTGCAACAAATCAATATCATGGAAATTTCTGGGGTAATTGCCAAGTTTAAATAATTAATTTGATTCAAAAACTTAAAACTCTTAGATCATAATCGAGACACAACAACTAAAAAAAGTTATGAAGAGAGAGAGAGAGAGAGAGAGAGAGAGAAGAGTGGGCCTGTTGAGAAGAGGCTTACCAATAATGCTCTATGTGCAAATAGAGAAGGTCCATTGTGGCCTGGCTTGACTTCAATATCAGTGTGAATTTGGTCTCTGAAAGCAGCAGCAAATCCTCCAAGAAAGCTCAATTTCTCGTTAAGCTCCTCTTCTATCTCTTTCATTTCCTTCACCCATTTCAAAGCATTTGAAAATCCCTGGTTGCAGCCATTCCATAATTCAACAACTCAATTCCTGTAATTTCAGTCTTATTCTAATATTTTTTTTCAATCATAATTTTACTGACAGTACTCCAGTTATTCTCAATAAACATCATTAGAATTAGGAGTTGGCTCGAGGCATTGAATTTGATCTATTAAAATCGAAGACATATGTAGGTGTATATGGTTCAGGCCCAAAACTCTAGCCCACTTTTATTTTTTCACAACTATTTTGCCAAAAGTTAAGCCCATCAGGCATAAACTTCCCTTGGGTATGATTATATCTACTTGTCTAGTTATACGAAATATATATATACACTCTATTACTTATATGGCACCATTAAATTTAAGTGTAGGGGCTAATTTGGGCAGGTGGACCGACGGTTTATATGTGGACAGACTAAAACAATTATTTTTAATATTCAAGTTGGGTTTGAGTTGAATCCTTTAACCTAAACTTAATTTGGGAGGACTTAGGTCAAGGCTTGAAAAACCTGAATTTAACCCAAACATGATTTAATATTTATAATTTATATTATGTTATGTAGTACCATTCATTTCGTTCATTCTTTTTAAAAAAAATTTAAAGAAAAATATTAAGTTTTAATTATATTACATACTTTCTATTTTTTAATAAAAATATATAAATTTATTTTTATTTTTTGTTATTATCTTAAAAGGTTTTTTTTTTCATTTATTATTTTCTTTGGTATAAATATATAGAAAAAAACTAAATTTTAGAAAGAAAAAAAAACAATATGGATAGATTTTGAATTATACAATTCCATCAACTCGATCAATCTAAATCTAATCCAATCAATCTAAGTTTAGAAAAATGGGGTTTGATGGAGCATCTTAATTTAAATGTCAAGTTGAATTGAACTCAAGTTGATTATCTATCCATTGAACTTGTTGTAGCCCTAATTAAGTTAGGGCCGGTAATCCAACCTACAAGCCCATTGAATATAGCCCAAGACATATTCTAGGAAACCAATAGTTTTAGTCTATGTTTGCTGCATTTTGTATAGAATTTTCAAGGACACATAGGCTTACAACTCACCACTCATGGCTCTGAAAAACTAAAACAAAAAATTTTAGAACTACACACATAGTACCCAACAAAAATAAAGGAAGCAAAGCAAAAAAGAAACATGAAAAGTTCCCAAGGAGAAGGAGGAGAAGCTTGAAGTGAAATCAACTTACCTTGGAGGAATTTGCAGGAGAGACAATGGAGTTATTGGATTTATCGAATCCCTTATCGTTTTCAAGCTTGTTGATGAATGCAACTATGCTTCTGGCACTCTCATAGCAAGCTGCACATATTGTATTCCTCGGAGGCCTTAGAATGAAGGGCACTGCACTGCAAATTGAGCAGTCCATCATCAAGAAGAAGATGATGCAGGAGAAAAAAGAAGATGAAGATGAAGAAGAAATGTCTATGTGCTGTTTATTATTTATGGAAAGGTTTGTTAGACCTTGTTATAATCTAGAAGGAAGTTTCCATTATTGCTTTCTGGTGGGTATGGATAGTTTTGTTAAAGTAGTGAAATGACTAAACAAGGCTCCATGAAAAGGCTTATATTTATATTTGCTTAAATATTTATCTATAAAAAATATTTATGAATAAAGTAGGTTTCTCAACCTCTCCAAAAAAGAAATATCATATTTATCACACATATAATATAGAATTAATGGATTAAAATGGATGAAATAATCTCTAAATTTGTGAATCTAATTATTCTCTTTTTTTTTTCTTAAAAAATAATTCATTTTTGATATAAATGTCTTTTATCATTTCAAGTATTTATATATAAGTTTTAAAAGAAATAGTTATTTTTACATTTTTAGTAATGAGACCAAAAAATGATAAAGGGATAAATTTCTAAAATCGGGTTTTCAATTACCCATTTAATTAAATAACCCTTTAAAATACTATTTTTAGAACAATGATATTGCTATTGTAGAACCATTTGTTTATATAGACAACCCATAAATTCCTTTTTACATTTTTTTGACTTGTGAGTTTTTAAATGAAGAAATCAAGGGAAAAATAGTAGAGGCATTTAATCAATGAGGGAGGGTGGAGGGTATGATGGTCAAGAAAATGAAAATAGGGAAGTTGGTAGGGCATGTCTTTGATGTGTTATAAAGAAAGCCCTTAAAAAATAGCTTACTTCAAAGAAGAAATACAAAAGGGGGAGAAGAAAGAGACTTGCCAACCTCATAACAGCATGTATCTGATAGGCAAACACAACTCAAAACCACTTTCTTAACATTAATACTAATAGTTTTTTATGGGCCTTATCATGATGGCCATTAATTTCTTAGATAATATTCATCAATTATCATCCTCACTACCAAACCCTCCCCTTCTCTTCTCTCTAGAATATACAATGTTTGTGCTATACACGATGTGGGAAGGGGATGAATCATAGTTTGGAAGCTAACCCATTTTCTTGGTGGGTAGATGTTAACACCTCTATCCCATCCCACAACACAAAATAAAAATATTAATATAAAAAGTGAAGTAAAAGAATAAAGTTTATTTATATGCAAGGCTTTCATTGGGTGTATAAATTGATAAGGGGAAGGTCTCCCCTCTTAAGGATTAAAATATTAGAAATCCATAGGATACTAGCAATTCAATTTTATGAAAATATTAAAAAATATTAGTAATTAATTTTTATTTCAATGAAACTTAACTAGACTTATAAATTGATTAAATTTGAAAATCCTGACAAAATTTGGACATTTGGGTCAAATTTACATTCCAATATATATATACTTATCAATTTTTTTAAGCTTAATATTCTTGTTATCTATTCTAACAAGTTTTCTTAATTAATGTTAGAGTTGAATTTTGACACGATCCAACCCAATAAAATAGAAGACGAAAGAGTAGGTTTTGAGAGTATTAAAATTGCCCAAATATCTCTCTCTTGCTTTTATAAGGAAAGTAATTTTTTATTATTATTTTTTTTGTTTTTCTTTCATGAAAATTAAGATTAAAGTATTTGTTTTATGGAAATAGAATGATTCTTAATTTTTTTAGTTCAATTCACAACTTAAAATAGAAAATTCGTCCATAAAATAATCAATTTAGATTTTAAACATTTTAAAAAGAATTTTGAATCCTTATTTCCATGTCATTCTTGTTTCAAACCACGTTTTATAAAGCAAAGTAATTAGCCTTATAGTAGTGAAGTTTAAAGTACCCCAAGTCTTTTCAAAGCAATGCCAACTATACCATATATTCAACTTATACTTCAAGCATATGTGAAATGTGCCTTTTATTAGGGTAACCCCCTTCAACAATTTATGATATTTTGAGTTAATATCATCTTATATTAGTGTGATCCCTTATTATTAAAAATTAAAAATTAAAAATTAAAATTAAAATTATTAACTTATTGTGACTTGTCAGACACATCCACGTGTGGGCAAAGAGAAAAAAATAAAAAGGCTGTTTCCGTACCCATTGTTTATATAAAAAGGTTGTTTGGATTCCGAGAAAAGCAGAAACAGTGGATATGGTAATTGGTACATGAGCGTGGATTAAACTGTGTGCAATCTGTGTGCTAGCTATCCATCGGGATATTAACATAGAAAAAGAAAAAGAAAAATCAGATATATTAATTAAAATTTATTCTATCATTTTCTCTTTACATTACTAAAACACTGAATCAAAACAAACATGGAGCGCAGGTAGCTAGGCATCATAAATTAATTTGGAGAAGAAGCTAAGCAGTCTCCCCCTTCTTGCCGACCCTCTTCTCATAATAATGGTACGCGGCCGCCCCTGACAGCACCGCCAGTGTCAGGGCCTGTGCATGCATCCTATAGCACATCGATCAATCATTCAGTCATATAATATGAATATGATCATCAGAAAAACTCATGAAGTTAAAAGTAGGGTTGAGGGAGAAATTAACCTGGCGTGAATAAGTCTGAGGCTGGGCTTGAGAGGAGATTTTGCCCTGGAATTATACGCCAGGGATGCGCCTACTGCAGATGCCCAGACCGTCCCTGCATGCAAAACCCAATATTTTATGGAGATTATGATCGGAATGAGAAGGAGAGGAAAACCCATGAAGGAGTAGTGATGCTACTGACCAATGCTGGTGAGCTTGTGCTCTGAAACCCATGACTGCAAAGCCTCCATGGCTACTTCTTCTACTTCTATGAGGTAAAGCAATTGATTGAAAGAGAGAGCTGCTGATGAATAGAGAGAGGGCGGGGTGGTATTTATAGGGGGGAAAGGCTAAAGAGAGCGGGGGTTGTGTTTGGTGTGGCAATTGATTGAAAGAGAGAGCTCCTGATGAGTAGAGAGGGCGGGGAGGTATTTATAGGGGGGAAAGGCTGAAAAGATGGTGGTTGTGTTTGGTGTGGCCCCTTGGTTTTACTATCACTTTCTTGGTTTGGACCATTGGAAAAAATATTAAGATTCGGAGCTCAAACCATTGGCTTCGTTTATCCGGTTTTTCACGTACTGTCTCCAGTTTGGGACTCGGCCGCCGTTGTATTTCACCCAATCCCACGTTTTCTTACGAGGTTTGGACACGTCTGTCACTATACTCAGTACTAAGTACTTTGATGCTTTTATTTTTCAGTGTTTTTATAACCTTCTCTGTTGTAAGACCTTGAAAAAGGCCCGGTTTTACCACACAAAGTTGTGGTAAATTTGTGATGAAGAGATAGGTGGCCGACAAACAATTGGAGCCGTTGGATTTGATGGATTTATGAGCATGGCAGAGTACTTGGGTTAATTATCATATTTGTATTTTTTGGGATTTGACTTCAATATGATTTTTAATCGTTGAGAGTGCGGTTGAAAGTTGTTCTATACTTCTATTAGTGATTCTAATAAAAAAAACACATATTATTATTGATTTTTTAATATTATAAATCTTTTTTAAATTTTTATTAAATTTTTTTAAAATTTGAGTGCAAAGAAGTGTTTTTAGTATTTTTTTTATATTTAGAAAAATAAAAAATTTTGAGTGTTAAAATGATAAAAAATAATTTCTAAAATCATTATCAAATAATTAGAAACGTTTTTTTTAGAATCATTATCAAAAACACTCTTAGAGTGCGTTTAGTAGTTATTCTAGAGTGCGTTTTGTAATGATTTTAAAAAACGTTTTTAATTATTTAAACACTTGATTGATAAAAAATTTCAAATGTTAAAAATGTTTCCTAAAATAACTGTCAAACGGACTTTTTGTTTTACAATGATTTTATAAAGTGTTTTAATATAAAAAGTGTTTTGGTAATAATTTTACAAAATATTTAATAAAAATTTTTTTAAATATTTCTAATATTTATAATACTTGAATAATAGAAATTTTTAAGTATTAGGAATATTATAAATATTTTCTAAAATTACCATCAAACAAACTTTTATAGTATTAAAAATTCACTTATGATTTTTTTTTGAAAAAATATTTTATAAAATATTTTTTTTAAAGTACTTCTAAAAAAAATATTTTCACTAAAAATACTCTCAATATAAACAGTATAAAATACATTTTTAATTATTAATAAATATGACTATAAGTTTGTCCTCTTTGATAGGAGTGGTTTTGTCACAAACTAATGCCTAGATGGTTTTGAAGTGATTGAAGAGATAGTTGAAGTCTTTCTCAATAATTAAAAGTGGTTTCTTATATATCATTGTTGGCTATCTTTGACTAAAAGAAAGTATTAAAATTTGATTTTTTTTTTCATATTTCATTCTATTATAAAAAATAAAATATATAAAAAAAATGAGTTAATTTTTTTTATATAATTTTTAATTTATATATATAAGAGTTATAATATATAAGTAAAATGAATTTAAAATAATATAAAAAAATTATTTATTAATTTATTTTTTTTTTATATCTTTCTTCAACATTTTCGAGAATCAAACAGAGTTTAGATGTTGGATAAAATTTTGAAGATCACTTTTTAAAATCTAAATTTAAATTTTTTTTATAAAAAATAATTATATATATTATTAGACTTGAGTAATTTTCCAATAAAATAGTATGATTATTGAGAAATTGTTATTCATAACCAATATTTTATTAGATTTATTTAAATTTTAACACTCTTATTTATAAAAACAATTGCCTCGCAACACAGCCATATCTTCCAATACCAAGCCCATAGTTACGTCCACGGGCCATCTTTATGGTTCTCATGTTAGAGGCCCAAAAGGCCCAGAATCCAAGATGGGCCTCGTAGTGGGCCTATATCTCTCTCACAGGCCTCTTTCCACCTCAGCGAATTTTCCCTCCATTTCAGGTTTAGAATCTCCTACAATCTTCTCCTGATGTAGAGGAGAAGAGTTCAGAGTTGTGAAATGGCAAGACATGGACAAAGCTGAGAGAACTGAGAGAAGACCACTCAGAAGAATCCCCCTCTCCGACTGCACCAACACAGCTGCTGCCGCCGTCTCCGAAGGCGTCCGCACCGCCAAGTCATCGACGGCAAAGTCTGTAGCCAGACCCACAAAGCCCCATCCCTCCAAAAAGAGGAAGCCCGAGCAGAATAGCTCTAGCAGGTCCGATACCGGATCCAACGATATCCGCAATGCCCCAAACCCTAGCTCCCTTAACGACGCCGTTTCGCCTCCGCCGCCCAAAGCTTCGACCCCTGTTCGCGCCTCCAAGTCTTCATCGAATTTGAGTTCTGGTGATTACTTCTCTCTCTCTCTCTCTCTCTCTCTCTCTCTCCCTCCCTCCCTCCCTAGTTTAGTTGAGTATTGTTGATTTGAAACCTAGGGTTTTATTTTTAGGGCGGTTAGCTTGAGGATTTGAGGAAGCATTGTCGTTCTGAGTGTTGAATCGTTTGACCATACTGAGATTTTGGATTTTATCGCTTTTTGGATTGTATGAGGTGCTTTGAGGGTGTATATAATTAGATTGTGTCTTCCTAATTCTGGACATTTTTCTTTCTGGGTGCTGGAAATTGTGAGATTTTGAGTGATCGTTGTTCCGAATGGTGAATTATTTTATTCAATTAAGATTAACAAACTGTGGATTTTAGTTTGTCATATTTCTTTGGATTGTATAACGCATTTTTTGGGTAAAATATTTAGATAATTTCTTCTTAATTCTGTTTGTTTGCTTGTTCTTTCTTTTTTCCGGCCTTTTATAGGTAAAGTAGATGATGATGTTTTTGAACCACTTACTGTCTACAATCGAAGAAATACTGCAGCAAAACGGAAGGGTAAAGAGAAGGCAGTGGCCGAGCCTTTGAGTTGTCCTCCTTTGGAAAGGATGAGGTACTTGGTACATCTCTATTTTTATTTGAGAGAGATCATGTTAATGATTGGATACATGAAATTCTTGGAGTTACCTGTTAATATGATGTTTAGGGTTAAATTTGATAGTGGTGTATGGGCTTTTATGCATATTGATGTGTAGTAATGTTTCTGTAATGTTGCCTTGCTCTATTATGGCTGATGACGTTAGATTCATGTTCAATGAACACAGAGAACAGAACAGGAGGGTTCTGGATTTTATTTTTTTTTCCTTTTTTTTTCTTTTTTCTTTTCTTAAAATGTAATTCTATGGGTGATGAAAGATCAATAAATTCTGTTGGTGGAAGTTCTAATGGATTCACTTGTGATGTTCAGTTGCTTAAAAAATTAAGTCCCATTTTGTGCTTTAACCACTGGTACTATGGCAAACAACTGAACAGTAGTTTGATTTGTATTTATTGAATATAGATCAGAGGGATGTAACCTTGAAAGTTGAAATTTTATGCATTCCTAAACTTGTGACTTGTGATAACATGTGATGCTTGAACCAATAACCATCTTGTCTAAATGGATATAAAATCTACATTTTGCTCTTGGTTTGGCTGTCTATGCATTGTATAGCAATCTTGTTTTCCTTTTGTCTAAATACTTCTCTTTTATGTTGTATTTATGGATGTTCTAGATTCATGGAGACGAGAAATTCTGGTTTTTTCAAATGATTAGTAAGTGTTAGAAGACATGGCACACATGATCTGTGTGTGTGAAAAAATAAAATGAAAATAATCAAATTTTACGAAAAGGTATAAGTCTAAACATGGTTGATTGCAAGAATATGAACAAGAGAGTAATTCACATAGGGTAATAGAAGGAGAGAAATGATAAGCCATCGGCTTAAATAATGGTTTGAATTTATGATTTTGTCCTGATAAATCTAACAATATTAATATGAACTTTGGGAGGGAGAAACAGTAGCACCAAGGTTGACACTAGGAAGAGAAAACAAATGATTAATTAATCTTATGGATTTTGGCATTGGCCCTAAAAAGTTTAATGGGTTGGTGGAATATGAGTGGAAAGAATAATCTCACAAAGTGGATATCAAGAAGAGATACAAGGGGATGCACATCAAATGGGGTATTGGCTTATCATGATTCATATTAATAACCAGTAAATCTATGTTACATCAATTTTTTCACATGTTCCCCTGCCTTGCCTACAATTTATACTGATACCCTTTTGTGTGTTCCTTGTATCCAAAATAGGAACGAACTTAATAAGGATGGAGATACTCGTGTATCCAAGTCATACACAGCTCCTAATCGAAAGGTTTGTTTTAGCACTTCACTTGTTATGATTTTCTTCTTGCTTTGAGCTGATGTGCTGATCACTATTATTGTTTTTTTAGATTTTTGGTTTTAGGTCTTTTGTAATTTATACTTGCATTATTCTAAGTTTTCAGCATGAACCAATTCTAAATACTGAATAGGATTTGTATGGAACCCTGTGTATATTGTCAACTGTGATGATCCTCCGTGCCCCGATGTGGTGATTCTTTGCATGAAGAATGGTCCCTATAGCATGATTGTTTGCTTCTTTGATGTCTGGTGGATAACCTTGGCCCACATTCTTAAAAGATGATTGTAACTTCACTCTTACTTGTTCACTGCAGATATGGAAACTGCTTATTTTCATAAAAGTGTTAAATATTCCTAGGTCAAGGACACTTGTAAACTTAAATTTGCATATGATTGCATGGAATAAAAGAACAATTTACAAGGGACCAGGCCTAGTTTCCAATACTAGTGGTATTGTGTTTGTCGTTTACAAGAGGTTGCACATGTCCTTGGCATTACATATTACCTTAGTGAAAAAGGTTATATTGTGCTCTTTTTGTTGGCTTGGGATTTGAAGATTCTGTCATTTTAGTTCTGAAAATGGAGAAATACCCTATGATCTTTGGAAGGGTTGTCCATGATGCACTGTTGTACATTGTATCATGTACTTTTCATCCCTCCAAAGTTTCCATTATTTGCAACATGCATTTCTTGTGAGATTTTACGATCAACAATGTGATCTCCTTGTGATGGTCTGCAGAAACAGCGTGTTCCCAAAAATGACTTGTCACAAGATTTTATTGAGGAGCAGAAAGCTTACTTTGCAGAGGTTGATGCATTTGAACTACCAGAAGAGGTTGTGTCTGACAGTGAGTTGGAGTAACTGGAATCCTTACAATAAGGCGGGTTGACCAATCATGGCACCATTTATACTCCTTGTTTTCTGTATAGTTAAAAATGATCTATTTGATGTTGAAAATGTCTAATGTTTTTCCAAAAGGTCTCACTGTACACACAACTCTGGAAGTCCCAACTCGAAGTAGTCGGTAAACTAATCAATTTGATCTTTTCTTAAGGTCCAAACGCAGCCAGACAAGAAATGGTAGCTCAACACAATAAAATCCAAATCGGTGTATTCATATTCTGTAATTTCTATTACATATGCTACTGATTTTTGTCATCTTCTCCACAACTCGTGCCAGGACAATCTCAGTTGGTAAAGGCAGGTGGGGATAGGGAGTTTCCAGATTTGATTCCATGTAACCCCCAAGAGGAAAGGTACCTTTGAAAGAAAATTCCCCATTTGTCAGAACTGACCATGATCCCTAATCAAATCATGTTTGGGCTGGCTCAGCTGAATTCGGTTTGTTTCAGTGCTTTTTCTTTCATTATAGAGAGCCCAGAACGATCCAAATTCCCAGGTCTCTTTTCAAGCTCAGGGCTTTCCATTCTGTGGTCCGTATCGTAGCACTGAAGGACATTTCCAGTATCTTCTTATGGTGCTTTGCGCCTAATGGTCCATGGCGGCCGAAAAGGTAAACAACCTAATCGATTGTTTGGCCCAAATAATGTATGAAGCGATGGTAGCAAATCCTTCTATTTCTTCTTCCTTTTCATGCTGAGTGTTTATGATATGACACTACTTTTAGTGCTTATTGCATGATGATCGACCCAGGTGCTTGCTTCATGGAATAATCGTATCACCTTTTCATCTCATCAGTGCAATTCCGAATTATAAACCACAGCTTTCTAAAATGGATAAAAGGAGGAAAAAAAAAAGAAGTCAGAATAAAAACTGAGGCCTCAACTTTGATACCAGAATGTGGCGTACATCAGTGGGCTAGTGTTGTAACGAAGTGACTGGTAGAAACCTGGGACCTTAAGGCCTTCAGGACTTGGGAAAAAGGCCATGATGATGATGGGATTTCAGGGAGAGGTTTGCAGCCGTGTATGCATTTTTGCCATAAGATTCCAAAACTCTCAGGTTCACATCATCTGTTCTGCTTGCGAAGTAAACAGTGTTTTGCATTTGGGGTGCTAAGAAGTTCATATGTGAACCTGTTCCTGAGAAGTTGTGGACAAGATTTCGAGTTTTTTCGTGGTTGGATCGAGTAATTCATCTTATGTTTAAAGTCATTTTCCTTCCCAGAATCAGGGGTGCCAAATAGATTGGCTTCTCACGTGGTTAAAGACCATATATCTCCCTCTGATTTTGACAGGGAAGGGGGAGGCGTGTTTTATGTTGTGGGGGGTGGTCAGTGGTGTGACACATAAATACATTCAAAGAGACGTGAGAAACTCGCAGTGCTGAGTCTCTATCTTGATGGGCAAAGCTTGGACGGCATTCCAACATGCTTAGGCTGTGGAGACCTATGGTTTAGAGTGGTGGCCCTGGCCTCAGTAGGGTTGCTGTTGCTGTTGCCATTGCCCTCAGCGCCATGCAACAGCATACCGAGGCTTTCACACTTAAAGACATACACCATCTTCAAAGCAACATTCTTGGAGAATATGTTGGTCGACGTTTCTTTTAACGCGGTCATAAGCTGCTAAACCTACACAAACTATTGCAACTTAGCATCATTATCATATGGTTATCAATTGCATAATCATCAGGGATTTTCATTATTACGGTACTGTCCAGGGTAGGTAAGGGAAGACCGAAAGCTACAGCTGAACGAACACTTATATATGGTGATGATTGGTCCAAAAATTATGGCATGGATCAAGAAGGAACTTTATTATTGCAGCCGCAGTATGTAAGCAATGATCTAAGCCTTTGGTTGAAGACAAAGGGCGAGTATCGCCCCACCCAGTGGGAAGTATTGTTTCTTGCACCTCCTTGACATAGGCCACCTTAGATTCTCTCCCCTTGGAAGATTCGGAAAAGATCAGCATCCAGCATTTAAACCAACCGTGTTTCGTCCATTCCTCAGCCCCTAGTCTTGAGCAAAGCATCAGGCACGGGAGATTGTGCTCCATTAAGGCCTTGGTTGCATTCAGCAAAATGCTCTCTCTGATTCGTTCTTTCTTTTGTGCTAGTTTGACGTCTGATTAGGTTGTTTTAAGTCAACCTAAACGCATTCCCCATGGAATCAAATGCATTAGGACTCTGCTTCCCTTTACCTTAACTTGTATCCTGATCAATATACCTTTCACTATCAACTTCCCAAGTGGCAACGATGAAAAAATGAATGAGAAAGACTGCATAGAATGCTAATTTTGTAAGCATTAGTCTCTCCACTGCATCCTTTCTTTGTCTCAGGGCGTTTGTTTCCATCAATTGCGTCAACTGCTGCAGTAGCGTGTGCAGCAGTACCACCACAAGATGTCTCTCTTAGCCGATACCCCCTGCAAATTCCTCTCCACACACAAATTCCCCCAACACCCAGAGAAATTAAAGTGTTGTCCACTATGTATGGAGGGTCAATCCTATGGGAATTTTCGATGTTGGTGTGCTCTTGAGCTTATAGAACGACCCACATTGTATTCTCTTGATTTGCTCTAGTGGCTCTAGAGAAAAAGGTAGAATTCACTGACTACTACTTATCCTCGAGTAATTTTTGGAATCATCTTTGGAATATGATCATGGGATGGTGGAATCATAATGATGATGCATGTGGGTCTGCTCTCCGACTTTGTGGTCATAGAAATGACAATCCCCCGTCCTACGTTCAAACTTTTCTGAAGTGGACCTGCTCCAAGACTAGAAAATTAACTTGATCTGAGCCACAAGGTTGAGAGAAAGGGAAAGGAAGATTCATGTGTATGGTATTGAGTTCAGGCCTTCAACCCGGCTCAGGTTTGCATTGCACTATTGACTTCTCCATGGACCATCTTGTTTCCAGATCTTTTCATTGTTGGGGAGAGTCGTTGTCAAGTGTAACAAATGGATATTCCGGTTCAGTGGCCTTTCGGTAGTGAAAGTAACTAGGGAGGGGATTAACTGTCTTTAAGACAAAGCTGAGTTGGTGCTCTCCATCTCTGCAAGTGGCCTCCTGCTAATACTAGCTAGCCATGCTAGTCGGGCTTACTTTATGTTCTCGGTTAGGGAAAAATTGAGCAGGATGCATGGGTTGCGGCTAGTTTTGCAACTAGCCACACTGTACTATTGCACTACTGCTGCATGGGGTCAAATGCTCAATCAACGCGTGAGTTCATGTTCTTGAATATGGAACTACTAATAAAAGGGTGAATACATAGTCTAAGTAATCAATACAAACTTTTTAATTATATTTGGATTTTAATAATTTCAATAATTTAACCAATGAAGAGAGAAATTCTAGCACCACACAAAATCAGTAGATGTGTGAGAAAAAAAAATTTTCGTTCAAGAGCCTCCCATTAATTTTATAGATTTAAAACAAACAACATTTAATACAATAAAATTCATTAAATACAGAAGAAATGTATATACATATATTACGTGATCTTGATGCACTTATTCTCAAAGGTCTCATATCGATCAATGCCTACACAATTCCTTGATGTTTATGGATGACATAATACTATATACGCTTTAGTGGATCATCTTAATCCCTTGTTTAGATGAATGAATCAATGCATATTCTTTTCTACCAAAAGTTATTTCAAGATATATTGTTCTTGAAAGCTAAGTGTGAGGGTTAAGGGATTACTATATTTTTTTATGTTTTTTTTCCTCAACTTAGAATATATACTTATATCAAAACCCAAAGAGATAACAAAATTCATGTATTTAAAATAGGAAAGAATGAGTGAACTTTTGAACATTCTATAAGAGAAGTTTGAATGCTACTAGGGTGTTTGAACATCCATTAAGGGAACATTTTATATATATATATATATATATATATATATATATATATATATATATATATATATATATATTCTTACCAAAATTTCACTTAATACACATTTAAGAGTTGCTCTTTAAATTTTAATACCTCTAATATATACATACTTTGAATCTAAGTTGGCTAAGAAATAACTTAAAATCAACTTTTATCTAATCTTTTTAAGTGATTGTAATCAAATTTACTAAATACGAAAGGAATGTGCATAATTTCACCAAATCTATATATACTTAGTCTTAAGGATCTTATACCGATCAACACTTATATTTTTCTTTCACATTTATAACATGGTACCTTGTTCTCCTTAATGGATCGTTGTAACCTCATGTTGAGTTAAGCAGATCAATGCAACTTCTTTTTTGTTGAAAAAACGTTCAAGATCATTCTTGAAAGGTGTAAGGGATGGAGTGTTAAATAAAAGATAACTATATTTTCTTATTATACTTCTTTTTCAAATTGGGAAACTAGTTTTTATATCAAAACCATGGGAGAATATATAGAGAGATTTTTAAAGTCAAATTTACCAAAAAGAATGGAGCCAACATTTGGGCATCCATGTAAAGGATGTTGAAATGCTAGGGACATTAATTTGAATGTTCCATGGATATTTAAACATCCCATGGCTAATTGATGTTCAAATGTCTCATGTGTGAGGTTCAAATGTTCAAGCTCCATTTCACACATTTGGCTTTGTTTTTCAATGTTCTTTATGAAATTTCACCCAGTACATATTTAATAGTCATTCATCAAGTTCTTATACGTCCAATACATACGTACCTCAAAATTGAATCGATTCTGTTAGGACGTCATTTGTTTTATCCGGGCAGGGCTGCGGAATATTTTTGGCTCTGGCCAGTCGTACCACCGAACTGTGCCAGTCAGGGGCATCACAGCCAAAATGGACTAGGACCAGAGTGGCCTTCTCAGGATTCAAACTTGGGTCCTGTAGGCCTTAAGGCTTAGGACGTTGCCCTCCTAGTACCATCTGAGCTACCCCATATGGTACCAAGAGGGCAACGTCCTAAGCCTTAAGGCCTACAGGACTCAAGTTCGAATCCTAGGAAGGCCACTATGGTCCTGGTCCATTCCTGCTGTGATGCCCCTAACTAGCATAGTTCGGTGGTACGGTTGGCCAGAGCCAAAAATATTCCACGGCCTTACCCGGATAAAACAAATGACATCCCAACAGATTCTAACTAGTAAGACCCTCGAAAATATGATACATCAATTCAGTACATTAACCATGGAATAAATCACCAACCTAATCTAATACATCAACACTCAAATTCCAATCCAATTAAGTTCTTATGAAATTGGGCTTCGTCTCAGAGATCCCTATTGAATGGTCTGGAGAATGATCTTGTCCAAGCATGCCTCCAAAAACTTCGGCAGCATATCATGTTTCTTGTAGTTGTCATATTTCGCATTTCCCTCGTCTAAAACGTTTTTGAGAAGCATATATAGATAGTAATTCCCAGCCGACAAAGCCAAGTTAAGCATGGAACTGAACTTCTAATTGTTTATCCAGAACCAGTTACTAACCTCTTGAGATTGTGCCAAACTGAGGTTTGTTACACAAGCTAATAATCGAAGTAAGAACCTTGCCTCACACAAACTGAAAAAAAAAAATGGGAGAAAGTGAGTGGGAGTCACAATCTGAAGATGGGGAGACTAATCTCTCCACCCTTAGGTGGATGAAGCACCCACGCTGGGGCCCTGCAAGTAGAGCATGTTTTCCATGTCGTTAGGATATTTGTGTTGACATTTTCTCTATGAAAACTGCTGAGTTTTCACACTGATCCTCTCACAAAAACCTCCTGTCCCAACATGGTATGGTAACTTTATGATCTTGAAACAGTTGAAGCTAACGAAGCAGGAATCCTGATAACTAAGAAGTGACCGGTATTGATCCATTTCTTGACTAAAACTACTTGGTGGATTGTGGCTGCTAAGCCTATGTTCATAATTGGTTGTACCTTCCTATCCACTTTCCATCATTTCTGATGAGATTTTTGCCTTTTCCTCCAATGAGATTTTCACCTGTTCCAAGGCCTTGAGTGCCTTATCACATTACTGCAGTAGTACTGGTAGTTTTCTTTTAGCCTGTTTCTCTTATGGGGCTGAAAGAATTAAGGCCCTTGTGCCGACATTGATGCATGATTACTATCATACTATGTGGGATTACCCCAAAGGTGCCGATTGTTAATGGTAGAAGAATAATGAACAGTGTGAACTGGAGGTTGAAGCCCTAACCAATAAGTCCTTATGGGAAAGGGTCAGACTAGCTAGTTGCACATGTGGTGCAGTCAATTTGGGGTTGTGAATCACACATATATATGACTTCACTGATATGGCACAGAAGAAGTACTAACACTACAGGATCGTTATTGTGGCTCCACACATACTGGTCATGGCCCTCAGATACTATCATAAAAATGGGCTATTATGGCAGTTAACCACTTAAATTCTTCTTTTTTTTTTCTTTTTTTTTTCTTTTTTGGCCAGCACAGTAACACCTTTGCCTATTTATACTGAAGGTTTCATCTCCACTTCCCAAATTATCTTTTGCTTTCATTCTCCATTTCCTCTCCTCTTCCATCAGACTCTCCTATACATTTTTCTCTGATGGAAGCCAAAGGTTACACCCAAGATGGCACTGTTGATCTCCAAGGCCGCCCAGTGATCGCCTCCAAGACTGGGAAATGGAGGGCTTGTGCTTTTCTTGTTGGTAACCATCTTTTCCTTTTGAGGTTGCTTTTCTCTGTGTTTCTTCATTTTCCAGAAGAGTGACCAACTTTTTCAAAGTTTTCGATCTAAATTAAACAAGTTTAATCTTCTCTTGGAGGTTTTTTTTTTTTTTTTTTCTCCTTTTTCTTTTCAGGAAGTGTTCTTTGTAAGGTAGCTATGAACTTACAAACATGTCCATATCTTCCCACTAAAACTCATCACTTTTGCAGGCTATGAAGCTTTTGAAAGGATGGCCTTCTATGGAGTAGCCTCCAATTTAGTAGTTTACTTGACTACACAACTTCATGAAGACAATGTTTCCTCTGTGAGGAATGTGAACAACTGGTCAGGATCGGTGTGGATGACACCAATCCTTGGAGCCTACATAGCAGATTCCTACCTGGGCCGGTTCTGGACTTTCACTGTATCATCCCTCATTTATGTCCTGGTAAATCATGACCTCTCCACTAAGCATCTACTTTAATCTCTGTATTAAACAAAGTGTCATCTGCAACTAGGCCATAAATTGAAGGTGAATATTTTATAGGATTCGATTTTCCCACACTGCCTTTAGCTTCCAATATATGTAAACCCACTTGTTAATTAGGACCACATTTACATCACCTACTCTCGAAGGCCAATAAATTTGATTGTTTCTGATTGTGGGACCAATGGCCAGTTTGATATTTGTTTTCTCTTCTTTTTTGTTCTTCTCTTTAATAGGACGTGCAACTTGGCCTCACCAGAAGCTTAGGGATTGTATTAGGCCCACATATTTGTTATCACATCTACTTTAAATTTAATACCGAGAAAAATATGTTTTGATGCTCTTAAGTGTATGGACAACGAACTTCAACTGATTGAAGACGACACGAATTTTTGTAGCCGTTGATAAAAACAAGAAGCAAGATAAATTGAAATATTAAGAGAAAAAGAGATTTCATATCATGTTAAAGGTTGATGAATGATTTCTTCCAATTTTCTACAAAGAAGAATATATTCTTAAGCATTTTTTTCTGCTTTGTTTTACTTGTAAGGTTTAACTTGCATGTACTTCTATGATGAACAATGATGCCCAGTAGAAGAATTTCTTTCCTACTAGCTTTACTTTTTGAGTTTTTTTCAAGTTCTAATTTCTGGGCATTTCCCAAGAAACTCACTTAAATGTCATCTCAACAGGGGATGGTGCTTCTAACAATGGCAGTTTCACTTAAATTCTTGAAACCAACTTGTGCAAATGGAGTCTGCAACAAGGCTTCTACTTCCCAAATAGCGTTCTTCTACTCGGCTCTCTACATCATAGCTGTTGGCTCAGGTGGAACAAAGCCCAACATATCCACCTTTGGCGCGGATCAATTTGACGATTTCAATGCCAAGGAGAAAGAGCTCAAGGTCTCATTCTTCAACTGGTGGATGTTCAGTTCCTTTTTAGGCGCTTTATTTGCAACGCTTGGCCTTGTGTACATACAAGAGAACCTGGGATGGGGATTAGGATATGGTATCCCTACAGTTGGTCTTCTACTATCGCTCTTCATATTCTACATAGGGACCCCAATATACAGGCACAAAGTTAGGAAGAGTAAAAGCCCTGCACGAGACCTAATTAGAGTCCTCATTGCAGCCTTCAAAAATAGGAAGCTTACGCTGCCTACACAGCCATCTGAGCTTCATGAACTTGAGCTGCAGCATTACAGTAGTAGTGGGAAAAGGCAAGTCCATCACACCCCAACTTTCAGGTGAGCACTGCTACCCTTACTATTACTACTACTACTTGCCATAAGGATCATTCCATTTATGAGTCTGACAGATACAAGCTTAATTCATCACACATAAGGGTGATTACATCTTTGTTATCTTGTGATATAGGATGATTCCATTCTTTTAGAGATGGGAATCTAAGAACATGGTCAGCTAGGACCTGATGAGGATTCCATTGTCCTTTTAACACATCTTGGGGTAAGGGCAGGTGAGAGGGGACCTCCCATTTCATGTGCATAACTAGGAAATCTCCTATGCCAAAGGCAAAAGTGGTGCTTTTAGGGTGATTGATAGCCATTCATTCATAAGTTCTTTGCATGTGCACTGTTTGGAGTACTCCTTTCAGTCCTGTTAAATGAATGGTCACAATCTTTGTAGAACAAGTTGTTCCCAGCACAGGAAGTGTCACATTGGAATGGTGAACCCCACCACTACTTCAACATCAAACAAATCATTAAAGAGCACCACCATGTCCTTCCTGTATACTTAGCATTATGGTATAAGATATTGCAGGGTAGATGGCCATAGAAGATAACATTATCACAGTCATTTACTCTAACTTTCCTTTGTATAATGGTTCTGCACATGATAGTGCAGCATTGCTAGAAATCAATGTCTATTCAATTCCAGAATGGGCCCATATCCAACTGCAATCACTTTCTACTGGGCAACCAAATTGACCCATTTCTAAATCAGAAACATGGGGTTAATGCATGTGCAAACAAAGCATAGCTTCCATAGGAAATAACACTACAATCACTGGATGAAGTCTTTTCATTAGGTAAGACATAATGTAGGAGTCCTGTTGATTAGGTGAACAGGTTATGGAATGATTGCCATTGTTGGACACAGGAAATTGGAGGATCATTGGACAAGATACCATTTTCAATTAAAAGGTAGCCCTAGTAATGGGCTCCTTTAAAATTGATGTCAACTGTAGTTTGTCTACTTGATAGTAAACCATTGACCTTATACATGGAAAAGTGGTAGACTTGTAATCAACCACCTGTGATTGCAGTGCAGGTTGCTGTTAATTGTATTGATAAATGCTAAGGCAATTAAGTCATACCACATTATGGAACTAACTGAAGACAATTTGACATTTTGTCCTCAGTTTCCTGGACAAGGCTGCAATAAAAGAAGGCAACATGGGTACCACAAGGCCCCCCTGCACAGTGACTCAAGTGGAAGGAACCAAGCTTGTTTTTGGGATGATCATGATATGGCTAGTAACTCTAATCCCTAGTACCATCTGGGCACAAATCAACACTCTGTTTGTCAAACAGGGTACCACTTTGGACCGGCACCTTGGCTCAAGCTTCCGAATTCCAGCAGCCTCCCTAGGGAGCTTTGTTACCCTCTCCATGCTCCTCTCTGTGCCAATGTATGACCGCTACTTTGTGCCTCTCATGCGTCGTAAAACTGGGAATCCTAGGGGAATCACATTGCTTCAAAGGATTGGCATAGGATTTATGCTCCAAGTTATAGCTGTTGCAATCGCCTATGGTGTGGAGCTCAGGAGGATGCATGTCATAAGAATTCACCAAGTTGTAGGGCCTAAAGAAGTTGTCCCCATGAGCATATTTTGGCTACTGCCCCAATATGTTCTGATAGGAATTGGAGACGTGTTTAACGCCATTGGATTGCTGGAGTTCTTCTATGATCAGTCTCCAGAAGACATGCAGAGCCTTGGTACTACATTCTTCACAAGTGGGATAGGTGTTGGGAACTTCTTGAACAGCTTTTTGGTGACAGTGGTGGACAAAATCACAAGGAGAGGAGGTGGGAAGAGTTGGATTGGGAAAAACCTGAATGACACTCACTTGGATTACTACTATGGATTCCTTTTGGTCATATCTGCCCTCAATTTAGGGGCTTTTCTTTGGGCATCAGGTAAGTATATTTACAAAAGGGAAAACATAGAAGTGTATGTGGATGGTGTTCAAGTGGAAAGCAAAGCCTTGGACACATCCCCTCTAGCTATACAAGTATGAAGAAATTCCAGGGCTGTGGAAGAGCCTATAAGCTTAATTTTCTTTGTAACATTGAGTACAACACTTAATGCCTTTGATTGCTTGTTTTGCTCAGTTGTGTAATATCTACTATGCAAGAATGTATCATAACTTTGATCATCATCTAATAAGGCTCTAGTTCAGATTATTATCATCATTAACTTTAGTGCAAAATGAAGAGCTCGTGGAGTGATGCAGTCATTTCTACTTGCGTAACACTCAAATTTAAATTTTTTTTCTCATACTCTATTATCAAAATCTTCAAAATGCAAAGGAGATACCCGGGTTTGAGCTTGTGTGACTACTTATGGAATGAAAATTTTATTGGAGCATCTAGTCTCTGGTAGCACTAGGAGATTCTTTTTGAGGGAAAGTTCATAAAAGACTTGTACTTGTGGGAAAGTGCAGCTTTCACTCTATCTAAAAGGAAGAAAATAAAATGATGTAAAGTCTCCTGGTATTGTACTAGAGACCTGGTTCATGGGCAAGGGTTGTAATCCATGGTTGCCTTCGAACCAAACTTAGAAGTACTTCTCCAAGGGAGAAAAAAAGGGCATTTGGATGTTTAAAGTTTAGAAACATGCTTATTACTAAACCTATATCGATCTGTTAGAAGCCAAAGTAGTTAAAAATAAGCATCATACAGTTCTGAAAGCAAGCCTAGATCACATTAGTTAACAGGGAACACTCTTCTGGTTTGAAAATGATCAACATATAAGACATTATCATCCATTATTATATAATTCTCTCAGTTCTCAACCGGTGATTTTTTTTTTTTTCTTTTTTGGAGAATTTTTTATAGCAGTGATGTTGTCGTTCAACTACAAGGCCAAAGCTAAGACACTGCATAATTGTTTTGTAAGATCAGGCCTGCCCATCTGTTAATCATCCTATTATAACAACAACGAGAACATGTTATCCTTTCATGCCAAAATTTCTTCAGTAGCTTACCTACCAAAAAGAAATTTAAGCCTCATTTAGTCATTTAACAGCTTCTTTTTTCAGTTTACTTTTCTGAGAATGGACCCCTCATGTCACCAACAAGAGTTGGAATAACCATTGAAGCAAAGTTCATGTACTGTTTGATTAACTGAATAGTTCTAACAAGTCATTTGAATCGTCCCCTGCCACAAATTTCTTCAGCATCCTAGCCCCATTGGTGTGCTGACTCATTGGTCTAAGTAGATTACAATGGCTCCATTAAATAAAAAATCAGGACAGGGCAGAAGCTCTGAAACTTTGCACATTCTTCCCCACATGCTGATTTAGTGGAAGGTCCATGCTTGGGCCTAGGGCCACTGAGTTCTTTTCCCCATACAAGAAGACAAATGACTCCCCCCCACAGTACCAGATGATGGCCACTGAGAAACCTTTCTTTCCTTCTTTTTTTTTTTTTTGATATGGATATGGTTTATCCAGATACCCTTTTCTGTGTATCGTGCCATCACAGTAATAACACAATCACTATCATTTGGCTTAGTCAATAGATATGACAAATACATAAAAATTATGCTGCTAGTCTTCTTGTTATCTTTGAATGATTCATATCATTTACTCTACAGTCTTCTCTTAATCCTTCTTATGGAGACTCACTTTAAGTAGTTGTCATTGAATAATTTCTTTTTTCGGGTTAGGCAACAGGTCACAACAGTCTGATTGAACAACCATCAAGGATCTTGAATCCCAATTTTTTTTATTGAATCATACTTTCACTTTCTGCAAAAGCTTGTCTGCAGAAAGCAAGAAAAGATAAAAGTTATTTCCTTTAATAAACACTTGGTCAAGACTCTTAAGACATTGGCTGAAAGATTACTGTTAGGCCATTTGAACATCATACGGGGTACTTTCATTTCTTCAGAGCCCTCATTATCACAGCAAAATTCAAATAGAAATACAAAATTTGGCACCATCAACTACCAACTACACGCACCATGGCAGTCTAAATTATTGGATGCTTCTTCCATGCATATAAACGTGGCACGATCAGCTAGGACCGACATGAGAAAGTGCAGTCCTGACTTGGGCTACCATCAAGGGCATGCTGGTGGACACTAAGATCAGAATGGAGAATGGTATGCAGGACCAGAGTTAATGGAATTTTTTGAAAATTGAAACTGAAAAACAAAAGCCCACCAGAAAATTCTACTTTTTCTGATTCAAACATACACCAAACAAGAATGCTAAAGTTGCGCCTTTTCATTTATGATTCTGTTTGGAGTCAAATTTACTTGCCTTTTTTTTTTTTTACCATAGTCATTATCTGCAGGTCTGGTCTTCACCAAATCATAAGATTAATGTCCTTTAATGGGTCCGATTCTTGACAAATTGTCACCTACCACATTACATGTCTCTGCAGGGAAACTTCAAGTCAATATCATTCTGTTAAAAGCTATGCAGCTGAACTTTCCAAAAAACTGCTTTCTTAAAATTTCCTTTACCAACTACTATCGATGTTTTTTAACAATTTTTGAGTTCATGGTTTTGGACACACTCGCTACAGTGTCGTATTGTCCACAAATTTGACTTAGCTCAATTAAAATTCAACAAATGATTAAGAAAATATGGAATCTTCCATCAATACTGAAGATGTGAATGGATAATGTAGCTTTTACTGAAAGTTCGTACATGGATTCTTTTCAAACTTGAGTAATGTCTCTTTAAATTTTTCTCGGTTTTTTCGTCTTCTGTTCTTTGAAATGTGGACATGCATGCCTTGAAGTCAAGTCTTTTTGGTTAGGTCACCTGCCGAGGCAAATGCCGTGAGAAGCACTCTACTTTACCCTATAAAATGCCCTGCTTCTCCACACTTTGTTCTCAAGGCACGTTTCACAATACTAGTATCATATTTACATTCACTAACCAATGGCTTCCCCCTCTTCTTACATGGCCATTGTGACTATGGCTCTCCTAATTCTCTTCTTGGGCAGCTCCACTGCTCAACTTTCAACCGATTACTACTCCCAATCCTGTCCAAAGCTCTTCCCCACTGTGAAGTCTGCAGTGAAGTCTGCAGTAGCAAAAGAAGCCCGGATGGGAGCCTCGCTCCTACGCCTTTTCTTCCATGATTGCTTTGTTAATGTAATTCTCTTTGATACTAGTCTCGTGCCTACACTTTATATAAGCTTCTATTAAGGTTGCTATAATAACAATAATAATGACCTTATATAAATCATATGGCCTAACACAAGGCAACAAAATCCACATCAGGAGTGTTTTTTAGTATCGGGTTTAGGCCATTTCCAAGGTGGTTCTACACCAACCTATAGAGACTAGAGAGCCATGCTACATGTCTTAAAGCTCTTCACAAAATAGGCTTGCTTTGCATGTGCTCTACATATTCCTCATTTCCGTTTCCCATTTTTGAAACTTACATGTATTGTACTTTCTTCATGGGGTTTTCTTGATGATTCATGACAGGGATGTGATGGCTCGGTACTTCTAGACGACACATCCTCCTTCATAGGAGAGAAGAATGCAGCTCCAAATGCAAATTCCGTAAGGGGATTCGATGTGGTTGATGATATAAAATCCAAAGTTGAGACGGCCTGCCCAGGTGTGGTCTCGTGTGCTGATGTTCTGGCCATTGCTGCTAGAGACTCTGTAGTCATTGTAAGTCTCGCCCTTCTGATCATTTCCATCATTTTTCAGAATCAAGCTTACTTCCCATTGAACATGTGCTTTTCTTGTAATGGCCTTCTGCAGCTTGGAGGGCCTAGCTGGAACGTAAAACTTGGGCGAAGAGACGCCCGGACCGCAAGCCAGGCTGCTGCAAACAACAGCATCCCTCCTCCAACTTCAAACCTGAACCAACTAATCTCTAGATTCCAAGCTCTTGGCCTCTCAACCAGGGACTTGGTTGCCTTAGCTGGTATGCAGCCCTTTCCCTACTTCCTATTTTCCCGAAGTTTTTCCTAAGAAAGTACTAATAAGAAAAGATCCAACAATGGTGGAATACAACCAGGCTCACACACAATTGGGCAAGCAAGGTGCACATCCTTCAGGGCCCGCATATACAATGAGACAAACATCGATAATTCCTTCGCTAAAACAAGGCAGAGCAACTGCCCAAGAGCCAGTGGCTCAGGGGACAACAACTTGGCCCCTCTGGATCTTCAAACTCCTACAGCTTTTGAGAACAACTACTACAAGAACCTGATCAAGAAGAAAGGGCTTCTCCACTCTGATCAGCAGCTGTTCAATGGGGGTTCCACTGATTCTATAGTGAGAAAGTACAGCAACAGCCGGAGCAACTTCAATGCTCATTTTGTAGCAGGGATGATCAAGATGGGAGATATCAGCCCACTCACTGGATCAAATGGAGAGATTAGGAAGAACTGCAGAAGGGTGAATTGATGGTTGCAGTTTTGTTTTGTGGCTTAGATTTTTGTTTTGAAATATATGTAGTGTGTTCTTGTTGTCGTCCCTTTGTATCACCATCCTTGGGAAGAACACTTGATGTGTACTTTTCTTGGACATTTCCCAATAATAATATAAAAAAAAAAAAAAAAAAGGAAAAAAAAAAGAGCATATGGAAGAATTTTCTGTTTGAATACGGTGCTTGAGTACAGTTTCTTTTTTGTTTTTACTTTGATAAAAATTTTAATAAAAAATAAAATTTGAAAACAAATTAAGATATTTTGAGTTATGTTTTGTAATATATTTTAAACAATAACTAAAAATACGGAGATTACTTAGAGTTTATTTGGCTCTGTAATTTAAAAGTATAAACAAAAAACTATTTTTAAAATTTTATAATATTGTTTGACTCTTATTTTTTAAAACAATTTTTAAAAACCAAGTGAAATAGAAAAAAAAATTTTAAAAATAAGTAAAAGTTATTTTTACTAATTTTTAAAAATTATTTTTAAGTTAAAGAATAAAAATCAGTTTTAATAAGCTTATGCATTTTACGTGTATGTGCAGTAGTTTTATTACAGAATAAATTGAAACAATGGACTCTTAAATTAAGGTGTTTTTGGTTGTGTTTTATAAAATATTTTTGAATAATAATTGAAAATATGACTAATATTTAATGGATATTTACATTTTATATAAATGTATATTAAATTTATGGAGAATAAGTGGAAAAACTATTTTGACATCCAAACAAAATTTTATTGTTGAAAAGAATTAAGCTCGAAATTTCAAGAGGTGGGCTGAGTGGAAATCCTCTTGAAATTTCGCATCTTTTAAAATTTTGTTAATTATATTACTTTTAATCAAATTTAATCATTAATTCTTTTTCTTTTTTTCTGAGACCGAGGTGGGCTTCCATTGGATTTTGTGAAGAAACTTTAGGTGGGCTTAAGCCCACCTCAGCCTTCCTCCATGCTGGGCTTTAACTTTCACTAGTTCTCAGGTTCACGCAATGGCCCAAATGGCTGACTAGGCCCAATAATCTTTAAGCAGATGCATCTCAGATGAACATGACCCATAAAGTGATGGGCTTCTATTCGTTTGGGCTGTAGCATATATCCAAAAACTATCCCGAACCGGCCCAATTTCGATGGGCTGGGCTTATTTGTCCTTATTCTAAGTCCCTAACTTCCCCATGATCATCTAACCCAAATTTTCCCTAACAAAGTTGATGGAAGATGATTAATTCTTTTTAACTCTAATATTAATTCAATAACACAAAATGTAAATATTTGTTTCACAAAGGATTTTGTGATTCCAATCCTAACAAACCTATAAGATGAATGTAACATCAACTAAAAGCCCATGATAATTTAAAATTCTGAATATAGAGAATTTTTATAGCCCAAGTTGATGATTAGTTTTTTCCTTTGGGCACAGCAAGGGAATTATTATAACCCAAGTATGCTAGAGAGTTTCATGTGGAAGAAAAACAAATGATTTTCTTGGGAATTTCTCTGCAGTAGGAGACCTTCATATCTTAGGGTTTGCCCCTTGTGGAAATACTTAAATACATCTCAATTTTGAATGAATCAATTATGGAATCTTTGATGGATGTGTTTCTCATTAGCTCTGAGAATCACACAATTTAGTATTGCTTGAAAAGCCCTTAAGGAGTTGTTTAATCTGCTTCTGACATCCTAATCCTTCAGAAGTTGTCAGCCCCCACATAAATGCCATGGTAGTCCAGGAAAAATAAACAGACATGTTCTTCAATTTTCCAAGGTCATGTCTATGATTTTTTTTTTTTCCTTTAAATTCAGTGTAGTTCGTCCTCAAATGCCAATCTGTCAAGCCTAAATGAAGATGGGTTTCTCTTCATAATTGAATATTAATAACGGATGCAAATGGGGTTGTATTTGGAGTAGGTACTTATAGAGCTGTACAAGCCAAGAGAGGAAGTGCTTCTAGGTCTGAAAATCATTAAACATGAAGAGAGAAGAGGAGGAAGAGGACTCCATCAAGTGGAAATTCTATCAATTTTGTAGGGACCTGAGAAAATTACCATATGGGAAAGTTTAAGAAGAGGCATCTGGCTCTAAGGACAGATAGCGAAATCACACTGACCATAAGAAATATCTGAGTTATATTATTGATTAATTACTTAGGGTTGACAAACAAATGATTAATCAAATGTTTTGGTTAGTCATCTCTATGTGATTAATTTTCAATACATAAGTACGCTTTAATATTTCATTTTTTTGGTTAAAGTAGGCGATGCACGTTACATTCTTAACCGAGTTCTTATGATATGTATGAATTTTGATAGATAATCTAAACCTAGGGACTCAACCATTCACATGCATGGATAATCTCAACAGTACCCACATGAATTAATGAAGCTAGCTTGCTTAATTAGCTTGATTCTTTCTAATTCATTAGCAATTCTTAACCTGGCCTTTTCTCGAGAAAATAAGACTGAAAAATTAGATTGCGGTGGGGAAGGGGAAGGAAGATGTAATGAATTTAGACTTGTTATACATGTCAAAGGATGTTGTTTTTCAATAAAGAAATACTTGGAAGGGAGTTGTATGAAGACAAGGCAGATAAGATGCCACTATTTCAAGCAACCACGACATGAGACCAAATTCCATCACATCTCCATGGTTTCAAGGGTCGACAAAGAAGTGTGATGGAAACATAAATATAATGGAGAAGTCTATAATAAAAACAAAAGAAAAGATGGGAGATAGTGAAGGGGGGAATGAAGCTCCCCATAACTTTCTTGTTTAAATAATTGAAATGTTCAAATGTATTTCCCCCCCTTCCAACTCAGGTGGAACTCCACACGCAAAGGAAACCTCAACACTTAGAAAAATAATTGTACTAGCTGGCAGGGCCATTGACCATCTAACAGTACATGTATATACTCCATACAATGCCTTAGCTTCACTATATAGCAAGACGATAGCTCCATGTTAATTTGTTTGCAGTACTTTAACTTGGAGCATTAGCTCCATTAATCAACACCCATTTCCACAGCCAAAAAGAAAAAACCCTATACAAGCTTGCTGAATTCTAGTACAATCTCTCAAGCATCTCATATGATATGTTGTGTTGTGTTGTGGGTAGGTAGCATAGGATGAAGGCCTACAATTTGGCTGGGAATTTTTGCTTAAAAGTTCAAACACAAGGTGGTAGGGTATTATCATATGCACATGTCTAGCATAGACTTTGTATATAAGTGAGGGAAAAGGAAGGTAAACATTGGCAATGCCTAGCCTTAGAAAATTGACTAACATTTTGATAATTAATTAAGCAATTAGTCTAAACCAATGGATTATGTGTTAATCTTCTTGAATATTATAATTAGAATTACACATTGAACCTCCTCATGGTCATTTTTTTTCCAGAATAAGAGAGATCAAGTACCATCTGCCCTCTAAAACTCTACCAATTAACTAGTTAAGTACACTTTTATTTGACAAGTACATGAAAAAGTAGAATCAACTGATCATAAAAATTGAACAAAAATGAAGACAGTACCACTGATCTTGGATTCTAGAAGTAATGTGTTGCATGCTTTCCAAATATGACCAAATTCCTCAGAAGTTTCTAACCCTAAATATATAAGGAGAATATATCATAGCCATACCTTTTTTTGTCTCCCCCCTTTTAAGACCCTTCGTGGGCAAACACCCTCTAAAGTACTGACTGACACCTTGTGCGAATCCACTCCCGGTACCACCGGAGAAAACTCGCAGGAGAGACAATTGTTGCCAGTTTCATAGAAAAGGAAACTAATCAAGGAAAAAATGACTTAACAGGTTGGCACCAGATCATATTCTTTTCTTTTTGAATTACATCTCTTAAAGATTTTTCCTAATATTGTGGCAATTCAAGAAGGAAAACATGGATGTAAATGGGGAGGAAAGAAACATATCAACCAACAATATCAAGAGAAAATATTTATATTTATGGACTTTGAAATATGGATTAAGACAGTAATGGGAAAGCTAATAACCAAACCCCCAAAGCAATATTCCAATATTCTCTTACTCATTTTTATTGCAGATATTGATTCATAATAAACAAAATTAAATGGGAATTTTCAGTCTAGAGATTTAACCGAAGTAGGAGACATTTTCACTTGAGATGGTGCTATAGTCGGCGGAGCTCGACGGTTGGGTGTACATGGAGGAAGAGGAGTTAGGAGGAAGAGGAAGAGGAATAGGAGGAGGTGGAGGCGGCGGCGGTGGGGCCTGTGCTGGTGGCTGTGCTGGTGGTGGTGCAGCTACTGAAACAGCCCCGGAAGAAAGCAAAGCTATATGGGAAGGTGGAATGATATTGGCTTCTCTATATTTGTACTTTAGTATCTCAGCCCTTACTGCATTGAGTTCAGCTTGTAGAGATTGGACTTGCTGTTGTAAAGCTGAAATTGCACCCATGCAACCATAGACCGGATCTCTTAGCCGCACATTGGCCTCATAAACCAGACTATTGGCGGCGTCGGCTCTTTGGCTTTCCGGGACTTCCTGAATTTAACAGTGTAAGATTTGAGAAGTTATCAATCAATCAAGAACATGAAATACTACTGGTAGACAGAATTAGGGTTCTACCATGAGCATCTTGGAGACGTTGCTGGCGCCGAAGACTTTGTGAACGGAAGCAAACTTCTGGGGTTCATGGGGAGAGAAGTAGGGAGAAAAGGGGCATTCTTGGGCACACCTCCTTCTCAAGAGCTTACAAGCAGCGCAAGGGGTGATGGAGTTTAGGGTTCCGGGAGGCCCCAACATGTGTCTTCTTCCCATCTGAGTAAAGGCATCGGTTTCTCTCTTGATCTTCTTGCCTATCTCATCAAATCTCTCCCTATCAACCCAAAAATTCCAAAACAAAAATGAATAAAATCAAATAAACAGCCATAATGATCATGGGTAAATGAAAATTTAACCAAAGAAAAAGAATCAGAACAGGAAAAAACTAATGCTCCTCTTTTTATTCCATCTATACTGTAAAAAAGCACAAGTAATCAAGAGTAGTACTGCTAAAGGATTAGCACTTCTAATATGATTACGGAAGGAGAGTTTGAGGTTTCTGATGTTCACAGAAGGAGTATTGGTCTTTTACCTTTCTCTTGACATTCAGGCATGCTCTCTGGGTATGAAGAGGGAGAGAGGGGGAAAGGGAGAGAGAGAGAGAGAGTTTGAAGGGAAGAAGAAAGGAAAAATAATAGGGGGGGAAAGAGTGCTTAAAAGGCAAGATATACAGGGAAAGTGGTCCACTGTATATAAAAGAAACAAAAAAAATAAAAATTAAAGGGTTATGATCAGAAGGTAATTGTATTTGTTTGTTGGTGATGTGGTGGACCTGCGGCTGATGTACGAGGAGTGATTCACAGAAATCATACTTAGCAGAGAAAAAAAATCATCATCATCATCAATGAAGATAAAAGAAACAGATCAGAGAGGGAAAGAGAGTTATGTTGTTCTACAATTAAATGCCAGCTCTACCACTGATATTGCTCACGTGTGAGTCCTTAAATGTGTTGACTTTCTGTAGCTGCCATCTGGTCTTGGCTTGGATTGCTCAATGCTCTCTTTCATGGCTGCATGTGGGTCTACCTTCCTTGTTCTCTTTCTCAGCAGAGATCTATATTTAGTCCTTAAATTAAACCCTAATGCAGTACCTTAAACAACCCATTAATGGGGTTTTGGAAATGAGGAGTTTTTTTTTCTTTTTTTTCCCTTTTCTTTTCTTTTTCATGATTATAAACTGTACTTGCTCAAGCAAAAAGAGTTAGTTTCTTGTCAATATCAAGAACCCGCCTTCATTAAAAAGATCATATCTGGGATCTAGTTCCGAAAATGAAACTAAAATATGCATCAACATCACCGTATAGACACCGCCATCCCTTCTTCAAAGATGGTGATCATGGCCCATTTTTTCTGAATATCCCAATGTTAATTCTCATCATTTCAAAATTAATCTCCCTCGCCGAAAAGCCGATTAATTTTACTGGAATTGCACTGCAGTATTGTCATTGAAGTTCAAAGAAAAAGATTGGACAACCTTCAAGATAAGTTTAACAACTTTTATGGATGGTAACCCTGGTGTGTTATGAGGGACATTGAGGAATATGCACATGTAAGACATCTCACCTATATTTTCATGTATGGAAAGTATTATAATTCAAGAATCTCGTGGGAAGTTGTTTACTTAATTATTAATTTTGTACTTTCAACTAGTTCGTGCACTAACCTCTTAATTGTCACTCCTTTAATTTATTCATTCAATCAAATTGAGATTATGAGAAATATCAACCCCACATGCACAATGTATATATCAACCTGCAGCATACTAGTAGTAGAGTTTACATTTGATGGTGAAATTAAAGCGGAAAAAACCCCGAACCAGGGGAAAGGGTTGATGTATGAGTAGTGAAAGAGTGGGATTATTGGTTGGTTGTGAGATTTTGGGGTGTTATTTCAAGGTGGGTGGTGAAAGGGAGGGGGGAGAGGAAGGGGGAAGGGGAAGAGGGGAGGGTACAGTATATAGGATTAAACTATTTGTTGCTAAGAATTTTGCTTAAATTTGAAGGAAATGGCACCATCCATTCTTGTTTGACCCGGATTTTAAGGCTAATAGATCGCTCCGTTGTTCTCTCATCTCCAACCTAACCTTCTTTATGAGCTTTCACTCCTCTCTCTCTCTCTCTCTCTCTCTCTCTCTCAACTGGTAGCACCAAAACCCAGAACCCCAACCAGACGTCCACTCCATCAATACATGCAGTCATGACTCATGACAACAAGAACATGGTGTACTCTTTGATTAAACCCTAGATAGACCCTAAAAAGAATAAGGGACTTCTCCTTAATTACATATGGTACTCTTCAAAAGTGGCCGAAGTCGCAACTCTTTGTACCAAACCAACATTCGTTTCAAACCACCAAAGGTCAAAATTATGCATGGAATTAATCGACATCAGTAGCCCTAGTGTAACTGTCATATACCTAGTCTTATGTATCCTTCAGAATTCCCATTTTTTGTCTCTTTGGAGTGGTGGAATGGTCAAATTAGTGTAAAAGAGGATTAGTTCCCGAAGAATTTTCAGAAATGATTTTTGAGAATAGTTTATAAAAATTATCTTTTCGTGTTTCGTAAAAGAAAAGATTTTTTCAAAACCTAAAATCTCCTTAATCAATTTTTCATATTTTTAAATATATTTTAAAAATAACTTTGATACATAGTATCTTATTTTTAATTATTTTTCATATTTAAAAGCAATTAAAATATGTTTTCTAAAACATCTAATTTTTTATTTTTAAGCACTAAAAAATTATTTTTGTTATTTTTGTTGTTAAATATATTTTTCTATTTTTAAAAAAAATTAAAAACTATTCCAAAAAACAATTATCAATCAGGATTTTAATCTCTAGGTGGAAGAGGTTTTTTTTTTTTTTTTTCTATTTTTTATTTAGGGGAAGAATATGCATGGTGGAATAGTAGCTCAATTGACTTGTTTCATACAATTAACCAATGTTAGAAAATATTAGATGCCAAAATTTGAAAGCTTCAACAAGCTATATAATATAATAATATAATTATTCATTGCATTGGATCAATTTCTATTGCAAGGCTATATGCAACTTACACAGAAGAGTGGGTGCCTAGAAAATGGTTCCAATTTTCTTGGTTTAGTGCAAAAGAGTTCCCAAATATGCTACAAGTGATCGCATGTAATTTTATTTTGTTTAATTCTCACCAATGGAGGCAATAATTGAAGGAGTTCCAAGGAACAAGGCACCCCCACAGTTCCAAACTTGAGTCATGACAAAAATTACTGGCTCATCTTCAGTTCTACGTGCATGTTCCCTTGTAATCAAGCCCTAGCCTTTAGATTGAGGGCACAGGTAAGTGAAGCACATGCTACATGTTTTTAATTTTATTTTTTTCCCTTTTATGACTTTGAAATAGAAGTAAAAATGATATCATATCACTTAGAGGAGAATTCATAATATCTATATGATATGTTTAGTTCCCAAAAAATTTAAGAAAAAGAAAATCTAAAGAAAAGGTAAAAGGAAAGAAAAAGGAAAAAAAATTAAAATTAATAAATTAGTTTTATATACTATTTCAAACTCATTTCATTTATTTTAATTTTTCGATATAATTTGAAAATAGTAAGTTTTTAACTAATTTTAATTATATTTTATTTTCTTTTTATATTTGTCATAATATATAAATAAAAAATGAGAAAATTATTTTCTTTAATATCCTTTTTCATTTACCCTTTCCTTAACTAGCAAGCTACCTCCACTATTCATTAGTTCATTAGCTATTGAGCTTTAATCCTTCTTTAATACTTTTTGAAAACTAAATACAACCATAAGAATTGACTTGTATAAAGTATATGATTGTATTTTAAAATCGCAAGGGTTAGACTCAAAACAAACAATATTTATACATATCATTCTTGATGATATCAAAAACCGAACCCAAACCCAAACAAGCCCCTATCACTTGAGACATTTCCTTTGTTTACAAGGGATTCAAAATCTCACATTCCTTATGATCTCTTAACTTCAACCTTGGTAAGAAATACAAGTAATATCATTTGTTTACATGGGCTTCACTTTTAGAAACCCAAAAAAAAACAGAAAATTACCAAAAGCCAATTTGAATCTATCAATTGTAAGGGTAGACATGTGGTCGTCGCCGATTAAAAGAAGGGAGGGACATGGGTGAAGCATGGTGAGCCTAGAAGGTACGCCACATTAGATGGGGCTGTCACATTTTAGGTGAAAATTTATGTGAGTTGTGAGGTAGGCTTTGCCCAAAAGCCCTAGACTTGATTACTACGGTCCTTGCAGCCCAATTTTAGCGTCAGCTGCCCCCACCTTGCGACATTTCATCAAAGGCCACTGGCTGGTGTTTGAATCACAATAGCAAGAGGCCCATGCCCTGTTTTGTAATTGTTTCTTAAAATACTTTTCCCTTTTTCAGAAGAAAAAAAAAACACACACAATGTTTTCAAACAACGTCTTTTATTTACTTTCAATTTTTATTTTTATTTTTTTAATAATTATACAAATATAGGAAATGATTAAAAATAAATTATTTAAAAACATAAAAAATAGATAAAAAATAATTTAAGTTTTCAAATGAATTTTTGATATACAAAATATCATAAAACAATTTTTAAGAACGATTTTCTTATAACCATTTTTTAAAACACTTTTCAAATAAAGACCCGATCTTTGTACATCTAGGAGTATTATTCATTCATCTTAAAGAGACACTTAATAAATTAATTTAATAATTTAATCATTTGAATTAAATCATTGAACTTATTAAATATATTTAATAAAATAACTTAGTAGTAACATTTAAAGTCAAATTTATTTTAATATAAAGTATAATTAAGTTAAAAAGAAATCACTTTTTTAAATCTAAAATGGTGACCCACGTGATCTCATTGGCCAAAAGCTTTTAATTGATCATCAATTTTCTATCACAAGTATCATCTCTTCCTCTCTTGATTTTCTCTCATAAGTTTATTAATTAATATTAATATTAATAAAGGTAATTAAATATGTGATATTTGCTAGGAAGCGATCTAGCTGCTATGACATGGTATAAGGTACAAAGACCTTAAAAAACCAAGGAAAGGATAGGAAGAGCTGTAGAAGGCAGATTAACCCTACCTAATAAAGGTTAGGCACTGTGTCTACCTTTTATATTAAGGTTATATTTGGTCCCAAAAAAAAATTGTAAAAAAAAGAAAATAGAAAGAAAAAATATATATTTAAAATTAATAAATTATTTTTAAATCATTTTTTTTCTTTTCTTTCTATCTTTTTTGGAGCTAAACATAACTTAAAATTTGCATGATGAAACAAGCGATCAAATCAGCTCTAGGCTTCTAGCTAGCTTCTCCTCCCCAGTATAGTTTCAACATTTGGGAGATCAGTGGGCTTCTGAAGTGCCCACATGCATCTACCATAGTATGCCATAAACCATTACCTTCAGCCCTCGACTGACTCTACCATTAGGTGTCAATAATAAGTACTTAATAATTCTCCTTGACCTCAGCTTACAATTTTGGTTATACTGTGCTCTCCAAAAAGCAACCCTTCTCAATATCTCAACAGCTACTAAGGTGGAATCTCATTACAACTTAAGCTTTTTTGTGGTCCCAAAGAAATCAAGTATAGAGGAGATGTGAATTTATATAATTTGCATACCAAATACTCTTGGCCTCTTGGTTTGAAACTGTCTGGCCATATAATATACATGCTTTCATCAAGATAGTAATTCAAAATTAATGTTGTCTTGATATCCTTTTATCATATCTCATAATCGAGATTGGTTATAATGGATAGGATCATTCTGTTGGACTTGAATATAGTTAGCATAATTTCTTTTTTATATGAGGCATTTGGTCTTGATAATAATGTCGGTCTCATTAATAATGAGTCTCCTATATAAATGCATTACCCTCCAAGCTATGGCATTTAAGGGCCATTCAAATGCGAACACAACATATAAATGTGAACACCAAATTAGCATACCAGTTGTCAAATGAATGTATAAGAACAAGGCTTGCTTTCCCAATCACATATACTTTCTGAATCAATGCAAAAAGATGTTCACTCTTATACTCCCTCCTCCTCCTTCACATGGCCAAAGGGGTTGGGGGTTGGCACCATTATTGCCCTAGCTTTCAATCAGCAGCTTCAACTTAAATTTGCCCTAAAGCATCTTCACATTATTTACTATTAATGTATTCTTCCCCTTGCCATAATTTTTACCATAAGAGAGATTGATTTGATGGAGAGGCAGTAGGAAGATAGATGGATGTTTGATAATAAAAATGATCTATATTATTAATCAACTAGATATTTGAAAATACAGTACATTTTAATTTGCACCAGGTGATTAACAAACTGAAATTGATGCTAAACTGATAACTAACCAAATATTAATCAACATGACATAGGTTTAATTCTCTAAGCAGTACCTTGGTTTGATTTTGCCACTGAATCTGGAAGCAGCTCCACTTCTGACACCAAATTGCAAAGTCGAAGTAGGCGGATGGAAAACATGATCATCATCATCATCATCCACACCAAAATGGAGGCCGGACTTGGGATGACCCAAGAAACAGCAGCCTCCATGAAAATTTGACTTCAGTACTGAATTAGTGGACCGCGAAGGGTTTGATGATGCCATGGAGGACCATGAAGATGAAGATGAAGATGACGATGATGATGGTGAGGCAAGCGCCTTCCTCAAAGAAAGTCTAGGGAAGACGGCGAACAAAAAGCCGAGTTTTGAAAGCCTTTGCATGGACTTCTGATCAGCCTTATTAGAATTTGAATGATGGGAAGGAGGAGGTGTGAGAGGAGGAATAAGAGAAGTATCAGACAATGTGTGCTTTGGTGTACCAGGCTGAATCTCCCACATGAACGGAACTGCACCAGAGGCTCCCGCATAGTACAAAACCCGGTAAGATGAGTTCGCCATGGAGCTTTCCTTGGACAAAAGCCTTGAAAATAACCTACCCTCCTCCTTGATTTGCAGGCTCTCCTGAGGAAGATGGTGATCATGACCAGACCCCATTCTGCAGATCTAAGATCTTAAGACGAAGAAGAAGAGAATATTGAATACAGCAGTACTACTCCTACTGGTCTTCAATGCCCTCTATGAATTAATTTAAAATATACATATAAATAGTCATTGGAGCATGGACATATTGAATACTGTTTTCAGGAATTTGTCTCAACATTTCCTCATTATCCACAATAGTTTAACCAATCTGAACTCTCACCTCTACTAGAAAACTTGTTAATTAACCATACTAGATACATATGTGATATGGCCATTGATGAATTAATTACTATGGTAGCTGCCGCTCTAACAATTAATTTTCCAGGAACCAGCACCATTGATGAATGGAAGGACCGGCCTATTCCTATTCGAGGTATCAATGATGATATCAACCACCCAAAAACAGTTGAGATGTGAGGAGATTTGGTTATGTGCGATCTCAATATCATAAATGAGGACTACCCCGTGGTCCATGCCTCCATGAATAGGCAGCTTTCATGGTGGGGTTAGGGGACCAAATTAAAATCATTCCAACCACATGTTACACCCTCATTGCTCCATTTTTCGGTGGATTTTCGTATTAGGGTTTTGAATAATTAGCTCAATATTGTGATATGATGGTCGAGATATTTGTAGTAAAGTTTTATATAATTAACTCAATATTATGATATGATGTACGAAATTCTTATTAGGGTTTTGTATAATTAGCTTAATATTGTGATATGATTGTGATCACATATGATTGTGATTTTCTTCCATCATCATCCTTTAATTTCAATATGCTACTAAATTAAAAGCTTATTATAGTTTTAGGACAACCACATGTCACACTCTCACTGCTCCATTTTTTTGGACGATATTCGAATTAGGGTTTTGTATAATTAGCTCAATATTGTGATATGGTCGTGATCAAGTTTGACTATGATTTTCTCTCATCCTCATCCTATAATTTCGATATTGTAAAATTAAAAGCTTATTATAGTTGTGATCCATCCCCATCCTATAATTTCAATATTGTGGAATTAAAAGCTTATGTAATGAAGGAAGATTCTCTAACCACTGAATTAAATTTCGAGAATTCATTCACCATTATTATTGCATGGATATAATTAGTGGCAATGATTTTATCAGCTTTTGGGAGTTGGAGGCAACAACCACCAAAAAAAAATTTTAGGGTTTCACCTGACTTCTAATCCTGCACCGAAAGCATCCAACCACCCCTACCATGGGACCATGATTCTATCCCTTTACACTATAAATGTAAAATGTGATAATTAAATATAATATATGGTCTAGACTTTATATAATCAAGGTTACATTACATAGATTATATTAATGCATTGATATTAGGAGAATTGAGTGAGAAAGAATTCAGTAAGCGTGTCTTGATGCAGATTTTCCGGTGTGAGTCACGAGCAACCTCATTGAAGCACGTGCGTTTTCTCATGTTTTTCAGTATATCATATTGCCTTTGTGGGTTTCAAATCATGGGAGATGATTAAGACTGTGTGGGATTAATTAAGGATTAATTTCTATATTAATAATAATTACTATATTTAAGGGGGATTTGACTGAGTGTGTGTGGGATTAGGGGGGTCACGTGCCATGGGCTTTAAAAAATTCAAAAATAAACAAAAGGAATTAAAAGAAAAAAAAAAAGACATGGGGGAAAAAGTAGAAAATGTTTGGTCGTTTATTATGAGGAGTTGGTGTCGCTAAAGGTAAGGGGACCACGACCTTTAAGGGTCAAAGTTGGGATTGGGGGCCCAAAAAAATTTGGCCTCTTTGAGCCCCATGGAAGAAGGGTACAGTTTAATCCTTTCCTTTTTCTTTTTTTCTTTTTTTTCTTTTTTAGGTTTAGATAATTTTACTAAAAAAAATCATTTATAAAAAAGTTTAATTTGAAAATTAAGAAAATATTATTTCTCTTACAAGCTTTTTTTAATAAATTATTTCATAATTAATGAAAATGTTCTAATATTAATCTTTAAAATCAAGCGTACAATTGCCATTTCCACTTCTATTTCTTAATTACAAGATTTTTTGCTTGAAGAAATCAAATTTTCGCAAGTTTTATAAATAATATATTTAAAAAAATCATTTCTAACCTTTGATTTTGGTGCAAAAATTTTAGAAAGAGGAAAAAAAAAATTTATGACTAAACTTAAAGTATATGGTAAATAAGTAAGATTAATGTTAAGTCGGAAAATGAGTTACCTAAACATGGTTCTTAAAATAATTTGAATATCAAATATCTATAAAAGGTTTGACTTATTTTCACCGCAATTGATTTTTAGATGATATAGTCAAAGTTCAATCCAAATTGGTATGGATTTACGATTGTATTTTCTAAAATTCTTGTTCTAAGGGAAAAAAAATAACCATATTTTCCGCATCCAATCTTTGTCTTAGGATTCTTGCAGCCGTTATAAAAAATGAAAGCGAAAAAGGAAGAGGAAAAGATGAAAAAGGATTAATTTATATATACATATATACCTAAAGTGCTTATTTCTTTCCTTTTTCGCTTTTCGTTTTTGCATGCCTTCTTCTTCTTTAGCTGCAAGTGCTTTTCAGACACCGCAATCTACGCTTAAAATCATAAACCAGAGAATTATGAAACGATCTCACTCCCATGTGAGTTTGGTAACGAGTCGATTCTCCACCTTCTTGAAATCAAAGCTTTTCTTTTCTTTCATCAATGGCTTAACCAATAGAACTTCGACCCACTGCTCGAGCTAGCACTTTTCCTCCTTCTTAGCCTCTCTACTGAATGGGCAATGGACCCCATTCTCATCTTCTTTACTTAGTGGTCTCCCGACACACTTGCAAACACCATCATTACACTCCATTACGATCATTACGTGTGCATGTAAAAGCCATAAATACTCTCAAAGATCCCTGTCAGTTCAGACGATTCCCGGAGTTTAATTTCTTCTGTGATGGACAAACTCCGAGACTTCGCCCCACGGGGAGGCCTGGATTCTGGTTTCGGAAAGTGTGATTCCAGCATGAAGGTGGGTCATGGAGGAGACGAAATCCCAGTGCCGGAGACGAAGAAGGTGGAGTGCAGAGCTGAAATCGACACCTCGCCGCCGTTCGGGTCGGTGGAGGAGGCCGTGACCCGGTTCGGCGGTCGAGGGTTTTGGATTCCACTTCACAAGCTCGGAGATGCTTATGTGAGTTTTCTCTTGTGCTTTTTTTTTTTTTTTTTTCCTTTTTTCTAATTGTGGGTATCATTTTTTTTTCTTGACCATATAAAAAATGTCATTGATATATCAATTAATTAAAATACCATCTTGGACAAATTAAATAATGATTAAGAGACTTTATTATTAATCTTTTCAAAAAATTTATCCCACAATCATTTCTAATTAGTTTTTTCAGTCGTGTCTTGAAAATACGATTTCAAACTCAAAAAATTCATCGATCAAACTAATGATTTTTGTCATATCTTTTCATGTTCGTCCATATATATTGTGAAAATTCAATTCCAACAAGGGTGTATGTAATGATCATAAGCAGCATGGCATTGAGGAGGTTGATATTAACAAAGTGGAGCAACAAGCAGCAGAGTTGGAGAAAGATCTAATGGCTAAACAACAGGAGACACTTGATGTGTTGAAAGAATTGGAAGCAACAAAAAGATTTGTAGAAGACTTGAGACTCAAGCTCCAAATCCTCGACTTACATGCAGATGATCAGAAGATTTCAGCATCCCCTCCTGCAGCTATCAAAGAAATGAACAAGGAAAATTCCGGAAGCAGTACTGCCGCTTCAACCCTAAACCACCCTGGTAATTCATCTCCTGATTTGATCTTGATGGAGTTGAAGCAAGCCAAGCTAAATCTCAGCAAAACCACCAATGATCTGGCGGTGATTCGAGATTCTGTTGAGTCCCTCAACAGAAAGATGAAGCAGGAGAAGAGCTCGCTGGAGAAGAACCAAGAAAATATGGTGATCAATTCAAGAATGAGGCCGCAGGCGGCTCTGAGTTTGGAGGGTAAAGGCGGTTTTGAGAACCCCACAAACATTTCCAGAGAGCTGCAGCAGCTGAATTCTGAGGCGGAGCAGTTTATAAAAATGGCGGAGGCGGCGAAGTTTGAAGTCCTGAGAGCCATGTCTGGGATTGAGCAGACCAAGACTAGCATGAAGACAGCTGAAATGAGATGGGTCGCGGCCAAGAAGATGGAGGAAGCGGCCAGAGCGGCGGAAGCCGTCGCGCTCGCTGAGATACGGGCGTTATCGGGCGGCTCCGAGGCGTCGTCGGGGGTTTTCATGCAGAAGCCGGAAGGGATTACGCTTTCTTTCAGAGACTACTCTTCCATCGTTAGTAATTCTCAGAGAACCGACGACATGACGCCCAGGAAGAAAGCGGTGGATCACCCCATGATTCTGAAGAAGCTGGAGGAAGCCACAGAGGAGGTCGCAGTTAGTAAAAACGCCCTGGAAGAGGCTCTGAATCGAGTAGAGACTGCAAACAGAAGAAAACTGGCAGTAGAGGAAGCCCTCCAGAGATTGAAAATGGACCACCACCATGACCAAAGGTGCCGGCCTGTGCAGAACTCTCAGCTCTTCAATGGCGACACAAGGCCTGTTCTGAGGCCATCAATTTCCATAGGAGACGCACTGAGCAGAAAGCTGATGATCCCAGAAGAATTTGGAGTAAGAGAAGGCCATAAGAAGGTGTCTCTAAGCCAAATGCTTCACAAACAGAGTGGAGCTCTGTCACCACCGCCGCGGCCACCACCACCCGCCACGGCTTCTGAGAAAGAAGACGAGATTGACCTGAAGCAGTACTTTGCTAAGAGTAGGAAGTTTGGGTTCATCCATCTGTCACTCCCCATGGCAAAGCAGAGCAAGAAGAAAATGCAAGCTGCTAATTTGAGGTGATACACAACTGGGTTTTCTGCTTCTTCCGCACTAACATCTTCTCCTTTTTACTTTGATTTTTCTTCCATTATTGTTGGCTTTTTTCTTTTTTCTTTTTTTGGGTGGGGGTGGGGGGGTTGTGGGTTTGATTATTTTATGTGTCATGGTTTTGAGATGTTGTTTACTTGTTTGTGATTTATATATAGTGGTTTATAGACTTCTTTTGTTTCCTTACGTGGAATCGGACTAGGCCCCGTTCCATTCAAAGTGGGCTGGGCCCAGGAGAAGGATTGGGCCGTTACTTCAAAATGCCTAGCTCAGTTGGGCCAAGTCTATCACCTTGAGCAGCCCTGTAAGGGTCCACGGCCCAGTGCAAACTTTTACGCGAACTGATTTAATATGAATAATAAAAATTTTCAAAGATAACAGCTTTTGAGAGTTTATTTTTAAAATAGATTATTTGAGGTTTTTTCATGGAACTGGATTCTGAAAAACAGTTTTTGTTCTAAAAAAAAATGTTTTGTTGAGTTAATAAAAAAGTTTTTTTAGAATAAGTAAAACAAAAAACATGTTTGAAAGTTTTATTTTTAATTAATAAAGTGTTTTCTTTTATTAACTTGATATTATAAATATATAAATAATTTTCATATGTATAATTCATTTAAATTTAAAAAAATAAATATTTTATTTTAAAATTTTTATACTAGTTATAATTGTTATATTTATATATATATATATATATATATATTGTTGGTTAAAAATAAAGTGTAAGAAGAGTTACACTTTTTAAAAATAACTTTTGAAAATAAAGTGTAAGAAATGTTACACTTTTAATGTGTGAATTAAACATATGATTAAGTTTTGAAATGTTACAAAACTTGAAAGGTTAACGAAGACAATGAGTCTTCTCATCTTTGTAACTTTATAAAATTTAAGAGGTTAAGTATAAGAGAGTTACACATTTGAAATTAAATCATGTTTAATGTGTGAATTAAACATATGATTTAATTTTTGAATGTTACAAAGATAAAGAGATTGAGGAAGACAATGAGTTTTTTCTCATATTTGTAACCATTTTTTAACCCTAAGAGTGTTATATATGACTTTTCTTCTTTTTGAAATCTTATGCAGAAAAATGAAAAGGTTTGATCAATCCCAAGACTATTTCCATTAGTTCCCTAAAAATTTCTAGTGGTGGGAGGAAACAGAGTCTTTGGACAAAGTTTCAAGAACTTGTTTGAACCTTTCTTGTATTCTTCTTCTTCTTGTTATTATTTTGTAACTTTGAGAATTTTATTATATCAAGAGAGTGTTTGAGAGTGTTTCTTTTCTCCATTGTATCCAATTTTTAATATCAATAATTTTATTAAATAAATAATGATTTTGTCATCATGTGTAAATATATTAATTTCAATAATTTAAGAATAATAAAGAGTTTGCAGGTGTGGTAGTTGGGTCTATCTCACCTTCAAAAAAAATAAATAAATATTTTTGAGAATAAGAGGTACCACATGATAAAAGCACATGAGATGGTACCTCGCTCTGACCACCCATGCCATCACAAACTTCAATCACAAGTAACAAAACAAAGTAAATTTTCTTTTGCTAGAAAATATCTCAGTTTGGTTACCACCAAGAAAAGTCAAGAATCGTGTCAAATTCCCATCAACCTTAACATCGTCCGTGAAAGTCCAAAAAGACCCTCCTTTAGATAGAAATATCAAGAAAGCATCTTCATGCAGCATGAGGCTATTTTAGTCATTTCCTCTCCGTCTTTGCCAACAACCAACAACTTACGTACGAGGAAAATTATGACGGCAGCTGCCTCCTCTTCCACAACGTACAGGTTCTGTAACTGTTGTGCGCCTTCCAATTATCTTATGAAACGTGTAACTTTAGTTGCACTTGTCACTCATTTCTTGGTTGGTTTTCAGGATCTTGCGACCGTACGTGATATCTGATCCCGCCAAAATCTGTTTAGCGCAAGTTAGCAAAGCAGAGATTCACTAACATGCGCTGCTACGTAATCGTTTTTAATCCTATATTTGAGAATTTGTGATTTTCCAAGGAGACTATAAATTCGACAAAAGAAAAAAAAATGATAATTTTTTTATAAAGTGTTTTTATATAAATATATAGAAATTTTACTTAGATGATAAAATTATTTTGAAATCTTTTTGACAAATCATTGATTTATGATTTTTGTCTAAAGAGTTTGTAAAAGTTAAATTTTTATAACGAAAATAATTTAAATTTATAATTAAAATCGCCACATAATATTATAATTAAAAAACATATTAAACAAATAGAACTTTCTATCAAATTTGATTTTTAAATATTCATTTTTTACTTTTGATTTTTTTCACTTTTCAACTTCAAGTTTGTTTGATGGTAATTTTAAAACGTGATTTTAGGAAGCACTTTGAATCTAAAAAGTGTTTTTGGGAAAACATTATATGCTTGATAAAATTTAGGAAAATTTTTTAAAATTAAAAAAAAATCATTTAGGATGCGTATAATAGTATTTTATATTTGAAGTGTTTTTAATAAAAATGTTGTCTCTTGAAATATTTTTAGGAAAGTCATCTATCAAGTGTCTCTAGAAAAATAATCAAATTTTTTAATATTACAAATTATTTTCAAAATTTTAAATGTATTTCCTAAATTTTGCAAAATAGTACATAAGGTCTTTTAAAAACGCCTTTTAGGTTGAAAATATTTTTTAAAATCACTGACAAACAAATTCTTAAAATGCGTTTGGTAGTAATTATAAAAAATATTTTTAATACTTTAAAGAAAAAAAATCAAGTTTTAAAAATATTAAAAACACTTTTTAGATTCATTATCAACTAAATTCATAATGTTGAAAAATCATTTATAATGTTGAAATGTTAGAAACGTTTTTCAGAATCACTATCAAATAGATTCATAATGTTGAAAATTCATTTATAATGTTTTATATAGAAATATTTCATAAGAGTGTATTTGACAATGATTTTAGAAAACGTTTATAACATTTTTAACATTTGAATTATAAAAATTTTAAAGTATTAAAAATTTAAAAAGGTTTTTTAGTATAATGGCCAAACGGGCTCTAAATGATTATCTTAGAAACACTTCAAATAAAAATATTTTCTAACATAATCTAACTCAATTTTAATTTTTAAGTATTAATCCCAATATTATATCGATTTTCTTTACACATATTATAGTCATAATGATGTTTTGAAAATATCTTTTAAAAAATAAAATCGAAAATATTTTATACAATATCTTTTATTGAAATGAATTCACACATAATAAAATTTTTTACCAAATTAAGAATTTGAAAAAATCTAAGTTCTACACTTTAAAATCTATGGACATAAAATAAAATATAAAAAATAAATAAACAACAACAACAACAACAAATTGTATGATTTAGCTATCACTTTACAGGTTGTAGAAGCACTTAGTTGAAATATTTTAGCAATTAGACCCACAATTTTTCATAATCAAATCATGTGATGGCCCACAAAAAGAAAATTTTACAAAAGCCTAGACCCACTATATGTAATGTCCAAATATACAACCATTTACGAAACTTTGGTGACTCTGAATTCATCCAAATTTATTTTAGAAAATATAAGAAGTGGGTTTTGACGTTTTCCTCAGCTGGAGCATGGCCACCCACTACCTCCAGCGCACGATAGCAAGTCCCATTAGAAAGAGAGAAAAAAGAAGAAGAAGAAAACAAAAGGAAAGGGAAAGAAAGACGTTTAAATTATGAATAGTACAGCTGCATTAGAAGTTAAAAGGAGATACAGAGAGGCATCGAAGAGATCGGAAGAAGCCCTTTTGGAAAAGACAAGAGGTATTTTCTTCTCCATTTCTGGCTCAAGTTTTCTTCTATTCAATGCCCTCTTTTTCATTTGTGTTTGTTTTTCTGGGTTTTGATCTTGTAAGCTTTTTGTAAATGCATGGTGGGTGGAAATCCAAAGAGGATTTGAAGGGATTCAAAGCCAAATATGGGGGTGAAAATCTCAAGAAATATGCCCTTTTGGACCAACCCAGATCAGCTTTTGGCTTCTCGGTGTGTGCTCTCTCTATACTGTCACCATATCTTCATACTGCTGTTTCCTTCTTATATATGTTTGTATTATGACACCTTCATGCTCATTTCCAAAAAAAAAAAAAACACAGCTTTTGTATCCTTTGTTCATGTATTTATTACTGTGATTCTGGGTTTAGTCCTGAAAATCTGGAGAAATCGAGAAAGACCCACTTTTTTGCTTGGTGGATGAAGAAAACCATGGTTTGTTTGTTGGGTTTTGCAGGCAAAGCACTATGGATCATACCAGTAAGACCGGAGCTTTGGTTGATGTCGATGGAGAAGAAGGGTTTGGGAAATGGAAGAACATGTCAAAAGAGGTATAAGTTTGTAAGAAATTTGTTCTGGGTTACCAAATTATTACATAAATTTCAATCGTTTAAGCTTTTAGGAAAGTTGGTAGCTAGAGGTGGTTGTTTGCTTCCAAATTGGAGTTTTCAATGAACTGCCACCATGAACTGGTTGTTTGCAGGTGGAGGACGAGGAAGATTCATGGAAGCTTGGGAAGTTCCATGACCATGGCATGAAGACCCCCTTCGCTTTGGATGTTCATGGTGTGTTAACTTTATCCTGGTTGGGATTGATGATGGATTTATAATGGGTTTGGAAGGATATTTTCCTTTTAGTTTATAGTTACTTTTTTTAGTTTAGAATCACCCAAAAAAAAAAAAAAAAAGATTCAAGATAATGTGCTAAAAAGGTGATTTCTTTCTTTGATGAATCATTTAGAGGTGAATGAAAGTGATAAGCACTTTTTCTTAAAATATTATAAATAATTTTTAAATTTTTTTAAAATTATTTTCTAAATTTTATAAACGTCTTATTTTTTTTGTAATATGTATATATATATATATATTTGGATCCCACGTCTTTGGATTCCATAACCTAGGATCATTGATTATACCTTTGGATCCCATAAATGATAAACCTAGAATCTTGAGACACGTGACTTGTATCACCCTCGTGCTTTAGACATGAAGTGTAGGAGGAGGTGGAAATCCTCATCCCAAAACAAGTTTTTCAAATATTTGATTTTTAAAAATACTTTCAACTACTATGAAACATTTTTATCTCTCAGAAAATCTCGACAAAATAGGATAGTAAATATTTTACGATATTTTTAATATGAAAGGATGTTATTTCTAAAAGGATTTATCTTTTCTTATGAAACAGGGATCGCCTAGGAATCCTTAATGGAGATCAGAACTCGAGTGTTTTTGTTCTGACATTTTGGATGATGGAAGAAAGGCAAGTCATTTGGCTATTGTAGAGTAATTAACATTGAGAGTTTTTTCTTCTAAAGTCTTGTATTTTGTGTTGTTACGTTGTCTTGTATTAATTTTCAAGCCACTCTTCACATTCTTAATTCTCTATGGTTCGTCTCCTAAATCATATTTATATTATATGATATCGAGAATGAGAAATTTATTCCATTTTCTTTTATGAATGTGTTGGGAAATTTATTCCACTTTTATTCATGAATGTCTATTTTTTTTTTTTTAAGTAGAAATAAGAATGAAAATTAAGGCTATTACAAAAAGTAAGTACAAAAATATTTAGGCCTTATTTGATAATCTTTTTCAAAACAGATTTCAGTTATATAGAAGAAAAAAAACAAGTTTAATAACTAAAAATTTATAATATTTTTTAATTATTATTATTTTAAATAATTATATAAATATAAAAAATATTTACAAATAAAGTATTACATGTAAAACTTATTTTTAAAGTATATTTAAAAACATTAAAACTAGATTACAAATATTTCAAATTTTCATGTGAACTTTTGTTTTACAAAACATCGTAAAACAGTTTTCAAAAACTATTTTTAAAAATGATTTTTAGAATAGTTTTTAACCCAAATGGAACCTTATTTTTTTATTTTCATTTAAAAAAAATAAACTAAGTTCAAAAAATAGAAAAAGTGAAAACACCAACTTGGTAGTAACTCTTTTTATGAAAAAATATTGATATTTATCAATAGTATTATAATATTATAATCTTCTCCTTTTTTTACCAGTAATATCATACTTTTATATTATAAAGAAATTCATTTTAACATATCAAAATATCAATTCCATCATTAATTATAGATATACAAATTTTCCACTACACTATTAAGATAACTAATAAAGAAAATAAAATAATAAATAATAAATAAATATAATTTAATTATTTAATTAAGTCAATGCCAAGAAAATAAAATAAAAGAATAATCATAATTTGATTATTTTCATTATTTTCCATATAAAAAAATAATTACTATCAAGCAAAAGTTTCCTACTTTTCATTTTTCTAAAAATAGTTTTAACTTTTCTTAACTAAATGAAAATAAAAAATATATATATTTTTAAAATATAAACTCGTAAACGCTTTTCAAATCAAATACAATCTAGAGAAACATGTGTTTTGATGGAGTCATTTTGATAAATCAGATTTTAATATGGAAAATAATATTGTCTTCATGCACTCTGAGCCAACCCCCTTTTTTGTGCAAAGATTGCCCTTTCGGTCTCCATCATCGATAAAAAAAAATATAAGTTACAGTGGTGCGGCGGCGATGGATTGATGTGGAGCTACAATGGCCTTGGCACCTCCGGAGTGCATGAAAACAACATTATTTTTCATATTAAAATCTGATTCTCATATTTCATAAAATTGGGTTTCAAAAACCATATATTTATCAAATGACCCCATCAAAACACAAGTTTCCCTACAATCTAATTGTTATGAAATTAAATCTCACTTTCACTAATAATAATAATAATAATAATAATAATAATAAAATTTCCACCTACTCGGTAGCTGAGAAAGGTTTATCACATCGAGTTTTCCAACTTTGTGGAAGAATGGAGAATCATGCATGGTAAACAAGAGCTAAAAACTTGGGCTCTATTTTATTTCCCTTCATTTTCCCACCAACCAAACAATGGAAAACGCAAAGACCCTTATATGGGTTTGTTGAGCTAATGATGGATGAGTCGATGGAAAGGGACCATAATTGCATTAAGAGATCATTTGAGCCACTACAAGTGCTTTTCTCTCAAACCAAACATTGGAAAGAGATATTCACTGCTTCAAAACAAGGTTAAATCTATGTTTGAATTGATTTTATAGAAAGTCAAAAAATTATTTTTTTAATAATTTTATTAAAATTTATAACTAAAAAAAGAGTTTAATATTGAAATTATAAAAATAATGTTTATAAAAAAAAAATTTATTTTGACTTATTTTGAAACATACTGATAAGATTTTTATCGACTTTTCAGTTAAAGAAACAAGATTTTTATCGACTTTTCAGTTAAAGAAACAAAAAATATTTGTATTATTATTTTCTTCATAAAAAATTTTGATTTATAGGAATTATATTAAATTAAACTCCATTTTTAATTAATTTATGTTTAAATTAAGTATTTTTAAAAATAAAAAATTTTATTTTAAATTCTAAGTAAAATCTACTTAATTTATTTATAAGAACTAATATTTCATAAAACCTCAAGAAAAAAACTGAAAAAAGGAAATTTTTAGCTTCTTACGGTAATTGTTTTCTATTTGTGAAAATAGAAAAATGATAAATGCAAAAAATTTTACCTTAAAAATAATTCTATTTTTTTTTCAAAATGTTAAAAATAATTTTTAAGATTACGAGCTACAGAACGCAGCGTTTTAAGGCGGTAGAGAAGAAACGAAGAAGCGAGGTTCTTCGTTTTCTTCATCCTTATCCGAGTAAAAACGCAGCGTTTTGTCTTTCCTGCCTCAGAACGGAGAACTGGGTTTCGCCGTTTCAACCTCTCGTGCAAACCGATAAAAAGCCCCTGAACTCAATTCACAGCTTCTCCTCCACTTGTGCTGGGAAATGGAGTGCAGTTTTAGAAGCTCGTATCTTCTCCCTCGGAGGCCTTCTCTTTTGCTTGGAGATTCACAGTTCCCAGCAAAGCTCAGATCATCGGTATGCCCCTTTTGATTTTTCTCCATGTTGATTTTTCCCTCAATATCTTTTGTTCTTTTCCAAATTTTCGTTGATTTTGTTGCTGATTATTTGCAGAAATTGAAGGGTTCGAACCTGGTGAATCGTCCGGTGATCAAGAACGCATGTGGGTTCGGGGAAAATGGGTCGGTTAATGGGTCTCCCATCACACCAAACAAGGTTTTCATGGAAGAGGTACTGCGTTTTCTCCTCCATTTAAGCCTCTTTTTTTTTGGTTGTCCCTAGTTTTTCTTTATTATCCCTGGGCTATCTTTTTATCTGTGTATTTCGTATCAAAACATGTAAAATCTTGAGTTATTGTTTGTGGGTTCTTGTTTGAATCGGTTCTATTTCAAGAGAACTTGATGAAATTGGTGGTGCTTGAGGGAGTAGGGTTTCTTGGTTTCAATATTTCTTCCCCTTTTTTGGGTGAGTGATTTTGATAAATGGTTGTTGTGGTGTTCATATGTATTTTTTTTCCTTTTCAGGCAATTGGAGCTGAATATGGAGAGGGTTTTGAGAGTTTCAGGCCAAATGGGCTACTAAAGGTTGATGTGGTAAGCCTTCATTTACATTAGAAGTCCGTTTTTGTTATTTCTTATAAATTGAGTTGTGTGGCAAAATACTTATGGGTGTTGATTCTTATGGTTAATAGGATTTTCTGAACAACAGATTGCAAGAAGGTTTCCTTAAAAGAATTCGTTATGCCATGAAACCCGATGAAGCATATGGCCTTATTTTCTCCTGGGACAATGTGGTGGTAAATTTATAGACTCTGGTCATCTGTTTCTATGTATCACACCATGCTGTCTTCACTATATTGTGTTCTATCTTACATGTTTTTCTAGCACTGAATGCAAATGGCAGTTATAGTAAAACCAGTTGCGATAAAAGTTTTAATCTCATATAGCATGTCTGATTTGTGAGGTTTATTAGTAGTTGGTGTCTTGCTTAAACCGGCATGATATTAAATTTCACTTCTTACTTTGTTATCTCATGAAAGATGAAGATGAGCTACATGCATGAAAAGTTACTTTATATTTCTCATATTTCCAAAACTATGAAAAACAAAGACAATACTAAAGATATTTTAGCAGAATAGGATTTGTGCAACTGAAACCAAAAAAATTTAGATAAAATATTTGGAATACACTGATTGTCTTCCACATTTATCATTACTTTGTAGTATTTTATATTTTGAAAACTCATTATGTCATTTTTTCTTCACTTTCTCATTTAATGACAAAGATAATGTGTTTCAGGCAGATACTCGGTCTCTAAAGTTGAATGCTTGGAAACAGCTTGCGTCTGAAGAAGGTATCTAGCATTTTTTTTTTCCTTCAATGGCTTTTCCTTTTTATATTCTTAAAATATATAGGTCGAGTAATTTGCAAAACTTATCTTCCTCCTTGGGGAGTTCAAACCTATGAGAGATCCAATGTTAGTTATATTCAAAGTTTTCAGAAGAAAAAGGTTGCTGGATCTTTTTGAAATTTCTTTGATCATGAAGATTGCCACCACTCGCTGTTATAATTTCCTTCATATTATAGTAGACATGGAATATAACCACAACTTCGGTAATTGTATAAGCTGATCAACAATTACCAGCAAGGTCTCATGCACCATGATGTTATCCGGTTTACACTAACTGGTTTTTGCAAGCATATATGGCTTATGGATAAGGTGGTTGGTTTAACTCTGATGCTTGCAAACCTTAAAAACTATGTAAAACTTTAGTGGCTGATGGGTTCTTGCATCTCTTGACAAGTGTGTCAAGTGTTTGAAAAAATACTGGCATACATATAAGTAATACATCCTTTATTGCTGGTTATTCGTAGAAACATTCTTTTCACTGCTAGATTATCCCTTTCATGTCATCATCTTATTGGAAAAAATGTTGAAAACTTTTTATGTAGGCTCTGGTTTGAGCATTTTTGTAATCTGTTTGCGAATCTCTTAATTTAATCTCTGCAAAGGATAGCTATACTGCACTCCATCATCTTCTTATAACATATATAATACATTTCATTTTGTTTTCTAGTGGTTAATGAAATATTTCAGACTTATAAATCTCGGAAGAGGTCAGAAGGTTGTTACATGAAAGGACATAACGATGAAGAATTTCATTAGCTTCAGAGTGCAGGAGTCTATGACATCTGTCCATAGATGCATACATTAACTTTCTTTTTCTATATCAAGTCAAATTTATTTTTGTTGCTTTCAGGATAGATATATTGAACCGGAAATGTTTTGAGTACTTTGATGATTCATCCGTTACTTTAAATTCTTGTGTAGGAAAGGAAATTCCAGAAGATAGTGATGTGCAGAGATTGATGCTTTGTGCAGGTGCTGATCATGTACTGCGTAAGGTTGGGGATTAGTGAATAGGAATTTTTTCTCAGCTACTGTTTACAATAATGACATAGAGTGTTGTTATTTTTCAGAGTAAATGTTTTCCTTAATTCCTTTTTTGATCCACTTGATTCCTAGAAGTTAAGACAAACAAAAGGTATATTAAATAATAGCTTGGGATGGGAGAGGCTCTTGTTAGATCCTGGATTTTTATTTTTATTTTTAAATTTTTAAATTTTTTGGTTCCTTACAATTTTTAAGCAATTGATAGGAGCATCAGGGATACTATTTTGCTTTTTTGTCTTTTTTCCCTTTGACAAAGCAGGGATCTTGTCAAATTTGAAAAAATAAATCTTAAAAAAAAAATATCAGCTAGAAAATCTGTTTAAAATGTTTTTTCTTATTAGTATTACGATATTGATATTCCTTTATTTATATTTGGTAATTTTTGTTCTAATAATTCTATGAAAAGACCTTGAGAAATATGAAACTATTTATTGCTATATTGTAGTACCATCTTTCCCTAAAGGCAACACACAACATAGCTCAGCAACATCTATGCAAGAACTGTAAACTCAATTCTGGGAACTCCTTATGAGAAGGGGGGATCAGCTGATGCCATTATTTTCATTTCTTTCTATGGTTATGCACTTCTTTTTGCTTATCAAGAAAAGTGCTTATGGGCTTTTTTTGTCTACAAAATAATTTAATTTTTCCAAATTATATGTGGTATCTTATAACAAGCTTACATATGGTTTAATCAAATATGTGCATTCATCATATTAATCATAAAGAACATTCCTGATAAAGAACAAAGTATTGAGTTCACTGGTCATGGTTTAAAAACATCCCTTTTCCTTGTTTAGTACAAACATGATCATTAAAGAGAGACAATGAGAGAGATTTGGCATGATGAACCCACCATTGCAGTTTCACACAAAAGTTATGTTGCATATATTTTAAAGCATGTAAAGCATCCGTGTTGGCAATTGCATGATTAGATTTTGGGTATAGAGTATATGTGTCTACATGCCCGTTAGTTGATTAACTATCCATTGTAAATAACCTTGAACCCACATAAGACATTCTATCTTAGTTATACACTTCAATTCGGTCTGGTATAGAATGGGAAAAAATGGAAATTAGGTCACTTCACTGGATCCTCTTGTCCAAAAACCTGAAGAAAACAAATTTATCACCTGACACTTCTACCCAATCCATGTAACAATCCAAAAGTGTGCAAGTTTGGACTGTAAGGAAAAGGCATTTTAAATTGAAGTCTTCTTTACTTTACTAATATAACCAATTTGCTTAATACGCCAAGGACACCAAGTGTCAAACGTGAATCCCTTTCTATTTTAATTTGCAACGCTGTTAAATAGAAGAAAAAGAAAGAGAGAACCCTCCCCTTAGCTTTCCTTTCCATTGATTCTTTTCTTTTCCTTTCTGATCCCGTGTGCCCAGCATAGTGTGAAGGAAGTTTGACTCATTGATTTAAGGATAGTTTATGGGATTGTGTTGGTACCATGAGGCAAGGGATCTTCTTCTTCCTCTTCTTTCTTTTCTAATGTGTATGGGAGTTATGCTAAAGTTTGATAATTTTTGGAGTTCATATCAAGTGTACTTGATCAGATTATTTGAGTTTTTTGTACAATTATAAAAATTGTCATATTGAAAATACTGCTGAACTGGTGCATGAAGGGATAATTGTGGGGCATGTTTGTGTGTTTCTGTAGAAAATGATCTCATGTGCTTTTTCACTCTTTTGGGAAAATGGTCTCCTGTGCTTTGATTCTTACCTTGATTGCAAGATGTTTTGATCTTGTCCTCTACTGATCATCGCTTCTCTTTACCTGACCACCGGCGTACCATACATGTTTCCAAAATCTTGCAGCTTTTGCTCTGGGAGACATCAGAAAGTGAATTAGATAGATTGAAGTCAAGGCTTTCACAATTATATTATGATAATCTTCTCGAAGTGAGAGCTTGCTTCATTGATCCTTGTTTGTTATTTTGTTGATTTTATTGAGCTAATTAATAATGCTTCTTCTTTCTTTTTTCTTCCTCTCTTCATTCAGCTTAGAAAACCTGTTGAGGGGTTAGAAGAATGGCTGGATGCAGTATCTACATCTCGCATCCCTTGTGCGGTTGTTTCAAGTCTTGATCGGAAAAACATGGTTGAAGCTCTAGAAGGGATGGGAATCAAAAAATATTTCCAGGTTGGTTTTTTTCTTTTTTGTTTCTTTTTTTAAGAGTAGGCACATCTTTTTCCTGGTAGAATAACTGTGACACTACAAGCTGGAGTAGATACAGCCTGGCAGAATGTTCAATTTAACGTGCCTTTGTGAGATCCTAATGATAAACTCAACCTGAAATGTGGATTCTATTTTGTGACTATCCAACCTGATCGCTGATGATCATGTTTCGACTTCCCCTTTTTTTTTTTCTCTCGTTCACTTCAATGTGATTTTGTCACTGTTTGGAATCTTTTTTCAATCTCAAATCCAGTGAATTGTATGCTTTTAAGTTACATCAAATGTATTAGACCTATGAGAAAAATTCAATCTGGAACACGACCATTTGTTGCACTATAATCCCGAAAAATAGATGCATAAAAGGAGAATGCGACAAAAATTTGATCTGTCAGCTGAACAGATGGCCTTGGAGATGTTATAGATGCTACCAATTATGATTCCCATAAGGTTTACACATGTACTTCTATTCTCTCCGATGAATGCCCATGTGAAATTGCTCTTAGTTGACGGTTGTCTTGTTGGAGTTGCAGGCAATTGTGACAGAGGAAGATGGCATGGAATCGATGGCTCATCGATTGCTTTCTGCAGCTATGAAGGTATGGTTTCAAACACTTCCAGAATCACTATCATATATATCACTTGCTAGGTTGGAGTTTCTAGGGGGATGTACCAGAAACAGAGGATCAATCCTGCTTTCATTAGGTTGGAGATTTAAGTGAATGTACCCTGATGCCTTGTCTAACCCACTGCCACCTCCTTTTGGATTTAGTTATATTGAACTTCATTCCCACTATAGATTAAGAAGCCAATTGGTTCACTTACTTGAGAAAATCAGTTTTCCCTATAACATCACTTTGTAAGTTCAGAATCCTTGGGCATGACAAGGAAAATTAGAAGATATGTGAGCTCAAGGTTCCCCTTGTGGTTGTTTGGGTTTGTGCAATTGTTTTCACCCACTTGCTTAAATTTCATGCAGCTGGATCGGAAGCCATCCAAGTGTGTAGTGTTTGAGGATGATCCTAGAGGAGTAACTGCTGCTCACAACTGTACAATGATGGCTGTGGCATTAATCGGGGCTTACCCTGCGTGAGTGTTCCCTCATTTATCTATCAGGGCGATTCCCTGCAGGAATAGAATCATTCCACTTATGGTTTATGCAGAATGTGGAATAGAATCATTCTAATTTATGGGGAGTTGGAACTTTAATGTAGATTAATGTTGGAACTTTTGCAGGTATGATCTGGAGCAGGCTGATCTTGCAGTAGGTAGCTTTAACGAGCTTTCTGTGATCAATCTTCGAAGATTATTCGCCCACAGGGGATCCGATTTCATGGACTTGCAAAAGCAGATTGTAGGGAAAGCCCCTCCCAGAAGAAGGATTACTACTGACACCATTTTCTGATTCATTTCCAACAACACAAACACAACCCCCACAGCACATACACAAGTCTCTGCTTGTAATTAACCTGCACATGATCTTCCCTTTTTGGTTCATTTCTTTTTTGTTTTTTTGGTTTCGTGTTACTGACATCATCTTTTTTGGTAGAATGAGTTGAATTCAATTGTTAGTTATTTGACCAAAGCCCCCATTTCAATTCTGCAATCCAAATGCCAACCCATATATTATTCTCCGGTTTGCTGTAGCAAATGGTGGTCTTTTCAGTTACGAGGCAATGATTTATCTTTGTTCCATTTCTGATAGGATGAGCCTAGAAGAAATATAAATGGATTAGAGGCAAGTTTGATTTTTTTTTTTCATAATCCAAATTGGATTCAAGTATCCAAATTATATATGTAATTAATAAAAATGTTTTAATCTAGTGTTTGTTTGGATATATTTCATGCTTTGAAAAACAATTTTTTAGAATATTTTTTAAAAATTGTTTTGTATGTTTGTAGAACATAAGTTTATTTGAGAGTATGAAATGTTTTTAATCTGTTTTTTATATTTTTAAATAAATTTTAAAAATAATTTTTATTTATAGTGCTTTATTTTTAATTATTATCCATATTTATATAATTATTTTTTAAAACATCCTTGAAAGCACTTTTTAAAATTAAAAAACTGTTTTTTGGTTTATAGTTATTAAACCTGTTTTTCTTTTTTAAATAGTAAGGGTTCTGTTTAATGATTGTTTTCAAAAATAGTTTTTGAGTATGATTTTTAAAACTACTCTACCATTTTACAAGATAAAAGTTTATTTGAGAACTTAAAATATTTTTAACTTATTTTTAAAAATAAATTTTATATTTGATAAATTATTTTATTTACTTATATAATTATTTTTTATAGCTGCCTTTAGAAAACGAGAAAAAACAATACAAAATAATTAAAAGATATTTTTTTTAAAATATCATATTTTATGTTCTTAAGAACATAAAATAGAAAATAGTTTAATTTATTAAACATGTTTTCTTATTTTTTTTTATTTTAAAAAATAAAAAATTGTTCTTCTTGTCACACATTCTAAATAAATATTTTTACTATAGCGTGTCTCATGTACAACATGTGCGGTCAAGTGGACAAATCCATCCTCAAAGTGAATGGGGTGAACTCTCTTAACATAAAACATTTTTTAAGGTGAAAACATTTTTATAAATCACATGTTTCTAAAACAACTTGAAAACAATATTTTTTGTTTTACAAATAATAGAAAAAAGTGTATAATATAATTTCAAATTTTCAAGAAAGGAAAAAAAAATTAATGGAATCAAATTCTGAAAATGCCATAGAGGTGGGACCAAACAGACCTTTTGTTTAGTGTTGACATGGCACCACTGTGGCAGGGTGGATATGGGGAACGATGCACCCATTCTAGATTTTCCCTTATCTTTTTATCTTTCCCGGAAAATGAAATCCAGAGACTCTGAGAATTGAGAAATGCGAATTGGAACTTTGAAACCCGAACCAGTTCAGGGTTAAACTCGTAGCCAAACATGTCGTGCATCTACAGCAGCTCAATCTCTTCCTTCTCTGCTCTCTCCACTTCCCTCAGATCGAGGTCTCCTTCTCCTTCAAATTCAAAGCCCAGGATTTACTGTGCCCTTGGAGGTATTGAATTTTCTGTCATATTTGGAATTTGCAATTTTTTTTCTTGACGATTTGTTTGCTTGCTGAGAAAATGGAGGAAAAGGAAAGGAACTGTAACGTTGACTGCTTTATTTTTGTCGTCTGAGCGTAATTCTGCTGTTTCGCTCAGTTGTGGTGAATCTTTCTTGTTTAGACAACCAAAGCAGCATTAAATTTGAGATTTTTATTTTACTTTTTGTTTTTTAGTTTTCCAACATTTTTCTCGGTGATCAAACGGAATGGAGCTTTTTCAATTAGGTTTTTAGAGTACTCTTTGATGACTTTCGTGGTGTAATGGAGTTGCTTGTGCTTCACGGAAGACCAAAGTACGGTTGGATAAGAATTCAGCTAATGTTATGCGGAATTTTCAATTATTTAGCTTATTGATCTCGTAATTTCAACCAATAGCCCTGACCATGATTTCATTTTCCAAGCAACATAACTGAAGATGAGTCATTGGTTTGAATCAGAAGGAAAAAAAAAAAAAAATCTTATCAGGATTTAATTTTCTCAATCATCCCTTTGCTCTGCCTAAGCTAAAAGACTTTGAGGGCTGCATTGAAAAGGAGTGTAATGGTGGTTGTGTGTGAGGTTTGAATAATTATTGAATCATTTGCGATCAACTTTGAGATTTTTTATTCTAACTAACCAGCTGCCTGATGAAACTTCCTCCTTAAGGCTATGCATTTGGCTTCATTTTGGGAAATTGCAGAAGCTTCTAGTTCAATGAATTGTCCTTCGTTTGCTGCAGTTTTTTCTTACTTTTGAGTTTCCCATCCAGGGACTGTGGCAGAACCAATAATTATTAATGCTACTGAACCCCTCTTGCTTACTGCTGTTCGAGGTGAAGATGTTGAAAGACCCCCAGTTTGGCTTATGAGGCAAGCAGGGAGGTACATGAAGGCAGGTTTATGCATCTATGTTTTAACACTACATGTTGTACATCTGTTCTATGTTTCAATGAGTTTATCATGATTTTCAGCTGGCAAAATATTATTTCAAAATGAAATCAAGTTATACACAAAGGTTGGATCATATTGTTGGTGTCATTTTGTATAAATTTACCTTTCACCTCTTTTTGACTTGCAAATCCTCCTTTTCTTTAGTGGTCTGTTGCACTAATTTGGAAGATACTGTTTTCTCGAGCATGACAATGTGGGCATCTTTTCAAGATATTCTGAACTCAAACCTACCCAAGGAAAGTTAACTGTTATGCCTTGCTAAAATTTGCGTCTTCAAATTTTACTCCATAACTAGACACCTGAAATCAATCTCATTCTTCCTCCTGTGGAAGAGGGTTTCTATTAGCAATTTGCTTTTTGGTTGCATGCCCTACTTCACAAATATGCGCATATGCTGATTTTAGTTTGGATCTCATTATTGAGTCTTTCTTATTGCAGAGTTACCAAATCATATGTGAGAAGTATCCTTCATTTCGTGAAAGATCAGAAAATGTTGATCTTGTTGTGGAAATTTCTCTGCAGCCATGGAAAGTTTTTAAACCTGATGGGGTAAGACATCTTGCTAGGATTCATTCTTATATTTTGACTTGTGGGAGCTTCATGTTGTGATTTGTATGTCTAACTCCATGTTCCTCGTATTTATAGTCATATTAAAAAATAAATATTAGAAAGAACTTTATAGTCATATTAAACAATAAATATTAGAAAGAACATCCTTCTGCAGTGCATATCTGTCAGCAAGCTGAGTATGAGCTCAGTATGTGGACAACAAATTTACCATGATTTTATTTCCTGTTACTTCTATGAGCCTTTTATTTGCTATCTCTTTTCTGATTTCTGTCATATTGATCAATTTGGCAGGTTATTTTATTCTCAGACATCCTTACCCCTCTTTCGGGGATGAATATACCTTTTGACATCATAAAAGGTAAAGGTCCTGTCATATTCAATCCTTTGCGCACAGCTGATGATGTTGAACAAGTAAGAGAATTTGTTCCTGAGGATTCAGTTCCATATGTTGGGGAAGCATTGACAATCTTGAGAAAAGAGGTTTTGCTCGCACGTCTCCTCTTTAATTTTCTGTCTTGAATTTCTTTTCTTGTTCATTTATCCTATTCCCTCTTTTGTGAACCTCCTAGTTTGATCAAATCTAACGTGGTCAGATATTGTTGGTCCTTTTTTATATGACTCGAAGTATTCAAACTTCTTAGGCTGAAGCCATGAATGGATTGTACAAACTTTGAAAAGGACTCCTGACCTTCCTCTTCTCTACAGTATATGGATTCCAAACAATAGGATCAAACTTGCTTTCAGTCAACCATCTGAATAGAAGACATAGAGGATGCTTCATATGGTGCCTGAGGAAACTTAAAATCTTGAGAAGAAACGAACCTGATCTTTCTCACATAATTATCGTTTTATCAACCTTCATTTATTCTTTGCCAAACTGTGTGAGAATCCCTTACATGCTTCTAATCTCAACAAGTATGTTTCACTTTCAGTTTACACTACATGAATGCAGGTAAGACAAACCGATCTTGCCATGTACATTTATGTGCCTAAATAGTAACTACCTTTTTTAATCAGATGAATAGTAACCATCTTCATAACTCACTTGACCTTAACACCTTTGGCTTGCTTCATTTCTCACTGTCCAGTGTAATGTTTCTATGATTGAGATGATATTTTACATCTCAATTTTGCAAATTTGAAGTTATTATCTTAGAAACTTTGATGAAACTTAAGATTTTATTCGTGCATTTGATGTTTTTATACCTTGCCCTAGTATTTAGACTTTGGATGTGTTCACTCATAACTTTACTCCGTCAGGTGGATAATGCAGCAGCAGTGCTGGGTTTTGTTGGGGCCCCCTTTACGCTGGCATCATATGTGGTTGAAGGTGGTTCATCAAAGCATTTCTCCAAAATAAAGAGACTAGCTTTCTCTCAACCCAAGGTAATGCAGAACTATGTGTCTCTAGCTTTATGGGACCTATCAATTGTACAAGATTCTGGAAATAGATTCTAGAGAACCAACCTACACACTTAGCCTCGGTCTTTTACTTCAGAGTTAGCGAGTGAGAATTTATTTTGATAAATTGGTTATCATCTTGAAAATTTGATCATCTCATTTCTGAACACCTTTGTGTAACCATACATTGTAAGAGTTCCTGAAATATATATGTCATAGTTAAGTCTTAAGATACATTGGGAGCCTGCAGTTGTTTCAAAATTCCAATCTGGATGGTCCGATAAATGTTCCCTCAAGTTTAACGGGTGGGAGTCCATAGTTATATGTTCGATGTGCAAAGATTACTGCTGAAATGTGATTAGGTAGCAGTGTGAATCCTAGATTGTTTACTAGATTATATGTTATTTTCTTTTCGACTGTATAGGGAATATGTTGAATCATGGACGAAATGAACCTCTGTGAGATGATCAGATTCAGACATGATTTGCCATTCCTTCTGCCTTCCTCTCAATGATACCACATTTTACAAGCCTTGCAATATTCTTGCAGGTTCTCCATGCACTTCTTCAGAAATTCACAACCTCCATGGCAAAGTACATTCAGTACCAAGCTGACAATGGAGCTCAAGCTGTTCAGATCTTCGACTCCTGGGCAACAGAACTTAGCCCAGTAGACTTTGAGGAGTTCAGCCTGCCTTACTTAAAGCAGATTGTGGATTCTGTGAAACAAACCCATCCAAATCTCCCTCTAATTCTCTACGCAAGCGGGTCTGGGGGCTTGCTCGAGAGGCTACCTTTGACAGGTGTTGATGTAGTGAGCTTGGATTGGACAGTTGACATGGCTGAAGGCCGGCGGAGACTGGGAACCGATGTGGCCGTTCAGGGCAATATAGATCCCGGCGTTCTATTTGGTTCAAAAGAGTTCATCACCAACCGGATAAACGACACAGTGAGGAAAGCTGGTAAAGGGAAACACATTTTGAATCTTGGCCATGGAATTGTGGTAGGTACACCAGAAGAGAATGTTGCTCATTTCTTTGAAGTAGCTAGAGGAATCAGATACTAGACCCAGATCCAGGTTTTTTTTCCTTTGATGCTAAATTGAATTTCATGTACTATTGGTTTTGTTTAACCTCTTGTTTCAATTGTTGTACTACTTTAGAGGGCTGCTTCAAAGTAGAGAAAGAATACTAAATGCGATTCTGTAGACAGGTCTATCGTCTTACCCTTAATTTTATTTTATCTTCTTTTCTGTCCTGGGAATCTGATTTATTCTTCGGTACTTTCAAATTTTATAATTTTTTAGGGTGTCAGTTTTGTCACGATAATAAATTTTACAATTTTTATGATAAATATATTTTTTTATATAAAAATTATGTGTAAAAAATAGAAAATGAAAAATGGAAAAAAAAAAAAAAAAACCGGTCTTATTGTAATTCTTGAGTTTGGGTTAGACTTAATTGTCCATGTCATAATCGCATCAGTCCTTATAACCCATTTAATAACTTGTCATGTTGATATACGTTTATGTCTCGTTTAATACCTATGGGTTTATTGATTTTAAATGTTTAAAAATTAAAAATATTTTTTAAATTATAAATATTTTATAGGTAAAAAATTATTTTAAATAATTCATTCAAGTAAAATTTTATATATTTTATTATAAAGATTAAAAATATTTTATAATTTAAATATTAAATAGTATTATAAATAAGAATAATTTTGAATAGAGTACAAAATTTTTAAGAAATTTTGCATTTTAAGTGTATAATATCTTAATAAAGAAAATAAAACTATCTTATTTTATCCAGATCCTTCCTATCTGTTTATTTATTATTTTCTTAAAAGAAATTAAAAAAAAAAAAAAATGGGCCAAATGCATTAAAAAAAACCATGGGCCAAGGGGAATTTTTGAAAATAAAATAAAAATAATAACAAAATGAGATAAGGACATATCACCATTGGGACCCACCTCTGCCTACCCCAAAACGATAGACTGGTAAAATAAAATAATAAAATAAATATTACGATTTTTTAGGGCTCCCGTGGTCCTTGGTGTCAGCTTGCGGACGTGTGGCATCCATCTATATGTACTCAACAGAAGTAGGTTTGTTGGGGACAGCTTATGTGGGCCCCACTGGGCCCTCAAGGTTCTTTTCCTGGGCTCTCATGGTGGTCCAATTTTTTTATGCATTTAACACCGCCCAAAATAGCGTGCAATCGGGTGGAGGCGGTCTCACCGTAACTTACGGTAGGCAAAAAATAAAATAAAATATCACAAATTTTTAATTGATGATTTTAAGAAAGATTATTCAGGCCAGAATGCCAAAATAATCCTTATTTAACTTGTCAAAAATATCTTTTATTTTTTTAAGAAAAAAAAAATTTCCTATAAAATCTTAGAAGTTTTTGTAAAGTATATTTTTGTTAAAAAAATATTTTGTATTTCCTTTTTCTAATTTTCAGTTATTTAATGTAAGTCATATTTAAAAAAAAAAATAAGAGTTTGTTTAATTACGTAATTTAAAAATATTTTTTTATTTAAAAATAAAAGTATATTTTTAAAATTTCTTAATATTATTTAACCATTATTTTTTTGAAAATTATTTTTTAAAAATAAAATAAAATAAAATAAAATAAAATTTTAGATAATAAAGAGTTTTTTTCACTCGGTCTTAAAAACAAAAGAAAAATATAGGCCCATTAGATTCATTTGATCGCATTTTTTAAAATTTGTTTTTAAAAAACAGGTTCAATGAACCTTAAATTGTTAAAATATGATTTTAATATATTTTATGATAAGAATGACAAAACAAACTTGCTTTAAAATAAAATAATTCGGTAGTCAAAATAGTTCAATTTTGGATGCATTTAAATTAGGGCTCTTCGAGAAGTCTTTGCCGTAATACGGACATAAATACAAAGTAGTGGTGGGTGGGAACATTTTAGCCAGCTGTCGCGATTCATTGGCAGAGGAAGCCGGGTGCAGTGTTCACAAACGTCTTCGATCACAGAGGACATACTCTCGACGACACCACCACCCCAATTATAATCTCGTTCAGTGAATCAGTGTACATCTCTTATTTCGCTTCGTCTTTCCTCTCTCTTCTCCAACGGTTCGATCCGGCTCAGCATCCTCTCTTCGAAGGTAATCTACTTCCGCCATTTCCTCTGATTTCGATCTTCTTCTCCTTTTTCTCTGTAGCTTTTTGTTGATAACTCAATGATCTGTTCGATTGTTTTTTTTTTTTTTTGGAAAATTTGCTTTTGGAACCAGTTTGTTCTGTGAATTCGTGTTTGTGCTCTGTTCTTTTATTTTTGTTTGGAATTTTTGGTGATGATTTTTTGCATAAGCATTTAAATTTTAGTTTTGTGACATTCTGCGGCTGAATTTGGACCATTTTTTAATAGTATGTGTTTGGAATTGTAAATCTGGACCTTGATCTGCTTGTTTGGTTCGTTTCTCTTGAAAGGAGTTTTATGGAATTGGTTTTAGGAAACAGAAAGAGAAAACATCAAGGCCAATTTCGTGGTTTTCGTCTAGTTTGCCTCTCTGTAATTTGTTGGTTGTGCTTGAAAAAGAATTGTTTTTGGAAAACAAGTGGACAGATGAGATTTTGAGATGTTTTTTGATTAGTTTTAAGAGGATTTTTCGGTTGGTCCAGCCCTACCCCAATTATTGTTGCTAGTATAATTTGAAATTAGTTACTTCCATTTTGGGGAGGAAATCGGCCTGTTAGAAAATTCTGTTGTGTTATTCATTACTTTACTACAGGGTCTGGAACATGCACATGCAAGCTCAAACGGAGATAATATTATCTTGTTTGTCATTATATTTAATTTAGGGCCATGTAGATTCAATCCTATGTGGTCCTGGAACATGCTCAGGAATATTTCTGCATATACATGGATATGCACCATGATTTGATCTTCAGGAGTTTTTATGTCTCATGTCATATAAAGAGTGTGTCCACATCCACAATTGATAGATAAATTTTCATTTTTGGAAACATATGTTTAACAATTATTTGTAATACTAAAGTATCTTGTTCTTATATCACTGTTTGATTTCTTCTTAGATTGTAGAATATTTAAACAACATGTTAATTTCTGAACTTTCATTGTCTGTTTGCATGGGGGTTTTGTAACATAGGCTTCCCAAAAAAGTTTTTCTGTAATTGGTTGACTAAACGGTAAAAAGTGTAGAGAGAAAGCAATTATTGGGTTGGGCATCTTATTGAACTTCCTTTCTTGTTTTCTATTATTCACTGAATCATGATTCCAATATTTGTTTCTCTCTTTCAAACATATGCATTGATTTTTTGTTCATTTGTTCGGATTCATCTCCCATTAATGATTTGCTAATTGACTTACTTTTTGCTTGTCTCTTGATCTTTAGTGCAAAAGCTCAACACTTCCCCTTTTATATTGGCCTGCATCATTGAATGCAAAAACCAGGGAATGCAGAAAGATGTGTGTGAATGCTGGGAATTGCTGCTCTGAAGCCCATGAGATCCTATCTCCCTTGGGGCATCCTTTGTTCATCCTTGATGAGGTTGGCCACGCATCACAGAGCACATTTGAGCTATATGCCCGAATGCACATTGAAACCACAAGTTGTAGCATCTCTCTCGTGTTGAATCGTGACCTTGTTGAAGACGGTTGAATTTCTAGATTTTAATTACTCCTTCCTCGCGAATAACATATTTCATACTAGAAGGAGAACATATTAAGCACAGTGTCTTAGATTTTATAATTTAGAATGGAAAATAAGGGGAATGTGCTGATGCAAAGGTATGATGTCGGGAGATTGCTAGGCCAAGGAAACTTTGCTAAGGTTTACTATGGAAGGGATCTAAAAACTGGCCAGAGTGTAGCCATTAAGGTGATCGACAAAGAAAAGATTTTTAAAGTGGGGCTAATTGATCAGACCAAGAGGGAGATATCTGTTATGAAGCTTGTAAAACACCCTAATGTCATTCAGTTTTACGAGGTCATGGCCACCAAAACCAAGATTTACTTTGTTATGGAATATGCCAAAGGTGGTGAGCTGTTTAACAAGGTAGCCAAAGGAAGGCTCATGGAGGATTTTGCAAGGAATTATTTTCAACAGTTGATCAGTGCCGTTGACTTTTGCCACAGCAGAGGTGTTTATCACCGGGATTTGAAACCAGAAAACCTATTGCTGGACGAGAATGGAGTTCTGAAGGTGACAGATTTTGGGTTGAGTGCCCTTGCAGAATCGAAGCATCAAGATGGATTACTCCACACAACTTGTGGAACCCCTGCTTATGTAGCGCCAGAAGTGATAAATAGAAAAGGGTATGATGGGGCCAAAGCTGACATCTGGTCTTGTGGGGTGATCTTATTTGTTCTTCTGGCTGGGTATCTCCCATTCCATGATTCAAATCTAATGGAGATGTATAGGAAGATAGGCAAGGCAGATTATAAATGCCCCAATTGGTTCCCATCTGAAGTGCGCAGGTTGCTGTCAAAAATCCTTGACCCAAACCCTAATACTAGGATTTCCATTGCAAAAATAATGGTAAATCCCTGGTTTAGGAGAGGGTTCATCCCCAAGCCTTTGAAAACTAAAACAGAAGTCAAGGATTTAGATCCACTGGGCACAGATACAGTTTTTGGCCCTTGTGAGAATAACAGTGCTGCTGCCGGAGAGATGAAAGAGTTGTCGAAACCTACCCAGCCTACCAATTTGAATGCATTTGATATCATCTCTCTTTCTACGGGGTTTGACTTGTCTGGTTTGTTTGCAACCAATGACCAAAAGAAAGAAGTACAATTTACATCCAGGCAGCCCGCCACAGCTATCATATCTAAACTGGAGGAGATTGCTAGGCGCCTAAGACTGAAAATTAAAAAGAAGGATGGAGGATTGTTGAAATTGGAGGGATCAGTGGAAGGTAGAAAGGGGCCATTGTCCATTGATGCTGAAATATTTGAGTTTACTTCGTCTTTTCATTTGGTGGAAATGAAGAAGTCCAGTGGTGATACTTTGGAATATCAGAAGATACTGAGACAGGAGATAAGGCCAGCACTCAAGGACATTGTTTGGGCTTGGCAAGGTGAGCAGCAACAGCAGCAGCAACAACAACAACAACAAGAACCATATCAAGAACTGCAGGTTCATTCTTCTTGAGTGTAGCCGTTATAAGTTTTCCTATATTTTTTGAGGTGTCTTTTCTTTATTTGTAAATTGCTTGGTGTGTAATGACTGTGGCAGTCATATTACAATCTATGTGAACATGTTTAGCATGTGTGCTTGAAGGCTAAATGTTATTGGACGTAGTTAACTGTGAGGTTCCTCACTGGCTTTTATCAATGTTTTCTTCTTATATGGCTTGTTTCTTTGTAACAATTTTGCATCAGTACTTTGTTAGTTTAGGTTTTTTTCCCCCTAAACTCAAACCTGGAACCTCCCACAACCTCATCCCAATCCCTTGCCACTTGAGCTGGGCTTCAAGGCCACCTTTGTTTTTTTCTTCCATTATGGCCGATGACTGGTATAGGAAACTCCTTTGTACCTCGATTAGGAGCCTCACATATTACTCATACCCAAGGAAGAATAGAAATGTATCAACCTTCTTATCCTTCAAGTTAGCACATAGTAGATCTCAAAGCTGCCACATGTCCAAGGTAATGTCAAATGACCCACATAATATTTTAGTCATCTTATTCATGGAAAATCAGATAAGGCACTGCATTACTTTCTCACCATCCAGAGAATTCCTCTTTTTAAAGTTGTATTAGGACACAACATGATGCCAAGTCCGAATCTGATATGACATTCCTACATTGTATGCAATTTATCCAATCATTTTAATGCTAGCTTGCCATTCCTATGTTCCATGAACACCAAGTAACCATGGTATCCCCTTCTCATGGGGCCCACCTGTAGCTCATAACTGATTTGAGAATGACTCCTAGGTGAGAGCGTAGCCTCACTATTGCTCAAGCATCTACTTGATAACATTGACGCGGTGGCACCAAGTTGGTGCCTTGACAGCAACTACAGATTCCATTTCCTGGGTCATGCCCATTGTTCTTGTATGTATTAAGCCAACTCTTTTGGACTAGATAGATTGTTCATAGCATTTTCTGTAAAATCTTATGTTAAGTTGCCCTTCTTTTGGAGTTGGCAATCCACACACCTCACCCATGGGCTTCCCATCCTCAGTTCTTTGGGAAAAATCCAATTCTTGCTTTCTGTCTGTCTGTAATCTCGGAGAGTTTCATTTGCAACTTGCAATGATAAGCTGATTTTTTCAAGTTTTACAATATTTTATTCGCCAGCTGTTCTAGGATTGCCACTTGCTAGACTGGTACATAGAGATAGTCGTTGGCTGTATTAATAAAAAGGAGGTGGTAAATCGCACATGGTGCTGTTAAGCATTAGAGTAGTAGTAGTAGTAGTAGTGTGGGACTCTATAAGATATGTGTTAAATATCTTTAAAGGTTGGATCTTTTGATGCTCTTAGCCAACAAACATGAAGAGACGCAGTACAACTTGCCCTCGAGGCCCCCGGCTCAAGTGGTAAAAGGTTGAAAGGGTTCGTGGGAGGTTCCAAAGTTCGAGGGACAAAAGAGAGAGAGAGAGAGAGAGATGAAACAACTTGTACTTGCACCTCACATCATCTTTCACTAACAAAAGCTAGACCCTTGTCTTGCTTTCGCCCACACAACGTAAAGTAGCTACAAGACCTCTCATCTCTTGAGGACCGTCTAAAAGTCCTCCCAAGACATATAAAATATGCCTATGCCTCTTATTGCTCCTGTTATTTGATCTTATTGTGCCATCATTGGAACTGGATTTCTTTTTCCATTTCTTTGTTCAAAGTAGGTTAGGATTCACTGAGACCCCCTTTTAGGATTAAGGAATAACGGCATTTTTTAAGGATTTAAGTATGCCAAGCAACATTAATTAAAGCCTTAATCGGAAGTTCATATAATAATAAAGCCGACATCTAGATGCCACTAGATGACATTTCTGCAAGTGGGTGAACTCTTGTCTAGCCAATCACTAGATTTTGGATTTGTTTCAATGGGGTTCTAAGAGTTAGAAGCTCTTTTTTTAACTTTTTGAATTAAGAGGACTAATTTTATTCTCCATTTTTTATAAATAAATTCAAATGTAAAAATAAAATAAAATAAAATTACTCGCCTTTTCATCTCCGTTCCCACCCCACCCACCTAAACCCTAACCCTACCTCTAGATTTTCTCTCTTTCATCTTCCTTTTTTCCTTCCTTATCCTCTCTTTCCTTTTTCGTTAAAAAGAACAATGAAGAAAGAAGATGAAGGAAAAGAGAGAAAAAGGAAAGGGGAGGGGATTATTTATTTATTTATTAAAAATGATGAAAAGGAAATAGATATACGTAGGGCACTTAAGAGCTTGTTTGATAATTATTTTTTAAATTAATTTTAAAAAATAATTTTGAAGAATTATTTTATAATGATTTATAAAACAAAAGTCTATTTAAAAATTAAAAATCTTTTTAATTTGTTTTTTGTGTTTTAAAATACATAATTTAAAAAAAAAATTGTATGTAGTATTTTGTTCTTAATCATTATTCATATTTGTATCATTATTTTCTAAAAAAAAATTTAAAAAATGAGTGAAAATAATTTATATATTCTTTGAAAATACCATATATTTTTTTTCATTTTAAGAACAAAACTATTTTTTCAATTTTTTGGTTGTTAAAAGTGTTTTTATTTTTTATTTTTATTAAAATAAAAAATTATTTTCCATGGTGTAACATTCCCACCATTCCCCCAATCTTTGTTTTATATAAAAAAAAGGTATACGTAAATACCATTTCTTTTATTTCTCTTCCACCTTCTTCCAAAAGGTATTTCTAGTTTGCATGGTCCAATCATTAATTAGGTAGGTCGCTAGTATAGTTCCCTATCACGATTCTGCTATTTCAATAATTTTACCGGAATATAGGAGGAATCCCTTGGATAGGTAGAAATATAAAAAGTAAGCACGATTTTGAACACTTTGTTTATTTATGTACAAAGTAATAAACATTCTAATTGGATTAATATCAACAATGGATTGAATCATTTTTCAGTCATTCATTCAATGATAAATCACTACAAATGATGGAGATACACGATTTAAATACCGAAAGATCCAATATTTTAAAATTGTATCTAGAATGACCGGAAATCCTAATCTTAATTCCTTCCACCTTCTTTCTCTCTTTCTCTCTCTCTTTTCATGCATCTCATGATTACCTATAAAAATTTTGGCAAACTAAAATACAATTGGGAACAAACCTATCAAATCAAAGACAATATTTCCTTTCATTGATATACCCTAATATATACTATTATTAGTACATTCTTGAACAATTATATTTCCACTAAAATTTGATAAAATATTTACAATGCCTCATATTTTCAATAACTTGAAAGATTTGATGAAACAAGTTAGAATTTATATTTGAAGCATGTTTATATAGACGGAATTCAACTATTAATTGGGAGGTCAAAGTTTTTAATTCTATTACAATATTAGACAAAGAATGTTTGAAATTTAATCAAAAAACCAAATAGTCATAAGTGTCTCTACATAGATAGGGAAGCAAACATAATTGCAAGATTATTTAGCTAAAAAAAAAAAATGTGTTATCTAGTTTTTGCTTTTAAAAATAGAAAATAGTAATAATTCTTATATAAAGTGTAAAAAAAATTTTTGAAATATTATTTAAAAATTTAAAATATTAAAAAAATTTATTATCTGAAATTTTAAAAGCTTTAAAGATAATTTTTAAAAATAGAAGATAAACTCGTATTTTTTATATAAAAGTTATCAAGTTTTATATAGAAATTATTATTATTATATTTTATTTTTAAAAATAGGAAGCAAAAAGTGCATCCAAACAAGTACTTAATGTTCGAATTTTTGTAAAGTATTATAATATTTTTGTATAAAAATCAGTGTGACTTACCAATAAAAGTAAAAATAAAATAACTTAAACTTCCATAGCTACATTGTCTTATCTAAACCAAATACTTAGTATCAATACTTATTTTCCACTAACACGATGGTACGATAAAACAAATCTATCACGTTCCAAAAAAGTATTTGAAAAAAAAAAACAAAAATGCTAAGCAAAATTATTTTCTTGTATTTGACTACTATAAAAAAATATGAAAAAATCAAATATAATCAAAATGGTATAAAATCAAATATAATAAAAAATATGCAAATGTTTCAACATTATTGACACAAATTTATAAGAACAATTTTCTCTTTTAACATATTTTCAATTACTACTTGATATCTTTATCAATTTAAATAGAAAATTGTTCCCAATATCTAAAAGATAATCAAAATTCATTTCACCTCATTTTTTATCCATCCAAGACTAAGTATGAAATTGAAATTAATAAATGGAAACGAGTAAAAGAGAAAACTGAGAGATAAACAATATCATCATATTTTAACCTAGAAATTCTCCAAAGAGATTTAAAAAAAAATCATAGGCTTATAAGTGATAAAAAACATTCAGTATGAAGAACAAAAATTGAATACAAGGTTTTACCTAACTCAAATCTACCAATCATTTTCGAGACATTTGATTAACATCTTTTCACTTTCAACTTTACATTTTCTTTCAGAGCATACTTAGAGCTCACACTAAGTTTGATCTCATCCTCTTCTTAAATCCACACAAGAAAAAAAAAAAATAGGCATTCACCTAAATCCAATCAAATGAGAAAATGATAAATGAATGAAAGAGAAAAATCAACCCACTTTTAAGAAAATTGATGTAAAAATGATTTGGAAATCAAGGAGAAGGAGGATTTTTTTTTGGCAACCAAATACCCTAATTTGGCATAAAGCAAGGGATCACGAAGGATAAAGAAAATGGTTGCATGTCAATTTTCTCAAGAGAGGAAACATTTTCTAGTTTAAAAGGAAATAAACCCTTGATCCAACAATTAAGAAAAAAATCAAGTAAAACAAAAACCGGATCAATCTTACCCCAATAAAATACTTTGTTTCCTTTATTTATGAGATTAGTAGTAGAAGCAATTTTTTTTTTTATTGTGAGATTAGTTTTATGTTTGAAATAAAATACTTTTATTAAAAATTTCCTTTATATTATCCTTTCTATCTACTTTTCCAAAATTAGGAACGAGTTGAAAAAATATAGAAGATTTCTACCTAATAATTCTTGTTAGTTGTTTTTTACATTCAAATGTTGTTTCTAGATTAAAGACTTATATGTCCTAATGGAATATCATTTTCATGGAACATCACATTTAACCACAAGCCTCTTATTAAGCATTTCCCCAAAAGTGGTGAGGGAGAGAAACCATAAAGGACTTTTGAATATATATATATAACAATTTTTAAAAATATTTATTAAAATAGGACACTTTTAAAACTATTTTCAAATCTATAATACTTTTAATAACAAGTAGATTGAAATATAAAAATTAAAAGATTCACCTACTATGGATCTTATCGTCCCTCATAAACTAAAAATCCATAATCTTAATTACTACGAGAATACCATTTAGTTGATTTGTATCTGTTTAAACAGTCTTAGTTAATCTTGTCTTTTTTTGATAAAAATCGATACACTCTTTATAAGGTTCTCTCGTACCCAAATCAATCAAAAGTTCAGTACTATTAAAACTAATCATTTTCAAATGATATTTGTATTGTTATTAAATATTTATTTTTATAACTTTTATATGTAAACTGAAGTTGCCTTTCTAGAGGACAAATTCCAATTGTTGTTTGAAAATAGTTTTAAAAATATCATATTTTAATAAACATTTTTAAAAAATTATTGTATTTTTTTGAAAATATCCTTTCACATATGACATGTGTTCACTATCTAAGAAGGTTGAATCTTTTGATACTCCAAGCTAACAAATGTAATTGGGCAAGAGAGAGATGAAACAACCTGTCGTTGACCTCCCATCATCTTTCACTACCAAAAAGCTAGAGCTTTGCCTTTGTTTTCTAAAACTTGGTGTAAAGTAGCTACAAGACCTCTCAACTCTTGGGCACCGTTCAAAGTTCCCAAGGCACAAAATGTGGCCCATTGCCCTTAATTTCTTATATTATTTGCTCTTATTATGCCATCATTTGAACTTCATTTCTTTTCCCTTTTGTCCAAACACCAAAGTATGTTGGGGTTCAATGTGACCCCATTTTTATGATTAAGAAATTGACCAAATGTTTAAAGCTTTTAAGCATACCAAACAACAAAAATTAGTGCTCTCATCACTTATAGATGTAGCATATCACCATAACCATAAACGGAGGAGCCTCCTAGGTCCCCTGCAAGACAAGATTGTACAAATATTGTTCAACCCACTAATCATTATTTATTTGATTACCCCTCGAGTAATCATTTTTTTGTAATCACTATAAATGATGGAAATATACATTTTAAACATCGAAAAGTTCTAGTGTTTAAAAATTGTACAATGAAATAGGATCAAATATAATTTAATTGTTGTGATTTTCGATTTTTCATCAAAATATATATAATTTTGAGATACAAAAGGTATCAGGTATTTGATTATCTTCCTCTACAAATGTTATATAGAAAGGAGAAATAACAATATTTTTTTTTCATGATAGGGCATAGGAAGAAATCAAAATACGTATCTATACTTATGTAGAATTCATTTGATGATATTGATATCTCCATACATTATCCTATTATTCCATATTACTATATCATACTTATATAATTTTTTTAAGAATTTTAATTTAATATGTTATATTTATCAAAATTTTCCTATTTAGTTCATTTTCATAAATTTTTTATATTTATAGAAACTATCATTTATATCAGTATTTTCCTTTATATTCCCATAAAATTGAATCAATTAATATTTCCATCATTGCTTACTTACTAGTGATTTCAAAATGAAATTAATTTAATGTCTTTAAAAGGAAGGACAATTAATGGGTGGAAAAAAAGGAAATAGTAAAAAGAATGTAAATTTTAATATTTTAGGAAAACTATCTTATTGTTTTTTATAATAAGATATCTCAAATGTATATAATTCTTTTTTTCTTTTCTTGCATTATTCCTTTTTATTTTCTTTCTTTCACATTTTCTCTCAAATTTTCAGGAACCAAACATAGTCTTAACATTTAGAAAAACCATATAAACAAGCTTAGTTATCGGAGTTTGAAAGCCTACTTTTTTTTCCATAAAAGTATTTTATATTTTGCCGAAACAAATATATTTTCGAAAGAAAGTGTTATTATTTATTATTTTTTATGAGATTTTTTTTATATATAATTTTTTTGCTAGTGATGGTTGAAGAATGTCATAAAAAGATAAGATTATGAGAAGAGAAAGAAAAAAAGATATTTGATGAGAAGATCATGTGAAGGCTCAATTCAGTGAAGTCATGTATGAAAAAGAAAAGTCAAATATGTAAAGCCAATAAGATGGAATACTACAAATACCAATATTTAAGTTGAAGTCAAGTGTAATCTTTAGACTTTGGACCTCATGATTTTGAAATGGGTGCCTAACAACATAAAAAATAAAATTTACTATTCATTAAACATTTGATAAACATAAAAACAATTTTCAAAAAATATTTTCTAAAATAATTTATTATGTTTGGTTTCTAGAAAAAAAAAACAAATAAATAATAAATAAATAATGAATTTATTTTATTTAAATAACAAAATATATATATATATATTAGAAAAAAAAAGCATAAAAAAGGAAAAAATGTTCAAGTTTTTACTCAACATTTTTCTTTAATAGAGTGAAGCAAAGTTAAGAAAAAAAGTACATTCCCTATCAATATAATTTTATCTCCCAAACTTTCTTAGAAATAATTAAATAAAAGGAAACATTATGTTTTCTTTTTCTTTTTATATATTTTCTTTCTATTTTTATTTCTTTCCATCTGAACTCTTATAAGAAAAATTAAGACATACAAGCAAAATTTGCTCTTTCCATCCTATATTTTTATTGTTGCCATTTATTGATGAAGCATGTGCATGTGCATGTGCATGTGCATGAAAAACATTGACAAAATGATGAAGCAAAAATAGAAATATGAAATCCTTGGTTCCTTTGGTAATAAACAACAAGAAAGGTCAACAAAACCAGCTACAAAATAATTTCTAGTTTTTTTTTTTTTTTTTTTTGTACAAAAATTCTTATTTCTTATTTTGACCATTCTTAAATGTAGCATCAAATCCGATCCCACATTGTGTGAGCTGGCTAAAGGTACATTGAGCATTCATATTCCATTTATATTTATTTACCTTAAAATATTTATTTTTAAAAAATAATTTTTAAATTAAGTGTTTTCATGAAGCATGATTTTTATTAACGCTAAATTATATTTTTACACCCATTATTATTTCCTTAAATGGATTAAGGTTATGTTTGGTTACTAGAAAATATCAAATACAAATTAAAAAAATATTAAGAAAAGATGATTTTCTTTTATTTAAATAACAAGACAAAAATATGAGAAAAGACTCATTAAATAAAAAAGAGAAAATGTTTAAATTTTTACTCCATATTTTTCTTTGGATGAAGGAAAAAATTTTGTTTCTTTATTTATTTTTATATTTTTTTAAACCAAACAATGACTAAGTCTGGATTATTTCGGGGGCTTTCAAAAGCTTTCTACTTAGTTATATTAAGCTCATACAATACTTTGAATGATATTTAGTAATATATGAATTCTTAAAAATTTGCTCTTTCCATTCTATATTTTTCTTTTTTCTTATTTTAAAATCATAATAATTTGGTTGTAGATACTAGATACCCCATGGATGGAATGATTGGGTATTTTTCCTTGTTTGTTTTGATTTTTCTTTATTTTCTAATATTAACAAATTTAGAGGATTCTTGTTTTCATTCAATTAATGTGATAATTATTATTTAATTTTATAAAATTATTATTTAAAATATTATCATTTTATAAAAAAACTGTAAGAAAAATATGAATAGGAAAATAAAAAATATACTACAGTTCTATTTGTTAACACCTATAAAAAGGACAAAAACCCTCTTAATAATTCACTTAAGACTTTTTCTCGACACACCCTTTCTTTCACTCTACACTTATTAAAATACGACGTCATCCGTTCAAGCTCACAAGCTAGATAACAAAAAATAAAAAAATAAAAAAAATCACTTCTCTTTGTTTTATCTTCTCTTTTATAACAAACTTTACACTATCGCAATGATTAGATAAGGACCAATGAGGCCTTTTACTAATTTTTTTTTAATGAGAGGAGTTTCAAATGTCCGAAGTTCCAACGTCATATTATTTGCTACCTATATGTATGTGTAGCATCATTGGATTCCCTACTTTTTCAAAATTGGGAGGTGCTCATCTATATTGGAGATTTCTACCTAGTAACTCTTATTAATTATTTTTTACATTCAAAGAAAAATTTAGATTTTTCAGCAAATCCACATAATTAGGAACAATTCTACACATTATTGAAAATTTCTAGATTCTTTTAGGTTATGATTGGCTTTTGAAAAGCATTAAGGGAAGGAAAAAATACTATAAAAAATTGAAATTCTTTGAAACCAAACACAACCTTACCGAACCCTAGCAAGCTCCAAAATAGGTTCTAAGGAATCCTGATAACATTCGTTACTTACTTTTTTACTATGTGAATAATCTTTAGCCCTCCGATGAATACAAATGGAATGTCATTCTCACAAAGCTTGACATTTGATTAAGAAAAGAATGCTTAACAAGAACCATAAACCCCTTGATAAGCATTTCCCCAAAAGCTACGAGGGAAACATTAGGGATAAGCCATGAGGGATCCTCTCATATGCGTTCACCACCTCTAAAAAGGCTGAATCTTTTGATACTCCAAGCCAACAAATGTGAGAGGGCAAAAGAGACATGAAACAACCTGCACTTCGACTTCACATCTTCTTTCACTACCAAAAAGCTAGAGCTTTGCCTTTGTTTTCTAACACATAGTGTAAAGTAGCTACAAGACCTCTCAATTCTTTTGCACCATTCAAAGTTCTCAAGGCACAAAAATATGGCCCATTGCCCTTAATTTCTTACATTATTTGCTCTTATAGTGCCATCATTTGAACTTCACTTCTTTTCCCTTTTGTCCAAACTCCAAAGTAGGTTGGGATTCAATATGATGACCCCATTTGTATGATTAAGGAATTAGCCAAGTTTTTAAAGCTTGTAAGCATGCCAACACAATAACTTACATGATAAAGTTAGAACATCTTTATATGATGAAGGGAGGAGCCTCTTAGGTGCCACTAAAAGACATGATTGTACCAATGTTAGCCAACCAAGTAATTATTATTTGTTTGATTAATATCAATTAATCATTTTTTTAGTGATCATTATAAATGATGAACACATGCAATTTAAAAACCGAAATATCCAATATTTAAAAATTGTATAATGAAACAAGATTAAATAAAATTTGATTACTATGATTTTCGAGTTTTATTCAAATATTTGATTATTACCCTCTACAAATGTTAGATAAATTTAAGGAAGAAATCAAAATACTTATATATAGTTATAATATATCTAAATATATTATTCTACTATTTCATACTAAAATTTTAAAAAATCTTAATTTAATATATACATTGTTAATATTTTATTATTTGTCAAAATTTTCATGTGTAGTTAATTTTTATGATTTTTTTATATTTGTAGAATTTTTTATTCATAACAATATTTTCCTTGAGATTCCCATAAAATCAATCCATTAGCCTTTCCATCATTGCTTACAAGTAAATTCAAAATAAGACTAAATTAATGTCTTTGAAAGGAAGGACACATATGGGTGGAAAAGGATGGGGAGGGGAAAGGAAAAAGAATGTATATTTTAGTGGTTTAGAAAACCATCTTATTGTTTTTTATGTCATTGTGTGTTAGGGATGTTTTTGAAAATAAAAGTCACTTTTATTCACTTGTGCTTGTCATAATCATATCATGGAAACTAGGCACCCACAAGGGCAAGTGGGAATGAACCTATCAAAATCAAACCCAAATAAATGGAGGATCAAAAAATAAGCATAATAGTTGTTGATGTTCTCCCTTTTGGCACCTCATGTTTGAAGATATGTTCACACTTTTATATGAGATGGTGTCCTATCTTTATCCACACCTCAAATCTAGTCTTCATGTTCTCCCTTATGCATAAAATTATTAGTAAATTAATAATAAGATAAGTTATTTAAAATGTGTGGTATTATTGACATCTCAAAAGGTTGAAAACCAAAAGCAAAGGTCATTCATTTGAGGTAGAGCAAGTAAAATTTTGATTTTCATACTTAATTGCTTTTAATTATTTATTTTTAGTACTAGATTTTGGAATTATGTAACGTCTCATTCATAACCGTACGAATAATATCTATTTTGGATTCAATTGACTTTCATGGCTTTAAAACATGTCTACAAGTTAAGAGGAATTTTATGTAGATACGATAATCACCTCTCATGTAGATAAAATAACCACCCTCATGTAGATACAATAACCACCACTTATACGAATATGGCATCCTCATCATGTTCCATAAGATTGTGAAGTCAAATAGACAAACACACCTTTGTTAGGCTAAACAAACTCTCACATCGGTTTAAGAATCGACTTTTATACAATTTATAATGTCTTGCTCCTAATTGTGTAGATTTTATTTGTTGTAGATCAAATTAACTCTTACACCTTTAAAACGCATCTACGAGGTCAAAAGAAGTTTATATATATCTATATATATATATATACTCTTAAGAACTTTTTTCTTTATTCAATTTAATATGTCACAATTATGCTTTTAAAATATTTTTAATAAAAATTAATATAATTTTGATATTTTTTAAATTTTAATTAAATAAAAATTTATTTTCAAAATATAAATAAACCACATTTAAAAGTATGCTCAAGGCTAAGAGTTTCAACCAAATACCCATAAAAATTATATTTTTATTTTTAGCATTAAAAAACCCCCAAATTTAAAATATATTTTGAAAAAAAAATTAAAATATAATTTTAAAAGAAAGTGTTATCATTTATTATTATTATTTTAGGAGTTATTGTTGCCAGTGATGGTTGAATAATGTCACACAATGATAAGATTAGGAGAAGGAAAAAAAAACCCTAGTGTGAATCCAAGATTCAGTCAAAGTCATGTATGAAAAAGAAAGTCAAATATGAAAAGCCCATAAAATGGAAACACCACAAATACCAATACGTAAGTTGAAGTCAATGCTTGTGTAATCTTTAGACATTGGACCTCATGGTTTTGAAATGGATGGCTAACCACATGTTACATAAATTTATTACATAAAAAATACAATTTATTATTTATTAAAAATTTGATAAACATAAAAACAATTTTTTAAAAAAAATATAATAGGTTGCATTTTGTTTCTAAAATAATTTATTTTTATTTTTTACCAACAATTCTTATTTTTATTTTTACCATTCTTGAAAATACAATGAGTTGGCTAAAGGCGTTTTTAAACATTCATATTCCTTTTATATTTATAAATCTTAAAATATTTTATTTTTTAAAATAATTTTGAAAATAGTAAGGGTCTATTTGGTAATTATATTAGAAAACAGTTTTATTTTCAAAACAATTTTTTGATGTTTTGTAAAATAAAAATTTGTTTTGAAACCTAAAATATTTTTAATATATTTTTTATATTTTTAAATATATTTTAAAATTAATTTTTATATTTAGTGTTTTATTTTTAATTATTTTACATATTTGTATAATTATTTTGTTAAAATAATTTTAAAAAACAAATGAAAATAACAAAAAATAATTAAAAGATATTCTCTAAAACACTTTGATTTCTATTCTTAAGAATAGAAAATAAAAAAGAGTTTTTAATTGTCAAATATGTTTTCATGTTTTTTTATTAGTTACCAAATAGGCCTTAAATTTTTATTTTCATAATTTAAAAAAAGAAGGAAAAATTAGTCATTAATAATATTATTTTCTTTCAAACTTTCTTAGAAATCATCAAATAAAATAAAATTTTATATTTTTATTACTTTTTTATATATATATTTTTGTATTATATTTTCTAAAATCCAAAAATAGCATAACTTTAAAATATTTTTCTCTTTCCCACCATTCTCATTTTCCTTTCCTTACAATGCTTTGAATTGTATGGTATTTAGTAACATATGAATGATCTTATAAGAGAAACTAAATTATACAAGGGAAACATGCTCCTTCCATTTTATATTTTTCTTTTTTTGGTGAAAGATACAATTTTACTTTCAATTAATTTAAAAAATTATTATTTTAAAATTAATTTGGTTGTAGATTTGAATTGGTTTTTTTTTTCTTTTTTTGTTTTAATTTTTCCTGTTTATTTTTTTTAATATTAACAAATTCTTGGTTTAGCCGTTAATGTAGGAGGGTTAATAGATTACTAAATTAGATGTGTTTAATTTTTTAAAATAAAATTAAATATTAGAAAAAATATGAATGAGAATTGAGAATTCAAAGAATTTAGATACTTTCCCGAGAAAGAAGATACTCACACGGAATGGAATCCTCTGTTCACACGAGGAGAAAACCCTCCTAAAATCTGTGCGCTATATATGCATATATAGAGGTGAAATTGGGTGATACGAGGGAGCTGGTGTTCTTGAAGCTCTATCATGGAGATGGAGACTGCTTCACCAAAGTCTTCCATGGTGAATCGTCTCAACTCCGCCGTGGGAAACAGCATAGTGGGGAAGCGATTCAAGTTCGCAGAGAGGAAGACGACGTTCACCACGGAGCTTCGGGCGGGCACCGCAACGTTTCTTACTTTGGCCTACATCTTGGCCGTCAACGCCAGTGTATTGACGGACTCCGGCGGGACTTGTTCTGTTTCCGATTGTGTGCCTCTCTGCTCCGACACGACGGTGTCCGTGGCTAACTGCTCCGGCAATGGGCTTCGGGTGGTTCAACCGGATGTGTCGTGTAAGTTTGACCCGGTTAACCCGGGATACTCGGCATGTTTGGCTAAGGTGAAGAAGGATCTTATAGTGGCGACGGCGGCTTCGGCGTTGATTGGGTGTGTGATCATGGGGGCTTTTGCTAATCTGCCACTGGGTTTGGCTCCGGGGATGGGAACGAATGCTTATTTTGCATACACTGTCGTGGGGTATCATGGCTCCGGTTCGGTCTCGTACCAGAACGCTTTAGCGGCGGTTTTTATCGAAGGTTTGATCTTTCTGCTTATTTCGGCGGTTGGATTACGGACGAAACTCGCGAAACTCGTTCCGAAACCAGTTCGAATCTCGGCGTCAGCCGGAATCGGGTTGTTTCTCGCGTTTATCGGGTTGCAGAACAACCAAGGAATCGGGTTGATTGGTTACAGCTCCGCCACCATGGTGACTCTGGGGGCATGTCCGGCGTCGAAGCGTGTGTCGCTCGCGCCGGTCACCACTCTAGCAAACGGCACTGTTTCTCTAATCCCCGGAGGAACCGTCTCCGGTGGGCTCCTCTGCCTCAATGGCCGCATGGAGAGCCCTACGTTCTGGCTCGCTATCGTGGGCTTCGTCATCATCGCGTACTGTATGGTGAAGAACGTGAAAGGGGCGATGATCTACGGCATCGTCTTCGTCACCGCCGTCTCATGGTTCCGAAACACCGAAGTCACTGCATTCCCCCACACCGCTGCCGGAGACTCAGCGTACGATTACTTCAAAAAAGTCGTCGAATTCCACCCCATTAAGAAAACCGCCGGAGCTCTCAGCTTCAAGGGCCTCAACAAAGGCAACTTCTGGGAAGCCATGGTCACCTTCCTCTACGTCGACATCCTCGACACCACCGGAACCCTCTACTCCATGGCCCGCTTCGCCGGCTTCACCGACGAAAAAGGCAACTTCGAGGGCCAGTACGCGGCCTTCATGTCGGACGCAAGCGCCATCGTCGTGGGCTCCCTCCTCGGCACTTCGCCGGTGACGGCGTTCGTAGAATCATCGACCGGAATCCGGGAAGGGGGGCGGACGGGAATGACAGCGCTGACCGTAGCAGCGTACTTCTTCTTATCTCTATTCTTCACGCCGCTGTTGGCATCAATACCGGCGTGGGCGGTAGGACCGCCGCTGATACTAGTTGGAGTTCTGATGATGAGAGCAGTGTTGGAGATAGAATGGAATGATATGAGGCAAGCAATTCCGGCCTTTGTGACCTTGCTTCTGATGCCCTTGACCTACTCCATCGCCTATGGTCTGATTGGTGGAATTGGGACCTTCATTGTCCTCCATCTCTGGGATTGGACAGTGGCTCTCTTGAGGCAATTCGGAATTCTCAAGGGACCCAAGAGCAATAACAATAACAATGATGCTTCCATTTCCGGTGGCAATGGAGTCCATGCTGGTAATCCTCATGTGGATGGAAATGCGAAGCCAATTGATCAAGTATAGTGTGTTTGGGTTGTTGGGGTAGAAAGAAGAAGGAACAGCAACATCTGTATGTACATTATCTATTTGTGGTTCTAATGTTTTTTTTGTTTAGTATTCCTTGCCTTGTGCTATGAAAACTATTTCATTTGAAAAAAATTTGTGTCTAAATGACACCTGGATCTTATAAAAATTTGTGTCTAAATGGTCTGGTCTGGTCTAGTAGATTTTTTCACCAATCAATATTGGTTCAAATTTAAATATTTGATTATATGTTAACAGCTCTCTAACTAATAAAATGTAAGAACCGACAAAAATGGTCCAATCCTACTGTGTCGTGCACAAATTTCATTGTTAAAATATATAAAATATGGGAATACATTATTTGTTAGATGGTTAAATTTAACTCTCAATGGTTCAAGCATTTAAATGTTTAATAAAATTAAGTCACATTTAATTTATGAAAAAACTTTTACAATGGATTTTATTACCATAAAGTTAAAAAAGTTTGAAATATACAATATACTATATTACACTAAGCTCTTGTTGTTACTTTAAATTCGCTTAATCTAATATGAAAAAAAACAGTTTATTCTCATATTTTTATGTGTCCTATCTTTCCTAGTCACAATCAATCTTATATCGAAAAGATCATTTATCTTCACACTTCTCTAGGTTTGACCTTTTTTAACCACGGTTCGAACCTCTCATGAGAAATGACTCATGTGTCTTATGGGAAAAATATGTCCAAATATGTTAAATAGTTCGAGTTAATTAGGTCAAATTTACATTACACATCACCACTCAAAGACCATTGTCGTAGTAGTTAGCCACGATTATCGTTGGGTTAGAGCATGGAGGCACATAATCGAAAATCGTGCATGTCTCGCTAAAATTCATCCATATACTAGCATTGATGGCTAAGATGTAGGTCAATCGTTTTCCTACTCTACTATTTCCCTTGAACAAGTTAAACGAGTCATCATTAAAGACTTTGGTGAAGTAGTCTCCATCTCCGATTAAGAGTTCAAGAATGGCAACTTCCTCATTCACCAAATTTCTATGTATTTCCCCTCTCTTTATATATAACATATATTTTAATTATTGATTTTTCCCCCTCTTGCATATTTGTTGTGATTAGATTGTTCATTTAATTATTAGCTTATAAGAAATTTTTATCTATATTATATTGATAAAATTCAATCTAGTTATATAAAAATATTGATAAAATTTAGAATAACATTATTTATTTGCTGACCCGATAGGATTTACCCATTTTTTTCGTTTCTTACATCTACTAATATATTCTAATAAATAAGAGAAACAGAGATATTAAAACGGTTTTTGAAATATCTAAATTCATATTTTTCTTATACTTCTTTTTCTACTATGATTATATTTTAAATAATAATTTTACAAAATTAAAGACATTTAATACCCACTAGTGAATAATTATTTCATTAATTAGGTAAAAACAACAATCCTCTAAATTTCTTAATACTAGAAAATAGAGAAAAAATAAAAACAAATAAGGAAAAAAAACCAAATCAATTCCATCCATAGGTGGTATTATGTAAAAACAAATTATTGTGGTCCACTTTCTTTGATATCTGATTTGTGTTCCTATATTCCAAACACACCATTAAATCATCCAAATAAATGATATATTATAAATAGAAAATTATATATTTGAATTATTTTTATTAAAATTAAAAATAATTTAAGAATAATTACATTTTTTACTTTTTAATTGAACAAAATGATAACTCCAACCTCAAGAAGCAGATTCCAAAATTAAATTCACTAATTTTCTACTATTTATAAAATAAAATAAAAAAAGGAAATGGCAACCCAAAAGATGAGAAACCCAAGAGGGTGTGTCAAAATTATGAATGAGAAGGTCCTTGTCAATGGCCTGGCTTTGTGGATATATCACTGTCTTTGTCAAAGCTGGTGTTTCTTTCTTTTAATAAATGGTCCCCAAAGGATGATGCCATTGCTTGCTTGCTTCCTTCCTTTTGGTGCTATGGCCACTCTGCTCCATATCAGAACAAAAAGAAAGCTTTCATTTAATATTTGGCCACCATCTTCTTCACACTACACTACATTTATTGCTTTGTGTTTTTGCCCCTTTTTTGGTCTTCTATTCTCCTTCCACACCCATTGTATATAATAATAATAATACCTAAGAATGTAGGTATATTTTAATTGGATTCCTATCCCACCCTAGCATGGTGGAAATTTACACATTTTTAATTAGATTCCTAATAGGTTGTCAATGAAATCTTATTACTAATTACTTTTGGGTCCGAGCAATTATTTTTTTCTTTGGGTTATTTGATTAAAAGAGATAAAATAAATATATGTTAGAAAAATTTTTGTGCCAAATGTTTAATTTTTGGAATAAAAAGTTTATGAGTAAAAATATTAAAATGATATTATAAATATGTAATTTTTAATACATAAAATTATTTTTTCAAATATGGGCATTATCTCATCACTTTTAATCAAATAATTCTAATTTTTAATCAATCATAAGAAAAACCCTAATATGTTAGAATCGGTCATTGATGTTGAATTGCACGTTTTAATATCATATTAAATATCGGTATCTAAAATAAGATTCTGATTGAGATATAATGAATATAACTAAACATGAAATTAAGATATGGGTCGTTTTTATTATATTTGACTAAAATAATATATTAAAATCTAAATATTGACATTATAATTTTGTTGTCATGATTTTCCAATACATGGGCCAAAAGGTATGACTCATGTGAAGTTTGGTATGGGAATTAATTCACTAGGCGTGAGTTGTGAGGTGACAATTGGTTACTTCAAAGCCATGCCAAACCTTTCCATGGTATGTCCATATTTTCTTAACCAAATGGTGAATTTTTTTTTTTTATTAATCTTTGAATTTCACAAATGGGGGATTCCAAGAGGGATTCCTAGACAAAGAACACAAACTTTTTGCCAAAAGATTATCTTGTAAGCCCATTCATTCAGCTTCCAAAACATGACCCATTATTCTGCTGTCCTCTGGTAAATGATAAACATGACCCAACTCAAGAAATTAGCTATTCAAAATAGAAAACAAGAGGCAGTTGGTGAGAGAACATATTCTTGGCTGGTTGCTCATCTGTCATATTAAGACACCATCTTTTTTGCCCTTTAATATATACATCAAGGGAAGTTGGGTTGGGATCTTGAGGATGAATAAGAACATCTGTTGAGGGCTTCTAGTTCTAGGGACATGACACCACCATGGATTGGACATTTGGCACCTATATGGTGGTCATGGCACCTGCCCAATAAATCAATCTTTACACCAATGGTTCTTATTCAAGATCCTAATAATAAAAAATAAAAAATAAATTACATGGAAATAATATATGACTAGGTTAAGGTATGGTAATGTTTTGACTACAATACTGAATCGATACATATTAAAAAACCGATCAATCATATTATATCATGCGTACATTTTAGTTTTATTGTTTTATATAGATTGATCTCATTTTTTTATACATTGGTCCTATTGATTATGCATAATCTCATTCTTTTATATCCTAGTCTCATTATTTATACCTTGATCTAACAACTTAAATTTTATCGTACACTTTCAATAATCGAGAATGTAAAGTTAGGTGTCTCAGTTTTTCTATTGTTATATGTAAATAACCCATCACTAATGAGTCATATTAAAATTATTAATTTAGCCTAAAATTCACTAAATAAGAATCTATTTCTTGTCGTGCTTAAGTAACATAGTTGGAAAATATAAGATCTATTCCCAAAGTTTTATTCAAACATCCTTAAATATTATATTTAATTTTAAAATAATGTTAACTAATAATAATAATAATGAGATATTCGACAACCTTACTAATCATTATATAACCTACCAATTATTATGTTACGAGTTAAATATAAGAAAATGATTGAAAAAGCACAAACTTTTTTTCCTAAAGGTCAAGCACAAGGTTATATTAATCAAAAACCTAACAATAGTAGAATGTATTCCTGTCATGGGGGCAAAAGACATGGAGACAAATACAAACCTAACTGTGAGGCAAACCTCTCCTTACACGTCTCTTTGTAATAAATCCTCATGGGGTTTGGAAATCTATCAAAAGCCAGACCACCCATGTGGAGTTCACATGGATAATTTCAAACGATAAAGTCAAATTCATCCAACTTAGGAGTGTTTGACTTTCCAAGGGTTGGTTGGCAGCTTAACCTTGGCTTATGGGTTTTATTTTATTTTATTTTTGCTTAAATTTCATTAATAAATACAAATATTGATTTTTTTTAGAAGTGATTTCTAGTTAAAATTGCATGCACAATGTTTGATATATCGGGAAAATAAGAAGGTGAGTAAATAAATCTAAATCGAGCTAAAAAAAATACAAGTTGAGATTTTATAATCTTATCCTAAAAATCATACAAATTGAGGTTATAAAATAGTAACTTAAATTATGATTGAGTTGACCTATGATAACATGAGTTGAATTTGAATCTAAATTATTGGCAAAGGTATCATACCTTCATTTTCAAAACTATAAGTAAGAGGATCGGGTAAGGGCTCATGCTGGTCAAACTATGAAGTGTAGTATACTTCATTAGGCCCGTCTTTAGATACATGTCAATTGTTAATCACCTAGCTTTCTTCTAAAACCCATGCATCCATTTTGCAAAAATGAAAATAGTGATGAAAAATTAATGAACCTCATATGATACTTTATTTGTCAAAATATTTATCATAATATTTTTTATATTTATATAACTTGAACTTTCCATACTGTGAAGAAGCAAGACGTAGCATTTCTCTTTCTATTAGATGCGAAATTTCGGAATAGCATTAATTCTAATTCCAATTGAGTAATTTATTGAGATATAAGACTATAAAGGTATTATAAAATTTTTCTTTCATTTCTAAAGACAATCCCTTCGAATATAGAAGGTTTTAGTTTCTTTTTTGGACTATTATATGAAATGAGTTATGCTTGGGGAAACATCAAATTGTTTTATTTTTTATGTTTTGAAAAATTTTGAGCTATTAACAATCAATGCATGTTTTTGAAATGTTGTTTTTATTTCCCCAAGTGGGATGAACCCTAGTAGAACCAGTTGAACAGGCTTAATTTAAGAACCCATCATGCATATTGGGTCTCAAAACCTCAATCTAGCCCATTCATCTCCAGGCCCAGATCTTAAGGCCAAGGCACCATCCACCAATCAACCAAGTTCTCTCTACCTAAGCAAATCTAAGAGGAGAAAAAAGAGGAAGAAACCAGAGAAAATGGGAGCTATTGGCAACAGCTGTTTTCATTTGGCCTTCAAAAACCCAATTGAAAATGGCGTGGTATTGATGAAGAACAAATCTTCATGTAAGCTCATGGTTCCAAGCAACTCATTCAAAGTGAAGAGGATTTCTTGCAAACTGTCTGAAAGTGGGGTTGAAGAAAGCGCCACTAGCAATAGGGTCTCAAACTCCAATAACAGGATGGAAGACTACAATACAGTCATGAAGGGGATGATGAGGAATCCATATGAGTATCACCATGATCTTGGTCAGTGTTCTTATTTTTCTTTTCCCTAGTTTTCTGATTATTCACATTTTAACCCATTAAGATTTCATTGGATTCTCCCTTTTTTTTTTCCCTTTCTTTAAAAAGGGCTGTGTACTTGCTGATTTGTTACTTTTTGGGATTTGGATGCTCCTGTTCAAAAACTCAATTTGAAGTCATCTTTCTGAAAAGGGCATTTTTTTGGGGGGGTTCAATATGTTCTGAATTGTGTTATAAACTATGGATGGATCTGTATGAATCTTGTGATTAATGGAAGCCTTCTAATGGGTGTTTGAATTATAGTACTGATAAGGGTGCTTTTGATAAGATCTAGAACCAAATGTGAATAGGAAACTGCCACCTAAAGCCTACTGTGGAGTTAAGCAATCTCTCCCACTTTGTTCAGAAGCTGTTTCCCTACCATATAGAACTAAAAATCTAGGTTACATTTGGATTTCAGAAGTAAAAATGGAAAGGAAAGGGAAATGCTCAAATTTTCTTAAAAATGGATTCCATCCTCCTTGAGCTAGTTTCAGCATTTTCCCTGTTTTTCCCCACTAGTTTTTTCTGAAATTTGGATCCTAAACAATAGCTAATTGTAAAAAATTTGGTGGTTCACTTGTCGCTCAGGAATCACAACTGCAAGTTCATATTTATGAGAGGGGATTTGGGTTCATTCCGCATACTTATTACACTGGCTTGAAATAGCTGATTTAGCCTAAAGGACATGGTGATTTGTTTTGGGTTTTAGCTGACTGGTGCACATTGATTTGGACGGTTCTACCAAGGCAACTTGTGTAGCAGTTATCACCCTCATGGATGGAGAGAGCCATGGCTCTGTCCATCAATGACCAAACTCATCTGATAGGTGATAGAAGTCCCATTCAAGAACTAGGGCATTGTCCCATAAGAGGCTTGCCTTGATAGAGAGTTAGAGCACTGTTTCTGGACTTTTTTGGGCATTTAAACAATTTATCATGTCATCATATTCTTGGGATCTGTTCACTTAATAGCTTTGGTAGATACTACTGCAATTGACTTATTGATTCTTTGTCATAGAAAATACTGATAACTTCTCTTTTTTGATATGGCTACAGCTATGACTGCAGCCAATTCTACCAAACTTGTTTTAAGAGAACCAGTTGTGGTTTATTGTGGTTGCTAGACTGACCTAATTACTCTGATCCGATTCGGTTTTCAGGCATGAATTACACATTGATCACTGATCATTTGATTGTGGGCTCCCAGCCTCAGAAACCTGAAGATGTGGATCATCTGAAACAAGAAGAGAATGTGGCCTACATCCTAAATCTGCAGCAGGACAAGGATGTTGAGTATTGGGAGGTTGACTTACCATCTATAATAAAAAGATGTAAAGAACTTGAAATCCGTCACATGAGAAGGCCAGTAAGAGAATCTCCTTTTTTTTTCACTAATCATTAAATAAACAACATCAATTCAAAACTGAATCAGAGGAGATATCTAATTCTTTTGAACAATATTTTCTTTTCCTCTGAACCCTTGAAGGATGGCAAATTTTCCATGTTATATCGATGGTTTTCTCTTTTGGGAATCAACAAAAAGGAAAATAATGTTTAGCCTTCAGGGCTTCTTGATGGTGGGTTATTTGGCTTACTGTGTTGAGTTTATATATTGGTAGGCAAGAGATTTTGATCCAGATTCCTTGAGGAGTGGATTACCTAAAGCAGTTTCGTCGTTGGAATGGGCCATCTCAGAGGGAAAAGGAAAGGTATATGTACATTGTACAGCCGGATTGGGGAGGGCACCAGCCGTTGCAATTGCTTACATGTTCTGGTTTTGTGGCATGGATGTGAGTGTCTACCCTCTCATAGTTAATTCTTCCTTGCCTCAAATCATGTATTGCAGTATTCAAAATCAGTTGTAGTAAATAATGGGGGAGAATTTTAAGCTGTCTTGGATTAATTCAGTCATGGAGATTACTTTCTAAATTACATTTGATTAGAACTTTGGAAAAGTTTTATAGTACTGTTGTGGCATGTCATTTGGGCAGCTGAATACAGCCTATGATACGCTTACTTCAAAGAGACCGTGCGGACCCAGTAAACAAGCAATACGTGGAGCTACTTACGATCTAGCTAAAAATGACCCATGGAAGGAACCTTTAGAGAGTCTCCCAGAACGTGCTTTTGAAGATGTTGCAGATTGGGAGAGGAACTTGATTCAAGACCGGGTCCGTTCCCTGCGTGGAACTTGAGGATACTGGTAAGTAGTTTTGTTTGTTGTCTTTTAACTCATCCAAGTTGAAACCAATCCAAGATGGAGCTGGAATTCTGGTGCTGAGTGGTTGTCAACACAGCTTCTAGGGATGTTCTTTGCCGAGCTTTTCATAATCAACTATTTGCATGATAGTTCTGCTATGACACTATTGATTATTTGTATGATTTTTTAGTGGTGGCTTAGCCACAAAAAGGAATTTTGATCCAACCCAATTACTGATTATATTCTTTATATTCTGGCAGTTGTCATTTCCACACAAATTTCCAGAGTGGTTGAATTGGAGACTCAAAAGCATTATGTTATGGCAGGAAGTGAAGCTGAAGGGGCAATATCAAGGGTATACTCAAAAGCAAGATTCATCACATCTATACTCATAATCTATGATCTATCTATCTTTGAATACGAAAATAAGAAATTTTATTGTACAAATACACATAAAATATTGATTATCTGACACTCCCAAATGCAATATTAGTTGTAAAAGCTTTCATTGCTGGCATTTAGTACTCAATTTTCAAGTAATTTGGAATTTTGACATTTTTCTTTGGTTCACTCAAAAGGGAAAATCAATAACCATTTCAGCCTAGCATAAAAAAATCTTCATTTTAAATTAGAAGTAATTCATCAAAATCTTGAGAACTGAACCTGAAATTGTCTGAACAAATTCAGTGAATTAGTCATTTAGTGGCACCTATTTGAATTAAACATAGTTTTTAACAAGGTTCCTGCTCAGCAAAGCATAAACATGGAGTGTCCACATGATTTTCCTTCCACAGAAAAAAGTCATAGGAACCAAAATAAAAGACACCTATCAAAACAAGACAGACCTCTATAGAATCTTTGGGAAAGATGTGATTTTTATTGGGTTTATAATCTACAACAGATGTACAAGATATCATCACTAGGAATATTTCAGGTGGTGGAGACGGTCTGGAGCTTTGCAAGTTGTGCTTGCCGGTATCCTAAATGGAATGCTGTCACTATCCACAATAGACAGACCTGATGTAACCCAAAGAGAAATAAGAAACAAGAAAGTGAGAAACATTATTCCTTTTGGTTAGAGAGAAATGATCAGGAAAAAGAAAGTACTGCAAAATGAGAGCCCAGGTTAGATTTTCTTGCAAAGCAATGACCACAAATATTTTGGATCAATCATCGATCATTTAGATTTTCTAACAAAATGGATACCCGGGAAATTGATTAAAACATACAGGCAGGGCATATAGAGAGACGGTTGATGTTCTCCCATTAAGGGTGCTGAATAGCAGCTTGTACATTCCAGCAGCTGTAGCATCTCCAAGCCTTTGAACAATTACATCTATGCATACCTGCAGTTGTGTGTGATTGAGACTTGAGTGAAAACAAATTTTGGTGCTTTGGGCATTCAAAATAACTAGCAAATGTTGCATGTGAAACACAATAATACATTAATATAAAGTGGAATTTACTTAGTTTATGTTTGGGCATCAAAATAAGAAACAACCAGTGTTCGTGCTCTTAAAGATATTCAAGTTCCTCTCATATGAGAATAACATCTCAACTCAAATGAAATATAATTTAAGAAATTTTTTTGGGTATGATATATTTGATGAATCCATGCTGCGTTCATATCAGTTCTTTTGGTGAATAGAATACTTACAATTACCCTTGAGAAAAGAAAAAAAAAAAATCTAGTGAATAAGATCCATACCTTAGCTTTGTATTTCTCATCCTGTGAGACAACAGTAAACAGGAGTTCTCTTCCAGGTCTTGTTACAACATAAGTAACCACCTGTGAAGTAATGGAAATGAGAACTGACAGATCTACACACATTTTCATCCTAAAACAGCCTTTTTTCTCTAGCCTGCTTACTTCCGAAGCCCAGATGAATATCTTTTTGCAGCAATAGTGAGTATGACCAAAGAAAAAAGAGAGAAAAAAGAACAAACTGACATAAAACAGGCAGTTGTATGAGATAAACCTTCCGGACAGTTTCAGAGATAGCAACAGCAAACCAAGTTGGCCATACAGCAATAGCAACCAAATTTGTAAAGGAAACAAATGGAGTAGAACAAATGGCTGTAGTAACCCCGGCAATTGTAAGGATGCGTCCCTGTATTTGAATAAAGAGAATCAGGATATACAAAAGTATGACACTGGAAAAATAATAAATAGCTTATCTTGTACTCTAAATTCTTGAAGTAAATTAAATAAAATGAGTACAAGACCATCCTATTAGAGTTGTACAGATATGCTGCCGGAGAAAAAATACATAATGTGGCTACCTCACTACTGGAATCCTAAAAATAATGTCTTCTAACCAAACTTAAAGTTGTGGACTCAAACAATTCACATTAATTTTAGTTAAAGAGGCTTGCATGCATATTTATGATCATGATCAGGTGTGGGACAAAGAACCACTAATTTCTAATATTTTAACAAATTGATATATCTCATTCACATTTTAGCTCTATGATTTTTTTTTTAAAAAAAGGTTCCAAGCAATAATACATCTCATAATATAAAGTAAAGAAATATTTTATGCATAACTACCCCAAAAATCATGCACTATTTTATTAACCATGCCTGAAATCAGTGACAGCAGGATCTTTCCTAGGTCTCAAGTTTTCTGCCAACTTCTCAATGATTTCAACTCTTGGTACAGTACTGAACTTAGTTGTTTCCAAAAACATGAAATTATTAGTGGAGATCCCAAAGTGTATTAACTTAGAAGAAGTTCAAATTCAGTTGCATAAAGGTGCCATCTTGAAGCTTCTAGTATCTAAAGGAGGATTACAAATGAAATGGTTTCACATCACTCATCAACTGAAGCACATCTATTTCCCTCCAGGAAATGGAACAGCTATCTAGAAGGATAATGTGCTTAGCATGACAAATCTAGTGCATCAAGGATTGAAAACATTTTTTTTTTTTTCTTTTTTGGTAGGAAGATAGCATGGTAAATGTTCTTCTAGGTGCTTACTAGGTGAATGTTGGAATCCTCAAAAAACAAACAATGACAAACAATTTTCTGCAGAAGCCTCTAAAAGTACCATACCGTTAAGGTAAGTTGTCCAGCAAGGATAAAAACAGCAATAAAGCTATTGATCTGGGCAAACAACTTTCTTCTCTCAACAGGGGTTGAAACAGTCATGGCAATTACAGTCACTTTCTGCAGTAACAGGAAAAAGGAAGTCAGCCAGAAGGGGGAACATAGAAAAACAATATATCAAAGTGGAACATCTAAATGAAAAGCCAGAAGAATCCAAGAAAGTGCAATCTTAAATATAAAAAAATTCAAAGCAACAATTAGAGTTACAACATACACAAATTATAATTTCCCTAGCAGTTTTCACACTGAAACATTTACCATTCCTAGTGGGTTGCATGTGCATTTCAGTTTCAGAAGCCGGTCAAACAATAAGGCTGACAATGACATCCATACGAAATTTAACAAACAATTAAGATGCCTCGACCCAAGGAAGAATGAGATAGAAAAAAATGATACAGTGTTGTCATACAACTGATGACAAGCATTTAAAATTCTTCAGCACACAATGTACCAGGGAATCACAAGCTTTCCAGTCATTCTATTCCTGGATTGTTCAAATAAAATTAAAAATAAAAAATAAAAAATTGCTGGACAACTATAATATTGAGAAACAAGGAACAGCTTAGACTATTACTGGATTACATCCATGCACAGGTGTTCGCCAGAGTCGAAGGTTAGAGGTGACAACAGTGGTGGTCCACACGCGAGCATGGGAGTGGAGAAAGACCTTTTCCAGGTGCAGACTGGTAGGGAAGACATGTCAAGCACTGGAGGGAAGAATGGCTGCTTTGGTGAAGGATTGGACTGCTGTTTTCAAAGGGATGTTTTTGGAGGCAGTGGCAGGAGGGCCTGTTTGGAGGTTACAGGGGACTCAAAGGGGGCAAGTGGGCCGATGGGGGAAAGCCCAGTTGAATGGCAAAAAGACAAGAGGGGAACTGGGCCCGCGGTTGAAGTTAGAGGAGGTTTGGGCCGGACCCATTTGAGTGGCCCTTCTCTCTTAAGGGTGGGGGGTAGAATGGGGGTGGATAGTCCATTAGGGCTCCTCGTGGGGGACGATCGTGCAGCAGCAACTGTCCCGTTGGAGTGGTTCAAGCCGATGTCGGCGTGGATCTCAGGCACTGATGAAGCTTTCCAAGCTGAAGCGACAAGGTATTCCTCTATTCCCTCTCCTTTGGTGTCTCAGGGGGTGCGGGGCTTCTCTTCATCTATTTCTTGTCGGAAAAGAGCAGCGAATGGGTTTCGAAGACGCGGCTGTGGATCGGCGACGGAGATGGTTGGAGTGGATGCGGACATTAGCCCCCTGAACATGGTTTTGGCTGACGGAAGTGTTGAGGCAGCCTCTTCCGGGGAGGAAATGGTGCTAATTTTGGTCGGCGAGACGAGTCTCGATGAAAGCAACCCTTTGAGACAGCCTGTGGTTGGAGCGGAGTCGGATGGGGAATGGAAGTCCTCTTGCCTTGCTCAGTTTAGTGATTTTATGGGCATACCAACCACGGGATGTGAAGAGGAAATTCTAACCATGCTCAAGAAATGGATCATGAGGAAAGACCAGAAGAACCAAAGGTTTGGGGCTAAAAGGATCAAAGTTGAATCCTCAAAGTTTGTAAGGGAACTTAAAAGGTTGGAGTGTTCCATTAATTTTAAAAGTTTACGGCATGGAAGAGCTCTATTTCGAGAGAGTGGGGGTTCAGTCTCTAAGGGTAAATGAAGTTAAGAATTCTCCCTTAGAACGTGAGAGGGGCAAATGATAGCGATAAAAGAAGACTCATCAAATCTCTAATCAAGACTCAGAAAACGGCTTTGGTTTGTTTGCAGGAGACCAAAATCCAAAGTATGTCGTGTAGTTTGGTTCGGTCTTTGGGGGTGGGCAGATTCTTGGAGTGGGGCGCTCTTGATTCTCGGGGTATGGCAGGGGGGGTGTTAGTTTTTTGGGATACTAGAGTTTTAGAGCTTATTGAAATGGAAATTGGGAATTTTTCGGTCTCTTATCAATTTAAAAATGTGGAGGATGGCTTCTGTTGGGTCTTTACAGGGGTGTATGGCCCTGCTGTTGGGAGGTTTAGGGAAGATTTCTGGGAGGAGTTGGGGACAATCAGGGGATTGTGGCAGGACCCGTGGTGCTTAGGGGGTGATTTTAATGTTATTAGATTTTTTGGAGAAATGAACAGTATTTCAAGACTGTCTTCAGCAATGAGAAGATTTTCAGAGATCATTGAGGATTTGGAATTAAGGGATCTCCCTTTGCAGGGAGGGTCTTTCACGTGGAGGGGTGGGTTGAACAACCAGATTCAGTCAAGGTTGGACAGATTTATAGTTTTAGAGGATTGGGAGTGTTATTTCAGTGGGGCAATTCAAGGTCTTTTACCCAGAATTATTTCTGACCACTGCCCAATTTTGTTGGACTGTGGAAGAACGAGGAAAGGGCCTTCCCCCTTCAGGTTTGAGAAAATGTGGCTGAAGGAAGAAAGTTTGAAGGATTTGCTAAGGAATTGGTGGGTGGGCTTCCAATTCAGAGGCTCCTTCAGTTTCACGCTATCTGAAAAGCTAAAAGCGCTTAAGGCCTGCTTGAAGATTTGGAATAGAGAAGTGTTTGGTAATGTGACTGCTAGAAAAGAATCAGCTTTAAAGCAGATGATGTTTTGGGATTCAATAAAAGGAGATAGGGTGTTGACTGCTGAAGAGCAAACTCTCAGAAAGCAGGCTTTGGAGGAGTATAAGAAGTGGGTGATAATGGAAGAGACATCATGGAGGCAAAAGTCTAGAGAGTTATGGCTGAGGGAAGGTGACAAAAACACTGGCTATTTTCATAAAATGGTCAATGCTCATAAGAGGGTCAACTCCCTAGTGAAGATCAAGATAAATGGGGCGTGGGTATCAGAAGAACGTGACATCAAGGAGGGTGTGGTTTAGGCTTTCCACTCTCTGTTGTCGGAAACAAATGAGTGGAGGCCCAGATGCAATGGGCTGCAGGTTGGGGCTCTGGAAGGGGAAGCTGCAGCTTTGTTAGAGGCTCTTTTTTCTAAGGAAGAGGTGTTTGGTGCTCTCTTGGATCTCAATGGGGATAAAGCTCCTGATCCTGATGGTTTCACAATGGCGTTTTGGCAATTCAGTTGGGGCTTTCTAAAGGAGGAAGTTATGGGGTTCTTCAAGGACTTTCATGATCAGGGCAAGTTCGTCAAGAGCATTAATGCCTCTTTTATGGTTTTAATTCCTAAGAAAAAAGGAGTTGAAGACCTCAAGAACTTTAGGCCTATAAGCTTGGTGGGAAGTCTTTGTAAGTTGTTAGCAAAGGTGTTAGCTAATAGGCTTAAAAAGGTGATGGGTAAGTTAGTGTCCAAGTCCCAAAATGCATTTGTGGAGGGAAGGCAAATCCTGGATGCCTCGTTGATTGCGAATGAGGCGATACATTCAATGCAGAAAAGTGGGGGAGGTGGCATCCTTTGTAAGCTGGATATTGAGAAGGCATATGACCATGTGAGTTGGAGTTTTCTTCTTTGGTTGATGGAAATGATGGGTTTTGGAGCCAAGTGGATCAGCTGGATTCAGTGGTGTATTGGGACTGCCAATTTCTCTGTCCTTATTAATGGAACTTCCTTAGGATTCTTCCAAAGTTCTACGGGTTTGAGACAGGGGAATCTCCTATCCCCCTATTTGTTCGTGATTGTCATGGAGGCCCCTACTTGTTTGTTGAAGAGAGCAAAGGAGGGGGGGGGGGGGGGGGGGGGGGGGGGGGGGGTTTTGTCGGGATGGCAGCTCAATGGTAGAAGAGGTGTGGGAGTGGAGATCACTCATTTGCTGTTCACGGATGACACTTTAGTTTTTTGTGAGCCTTCCATTGATTAGGTGTCCTACTTGAGTTGGCTTCTTATGTGGATCGAAGTCATGTCAGGGTTGAAGGTGAACTTGGACAAAAGTAAGATTATCGTGGTAGGAAGAGTGGAAAATGTAGAGGAGGTGGCTCGTGAGTTTGGTTGCAAGGTTAACAAGCTCCCTTCTTCTTATTTGGGTCTTCCTTTGGGGGCTCGTTTCAAGGAGGTGGCAACTTGGGACGGAGTTGAGGAAAGGTTGAGGAAGAGGCTTTCTCTTTGGAAAAAGCAGTATATCTCCAAGGGGGGTAGAATGACCTTGATCCGGAGCACTCTGTCCAGCATGCCTATCTACTGTATGTCCCTATTTCAAATGCCAAGGAGCGTGAGTTTGAGATTGGAGCGGATCCAAATAGACTTTATTTGGGGTGGTGGGACCCTGGAAAGGAATTTAGTGGAATGGTCTATTGTTGGCTCAGATAAACGAAAGGGTGGATTAGGTGTGAGGAACTTGGCGTTGCTAAATAAGGTTCTCCTATGTAAGTAGAGTTGGCGTTTTGCGGTGGAAAGGGAAGCTTTATGGAGGCAAGTTATAAGTGCAAAGTATGGGGAAGAAGAGGGTGGTTGGAGGTCCTATGTTGCGAGAGGCAGTTATGGGGTTGGTTTGTGGAAACCGATTAGGAGAGGTTGGGATGTGTTAGGTGACAATTTGGTTTATTCTGTGGGAAATGGTAGGAGGGTTAGATTTTGGAAGGAGATGATCCGTGATTTTGGAAGGACAAGTGGTGTGGAGATGATCCGTTGTGTACTTCTTTTTCTTCCTTATTTGCTATATCCTTGGATAAGGAGGCTTGGGTGGCAGATATGTGGAGCCATTCTGGAGGGGGAGTGTGGGCTCCTAGGTTCTCTAGGCGGATTAATGATTGGGAAGTGATCGAGGTGGAGCGCCTTCTTTTCAGGTTGCAAGGGAGGAGGGTTTATAGTGATGTGGAAGATCAAGTAAATTGGACTAAGGCAAAAGACGGAAGATTTTCAGTTAAGTCTCTTTACAAGGCATTGGAACCGGAAAGACGTGAAGAATTTCCTGCAAGCGTTATTTGGAATTCTTTGGTGCCTCCGAGGATGAGTTTTTTTGCTTAGGAGGCTATGTGGAAAAAGGCCTTAACCTTGGATCATATTCAAAAAAGAGGGTTCTCCTTGGCTAATAGATGTTATTTGTGTCTGGTAGAGGAAGAGTCTATTGATCACATTCTCCTGCATTGTGGGTTGGCTAGAAGTTTATGGAGCTTACATTTTTCCCTCTTTGGGGTTTTGTGGGTGCTCCCCTCTTCAATTAGTGGGGTGGTTAGGGCCTTGTGTGGGAAAGGAAAGGAAAAAAGTGTGGTTTTCAGCTCCCCTGTGCCTTTTTTGGATTGTTTGGAAGGAAATAAACAGTAGGGTGTTTGAAAATGAAGAGCAATCGATTCATGGGTGTAAATCGGTTTTACTTTGTAATCTGTGGGCGTGGACCAGGGGGTTTTTTGGTTCTAGTCCCCCCTCCGTTGTAGATTTTGTTGATTGGTTAGGCCCTGGTTAAAGGTTTTTTCCCTCTCTTTTGTATACCTCCTGTATACGCTGGGGTGCTTCCTTGAAGTGCCTCTTTTTTCTTAATATATTTCTCTTTATTCATCAAAAAAAAAAATCCATGCACAGGTGCACCATCTGCTGACATGGTGAGTTCACTTCATTTGGAAACTTGATTCCAAATCCACAAAAAGCAAGCTTAAAACTCTTCCATGGTTAAATATCTTCTAGATACTTTATGTTGTCTGTAAATCTTAAAAGAAATAACCGGGTACGTCATTAGACAGAGCTGAGTGGTGAAACAAGGACTCATGAAACCAACCCCAACTAGTTGGGATTAAGGGTTTGTTTGAGTGGTTGAGCTGAGTTATTAATCTAAAAGAAAACTTCTTCCAGAAAAAGAGATGAAGTTGTTTCTACAACTTTTGTCTAGTGGATAGAAGCACAAGTGGGCTACTACTGTCACTGATTGAAGCCACTCATCTATATTATGTTTTTTTTCCCAGGGAATTTTGTTTCTGGCAACAAATGGAACCTATAAAACATAACATGAGTTTCATCATATTTTTTGCTTGCAATATGAGAAATTAAGGTTTTTTTTTCCAAAAGAAAGCATGTCTATGATTTCCATGTGAAATCTCACAAACTACTCTTAACACCTTAGGAATATTTCTGATATTGTTGCAAAACTCCTTAACTACTGGGATTAAAATGCATTACTAATGACTAGCAATGTCAAATGGGTCATGGGTCATGGGTCATGACTCATAGATGAAAAGTCTAAGCAAGCAATTAGACTTTTATAAAAAGGTAAATTGAAATATGATGAGATGACAATGGTATATAAAAAATAATAACAAATAAATAAAACAATTGATTTTATCGGAAAGGCAGGAATACAGGATTATAATCAAGCTTTATATGCATATAAAGCCATCTTTTCTTGTAATTCAAAATACAATATAAATTGTGAGGATGATTTTGAATCTCAAAACACAATTCTGTGAAAAAAAGGTGTATCTGACCTGAAAATAAAAGAATGATGATACAACCGCACTCAGCCACAAGAACAAAGACACATATAGCAAATAAGTCGAGGACAATATAAGTCGAAGTCCATCTAACATGGCCCAAATCTGAGGGTTCATCAAAGAAGTAGGTGATTTAGGAGAAGATCCTTTTTTAACAGGTGCAGCCTGCCCATCAGCTTCATTCTGTTGATCTGGGTCAGCTTTTCTAAGAGCAAAAACAACCAAGTCAACAATAGGCAGTTTTCCCCTCAAATTCCCTTTCCAATAAACATGAAACAGCAACAAAGGAACTCATTTAATGAGGTTTTCCCCAAATAATATCTAGATGTGCATGTGATAGTTCAAATCAAAGAGCAAAAAATTTAATGAGAACTACATTTATTTCCCATAGAGCATTATCAACAAGCCAGCATGTAAAATGTTCAAGATTGTTCAATTTCATCCTATAGAAGATGAAAGCATTCGGATAAATTGTGCTTCATATGAGAAATAAAAAGTTCCTGTATACAGACTTCTTAAACTTCTGACATGGTGTCCTACAAGAAAAAATTATGGAAAATAAGCCAATGTAACTACAAGGTAGGTCACCACGGAGATGATAATGGACCACAGGCCAAATGAATTAATTTGAACAATGTCTGCTGTATTCAACTCTTACTGTAAGCAAGAGCTTCCTAGTTATTTTAAAGATTCCTTTCGAAGCAAAGAAAATAAAAAATTAAACTAACCTGATGAGAGACATTTCTTCACTGGTATGAGATATGTGTCGAATGATCCCTTTTGATGACTGTGCAGCAAGTTCCATCAAAAGAGCAGCAAATAGGAGCAAAACTGAAAGTAACCAATCCATGGTTTAAATCAACATAACAAAGTAACAATTATGAAAAAGCTTCTTCCAAATGAAGCAAAAAGCATACATACATGGTCCCAACCAAGCCATTCCTGTGGCAAACAATGACCCAAAAAGTTGGCCAAGGGTAGCACCAGCACCAATGAACCCAAACAATCTCAAGCCTGACTGAATACAAAGCATAGTTAAACAGGCACAACAATATATACTTATCAATAAACACGAGGTGGCAGCTCACAGACCTCACTGTCCATCACATCTATTATTCTAGCCCAAGTCGAAGATATGGTAATAAGATTAAGAAGAGAAACCTTGCAAAAAGCACAAATTCCCATCATAAGCCCAAATTTGAAGATCCTGAATAATAGTTAATGGAATAAAAAAAAAATAATCACAAACAACTCAGAACTTGAGAAAAGATACTGTCATACCCAAAGAAACAAACCAATTCTCACTAAGACATAAAACCATCCATGGACATCCCAACTCACTGAATGTTCAGCACCAGGTTGACTCACATCAACCTCTGAGTCCTCTTTTAAAGTCGAGGATACAAAATCCGAACCCTAGGAAAGGAAAACCAGACTAATTTAGCTCAAATATGGCCCCAAAAGAATGATAATTAGATTTATTGCAATGATAAACACCCCAACTCAAAAAACATTAAACTTTCCCGTAATTCTCTATCTTATCTTACCTTCCATTTGGATGATGAATGTCCAGCTGAGGAAGAATGCCACAGAACAAAGAATACCACAAGAGACACACTAAAAAACCTGTGTATCAAAACCAAAGCCTGGAATTTCAAGAGGCACATATCACAACCCAAATTTATAAGTGGAATTTCAATAAACACTATCTGGGTTCTCACATTTAAGCTACAAAGAACCCCTATCAAAATGATTCACACTCCGAAGACACCCATGTTGTGCTGTGTCTCATCATCCACATTTAATCAAGCATTTGTTTTGCAACAAAACAGAAGTTGGTGAAATGGGTCCACCGAAAAACCCATCCAAAATGCGTAAACCTTCGATAACTACAACCATAATTGAATTGAAATGATACCTTTGCTTTCGAGAGATTGGGCAACGAGAAAATTAGCGTGGAAACAGGCGCTGCCACCAAAGTGAGCGCCAGAGATCCCACGAAAAGCCCCGGGAGCTTCGATAACCCCAAAGAAATTGCCCCTTCATCGCGTAGCGGAAGAACCACAAAGTAGGCACTCAAAATCTGCAGATCAGAGGGAAAATCCAATAGGGTAAGAAGGAGAAAAGCTCAGAAACTGAAGAGTCAAAGTGGAAGATGGAGAATGGGAACTGACGAAGAAGAAGCAGGAGGAGGAATGGAGCAGAGCGGAGGTCTCATGAGGATGCACCGTAACAAACATGGACAAGATCCCATGTAGGTAAGACCTTGCACTCATTTTTGTGATTTTGGTTATCCCACAATAGAGGATTTCTGGAGTGATTGGGAGGGAGGAAAGGAGGAAGGCAAATTTTGGTGGCAAGGCATTTCCCAATGTTCTCACTCCCTCAGTGCCTGACTTACAAGGTCAACATGCTAATAAACACATATGCATTCATATCTGTCTATATGCATATTTTCCCTTATTATTATTTATGTTTTTTATCAACTTTATATTTTTTTTTGGGACAAAAAAGAAAAGAAAAACCCTCTAATAGTTCTCAAAATTAAAATTAATATTTTAGCTTTACAAACACCAATGTTTAGTTTAAGTTAAACCAACCCCAAATTATAAGCAATCAGTTGATATTTAAAAAATTTGTTACTAAAAATAATTAAAAACATTCCCAAAAATAACCCTGATACTCTTTTGTCGTTTGCCTTTAGGCCTTCCGTTTGAACAATTCATTCTCTAGTGTTAAAGTGTTAAGAAGGCCTCCAAGAAACAAACAAGAATTGCTGATTGCTTCCTTTTCGAGGGATGAAACTCAAAATCGAACTGTCTAGAGTGGTAGTCAATTTCCAATAAGAACGGCAGCAAATATACGGCAACGACTATAGTATTACAAAAACCATTCAACAGTCTCAATTCATCCACAGCATCAGGATTACAGCTAGAGTTTTTTTTTACACCAGTACCAATCCCAGAAAATGTATATGCAATTCATTTCAGCCGCTCCCTTCTTAGCCTCTCCAGTTCTTTCACCATTTGCCAATGTTCCAATGACAAGGAGGTTTCACCATAACTCAGAGACATTAGCCGGCCCATTGTCAGCAATCTGTAAGCAAAAGAGTCGATGAGCCTCAGTAGAACCAAACATGGAACAAAGAGTTGAAATCACAAAACAATCCCATGACTAACCTGCTAAAATCTTGGCTGCTTAAAGTCCGATCTGCTTGCCTTGCTGCAACCAAGTCATCTTCTATTACCTGCAACCTCACAAGATTAAGTTTCAGAAGGGGCTGGTCAACAACTGAACATAATCATCTAACTTGACACATATCACACTGCAGCCAAGCGTACTGGGACAATATTATCATATTAAAATATTGAGTGCATTATTTACTATAAAAAAAAATAAAGAAAATATGCGCTACCCCATAAAATAGAAATTAAAGAACATCCAGGTACCCTCATTAAGCATATTAAGAGCTTAACACAGCTGGCTAATATTTTGCTCAAAAATATGGCAAAAGATGAAGTGTCAACTGCCCAGGTGTCAGCATTTGTTTCAGTGTCCAACAATTCGCTAGAACCATCATTTGTGGGGTCCTAGTAAACTGAACCTAAGGTGTGTCCAGTTCCTGGTAAGCGTACAATTCCTACCAAGTGTAAGAGAATATGATAACACATGTTTGGAAGGCAAGGAACTAACTCGTACCTTCTGCAATTCTGGGTCAATAGAGTTTGGCAGTAATCTAAGAGTAACCAAGTACCACCTCCAAGCTTCAAGTGCTTCTGTAGCAACAGGTTCAGTGCTATCCACTGAAGAAGGCTGGAAAGGCAAAACTAAGTCAGCTGGTAAGATGTTTGATTTCCCTTCAGAAAGAATGAGCAATTGGACGTCCGCTGCCATTTCCATTTTGTAGTACTTGAAGTCATATTCCACCTGAAACAGTCATATTCTGGATAAATTGCAAATTCTATACTCCAATTTAATGGTTGCAAACTTCAATCAAACAACCATTCAATGAAGCACAGAAGTGTTGAACCAAATATCTGCACAACCAGTTCATTGTGCATCAAGCACATCTCTCATAGACTTAACACCAAAAATAAAAAGAAAAAAAAAAACAGGACCATATCACACACGCACAGAATATAAATTTGTTGGAAATAACCTTTTGCAACTGCATTAGATTTTTTAGCAATCTTGCATTCTCAACCCCAACAGAGTTCAGGGTCCCTGCTTTCAATTGGGTCTCATCAATGGTTAAGTGAGAGCCTTCAGCTAGCTGCAGAACTCCGGTTACCAGTCTAGAGCATTGAACATGTGAAAGTTATCAGAAAAAAACATGAAAAAGGATCAAAGATCGTAATGCTAGTAATTGAATGGAGTACTTATTTCCTAGTTACAACATTAAAAACATAATTACCTGTTCAATTGATAATCTTTTTTTGGGGCAAGTGAAGCTGAGTTAAGATAATCCACTGTAAGAGGTATGCGATGTGTGAAAGGAAGGAGATTCATGATTGCAAGGGTAAGCTGATTGCCGAACACAGACACACTTTCTTTGTTAAAACATGTGAGGTTTAGAGAAAGCTTCCCCACAGCAAGAGTGTCCACTCTACCATTCACCTGCTTATGAAAGAACTTGTTACTTTATTTCCATACATGAAACGGATATATAGGGGAATGAAAAGAGCTCAATTGTGTAGTCTCAAGTCCTAACATTTTTGGAATAGCAATTGATTAGTGAGGCACGTAGAAAAGGCAACACACCAACTACGATCTCAGATCTGGGAAACATGATTATGAAAAAAAACCACTTACTCTGGATAAAAGATGCAACAACATGAAATGAGCTGCTAATCCATCATTGCCAAGAACAGCAGTGAGATGGCCCAGCACAGATTCCCTTATCTGTTTGACCAAATGGGGTTTTACCTGTAGGATCAAAGTGTACCAAGCATGGTTAAAATAGAATTGCAAAACAAAGGCAAGAAAGCATAAGATGTGAGACAATACAGATTCTTAATAATAACTGATATAAGGAACATCAGCAATCAGTCACTTAAGGTTAGCATATTTTAATCACCTCCATCACAGGGGAATTAGAAATAAAGTCATGAACTGCAAGCTTCCTGTGTATTAAACAATGAAGACGTGGTACCTGCACCCAAATGGAAAATACTTTAAGCCAGATACTATGGAAAGACAATAATAAAATGGACACAACAATATTTGTTTAATAGAAGCTGTATATTTGATGTAGACTTGAAAAATAACATGCCAATGATGCACATAATAGAATCTCGAGCGATCCACAATAGGATTTTTCTTTTTTTCTGTGTTATAACCACCAAAGATTGATCATGACAAAACATGCAACCAGTAACCACAAATTAAGGTGAATATTACCCCCGGGGGTGTTGTTGGTCCATGCTGGAAAGTCTGGAATCCATGAACAGCCCACCCAAAAGGTTTACTACATTATTCATCAACAATCTTATTGACAATATTATACTCATCTTTAGAGTATAATGATGCCAGATTATATAAATAGATAGAAAACAACTAGTTCTTGTGGAAAACTACAGAATAAAGTATTTGAAACATAAAGATTTAAGCAAGACCTTGCTAGGAGGCAAATTAGCCAACACATCATCACAAAGATCAGAAAACTCATCAGTGTCATCCTTAACCACAAGCTCAGGATCAAAAGTGAAGACACCAACAAATTCAAAAACATCATTCAACTTCAAGTCAGACTCTGGAGAATCATATATCTGCATAACCAGAACTTAGTTAGGATATACATTTAGATTCAGAGGAAAAAAAAATATGGAACTAATATTAGTGAAGGTAATTTGGATGGATGATATTAGTTGTAGAACAAAATATGAAGAAGGATCACAAGGCTTACCTTAACTAGACAAGGAAGAGAATCTTTGTCAAAAGTAGGCACCATACTAACACTAGAACAGGCGCTTTCACTTACAAAATCCTGTGCCTTAGAAGACTCAAAAGGGAGTTCACCTTCTCGCTGATGAAGAGAAAAAACTTCAATAAAATAAGATTTTTACTAACAGAGTTTACAAGCATATGAAGTACAAGTACATAATCAATTCTTGGGAAGCAGAGAGCATGTGGCAATTGAGTGTATAAAGCATTCCACATCCAAAAATTCAACCTAACTGGATGGTTGAAATCACAGAATTTGTCGAGCCCAATGGAAGATTTCTTACTGGCATCCCATTGGACTCATAAAAGATGAGTCTCAGTTATTTACAAGTTTATTTTTAGTAAATCAGTGTGATAAAACTGCACAGGAGCTCAATATAAGAAGTCTAAAGTTTCACTAAAAACTGGAGTTCAGCTCATGATAGCCCTCAATAATTCCCTAAAATCAATTAATTTGTACTCCTTTCTCTTAATCTTCTAAACACATGAATTATATTTTTCATATGAACAGAGACTTGGATTTGAACTTGAAGCAACTCCAAACAAGATATTTAAAATTAATTGTGATTCTGGTCTAGCAATCAGTTGCTTCTGGTCTAGCCAAAACAAACAATAAAAAGGAAAAATAATTCATGAAATTCATTTCTGCTTACCAACTTTTTATTACTTGAAGAACCCTGAAATTCATCATCTGAGACCTGTTATCAAGCAGAGCATGTTAGATACACAAATTATCTAAATGTCCCATTTTCCGCATATTTTTAACATGAAAAAAAAGCAACTAAAAGGTGTGATTGAGGAGACAGGAAGTACATGCAATTCCATGGGATCAGTAGCTGTGTTGTCATCTCTCTGACGCTTCTCTCTTTGCTGGGATGTCCCATTCCTATAACAATTTATCACAGCTTCACTGGAAGGTTCGACCCATGAATTCTGTCCAGGGACCTAAAAACAAAGAAAATTAATAAAACAAGAAGAATCCAAGCATCAGGCAAATTGCGGGTGTGATTTTGTCCAGATGATTTATACAAAACTTTTGAAGTTTCGGTGGTTTCAGCAAGCTCAGTGGTTAAAATCAAGTTTGTTTCCCGTCACAAACCAGAGTTTTGGACTCCCTCAGTTCAAATACATCTTTGTCCAAGCATGCTTATGTACATCCAACTTAATAAAAACATGGAAGCAAGCAAACTAAACTTATAAAGTTATAACATGCATATTTTGCAAAAGATTACAGTAAGAAGCATGGGATCTACAAAAAAACTCACAGGGACACAGTATAGAAGTCGGCGCTCCCAAACTCGCATATCAGGTCTAGAACCCATAGGAAATTGAGAAACATCCATAAACTTGTTGGTTCTCCAATTTGGACCTTCCTAAAACCATTAAAAAAGGCAAGAGCTTAGTGCCTCAAACTTTACCAACCAAAAGAAGTGATAGTTAGTAGTTACCAATACGTCAGAAACAAAATACCTTATATACGCCAACATAGAGTTCATTCCCCAGCATGTCTTGTATCATTCCTCGGAACCGAACCAGTGTGTTTGGCTGAACCCGTTTGAAATTTGTAGAATTAAGTACTGGAACCTACACCATTGTTGAACCATAAACAGATCAACTTACAGACTCTACACCCCAGTTCAACAAGTTCATAAAAATTACCGGGTGGATCTTTCAAAAAGGCCACTTTACAAACGGTGGGCGTGAGTGGTATTGATCAAACCATCAATTCCTTTAAAAGAAACCTTACCTATATTCTGAATTCAATAGCATTGGGGAAAAAAAATCAAAGGAAGCATAATCTTTGGATTATTGAGATGAAGCACAAAACCTGTTTAGTGATGAAAAAGAACTTTTCCAATTTTCAAAAACTGTTTTTGAAAATATGTTTTAATATCAAAACGGTTATTATTTCGTTTTGGGAAATGAAATGTTTCTTAAAACCCCCATTTCACTTGAGCTACCAAAACAAACCCTAGGAGAATCAGGAAAACCTTAACAATTTGCTTCCACATAAATCAACACAAACAGAAAGAACTCAGAAAACAAGAAACACTTTCCAATGCAAATATATGTTTACCTGAGAGAGGCCGCCGTTGTCGAAGAGGAACTGACGAAAGAGATCAGCGACGCCCCAGTCTTTGCCGTCAAAGTTGGCCGGATCGGAGCCAGACGCCTCCGCTGCCGCCATTGCCTTCTCGAAGGTCAATCGGACGGCTCCGAGGGGGTTGGCCATGAAATCATACGGCAGACCCACCATTCTCTCTCTCTCTCTCTCTCTCTCTCTCTCTAGAATGGGGAACTGGAAATGACAACAGACCTGGCGCGCTCAACTGTAAAAACTAGGGTTTTCCCGCCAAATGTTGGCAGACATGTGTTCCCGCCATTAGCGATGTGATCCCATGGGACGCGTCGCATGATAGAGTAAAGTACGGCCGAGCTTATAAAATGGGCTTGCTTTTAAGACCATCTGTTGGGCCTCCGTAGGCCCATTAACACAATGAGAGGCCCACCTGCAATATCCTTTTATGAAAAATGATTTGAATTTTTCTTTCAAAACACTCAAATTTGGTTATCCCACATACAGAATCAAATGGAAGTATTTTTTCTTTTAGATTATTTATTTTTAATATAATTTCGTAGAAGCAGAAGCTGGTGTTGTTAATTTTGAGTTCCAAATTACCTTAATAATAATCTCGAAGCATGTTAGGATGATAATGAGACGGGTTTTGTGTACTTATTAAGGATGAATCTAGATTTTTTTTTAATACCCATTTGGTTTCGGGGCGAGTTCAAGCATTACCATTGCCTTGTCCCACCTCACCTCTCTTTGATTATATTCATTTTCCTTTCCGTTCGTGCATTTTCTCAAGAGCCAAACGGAAGTTTACCAATTTTTCTTGGCAATGCATATATTTCAGAACAAGTACTCTATATGATACTTGGAAGTTTCCTTTGTGGATCATAACATTCATTGTGAGAAGAATACAAGATTGGCCTCCCTTCATGGAGTCTGCAATTTATGAAAGGAAGCCATGAAAGCAACTCTCCTCCACACGTTGCTATAAGCGTATACAACAAAACAAATCAAGAAAAAAGGACAAGGAAAGTCCAGTTTTTGGCCATGGAATCATCCCCTTCATCTCGAGAACAGCCTAGTGAAAAAATTTCCGGAATTAGACTTCTCTAGACATGCCACATGAACATATCTTCCAAACTTGTCCACCTGCCTGGGTTCCCCTCTGGTGTCCTCCTTGCATACTTTGCAGGTTTTATCGACCCAACCCTCCTCGACGTATTGTCCATCCACTGATTTCAAGCAAGACTGAATTGATCAAAACCGGTTTGCAGGAAACTTTGAGGAAAATCAAACATGGAAAGATTGGTAATGCAGGCTCATTTGCATAGCAGCACAGCAACTGCTAGGGTGCTGCAACTGCTAGGAAATGAGCATGCTTCTATGTTTACTTGTGATGATTCAATTAGCTGAAATTATGAGATGTGTAACAAAATGGAGTTCAAAGTGATTACCATCTACGTATGATTTGAAGAAATCCTTGTATGTTCCTCCAATTTTCCTTCTGAGAGCTCCATACTGCATGAGACGAGAAAACCCAGTTACCAGTTGGAAATTGCAGACACAGAAGAATGGCCATCCAACATGAAAATGCATGTAAGGAGGGAAGAAGATGCAGGATATACGGGTTTTTGCAGATGTACCTGTTCCCTGGACATCCTCCCTCCAGACTGAGTGGCATCTCTGGCCTTCTCCAGAAGCTGGGCATCCTCCACTGATCTTACTTGAGAGAAATCAAGAGCCTCAGTCACACTAGAAAACAGAGATTGCTTGCTCTTCTTGGGTTCTTCGTTCTCGTTTTTTTCATCTACTTTGGCTGAAACAACCACGAATTTCGAGCTCCTGCTGAGCCTGTGATGCCTAGGCAAGGTTTGAGCAACTCCTAAGTTTGGTGAGAAACTGTTGTGTGAAGGTGACAAGGGAAGAACTCTGAGTCCCATGTTTGTTTCTTCTCTGAGAATAATGCAACCCCCTCTCCACAATAGGACTTTATATATGGAGGGGAAAGTTATAGGAGTGTGTGGTGTGGGTGATTTTGGTTGGCTGAGTTGAACGAGTGAAGCATTGCCACGTGTTTGGAAACAGCATGGCTACCACTCAGAAAACCTGGTAGTTAAGGAGGGGGACGTGGCCCTTTGCCTGACTATAGTAATTGAGAGGAGAGAAATATCTCCTCAGAACATCCAAACATGTCAAAGCAACTGGGATATGCTAAAGACAAACCCAGTTTCTGAGGCTAAGGTAACTTAAGTTGTGTTTTCTCTGCTTTATCTTTTTCGGGTTAATTGAATTGCTCCATTGTGTTTTACATATTGCGACAAATGATGAAACATTCTCATTCAGATGCAAATCGATCAATTTTGCTTAATGCTTTACAGTTAGTAGGTTTTCTATATGGTCAAAAGCAAGAATATATAACACCCCTACATAACCAGCTCTACAAACTAGGAATCAGTGTTAGAAATATCAAAAATCAGAAATCCAGCTATATATGATAGTAAATGCTTCCTGCCATTTCCACATATTTGTCATGAAAATGCATATTGTTGATAGGGTTAACAAGTTTTTCTACATCATGGTATTCTTTAATCTACAGTCATCTACCCTGGAAACCTCTTTCCGTTTTTCTCTATAAGACATGAGGTCATAAGCAAACAAAACTAGGTACACATGTAACTCAGACGATATAAACCATGCCAACCTCAAGGAGAGACACTGGTGGCACCTTGAGAGCTACATCTGGTCCTCGGCAATTCCTCCTCAGGAAATTATACCCGACATTGATTGCCAATCTCCTCACAAGGGAAGATCCTTGTTTTGCTCGAACATGTGAGTGCCCAAGTATGAATGCAGTCCCCGATTGTTGAGCTGCCCATAACTCTTCCAACTCTTCTTGCAACTGCACATCAGTCTCAGACCGTGTATCAGTTTCAGACTCATCATCAATGGCAAACCTCACTCTTCTTTTGGTAACAGAAATGGGTTCCATCTCAATAACATCTGTGACGCTTTCCACAGTTGGGAAACCAATGGATACACTAGCTGGCTGCAAGCTCTCCTCAATCTCATAAGCTGGTGTACCAGAAAATGCTACATTTCCAATCACTGTCAATCTACATTCACTTGAGGATCCCCCAGATTGGGATCCATCATCTTCAATACATGGGTCCGTGCCATGTGTCCGAACCCAATCATAGCGGATGAAATCAGCCAGCCTACCAACAAGTTCAGATTCAAAAGAATCAACATCCTGGTGAACATCACGATAGCCATAACGGACAATGCATCTGTAGGAGCGGTGAGTAGCAGGACCCACCCGGCCCACAAGATACCTCTCAGCTGGGGGCACATAAGGGACTGGCACTGATTTCACACATACAAAGACAAGGACACGGTGAAAGGCGGGGAGGTTGGTGACAAAGCGGGAGAAGTTTGCCGGGATGCCAGAGGTGAGATCAGTGAACACCAGCCCAATACCAGGTACTCGAGCTATTCCCAAGCTTGGACCCAAGGCTAAAAGCCATTCTAAAGAAACCTTGTTGTGAAGGTCAAATTCATATTTCTTGATGGTGGCATAATGCCAAACATACATGATGGTCATGAGGAAGAGAGCTAGCAGGATGGGGAGCCAGGCACCCTCACGGAACTTTGTGAGGGAGGCTGAGAAGTAGAGTAATTCTATAGAGCCAAAGAACAGTAGGAAAGAGAGAGCTACAATAGGGGGTTTGTGCCAACAGAGGATAATAACCAAGGAAGTGAGGCATGTGGTCACTAGCATTACTGCCATCACTGCCAACCCTGCAACAGATAAAAATAAGATTTCAGTTCATGGTAAGTGAGAAATCATGAACTACTACATTTCTTTTGTAGTAAAAATTTGGATCTTATCAGCCATATGGAAGGATGCAATTTACCTGATGCATTCCCCATATGTTTTGTATCTCTGAATCCAATGGTCACAGCAATGCAGAGAATCATAAGTATCCAGTTGATCTCTGGGATGTAGATCTGGCCATGTATTTTATCAGAGGTATGAACAACCTTGACTCTTGGGAAGCATCCAAGTGACTGGCTCTGGTTGATTATAGAGAATGTTCCGCTGATGATCGCTTGACTTCCCACAACAGAGGCAAGAATCGCTATTATAAGCACTGGCCACCTCACAGCTTCTGTACCAAAAAAACTTTGCAAGTCATCATAGTTGCCTCCACAATAAGTAGTCAATGTTTTAGAAACATCAATCGTGTGACAAATATTTCCTGATGGTTCAAATACTACAATTTCCCCCCTCAGTTGACTTGGACATGAATAGGGTGAAATAGAAAAATAATAGTGAAGTGTCAGACCATCCAATTCATCAGGCAGGTTCCCATCCACTTCTATATGACCAATTATGCAATGTACTGGAAACAGTGTTCAATGAAGAATACGGCTTTAACATTTGAAGCCACTATGGACGCTTGTACCTCATTTAACTTTCAAATACCCAACCTACAAATCTTAATCCTAGACAATTCAGATATAATCTACTCAAGTGCATTGAACGCCTAATAGTGCTCAGAAGTCAGAAATGGTAATATGTCACTAAATTTTATGGCATTCAAAAACTATCATTTTCGACGTTATCAGTAATCCACACAAAGGGTCTGATACCTCCTAGAGAATAAACTAAGATGAGCTTGGGAGCTGAGACCCACAATGAGCCTAATGCAGAGCATTTTCTTGGCAAAGTGCAAGCGCAAATAGTAAGGACAACCCAAGGTTGAAGAAGTAATGCTGTGTTAAATGCAGTTTACAAGAGGAAGAAACAACGGTTATCCTGTAACACCCAGCTCTTAAATTGTATTTCCCATACTACCCAGTTCTTAAATGGTATGTAGCTAATTATTACACAAGATGATCAAGCTTAGATCTGTATCTAATAATATGATGAAGCTTTAAATATGTCATTCAACCGAAGATAGACCAGGACAAAACCATCAATTTGATCATTTACTGGGTCCAGACATGAAGCAATCAAAAAACCATCTGCAGAAACAAACTTTACTATAATTCAGTTAGCTTAACTTTTAGATCACAGTATTGAACTTACAACTTCAGATTGCAAGTGTGGCCACCTCATTAATGGAACTAATTTGTGGGAGTTTATGGAACTTTAGAACTAAAATGTCAAAGATAGGTTTATAAGGTCTTATCTTTAACCAAATAAACTTTGGTTGCTTTGGAAGTGTAATTAACTCATGGAGATCAAGTATAAAGTCACGGTATTGATTCAAGCATGGCTCACAAAACCCTCATCTTATATCAGGCTTGGATCTGGATGAGCCACTAAAAAATGGGCAAGTTGGCTCCCATTGTGGGGAGTCGTAGCCCCATATTACATAAGGAACCATGTTCTGGTCTCTAAAACATAAGGATATCAAAGATGTACCTGGAACTGAAACATAAAAACTGATCTGGTAACTGTTGTCATGATGTATCGACAAGTAAGCAGCTTGACCCATATATGCCAATATCAGAGCAGGATAAACCAAGAAAGTGAAGGCAATCTGCAGTATAAGAAATATTAGGAAATTTTCTTTTTAATAAAAGAGTGTTCCAGAAGAATGTAAACTTTCACGAGTAGACAATAAATAGTTAGCACATGTTTGGAAAGCAAAACGTAAAGCTTTGGTTCAAAGTACCTGAATTGCAGTGTATGAGAAGTGTCCAAGATCAGCAAACATTGCCTCTGAGCCTGCAAATACAACCAGGTAAAATATTAGCATTTCTTGGCAGTCGGGTCATTTAGACTTCAGCATTGACACAGCTGTACAGCCAATTTTTGGCATAGCCAAACATGGAAAAGTAAAACTCAAAACAGACTGAATGCCAAGTACCAATCAATAGAGTTTCTGTTGGATGGGTAGGGTCAGGCAAAATTGATTTCTGAAGAACAATCCTATAGGGGACAGAACACCAAGTTTGTGCACCATGACTACTAAGTATTGGACACTACCTCCATGTCAATTCATATTGCTCACAGGAGTCATAGCAGAGAAAATTTCTTTCCTAAATGACCACACATTCCTGATTTTACAGGAACCAACCGCTTCGACCATGTGAAATACTTGATCTTGCAGTCTTTAAAATGAACAAGTTATTGAGCGGTGTCCTACAATATGCATAATACTTGATTGACCATATTCCATTCGCATTTCAATATGATCACAAATATCCTTGCCATTAAGACTCAAAACATACAGTATTTATACCCTACTTTTATTATTATGCTACATTACAAAATGGCAAATATTGGCCTTTGTTCTCACTTGCCAATGCATGTCGTATCAGACACACACTAACACAGCCAGAGCATTCCAGGATTTTAAGATTGCTTGTCAGATGCTCCATAACAGCGTTGAATGCAGATACCCAAGTCAATATCCTGTAACATAGATGCAGGACTAACATGTGAAAACTTGATTATCTGCACTAATCATGGTTTTCCCAATTTTTACCTGTTATGCACAATAAAATTCCACCCAAAGACATCCATCCATCTTTCCTCGTCTTCTTCAAGAATTTGAACATGTAATATGGGGACAGAGCTTGATAGACATGTGGGTTCCAGCGGAATATATTGTATAAGCCAAGAGCACTGATGCATAGTAGCCAAATCAACACAACTGGAGCAAAGAAGAATCCAACCCGATGTGTGCCATAGTGTTGTAGTGCAAATAGACACACTAATATGAAGCAAGTAATAGGAATCACTGCATCTGAAAATGGGAATATAGATTTTAGCTAAAAACAATAATGAATAGAGTAGTGCAAATAGACACGCTAATCTGAAGCAAGTAATAGGAATTACAGCATCTGAAAATCAGAATATAGATTTGAAGTTTAAAAAGATAATGAATAGAGAAAAAGTGCAACTAACAGATCTCTACAGTTCAACTTATTTACGTATGTTCCCTACTAAGATTACAGTATATATCAACAAATATATTCATGCCTTCATTTATGGTACATGAAGAACAACAGTGTCCTAGAATGAAGATCAGAGCAATTTCGAATATTTTGAGCCTGGAACTTTATAAGAAGGCTCATGCAAAATTATGGCTCTGTTGACTCTTTTGGTAATGCCCTTTCTTGCAACAAAATTCTAGTCTCTTAATACCAATGGTTCAAACTAAATTATCTAAGGACATAATGCCAAATTCAGACCTCATACTCCTGATATGAAATATTTTCATTCTTAAATGCATGCATGGGACAAGCACACACGCAAAGAAAAAGTTTAAGAGGATAGGCAATAAGTAATTCTTAAATATGGTATTAGAGAAATATTAGAATAATTTTGGAAAATTCCAAAAAACAGTGGAGCAATTTGCTTCATTAAATATTGATAGGGATTTAGAATTGCTTGAATAAAATAGAAAAAAAAATTCAGAAACACTGTAAAAGATCTCTGGAGAAAATTTACTGTCAAATTTGTTCTTTGTCATATTTGGTGGAACTGTATAATATCATGCATTAAGTACAGATATCACCACAATGAATTATTCTCAAGCTTCTGATAATACAGAAATCCCATCGGTCATTACTTCTGCCTTATCACTTGCACCAGCAACTTTAAAAGATGCACTACCACATTATCACTCACACCAGCAACTTTCAAAGACACACTAGCCCCATTATCACTTTCACCAGCAACTTTAAAGATGCACTACCACATAATGCAACAAAGGGTATCTGTTTGTCAACTACACACACAAAACAGTTCTTCACATTCCTTACGATGAAAGGTAGCAGGGTGAGGATGTAGGAGAGGAGGGGACCTAACCAAATCACCTCAAGCTGGCAATTTAGATGGTCCCTGCACTTCAGGCCAAATAACTTCAGTTCACTAAATTGGCAAGAATGACCACCAAGTGGGTCCCTTTATCCAGTCATCACTTTTAAATATAACAGACACACTCTGACTCCTCTAAATATTATATATTATTTTTCCAGAACAGATGTCAGTTGAAAAAAGGCAAATCTGCAGATGAAGGAAACAACAAATTAAGTTCCCCCAACACCCCTAGCGGTGGTGGCCCCAAATATAAAACAGAAAACATAAACCAAACAATATTGAAATAAACAAAGGAAAAAATGATTAATGGAGATATTGTTATTTAAAATAAATTAATAAACAATATTTTTGCTTTATCCATGTGTGTGGATGAAAAAAAAGATTCCAAATATCACATGTCTTTTCTTTTTTTTTCTTTTTCTCCTTCACTGTTATGTCAAATGATTTTATGGGATTTTATACAAAATGTTGTATAGATTAGCTAGAACTTGGACTGTTCCTGACAAAAGCTATCAAACAAGTAATACTCAAACTTATGGTACTTCTTGTTTGTAGCAATATATGAGTGAAAATAACTTTCCGGATTGCCATCATATAACAACCTACAAGCTTGGATGATATTGGAAAGAGTAGATTACATAAAAAACATCATAGCCAGTATACTTTGAGATGCTTACACTGATGGTGTTCTTTGGACATGGATAACTCGAGACCGGACACAGCAGAGAAAACTACATAAAGACAGAAACTCATCAATTAGAAAACAGGGAGGAAGCTGTGGCAAATTAGAGCTTGTGAAACAGGAAAGAAGTATACCAGAAATGGCTGGAGTAAGCAGTCCATCTCCAATTACCATACAAGTGCCAAGAAGAACCAAAATTAGCAAAGCCGTGTGCAACACTCTGTGCTTCTCAAGCAGCATCTTAACCCTTGAGCTGTTCTTTTGCTCTGGAGGATGCTCCAGTTTATATGTGGAAAGTGCTTCATCAGCAACCTGCCTATTGGGAAGAAGGCTTACTTTTGCATGCCTGCATATCAAGGAATACAGAGCAAAAGTACCACCTGCATAATCATGCATGAAAATTTTCAATTCGATGACTGGATAATCGAAGATAGCACTCAATTACTCCAAGGACTTACCCTCTCCATTGTCATCAGCTCGAAGGACTATAAAGACATACTTGAATAGAGGGACTAGAGTAAGAGTCCAGAAGACAAAGGAAAGAACTCCAAAAATCTCTTCATTTGTTTCTGAATGATGAATATCTTCTGCAAATGTGCTCTTGTAAACATAGAGAGGGGAAATGCCAAGGTCCCCATAAACTACCCCAAGACTTTGGTAAGATAAGAGCAGAAGTGTCTTCCAAGAGTCCTTCTGAAATACACTCCAGCAAGCAAATGCATTAAAAGTTCAGCATTTAACAAAACATATAAACTTTTTAAATGATGATTTTTCACACTTCTTAAAAAATCCAATTTTGTACAACTAAATAGCCAAAAAGATTCCAAATGGGTGTGGTTTATGAGCAACTGAAAGTGCAGATCCATGTAAACTGCAGAAAAAATCAAAATTGGACAAACCTTTGAAGTGCCCCAACACCTCCCATGGTCAGGATCCATGATATCAAACGTCAACCGTCAATCTGAATTTCAGTAGGTGAACACAGATAGCTGCAGATCTGCACTTGAAACAATGGAAGCTGTGATAATACACTCACACAGAGAATGAAAATTTAGAAAATAACAAAAAATATATTCACGAAAAGAACACCCAGAGGTCCCCCATCAATATATCACACCTTTAGGCTCACATCTAGATGAGATAAAAGCAGGCCTCACCAACTTTTCAGTGAATTCACATGGCATCCATACCCTTATCATCCCCCACCAATCTCTTAGAAAACTGGGTGCATTTCGTAAAGGGATAAAATCAAATCGAAGTTGCCCCCCAATTATTGGTGGATTGTGAACCCCAAAGAGATTGATACCCAATCACATTAGGACTGCTCAAGATCAAATTCCATAAATGTTGAAGAACCCCAACCCATTCATTTGTTCTGCAACCGCTTGTTTCAACTTTCTTGCTTCTCAAGTTGATGAGAATGGAAAGAAATCAATAACTTGCTGTTGCCCCACAATTGAGCAAGATACCCAACACGAAATGTAAGGACAACCAACCCAACAAAGAAAATGACACGCAGAGGAAGAAAAAACAACAGGGAACTTCAACTTTGACAGTGTATATATACGTCACAAAGTTACTTCACAGGGAAAACACACCAAATATGGGAATGATGGGAATGAAAAAAAAAAAAAAGCACGATCACGTGATTCATCGACACTAGACAGTAGCATTAACATAACAGTCATACCAACAAGAGCCCACAGAATTAAAGACCATGTAAGGACCATGAAACAGACCCTCTCTCTGCATTTATTATTTATCTGTTTTAATATTCAGATTAATAAATAAATAAGATTTCAGAAGACCCCACAAGATAAAAACCACAGTAAACCCTCGATCCTCATTTGCTGAAAAAAGGGGTCGGAAATCACAATATAGAATTTTCGATTTTCTTGGCTGCCAAACAGACCCATTTGCTTACACCATTGAAAAATCAGAAGCAGACCCATGAACTGAAAAGCCCTCATTCACAGGACACCAATTCCTCACGACTCAGCCATGTGTTTTTCCTTCCCAAACAGACCCAAAAGCAGACGCACATACCTTAAAACCTTCAACACGATTTAATTATTCGCCAAACACTAGTTCTTCATAAATCAGCCATATGTTTGAGGACTTACCGGACCAGAGCTCCAGAAAAATCGAGAGATTTGAGATGCCAAAGCCAGAAAACTTTAATGCTGTTCATACGCAGAACCACGTGACTGAACAGTTTCCTTGCCCAGGTGGGATGAACATGGCTACCACCACTACCAGCCCCCCTTTTCCCACCCTTTTTGACACCATAACCCCTCACAAACTTGGCTTTTTCCTTCACTCATTTTAGTAAAACCCAGAGACTTTCGGTTGAAGAAAATGACACTTTAAGCCCTTGACTCCGCACATTCCAGTCCACCCTCCATTATTCTGAAACTTCTGGCCGCCATCATTGCTCCAAACTTGTGAATCTTGTTATACAAGGCCAAACCCATTTGAGCAATGACAAACCCAACTCTGGGTCGTCGGTTTTACTGTCAGCTGAAACGGCAGGACCGTCCTTTCTGTCACACATAAATCAAATTAATGGCGGTTCAGGGATAAGTTAACACAGTCCTCCCTCGTCACCATTATCTTCTTGGCTTTTGTCACTAAATGCACTAAAAAAAAAAAATTAAGGGAAACTGAAGATTTCTTCCAAATAAAAAATAAAGAAAAAAAAAACTGAACTTAAGAAGTGGGTGTTTGAAGAATATTTGATTTTGAGAGGGGAGTGGTGTGGAAGATGCAGAGAAATCAGAAAACCGGCAGTGACGAATGTCTGTCCAAGAACACAAAAAAGGGAGGAGAACGTGGTGGGGAGGTCAACCATGTGGAGAATATTGGCGTGTTTCTAATATTTATTGTCTGCCTCTGTCTGTTGTTTCCTACTTTCCATTTTCAGCAAGGAAAAAAATGAATCAAGAAATTTTGAAAATTAATTTTTTTTTTAACTTTTATATATAATATTTAAATTTTTATTATTGTTCCTGTTTATATGATTATTTTTAAATATATATTAAAACGGAGTTATTCTCGTAAGACCCTAAATTTATTTAAAAACTGTTTTCAAAAACAATTCTTGTAAAGCAATTTTTTAAAAGGGTTTTTTAAAACCATTTTATTATATTTTATAAAATAAAAATCTATTTAAAAATCTGAAATATTGTTACATATTTTAACATTAAGAAATAATGATATAACAAACCCATAAATTAATTTTATTTTAATTATGAAATCATAATAAAATTAGGATGTATGAATTTAAATTGTCTTGTCTGTGATGGTTTATTTTATTTAATAAAAAAAAAATCTTAGTAAAATAGGTATGAACGAGAAATTTAACAATGTAATTATCCACTTTCTAATCACTTATTTGGACTCGATTTTTTGAATTGTTTTGATATGTGGGATAATAATGCTTTCATTTAATTTAAGTACATTTTTTTATTTTTTAAAATTTGAATTAAATAAAAACATATTTATCAAAGCATGCATTTTCTAAATAAAATAAGATAAAATAAGCAATCATATTAAAAAATTTATCCAAATATTTTTTTAAATTATATTTCATATTCAAACCAATTTGTCGTCTAAGTGGAAAACCTGAAAATTAAAACTAACAACAATGTCTCGGAAATAAGTTCAAATAACGATGTTTCAAGGATTATCACTGAAGCAAATTTGAACTAGATGAAATGTTGACAATCATTTTGTCTATAAAACATATCATAATGTGTTATGAGCCAATTATTTTGATCATCCATTTTTAGATTAAGATTTTGAACATGAATTATGGGTTGGTCTTAAAATTAGGTTGAAATAAGATATAAGCATGAACTTGGAGTGAGAAAAAAGGTTGGGTTAGGTAGTTATTCTAGATAGGAGGAAGAGCACTCACCAAAAGTTGGTGGGAGTTGATGGTATGATTGATGGGGAAGAATTCTATACCTCTTTTCAAATCCAGGTAGGTGGGTCTATTGGGATTTGGGGTTAGGTTTTTTTTTTAATATTTTTTTATTATTATTATATATTATATATTTTGTATAAAATAAAAAATGTTATATATTGTTTATTCAAAGGATAAAGTTTCTAAATTTGTGAGATTTGTGGAGTATTTTTCTTTGGAAATTATGATGGTCTTTTTTTAGGAATTAGGCACCTTTCACTTTCTATGAAAATGACCAAAGAGTTGGGGGCTATCGTCTATAAATTTTTGGCTGCCTCTAATTATTTGGATGGTTGGAAAATTTTGAAGCCACAAATGGAATGATGATGTTGATGTAAAATGGTCAATCCAACTACCCTTTCTTTAAGAATCTTTTTTATTTTCCTTAAAGAAGAAAGAAGGCATGTGAAATTATGATAATACCCACATCTTCTTTGGTGTTCTCCCTCTTATTTATTTTTAATTTGATGGTAGGGAGGGGAAGGGTTAAGAGTGTAAAGAAAAAAAAAATGAAAGCATTATAATTTAGGTGCAATTTTGGTAAATTTTTTAGTTTTTGTTTTTAAAAATAATAAATGATATTAACCCATATATATATAAACTCTATGCAACTTATAGTATATTGATAATAATTTTTTAAAAAATTTTAAAATTCTTAAATTTTATAAATAATTTTTGAATACTTGAGATTAATTCATATATTTTATATAAGAGTGAAATTAAAAGTATGTTTAGTAGTGATTATCGAAAACATTTTTAGTATTTTTACTATTTGAATAATAAAAATTTTTAAATGTTATAAACGTTAGAAACACTTTTTTGAATTACTATCAAACGGACTCTAACTTTCTTAAATAATTTTGCTTTTGGATTATTAAGGAGTTAAAATTCAAAGTGAAATTATAATTTTGGAAGGAAAAAACATGTAAATATTTCCTTCATAAATTATAAAAAGTACTACTTTTTACTAGAGTAACCTTAAGACTTTGTTTAGATTTATTTTTAAAAAGTTAAAAGTTAATTTTAAAATTTTAATAAAAACTTTATATTTATTTAGATGAATTTTTAAAGGAATTTATAGCTTAAAAGTAAAATTACTATTGAAATTAGAGAAATTTTGGGCATATTTGATGGTTTTTTTAACTTTTTTTTTTAAAAAAAAAAAAAGAATTATACGTTTATATATGATACAAAAAATTTCAGAGTATCATTCGAATTTTAAATTTATTTCTTAAAAATTTCCACCTAAAATACCTAAACATATCTTAAATTAGTTATAGAAAAATAATTTATTTTTCACAATAAATTTTTTAAAACTACTTTCAATCAAAAATTTGTTAAACACGTTTTTTAACTTTGAAATTTGCTTTTTATTTTAAATAAAGGAAACAATTTTGAAGACTAATTTTAAGTATAAAAATTACTTATTGAAGTAGCTAAAGATTGTTGGTGGGTCACGTATTATGTCAAAACCTAATTATTCTACCATATACCTCAACCCAAACTCGATATGAACAATTATCATATAAAAAACATAAAACTAAGTATTACCTAATTACTAAATAAATAATACGTCATGTAACTCATTTAATAATCAAGTTCTCTTATTTAATAATGGATTGAGTTAGGTCTTGTTTATATTCATATGATTAATGTATTAACTAATATATTTATAACTCAATTAATTTATTTATTTAAAATAAATCAAATGTGGGTTAAATAATTTAAATATATAATTAAATTAATAGTGAAATTATTTAGTGGGTCAAATTCGTGTTATGTAGGTTGACCTAAAAATTACCTATTAATGCAACCCAGATCTATTTATACTCAATCTAAACTCGTAAAAAGCGTGTTGTGTTTGTGTCGTATTGGCTTTACTATTTCTAATAGTAGTTTTATTTTTATTTTTTTCAGTTTTTAAAAAAAATTATTAATATTTAATAAAATCTTTACAATATCAATGTTTTTCTTTTTTCTTTTCTTAAAAAAAAAAAAGTTAAAAAAATCACTCATATGAATGAAAGTTCACGTTAAGTTTTAAAAAGAGATTTGAGCTTCTAAACAATCTAAGCACGGGCTTAGCAAACAGGCAACGGTCTAGAATGGCTTATCATGGGTTTCTAGGGGCTAGTCCAGTCAATAATTGGGCTGATTCTTGGGCCTAGTGAACAATAGGCCCAATATTATCTTATTTATTTGTTTGTCCATTAGTGCTTTGAATTTCAAACAAGGGTCTGCCTTTGTGTATCGGTTTTTTTTTTTTGTTGAAATAAACACAATATAAGCATTATTTTTAAATTTTGTAAAGAATTTTATGAAAAAAAAGCAATTTTAAATATTTTTAAAGAATATTTTTTAAAAACTATATATATATATATATATATATATATATATATATATATATATATCAAAATGACTCTAATAAAAAATGAAAACAAATAATAAATGTTATATGAAAATATCATATTTTTTGTTTTTCAAAATATAAAGTTACTTTTTAATTACGATTACACAACATATTTTTCTATTCTTTTGTTTTTAAAAACAGTTTTTAAACCCTTAAATAAGTTAAAATAACTTATAAATGTTATTTGAAAATATTATGCCTTTTATTTTTCAAAATATAAACCTACTTTTTAATTATGATTACCCAACATTTTTAATTCTTTTGTTTTTAAAAACAATTTACGGACTCTTAAATAAGTGAAAACAACTAATAAATATTATCTGAAAATATTATATTTTTTGTTTTTCAAAATATAAAATTACTACGAATCCTTACATATTCTTAGTTAAATTATCGTTAATTGAGAAGTGGTATGATTTTAGACTTAGAATTCCAAAACTTATGATAAAAAGCCTTTTCAAGTACTCTAACGAAACATATCTTATGTTTTATTTTTCAAGAAATGGTATTACATACAAATGAAATCCAACACATAAACACTAAAATAACATAATTTATATCATAATTTTTTTATTTTTTTTCCTTTTTACACAAGAAGATCTACACAAGAAAGCCAAAGACAAAAGAGGGAGAAAACAAAAATATGTGTATAATATAATTATATATAAATATAAAAAAAAAAAAAAAAGACCAACACTCACTTCAATGACCAATACCAGGGCTTGGAACATCACCATGCTTTCTGTAAAAATCATAGTCTCCCTGGGGAACTTCAACTCTTCCATAGAAATCCCCTTCTGAATTCTCATCATCATTCAAATGCAGAGGCTTCTTCTCCATTTCTGGCTCCCTCATGGTCATATGCCGGGCGTCACCGAGAAGAACCACCAAGCTGACCAGAACAATGGCCTTCATCAACAACCCCCCGGTCCTCCCCATTTTCTTGAATTTCAGCGGCTTCTGGATCGTGGAGAAGCACTTTTAAACGCAGGAAGGGGCTTTTGTCCATTCGAATGATTTAAAGGCACTATCACATTTTGAAAAAGAAAATGCATAAATTAATGGAAGGTTGATGATCATGACAGTAGGTCCATACTCTAGAATTTGTAGAACAAAAGCAGTGGCCTTTGTTTCTCAATTCTAGGCTTTTCTTCTTCTTTTTTTTTTTTCCTTTTTTTTAAGGGTTTATTTAAAGGAATTTTTATTTATTTATTTAATAAGTGCTTTTGTGGATATGTGTGTGTGTGTTTTTTTTAATCTTTAATATTTAATGGGATTTTCTTCTACCTTAAAATTGTTTTATTGCATGATCAAAATGTAGAAACACCCCCAAAGACTTTGCAGGGCATCTGTGAAACGAATACTTAAGCTCATCTAATGGTTGTTTTTTAATTAAAAGTCTTCATAAACTTCAATTTCAAATATTTTAGTATTATTTGTTTTTTTTTGTTAATTTATTTTAAAATATTTTGTTTGAATACAAGAAATCTAAAACCTTGTTTGATACTGTTTTCGAAAACAGTTTTGAAAAATGAGTTTTTTTCTTAGGTTTTTTATGTTTTTAAAAATAATTTTTCTATGTAATTTTTATTTGTGATCATTCTTTGTATTTGTGTAATATTTTTTTTTAAATAATCTTTAAAAATTAAGTGAAAATAATAAAAAATACCTAAAAGTTATTCTCTAGCAACACCATGTTTTCTGTATTTAAGAACATAAAATAGTTTTTTATTTTTTGATCATCAAACATATTTTCATTTTTTTTTTCTAAATAACAAAAATATGTTTTGGAATGTTTTAATTCAAATTTGAATTCATAAGACACTTTTGTATTAACATTTAGATTATTTAAATTTTTTTCTTTACAATGTTTAAAGCATATTTGGATCTATTTTTACGAACAGTTGTTTTTTTTTTTAAGTATATATATATATAAAAAGAATAAGTGAATAAAATTATTTTTCATATTTAGGTTCTTTAATAAAACTTTATTTATAAAAATAATTTTTACAAATATTTTTAAGGATTATTATCATAAATTAATTTTTAATCATATTGTCAACCAACCTTGGGTTTTTTTTTTAATGACTATTATTATTATTATTGCGTAAAATTAATTGAAAATATGTAACCAAGTAGTGGATTTTTCTTCACAATGATGCAATACTTTGTCATACTTGATGCAATTTTAAGGCACATGGGGTCATGTTGCCTGGCGTGAGGGCTTAGGACAAATTATTATTACCATGTTATTATTATCTTTTAATTCTTCGATATGGTTTATCAACACACTCATTCAACCTTTAGGACGAAATGTCCCTTGTGGCCCGTTTGTTTGACAAGGGATCATCATGGCAAAAGAAGATTTTGTCTTAATCCTTTATCATCTCATTCTTATCTACCCAAACTCATCATTTGGTCTTAATAATTTTATTTTAATAAAATATTTATATTTTAACGAAAGCGCGTTTTGATGTGTTGATTTTAAAAATTGAAAAACAAACCCCCGGTTTTTAAGAATATCAGGTCTATTTGATAATTACTTTTTAAAATGGTTTTTTATTCTCCAAAACAAAAATACAAAAAACATGTTTGACAACCAAATTTTGTTTTTTATTTTATATTTTTATGAACATAAAATATAATGTTTTTAGATAATGTCTTTTAGTTGTTTTTTATTAGTTTCACCTGTTCTTTAAAAATTGTTTTAAGAAATAATTATATAAATATGTAAAATAATAAAAATAAAATATTAGATATAAAAATTATTTTTAAAAATATTAAAAATAAGTTAAAAACATATTAAGTTTTCAAATAGACTCTTGTTCTATACAAATCATATAACAATTTTTAAAAACTGTTCTTAAAAACTATTTTTTAGAATTATCTTTAAAAATAGTTACTAAATAAACCCTATACTTTTAGATAATTTTAAGGATATTTCAAGCTATACTTTTTGGATACCCTTAAAGGTGTTTGATACCTTTGGATACTATTAAGGGCATTTGACATTATATATTTAGATTATTTTTCTTTGAATGTAAAAGAAAAAAAAAAAACAATCTTGTTCAATCTTTGTTTATATGTAAGATAGCATATCGATATTAGAAGCTCTAGCGATGATAAATTCTTATTAAAATGTCGTAAAGTTCTCTCAATCACTCCATACATATCATTTGTCTTTAATATGTCTGCAACTCTGCATTAGCATTACATTTGTAAACTCTATATGGACATGACAAGTGAAATGTATTAGTCATTGACTATCATCGTTTGACAAATACAAAAACAAAAGTTTTATTAGCAAATCGATTAAAACATATTGCTAAGTTCTTAATATTGGACTATTGAATAAGGAAGAAAAATCGGGAATACCTATTTCTACCTTCAATCTAGTAGATTTTAAGTATAAGATCGTACCCTTAAATATGAATGATTTTTATATATATACATATGGTGTGGTTTGAATATGCGTGGGTGTACTATTCATATTTATAAATAAAATAAGTTTATTTAAATTGATTATTTAAAAATGAATTATACAAATAATTTGTTTTTATTTATGATTTATTGGTTTGATACTTAATAAATTGAAATAAAATTTTTTTTTTTTTCAAATTTAAAACATTCAATGAATTAAAAGTAACTAATTTCAAACAAAATTAATTGAAATATAAAACATTCAATAAATTTTAAAATTCATAATTCTATTCCAATCTAAAACTTTAAATAAATTCAAAATAAAAAATAGACTTTTAAAAAAAATCAATTAAAATTCTTACTTAAAAATTCACACACAAGCATTAAAAAAGAACATTTAATCATGAATCATATATATATATTAAAAAAGAAAAAAAGAAAAAGTCAAGCATGTGTGCCCAGTGCCCCTCAGTCTGCAACATATCTCGTTGACTGCTCTTTTGTTGTCCGGACACGTGTAACAAGTAATAGTTTTTTTTTCTCTTTTTGTCAAATATTTCCACTTTTAAATCACTTTCAAATCATTACTAACTATTTTTAACTAATTTTCTAATAAATATTTAGCAAAATTTACATAAATAATAGCTCCTAAAATATATTTATATAAAACAAACATAATTTTGTCTTTAAACTAAAAATTTGAGAAATTTAAAAATTTAAAAATATTTCCAAATACCCAAGATATAGACTTTTTATATAAGCATTTTGCATACAAAATTTATATTTTAAAAATAAAAATAATAAATATATTCAAACATCACCTTAATAATTTATTTATTTTTCTATATTTTATTTCCTTTAAACTTTTCAAGAATTAAAAATGGCAAATAAATTTATAAAATTTTCTCATATTTTTTTCTTATAACTTATACCTTCCTCTTATTCAATTTGGGGTTGTTGCATACTTTTTTGGGGCACTCTTGCCTACCGACATCTTGTGTCAAAAATCCCTTTTGCTTAGGTGCATGGACCTGACCCAGTAAAAGGCTGACCGCCACTTAGAAGGAGACCCATGCCCCATTTTAAGGGCTACTTCATTGCACTGCACCCACTGTCCCACATTCAAACTCTTCGTTTACTTGGCAACAAGGTGGCCTCGACCCTGACGTCAACACGCTTCAATCTTGATTCATGTGGGTGCGGGTGTGTGAAGGGCTGAAAGCTAAACCTCATTTATTAAAAATATAAGGTAGGTGAACCCATTTTCCTTGGCCTCTTGCTCTTTATTTTCTTGGGGTTTCCATGATTTTCCCTGTTTGTTTTGCAGGAAAAATTATTTGGGTCTTCCCAGGAAATTTCCACTTAGCTTATGGTTTTGGGTCATGGATTGTGAGTGATTTGGTCAGTTGTACGTGTTTGTTAAGGGGTTTACCGTTTTGAAAATTTGGTTTTTTTGTTTGACTTTTAATAAATCTGTCTGAATTTTTACAAACTGTCGGCACTGAAAAATAGTACTAAAGTACAAAATAACTCTAAAATTGTTTTTCATTTCTAAAAATTAAACTCTAATTAAATCCACTTAAATGGTAATCATAAAAAAGTATTAAATAATAAAATTAAGAAAAAAATAAAAATATCAAAAAGGCTTAGGTCGAACTCTTAATATAAATAATTGAAAATATATAATAAAATCTAAATTATTAAATGAAAGTATAAACGATAAGATCATGATATTAAACAATGAAATTGAATTTAAATAAAATAATAAAATTTGAATATACTTATGACACAAATTTATTGACCTTGTTTTTGTTACATCCGATTGATAATACGACATCAAGTATAAAATAAGTCAATTAAGACGTACATTTGATTGAAAATAACTTTTAAATGATGTATAATGATATACAAAATTGGGTCTTTCTATGATTATTATTATTTTTTTATTATTTTTATTTTTTTGCTTAGATTTATTTGGGTCTTCGAAGTAAGTCCATTTCTACAATTTTCAATTTTAGACTCTATGCCATGAATCTTCCACTTATCACGGGGAGGAAGATGAGAAGAATTTTCTAAGTGCTTTAGTCATGTTTACTTGTTTGTTAAGGGCGTTTACCATTTTTAAAAATTGGGTTTTCATTTGACTTTTAATGAATTTATTTATAATAAATATATAGTTTTAAAATTACTTATATTAATTGTTGACTTCCCATTTCAACCCATCGCATTAAAATACAACTTGACTATAAAATCATTTTTCTCCTTTTTCAAGCAACACTTTTAACAAATTTTTTTAATAGTTTGATTGGATGATAAAAAGTATTAAAAAAATACAAATTAAATCTAAATTCTCTTATTAAATCCACATAAACATAATGAATTCATTTAAAATTCCATATATAGGATCCAAAATCCCTATGCATTTCAAATAATTTTGGATCAATAGATAATATAGTCGGTTTTATATGTGATAAAACCGAATTCACCAGATTTATAATGAAAAAACTGAACTAAATCAGAGCTTTATGAGGTTGGTTTAATTCAGTTTTCATGAATTGGTTTTGACCCAACATGATAACTTTTTTTTAATTATAAACCTAATTGTAGATTTGTATTTGTTTTGATCTCAAATATTATTAATTTGAATTTATATTAGGTACTAAGTCTAATTTGTTTTTAAATTTAATTTAAACCAACTTGGATTTGATGTTAAAAATATACTAAATGCATTTAAAATTAATTTAACCATAATATAAAAATAATGAATTACTTTAAAAAAATTTAGTATAAACAAACTTTATCAAATATCAAATAATTATATATAAGTTTTAAAATATTAGATTGGTTATGTTTTTTATTGATTAGGAAACAAGAAAATTGAAAATCGAATGAACAAAATTAATTTTCAAAATTTTCAAATCAAATCAACCTTTTTTATTTTTGAAAACCAATCTAATATGATCAGTTTTTATTAATTTGAATTGGTTTGTCGATTTTTTCAATTTTGCTTACACCACTACCCGGAATGTAATAAAATCCACATCATCAGGAATTTTTTTTTATTGTAATTGTCTTTCAAACAATTTATTAATAATAGGGACATAAAATACAATGTCTTATAAAATTTAATTACATATAAGAATTTAAAAAAAATATATATGATATTAATTTGACACGTGTTGAAATTTTAATTTGGATGGTTTAACTGTTTGATGAAATTTATATCATCGTTAAACAAATATACAACCAAATGAAATAATGCTATAAATACCTGGTGCCATGTAAAACGAATATAAGATGCAAAACAATAAGATGACATGATAAATTTGAAACTTTGTTTTTTAAATTAGTTTTTTATTATTAAAAATAAAAAATATAGTATGATAACTAGAAAACCGAAATAAATGTGTTTTCAAGTAGACGTTTCAAAAATCGAATTTAAAAACTATTTTTCATAATTATTTTATAAATACTTGCCACATGAAATTTAATATATTAAAAGAATAACTATTGAATTTGTTCAATGGTAAAATCTAAATTATTATAAGAAATATAAAAATATGAAATCGAATTTAATACAAAATAGTAAAATTCAAATGTGGACACGATGAGATTTGATTGACGATTAAGCACATTAGTTATTACTTATTACAGTCCGAATTCATACGGATAGTAAGATCAAAGAACAGTTCAATGCCACATCAGATTAAAAAAAAAAAAAGAATTGCAACAAGGTACACGTGTGATATTTCGATTGGTAATAATGTGAAAGAAATCATTTTTTATTTTTTTGGAAAATGTTATCTATGGGACGACCCTGGAAAATCGGCAATTTCAGGTGGTTACGTAGCGGACAAGTCTCTAGACGTATTTAATATCTATGACCAAAACTAGGCGTTCCACTTGCAATGTGTGTAGTCCGGTCCAATATTTAGATCCATTTTCTTCCTCCTCTTCTTCCTCTTCTATTTTCTTGGCTTTTCTATGACTTCTCCTCTTGTTTTGCAGGGATAATTTTCTTTGGGTCTTCCGAGTCAGCCCATTCCTACGTGTTCCGTGTTTCGATTTTTCAACACTCCATGCCATGAACCTTCCACTCGGCTTCTGGAAGGAAGATGATAAGAAATTTCCAATTCTCTAAGGTGGTGTTTGTTTTTTTGACTTTTTGCTGGAAACCATTTAGTTTTAGAATTTAGGTTGTTTGTTTTTTTACTTTTTCATGACTTATTATAAACTTTTTACTAAATAGAAAAAGTCAAAATATGTGACTTTTTCTAAATAAAAAAAATAACACAATGATTTTTTTTACTTTTTAATACTTAATAGAAATAAATAATACAAAAATAAACAACCTAATATTTAATACTATTAAGTATTAAGGTTCTATTTAGAATTAAGTAAAAAAACAAACACCACCTAAGTGTTTTTCATTTGATTTTTAATTAATATTTAATTTAAAGAAATTTTAAAAAATGTTTATATTATTATGTCCATCCAAACAACACTTTTAACAATTCTTTTAATGGTTTGCTTGGATGGAAAAAAAATAAAAAAAAATAAAAAAAAATTTATTTATATATTATTATAAATATTTTATAGGGGGAGACCCTGGCAATTTCAGGTGCGTTACGTAGTGGAGAAGTCTTCAGCGGATCTCTCCCCAAAACGACGCGTTCCACTTGCAATGTGTGTCGTCCAAGATTTAGACGTAAACTGCTACCATATGGTCAAGGTCAAACTCACCTACGTGTATCGTCCTAGCTGGCTCGACCGTATATTTTTTCCCCACGCGCATCCGCGGCAAAACCCCCAACCCACCCACCGCCAAAGCGCGTATTCCCGATCTCTCCCTCCTCACCCACTCACCCACTTACTCTTCTTTGAAATTCTCTTAATTCATTTTTTTTATAGTTTTATGGTCGGCCGCCAAAGTCGTCGGCGCGTGGACTTGCTTTCGCGGGAGCTACGAATTTAAAAGTTGACATTGTCAACTGAACCCAATGGTTTATTTTTCGTTCTTCCTCCCTCACTCGGCACGCACATTCACCCTCCTATAAAAACCCCACAAGCCCCCTCCCCCACACACAAACCTCTCCATTTCCTCCTCGCCCAAAATCTCATTCACAGATCTCTGAAAACTCTGAAAATGTCTCAATCCCACATCGTCTCCGCACTCATCCTCCTCCTCATCCTCCTCCCATGTTTCCACTCAGCTCGTCTACTCAACGACTTCCCCGCCGCCGCCACCCACCTCGCGCTTCCCACCGATGAACTCCACCTTCCACCGGAGAAACACTCCGGCGCTCTTCCATGTGAGATGGGGCCGAACAACAACTACCCGGGACCTCATAGGCTCCCAAGAAAGTACCGGCCGCTGTATCTGAACCATGTTCTCCCCAAGGGCACCACGCCGCCGTCGGGACCCAGCAAAGGAATCAACGACGTGAAGAACTAGAAGGAGAGCTGAAGCCGTAGTTGCACCATCATCAATACCTCTGTTGATTTGTTATTCTTTTTCCAAGTTTTTTTTGTGGGTTTTTTACGTGTATATTTCGATTATAGAAGCGTTTACAGGTCTTACAAATATTAAGAATGATTGCTTTTATCCTTAATTTTCTTCTTATTTTTTTGGGTGAATGAATCCATTTCTTATTCATTTTAGTTGGATTTCTTCATGATCATAATGCCGTGTACATATTGATTTGTTTGAAAGAAAGTAAGGCCGTGTTTGGATCTGAGTCATCAGCTTCAATGGCTAGCTAGATTCCGCATTTTTCAACTCTACCCAACTTGTTTAATTCAACAGGTGGGATTTAATTTCCGAGCATTTAGTAGCGTCCAAAAAGTGGGAAAATCATTCAACTGTTTTGATAAAGGCCGTGGATTAAAGGCCGTCCAAATATATCTTATGGCTCACCTGCATGGACTGGAGATGATATTTTATGCATAAAGAAAGAATCATGGAGATCATGCATAAAATTTTCCTTTTTGGGTTTCTTTGTCTTTATGGCATTTTCTTGGTAGCCAAAAGGAAATGGGCTCTGGCCATGGCCGCCTAGCTTGACCAAAACTGAATGAATACTTCAATCTATTCTGTTGTTGACATTCACATGTTCATCGTATCAAAATTTCACCTAAACATTTTGACTGGCTCCTGATAAGCTTAGATCTTTAGAATTAATGTCGTATTCACATGCTGACAGTGTTTTCTTTTTCCTTGTTTTGGAAATTAAGGTTACTTAAAAAAATGGAAAATAGGAAAATAAATAAATAAATAAATAAATTTGTTAATTAATGTGATTATGACCTATTGTTAAGACTTTATAGTCCAAATTAAGATTACATTCATGGATCATTATCTTGCTTAAGGCCCCACTGAAATAGATTTTAGACAAAACCTCGAAACCGACCACTTTTCCGATCATTTTTTAAAAAATAATTAACATATTTTTTACTACGTTTTATATTTACATGTTGATGAAGATGCAGAATTTGAAGTTAAAGTAAATGTATAGTTTTGGATTTGGTTAAGCACAAAGTTGAATTTAATTAAGATAAAAGAAAGTCTAAATTTTTTTAAGAAAATCTGAATTATTGTTTTTTTATTCATCATCGTTGGAATATCTTGGAAAAATTCATTCAAAGTGCTAGATCTCTCCATATGGTGTATGCATCTAATGATCCCAGGCACAATGGTCTTTAAAACATTTCTACGGTGAAGATGACTGACATAACATGTACCTAGGATTTCGATGCTTGAATCAATTATAATATATAAACAAAATAGTAAAGTGAAATTGATATATATATGAAATCATAGAGTATTACATTATGTTATATTTTTTTTAGGGTTTTATTCTAATCATCATAATTTATCATTTTTTAACTTTATGAAACCTCTTATTTTAAAATAACTATTTTTCATGATATATCAAGGAAGAAAAATTATTTTATCATTGTTGATCCTAAACTCTCACAACCAATACCAACTAAAAAGTACATAGTTTTACTATATCAATGTGAATAATACATATAAATACTAATCGATATACGATTTACGTGAAAAAACATCAAAATCAGAAAAATCTATAAAGGTTGAAACATCTGTACATGTATTTAGTATTTTGCACGTAATTAAGTACATTTAACAATTATCAATTTTCACATACTAATTTATAATTGAATACTTAGATTAATTTAATCATCTAACATAGGTTAGAAGATAACAATTTAAGATATTATTTTTTATGAATAATTATATGAACTATCTGTTTTCTTGGAGTTTACTTCCTTTGAATACAAACTTATAGTTTTGAAAAACAAGAAATATTTTTTCCACTATCTCCTTTCTACCACAAAGTCACCATAACATATCTTGACAATAATTTTAATAATCCAATTTATCAAATACTTAAATGCTAGTTTTGAAATTCTCAACCCTTTCGAGATTCCATTTCCACCCTCAACCATGTTTTGGGAGTCTTATCTTTCATTTATTTATTTTTCATTCATTGACTCCACGTCCAATCTTGACAATGAAATGGGGTGGTAGGATTTTAACTCACAACTCATTTGATATTCATTTAAAGCGCTATCAAAGTAAAATGTTAGGTTTAGTATTTTTCTAATGGAAAATTTGAGTTACCATCAAATTAACTAAGCATTTGTAAAGATTTTCTTCTCAAGATTAGTCATACTCTTAATGCTACGACAGACCAAAGAAGTAGAAGATTGGTCCATTTTTTTTTGCCAAAGATTTGGTCTCCCATCAAAGTAGACGTCTCAACCAATGAGTTCATTTCTAAATTGTTTGTTTTCTTTGTTGCTATCATTCCCTAAAATTGATCAAAGTTTAAAGATCTAGAACAAAATGATTTTTTAGCCCAAAAAGTCTTGTAAACAAGCACAATGATTTGATATTAAAGGTCTATTTTTGTAGGCAAGGGCTTGAAAGTCCTCAAATGAGACTCTGACAAATAATGCTAATGTTTAACATTAGAGTCATACACTTCTTTATTTTATTTTTAATTTTAAAATGGAAAATCGGGATTAGAGTTTGAATAAAAATAAATAAAAATGGGATCAATTTTGGACGGGATGGGTATTATCTTATTCTTAAAAAGTTATATATATTTAAAAAAAAAAAATCATAATACTATAAGCATTTATTGACAACCTTCAATTTGACTATCGGCTTGAGGATGATAAGCAGAATTTTTTTGAAGATTAATATTATGTCAAACAAACAATTCTTGCCTAAATTTGCTTGTGAAAACATGGTCTTGATCACTTGTAATGGTCTTTGACATTTCATGTGATTTGAAACATAAAAGATTAAGCAGTAACTTTGTTTGCATATGTATGGATGATTGAAAGGCATTAAATGAACATATTTGATAAGGTGGTCAATCACAAAGAACTTTTTTGCCATATGACTTTATTTTTTGATATGGCTATGAGTACGAGAATTTCCTACACTCACCCCACCTTGCCCCATTTAAATTTATTTTTTGGACGGAGATGGAAATATATATAAATAAACAAGACGAGGTTGAGATGAGGATCATCCGTTCCAATTCCGTTCCATTGCCATCCCTAAACCCTTAGGTTCTATGAAAATTTCACCTTATTGTTGTAATATCAAAGCTAAATTTGCTGGTGTAGAATCTTTTCCCATAATGGTGTTTTATCATTTATGGGTCTCCATTATGTTGTTCAAACACCTAGAATGGAAAAAGGCTTAGGTTATGTTATAAGTGTAGGATTGGCCTTGGGCCCTTCATTTGCCAAGTACTTGTTGTTTTGGGCCATTCTTTGACTGGGCCCATTTAGTGCTTTATATATCATGGGCAGTGGGCGGTTTGTTTCAGGTTTATATTGATGGCAAAAATCTAAGGTCTATAGGCTAAACATCAAAGTTTAAATTTGGATTGTTAAAAATGCATAATAAAAATTGCATATCATTCAATATAAATATATGAGATTAAGATAAAAATAAATAAGACATAAAGTATGAAAAAAAACCGAAAAAAAAACCGAGACTCAGATATAAAACAATAAGATCCAAATTTTCATATTGTGTTTTCCCCTTTTTGTTAATTTTTTTTTTCAATAAAATTACTCAAAATAATATAAAAGGTCATGTCCACCTTAGAATCAAAATTTTTAGCTCCTCAAAATCATTTGGATCTAAAAGTAAGTTTTACTTTTCATTAGTGGTAGTTTACTTAAAGAAAAAAATATTTAAAATACTTAATAGTTTGTTTGGCTACCTTTCCAAAAATTTATTGTCAAGGTAAAAGAGGAAAATATATATTTTTAAATAAAATTATTCAACAAGTTATTTCTAAAATATTTTTTAAGAATAAATAAATAATAAATAACTCATTTAGGAAAAAAAAAATTGTTGTTTTTAAAGAATATCTTTTCTATTTTTACAAAAAAATATTAAATTAAATTATATTTATATTAAATTAAATTAATTTTTTATTAAAAATAAAAATAGTTTTACAATTATTAATGATTTAAAGATAAATAATTATTTAATTGCCTTCTAATGAAAGAAAAATTACTACAAAATTAAAAGGATTTTAATATTTATTTCTAATATAAGTCAAATAAATAGTTCAATTTTTAATATAAATGTTGTAAATGAAAAGTAATGAATGACCACATTGATGACCATTATGAACTCCATTTACTCATCTTTAAGATGAGTAATGGGAGTTCATATTATGAAGCCTATAAAAGGCTTCTTACCCCCCCCCCCCATGTAAAAGCATCCCGAGAAAAGAAAGAAAGATCTTCCTCTCATTCTCTCTCTCTCTCTCTCTCTATCTTTCTTTCACTTTCTCAATTTTCTTATTTGATTCCTTCTTCCATATTATATATCAAAGTAAGATATATTTTATCTCTACTACTTTGATTTGCATTATATTTGTCCTTGTTTTATAACACGTTATCAGCACGAATTGCTCTGAAGGTAATTCTCGTATCTTAAACTTGAAGTTATTTATATAGAATAAAATTTTACATATTTATATTATTGTTGATTTGTTTTGTTACATATTGTTAAAAGTTATAAACAAATTATTTGATTTTGTTTATAATCAAAGTTATACCAATGCTATCAAGTTATTATAACTGATTTTAATAATATTGTTTTGTCATATATATGAAGTTATTTGACAATGTCGAATATCACAAAACTCGAATTTGTGGCACTTGACATTTCGGGAAAGAACTATCTATCTTGGATCCTTGATGCTGAATTACATCTTGATGCAATGAACCTTGGAGCTACGATCAAACAAGGAAATCAAGCATCCCTGCAGGATCGCGCAAAAGCATTGATTTTCCTTCGCCATCACCTCCATGAAAGTTTAAAAAATGAGTATCTTACGGTAAAGGACCCTTTTACTCTATGGAGTAATTTGAAGGAAAGATATGACCACCAGAAAACTGTGATTCTCCCAAAAGCTCGATATGATTGGATGCACCTAAGGTTGCAAGATTTTAAAACTGTTAGTGAATACAACTCTGCACTTTTCAAAATCAGCTCTCAATTAAAGCTGTGTGGAGAAAAAATCACAGAGGAAGACATGTTAGAGAAAACTTTTACTACGTTTCATGCCTCGAATGTGCTCTTGCAGTAGCAATATCGAGAGCGTAGATTTACAAAATATTCTGAATTAATATCATGTCTTCTTGTTGCTGAACAAAATAATGAGCTTTTGATGAGAAATCATCAGTCTCGTCCAACTGGATCTGAACCATTCCCTGAAGTGAATACAATATCATCCCAAACTCGTGGACGTGGACGAGGACGAGGACGTGGTCGTGGTCGTGGTCATGGAAGAAATCCTCGATACCATGGTTTTTATAGTAATAATTCTCAGAAAATGAAAGCCTCATTGCACCACCAGAAGTGGAACAATACTGAGACAATACAAGAAAATGGGAAGCGTTTACAAGATAAACCTCCTAAGAACCATGAGAATAATTGTTATAGATGTGGTATGAAAGGGCATTGGTCGCGTACCTGTCGTACGCCCAAACATTTGGTCGACCTTTACCAAGCATCAATAAAAGTTAAAGGAAAAGAGATAGAGATGAACTTTATCGATGGTGATGGATTGGACCTAACCTACTATGACATTGATTTCTTTGGAGGTCCCAATGAAAAAACAGACCATTTGATAAATGATGAAAAAATTAACATTGATTGATGTTACTCTATATATAAAATAATATATTATTATGTCTTATATTTACATCTGATTTACTTTGTTATTTACATTATGCCTTGTTTTTTTGTTATATCTGAAATCCATGTGTTATTTGGTCTCAAGATGAATGAGAATGATGTATGTCTCGCAGACTGTGCGACCACGCACACAATTCTTCGAGATAAAAGATATTTCCTCGAATTGACATTAATAAAAGCTAATGTAAGTACCATATCTGGTACTACAAACTTAGTTGAAGGCTCTGGAAGAGTAAACATAACATTGCCAAATGGAACTAGATTCCATATAAATGATGCGTTATATTCTAGCAAATCCAGAAGAAATTTGCTCAGTTTTAAAGATATCCGCAGAAATGGATATCATATTGAAACTATGAATAAAGATAATGTAGAATATCTTTATATTACTTCCATTATATCTGGCAAGAAGCTTATAATGGAAAAACTCCCGACTTTTTCCTCTGGGTTGTATCATACAACTATAAAGCCTATTGAATCATATGTCGTCGTGAACCAGAAGTTCAACGACCCAAAAGTTTTTGTCCTTTGGCATGATAGGCTAGGTCACCCAGGGTCTTCAATGATGCGTCGAATAATCGAACACTCACATGGGCATCCACTAAAGAACCAAAAGATTCTTTCGCCCAATGAATACTCATGTGCTGCCTGCTCACAAGGTAAATTGATAATCAGACCATCTTTTACTAAAGTCATATCTGCGTCACCAATCTTTTTAGAAAGAATACATGGGAACATATGTGGGCCTATCCATCCACCATGTGGACCATTCTGTTATTTTATGATCTTAATAGATGCTTCTACTAGGTGGTCACATGTTTGTCTCCTTTCTACACGTAACGTAGCCTTTGCTAGACTCCTTGCACAAATAATCAGATTACGAGCACAATTTCCAGATTATCCAATTAAGACAATACGTCTTGATAATGCTGGCGAATTTACTTCTCAAACATTCATTGACTATTGCATGTCAGTAGGGATAAATATTGAGCATCCTGTTGCTCATACTCATACCCAGAATGGTTTAGCAAAATCCTTCATCAAACGTCTCCAATTAATAGCTCGACCATTACTAATGAAAACCAAATTACCTACTTCCGCCTGGGGACATGCTATTATGCATGCTGCAGCTTTAGTCCGTATTCGACCTACAACTTACCATGAATACTCCCCTTCACAACTTGTGCTTGGAAAACAACCAAATATCTTTCACTTACGAATCTTTGGTTGTGCAGTATATCAGTATATGTACCAATTGCACCTACACAACGCACTAAAATGGGTCCCCAACGAAGACTTGGGGTTTATGTAGGTTTTGATTCTCCATCTATCATAAGATATCTTGAACCTTTGACAGGCGATGTTTTTACAGCCCGCTTTGCGGATTGTCATTTTAATGAGAGTGTTTTCCCATCATTAGGGAGAGAAAAGTCGATTCCTGAAGAACGACGAGAAATTAGTTGGAAGACATCTACTATGACCCATCTTGATCCTCGTACAAATCAATGTGAACTAGAAGTTCAAAGGATCATTCATTTGCAAAATCTTACAAATCAATTACCAGATGCATTCATTGATACAAAGAAAGTGACAAAGTCACATATCCCAGCTGCAAATACTCCAGCACGGATTGATGTCCCTGTAGGACAGTTAACAAATGAATCTAAGATACGCCTAAAGCGTGGTAGACCTGGCGGCTCAAAGGATGTAACTCCCCGGAAGAGGAGAACCCAAGAAAAACTTGGCACTCTAGAAGAGGCCATCAAAATGATTGATCAGTTTAAAATTGATAAATCTATAGCCCTAGAAGAGGCACAAATAATACAGAAAGCCCCTGAAGAGGTACATATTGAACAAGAAGCCCCCGAAGAGGCACATATTGAACAAGAAACCCCTGAAGATCCACATATTGAACGAGAAGCCCCTGAAGAGGCACAGGTACCTGAAAATTGTGAGATCTCAGTAAGTTATGTACAAACGGGAGAAAAATGGGATCGAAATAATATTGTTATTAACAATATTTTTGCTTTCCAAGTGGCCTCTGATATCATAAGAAATGATGAAGATCCCGAACCACGAAATGTGGAAGAATGTCGACATAGAAATGATTGGCCAAAATGGAAAGAAGCTATACAGGCAGAATTAAACTCATTAACAAAACGAGAAGTTTTTGGACCTGTAGTCCAAACACCTGAAGATGTAAAGCCTGTTGGGTACAAATGGGTATTTGTACGAAAGCGCAATGAGAATAATGAGATCATAAGATATAAAGCGCGATTAGTAGCACAAGGTTTCTCGCAGAGACCTGGTATTGACTACGAGGAAACATATTCTCCCGTCATGGACGCAATCACATTTCGTTTCTTAATTAGTTTGGCAGTCTCAGAAGGACTGGATATGCGTCTCATGGATGTTATTACAGCGTATTTATACGGATCCATGGATAATGATATATACATGAAAATCCCCGAAGGATTTAAATTGCCTGATGCAAATAATACAAAGCCTCGTAGCATGCACTCAATCAACTTACAACGATCCTTGTATGGATTAAAGCAATCTGGACGCATGTGGTACAATCGCCTTAGCGAATACTTGCTAAAAGAAGGGTATGTGAATAACCCTATATGCCCATGCATCTTCATTAAGAAATCAGAAACCGGATTTGCAATTATTGCAGTGTATGTTGATGACTTAAATCTTGTTGGAACTCCTGAAGAGCTCACAAGAACAACAAATTACTTGAAAAAGGAATTTGAGATGAAAAATCTTGGAAAAACAAAATTTTGTCTCGCCCTACAGATCGAGCATTTTCCAAATGGAGTTTTAGTACATCAATCAACATACATTAAGAAAGTTTTGAAGCGTTTTTATATGGATAAAGCGCATCCTTTAAGTTCTCCAATGGTTGTCCGATCACTTGATGTGAAAAAAGACCCATTTCGTCCTTGCGAAAAGGATGAAGAGTTACTTGGTCTTGAAGTACCATATCTTAGTGCTATTGGTGCACTTATGTATCTTGCCAATTGTACACGTCCAGACATTGCTTTTTCTGTCAATTTATTAGCAAGATACAGTTCCGCTCCAACTCGAAGACATTGGAATGGTATCAAACATATATTGCGTTATCTTCGCGGAACTACTGATATGGGTTTATTTTACTCAAGGGAATCAGAGCAACAATTGCTTGGATATGCAGATGTAGGATATCTTTCAGATCCACATAAAGGCAGGTCACAAACAAGGTATGTGTTTAATTGCAATGGTACTGCTATTTCATGGAGATCTGTCAAACAAACAATGGTAGCCACATCATCAAATCATTCAGAAATACTGGCAATTCATGAAGTAAGTCGTGAATGTATATGGCTAAGATCTATGATCCAGCATATTCGGGAATCATGTGGACTCTCTTCTATCAAAGGTGGCCCGACAACATTATTTGAAGATAATGCTGCATGCATTGCACAAATAACAGGGGGTTATATTAAAGGAGATATAACTAAACACATTTCACCAAAATTCTTTTATACACATGAACTCCAGAAGAGTGGTGAAATTGATGTGCAACAAATACGCTCAAGCGATAATCTAGCAGATTTATTCACAAAATCATTGCCAACCTCAACATTCAAGAAGTTAATACACAAGATTGGAATGCGTCAACTCAAGGATATCGACATGAGGGGGAGTATGCTTGTAAAAGGGTGTTAGTGTACTGTACTCTTTTTTCCTTCGTCCAGGTTTTGTCCTACTGGGTTTGACTGGCAAGGTTTTTAACGAGGCAGTCCTAATATACCAAGAAAAGAATATTGTACTCTTTTTCTTTCGCTAGGTTTTTCCTATAGGGTTTTTTTCTAGCAAGGTTTTAATGAGGCATATCTTTTTAATATGGTGGTCATCCAAGGGGGAGTGTTGTAAATGAAAAGTAATGAATGACCACATTGATGGCCATTATGAACTCCATTTACTCATCTTTAAGATGAGTAATGGGAGTTCATATTATGAAGCCTATAAAAGGCTTCTTACCCCCCCATGTAAAAGCATCCCGAGAAAAGAAAGAAAGATCTTCCTCTCATTCTCTCTCTCTCTCTCTCTCTCTATCTTTCTTTCACTTTCTCAATTCTCTTATTTGATTCCTTCTTCCATATTATATATCAAAGTAAGATATATTTTATCTCTACTACTTTGATTTGCATTATATTTGTCATTGTTTTATAACAATAAATTAAAATTTTCTTGTTTATTTAAAATATCTTGAATGAAATGATTTTTACCCTAAAAGTCTTGTAAACAAACACAGTGGCATGATCACTAAATATCAGATTTCGTTAGGCTAAAATTCTCATGGGATTGTGGACAAAAACTGATGCCAAACAATGGGGCCTTCCATGGGCTTTTAACATTGGCCCATCAATGCTTGTTCCAGTTGGGCTTCCCTTGCCTCATATAGTGGCCGTGCCGGAGGCCAAGCCCAGGCCTTATTGAGGTGTGATTGGATGTCAAGGGTGGCCCAATTATGAGATGGGTATGGGCTTCTTCAACATACATTGGGCTTCATTTGTAGGTGACCTCTCTTTTGTTTTTCAAAACTACAAATTTATAATGGAGATGGTGGAGACCTTTTAAAACCACATAATAATTTAATATTATTTAATAAATTTATTTGATCCATTAAATAGATTAAATATATTTAATAAAATAACATTTTAGAGTTAAAAATAATTTTAAATATTAAATCAAAATAATTAACTTATTTTAAATATCCACGATTAATTTTTTATAATACATATTTTATAATTAATTTTAAATACTAAATTCATTTCTTAAAATTAATAAAAAAAAAAAATTAAAGATGGTGAAAATTCCAAATTGATAATATAAAAATAAATTTAACTCAAAGTCAATCTTAATTCCTTAAATAAAAAAAATATTACAATTTTCCAAACACTTTTAAGTTGTATTTTGAATAAGATCAAATTATTTCTCTAATATGACTAGATTGCCTTCCAATGTCACATCATTTGAATAATCTTTTGTCATGGGTCATGTTAGCTCCAATTTTGTAACAAATGAATCAAATAAAAATAAAAACTTATTCATTGGCATCCTCCTCCACCCTAATTTTTCAATAAATTCAACAACTTATCATGTCATATAATATTATGTACAATTAAAATATTTACTTGACATATATAAACAAGAAAATCAGAGAATCTCAACACTTTCTCATGGGAATGAAGATGGTATTAAATTTCATTAACTTCAATAATTTTTAAGGTTGTGGGGTTATTTCATGCCCATAAAGTCCATACAGACTCTGGCAATTGATTTTTTTTTTTTTTTTTTTTTCTGTTGTTGTTTTACAAATTAATTCAACACCCAACAAGAATTCCTACCAAATCACAGCCAACCAGTCAAAAATATCAATTTTTTTTTTCTTTTCCCGGAAGGAGCTTATACAATTGGATAACTGTACTTTTTTGTTACGATCGTGTCCAATTCTTACCACCCACTCTTTCTTTGATTCTGACCAAAAATGTATAAAGGAAGGAGTCATCTAGTAGATGCATGTATTTGGAAGATAATCTTAATTTAATGGACAAAGACAATAAAGTAATAGAGTGATGTGTGTTAATCATGAAGATGTGTTTTGTCTTCTCTTGATGGATATGCTTTGCTGTGCTTTTCTTATATAGGAGTGATTTGGCAGTATTGTGGAGAAGAAGGAACGAAGAAACCACAAATGGTGAAGGGTTCTGTCCATCTGCTGCTCTTCCTCTATCTTTCTGCAATTTCTGTGGGAATTGCAGGGAGGGTTGTGCCTCTCCATGAGCCTTTTGATAAATCCACTTCCTCCAGATCATTCAGCTCCATTTTTGATAATTCTAAGTATGGTATACTGCAGCTCAACAATGGTTTGGCTCGAACTCCTCAGATGGGGTATGGATTATCTTACTCTTTGATGCTAGATTTGTTGGATTCTGAATTTGTTTTCACCTTTTCTGGGGTTTCTGAGGTGGGGTTTTTGTCCAAGGTCAAAAGATGAAACAAAAAAAAGAAAGAAAAAAAAAGGCGAAATCAAAGTTCTATTTTATGGGTTTTTTGAAATTTTACTTGACAAGTTGGAAATGAATGAGAAAAAACAAGTGGGTGTTTGCGAAGAAGGCAGTTCTGGGGTTGTAAAGAGAGATTGAGCGATTTCTTGAAGGTGGGTTTTTCTGTTGGTATCGGGGGTGGGGTTCTCTTGCCCCCTTTTTTTTTTTTTCCAGATTTTGATGATGGGTTGTGGGTTTTGATTACTTCCCAAGGTGTGAAGCTGAAGTATTGTTGACATGTATCAGATTTTGAGTATAATTTATTTTGTATTTTTGATGTCTGCTAATGAATTGCTTCATTATACCCTTTATTGATTTGATCATGTGTGTTGAACAGATGGAACAGCTGGAATTTCTTTGCCTGCAATATCAATGAGACAGTTATCAAAGAAACCGGTAAATTCTTCATTGGCCTCATTGTTGATTCGCATTCTCAGGTCCTTTAGGCATATATGTTCTCAAATTTTCCCATGGTGATGTAGTTTTTTCTTTTTTGGGACGAGAATTAGTTGGGTGTTGGAAGACTTTGTAGAGTACGGTGTGGACGAAGTTTACTCATGCATGGTTTCATGATAGGATTTTTAGTATTAATTTCGGGTTGTTTTGTTTTCTTCAAAAATCCTATGCGGATTTGAACTTAATAGTTATACAAAAACTCATGTATATTCACGATATATTGATGCCTGCATATGTGTTGGTGCATTTAGGTGGATGCATGCATACATACACCTTGCTTTGGTTTGCATATACAGATCGATAAATGTACCTTTGTGGAAAAATCTTGTAATTTTCTGGGTGTTACAATTGGACCGTTTCCTCTATGATCAGATGTTAACTTAAGATATATGAACATTACGAGGGCTCCGATCAGCTTTTTATTCTTCTTCTTCCCTTTTTCCATGTGAGTGGATTACCGTTCCTTTATCCTGGTTTGTACATCCAAGGAAAGTGGATCCACTGTGATTATTATTTTTTTTGTTTGATCAAATCAAGGAAAAAAAACCATCAAAGAGGTCTAGTTAAGAACATGTTTTTCTGATGCTCTCATCCTTTTACTTGATCTAACTTCCACATAACTACTAACATCTTTTCTTTTCATTGACAGCTGATGCTCTTGTCTCAACTGGCTTGGCTGATTTAGGATATGTCTATGTCAATATAGGTATATACTTCTGGCATATTTAATCCGTTTGGAATAACTTTGTGTCCCAATCTGTTTTTCAATTATTTTTTTTTCTTTTTCTGGATGTAGATGATTGCTGGTCTTCCTTGGAGCGAGATTCTAAGGTCAGTTTATTACTTTCATTATATAGCCAATATCGGGGCTTAAGTGTATAAACAATGAATACAACTTGCATGAACACACTTAATATGCAATATATGTCCTGATGTGAGAATTTATTTTGGAGATGGTAGTAAGTATAGTTATTCCTATTTGTTGGATATGTTATCATAGCTATGTTATTTGGGCAGGGTCAATTAGTCCCGGATCCAAAGACTTTTCCATCAGGAATTAAAGCTCTTGCTGATTATGTACATGCGAAGGGCCTCAAGCTTGGTATTTATTCTGATGCTGGGTAGGACAAATTTCCTGATTCCGGGTCAGAAGCTTGGAAGTTAGATCATAGTGAAATGATGATTTTGTTCTTATTTTTAAGTGTTCTACAATGCTATTGCCATCCTTTATTTACTTTTCTGACACACCCAATTGAATTTTTAGGATTTTTACATGTCAAGTTCGACCTGGATCAATATATCATGAAAGGGATGACGCAGAGCTGTTTGCCTCATGGGTTAGTTCATGATATTACTCATAACATCTAGAACTTCCTCCTTGCATTGGATGTTGGTTGAATGTATCAAGTCCTGGTATTTGCTTAGGGAGTGCGTTGATATCACGTAAAAAAGTTGGTCCATTTTGTTTTTGCAGCCTTTAAAGATCCAATCTATTGTTTAGGAGTGGAGGCATTAAAAGAAAATAACGGTGAACGTGAAAATTTTGAGCCATGGAAATGATCATTAAAAAAGCAGATTAATGAGATATTATTACTTAAAATGCTAAAATGATTTTGTGAGACAAATTTGTTGCTTCCTTACCCTTTGAAGTTTGATGAAAATTTGGTCTTCAAAACTACAAATGATGATGACCATCTTTTACTTTGGATATCTGTTCTCATTAATGTTTTGCTTTCTGTAATCCAGGGTGTGGATTATTTGAAGTATGATAACTGTTACAATCTGGGCATCAAACCAGAAGAACGGTTATTCCTCATCGTAGTCCCTGTTAATGTGTTTGAAGAATGATTGCTTAGGTAGCTTAAAAAAATTAATGTGGTTCCCATAATTTGCAGGTATCCACCAATGCGTAATGCTCTAAATGCAACTGGGCGCACAATATTCTATTCACTTTGTGAATGGTAATCCAGCTTGATCCATTTGTCTGGATACAAGAATTCATCAAATGCAATTTGAGAGCATTGTTAAGATTTTGATTTTTGGCTTTGTCAGGGGTGTAGATGACCCTGCCTTATGGGCAGGCAAAGTTGGAAATAGTTGGCGAACAACAGATGATATCAATGATTCCTGGGCAAGGTATCCATTCTGAACTCTTTAAAGTCTTGGTTGTTTGAATGGTTTCTGTATGGTGTTTAATTGAATCCTTTCATTTGAAAGTTTCTGAGTCATTGGCAATCTGGGAAATGAGTCCGTATTCCATTTCTCATCCTCAACCCAACAACATTGACAAGAATTGATTACTCTTCCATTTCTTTAAATAGTAATTTCTCAAAAATAGGCATGTAGAACATCCTAAGTGATCATCTGTGAAGATACATTGGTGTCACTGGTTACTCTTCCACTTAGTCATCTAACAGGCATGACCCTGATCATAAAGGTCTAGACTGGCGTTGAACAAGTCTATTGCTTTGATATGGAACTTAAAATTTGTAGGATAATTCCATTTTGATCCAAATTGCAAACTGGTAAATATGGTATATATTGATAATTTGATTCTTAAACCTGTGATGCCTCTATAGGCTTCTCAGTGAGTTTAATTTGACAGTTTGTATTAAATTGGAGCTTTCCTCACTTTGAAAAGTTTGTGATGCATTTTTTTTGGGTATAATTTGTCACTATGTTGATTCTCCTTTTAAGATCATTATATGGTCTGTGAGCTTAGCCAAGCAGTTCAAAGAAGGTTGTGGGCCATAAAGAATATTTTTGTGTGATGAGACTTCGCCAAATTGATTGTCATGTTGGTTGACCTCTTTTGCTTTTTTTTTTTTGCCTGTGAAGCATGACTACAATTGCTGATCTGAATGACGAGTGGGCAGCCTATGCGGGACCTGGTGGATGGAATGGTAAGACAGTGATTTTTTCGAATAGATTTGGGTGAACGCTTGTTTCTCAGTGCTGTGGAAGTTCTTATTCCCCATGTCAACCCTATTGGCAGATCCTGATATGTTGGAAGTTGGCAATGGGGGCATGACCCTCGAGGAATACCGTGCACATTTCAGTATCTGGGCTTTAATGAAGGTCATGTCTACTCTCTTTCTGATCTTTTGTTTTTTGTTTTTACAAAATTCTCAAATTATTTACGACTTTTTTTTTAAAAATGTATGAAGGATTCTAAGCTTGTAATCACTCTACTCTTTTTTCTTTTCCTTTTTTTGCTAAAAGAAAATCTTATTTAAAGGATATTTTTAATTAAGCTGGTTTTAAACTTTGTGTGTTTCCCAAATTGTATCATGTTCAGATCTACCCTAAATGTCTAAAATGTTATTCTCCTTTCAAATCAAGTAGTTCCCCTTTAATTACTTGGTCAAAGGCATTCCTGTAGCATATGATATTTATTTATTTATTTAATTTTTTGGTCTGTCACAAACTGAAAATAGTTTAGCTGAAATATGCAGGCTCCTCTTTTGGTCGGTTGTGATGTAAGAAACATAACTGCAGAAACTTTCGAGATTATAGGCAATAAGGAGGTCATTGATATAAACCAAGGTAAAACTGCTTGATCTTTGCCTCTTTCTCTCTTGGATGGAGGAGGCAATGGAAAGGGGATTGACTAGGATAAGTCCATCCTTGTGGTTTCAAAGCCCATCCGCACATTTAGTAGAGGAAAAAGCCGTATAACTGCTTACTAAGATCCAATTCACATTTCATTCTCCACCAAACCGTCACTTGTGCATGAGCCAATTTAAACTCTTTAAATTTTTCTACATGTCATGTCAGGAAAATAAGAAAAATTCTGTTTGTTCTGCAGATTCACTCGGCATTCAAGGAAGGAAAGTTCATGTTTCTGGAAAAGATGGTTGTCGTCAGGTCTTCCCCAAATCCTCCACTTTATACTATTTTTACTGATAGTTACAACACAAAATGAGAGCATCTTTATAAGAGCACTGAAATCAAATATTTTCCTGGTTTAACTACTTTGTTTCAACTTGTCAGCCTACAAACCTGGATCATGGAATCTGGTCTTCTAGGCTTAGTTCAAATTAGTTGAAAGCCCGTCCTCAAATGTCTTTTCATTTCAAATTTTTTGAATATGAGAAAGAATCGAAAATCATAATTTTAAAGGGTATCTCTCTTGAACTCCAATTTGAAAGGAATTCATTTTTCTCACAACTTTTGAACTTTCTGAATTTGAGGTTCTAATGTATGCACACTTCTCTGTGCATGTTTTTCGTTAAGGTGGGTGGGTGATTGGCTGGTGTCTCTTAATGCCATTCTGAATTTTTCTTACTGAAAGGATGTGCTCTATGAAAGTGCAACCAGTCCTTTAATGACACTCAAAAATAAAAAAATATACCCAGGTTTTAAATTTGATGTAATCTTAAATAAACTACAGAATTTAGGTTGTGCTGTACATATTAATCTGGAAGATCATATTACCTCTGCTGGGTTATCTCTTAATTACTTCATCAGGAAGGTTTCCAGGCATGCTTTGGAGTTTTTGGAAATATTGAACATGATTTTTCCCCCTTTTCTTTTTTCTTTTCTCTCTAGAAATAATATTGGAGTCTTGTTTCTTCAATTCTGATTGTTTTCAGGTTTGGGCTGGTCCTTTATCTGGGCATCGGTTGGTTGTGGCTCTCTGGAACCGATGTTCAAAGGCTGCAACTATTACAGTTGGGTGGGAAGTTCTCGGACTGGAATCCTCCATGAGTGTCTCCATCAGAGATTTGTGGAAGGTGAGGAACCTGACCTGCCCTGCCCTGCAGACACCCAGATCAAATGTTCCCTAAATGCACTCTCCCCAAAATTAAATCCCCCCATTGCGTATGCCTATTAGTCTTAGATGAATCAAATCCTTAACTGTTTTATACTTGTTCCAACTTTCAGCATGTGGATCTTTCTGGAGATGCAGTGGCATCATTTGGCTCTCTGGTTGCTTCTCATGACTGTGGGATGTACATTTTCACTCCTGTCTCGGCTTCTCGGTCTGCAGTTTAGTTCATGCACAGAAGATCTGGTCCCTGCTTTGAAGGAATGATATAAACACCAAGCCATTTCCACTTCTAAATGCTTTGGAAATATTGTAAGAATTAGTATCATGAATATAATACGTCTATAAACTCTTATTGGAGGTGAAGAACTTAGCAACCACTGTATATAAAATATAACTTGATGTCAATAAAAGAGTTGAAATCTTCCGGTTGTGGATGGCTGCAGATATGGATTGATGTTTCCACTATGGTTCTTTTTTATTTATTCATTTATTTTCTTAGTTAAAATATATTGAAAATGGAAAATTAAATATAAGACAATGAATTAAAAGAAATTATGAATTAATAAAAAAGGGAAGAACTTAAATATAAGATAATGTTACTTTAATTAATGTAATTATCATAATTATGATAAGATATTAATTTTATGAAAATAGTATTATATGATGTCATGCTCACCGTCATCAAATATGGTTGTATGATAGCAATGTACTATTCTAAGTTTTTATTTATTTAGGGATCTCACATTCAATTCATTAATTAATTCTAAAGAAATTTTGTATTCGCCACATAGACATCCACGTAGACCCGGAAGAAAATAAAAAATAATAATAATATGTATAGACTGACATGGATGTTAATTAATTTTTTTAGGATTAATTTCACTTACCTCTCTTGAAATTCGAGCTAATTAGGTAATACCATCATTAGTTTGAAATTTCATATTACTTTCCTTTCTCGTTAGTTATTATTTACTTACCTTCCATTTAATTTAAAATAAAGGAAGTATTTGATGAAATTTCAAACTCGTGACTAAATGTATTTAATCCAAACATCGGGAGATGAATGAAATTTACCCTGTACTTAACAAACCACATTGGTCAAAACTCCATACTCAAAGAGTAAAGAAAGATAGGCATTAGTTTATAATTGTACAAATTGATTAAGAACCCATTGCATAGCTGGATCTAACTAAACCTTCATTAACCATAAATAGTCAGATAATTAAACATATAGTCAGATAATTAGCCATAAATAGTTAGATATCCAAAAGTTCACAAGGGAAAACAAAACCGGTTTCTAGAGCTCAATGGGAAAGGAATGGGAAACATTGTCTTAACAGAAAAGCAGAAAAATGAGAAGATCCTTCTGAGAAACTAAGATTGCTCAAGGGCTGTTGCCATTAAACTAATTATCATTTTTTCCTCTGACTCTTACCTTTACCCTTCTGTTTGCTGCCCAAGGGAGGAAAATCGTTGGGGTCTGCAAGGGAGTATGGTTGATCAGGAACCCTGCGATGGAAAATTAGAAAAGAGAAGTCCTAAATAATGTATAAGACTTAGAGCTTTTGAACATAGTAGCAATTGAGGAAGTACTTACAGTTCTTTCTTGCCGTCCTTGGGATCAAGGCTGCTGTCCTGCTTCAGCTTGTGTGGAAGTTCTGGGAATTCTTCTAGCGGGTGAAGGCAGCCACTGTTTACAGCTTCTCGGGCCTGGTTCATCTGTGGGGGTACCTTACTGTGGTCATAGTTTGCTGGAGGGGTTTTTGCCGATGGACCTTGTGGAGTGGATTCTGGAGTCAGGCTCTTTCTTTGCTCAACTTCAGGTTTCAGCAACAGGCCTTGAGTTGACACATCTCGATTCTTGCCTGTCTCAGGTTCAGGTTTCAGCACCAGACCTGGTGCTTTGGCTTCTTGACTACTCTCATCACTCTCAGATTCAGGTTTCAGAACCAGATCTTGTGCTTTGGATTCCTGATTGCTCTGTCTCTCCTGTTCAGGTTTCAAGGATGGAGCTTGGTTCTTTGATTTTGAAACCATCCCTCCCTCATCTTCAGGTTTAGGTGACAGAACCTGCAATGTGGGTTCTGAATTTTTTCCGCCCTCCTGTTCAGGTTCCAACAACACACTGCTAGCCATGGAGACTGGATTCCTCTTAACTGCCCACCTGGTTTGTGGCATCCCACTCCGAGGTTCATGTTCTGGATCCTGTCCATGCTCCCATCTGTTTAAATCATTATGAAAAATCTGGGCCTGCAAAGTTTCAAGCAAAAGGAAACTTATAGATGACTGAGCTGGCCATTTTGATCACAAAGAATAATGAGAAACAGAGGATTCAAACTAAGAATAAGGACTTCAAATCAATATACCACGTTAGGGATGAATGTGCCTGTTCCTTGTGGCACCTTTTCTTCAAAATGATAAGCAAGCCCAGACAACTGGCTAGCAGTCTCATAGCAGAAGGGTAGGCTTGGGACATAAGCATTCATGTTGCTTTCCTGTTCTTCAAATTGAAAAGAGGGGCTGTAAAACTGGAAAGTATTTTGGGATGGGAGCATTGAGGCAAAATGATTTGTGTACCCCCAAGGCACATTACTTTGGTTAAAATACATCCACTGAAATGGGACATCTAGTGAACCGGGATGGAGAGAGAAGGATGAGAGATTGGCATGATAGAACTGCCCATAATGCAAATTACTGAGGCAACCGTAGTAGTCTCCCTGAAGGTTACAGAATTTAGAGCTTCCAGGTCCAAATGGGACAAGATCACCTTCATCTGCCCCTTGTCCCCCCCCATTCCTATCTAACGTATTGTTGAAAAATTCCTTCAGTCCCTCATTCATTCTTCCTTCTGGTAGCATGAGAAGAATCTCCTTAAGCCTCTGAGCCCCAACTGAAATGGCATACCTAAACCGGTAGGAGTTACCTGGAGGAGGCAATTCAAGTCATCAAGAAGTAATTAGCCAACAAAACTATTTTATTAAAAAAGAAAAAGAAGAACAAAGAGGATTATATGCACCTTTCAAATATCTTAAAGCATCAAAAACTGAACTTCACTTTTTCACATATCTTTCCTTCTTACTTTCACAAATATTTATTGAGTGTTGGAGAATATCATGGTCGCCGAACATCCAGATACTAACAAAAATTCCTTTTAAGTTCTCACCAAAATTTAGATACCATGCAAGACCATGTCGTTTATTATGGTTATTATTATTTTTGATATGCACAAAACCAGCTTTTTTAACCAATGACTTTCCGTTGTTTGAACTGAATGGATGAAGTATTTAGATTTCCCTAGTATTAAACACATTGTGAATTGTAAAAATTTGCTTCCCTCATTCCATGGCAGCCAGGAAGTTTTTATATGACAGACTTAGTACATAAACTAATGAAAGTCTACCCTTCTAAAGCAATAACTAGAAGCCACTTCAGCTGGAGAAAATGGTCAAATACCTAAGCTTATACTACGCCCCAAATTGTTGTAGTCCCTCAGGGGATCCTGAATGTTGATATGTTTCACTAGAAATGGCTGCTTTGTACATTCAGATGCCCTTATTGAAACTGCAAATGCTTCTTTACAACTCCACAGAAACTCCTCGTTAATCAGTAACGGTTTATCGGCAGTTTCTGCTGCCTCTGCTACAAAGAGCACAAAATCAGGGAATATCAAGTAAAAAGGTAAACCAATCAAACGGAAAAAGCACACCATTAGACATAACCACATGATTAAACATGACTCACGCGCTCCTGTGAGAAGGGATGATATAGAAACAGGACCAAGTACACTGACTCCAAATTTTTCCCAGTCAAATGTGCTATAGTAGTCCAAAAATCTGTACAGGACCTGCAAACAGAACAGCACCAGTAGGAGATTGCTCATTTACGCAGATGGGGGTGTGAAAAATGGAAATGCAGACAAAAGAGTACTCACCGCTAAAGGACAATATAATGATGAATAAAAGAGGTTAATCACATATAAAACCAAGATCTCCAATGCATATGTCGACAACAAGCCACAATGCGATCCAAGAATTCGACCTTCATAGTAGCACCAGGCTTTGATCAAGATAACACTGCGTTTGAAAAGATGGTCTTTCCCAATAAGAATGTCGATCTGTTGAAGTAAGCAGCACCAGAAATGTCAAAATAATAATAATAATAATAATAATCATAAGGAGGGGGAAAGACGATTGCACAAAATGTAGTATATGATACTAATCCTTCTTTGTGTTGTCTACCAAAAAATGAACTGCAGTACATGACAATAACTGTCTTTTTCATCAATAAAGAACTTAACATACAGAAAAAAAATAAAAATTATTGAGGACTTCAGCTCCAAAAGTTAAATGCTACATCCTCAGATCCTTTCTTTTTGGAAAAACATTTCAAACATGAAGGAACAGGTGCGTGCAGACTATTGGTGATTATATTGATTTTACAGAATAAAAGAATGCAATAAACCCATGCCCTTAGCAAAACAAATGATGAGACCTTGCTAATTCTTTCCTTATCTTTAATTGGGAATGAATCAAATCTGGAAATCAACACTATTAAATTTAGAATCTAATTGTATAACATTTAAGTGAACCATTTAGGAAAAAATACATATGAGCAAATCTCATATATATTAGTTTGAAATAAGAAAACAAATGTTTCACACTATTAGGATTAAATTCCTTGAGGTTTGCAAAGAATTGTTCGAATGATTGCACCAGATGTAGACATTTAAAAAGCTTATTCTTTTCTTTTAACAAATAACTAAAATAAAACGTACAGAGAAGCAAAAGTAAAGGAAGAAAATATGATTCTAAGATGCTAGTAGAACATAATATGGAAACAGACAAACCGTAGCCATATTTATTGAGTAGTGTTCATTAAACGACAAAAACAATACGGAAACTGACAAACAGCAGCCACAGTTATTGAGTAGTGCTGATTAAACAACAAAAACCACATCTTAGGAATGTGACTCCAGTTTCATCTTTGGCAGATCTAAACAGTAAGAAAAGCTAAAGCTGCATCATAAGAATATGATTTCTTTTTTCATAAATTCGTATTCCACGGATGGAGGTTTTAGGCTAAGCACAAAAAGGACCACAAAGGTGGATTTTAGTTTCAACTAAAACCGTGTTCAATGGATGCGGTTTTAGGCTGACCATTAAAAAAAAAAGTTTAGTAACGTGGCACACAGCGAAATCAGAGTGATGCTGCACAATTTGTAATAGATTGTGCATTTTTTGAATTTAATGTTATTTTGATTGCCTTTTAATAACACAGCATTAATTAGGTAACCTGAAACTTTTGGACCTTGTGGTTAAGATTGAGCCATACCTGCTCAAGAAAGCATAGTGTAGAGAGTCCACCAGTTTGGTTAAAAGATATGTCCACGGAAATATCCTGTACCATGCATTTCACAATCTTAACCTGCCATTGAAATCCAAATACCAAACAGTGAAATCAGATATACCAGGTCTCCATTTGTTACAGTAGAAAAACATGAAAGAAATATTTCTTTTATGACTATGGGAAGATAATAATGAGGTTGGTTATTATCTGGCCTCCATTAGTTCTGATAGAAAAACAAGAAAGAAATGTTTCTTCTATGATTATGGAATGAAGATAACAAGAAGGCCGGTTACAAGAAAGGAATGGCTATGAAAGCTGATATACTTCCATTCATGTAGGGCAATTTTTTTTTTTCCCATCAGTTAAAGGAGTTTGACCACTTAAATGAAACAGATGTATATAGAGGATTATTAGTGTGAACAAAACCTTTGCCCGAATGTAGCTAATGTCTTCTACTCGAAACTCTGAGCCCATTTGCCTTTCACCTTCAAGGAGAGTGCAGACATCTCTAGCGAAATCCTCTTCATCATTTTCAGGGCAGAGGGCAGTGAGATCGATATCTCCATCTGGAAGATAGGTCTTTAGTGGCATTGAGCCAAATGGGAGCACCTATAAAAGTATGTGAGGAAGTGAAAAAGAAGGTTACATAATGCGAATGACTGTAAATGGTTTCTGGAAAATTACATAGAGCTTTATATTTTTTGGTTCCTCAAAATAAACTTGTAGTAGTACTTCAATGGAACGGCTATTCCTCCTCTCCAGCATTGCTTGCTTTAGTGTAAAAGAAAAAACATAATTGTGAACAGAAGCAGTGAAGTAGTAATTAACTGATATCTCATATTTTCTACATGCATTAGTGTTTTAAAACTTCACGTCCATGTCAAAGGATCAAGCAAGGATTTCAGGCAACAAACAGCCAAAACCCCAAATACCTTTCTGTTAAGTCAAGAAATGAACAAAAAATAAGCTGTTCATAGTATAAACTTGAATGCCATGTCAATGAAGAATGCGAAAGATGAAAACTCAATATCTCTGGTGTTGAAATTTTTTAAGACTTTAAAGCTTCAAATACCAAACCAATAAACTACAACCTTTTCTTTTGATTGGAAAAATAAGGTAATATGTATTAAAAGAAACACCTAACAAAAGGGTACAACCTGAGTACAAGGAAAGCATACAAGGTGCACCAACGCAAACGGAAAAAAAAAAAAAGGAAACCACTACATAGTCTACCCAACACCCAATTTATCAACAAAGTCTAGCAAAAAGAAATTAACAACCATTATAGAACAATTTGATAGAGAAAGGAAATACTTTAAAAAGAGGTCTTTCATCACCAGACTGAAAGGTTGAAGCCCTAGAAGATTCTTCTATTTCTCTCTTTCTAGACGGTCAAAAAAGCATAAAGGTGTCATCTTCCAGATACCTTTCTCCCTTGAATTGTAGAACTGCCATGCCACCTAAGAAGAATGTCTTTGATCAAGGAAGAACCCAAGCCACCCCAAAAAAGGAGAATACTAGAGACGATGATGATGACAACTACTTGCAATAGATGAGAATATTGAAGAAACAAAGAATTAAGCGCCATGCAGAAACTTAACACCTGAACATATGAAGATCTAAGATGCTACATGAAAGGACTGCTTTTGTTAGAATCTACTCATTCCTGCCCAGAATAAAGCAATTTCAAAGATAGCATTTTTTTTTATTAATAAATAAATTTCAGATGTGCAAGGATCACTACAGGTTACCCATTCTCTAATTTGTTTGGTTCTCTATCATGCATTCACAGCATGTCACAAGTGGATATGAATGGAAATGTTTGAAATTTCTGAGAGCGCATATCAAATTTATTACTAGGATGCCCAACCTTTGTGCAGTGATGTTCAGTACAGCTTTCACATAAAACAGAACAATGGGTCACTACAGCCTTCATACAGTACAGCTTTCATGTAAAACAGAAGAATGGGTCACTTATACAGCATATAACTCGTCACAGGAGGAGTTGCCACTAAAAATAATCCAGGCCTTCCTTAATATCATTCCTTAATGAAGCTTTTGTAATTTCACAACAAATAAAGGAATACAAAAATTGAGCAAAGTGACCAAAAGAAGATCAACTAGAAATACTCCAATATAACAACATGGTAGCAACAGCCTTTATTCTACCGATTTTGTACTAAGAATAAGAGTTATATTTGTGATATTCTAACATCATGAATTAGTTGCTTTCCCACTCCAAAAAAAATTGGAATTAAACTTAATCACAATCCTTGAGGAAGAAGCTAACTGTATGTATTACCAAGAAAATTAACCATGACCAGACTGTTGAGTGAAAGCAAAAAGACTAGCATAAACCTAATTATTAGAAAAAAAAATATAAATAAAAACCACATTAAAAGAAGAGAAAGACCCACCATTTTTATTCAGCATCCCTACCAAGAGAAATAAAAAAATTGAAGGAAAAGATCTCTAACCTCATTTCCAAAAGAATCCCTAATTAGCCTCTGAACATAATCAATAATCTCCTTCCTCCTTTGCTCAGAAACTATGGTTGGTTGAATAGCACATAATATTTCTTGGATTGTTAGCTTTGTTATACTCCAGCATTCAGCAGTGACTGACATTAGGTGTGGGTTGGAAGAAGATGAACAAGATGAAGACGAGGAAAGTAATAAACGCTCTTGAAGATTTTCCATAGAAAACAAGTTGAAACTCTCAGATTAGAGAACTAAAAAGGGGTGGTGAAAGATCTGAAAGAAAACTTACTAGGACAATATCATCTAGGAAAGTTTTGGATGGATGAGATGAATTGAAAATGGAACAAAATGGTAGAATTGACTCTAGAAGATAAAGAGTTGGTTTAGAATTTTGAAGAAAACCAGCTGCTTGGATGCCCTAAAAGTCAGATTAGACACTTCTAAGTTTGTCAAGCCTTCAATGTAATTGCTTTTGTATGCCTCTAAATATGGGAAAATAGCAAAGCTATATCCTGATTGGTGATAAACCAGCAACGGAAAAGTCATTCACCAAAAACAACAGAAAGGGACTGATTTGAAATGGTTGCAAATCGGGGTTTTCTATGGAAAGTGACAAGAGAGTAGAAGAAACATTTTGAAGGAATTAGGGCTTCCAGCTAAAGGGGGAAAGTGGGAACCAATGCTCTTTCTTTGATAGGAGGGAGGCAAAGCTCTTTGTAAGATGAGAAAAGAAAGAGACAAGGAGGGGTCAAATGAGCAATGAAGAGAAGAACAAGCTGTGTTTTCTCCTTAAGAAAAGCTCCAAAACACGATGCAAAAGAAGGATTTTAGGGAGGAAAAGGGAAAAGGGAAAGCCAAAAAGACAAAGGCAAAAGAGAAAACCATGGAAAAAAAAGGAAATAAATCATACAATTGGACAGACTATTTATTAAATGGAGAGTCTCGACGGAGTCTGATTATTAAATATCAGTTTTCTCAAAATTATGGAATTTCATACTCCACAAAGAGGATTTCTTCTTCATTAATGAGGAAAACTAAGTGTATAGGCAAATTTCTATATTAAATAGGTATGCTTTCCATATTAATCACATAGCATTGCCAGTAATAATGACTCAATTAATGCATTATTAGCTATTTACTCATTTTTTATTTGCCCCCATAAATCTTATCTTAGTTGGTTCAAATTAAATAGGTTTCTGTGAATTAATAGGCCTCCTATCTAAAAGCAAAAAAGGATTAATAATCTTCCCAGTACTAAATCACATCCAATCTTCCCTGATAATAAGAATAAATTACATTAATTTCAAAGGAATCTCCTGTTAAGTTTCTTACCTATTACTCAAGCTACTTCTCATAGTAAAAATTTCAAATAGGAATATGGAGGCAGTCATACAATATACAAGCTGTTGGGAGAAGCCATCATTCAGAGCCCAGGAACCAAGAGCCCTTCCTATGACTATTTCAGCTAACCTACAAAAACAATGTCAAATTTCAAGAATGCCTTGTTTCTTTTGACGGTTAACATTTCTTGCATGCTTCTATCAAAGATCTGCCTAGGGCATAAAATAGCATGAATCCTATTCAAATCAATTTCTATTGATCTGGATCGACACAGGCCTATCTAAAGCATGGCATGGATTCAGGAGAATCTCGTTGGCCTGTGATTAAATGTGGTCCCTGTGACTTTATTATAAAAAAAATAGGGCTAGCTTGTAATACATGAAATGAAGCTCAAGCATTTTAATTTTCTTGAATTAATATCAATTGTACTTCCCCCTTAAGAAGATTGTATAGATATGATATGATGCTCAGTAACAAGATGCACTTATTCCATTCTCAATCCAGGAATTGGCAGAGTAACAGTCAATCCTTCTGCAATCTTCTGTGAGATTAGAAGTGCAGATCCAAGGTGTATATCAGTTCCCACTTATTCAACTTTCTATTTTTCAAAGTTCTTTAATGTTGCAGCTGTACAAATCATTGAGAGTTAAAAACTTAGGTCGCAAAGAAATTTAGTAAACCAAACTAACACAACCATTAATGTGTTTCCATCTAAAAAAAACTTCTTTATTTACATGTATACATGCAATATATCAACATACATAAGAGCAGTGTTTTTTTTTCCACATAAAATGTATTTATTATGCTGAAATAATATGGGAACACACACACACACACAAAAAAAGAAAAAAAAAAGAAAAAGAAAAATAAAAGATAGAGAGTGCAGATACAATTTATACATGCATATATAGGAGTTTTGTATCTTAAGAAACTCTAGAATTATTGCTGCATATATAGGCTTCAAGTCCTCATTCTATGCTTGCTCATCTTCACCTTCTAACACCAACAAGTAATTTTCCTCATAAACACTGCAATAGCTATAAGACCACATTACTGATGACCAGGTTTTAAAGTTATGATAGTTAAGCTTATTCAATTGAGAAAAGAGCTTCTATTCCCCCAGCAAAAGTTATCCTATATTCACATGGAAAGAGCAGTAGCATGTTAGGCCTGTCAGTAGTAGAAAGGCAGAAGCTTTCTTTAGAAATATTTTCATTTTAAAAACATAGAATTTTCATTTTTAAAATCATTTTTAATTGTTAAAGTGTTTATTTTTCAACACATGAAAAATAATATTTTAGCATTTTATTTCCAGGAAATGTTCCAAACATGTTTTCTTCATCATTTTCATTTTTTCTGTTTTTGAGACAAAAAATAGTTTTCAGTTCCACTACCAACCATGCCCTTGGTTTTCATTTGCTTTGGTCTGGTCAAATCACCTGCTCAAATTTTCTCAAGCCAAGCTCAAATAGAACTAGATAAGATAGATTCAAGCTCCATGAGATCTTAAACTCAACGCAAAATCAATGTTACATAGAACATACCACTACTCAGCTAAAATCAATCCCCGTTTTTCCTTAAATCACAGGCACAAAAATTATTTGAGTATTAACTATCAACAAATATCAAACAACTGGACTGTCCTGATCTGCAGCAAGGTCAATCTTAATTTAAATCAATCATGTGTAACTCAAATCCTACTCCATTACCCTCATCAAGCATTCTTGGTTTGTGCCCTTTTCTGCTAGGTGCTTCTATCAATATCCTTCTTTTATTTGCCTATCACCTAAAAAAAAAAAGCCTACTAGGTTATCCTCAATTTACCTTTATCTCTAAATCCAAGAAAACAAATATCAACTCATGGGACATATATAAAACTAATTCTAACCAACAAATTTTTCCAAAAGAGCACCATTTTAATTAAATTACATGACAGCCCATGCAGCTTTATTTGCCACCTCCTCAAACAGATGCTAAGTTTTCTTTTTCTTTTTCCTTTCTTTTTCTTTTTCACTAACCAAATCATCTTACTATATATTTATTGATCAGAAACAAATATTTCATTTCCATGAAAGAAGTAAAAGAAGGATGAGAAATCCTTCCTCTAAAATACCAACCACTAGAAAAACTCTGATCAAAAGTAGGAAAAACTATCTTATCTAGAAAGGACAGGTCTTTGCACATCTAAGGATGATCCCAAATACAAAAACAATATTCAGGGAGGTAGAAAATCCCCCAAATGTATCATATGTTTGGCTCCTTGCTTTGCTAACACATCTGCCATGTTGATGAATGAGAAATCCAATGAAAAGAGCAATCGTTTTCTGAAGAAAAATAGAAAATTTGGCAAAGTCATCCACCAAATTTCCATGAGCTTCATTCTTTCTTATTCACCCAAGATAGGACTACTGCTGAATCTCCCTCAAATAGAAGGTTGGAAAGATCCTCAACTTCAGCCAACTTCAGGCCTTCCAACAGGCTAGAATCTCCATCCCACTTCAACATATTTAGAGAAAGCTCTTAGTAGTGTACCATGATGATCCATGAGAATTCCTCCAATTCCTAGCTATCCTGAATTTCCTACCGAAGAACACCCATCAAGATTCAACTTGATGGGGCCCAATGGAGGAGTCACCCATTTAGAGAGTCTTCTCATCCAATCTAGTAGACCTACATGCTAAGTTCCAATCTAGCAATATAATACTCAAAAGGGTGCCCCCAAATGATGCACTAGTTGGCACCCAAAGGGAAGCAAAGAAATAGATCTTATTCCATAATGCCCACAGAATTCTCCATCTATCCTAAACAATCATTTCATTTCTCTCTAGTCATACATTCCAAATTAATGTGAGACCAGCAATAACCATGGAGGCCTCCAAAACCCTTGTAGAAAATTGTCAACATCTCCATTACACTCGTAGGTGGGACCCAATCAATCCCAACAGATTCAAACAACCTATGTCAAAATGCCACACTATTGGGCAATGCAAAAAGAGATGATTGTTTCATTCCCCACTTTTCTTACACATGATAAACCAATATAAGCTAAGGGCTTTGTAAGGTCTCTTCACCTGTAACAAGTCATCAGTATTAACCTTCCTACTTGCCACTAGCCATGCAAAGGCCTTGATTTTAGGTGGAGGTTTGCTTACAAATGAAGTTTGCTGACTGAGAACATACCAGATGATACCGAGGACCAAACTCTCATATCTAGGAAGGAGAATGATAAATACATATAGACTACAGTTGACATACGGATGGTGAGTTCCTCAAATTCATGATTAGAAAGATTGCATTGAAAATTGAAATTCCATACCGAAGAAGAGAATGAACTCCGAATTGAAGAAACAAAGGAATTTCTCACCCTCACCACTCTATAGAGATATGGAAACTAAACATAAAAGTGTTGGTCCCTCCATCACATCCTCAGATTAACACATTGAGAGCCAATCCACATCCCAAAAAAATGGAAGCACAATTCTCACCCATCCAGCCTAATGACAGATCGGGAAACATCATAATCCAACTCAATTCACAACACTACTTAGGTTACCAACCACTGCAACAAAATTTTTCGAATTCAGTTCATGTTAACTACTCCTTTGCTGCATATAACAAACATGTAAACCCAAATTACGTGAATAAATTCATATCTGCATGTTATACCAAGCTCTTTAGGATTATATTTCAGAATTCTACGTCTTGTTTGGTTTCAACAGTGAATGGGTTTCAAAAGGAAACTACATTGTGATAATAGTACCTTGAAATAGCATTGAAAACCATTTTTGCTCTCAGAGATCTTCTTGGTGTCTTCTTGATTTCAACTATCTTCATTTTGTTCTCCATTGATGCATAGAGAGAGCAAGAGAAGATGGAAGCTCCCTTTTTGCTTTGCTTTCTCTCTCATTTCAAAATGAAGCGTTTTGACTCTTCTAATGAAAATTAGAATAATACACAAATCTCTATTTTATATTATGATTACTTACTATTTTTGGTATCTCTTAAAAAATAATTATTTTTCAAAATATATTTAAATTTCCTTGAATTGATACCAATAGTATTTCTCCCTTAAGAATATTGCTATATATGGTATGATGCTAAGTAATGAAAAGCACTTATTTGAGGTCCCATTCCCATTCTCAATCCAGGAATTGGCAGACCAACAGCCAATCCTTCTGCAGTCTTCTGTGAGGTTAGAAGTGCAGATGGAAGGTGCTCCATCAGTTCCCACCTATTCAACTTGCTGTTTTTCAAAGTTCTTGAATTTTGTGAATGTTAAACCATTGAGAGTTAAACTTAGATCACTAGGAAATTTAGTTGTCCAAACTTAGAAACATAACCATTAACGTCTTTTCATCAAAAAAGCTTCTTCATTTATATGTGTACATGCACTATATCAACAGATATACGAATGGCTTTTATTTTTAAAGGAATATACAAATAGATTTATCCATAAACACATATACATGCACTTAAATAATCTGAATACACATACAAACCTAACGAATCAGAGTACAGATAAAATTTACACATGCATATATAGGTGTTCTGGATCTTAAGATACTCTAAAATTGTTGTTTTCACAGCTTCATGATTCCAGCTACTCTCTCTTTCTAAAGTTTGATCACAGAGGTAGAAACTGTTTTTTTTCCATATGACAAGTTTTTGCCGATTGCATGAATGGGCTGAATTTGAATTCAGTTAATAGTTCATTCATCCACACTGTGAATTTGACTACTGTCACACAGGTTAATCTTCAGGTGGAGCATGGAAAATATGCTAATATGAAATTAAGATACTTTGATGAGTTGAAAAATTCGGTACGTGCTTTGGATTTGACATAGATTAGTATTATTAATGACAGTACATAGTTTATATTTCAAATGATAATTACAGTCCGTAAATGTGATATCAAAAAGAACATATAGTTTCAAACAGCTAAAAGGTTTTTCAGAGTTCTTCCCCTGGGACCCTCTTTATTTCTTATGAGATTTAACATGCAATAACAGGGAAGATGTAACAGTTTGAGACAGTTTATTAGATCCTATTTCTTTTTTACAACATCTTGAAGGTAAGATGTGTCTAACCCTTCAGTATAATATTATCTGGATTTAACTTGATGATGCTCAAACCTTTTCATGCAATTTCTCCAACCTTCTTTTATTAATTGTACACCTTTTTCATTGAAAATTTTCTATAGATATATCAGAATATGAGTACCTTTTAGAACGAATCTATCATTATTTCTATAAAACTCATCAAATTTCTGGAAACAATCCTTTCAACCAAAGGTTCTCAAGAAAATCTCAAAGGCTTGGTTCACAAACAACAATAATACCTGAGGGAACTGGTGTTTATCATCTTTTTGATGAAACAATGCAAGAAAGCCACTCAACTTGCCATAATGTGGAACTAATAACAAGGAAACCAATCTAAAGATTCTCCAAAATTTAAGCAGCAGAATAGCTCCATAGCAAAATGTCATGCCAAACACATGCTCTCAAAACAATGCAGATGCATTGGCCTTGTATGGGAAATGTGAAAATTACGTCTGTCATCGCAATTTAAACAAACCAAATTTGGGAATGTGATAAAAAGGGAAACAAAATTGAGGAAAAAAACGAAAAACGAAAAATGAAAAATGAACACCTGTTTTATGGTTGGATTCACAGCCATGATTTTCCAGTTGCCACAATTTAGTGAGATACTCTAAATGGCCTCAAAGCCGATCCCAGTTTCCCAATTCCAACATAGAAACACCTAGGGAAATTCTCCTACCGACGTTTGACATTGACACTGACACTGATTCACCACTCAGATTATGTGGTTGTTGAGTAAACGAGGATAATTAAAAATCAATACATAATAATTTTTGGCAAACATTATTTTTGATAGGTTTGGCAAACATAAAATATATTGTAATTAGCTGTAAAAAACTTTACGCAGAGCTTGGGAAGTACCTCTAAAAGGCCTCAACTGTTTCTTTGTCCCTTGGTAATTATCACAGATCAATGTTTTGTTTGGACTGAACTCATGCAAGTGTGGGTACATTTTTCAGTTAATTTCATGAGGCTGAACCATAGTCAACAGTTGTATCACAAACCTCGCTTTAAGTCCTCATCCATGCTCATCTTCACCTTCTAACATCACCGAGTAATTTTCCTCATAAACACTGCAATAGCTATAAGCCCACATTAGTGATGGTCAAGTTCTAAAGTTATGATAATGTAGTTTATTAAGTCGAGGATAAAAGCTTCTAAACTCGACCCACCATATCCATGCCAACCCACCCAGCCATAAAACTTAGGCCCCTTGCTTTAGAAATATTTTCATTTCTGAAAAGGAAAACAGAGAAATTTCATTTTCAAAATCATTTTCAATTGCAAAAGTGTTTATTCTTCAAAACACTAAAAATAATATGTTTAAGGAAACGTTCCAAACATGTTTTCTTCATCATTATTCATTTGTCCTATTTTTCAAACAAAAATGGTTTTAATTTCCACCACCAACAGGCCCTTAGTTTTCATTTGCCTTGGTTTGATCAGATCAACTGCTCAAATTTTTCTCAAGCCAAGCTCAAACAGAAGTAGCTAGGACAGATTTGAGCTCCATGAGAACTTAAACAAATTCAAAATCAATGTCGCATACAACATCCCACTACTCAACTAACTTATCAGAAAAAAAAAAAAAAAATCCCATTACTCAAGCAAAATCAACCAGCATTTTTCCTTACAATCAAAAGCACAAAAATAAATCAATAGTACCTATCAACAAATATCAAACAACTAGACCCCACTAAGTGATCCTCATCGCATGTACTTTGTTTGCGCCTTTTCACCAGCCACTTCTTCCTAAATCATCTTCTTCCTATTACTACCGACAATCACAACGCTACAAATTCGGTCACCGACAACTACAACAAATTCTCCGAATTCAGTTCATGTTAACTACTTCTTGGATGCATATCACACATGCGTAGATCCAAATTACATGGATAAATTTATACTTCCATGTTGTGGTAAGCTCTTTAGGAAATATTCCAGAAACGGGAAATTTTCTAGGTTTTGTTTGTTTTCAATAATGAATGAGTTTCAAAGGAAACCATATTGTGAAAGCAATACCTAGAAACGGATTTGAGAACCATCTTCTCGCTCTCGGAGATCTTCTCGGCCGCTTCTCCGTTTCCCCTTTCTCCGTTTTCTTCTCCATTGACGCACAGAGAGAGCTGGGGAAGATGGAAGCTCCCCTTCTGCTTTGCTTCTCTCAGTTCAAAACGCAGCGTTTTGAGTCTGGGATATTGCCGTGTTAAAGTTAAGGGCTTGTTTGTCATGGGAATGAAGATGGGATACTATTATTATTTTATTATTTTGAATATCTCCAAGAAATGTTTAATTTTTTATAAATAATTTTTATTTTCATTTTTATGATTCTATTTCGTTAATATTCTAAAAATAATAAAAACATTTATTATTAAAGTAATTTAAAAATTTTGTAAAATAAATGGCCCGTTTTTAAATATATTTTTGAAAATAAAAAGATTTTATTTAGGATTTTTCTTGATTGTGGACATTATAAAAATTATTAAATTTGTATTTTTCAGTGCCAAACAGGGTGTAATGAGTTAGAAGCATCAGGACCGTCAATCGAAGAAACAATCAAACACGTGTCACGCGATGCACCAGCAACTTCGATAAAACCCCGCGAAAATTTGTAAAACCCTAACCATATCTCCCGCCATGATACTCCTCTCTGCCAAAACGCTATCCTCTTCTCCATTTCTTCTCCGCTCTTCACCACACCCGCAAAACCCTAACCCTAAGCCACTTTCTGCTTCCCAAGCCCTCCCCAAATCCGAGTATCGCACCGAAAGGGGTCTCACGTTCGACAGTGGCAACTCCTTTTTCCGGCACGAGAGCGCCACCGGCCGCGACCTCGGGGTCCTGGCGGCGTCGCTCTACAAGAAATCGAAAGGCAGTGTTCGGGTTCTTGACGCCATGTGCGGCTGCGGAATTCGGTCGCTCCGGTACCTCGTGGAGGCGGAGGCCGATTTCGTCTTGGCGAATGATGCAAATGAGAATTACGGGAGGACGATTTTGGAGAATTTGTCGCAGGGGTTGGGGGGTTCGGGGGAGGAGAGGAGGTGGGTTGTGACGCATACAGATGCGAATCGGGTCATGACGGAGTGTTATCTGCGTAGGGATTTCTATGATCTGATTGATGTTGATTCGTTTGGGAGCGAGTCGTCGTTTTTGCGGTCTGCGTATAATGCCCTGAAGTTGGATGGATTGTTTTATGTCACGTCGACTGATGGGTACACCTCCGGTGGTCACAGGCCTCATCAGTGAGTTTTACTTTTGATTTTTGTCAATGTGGTGTTTTATGTTTGTCGACTGATATTCTAGATGCTTTGTGGAATGGCTTGATACCCTATCAGTTTTTCTTGAAGAAATAGGCTGAATTTGGGTTTATGGTGTCTTTAATTGACAAATCTATGGCAGTTTGTCCGGGGATCTGATATTGATCTTGTAATTTTGAATTCGAGGAAGTAACACTACACATTCCAACTGAATCATTTTTCTTTGAATTCTGAAGAAAATGCATGATATTCTTTTAAGTAATTTTTAAGAAAACCAAAAAGCTTGGATCAAATTGAGGAAGAGAGAAATATCCCAAATATCTTCTAAGCAAGAGAAGCGAATTGACAGAAAGCAAGCTCTAAACGAAATTTGCTGGAATGTTTTCCATGTTTTTGAAGAATAAAATTTTCCAAAAAGGGAGCATGTTTTATCATGGTTTCTTGATGTGTTGCATTATATTTGTGTACTTCAATTGGTATATTTATGTGGGTTTTTCTTTCTTTAGTTCTTTAGCTTCATATGGAGCATTTGTTCGACCTATGCCATATTCGAATGAGGTTGGTTTGCGAATGCTTATAGGTGGAGCCTTGCGGGAGGCGTCTGTGCTGGGCTACCGCATCACACCACTTTTCTCATACTATTCTTACCATGGACCTGTGTTTAGAGTCATGCTCCGAATGAACCGTGGAAAACTTCCTGAAAACAGGTGATAGTTGATTGTGATTCCATTTTAAGGTTTTTTTATTTTTATTTTTTATTGTAGCTCTGTTATGTAGGTGACCATGTTTTGTGTTATAACTGTGGCAGGAACTATGGCTTCATCAGCTACTGCACCAAGTGTGGAAACTCTCAAGCTTTTTCATGGAATGAACTTGGCCGGATCAGTTGCCCCTGCAGTGATGCAAAGGTACAGCTTCATTCTACAATTTTTCTTCAAGAGAAGTAAGTTTGTGGTGTAACACTTGATTTGTTTATTCATTATACTGAATATGCTTGTAGATTACACACTTCAGTGTTTGATTTGTTGTGTTAGAACTTGGCACTGCTATTAGAGGACAATAAAATTGAAGCTTAACTCCTTCAATAAGAAAAACATGTTAAAGAGCACCTAATGGGAAAGGGTCACTTTTTACACAGGAAGTATACATAAAGTGTCGAGGAGACTAAAGAGAAAGGAAAAAGACAAGGGCCACAACCACAACCTGAACACTCTCCTCCACCCCATCTTCCACCACCCCTAGAAAAAAGAAACCGTGAACAAAGTCCAAGACGGGAAGATTTTGACTCCCCAAAAAGAATTCTAGCTCAGTCAAAGAAACTTTTGAGGAAATGATCTTTCAGTGGCTGGTCAGATTGGTGCCCACACCATCTGTTAAATGAAACTTGGTCTTGAGCCCAATTCCTACTATGACGCCTGTCCTAAGCCAAAACTCTTTCCACCCTTTTCTGGTTGCTTTCCAAAGGCCCACACCTTACCTTTCCCAACCCCACCCCTTCACCTCTTTAGAACACCAATTACCCTCTATCACCCCAAATTCACCCCTAACCACCCATATCTAAAGACTCTTCTGCTCTAAGGTAAACATTCACAACCAGTTAACAAGTAAAACCTGATTATTTGGTGTAGCAAAGCTTCTTATCCCCAAACCTCCATTACACTTCTCCCTGTTTTGCTCTTTAAATTTACGACTTCTTTTACCTTTGCTAAATATATAAGTTTCTAATGTACAAATCACTTCAAGCATTTTTATGCGGTTTGGAATTGATCTATTCTTTTAATGCCAGTGGATTATAACATCTAGATTGTTTTGTTATTATGTATTTTTGAACAACGTGTCCATGATAGAGAAAACATTTGCACAAGTCCCTTCTATGTCCACAGTATGGTGTCAAATTGGATAACATTCTAAGGTGCTATTTAGTTCTTTTCAGGTTTCAAGCTCACTCGTTGTTTCGGGTCCCCTTTGGATAGGACCTCTTCACAATGCTTCCTACCTTACAGAAATGCTAAATTTAGCTGAACAATGGGGATGGACTGGCAATGACACTGAAACTCATCTGGGAAAACTTCTGAAGCAGATGATCGATGAGAGTGACCCTAAATTACCATTTGGATACATCAAATTGGACGAGGTTTACTTGCAAATAACATCATTTCATGTTTTAGATTCTTGATTTGGTTGTGAATTAATTCTCAGGCTCTGTTGCATGGCTTGGAAATTGAATGCAATTTCATTATTGATTTTCCTCTTATGTTCCTAGGTGGCAAGCCGTGCAAAAATAAACTCTCCTCCCCTCAGGACCATGATGAGTGCCCTGAACAAGGTATTCTCCTAGTGTTCTCTTCTAGAGGCTTTTCAATTGTCATTAGCCAAGAAACAGAGTCAGGTATTTTTTTTTTAGTTGCCTGATTCAGATGATGTTTACTTGCACAAGTCTTTTGGTCTAAAAACTCATCAAGCCCCAGCTTAGGAGAATGGGAAAAATATAAGGGGAAATTATAATATGGCATGGCATGTTATTGTTCTATAGAAGCTGATCACTCCCAATTGAAGTTGGAGAGATTTGCTATGGTCTGGAGCTCCAACAAATGGTTTACAGAAACTGATGCAGTCCATCTGTTGGATTTGGTTGTTGCAGGAGGGATATGCTGTTAGTAGGTCACACATTGCCTCCAACGCAATTAAGACAAACTGCCCTATGGCAGTCTGCATTAGGATTGCAAAGGAACTTCAGCAATGTTGAGCGATTTGAGAGCAAAATGGACATTCTGCTACCTCGAGCCTTCTGGGGAAAGTTGCATCCATCTACCTTGCCCAGCAATAGATGGTTCTATCCTTGTGCCCATCAAAGGAGGGATAAACTAAACCAACTTTGGCTATTACTGCAATCCGCCATACACCATCAATTTTCATTCGGTGTTCGCATCTTAACTTAACCGAGTCCTGGGGGGGAAGTCGATCAATGGAAAATGAATGTGAATCTCACCTCGCAAAGATGAAACCGGAGGCTGAAAATTCAGTAAAGAAGATGCAATTCGTTTGTATTTAACTGAAAATTTCGGACACTGAAGGTCACAATTCTTTTAAATGGTACGAGACTCCCTTGATTTGAGATTGTAGGCTAGCCACTTTCAACGCCGGACCATATGCTATTTAGAGCCTGTTGTCTTAAGTTGAGACTTTCAACGAGGATTTTGCTTACACCGTACAGCTCGTAAGTACCTAAGCCCCAAAAATATCAAACCAGTAACAGATTCATTTCCTCTTTCCTCTTTCCTCTGCTCAGCTGCGTGATCCAGATGCATTAAAACCAAATGGGCCTTGAAGATGACAGCTAATGTATGAGCATTCAAGTAAAACCCAAGCATAAAATTTGAGTATCTGCTACTGGCTGCTTTACCAATAAAGCACTGAACCTAACTTTGAAATGCTGCCAGGGAAATCATCATCCTCCATCTTCCAATCTACACCCCCCACTCTTCAGGTTCAAAGGGCATCAAGACCATGTTGAAAGAAACGAGGGGAAAATGATAACAGAGTTTACACTGCTAATCCAATGCAGCTCTAAGGTATACCCTTTTAGTGGAAATGCAAGCATCGAATTTGAATTCAGGCTTTCACCTAAGCTGCCAGAACCCAATGACTGGGGTCCCATGAGGGAGCAAACTTCAACTCAAAATTATAGGATTTGATTCAAAGGTAGTTAAAAAAATGAAATTCATTCTGGTGTCTCAATTTTCATTTTCCTGGTACTACATTAATACTCAAAAGCATTAAACAGCAAAAGTTTAACCTTCCATCATAATCAAAATCTCCCAAACCAAGAAAAACAAAAACAAAAGGCCTCAAAAGTTCTGAAAATTTCAGGTAACTGTTTGAAAGCAGAATGACAGAGGAAATCAACTTCGTTTTATCAGGTGCGAACAGGAGCTCCTCCAGCAGGACGAGGGGCTTGACCAGGCTTTGGCATATCATCCTGAAAAAGTAAAACAGAAATTGACTCAAATACATGCAGAAGAAAATAAACTAAGAAAGCTCAAACATTTCCAATAAATATAGTCATTAACACCACCAATTTATGTTTAACACCTTGCAAAAAATACATATCACCGATTTCTGTTTGACACTTTGAGACAAACACAGAACATATTACAAGCATGCAAGCTGGAATGGAATATGGTTTATCATAGCACCCGCTACCCACTTGGCACATACTGTATATGGGAACAAATACATAGAATCGGTGGTTCTTTGCATAGGTTTCTATTCAGAAAAGTTATACAAGAGGCAATGCACAGTGCATAGCTTTCTATTCACAATTCTTTATACAACAAAGGTCTACGCATAGTGTTTGATTTATCAAACTTCATACGGTATTACAAAACACTTCCTTCTCTTACTAACAGTTCCACCAACACTGATTTCCAACCTTGCCCAACACCAGTTTAAGCATTTACACAAGAATACCATAATTTAATTTATAAAACAATCGTGCATCAAACAAAGGGTTGGTATGCATTGTTAGTTTCTATTTGTAATCCTCTCATGAAAATAAAATTCGAGGCCAAAATAATACAAATGTCAGTAGAGTAAGCTCACAAACATGCAAATATTACATTGCTCACAGGTCTAGATCATAGGACAGTGCACACATTATAAAACATTTCCCTAACTTGTTCATATTAATATCATACATTATGGGAAATGACATTTGCTTTCAAGTTCTTTCCATCCAACAAATCTGCTGGGTTATGCTGTCCTAAATTTGAGATTGCAGGTACATGCAAACATAATGAATCAAAAATTAAAAATTCAATTAATCTCAACTCTCAATGTAATTTATTTTCCCTAGTTTTCGAATCCATTGAATGTCAAGAGCATAGCCAGTCTTGCATAACTCCATGAACACAACCAGCCTTATGCTTAAAAAGCAAGCCTCAATCATCCAGAATCAATAAAACAAATAATGTAAAACACCAGAGAGAGAGACCACCATATGCAAGTGAATAATAGCGTTTAGTATCTACACACATAAAAACAATGCTGAACATTCTAGATTTCCAGATTGCCGCAACAATCAAAACAATCTACCAAATACACAAATAAGCAGAATAACGCATACCCGGCGTCTGAAGCGCTGTGGTGGGTCACGCTTCCTCCTATCAGTGCGAGAACGAACCCTCACAACATGGGAGTGAATTGCACAAGACACACAGTACTGCATCTTTGCATACAGCTTGGGAAGAGTATAAGCTACACAGAGAATTAGCCCCCAAATCAGATAAAAAACACAGAACAAATTACCGAAAAAAAGAGGAAGTGTAATTACTGTCATAGACGCAGGCCTCCTGAACATCCCTCACTGCAGCTTGCTCCACGATGTTCCTCACCAAAAACCTCTTGATTGCCTTGTCCTGATCACACAATTCCAAACACGCACCAATTCAACTACTGATGCTTTGATACAAAACCACTAAATCAGAATACAAATGGAGCGAGACCTTTGGGCAGCATTTTCCGCAGTTTGAGCAGCGGATGAACTTGACATGTCCACGGCCGTGCTTGTTGCGGCCGCCGTTTCTGCGCTTGAACGTCTACAGCACAAGTAATAACGAAATTTGAAGGTTACATCACAACGGAGAAGAAGAAGATTGAGTTGAGGGTAATGGTGATGGTTGAGAGATCTTACCATGACTGTTAGGCTTCTGGTTCTTCAGAGACCGAAGCTTGATCAGAGACCTTTGGGATCTTCGGCACAGCTAGGGTTTCGTCTGGCGAGGCGATCTAGGGTTTTTATACGGTAAGATTGGCTCTGAAGAAATAACCTAGGGGCTGCAAATTGGGCTGGGCTCGGGTTTGATATCAGGCCTGTGCGCCCGCCCATGGGCTCAAGGCCCCAACCTTACTGTAAACGATAGATTATGAGTGTGTTTTTTTTTTTTTTTTTGTTCTTCTAAAAAAAAAGCTTATTGCATTAAAATTGGATGGACCAGATAGACTCTGCCTTTGAGGATGAGAGCAGCCCAAGCCACGTCGGGCTGACATTATTTAAGCCCGGGTAGGCTGGGCCTGGTCCAAGTGGATTTTCATAGTTTATTGCCTTTTTTTGTGATAGCGATAGACTCTGATAGTTTGTTTGTTTTATCATTTATGCTTACAAAGGCGATTTGAATTATCTTTTAGAAATTTTTACATGATGGGTGAAATGCCCATTTCTTTGAAGGTGGGGAAAAGGGTAACCTTGATGTCTGAATCCAGCTCGAGCTGAATTAAGGCGACGTTTGTTTTTTTAATTTAATTCTAAATAGAACTTTAATGCTTAATATCGTTAAAATATTATGTTGTTTTTTTTTAAATATTTTTTTAATTAAATATTAAAAAGCAAAAACCAATATATTATTTTTTCATTTAGAAAATATCAAATATTTTGGTTTTTTCTATTCAACAAAAAGTTTATAATAAATCATGAAAAAGTAAAAAAAATAAACAACTTAAAACCTGAAAGCAAATTGCTTTTAACAAAAAATTAAAAAACCAAACGTCTTTTAAAACTAAATCAACAATAAAAATTTAAATTCGAAACTCTTGTGATTAGTCTATTTGAAGGTGTTTGCTTATGTTGACCAATTTCAAGTTCGATGTTGATTGAAGAGGTTAGAGGTGTCTAATTTGGCCTAAATAATTTAAAAAAAAATATTAGACTCATTGAGGAGCAATCTTGAGATATGGATTTACTTCTCTAGTTGAAAAAAATTAAGGGGTATCAACAAATATAGAAAAATTATTGTCCGAAGAATTGAGATTGGCGCATTGACCTCTAGGCCATTGAAGTGTCCCATTCCACTTTCTCTTGTTGGCCAAAATGGAGCCTTAGATACAACTTTTGTCATCTTCAACATTTGGGTCCACCATTCCCTTACTTTTAGAAAATCTCTGCTCATCTCGTGCATAAGCTTTTGCAACTTTACTAATTCATCGGGTCTCCACAAAATTTGTTTTAAATACATATATATATATATACATATATTGTCTTCAAATTTTCACACATGTGTGGAACTTAGAATACGTTTGATGTTGATTCTAGAAAATAATTTTGATCCTTCTAACATTTAAAAATTTTTATTTTAGAGAGAAGCTTTCCATTTTTGCGCACAAAGTGAGGACATTCATTTTTATATATGAACATGTGGAGCTTTTTAAAAAATATGATTAAAAGTTATCTCTTCATAAACAAATAAAATTGGGAAATAATTTCAAAAGTAAAAATTTTTAATAAATATTTTAAAAAGTGCTCCATCCTTTTCAAAAATCCCCATAAATGCTACATGTTGACCCATTTACAACCTTCCCTGGATCATCTCAAATTTTGCCTGATGCAACACTGCATGTCTTAGTCCTCTGAGGGGGATGTGCCTGGCCCGCGATTTGCAAGTTTTACATCTTCATTTATTTGTCCACTTTGTACTTCTATTTATGAATGATAGGCAATTATTTAATAAATATCCTCTTCTTTTTTTTTGAATTTAATTTATTGGAAAATGATTTGAGGATAATCCCCATTCCCCACAATGTCATCCACTAATAATTTTACATTCCTCTATTCATGATTAATTTTATATTGATGTTTTATCAAATTTTCTATAGGATCTTTGTGGGGAATCTTTGGTATTTGATTGATATTTGCAGAAGAACAAAATAATAATCTGTTCATATGAACATTCAACAATGAAACTGTACATGATGAACCACGAATCATAAGGTGGGTTGGTTTGTTTATTTTTTCTGGACAAATGAATTGAAAATTTTCTTCAATGCACTAACCAGGAATTTTTGAACTGCGATTCAGCTGTTTCCCTGAAGCTCTTCACCTTTATCAAACAGAAATGAGTGCAGAAAAATCCCAAATTGCTGCTAACTCTGCTAGTCTTGAGAAGATAACAGCAAGGTCCACAATTCGCCTCCTTTCCCTGAATCACCACCCCCCACAGTTTTGTGTTTTCCTCATCATCATCATCTTCATCCTCATTGTTGAGCTCTTCCACCAGCATGATGCCTTCAGGCGATTGCGCCTCGCCGATCTTCCAATTCGATTCGATGTGTGGCCAATCCTCCGCCACCGCCTTCTCCGTCTTCAGCTTTGTTCCACCGCCATTCCTGTCCGAATAAACTTCCACCAGCAGCGGCGCTTCCCTCAGATTCTTCACGATCTCCGAGACCGACTCTCGCATCCACTCGTCCATCTTCTCCCGCGTTAGGGATTCGATCTTCCCTCCTCCGAACTCCTCCAAACACAACCGCGATTTTGATTTCGATTTGGCCAGATTCGACGAGATCTTTACGGCACCGGAGTCGACGTGGCTGGAGATCGTCATCGGACGAGCATTGCGAGGGAGAGGCAATCGGCGGTGATTCTGCGACAGATCGTCTCCCGACCGCAGCGTGTTATTCCCTCCGAAGCGAACGCCCAGAGCCGCCATCGATGGAGTTGGCCAACCGGAGAATTTCGCAACCCTCCAATCCTCAAGCAAAAATTTTTGCTTTTGTTTTCAGAAAATGTTTTATGATAATTTTCCTGTTTTCAGTTCAACCTATTAAGAGGAGGAGGGAGACGACGACAAAATCAAATCAAACGTTTTGAGAACATCTTGACCGTCCGATGAGATATTGCTTTGGGAGTGGTGCCGTGTCTACTCCAGTAATAATTCGGTAGCGCAGGTGGATGCCTTGAATTTCGATCAAGATTCCAATCTCGGAACATCCACCTCTAAAATTATGCCACGTCGTCAAATAAATTGAATTCGTGAAGCCTCGAGGAAGGCACGATGGTAAAAGAAATTGCAAAACATGAGAAGCGCGTTAGCACGAGACCCCACGTGGCGACGCCATTGTGGAACGTGGAAACGCGTGTGAAGTATGCACTTCTCTCCACCGTGGCATTCCCTCGCCACCGTGTTTGACCACTGCCCTTTTCGCCGCATTTCACATTTAATGCAAGTTAATGATTTTTAACACGCGCAAATCTTGCCCCATAATAAATATTAAAAAATTGTAAAAACTGATATTATATATTTAATATATATTAAAGATTTTTAATTTTATTTATAATTAAAATAAATTCTGGTTTTTATTTTTAATAATCCCTCTTATCTATGTTCTGCTCACCAAGCCTCTGAAAAGCATGCAAGCATGGTTTTGCATGAGCATGGAAAGGCTTGGCTAGAAAGAGATCGTAGATTCTTTGAGGTCAGTCTGCTCCTGGTTCAATGGCACACTCCATTAAAAACCTTGAAAGAGTCTTCCCAAGAGTGTAATCGGGGAAATCTTGAACCCAATTCCTACAGTGATGAATATAAACGCAATTGAAATTCCTGGGGAGTTATACATTTGTGTATTGATAAGACTATTTATTACAATGATGAATAAATTTTAAGTTAATTTTATTAAATAATTTTAATATTAAAAGTAAAATTTAAGTAATAAGTTTTAAATTAATAATTTAAATATAATTGAAGTTAATTAAATAATAAGTATTAAGTTTTACCAAACACCCTCCAACTCCTCGTGATAGGATCTTAAAACTTAATGTTACACTTATGTTAAGTTTTTACATGAAAATAATGTCTCCTCTGCTACCTTCTTTCTCCATCCTCTCTCTACTGTTGGGTTTTTCATATCGTAACAGTGACCACTGCTTCAAGAATATTAGCATATTAATGCATAATGTAAAGTTGGACATTGTTTGTGTACATGCATGACATAAACGCTACAACCAAAGCAACCAAAAAAAAAAAAAAAACCTATTACAAATCAATTAAAATACAAATATTTTTTATAATAATTTTTATATTTTATTTTTAAAATTTCATATTATGTTTGGTGTGAAAAAAATTTTCTAGTTTTTATTTTCTAAAAATTATTTTATGTTATTTTTTTATTAATTATTTTCAGAAAATGAAATTTATAAAATCTTACTTGGTTTTTAGTTTTTATTAATGGAAAAAATGGTTTAAAAAATATAATTAAAATTTTATATAATACACATGTTTTGATATAAAATATATTATTATATTACATTTATTCATTATTATTATTATTATTTTTTAGAAATGGCCTCCATAGCTTCTAGTTATATAAAATTCTTTATATAGCTTCTGATTGTTATAAAATTAAAATATCAATAAAATGACGTACCATTTTTCATATATCTTTGTCTACCCAAAGCATTGTGTTGATATCATATTGTAAAATAAATATAAAAATTATATATAAGAGAATAAGAAAAGAAAATAGGATGAGAGAATAGCTTATTTATTCATTTCTCATTATTAAGTCCTAAATCCTTATTTATAGGCACTAGTCATCGTGCTCTGAAATGTATAAAGTTTTAATCAATTCCCATACATGGAAGCATGAAAGCGTGGTTTTGCATGAGCATGGAGAGGCTTGGCTAGAAAGAGCTCGTTCATGGATTCTTTGAGGTCAATTTGGTTCTGGTTCGGTGGCACACTCCACGAAAAACATTGAAGGAGTCTCGCCAAGAGTGTAACTGTCAAGGCTGTCCCTAAGGCAGTTCCAGGACACCCGCGTCTCCCAGTACTAAATGAAATGAACCGAAGCTCAGACTCAGCTAAATCCACCACTTCATCATTCATATGCCGCTCTGGTTTAAACTTCAATGGCTCTTCCCACACTCTAGGGTTCCGTCCAAGCCCTACCCGGCTCAGCAGGACATGGCTGCCTTTGGGGATGAAGTAGCCGGCCACAACAGCGTCCGCCATGGACACATGGGGCACGTTGAATGGTGCTATGGGGTGAAGTCGCAGAGCTTCCCTAGCACAGGCTTTAACATATTTGAGCTGCGCGATATCGGATTCTTGAACAAGTCTATCCTTTCCAACCACTCTATCGATTTCTTCCACGGCCTTCTGCATAATCTCGGGTTGATTGATCATTTCTGCCATTGCCCACTCAGCTGCATGCGCTGGATTATCCACTATTTCAATCATCAGTTCCTGCCAGATTGTATATAGTTAATATATATTGAACCCCAAAGAGAAGAACTTCAGAATATATATACGAAATTAAGATAACATATTAGAGCTAAATTCTCACTATGAGTTGGGCTTTGATCTCTTCTACTGATAGCAATGGTTTTCCCTTTGTGTCGCTGATTGTAATGAAAACATCGAGTATGTCCTCAACCTCCTTCTTCTCCCCATTCCTCCATTGTATTATTCTGTCATCCACTATCGGATCATGATGCTTGCTGATGATGCTTAAAGCCTCTTTTACCATCTTCTCATGGCCATCTAAGTCGAAGACTCTCAGGCATGGAAGGTAATCAGATGGAGAGAATGCATATAGGTAAGCAAGCGAAGTAAAGAGGGAGTTGACGTGTTCTTCTTCTTCAAGTCCAGGCCCTCCATCTTTCCTTCCTTCTCCGAAGTACCTTCTGCTGAACATCATCTTCCTAACGATATTTCCCGTGTATTGTCTGACTGCATTTCTCACATTCACAACTGATGAGTCCATGAAATTATCAGTACTAGTAGAGGATTTACACTGGTTATAAATGAAGCGGACAAGATTGTCGGCTTCTTCAGTTCTCTTCTGGAGAAGCCACATATGTCTTGCTGGCTTAAGCACCTCAGAAATGATGATCCTTCTCATCTTCTTCCACTGCTCTCCCCATGGAGAAAGAGCTGTTGTCAAGAACCCTCTGCTCAAGTGATGGGACGCCATTGTAATAGGTCTGGATGCAAACACTGCATCATGTTTCTTCAAAAACTCCCTGGCAATCTCAGGCGAAATCACGGGAATGACATGGACATTGCCCAGTTTGATGCATGCAATCTCAGTGTTGAGTTCCTCCAAAAGTCCAAGTATCCACCGGAATACCGGCTTTTTTGTGAATAATTCAGGCAGGTTCCCAACTAATGGCCATGGAGTTGGACCAGGAGGGAGCAGTGGCATTTGCTTGGTGATTAGGGTTTTGGGTTTGAGTTTGTAGAGGATGAGAAAAGCGAAAACGAAAAGGAAAAGGAGCAAGAGGATGAATGGTAAATGAAGATGAAGTGAAGCAAGCTCCAAGGTTTGAGAATTATCAGAATGCAGGAAGAGGAATGGATTTGGAAATGAAGAAGACATGGTTGAGTTGCAGCTGCTACCCATCATCATTCGTCTCTTGCTGATCTTCGGTACTAGGATGCAAATTATTTAATTGTAGGAATGTATGAGAAACCTCCCATACCTTGGCTCTCTCTTTATAGGCAAATGGACTTCCACCATGCATGCCTTTCACACTTCCACAGTTCCACATGCAATAAAAATGTGATCAAGTCTCATCAATGGTAGGAGCACTCTCGTACAGTCAGAATCATGTTAGGTATTGGTACAACAGACAGGGGTGACATGGTTTGGTACGATAAATAGGTACCATATATTTAAGGACATATTTAAGGAATCCCTTCAACCTTAATCAATTTGATAATATAATATGATTGAGTTGTAATCTCTTGTGAGTGATCTTAAGAGGATAAAATTTGTTCTAACCCAATAAAAATGTGATAAATTCTCATCAAAGATAGGACAAGTCCTTTGGATGGCAATAAATATGGTGACACACATTGAGGGAAAACGAGTTGTGTGGTTGAAAAAATAGCAATTTTTTTTAAATAATTTTGAAAAATGGTTTTTAATTATTTTTAAGAACAAAATTTAATTTGAAAACTCAAAAATTAAAATAATTTTCTTGATTTATTCTCCTATGTAGAATATAAATGTTCTTAAAGTATTTTTTTCAATTATTTAATCTTAATGCAGAAAACCCACAAAAAAATAGCTGAAAACATCTCAAATTATTTTTTTAAAAAAATGATTCCCAATTTTTTTTTTTTAAACGATTCTACTTTCATAACAAATTTGAAAAAACTGTTTTCAAACATAAATTTTAAATTTTAAATTTTTTTTTCCATTCATACTAAATAAACAGAAGCCAGAAGTCCGGATCCCACCTAGTCAAAGGTGAAGCCTATCTACCATTCTCGGTCATGTTCCGAGACAGATGGTTGGAAGAAGAAGCAGAATTTCATATTTTTAAAAAATAATTAATTTCATATTCATGCCACACGTTTGGAAGTTTGAAATTTGAATGCAACGTAGATGATGTAATAAAAGAAGAAAACGGAAACATGATCTCAATCTGTTAATTAAACTTCTTATGAACCATTTAATTAATTTAAAATTTAGAAATGTATTATTTAGTTGCTTTAAATTTCAAGTTCTATTTAATTATAGAATATTTTTAGTATTTATAATGAAACATGTAAAATTTTACTCGTCTATTTATTTAATTTTTTTAATTAAATGACATTTATAATTAACAATATGTTTTTATTTTTTAAAATTATAAAAATATAAGTCATATAGGTTCAACGAGTCAGATCATACACGGATCAATTTCACATGGTTAAATAAACATGTTAAACATATCATATATAAGTTAGACGATAAATAGATCATTTTGAGATGATTAAGTAAATATGTTATATAATGTTGTAAAGTATTTCAAATTCCTAATTAGTATAACTTCATTTTTTATAAAAACTATAATAAAAAATATTTTCTAAGTCGATATGTTATTATAATATTAGTTTTCTTTATAGAATAAGAAGAAAGATATTAGGAAGATCTTTGTTATAGATGATGAGGAGAAAAATCATTAAATAGAGACAAGGTTTTAAAGGCTATACGTGATGGTTAGAGATGCTTGGTGGAGTCAGAGGAGCTGTGGTTCAAAATGTAGATATAAGAAATAAGGAAATATGACATATTTCGAGAACCTAATTACTATATTTAGTTTCGATCTTCTATAATATTGTCTATGATATAATGATTTTTTTTTCATTTATGGATGTAGATATGGTTATTCAAACCATGATAATACCGTGTGTATTCTTGTGTAAATTATTTATCTTTATGTTTTTGAGCTAATACTATTTGCATTAAAACTTTCATTCGTATGACAAATGTTAGGGTGAATTCACAATATTTCAACAAACACCAAGATTTTTTTTACTATTTCTTTGTGCAAAATTAAATAGGTAATAACAACTAGTAGTAATAAATAAATAAATTCATGTAACAAAAAAATAAATCAGATACCATAATTTTTACATGGAAAACCCTCCAATGCGAAGGGAAAAACCACAAGACCTAATTTAGTTTAAACTTCCACTATCAATAATAATGGGTTACACTTGTCTTTTCTAGAATAATCTCTAAAGACTGCTAAATACATCAAAAGTACATATATACTTGGATTATACAATCTCTCTTGGTAAAAGAAACAAAGAAAAATTGGAGAAAGTATACAAAAAAATATCGTTACTGTTCACGAGTAGTAACACCAGTTCTCGAGCTCAAAATCTGATTTCTATCGTTCATATTGTTTATACTCGAGTTTTGAACTTTTCCTCCAAATTTCCACTGGATCGAACCACAGATGAAGCAGGATCAACTTATTGATAAAATCTAGACAGATGTGTTTTTTTTTCTCTCTTATCTTCTCTTTGTTTTTTTTTTTTTCTCGATTTCTTTTTTGTCTTTTTGTTTTTTAATGTAACTAACTTGGCCCCAAGCATATGGGGCCCACTCCCCCACATACGAGGGAGGCCAACAACAAATAAATCATAAATGGGTCAACCTGCTAAATAGCTTAGATGGATTGATTCACGTATAAATGGGTTATAAAAATTGGCTAAATAGGATGAGAAAAGCGAAAAGGAAAAGGAAGATGAGCAAGAAAATGAACAGTCAATGCAGGAATTCGAAGTAAAGCAAGCTCTAAGGTTTCAGAATTATGAGAGAGCAGAAAGAGTAATGGATTTGGATATGAAGAAGGCGTGGTTGAGGTGCAGCCGCTAGTCATCAGCATTGGTCTCTTTCTGATCTTCAGTACTAGGATGAAAATTAATTAATGGTAGGCATGCATTAGAAATCTCCCGTACATTTGCTCCCTTTACAGGCAACATGCAGACCTCCCACATGCTACATGCAATAAAAATGTGATCAATTCTCGTCATGAACAGAACAGCTTCTTTTGGATGGTCAAGATGTTAGGTTTTGGTACAATTCACGTAGTGCAATTATAGAAGACACGTGTCAAATTTTGGGTTGATTTCATTTATATTTAAAATTTAGGATTAATTTCATCCGCGTCCCAATAATGTAGTGTAAATATATTAAGCTATTTTAATTTTAAATTTTATTAATTAACACCCCTAAAAATGCATTTTATTTTTAAATTTTAATTTTTATAGAATAAAACTTGATTTTTAGAAAATTATTAAACACATCTTCCTAAAATAGTTTTATTTAAAATTTGTATAAAAAATTAAAATTTGTATAAAAAATTAAAATTTTTATAAATTCATGAAACTTGAAGTCGATGACTTAATTGAATATATTTGCACCAATCATGAAGTTTTGAGAAGAAAAAAGTCAATCCCATTACTTTTTCGAGACATGTATAGATAATGTACAAGTAACTTATCATATGACGGTTAATTTCATTCACCTCTCCTAATGTTTTGATTAAATATATCTAATTTTGATTAATTTGAAATTTATCACATACTTTTCTTATTTTGAACGAAAGAGGATGTGAGTGAAAATAAGAAATGATAAGGATAAGAAAGATATTTAAGGAAATTTCAAACCAATAAAATGTATATGTATTTAGTCAAACCATGAAAAAGAGATGAATAAATTAACCCTTATGCTTAATTCATAATTATATAATTAAAGTTTCAAGTGGGATTTTGAAAAAAATAATATTGTAATTTCAAAAAATGTTTTTAAAAATATAACAATGCAGAAAATATTTTTAAATATATTGTACTCGAGAAGAGTTTGATTAGGAGTTGTTTTTTAAGAAAAACAAATTCAATTAAATTTTGAAATTGTTTTTGAAAAGACAACTTCATTATTTAAAACCATATTCCATGATCGAATCAATAATTTCTAATCAACATATCATGATCTAAATATGCAAAAATTGATTCATGGATCAAATTTCAAGGAAACTAATTATTATAAAATCTAAGCCTCAAAACTTTGGATCAGAACACCGGGAATTTATCAAAAAATAATATAATAAAATATATATTTAAAACAATATTTGAACCTAATATATTCTCAAAACTATTTTTGGATTATAAAATTATTGCATTGATAAGAATATCATGCATGACAACATTTAATATCAAAATTTAATAATAAGACATATTATTTTTATATAATTCAAAATTTTCTAAACATAAAAAAAAAAAAAACACGTCTCCCAGTACTAAATGAAATGAACCGAAGCTCAGGCTCAGCTAAATCCACCACATCATCATTCATATGCCGCTCTGGTTTGAACCTTAATGGCTCTTCCCAAACTCTGGGGTTCCGCCCAAGCCCTACCCGGCTCAGCAGGACATGGCTGCCTTTCGGAATGAAGTAGCCGGCTACAACAGCATCCGCCATGGACAAATGGGGGACATTGAATGGTGCCATGGGGTGAAGCCGCAGAGCTTCTCTCCCAAAGGCCTTAACATATTTGAGCTGCTATTTCAATCATCAGTTCCTGCCAAATTGTATTTAGTTAGCCATTGGACCATCAGATCAAAGAAAAACCTTATAATACATAGAGCTAAATTCTCAATATGATTTGGGCTTTGATCTCTTCTACTGAAAGCAATGGCTCTCCCTTTGAGTCCCTACTTGTGATACAAACGTCGACTATGTCCTCAACCTCCTTTTTCTCCCCATTCCTCCATTATATTATTCTCTCATCCACTATCGGATCATGATGCTTGTTGATGATGCTCAAAGCCTCTTTTACCATCTTCTGATGTCCATCTAAGTCGAAGACTCTCAGACATGAGAGGTAGTCAGATGGAGAGAATGCATGTAGGTAAGCAAGCGAAGTAAAGAGGAAGTTGACATGTTCTTCTTCTTCAAGTCCAGGTCCTCCACCTAACCTTCCTTCACCAAAGTATCTTCTGCTGAACATCATCTTCCTAACGATATTTCCTGTGTATTGTCTGACTGCATTTCTCACATTCACAACTGATGAATCCATGAAATTATCAGTACTAGTAGAGGATTTACACTGGTTATAAATGAAGCGGACAAGATTGTCGGCTTCTTCAGTTCTCTTCTGGAGAAGTCACATATGTCTCTCCTGCTTATGCACCTCAGAAGTGAGGATACTTCTCATCTTCTTCCACTGCTCTCCCCATGGCGAAAGGACTGTGGTCAAGAATCTGCTCAAGTGATGGGACTCCATTGGAATAGGTCAGGATGCAAACACTGCATCATGTTTCTTCAAAAACTCCCTTCCAATCTCAGGCGAAATCACGGGAATGACATGGACATTGCCCAGTTTGATGCATGCGATCTCATTGTTCAGTTCTTCCTAAAGCCCAAGTATCCACCGGAATGCCGGCCTTTTTTGTGAATAATTCAGGCAGGTTCCCAACTAGGCCATGGAGCTGGACCAGGAGGGAGCAGTGGCATTTGCTTGGTGATTAGGGTTTTGGGTTTGAGTTTGTAGAGGATGAGAAAAGCGAAGAGGAAAAGGAAAAGGAGCAAGAAGATGAATGGTAAATGAGGATGAAGTGAATCCAAGGTTTCAGAATTATGAGAGAGCAGGAAGAGTAACGGATTTGGAAATGAAGAAGCCATGGTTGAGTTGCAGCTGCTACTCATCATCATTTTTCTCTTGCTGATGTTAAGGTGCAGAACAATGGAGTCTGGATCCCTCCGAATCCTAATCCTAAGACCCATCGAAAATGTGAAGGTACCATTCTCCCACACTAATATTATTTATTTCTAAAGTGATGTCGATTAGGGAGGAAACTTCCGAAAGAAATAATATTGAAGAGTTGCTTCTTACGCATGAAATGAAGAAGCAAACTTTTTATTGAAGAAAAACATTCTCTCTTTTATGAAAAGAACATTTCAATCTCTTACTATCACTTTCAATAAAAACATGACAAATTCTCATCAAAGACAGGACCACTTCTTTGGACAGCAATAAATATGCTGTCACACATCGACAGAAAACAACTTGGGTGTTTTAAAAAATACTTTTCAATTATTTTCAAGAATTTCATATTAAAATAATAATGATAATTAATTAATTTTACATCCGATCCCACTACTTCAAAAATATCATTGAATATGAATGCATGACGTAAAGGTTTGGAAGTATGATTGCATGTAGATGACGTAATAAAAGAAGAAAAAGGGAAAAAAAAACCTACAAATCAATTTAAAGTAAAATATATTTTTTTAAATTTTTCTATTTTATACATTGATATCTTCTTTCATGTATAATATGTTGGAATTTATATATGTAAATGGAAATTAGGATTTTTTTTTATTTTTTTTGAAAAACATGTTTGTTAATAAATACAATTTATTTTAAATAACGTATCTTGTACAACTTCTTCTAAAAGATGTGTTTGTTGTTTTAAGACACGACCCTTTAAAAGATGTTTAGTATTTTAAAGGCACATCTCTTTTAAATGTTATCATCAAATCTATAAATAGGGACTCTCATGACATATTAATTCATCAATTCTTTTCATTTTTTCTTCTTTTTACCAAATATTTGGTATTTAAGAAAGTACAAATTATTAAGTGATTCACTATTTCTCATGATTTGAAGTGCTATTATCATAAAAAAAAATGATCATTATATCCTAAGAGACAATTGCCCATAAATAATAAGCACCTGAGTGAGACAAATTCGTCTTAAAGTCATAGAGTCAAACTATCAATCTTATTTGTGAGTTTCGATTTTCTATTTCATTTTATTTATATATTTATTATACACACTTATTGTCCATATATTTTCAATGATCTGGATAACATAATATTTATTTTTTCATATTCAACGGTTTTAAATAGTGTTATACATATCTAGGAGTTGAATTCATTTTTAACTCCAAATTTTAAGATATGGGGGAATTGGTCCAATAGGTTCAAAATTTATATACCAATGTAGCGATCCCAATTCCCACATAATAAGAGAAAAATAAAATACCATTAAAATATCTTTAATAATAACTTCCTATCTATCATATATACTGGTGGGATTTTTCCATAAATTAATTTATGATTAAAAAAAAGTATTTTGTGGTAGGATTTTTTTTTTGCAAAAAAAATTATTTGTAGCAAGTTTGTTATTATAAGTCCATGAATATCTGGTATCCACATAGTTATAATAAAAGATCGAAGCTTATCATCTATAGTTAATAAAAGATCGAAGCTTATCATCTATAATAATAAACTGATATAATAAGGTAGATGATTGACCATCATCCTAGGAGTCTTTTCTTAATCAATTTGATAATATCATATAGTTAATTACAATGGAATCTATTTGTAATCAATATGATGTTACCTTATTAACGATTATCTTAACAATGAAGTCTTTTTTTTAATAATTTTGATAATTACAATGTAATCTCTTTGTAGTCAATTGATAACATCATATGACTTTAGAGGTCTAGGTTAGATGAAATATATGGAAAAAAAACTACTCAAAATTTGGTCAATGCAATACCAAGACCCGTACATTGATCCTTTTTATCAGGTAAAGGATACCTAATCCATTGAAGAACCTCATTTAAAGACTTGTAGTTGATTATAAGTCCTGAGGCACCTCTTTCAATCTCAGCAAATGCCCAAATGGAACAGTGAATGCAATCTTATATTTATCTTTTTCTTCACTTTTAATTTTTCAAAATCCTGATTTTAAATCAAATTTTGAAAAGATTAAAGCATTATGAAGGCAACCAATAAAATCCCTTTTATTACTTAAAGGATACCTAATCCATTGAAGAACCTCATTTAAAGGCTTGTAGTTGATTACAAATCTTGGGCCACCTGGAACTCCCTTACTAACTCAACTCTATCCTTTTATGATGAATTTCTTCTAATTAATGAAAGTTCTTCATTATATGATAGTTCTTCTTCACAATCATCATGTGATTGTATGAAAAACTGAAGTATCAACTATGTGTCAAACATGAATGGAGTGTGATGCCTTTGGTCATTAAATTTGGTTACAATTCCTTCATCACTTACTCAATTGGTTTGGTTGTGCCTTGGTAAATTTCAAATCTTAAGAATTTAATCCTGCTTTGAAATAGTTTGATCTTAGGGGTAGAAATTACTAGTCCATTATCTTTGACAATTTTTTGAAAGATTTTTATATGCTTGAAGTGTTGATCAATAGAATTTAAAAATATAAGAACATCATCAATATATATAATGGTAAAGCTTGTATAGGGATTGAAAATGTTATTAACCATGATCTTAACAATGAAGTCTTTTTTTAATCATTTTGATAATTACAATGCTTGATAACATCATATGACTTTAGAGGTCTAAGTTAGATGACCCATTAAAATACGTCATGTTTGGGGTGGAATATTATGTCAACGATTTTAAAAAGAAATATATCATATGACAAAAAAGTGGGTTTTGAAAATTTCACTCATTAACAAGAGATTCTAAAAAGGAATTTTAAAATTTTATCAAATGTCTAAGGTTCTAAGAAAGCAATTCCAAACATTAAGAAGTACTACTTATGACCTCTTTCAAAATCAAATGCGTAATGTAAAGTTGGACAACGTTTGTGAACATATTTAGGAGTCAACTCAGAAGTTTAGGATAGAAGAGTCAACTTAGAAGGATGTAAGATTTAAATATTGACGTCATATACACTTCAATGAAAGGAAAAAAGGAAAAAAAGAAAAAAGGAAAAAAAAAAAAAAAAAGAAAAACCCACTTCAAATCAATTAAAATACAAATATTTTTTATAATATATATATTTAAAATTTTATATTATATTTGGTGTAAAAAACATTTTCTAGTTTTTATTTTCTAAAAATTATTTTATTTTATCTTTTTTTATTAATTATTTAAGAAAATAAAATTTATAAAATCTTACTTGGTTTTGAGTTTTTATTAATGTAAAAAATGGTTTAGAAAATATAATTAAAATTTTATATAATACACATGTTATTATATAAAGTATATTATTATATTACATTTATTTATTATTCTTTTTATTTTTAGAAATACCTTTATAGCTTCTCACTATTATAAAATTAAAATATCAAGGACACAAACTTTTAGCTTTAACAACACATAATATGATTTTTATAGTTTCTGAGATAAAACAAATAAAAATTATGATAATAAAAGTGAAATATAATGACATATCATTTTTCATACATCTTTGTATCCCCAAAGCATCATGTGATAAGCGGAGAAGAAAAGAAAATTGGATGAGAGCATTTATCTTTATTAACTCATAAATCCTTATTTATAGGCTCTACTCATCAAGCGCCGGAATGGATGAAGTTTTAATCAATTCCCATACATGGAAGCAGGCAAGCGTGGTTTTGCATGAGCATGGAGAGGCTTGGCTAGAAAGAGCTCGTTCATTGATTCTGTGAGGTCAATTTGGTCCTGGTTCGGTGGCACACTCCACGAAAAACATTGAAGGAGTCTCGCCAAGAGTGTAACTGTCAAGGCTGTCCCTAAGGCAGTTCCAGGACACCCGCGTCTCCCAGTACTAAATGAAATGAACCGAAGCTCAGGCTCAGCTAAATCCACCACTTCATCATTCATATGCCGCTCTGGTTTAAACTTTAATGGCTCTTCCCACACTCTAGGGTTCCGTCCAAGCCCTACCCGGCTCAGCAGGACATGGCTGCCTTTGGGGATGAAGTAGCCGGCCACAACAGCGTCCGCCATGGACACATGGGGCACGTTGAATGGTGCTATGGGGTGAAGTCGCAGAGCTTCCCTAGCACAGGCTTTAACATATTTGAGCTGCGCGATATCGGATTCTTGAACAAGTCTATCCTTTCCAACCACTCTATCGATTTCTTCTACGGCCTTCTGCATAATCTCGGGTTGATCGATCATTTCTGCCATTGCCCACTCAGCTGCATGCGCTGGATTGTCCACTATTTCAATCATCAGTTCCTGCCAGATTGTATATAGTTAATATATATTGAACCCCAAAGAGAAGAACTTCAGAATATATATACGAAATTAAGATAACATATTAGAGCTAAATTCTCACTATGAGTTGGGCTTTGATCTCTTCTACTGATAGCAATGGTTTTCCCTTTGTGTCCCTGATTGTAAGGAAAACATCGAGTGTGTCCTCAACCTCCTTCTTCTCCCCATTCCTCCATTTCATTATTCTCTCATCCAATATCGGATCATGATGCTTGTTGATGATGCTCAAAGCGTCTTTTACCATCGTCTCATGGCCATCTAAGTCGAAGACTCTCAGGCATGGAAGGTAATCAGATGGAGAGAATGAATATAGGTAAGCAAGCGAAGTAAAGAGGGAGTTGACGTGTTCTTCTTCTTCAAGTCCAGGCCCTCCATCTTTCCTTACTTCCCCAAAGTACCTTCTGCTGAACATCATCTTCCTAACCACATTTCCTGTGTATTGTCTGACTGCATTTCTCACATTCACAACCGATGAGTCCGTAAAATTATGGCTAGTAATACTAGAGAACTTACACTGGTTATAAATGAATCGGACAAGATTGTCGGCTTCTTCAGTTCTCTTCTGGAGGAGCGAAATATGTCTTTCTGGCTTAAGCACCTCAGAAATGATGATCCTTCTCATCTTCTTCCACTGCTCTCCCCATGGAGAAAGAGCTGTTGTCAGGAACCCTCTGCTCAAGTGATGGGACGCCATTGTAATAGGTCTGGATGCAAACACTGCATCATGTTTCTTCAAAAACTCCCTGGCAATCTCAGGCGAAATCACGGGAATGACATGGACATTGCCCAGTTTGATGCATGCAATCTCAGTGTTGAGTTCCTCCAAAAGTCCAAGTATCCACCGGAATACCGGCTTTTTTGTGAATAATTCAGGCAGGTTCCCAACTAATGGCCATGGAGTTGGACCAGGAGGGAGCAGTGGCATTTGCTTGGTGATTAGGGTTTTGGGTTTGAGTTTGTAGAGGATGAGAAAAGCGACAACGAAAAGGACAAGGAGCAAGAGGATGAATGGTAAATGAAGATGAAGTGAAGCAAGCTCCAAGGTTTCGGAATGATCAGAATGCAGGAAGAGGAATGGATTTGGAAATGAAGAAGACATGGTTGAGTTGCAGCTGCTACCCATCATCATTCGTCTCTTGCTGATCTTCGGTACTAGGATGCATGAGAAACCTCCCATACATTTGCTCTCTCTCTTTAGGCAAATGGACTTCCACTAGACAGGCCTTTCATACTTCCCATCAATGGTAGGATTACTCCTCTTGTACGGTCAAAATCATGTTAGATTTTGGTCCAACAGACAGGGTGGCATGGTCTGGTAGGATAAATTGGTATAATATTTAGGGAAATACGGTCGACCCATATCCAAACAATTGAATTTGATAATGTAATCTCTTGTCAGTGATCTTAAGAGGATAAAGTTTGTTCCAACCCAATAAAAAAAAATGGCTCCATTTTGTGACACATGGTAAATGTGAAGGTGTAGAACCATGTAGTTTGGATCCCTCCTAATCCTAATCCTAATCCTAATCCTAATCCTAACACCCATTAAAAAAAATCCCATCACTTTTTTGGACACATACAACAAATGTGAAGGTACATTCTCCCACATTATTATTATTTTCTTCCAAGTGGCGTACGTTGATTTTAGGGAGGAAACTTTTTATGAAAAGACCATTGTCTCTCCATGAAAAGAAAAACATTTTAATTAATCTCTTACTATTACTTGCAATAAAGATGTGATAATATTACAAGTCCTTTGGATGGCAATAAATATGTTGTCACACATCGAGTGAAAACGACTCGTGTAGTTTAAAAAATAGCCATTTTTAAAAATAATTTTAAAAATTAGTTTTCAATTATTTTCAAGAATAAAATTTTATTTTAAAACTCAAACATAAGTTAATATAATTTTCTCAATTTATTCTTACGCCGAATATAAATATTTTTGAAATATTTTTAATTTTCTAATCTTAATGCATAAAACCTATGAAAAATAGCTAAAAACATCTTTTTTTTTTTTCATAACAAATTTGAAAAAACTAATTTCAATTAAACTTTTGCAAACATAACTTTTAAATTTGAAAACATTTTTCTATTCATACTAAATACACCCATAACTTTTACTTTAGTTGTTTTAAAAGGTGTTATCAATTAAATCAAAAAAAAGATTTTCCTTCTCTTTTTGATAATTTTTTTGCTTCTTCAAGGTCTTTGAGAAGTAGCTTTTTGTGTCAACATTTTCCAATCTTCTCTAGACTCTAGCATTCATAGAGCTAATAGAAAAAATTTATTATCCATCACCTAATAATTGAGTTTGTTTAATTTTATTCAATTTGACAATTAAAGAAATTTATCATAAAGTTTAAATATTGTGTGTTAAAATATCGAGTTTTCTTTATAATTCTCGATAATTTTATTTCTATTCATATTAGCTCAAGAAGCTTTTTATATAGTGAGTTACTCTCTACTAAAGATTCGATGTTATCGTTGGCTTAATGAAAAAAAAAAAAAAAAACTTAAGCCTAAAAGGATTTGTTTCGTGAAGCGATTAAAATGTTAAAATGAACCATATAGCGCCCGTTCAACCCTACCCCCACCCTCGATGTTGCCCTGTTGGACAAGACGTTTTTTCATTGAATTCATAAAAATCTGCGGGGCCATGTTTTGACACACAATAAGGGTGGAGGATCAAAAGCCAGGAGTTTGGATCCCTCCTACTCAAAAGTTCAAGTCTATCTACCTTTGTGGGTCATGTTGTGAGACAGACGGTTGAAGAAGCAGAATTTCATATTTAAAAATTAATTAATTAATTAAACCACCATTATTACTCTCTCATTAGGCAAATGAACTTCCACATGCATGTAGACCTCCCACTTTCCACATGCAATAATTCTCGTCATCAACACAACTTCTTGTGGACCCCCCAGATATTGGGTTTTGGTACAATTCACGTAGTGCAATTATAGAAGACACCTGTCAAATTTACAATTTAAAAAATATTTTCAAAATTATTAATTTCAATATTTAAACAAGAGCTACAAAGAAAATAATTTTGAAACTATGATATTTTAATAAATAAATTTGCTTTTAAATGCCTTAATTTTTGTGGTGGGGAGAAGCCGAATTTTATGTGGACCAAAAACACTGAGCACATGTGACCACTACTTTAAAGATCAGATAATATGGGACTGGAAAATCATGAGTAGTTGACTCATTAGATTTTATTTTATTTTTTAATTCATTCTTTTTTGTAAGGTTCTACCCAAGACATATCACCAAATGCAATAAAAAAATCATCTCTATCATGAAAGAAGATTAAGAAGTAAAATGTCAGTTTGTGTTTTCGGAACTATATCGATTGGTCATTTTCTGTGTCAGTTTGTGTTTTCGGGACCGCATCTATATCAATCGGTCATTTTCCTATCAGTTTGTGTTTAACTTGAGTCGGGACCGCACCCATATCGATCGATCATTCATCTTATCAGTTTAGTTCGATGTCCAGGGTCTTTGTTCAGTATGACATTCAGAGTCACATTTTCAGTTTTGGCATTTAGAGCCATTGTGCATACTCATCCAGGCATTTTTGGGTCACCATGTATCATCCATTTTGGGCATTTAGAGTCACTTTCCTCACCTGGCTACTCTGGTGCTTATTGCTTATTCATCATGCTCTTCTAGATTTCCCCTTTCACTACACATGACACGGTCTTTTAAGATCACGACACGTATTTATGTCATGTTGTTGGGCACCCTACACCTAGCATTCTCATGTATATCACATAAGGAGTCTCATCATGCCTGTCGTTTTTTAGTTACTATCATAGTTTGTCTCTTAGTGGGCCATCTTCATATACCCCATCTTTCTCACTTCAAGTTATATTTTGCAATTGTTTGGGCCATAGAGAAAATAATAAGTTTGAATAGCCTCCACACATTTTCACCACCATACCAACTATTTAAATATTTTTTCAATTTTTTCTCTCTCCTACTTTTTTTCCTCCACTTTTTTCAACCCACGGGCAGCCCACATTTCCATTTTATATATATATATATATATATATATATATATATATATATATATATATATATATATTTTTTTTTTTTTTTCTTTTCAAAGTTTAATTTTCCAAAACAAATTTTCATTTTCAAATAATTCTCCAAAATTCGAATTTTCCAAAATTCCATTCTCAAAAATAATTTTTTTTTTAAGATTTCAATTTTTGAAATTTAATTTTTCGAAATTCCATTCTCAAAAATGATTTTTCCGAGATTCCAATTTTTATAATTTAATTTTCATAGTTTTTACTTCTCAAATAATTTTTTTTTAAATTTTCAATTTCTTTCAAATTTAATTTCCAAGATTCCAATTCTTAAATTTAATTCCCAAAACTCCAATTTTCTAGTGATCTTCGAGATTCCAATTTTCCAATTAAATTTCAAAAATCCGATTTTCTCTCAAATAGTTTTAATTACATTATGGTTTTCAAATAATCTTCTGCTTCTCTTGATTTTAATAAGCATGAATCAGTTTTTCATAATTCTGGAATAATAGAATATGTGATACTAATTCATGCGAAATAAATGGGCTTTGGTGGGGGCCCCACATACGTGATTTTACGATTGATTGATTGATTGATTGGTTGATTTGATTGTCATGCGTGATTGATTTATTCCACTCTATGACATGCATGCGATTATTCTATGTTTAATTGCTAACATTCATTTTTCATTGAAGTAAACCGGTTCATCACTCAGGTACATTCTTTGCCTCTCCTATTCATTCCGTTATTTTGTTTTGAGTGATATTCATTTGGTACACATTCTTTGTTTCGGGTGATATTCATTTGGCCATGCATAGTTACTTTGTTTCGGGTGATTGCATGAGTTGCTTGTCTATGCAGGACACACACTTACCCCCTTATTTCCGAGTCCCTAGTCTCGGTAAACCTTGTTTTCCTCGATCTCGTATTTGATATGAGACTTGTTGCTTTGTTTGCTCTTCGACCGACCTAGTGATTAGGAATGGGGTCTAGCGATGGGCTATGTCTATGTTTGGGAGCATTCTGGAGGTGGTCGGCATATTGATGCTGATTGGAGTCCGAACTTTGAAGACTTGTATAGCCCAAAGCTAGATTTCAGGATATTTGTGTGGCCAGTGTGTCTTCTTTTAGTTTCATAGGATTTTCGAATGCACCCACACCACTCACTGTGCACCTTAGATCGTCGATGAGTGATCAGAGTTGTGAGATGCGCTAGCCATTAGGAGAGGTTTCACCATAGGAGCCCCCTAGGATGTGAGGTAGTGCATGTGTGGAGGTGATGACCACCTTGCATGGAAGCGCCCCGTCTTTTTGGAGGCGTGCAGAGGGTTGCATACCGTCGGAGGGTACGATCGCTTCTGCTAGGGATCTTTTAAAGTCTACCCATTTCCTTTTAGAGCCACCTTGACCTTGTAGGTTGAGCTATAGATCCTTTGATTAGGATTCCTTCCTCGCACGTGGGTGCATCTGAGAGCCTTTAGAGCCTCTGTAGTCACAATTTGGATTCAATACTCCTTCTTCTAGTCTCTAGTTGAGAGTGCTCAGAGATCGTTATGAGTTTGAGTATCGGTTGGATCACCTTTGTCAAGTCATCTTAGATTATGTTTTTCACTCGATGAGTTTAGTATTTTTTCTCCTTGGGGCTTTCGTCTCCCTTCTCTTGGCTTGGCACACTCTTTCACTTTGTTGTCACTTACTCGATGCTTTGAGATATGTTCATTGATCATGATTTTTTTTTTACACTATACACTTATCATGTGTTCGATACATCATTCTTTGTTTGATCATTAATTTAATTTTCGACTCGATACTCATATTTTTATTATGGAAAGGTGAAAGACATATTTTCACATTCACACATTTTTTGCGATATTCGCCTTGATCACCTTATTATTTCTTCTCTTATGGAGCTTGAGTCGAAGATTGAGTTGAGAATGTGGTTGTAGATGGAGTATCGATCCTGTGATAGTGTATTTCTCACACCTCTTTGGATTATTGATGAGAATTCTCTAGTCACATTTGTAGCCATCTCACAGTGGACACCTTTATGACTCCGGAGTTCTCATCATACATCCGGATTTTGGATTGCCACCTCAGGACCATGTGCTCGCATGTTGTATTGTTGTCTTTTAGAGTTCTATCTTGTGTCCTTCATCTATTTTGTTTGCATTGTAGGGAGTCGTTTTAGGAGTTGATTGAGTCCGGAGTTACATCCTTGGAGGAGAGTTGGAGGTCGATTGATCAGAGCAGATTCACATCAGGGTTCAGACAGTTCGGTCGAGATGTTAGACGAGTTAGCTTCCACACTTGCTTCTATTCAGGAGTTCATGGCGGGGGTTAGTAGACGTTTGGATAAGATAAAGAGTTCTCGCCAGGATCATCATCCAGTCGGCATTAGCATTGACGATACAGTTCCCCATGTACCTTAGACAGCGCAGGTTCTTCCACTTGGGACTTCACATGGCGTTCCATTCCATCTATCAAATCATTGTGAGACTGCTCCACCACCTGCTGCCATAGTGTTGCCTCCTATTTTTACTACTACTGATGATACTAGATTAGCCAAGCAGGAGGCCAAGGTTGAGAGGCTTGAGTCCATGATGAGACATATCAGATTGCAGGACGGAGGTTTGACTTGGGATGACAGAGATGGCATATCGGCGGCTAGCTTGCCCGCCAAGTTTCGCATGCTAGACATTGAGCGTTACAATGGGATTGGTTGTCCCAAGATCCATTTGAGGCTATACAGCACAGTCATAAGAGCACATGAGATAGATGATGCGCAATTGGTGACTCTCTTCCCTATGTTGCTTAGTGGAGAGGTTCAGAGATGGTTTGCTTTAGTTGAGCCTTCGAGACTTCGCACCTGGGAGGATGTGGCTCATGAGTTCTTGACTCAGTTTGCTTTCAATGCCGATATTGATGTATCCAGATGAGAGTTGGAGGCCACCAGACAGAGGCCAGACGAGTCTATTTCTTCATTTGTCACTCGTTGGAGGGAAAATGTGGCTGGTATGATAGACCAGCCTAAGGAGCAGGATCAGATTGATATGGTTCTTCGGAACCTACAGCCAAGGTTCGCTAGGCGTCTTGTGGGCATCCCATTTCAGGATCTTAGGAGTCTGGTTTAGGCAACTTTTAGTGTTGAGGAGGCCATAGCTCGAGGATTATGGACATATGCTACTCCTTCCCCTGACATTAAGGGGAAGAAGCCGATTGGATCATTTAGTAGATCTGGAGAGGTTGGCGCTATTAGCTATCAGCATCAGAGGCCCGCATATCACTCACCTTACAGGCCTCCTCCAGTCAGGGCTCATTTCCCTTATCCACAGTATCAGTATCAGCCGGATTATGTTTAGGAGCCTTACATTTCTCAGACTAGCATGCAGCCACGACCATCACATCCGAGAGCCGCCACTCACCCACTACCTAGACCATATGCACAGAGGCCAGCGAGACAGTTCACTCCATTGGGCATGACTTTGACTAGAGCTTTTGAAAAGCTCAGAGATGGTGGTTTGATCGTTCCTTTGGCGCCACGCCCTTTGCCACATCCTATTCCTCCACATTTTCGCTCTCATGAGCATTGCTTATATCATCAGGTTCAGGGGCACGATACTGAGCGTTGTTCGACACTCCATCATGCGATACAGGACTTGATTGATTCAGGGTTGGTCAACTTGGCTGGGCCAAGTGTGACCACCAATCCTCTGCCTACACATTCTACACATGCAGTTCCTCCTCCTCCTCCTAGTCTTCAGTATATTGATTTGGGTGTTGATGGTATTGATGGTCGCATGGTATTTTGGGACATCTCAGGTTGGGGACTTGTTTTAGTTGACATGGTACATCATTTTGCAGCGGTCTAGCTCAGAGCACCTTTCATTTTGATTATGGTCGTCATCAGAGTCGTTCCCGTTCTGTCGGGTCCAATGTTTAGTTCATTAGAGTTGCTTTGTCGAGTCTAGTTTGGTTCAAAGTCGTTGTTTTTCTAGTCGTTTGTAGTCCTTTATCGCTTCACACATGATGTACTCATTTGGTTCATTCAGTGACATGATCTTTTTATTTGAGTATGTGTTATTCTCTTTTCTCATAAGTATGTTTTACATATTTTGTGTTGATGTGTGCTATGCTTTCGATATGAGACATATTTTCACTTTGGCATCATTGATCACTTGGGCCTGACCTATCATGGAGGATATTGAGCCTATTGACTTGGGATCATGAGATCGACCTAGAGAGTTTGAGACTATGACTCGTTTCATCCTCTGATTAGAGCAGCACCATATCCATACCTTGACTTTTTAGACTTGATGACCTACCCATTTTGAGCTTGACATGACACCACCCCTTGGTACCGTTATACGACCTTTACCATTCTTATTCGCCTTCGTATATTATAGTACCATTGCCTATTCTTTCCCTTATTTCCTTGATCTGACCGGGTAGAGTCCGAGATGGTTAGACCTGAGGTGAGCTTTGCATGATGATAGATGGATCACGATGAGAGAGTGGTTTGACTGCTTGAGGATGTTGTTGAGGTAGAGGGGTTGTCTTAGGGCATCCAGATTTGAGTTGTTACACATGACTTCAGAGAGTCGGGATGATTAGAGATGGTGATATTATGAGGTGATGGTGAGTGACTTATGATGATGGAGTGAGTTGATTTTCAGAGGACATTGATGGTTATCATAGAACATCAGTGGGAGCTTTAACACGATTTCAGAGGAGTCGCCATGACTATGTTGGATGGATGCTAGTCTTTAGTATTGACCATGTGAGATCTTGAAAGCACGTTGTTTGAGGTTGTGGTCAAAGGATGGGTGGCCATCATTTCAGGAGCCTATTTACTTTATCACCCTCGCATATAGAGTTACCCGTTGCTAGCCCTTTGAGTCTCGCATGAGCATCATAGCATTTTCTTTCGTCACTTCATTTACCTATTACACCGGGTTGGGGACCCTGTAGTGCTTGCATGCTATGTTTGGATACGTCATGAGTTCCAGACCTGATATACATATTCGGGTCTCATTCCTCACTCTTCATTGTGATATCTTCCACTTGGTCATCATTTCATCACTATTTTCCGATATCACATATCACCACTTGTGATATTCGTTCTTTGTCTTTTCTCAGATCATTTCTTACTCGACATTATCTTTGTTCCACCTTGAGTGGTGGTTTCTCACACATCATTACATGGAGGATTGTCACGTTCTTCCCCCCGTTCGCCTTATGAGCAATGGTTCAGAGGTCTTATTTTGAGAGGTCGTCTTGTTAGTGAGGATTCGTGTTACATCAGTACATGGGGAGAGTTTATTCATTTGGCTATGTATTTCATGGAGATTAGTCATTATTGATCAGAGTATGCGCAAAAAAAAAAAAAAAACTCATTTCACACGCATAGCTACGTCATACCCATTTCACCACAAAACCCATTTTCTTCCACCCATGCATGGCCATTTCAACCACTGCATTTATTCCTCATTACTACCCGTAGCTATTCTCCACATCCATCCTCCATGCCCTCATGTTTATCATCACCCCCCCCATGCATAACCATCTCCCATTTACCCATTTTCCCCATCACCACCTATCTCTCTATACACCACAACCATACCCATATCTTATACCTCCATGCATACACCCACTCCACCAACCCGTAGCCTAATCTTGCCTCATGCATGGCTGTCCAAAGCTCCTCCAATTCACCCATCCACGTGCATGGGACTCATGCTAACGGATATGGGCTTGAGATGAAGCCCAAGTCCAAACTTGATGATGAAAAGCCTCATGTGATTATGCTAGTGGATATGAGCTTGAGTTTGAGCCCAAGCCCAGGTTTGTGATAGAAATGCGTTTTGGGCTTGCCCATATGGGCCTTGAATTTGGGTTTAAGTTAAAGCACCTGATCCAAGTTGATGTTAAGATGATGCCTTGGGCTTGCCCATGTTGGCTTTGAACTTGGGTTTAAGTTGGAGCCCAGACCCAAGCTCTTGGTGACGGTTTTGGGCTTGAGTTGGAGCCCAGGCCTGTATGTGTTGATGAAAGGCCTCTTGATTTGTTCACCCACCTTAAGTTAGCCCATACCCACCTCAAGTTAGCCCCTTTGTTTTCAATTTGCATGATTTATCTTCCTAAAAGCATTAATTCCTCAATAAATTTTAATTCCAATTTTTGAAATTTTAATTCTCACACTAATTTATTTAATCATTATTTATTTATTTATTTATTCATTTATCTTTAAAATTTCAGTTTTTAAATAATCTTTCAAAATTCCGATTTCTAAATTTAATTCCGATTTTCGAAATTTTAATGTTCACATCAATTTTTCTAATCATTATTTATTTATTTATTTATTCTTTTATCTTTAAAATTCAATCTTTAAATAACCTTTCAAAATTCTGATTTCTAAATTTAATTTCCAAATTCCGAATTCTTAATTTTCACATCGATTTATCTAATCATCATTATCTTGTTTATTTATCTATTCATTTATCTTTAAAATTCAATCTTTAAATGACCTTTCCAAATTCTAATTTCTAAATCTAATTCTAATTTCCGAAACTTTGTTTTTTTAAATCAATTTATTTGATCATCATTATTTTATTCATTTACTTGTTTATTTTTTAAAATTCGATCTTTAAATAATTCATCAAAATCACGATTCCCAAATTAAATTTCCAAAATTCCCTTTTCTTTAGTGTTCACTTAATCATTATTATTTTCACCATTATCATTATTCTATTTATTTAGTTCAAAAATTCCTTCTTCAAATGATTCCAATTTTCTGACTTCCGAATTTAATTTCCAATTTCCACCTTCATTTAATTTCCAAAATTCCAATTCTTAAATTTAATTTCCAATATTCCAATTTTCAAATAAACTTCAAAAATCCTGTTTTCTCTTGAGTAGTTTTTAATTCCACTCTGGTTTTCAAGTAATCTTCTTTTTCTCTTGATTTTATATAAGCGTGAATGCAATTTTCATAATCCCAAAATAATGAAATTTGTGAGATTAATTCATGCAAGATCAATTGAGCTTTGGTGGGGGCCCCACATATGTGATTTTATGATTGATTAATTGGTGGATTGATTTATTTGATTGTTATATGTGATTAATTTGCACTATTCTATAATACACACACGATTATTCTGTGTTTAATCGCTAACATTTGTTTCCCATGAAATAAGTCAGATCATCATTCAGGTACATTCTTTGTCTCTCCTATTCATTCAGTTACTTTGTTTCGGGTGATATTCATTCTTATGGAGCTTGAGTCGAAGATTGAGTTGAGGATATGTGGTTGTAGATGGAGTATCGATCCTGTGATAGTGTATTTCTCACACCTCTTTGGATTATTGATGAGAATTCTCTAGTCACATTTGTAGCCATCTCACAGTGGACACCTTTATGACTCCGGAGTTCTCATCATACATCCGGATTTTGGATTGCCACCTCAGGACCATGTGCTCGCATGTTGTATTGTTGTCTTTTAGAGTTCTATTTTGTGTCCTTCATCCATTTTGTTTGCATTGTAGGGAGTCGTTTTAGGAGTTGATTGAGTCTGGAGTTACATCCTTGGAGGAGAGTTGGAGGTCGATTGATCAGAGCAGATTCACATCAGGGTTCAGACAGTTCGGTCGAGATGTCAGATGAGTTAGCTTCCACACTTGCTTCTATTCAGGAGTTCATGGCAGGGGTTAGTAGACGTTTGGATCAGATAGAGAGTTCTCGCCAGGATCATCATCCAGTCGGCATCAGCACTAACGATACAGTTCCCCATGTACCCCAGACAGCGCAGGTTTTTCCACCTGGGACTTCACATGGCGTTCCATTCCATTTATCAGATCATTGTGAGACTGCTCCACCACCTGCTGTCATAGTGTCACCTCCCATGGTTCCTACTATTAAGGATACTCGATTAGCCGAGCAGGAGGCCAACGTTGAGAAGCTTAAGTCCATGATGAGACAGATCAGATTGCAGGATGGAGGTTTGACTTGGGATGACAGAGATGGCATACCGGCGGCTAGTTTACCCGCCAAGTTTCGCATGCTAGACATTGAGCGTTACAGTGGGATTGGTTGTCCCAAGATCCACTTGAGACTATACAACACAGTCATGAGAGCACATGGTATAGATGATATGCAGTTGGTGGCCCTCTTCCCTATGTCACTTAGTGGAGCAGCTCAGAGGTGGTTTGCTTTGGTTGAGCATTCGAGACTTCGCACCTGGGAGGATGTGATGATTACTACTCAAAAAGTGCTATTTGATAGCCTTTAATTAATCCTTTTTATCACTTTTGAGTAGTAGTTTAGGCCTTTTAACTCAATTGGCATGTTAAGGATCCTTTAAAGCAATTTTGATCACTTTGTGCAAGTTTTGGTGTTTTTGTTAGTATTGTGATCACCAAAGCAAGTCAAGAATGAGGAGAGCTATGAGGAATCTTGGGCAAAGCTTAGAATTCAATTGCCAAGAGTGAATCCGGATTGCAAGGAGAAAAAGCAAAGAGAATCTGCCATGGAGCATATTCTTGATGACAGTCGTAGCAGCCACTTTTGGAGCACTTTCTGAAGTCTAAATGATGCAAGCTATATACCATTTCAAAGCTCAGGAAGTCAACAATCCAATGCTTCAAACGGTGCGCGATTTGGAGTTGAAACGAAGAAGTTGCAGCCATTACAAGCCAGTCACTCTGAAGTGCTGCGGAATCAACCTTTTGTTGCGAGAATTTCGCAACACTTTTGTACAGTAAGGTGTTTCTTCTTCTGACGATGCACGAACCATGCCGCGAGAAGGGAGCTGGAAACTTCAAGATGGAAGCCAACTTTGCAGCCTGGTGAAGATAGCTTGGTCTTGCGAAATAATTTCGCAGCCCTCTTGGGTGTCTGCGAAATTTCGCAGGCACCACTTTTCTCCTGCGAAATGGCTCCTGAAGCCTCCCGAAGCTTGCTACCGACATTGGGAGATATTTTCCATTAGATTTTTGTTGTCTAAATCCCAAAATACTCCTTGTAAACCACCAATTACATGATTCCTTAGTTTTTAAGTTAGTAAAAAGACCAAATATCAGTGTAAGAATTAGTTTTATATTGCTTTAATATAAATACCTCTCGGGAGCCTGTTCTCGGGGAGGAGTTTCTTCTGTAAAAATTTGGTAAGGAAGTAAAGGTCTTTTCTTTCTACTGCCTTACCTTCTCACTTTGTATTTTCATTTTATTTCTAAGTTATGAATTCTCTGAGGAGTTTTCCCCAGAGAATGAGTAACTAAACCTCCAATTCCTTGGAGCTAAGGTTGCCGGGGAAGGTTCCAAGTGCAAGAATGCAAAGCTTTGTGGTTTTAGCTAGTAATGAAGAGGAAGTGAAATCCTTTAGTGATTTCAATGTTTTTAGTTAACTTAAAACACCTTGGAGTCACCTAGGCCAACACTTGGTAAGGCAAGTGATTTCCAACCGTGGAAATGCACTAGTTTACCCCTTGCGAGCCTCTGGTAGGTGACTTCAAGGTAGGATTTTCTGGAATTACCAACACTTGGTAAGATTTTGGACTCTTAGGAGGCATCCATTAGTTATCTCTTGCGAGTTTGTGAAGGGAAGTCCAAGGTTAAAGATCACCTTGAATGGTAAGTGCTCGTGAGAGGCATGAACCATTGCAAGTTGCATCAGTGAGAGAATTAAAGTGAAATCTAATTGAAGGAGTCTCTGTACATCACCGGTTAGAGACTTGACTCTAAGTTGAATCTCTAATGCGAGGAAATGAACCATCTGACCGGAGCTATGTCTTTTGCATGAGGAACCACCCCAGTGAACCTAAATCTCCAAGGAATGCTTTTCTTCCTAAATTATTCCAAACTTCTGTTAAGTTAGTTAGTTTAAATCTCAACCTTTACCAATCAAAGTTTGTGTTTTATTTCTTAAACTAACCGTGAAATGAAACAAAACCAATTCACTTGGAATTGGTATCCTTGATTGCTTGCAAATCATTCCCAGTGAACGATCCTTAGAGCCACTATACTATAGTAGCTTTGTATTTGCTACCCTAGTGTATGGTGTTATAGGTATAAATTTTGTTGATCACTTCCTCAATCAGGGAGCACCAGCTGGACACGAATCAGCTGAGACACCAATTGGGCACGAATCAAATGGCGCCGCTGCCGGGGAATGAGTGTCAAGTTCATTGTGATACCATTTTTTGAGCACTTGTGATTTTCATCACAAGTTGGTAAAGTTTCTTTCACTTTACTAATTTTCATTCTTTCTTAGTTAATTTATAATCTAAGTTTATCTTTTTAAATTTAGTCTAGTTTAATTTTGCTGTTGTAGTCCTCTGTTTTTGTGTCCTCTGTTTTCATTTTTTTAGTTGCAGCTGAATACTAGTTGTGTATGCCAAAGTGGATACGAGACATTGGAGGTAGGCTTGTTAAGTGTGATACACCTCAGAAAGGAGAATTTGAAGTAATCTTGAATATCATGGAGGCTGCACCTGAAGATCAGCATAGTCACCAAGGTCGTCAAGACAATCTCAATGAATTCAGATCAATGAGGGACCGTATGCATCCACCTCGTATGAGTGCACCATCATGTATAGTGCCCCCTACAGAGCAGCTAGTGATCAGACCATATCTTGTTCCACTTCTACCAACTTTCCATGGGATGGAAAGTGAGAATCCGTATGCACACATCAAGGAATTTGAAGATGTTTGTAATACATTCCAAGAGGGAGGAGCTTCAATTGACTTGATGAGGCTTAAGTTATTTCCTTTTACTTTAAAGGATAAGGCCAAAATTTGGCTTAATTCTTTAAGGCCAAGGAGTATCCGCTCTTGGACTGATTTACAAGCTGAGTTCCTCAAGAAATTTTTTCCTACTCATAGAACAAATGGCTTGAAAAGGCAAATTTCAAACTTCTCAGCTAAAGAGAATGAGAAATTCTATGAGTGTTGGGAGAGATACATGGAAGCTATAAATGCTTGTCCTCACCATGGCTTTGATACTTGGCTATTGGTGAGCTATTTTTATGATGGTATGTCCTCCTCAATGAAGCAACTCCTCGAGACAATGTGTGGAGGAGATTTCATGAGCAAAAATCCAGAGGAAGCTATGGATTTCTTGAGCTATGTAGCTGATGTTTCAAGGGGATGGGATGAACCGACCAAAGGAGAAGTGGGAAAGATGAAGTCTCAGTTGAATGCTTATAATGCAAAAGCTGGGATGTATAATTTGAAAGAAGATGATGACATGAAAGCAAAGTTGGCAGCTATGACAAGAAGATTGGAGGAGCTGGAGCTGAAAAGAATGCATGAAGTGCAAGCTGTTGCTGAAGCACCAGTGCAAGTGAAGCTGTGTCCCAATTGTCAATCATTTGAACATTTGGTGGAGGAGTGCCCTGCAATTTCAGCTGAAAGGGAAATGTATAGAGATCAAGCAAATGTTGTTGGACAATTCAGGCCTAATAACAATGCTCCTTATGGAAATACCTACAATTCAAGTTGGAGGAATCATCCAAATTTCTCATGGAAGGCCAGAGCAACTCAATACCAACAGCCGGATCCACCATCTCAGCAATCTTCAAGTATTGAACAAATAATAGCTAATCTCAGCAAGGTAGTGGGAGATTTTGTGGGAAAGCAAGAAGCCACCAATGCTCGAGTGGATCAAAGAATGGACAGAGTTGATCAAAGAATGGATAGAATGGAGAGTATGTTGAACAAAAGAATGGATGGAATGCAAAATGATATGAATCAAAAATTTGATAACATCCAATATTCAATCTCCAGGCTTACAAATTTGAATACACTGCAAGAAAAGGGAAGATTTCCTTCTCAACCTAACCAAAATCCCAAAGGTGTCCATGAAGTAGAAAGCCTTGAGGGAGAATCATCACAGGTGAAAGATGTCAAAGCCTTGATCACTCTAAGGAGTGGTAAGAAAATTGAGCAGCCAACACCTAAGCCACATGTTGAGAAAGAAGAAGAGATAAAGAAAGGGGAGGAAATGGAAGATAAAGAGAGTGAGATCAGTGAAGAAAAGAAGGAATCTGATTCAACAATCAAAGCAATTCCAGAGAAGGAGTTTTTGAAGGAAGAAATGCTGAAGAAATCAACTTCTCCACCTTTTCCTCAAGCATTACATGGGAAAAAGGGGGTTAGAAATGCAGCTGAAATCCTGGAAGTATTGAGGCAAGTGAAAGTTAATATTCCACTGCTGGATATGATCAAACAAGTTCCAACGTATGCAAAATTCCTAAAGGACTTGTGTACTATCAAGAGAGGGTTGACTGTAAACAAGAAAGCCTTCTTGACTGAGCAAGTAAGTGCAATCTTACAGTGTAAGTCTCCTTTGAAGTACAAAGACCCTGGAAGTCCTACCATTTCAGTCATGATTGGAGGAAAGGTAGTGGAGAAAGCCTTGCTAGACTTGGGAGCAAGTGTGAATTTGCTTCCATACTCTGTCTACAAGCAACTGGGCCTTGGAGAGTTGAAGCCAACATCAATCACTTTATCTTTGGCAGATAGATCAGTGAAAATTCCAAGAGGAGTAATTGAGGATGTATTGGTTCAAGTGGATAATTTCTACTATCCTGTAGATTTTGTTGTTCTTGATACTGATCCAACTGTGAAGGAAGCTAATTTAGTTCCTATCATCCTTGGAAGGCCATTTCTTGCAACTTCAAATGCAATCATCAACTGTAGAAATGGGCTTATGCAACTCACTTTTGGTAATATGACACTGGATCTAAATATTTTCTATATGTCTAAAAAGCAAATCACTCCAGAAGAAGAAGAAGGACCAGAAGAGCTATGTATAATTGATACTTTGGTGGAGGAGCACTGCAATCAGCATATGCAAGACAAGTTGAGTGAAAGTCTTGTGGATATTGAGGAAGGTTTTTCTGAATCGCCTATTGGGCTTGCTACTCTACAAAGTTGGAGAAAGATAGAAGAAATTCTACCTTTGTTCAATGAAGAAGAGGAGGCAGCCGCTGAAAAAGAAATTCCAAAATTCAATCTGAAGCCTTTACCTGTGGAGCTGAAATATACATATCTTGAAGAAAATAATCAATGTCCTGTCGTAATATCTTCATCTCAAACCAAGTCTCAAGTGAAGGATGCAAGCTTCAAATGGGATCCGGGCAAACTGAATCAGGAAGGGCAAAAAGTTCTGATGTATGACACAAGACTCCATATCTTTCCTGGGAAGCTCAAGTCAAGGTGGATTGGTCCATTTGTTATTCACCGAGTATATTCCAATGGAATGGTGGACTTATTGAATTCAAATGGCAAGGACAGCTTTAGAGTCAATGGATATCGTCTTAAGCCGTTCATGGAGTCATTCAAATCAGAAAAGGAGGCAATCAACCTCCTTGAACCTCAAAAAGCCTAAGGAAAATGGGTTTGCTGGACGTGGTTTAACCACAGTCCAAAATTTTTGTAAATTTTGTAAATTTTCAAGTTGTTTCCATGCTTTTGATTTTAGTTTTTGATCTTAAATCATGTTTTTAGGTGTGTTTTAATCGTTTTAAATGATCCCAGGTGGAAGAAATTTCAAGGAAATTGAAAAGAAAAAAATCGGGCCGAAATTGGAGCCGAAATAGAGCAAAAACAGGGGAAAAACAGAGCTCTGCGAAATTTCGCAGAGTGAAGGAAACCTCTGCGAAATGAGCATTTTGTTGCCAAACCATTCCGCAGCACTGTAGAAGCCTCTGCGAGTGTGTTTCGCAATTGCGAAAGTGAATTTGGCACACGAGTGCCACTTAGCAGAACAGTAGCATCCATTTCGCAGCTGCGAAACTCATTGCGAAGTGGTAAAGCCTGATTTCGCACCAAAAGTCCCTTTCCGCAGGGCATTTCGCAATTGCGAAAGTGGATTTGGCACACGAGTGCCACTTCGCAGCACAGTGACATCAATTTCGCAGCTGCGAAACTCACTGCGAAGTTGCTGCGAAAATGGCAAGTTGCTGCGAAATTGGCGTTTTGTTGCGAAACGTAATCTGACCCCTGGGCTTCCGTTTTTCCTATTTATACCGGTCAAAAGTGCTGCGAAAAGGGTTTCAAAAATCAGAGCACCATTCTCGCAGCCCCTTCGTCTTCTTCACCAAGCCACGCCGTTCGCTTTTCCGGTCATCTTCTCCGTTTAGCAGCGCCGGCCAAAGATCGATAGCCCGAAATGGCACGAACGCGAGGAGCAAAATCTTCATCCCCTTCAAGCCGCAAAAGGAGTCTGCGAAAGGAGCCAAGTCCAGGTTCTGTTCCAGAACCTGCTCCAAAGCCTTCGCCGTCGAGACCAAATCCTCCTCCAGTGAAGCCGACGCCACCAAAGCCGCCGGCAAGGCGATATTTAACAAGATCAGGTGGTCAGCCATTGAAGAAGAAGCCCAGGGTTGAGAGCTCTGAACCAATTGATTTGACTGAGCAATCCCCTGAGAAATCCCCAAAGCTAACACCGGTTCAATCTCCGGTATCTTCACCAAATCCTTCACCGGTTCAAACTCCAGTGCCGTCACCGGTTCCCTCGCCAATTCCCTCACCTGAAGCAACTCCAATTTCATCGCCGGTACCATCTCCGGCACCCCAAGAAAAAGCTCAGGAGCCTCCAGCGCCAATTCCAGAGCCCCAAATTGCAGCTGAAGCACCTCTGGAAGAAGTGATCCGAAGGCCATTGCTCCCCCAGCCCCCAATCGAAGGAAACTTGGATTGTCGAACACGGGCATTCCATTCTGAATTGAGCTTCGACTTAGCAGCATTCAGAGTGAGGCCAGAGCTTGCCCAATCCTTCCAACTGCTGAGGAGATATCATATGGAGCATCTGCTAGCTCCAAGGGATTTTTTCTATCCCCGGGTAGTCACGGACTTCTACCAGACCATGACAACCAAAGAAGTAAGAAATCCAACTCTGATCCATTTCATAATTGATGGAAGGCATGGTATTTTGGGAGCAAGACACATTGCTGAAGCTCTGCAAATTCCTTTTGAGCCAACCCAATTCGACAATTTTAAAGCTTGGACAAATCCAACTGAGTTAGAGATGGTTAGCACCCTGTCCAGAGGAGCTGCAAATCGGTCACACCTGTTGAGGGGGGAGCTACCTCCAGTGATGTTTTTGATTGATGCCTTTTTGAGGCATAATATCTATCCCCTGCAGCATTGGACCCAAAGAAGGGGAGTTCTCTTGGAAGCTCTATACAAGATGTCTGAAGGATTCTTCTTTGGGCCTCACCATCTGATCATGGCAGCCCTTTTATACTTTGAGGAAAAGGTTCACAAGAAGAAGCTTCAAAGAGCAGATTGCATTCCACTCCTCTTCCCACGGCTGCTATGCCAAGTTTTGGAGCATCTCGGATACCCCTCTGAGCCTCAGCAGGAAAGAAAGAGAATATGCCGTGAACCATTTACCCTTGATAAATGGAATAATATGACGGCCTACAAAATTGATCAGCCTGGGCAGCCTCAGCCAGCAGCAAGGAGAGCCTCCCCAAGACATCCACCTGAAGGTATAACACTTGCTACTCCTGCCATCCCTCGAGCTCCACCAGCTACACCTGCTCCATCACAGCCATCCACATCAGCTGAGCCGAGGATGGCCATCCCTATATCCGAATATCGAGAGCTGTGCCGTGCATTGGAGACTCTTACAGCTTCCCAGAGCAATCTTGCTCAGGAATTGGCAGCCATCAAAGCATGCCAGGAGCAGATGTTAGCCTCTCAGGCTCAACAAGCTGCCATCCTAAGGCAGCTTCAAGTCCATTTCGATCTGCCACAAGCTGTAGAGCCCTCCATTCCTACTCCACCAGAGCCACACTCTCAGCCTTCAGAGTCTCAAGCTCCAGAGCCCGAAGCCTCAGCTGATCCACCTACTGAGGAGGCAGATCCTTCTGCTTAGCACCATCACCCCACTCATCAGACATTATATATATTTGCTATTTATGTTTTTATGCATGTTTGTTTTGTTTTAGTTGAAATGAAATCCCAGTATTTTGGTATATATATGGGATCCCTTGTGTTACTTGTTTTTAGCATTGTAATTAAATGAACTCAAAGTAATACAAGTTGACTATTTCTTGTTAAAAGTTAGCATTAAATTCTCCTTATTTCCTTTTCTCACATATTCTATTCTTTTTGAAACATGTGGTTTTCCCCAATCAATATTCGAATTTGATATCAGCATGGAGGTACCACTTCCTCCCTTTTATTACAGTCACTCAAATCACATTGAGGACAATGCTCAGTTCGGTTGGGGGGTATGAGGAAGGAAGTAGTCTAAACCTTTTTGGTATTGCAATTATTGGTTAATTAGTTGTAGATTTTACTTTTTACTAGTGTTACTCTATTCTCCATGAATTTTGAGGAAAAATTTTCAAAATTAAACCAAGAGAAATTGAACTGTTGTTTTTCACTTAACTTAGAGTATGGATTATGCTTACTAAAGTAGTTCAATTGTTGAAACTTCTACTGTAATTGAAGTTAGTTCTTCCACTTTAAGCTATCCACACACTATGCACATTAGTTTCCGATTATAAGATGAAAAGCTATTTCCTTCTTGACTTAGTATAATTTTGGGACTTGGTATATTTGACCTCATTTGATAAAAATTGAAACACCCTGCAAAAGGCCAATGAGCCTTTGAAATAAAGAAAGTTGTTTGCTTGCCTTGAAACCCGAGCAAGGTCTGAGGGGTATATGGTGAAAGCCTTTAAAGCCTGGTGCCCTAAGCCTTAATTGGTTGGGAGTCACTGACCTCAATGCTCGTTACAAGGGTGAATAGGTAGAGTTAGCATATGGTAGATGCTTGGGTATTAGAAATTCATTCTTAAAAGTCCGGGGAAAAATCCGAGGAGTTAGTGGTTGAAAGATCCTTAAAACTTGGTGCCCTAAACCTTAATTGGTTGGGAGTCATCGATGGACCCCCATTACATGGACAAGTCAGAAAGAGTACCCCATAAAGCTACCTTGAAAAAAAAAAAAAAAAAAAAAAAAAAAAAAGATGAAAGTGTGTTCTTTTCTTATTGATTTTGGTCAGTTTGCTAAAGTGTTGAAAAGAGATAGGTTGGGGGGTGAGATTAGTAGCATTTTATTCTCGGAAGCTAAAGAACCAATACACATAGATTTTTGTGGAAGATTGAAGTTTAGTTCTTAGAAAGTGAAATGATTTTAAAACTTCAGTTTGCATAATGCACTCCCTTGATTGACAGTGTTTAGCATAGTTTGTTATGACTCTTGTTGAGATTTGGGTTTGTATTTCTTCAATGATTCATGTGAGAATTAGATCATCATGCCACTTGAGAATTATTTCCTTTCAGCATGATGTTGTAAATTTTAGATTAGTTTGCTATTTATTTTCATTTTTCTCTCCTATATTGCTAAGGGACTAGCAATATGTCGGTTGGGGGGAGTGATTACTACTCAAAAAGTGCTATTTGATAGCCTTTAATTAATCCTTTTTATCACTTTTGAGTAGTAGTTTAGGCCTTTTAACTCAATTGGCATGTTAAGGATCCTTTAAAGCAATTTTGATCACTTTGTGCAAGTTTTGGTGTTTTTGTTAGTATTGTGATCACCAAAGCAAGTCAAGAATGAGGAGAGCTATGAGGAATCTTGGGCAAAGCTTAGAATTCAATTGCCAAGAGTGAATCCGGATTGCAAGGAGAAAAAGCAAAGAGAATCTGCCATGGAGCATATTCTTGATGACAGTCGTAGCAGCCACTTTTGGAGCACTTTCTGAAGTCTAAATGATGCAAGCTATATACCATTTCAAAGCTCAGGAAGTCAACAATCCAATGCTTCAAACGGTGCGCGATTTGGAGTTGAAACGAAGAAGTTGCAGCCATTACAAGCCAGTCACTCTGAAGTGCTGCGGAATCAACCTTTTGTTGCGAGAATTTCGCAACACTTTTGTACAGTAAGGTGTTTCTTCTTCTGACGATGCACGAACCATGCCGCGAGAAGGGAGCTGGAAACTTCAAGATGGAAGCCAACTTTGCAGCCTGGTGAAGATAGCTTGGTCTTGCGAAATAATTTCGCAGCCCTCTTGGGTGTCTGCGAAATTTCGCAGGCACCACTTTTCTCCTGCGAAATGGCTCCTGAAGCCTCCCGAAGCTTGCTACCGACATTGGGAGATATTTTCCATTAGATTTTTGTTGTCTAAATCCCAAAATACTCCTTGTAAACCACCAATTACATGATTCCTTAGTTTTTAAGTTAGTAAAAAGACCAAATATCAGTGTAAGAATTAGTTTTATATTGCTTTAATATAAATACCTCTCGGGAGCCTGTTCTCGGGGAGGAGTTTCTTCTGTAAAAATTTGGTAAGGAAGTAAAGGTCTTTTCTTTCTACTGCCTTACCTTCTCACTTTGTATTTTCATTTTATTTCTAAGTTATGAATTCTCTGAGGAGTTTTCCCCAGAGAATGAGTAACTAAACCTCCAATTCCTTGGAGCTAAGGTTGCCGGGGAAGGTTCCAAGTGCAAGAATGCAAAGCTTTGTGGTTTTAGCTAGTAATGAAGAGGAAGTGAAATCCTTTAGTGATTTCAATGTTTTTAGTTAACTTAAAACACCTTGGAGTCACCTAGGCCAACACTTGGTAAGGCAAGTGATTTCCAACCGTGGAAATGCACTAGTTTACCCCTTGCGAGCCTCTGGTAGGTGACTTCAAGGTAGGATTTTCTGGAATTACCAACACTTGGTAAGCTTTTGGACTCTTAGGAGGCATCCATTAGTTATCTCTTGCGAGTTTGTGAAGGGAAGTCCAAGGTTAAAGATCACCTTGAATGGTAAGTGCTCGTGAGAGGCATGAACCATTGCAAGTTGCATCAGTGAGAGAATTAAAGTGAAATCTAATTGAAGGAGTCTCTGTACATCACCGGTTAGAGACTTGACTCTAAGTTGAATCTCTAATGCGAGGAAATGAACCATCTGACCGGAGCTATGTCTTTTGCATGAGGAACCACCCCAGTGAACCTAAATCTCCAAGGAATGCTTTTCTTCCTAAATTATTCCAAACTTCTGTTAAGTTAGTTAGTTTAAATCTCAACCTTTACCAATCAAAGTTTGTGTTTTATTTCTTAAACTAACCGTGAAATGAAACAAAACCAATTCACTTGGAATTGGTATCCTTGATTGCTTGCAAATCATTCCCAGTGAACGATCCTTAGAGCCACTATACTATAGTAGCTTTGTATTTGCTACCCTAGTGTATGGTGTTATAGGTATAAATTTTGTTGATCACTTCCTCAATCAGGGAGCACCAGCTGGACACGAATCAGCTGAGACACCAATTGGGCACGAATCATGTGACTCATGAGTTCTTGACTCAGTTCGCTTTCAGCGCTGACATTGATGTATCTAGACGAGAGTTGGAGGCCACCAGACAGAGGCCAGATGAGTCTATTTCTTCCTTTGTCACTCGTTGGAGGGCAAATGTGGCTGGTTTGATAGACCGGCTTAAGGAGCAGAATCAGATCGATATGGTTCTTCGAAACTTACAGCCGAGGTTCGCTAGGCATCTTATGGGCATCCCATTTCAGGATCTTAGGAGTCTAGTTCATGCAGCTTTTAGTGTTGAGGAGGCTATTGCTCAAGGATTATGGACAAATACTACTACTTCCCCTGACAGTAAGGGGAAGAAGCCGAGTGAATCATCTACCAGATTTGGAGAGGTTGGTGCTATTAGCTATCAGCACCAGAGGCCTGCGTATCACTCACCTTACAGGCCTCCTATAGTCAGAGCTCATTTATCTCATCCGTAGTATTAGTATCAGCCGATTTATATTCAGGAGCCTTACATTGCTCAGACCAGCATGCAGCCACGACCACCACATCCGAGAGCCGCTACTTACCCGCCATCTAGACCATATGCACAGAGGCCTGTGAGACAGTTTACTCCATTGGGTATGACTTTGACTAGAGCTTTTGAGAAGCTCAGAGGCGCGGGATTGATTGTTCATTTGGCACCACGCCCTTTGCCACATTCTATTCCTCATCATTTTCGCTCACAGGATCACTGCTTATATCATCAGATTCAGGGGCATGATACTGAGCGTTGTTCGGCGCTCTATCATGCGGTACATGACTTGATTGATTCAGGGTTGGTTGACTTGGCTGGGCCAAGTGTGACCACCAATCCTCTGCCTGCACATTCTACACATGCAATTCCTCCTCCTCCTGGTCTTCAGTAGATTGATTTACATATTGAGGGTATTGATGGCATGGTATTTTGGGACATTTCGGGCTGAGGACTTGGTTCTGTCGACATGGGTACATCATTTTGCAGCGATCTAGCTCAGAGCACCTTTCATTTTGATTATGGTCGTCATCAGAGCCGTTCCCGTTCTATCGAGTCCAGTTTTTAGTTCATTAGAGTGGCTTTGTTGAGTTCAGTTTGGTTCAGAGTCGTTGTTTTTCTAGTCGTTTGTAGTCCTTTATCGCTTCACACATGATGTACTCATTTGGTTCATTCAGTGACATGATCTTTTTATTTTTTGAGTATGTGTTATTCTCTTTTCTCATGAGTACGTTTTACATATTTTCTGTTGATGTCTGCTATGCTTTTGATATGAGACATATTTTCATTTTGGCATCATGATCACTTGGGCCTGACCTATCATGGAGGATATTGAGCCTATTGACTTGGGATCATGAGATCGACCTAGAGAGTTTGAGACTATGACTCGTTTCATCCTCTGATTAGAGCAGCACCATATCCATACCTTGACTTTTTAGACTTGATGACCTACCCATTTTGAGCTTGACATGACACCACCCCTTAGTACCGTTATACGACCTTTACCATTCTTATTCGCCTTCGTATATTATAGTACCATTGCCTATTCTTTCCGTCATTTCCTTGATCTGACCTGGTAGTGTCCGAGATGGTTTGACCTGAGGTGTGCTCTACACAATGATAGATGGATCATGATGAGAGAGTGACTTGATTGCTTGACGATGTTGTTGAGGTAGAGGAGACGTCATTGAGCATCTGGATTTGAGTCATTACACATGACTTCAGGGAGCCAGGGTGATTAGAGATGGTGTTTTTTATGAGATGATGGTGAGTGGCATATGACGATAGGGTGAGGTGATTGTCGGAGGACATTGATGATTATCACAGAGCCTCAGTGGGAGCTTTCACACGATTTCAGAGGAGTCGCCATGGCTATGTTGGATGGATGCTAGTCTTTAGTATTGGTCATGTGAGATCTTGAAAGCACGATGTTCGAGTTTGTGGTCATAGGATGGGTGGATATCATTTCAGGAGCCTATTTACTTTATCACCATCGCATATAGAGTTACCCGTTGCTAACCCATCGAGCCTCACACGAGCATTGTAGCCTGTTTTTTCATCACCTCATTTACCTATTACATTGGGTTGGGAACCCTGTAGTGCTTGCATGCTTTGATTAGATATGTTATGAGTTCTAGACCTGGTACACATATTCGGGTCTCATTCCTTACTCTTCATTGTGATATCTTCCACTTGGTCATCATTTCATCACTATTTTCTAATATCACATATCACCACTTGCGATATTCGTTCTTTGTCTTTTCTCACATCATTGCTTACTCGACATTATCTTTGTTCCACATTGAGTGGTGGTTTCTCACACGTCATTGCATGGAGGATTGTCACGTTCTTCCTCCTATTCGCCTTATGAGCAATGGTTCAGAGATCTTATTTTGAGAGGTCGTCTTGTTAGTGAGGATTTGTGTTACATCAGTACATGGGGAGAGTTTATTCATTTGGCTATGTATTTCATGGGAGATCAGTCATTATTGATTAGAGTATGCGCAACAAAAAAAAAAAAAAAAAGATAGCGCATTGTTCATTTTATTGTTTTCCATTGGGCATGTGTATGGACATGCGAGTTTGCTTCATTGGGTTCATGTGTTAGAGAGAGTTCGTATGAAATTTTCTTTATGAGATTCCATCTTGGTATATTTTGGGTGAGAGTATGAGTCGCTCATTCGATTTTTGTGAGAGAGGCGATCGACTTTTCTTTAGTATATTTGGATCCTTGCTCTATCCATCATTCCATCTGTTTTAGATGTGACTACTTTCCATGCTTTGATGCAGGTTGACCATCACTCACTTTCCTATCTCTTTACTTTCTTTTATCTTTGTTTTATCACTCCATTTTCACCATACCTCATCCGATTTCTTTCTTTTCTCATCCTGCTTGATGTTTGACTTGGGTTCAACATCCACACTTTATTCTTGCTTATTCGATGTGTTCATCCCTTTATCATCACTTTTGGTGTGGGGACCCCTAGATTCGAGACTCATGACGTTTTCTATGCATTGCATTTCATGCATGAGGGGTATGGGGATTATATCATTGGGATCTTTGAGCCTAGTTTCCTTTCATTTCTTTCACCTTATTACCCTGGCCTACGTTACGTCCCGTGTCTGAAGACCACCTTGAGGCCATGACTTAACATTTGTGTTTGACAGCTCACATGTGGGCAATTCTCGAGATTGGTGTGGACCCGCATTTTTCACGTGCGTCCCCACTCGATCGGCGAGACTCGCTTTTATATTTGTGAAAATTTAATTTTAAAAAAGTTGGAGTCGCCACCTATTTTATTTTTATTTTAAAGGGAAAATAAAACAAGAAAGAAAAACCCTAAAAAGTGACTCCATAGTTTTAGAAAAAGCATGTCTTTGAGAAACCCGAGTCTAGGTCCGGGGATCAGGTTACTTATTGGGAAGGTACCTCTAGGAGGTAGCACCCCTCTAAGCCCTACAAAGGTCTCTACTGACAAAGTTAAGGGAAGTGTGACCATTAATCAGTTAATTATGGATACCTAAGTAGGCTAGGTGATTTTAAAGAGTGGCATGCCAAACACAATCAAATTGCAATAAAAGAGAGTTAGGGTGCGTACCTGAACCGCTCTTCAAGCGCTATCATAAAACATAAAAGTTAGTGTAGAAATGTAGCACACAACATTTGTTTTATTCAAGCAAATCAAGCATATATCAAAACATCCAAGAATCGCATCATGTATGGGTATAGTCATCAGTAACATATGTGTCAATAGAATTCTCAAAAATAGGTGTGAAGGAGCGTACCTGGATAGCAAGCTAAAATGCCTCTATGGGAAACAATATTGCTTAATGATAGATGCATAATAATCTCACGTATCTCAAAGAGAAAGCACAATTAATCAAATATCAAACAAAAATATTTGAGGAAATATCATGAATGTCGGGCCCCCCTCCAAAGCCCTAATTAATTTTGCATGAGTTGATTCTATAAATTCCATTATTTGGAATCATGAATTTTGTTCATGCTTGTTGAAAATCAAGAAAAACACAAAAATAGTTAAAAATCAAATAAAACAGTCAAAGTGCATACCCGAAATAAAGTGACAGCAAATTGCATGTTAAAATCTGGATTTTGTACCTAAATGCTTCTTAGGAACCTTAGAGAAAACCAAATTCATTTTTGATAGAAAAAGGTTTTGAAATCCGGCTTTAAGACGTATAAGATCATAAAAAAAGAAGAAGAAACAATAGGAGGAGTACGATGTGAGGCAGGGCGGCTAAGCTGGATTAGCGTCTAGGCTGCTTTTGAGACTGAGTTACTTAGGTTGCCTGATGGAGTGGAGTTCGGGATAGAAAGACCCAATTCGTTGCCAAAGTATTCAGTGATCAGAAACGCTTCCATTTATAAGATAACTTGGTTCATAAGCTCAGATGGATTCTCCCCAACGCTGGTCAAACATTGAACATAAAGCTCAAAATTCTTACTTTTCTGTATTGCTATATTTCCTGCATTCTGTGCTATTTTCTCATTCTCAAGGCTTGATTCATCAGCTTCTCTAGAATACATACCCTTGCTGTTGCCTTTTTCTGCCTTTTCAATATTTTCAGCTTGCTGCATCCTTATGAATTCTCCTTATTTCCGGAATCTCCATATCTGACTTCTCAGGGCCATTTTCTTGGACATATAAGCTCCTCGTTACTCATTGTTATTAATGCTCTTATCTTCACTGGTGAATCAGATTCCAAAGAAATGGCTTGACTGTTGAGCTCTATGCCAGGCCTGAACTGTGTATCAGTAGGATATTCATGGCCTTCAAGTAAGGACTTGAAATCTCCAGAATCTGGCAGTATTTCCCCTGCATTTAAGTTTTTGGCCATCTTGCCAACATCAAAGCCATCAAGTATTCCAAGTGGTAGCTGAACAACAGTAGTGGGAATCTCTGATACACTTTCCTGCAAATGACTTTGTTCTGGAACAACATAATCAGAACTTTCAGAGACATTTTCTTCCCAAGACTCATTGGAAGAGGTGCCCTTCGAAAGTAATGAGTAATTATTCGGACGTAATCCATGTTTATCTTGGGAACTTTGTTCGACTACAAGGCAGGGAATTTGAAGTTTTACTTGCTCTCCAGATTGTTCATTTGTAAGATCAGAACCCACAACGTATAGATTTTGCACTGCTGAACTGATGTTACTTCTGCACCTTTCAACTAATAGATCACTATCTATGGAATGCCCTCCTGCATCCCCCTCATTTAATTTCTTAGTTGTGCTATCTATTCTAGAACCCTCTTCTTCCCCTTGAACTATGTATTTAAGTTGAGAAGGACCATCAGAACTTTCAAGTTCACTTCCATTGTAACCACAGATTTTTGGACCAACATCTGTGACACACCTATCATATTTCTGAGATGACTCAGATGAAATGCTATCTTCTGTCTGTAGCTTCTGATTTTCATTGTTAGAAATCTGATCAGCTTCAGAGGTGCAACACTTTATCAGCTGGGCCTGTTCTCCAGAAGGTTCATTGACGACATGCATGCAGCTCAACCAATTATTCTGCAACACTGAAGCAACTTGGTTACTACCATCAATGCTATCTCCACATTGTGCCTTTGTAATGACAGCTTGATTCTTAACTGGTGATTTATATTCTGTTTCCTCCATATGTTGGTACTCAACCATATATTCTGTCCCACAAACACTTTCAACATGCACTGCAGAGCTAAATAGGGATGTAGAACGAGAATCTTCTAATTCACTCCCACTTGAGTCTCTACTTTCTGGATGAAAATTGGTGATGATAGAATTGAGGGTAGTTGCTTCCAATGTAGTTTGATCATTGCTTACCCTCAAAGATGAACCAAATTCCATAGAAGTGACTTCACCATTGAGCTTAACTTCATGCATTAATGGTGTATCAATAACACACTTGTAATTTTCGAATGATGGGTTGACCTCTACAGAAACTGCTGGTGCATCCTCTGCATGGGACAGCTCAACTATGGGATTTTGAGGCTCTTGTTCTCCAGATTGTTCATGTACATCATCAGCAATCATCAAATATCGACTACAAGTACTCAGGTTCTTTCTGCAGCTTTCAACTAATAGATTCCCATTTGAGCACGGCATCAACGCATCTTGTTCTATAATGCTTACACCTTTCTCATCATCTAACTTCCCTGTACTTACCCCTCTTTACAACACTTCTTCCCTCTTCCTCTCATTTCCAACTGCTGCTTTGCATTATACATGACCTTTAGGGCACTATTTAGAATGCCGATCCTCACCATCTTGACCATAATCAACAGGTTTCTTCTCCAACGGAACTTTCGCTGATGAACCAAGATTTTCAGTAAAGGAATTACCTCCAGAATGTATCATTGATACCAGCCGGAACAGGAGAGGTAACTTTAAAACAGGAGTTATGTCAAGCTTTTATGTACTTCCTATCTGAAAAGCTGCCATGAAATCCTTCAGAAGTTATATCTACCAAATGAGTCATCTCATGCCTTCTTTACACCTGCTCCTTGACTGAATTCCCAGCATCTAAATGTTGGGTTCCAGATGCAACTGTTCTTCCTCCAGATGATTCATTCTGAAAAATGTTCAGGCCAGAGCCATTTGGGACAGCTACCAAACTACCAGCTAAAGACTTTGAAGCAAGCGATGGTGTAGGCTTCAGTTCAAGATAGCCCATACCAAATTCTTCGTCTGTAACCCATGAAGGCTTCCTCACAGTTAAAGCTGCAGCAACACCTGTAGCCAACACCTTGAGATCCTCTCTTTCATCACTTTTAATTTTAGCTATCTGTTTTTCAAGGTTAATTCCACTCTTTCGTGTAACAGGGAAGACACTAGAAATTTTAGTTAACATTATAAGAGCATTTCGAATTCCCATGTACTCAGTTGATTCCAAGCACTGAATCAATAACCGTGTGATTCTTTGACTCCATTTCCAGTGTACCTTAATAAACTGGCCATATGTGACACGCCGACTGTTAGGATATCTATAATAGACAGCAAAGCCTGGCATGTTCCCACACTCCCGTTCATATATTGATTCATCACTCTTCCAATAGTAAGCAATCTTCATAGTCTCATACAGAAACCTCCCAAGTCTACCAGCTTCATATTCAGTACAGCAGCATATCATAGGTTGCAAGGTTTTACATATCAGAACATCGATGTGGTTGACTGTGTTAAAGAATGGTGTTCCAAGGGAATGAAGAGTGTGTACGAACATAGCACAATACACAGCATCGGGCATACTGAAAGTACAGCGAGGAAAAATACAGCGCTGAAGGAACTCCATGTTAATCTTCAAAGTATCAGGACAGGAACTCAACCACTTGTCCTTTTCACGGGCAAGCCGTCTACGGACAGATGCTACATTCTCCTCATGCTTTTGGAGTTCACTAGTTAAACGATCTAGAGATTCTTGAATTCTTTCCTTGTCTTTCTTTCTTTTGGTAATTGCAGAATTTGAATTATCAGAAAGCTCTTCTAGAGCTTTAAGAGCAGAATGCTGCTTGGCAATTTCAGACTCATAGCGATGTCTAGGAACATAAAGATCATAGAGTGTGAGACCCCAGAAACTAGCATAGAGATCAGGAGAGAGGTTATTCCAGGCTTTTGATGGCAACATGGTACGTGCAGTATCAAGAAGATCTGACCACACAATAGGCTTCCAAGGAGGGCCAAGATCAAGAATCACTTCACCAGAAGAGTCTGTAGGTTCAGACTCCTTTTCTGCAGTAGACATATTTGTAGATTCAACATCATCTAAAGGCCAGAAGATATTAGAACTACTCCGACACTTGAACACATGATCAGGGGATGAGCAGGTGGGCACTTTGGCGCCTGAAACAGCCACTGATCAGTTATCAAAGGAGCTTACAATCTCTTGCCGATTGAGTGATAAGTTGAGGTCAAGATCTCTGTATGCTGCATCCTTTAAAGTATCTTTCTTCTTCCTACTGAATCTTCTTTGCCCATCAAGACCATCCTCGTTGTCAGAGAAGTTTCTACGATCTAAAGTGGCAGTAAAATCCCCGGAGTGAGATGTAAAATCAGAACTTGAACTCTCCCGATCAACCTGTTCATCAATTTCTGGAGCATTAGGATTATGATCACCATCCTCTGAATCATCAGAAGGAGGCCCCATACACTGCTCATTATTCGGTGAAGCCACCATATCATTAGATGCAGAAGTGAAATCAGATTCTTCAGATTCATCAAATTCGTCAGATTGACTCATATCCCTGATCCTTCTCATCAACCGCTGGACAATCGGGGTCGTAATCATTATCTTCAGGATCATCTAATGAAAATCTAGAGTTGAATTCTAGTTATTCCCAACTGCAGCTGCCTCAAAAAAATAAAACCTCCTCTCAGCTATCAACTACAGAAAGTTTTGTTCTTTGAGAGTCATCTAAGCAGGTCCATGCAGTCAACTTCGCAATCACATGCAGGGCACAGCCAACCCTCGTCATTAGGAGGAATTTCTTCTTTTAACAATGGCAGTTCCAGACAAAACTGGTGAAATCCACGACCACAAGCACCATCACATCAACAAGATGATCAGCTTTGGGCAGATCACCTTTGTTACAGAAATAATTCATAAGAGAATCAAAAGTTTTGGCATCAATTGAAATGCCCCTCGTCCTCATGTTTAGATATAATTGAAAAGCTCGATTTGGATGCTCAGTATGAAGCCCTTGGACCACTGTATTATGAATTTTAACCTGAAGGCCCCAAGTTGGTCGGTTTGGGGAGACCCCCCAAAGGACCATTTCATCAAGGAAGTTTGCAGCCTCATGGGATTTCCGAATATCACTGGAACCACTCTTGATCTTCAGTATACTGGGGCTCAATAGGACACTCCCGTTTAGATGTTCTTGGCTGAACAACAAACACCTGATCTCTTTCTAGTTTCATCTACACCAGAAAGATTCGATCGGTAAATAGAGGAACTCAAACCATGTGAACCCTGGGGAATAACATCAACTGGAGCAGGACCTCTTCTTCCAAATATCTCAATGTTGGCATTCCAATTGTATTCCATATCAGACTCAACAGTCAATGATCTTCTCCTGAGCTCTTATTTCAATACTTTCACCCCAATCACATCTTCACACTGACATTCAAATATCATAACCATTAAAGTAGCAGGTTGTTTGCAGTGGTCATTGTCAAACATCTTTAAGCAATCAAAAGTTCAAAGGCAACCAATCTTTCTTGTTTTTCTCATCCTTCCAACCTTTCTGATATTTCTGAACCAAAGATGCCCAAGAGGATTTGCACTACTCTGGACTTCCCAACTCTCTTACGGATTTTTCTCTTCTGCTATTCTATTTTTCTTGTGGACCCAGAATCTCAACCCCACTGAGATCACCTTTACGACTCATAAGCCCACCAATCTATACCTTATTCATTCATAAATATAGGATGACACGCCCGGGAAGCAAAACAGAGCAATTTGAAGCATGCTCAACTATAGAAAAAACAGCCCCGCCAAAATAGAGTTTGATAAAAAAAGGGATGAACAAATAAGTGATCCATTAAATGAAAACCCATTTCATGTTAGGTTCAATGGGTGTGGAATGATGGGATAAGTACGAGCAGATTCCAACAAACGAATACAACCACAATTCTCATGTAATGCACGGGAAATAATAATAAAAAAAAATGGAACCTTGCAGCCCTAAATCAAAATTAGAGAACTCCTAAGGGATGAATCAACAACATCTATAGAAGCAAGTATCAATGTAGACAAACATGTGAACTCTGTCATTCCCCCCCTAGCATCCAAGCAAGACTCAAAATATGGCAAAGATTAATACATAACAAAAGGATAATGGGAATGAAGAAGGAATCTACAGTAGACATACCTGGGAATGCTTACTTCTGATAAAAAAAAAAATCTGCACTGGTTTCTATCCTCAGAAAATCTCCACTGGTTTCCTTGTGCTTCCTTCTTCTTCTCCTCTTAAACCGTTTCCTCCAATGCGTGCCTCTCTTTCTTAAAAAAAATCTCCCTTTCCTGCGTGCTGCCAGTCCCACTTTTCAAAAAGAAACCATCTTGCTGAAAAGGAAAATCCTACTTCCTTTTCTCCTTTCTTTCCTTTCTTTCTTTTCTTTCCTTCTTGTAGCCGATCCCCACATGGAAGAAGTATATGTGCTGTCCCTCTAAAAATAAAATCTCCTCCTTTCAAAATTGTGTTGATTTTCCTTCCAAATAAATGGGGGTCCGTTTCCTCATGCCCAAAAAATAAATAAATAAATAAATAAAGATACAAATAGAAATAAGAATAAAATAAAGACAAAATAGAATAAAGATTAAAATCAATAAATATCATGAAATTGAAAATCAAAAGGAATTTAAATCACACATCTAAAAAAATAAAATAAATAAATAAAAATAAAAATAAAAAATAAAAATAATTAAAAACAAAAATAAATAAAATCAACCACATGCAAGCCATACGAGCTATGTAACCACCAAAAGAATATGAGTCATGCAACCATGCAAAAACATCTAAAGGTGACCTAGGGTGTGTCCTAGTGCGCTAGGGCAAACGAAGTGGACTAAGTGTGCTTAAAAGCTATCCTAAAAAAAAAAAACAAGAAAAGCCTAAGTCTAAGTTAGGGCTGCCAAGGGTCACAATAAGGGATCAAATAATCCCTCAACCAAAATCTCCGAGGTGACTCAGAAAAAGGTAAGTGGTATGAGTAGCCATGGGCCACCAAGGAACTACCGTGGAGCACTAGAAGTGGATTTAAAGACATGTGCTAAAGGGACAAAATTGAGGGTCTACAATTGGTCGGAGATTATTTCTTGGAGCATGATGGATGAGGAGTTGAGATGATGATTTACATTGGTGCATACCCCTCTTATCAGGGATGGATTTTCAGAGGTGACATTATCTACATTGGGGCATACCCCACTCATTGATGGCATTTTTTTTCGGGATGATGTCTTGCATTGAGACATAGTCGGGTCGCTTTTCTCTTGGATTATGATGGATTAGGAATTGTGGGATGACCTTACACTGGGGCATAGCCATTTCAGATAGTGTTTTTATTGGAGATACAGTCACTCTACTTGATATTCTGCATTGAGACACACTTCTCTCATTGATGGTGGATTTTTCGAGATGATGGCTTATTTTGAGACATGATTGCTTCAGAGATTGTGCATGCATTGAGGGATGACATTGACCTTGTTCTGAGGACACATACTGAGGCATAGCTATCTCATTGGCGATGGACTATGATTTATCTTGGAGCATAGTTACCTCAGATGGTTTATACTGGAGCATAGCCGACATGGAGAGTATTTTTCATGGGAGCATAGTCGCCCTATTGGATCCTTTACACTGGGGCATATCCATCTTTTGGAGGGAGATTAGATTGTTTCTTTACATTGGAGCATCTACTGAGTGATATGGAGATCATCAGATTACTTCATGTTGTCCTCATTGCATACTAGGGCATAGCCACCTAGTCAGAGGTTTTGATATCGAGATTTGACTTTCCATTCATGATTATTTCTTCTGATGGATTACGGAGCTATTGACACCTCGGGTTTAGCCTTCTCGGCATACCTGGATGATCTCAGATACTTACATGCCTTTCATTTCGTACTTAGACATTTCACCATGGATACGTTCATGCCTTCTATCATACTAGAGCCTGATCATCACCTTTTTTTATCCTAGACCTCTTACCAGTACACATGACCTCACCTCTCTCTCAATTAGGAGGAGATGTGGATCAGTCCTCGATCACTTTGGTTGTGCTTTCATACATCTTTCGGACTTTAGGTTCAACATCTTCCATGATAGCAAGACCTGACAGATTGTTGATTTATTAGTGACGATGTTTTCACTTTGACAGTTGTCATGTTGAGCATTGATTTGTTTGCTCTTTGTATTTCAAGCATTGGTCATCACTGTTGTCATTCATTCAGTTAGTTTTGTCTTGTCAGCATGGTGTCACGATACATGGTCTTGTTTAGCATTATCTATTTGGGGTTGGACATTTTCATTGCATGATGGATGAACATATTTCAGAGTATAGTAGTTTTGAGACACATTTCTGTTTGTTTCCCATCACATACTAGGGCATACCCCTTTCCCTGAGAGCATCAAACCTTCCACAGGCTTCATTCACCTTTTGATTTAGTGGTTGACCCTTACGAATTGCATATTGGAGCATACCCCCATTCCTTAGGATCATCGGACCTTTCCCAGACTTTGGTATCCTTCGACCTAGTTGTCGATCTTCCTGAGTTGTCATACTAGGGCATATCCCTTTTTTCCGAGTCTGCTTGTATCTTCATCTTAGTATCCTCTGGCTTTGGGCCACTTGATCAGATCAATGTCCTTTTCAGTTTGTGTTTTCGGGACCGCACCTATATCGATAGGTTATTTCCTGTGTCAATTTGTGTTTTTGGGACCGCACCTATATCAATCGGTCATTTTCCATGTCAGTTTGTGTTTTTGGGACCGCACCTATACCGATCAGTCATCTTCTTGTCAGTTTGGGTTTTTATTTTCGGGACCGCACCTATATCAATCGGTCATCATCTTGTCAGTTTGGGTTTTTGTTTTCGGGACCGCACCTATATCGATCGGTCATCTTCTTGTCGGTTTGGGTTTTTATTTTAGGGACCGCACCTATATCAATCGGTCATCTTCTTGTCAGTTTAAGTTTGTGTTTTCGGGACGCACCTATATCGATCAGTCATTTTCTATGTCAGTTTGTGTTTTCGGGACCGCACCTATATCGATCGGTCATTTTCTGTGTCAGTTTGTGTTTTCGGGACCGCACCTATATCAATCGGTCATTTTCCATGTCAGTTTGTGTTTTCGGGACCGCACCTATATCGATTAGTCATCTTCTTGTTAGTATGAGTTTGTGTTTTCGAGACCGCACCTATATCGATCGGTCATTTTCCATGTCGGTTTGTGTTTTCAGGACCGCACCTATATTGATCGGTCATTTTCTGTGTTAGTTTGTGTTTTCGGGACCGCACCTATATCAATCGGTCATTTTCCATGTCAGTTTGTGTTTTCGGGACCGCACCTATATTGATCGGTAAACATCTTGTTAGTTTGGGTTTTTGTTTTCGGGACCGCACCTATATCGATCGGTCATTTTCTTGTTGGTTTGGGTTTTTATTTTCGGGACCACACCTATATCGATCGGTCATCTTCTTGTCAGTTTGAGTTTGTGTTTTTGGGACCGCACCTATATCGATCGGTCATTTTCTGTGTCAGTTTGTGTTTTCGGGACCGCACCTATATCAATCGGTCATTTTCCATGTTAATTTGTGTTTTTGGGACTGCACCTATATCGATCGATCATCATCTTTTCAGTTTGGGTTTTTGTTTTCGGGATCGCACCTATATAGATCGGTCATCTTCTTGTTAGTATGAGTTTGTGTTTTCGGGACCGCACCTATATCGATCGGTCATTTTCTGTGTCAGTTTGTGTTTTCGGGACTGCACCTATATCGATCGGTCATTTTCTGTGTTAGTTTGTGTTTTCGGGACCGCACCTATATCGATTGGTCATTTTCTATGTCAGTTTGTGTTTTCGGGACCGCACCTATATCGATTGGTCATTTTCTGTGTCAGTTTGTGTTTTCGGGACCGCACCTATATCGATCGGTCATTTTCTATGTCAGTTTGTGTTCTCAGGACTGCACCTATATCGATCGACCATTTTCCTATCAGTTTGTGTTTAACTTGAGTCGGGACCGCACCCATATCGATAGGTCATTCATCTTATCAGTTCAGTTCGACATCCAGGGTCTTTGTTCAGTATGACATTTAGAGTCACATTTTCAGTTTTGTCATTCAGAGCCATTGTGCATACTCATCCAGGCATTTTTGGGTCACCATGTATCATCCATTTTGGGCATTTAAAGTCACTTTCCTCACCTGGCTACTCTGGTGCTTATTGCTTATTCATCATGCTCTTCTAGATTTCCCCTTTCACTACACATGACACGGTCTTTTGAGATCACGACACGTATTTATGTCATGTTGTTGGGCACCCTACACCTAGCATTCTCATGTATATCACATAAAGAGTCCCCTTTGGACGTGTTTTTTCTTGTACTTCAAGGTGGTTCAACCGTTACTCATCTTTGATATTGATCTTCGAGTCACTTTTAGAGACGTCTCAGAGGGATTCTGGGTCCTTAGTGTAGCTTTAGAGGCGCTTTGAGAGATCCACTTTTCTCTTAGGATTAGAGCCCTTTGTTCATTTGTTGGCTTGAGCGAGTTCTGGTTTTACTAGTATCCCGTCGGGGGTCTCCTTTGTTCTTCGGTAGAGTTCACTTCATTCCACTCACTATTCACACTTTCTTTTCATTCTAGTATTCATATTCCTAACACTCATGAACTCTACCGAAAATGGGCATATTTGTAGACCCCCTGGTTAGCTAGGGACCCCAAGGCAAAGATTGATTTTTTTTTTTTTAGGAGAGTAGGTGAGAAGACAAAATGTTGACAGGATGTTTTGGAGGGAAAAATGAGGTTTTTTTTTAGGGGGGAAAGAAAATCTGGAGAGGGGAACGAGCAGCGAGGAAGGTCATTTTTTTTTAGAGAAAAATGGGCAGTAGCGAAGATTTTTTTTTGGGAGGAAAAGTTGGAGTGGGTGCTAGGTTTTTTTTTTTTTTTATTTTTATGGCAGGTTAGGGATTTTAGAAGGAACAAAAAGAAGAGAGGTGAGCTGAAAAGAGAGAGAAGTGGAATGAGGCGGAGGCCATGTTCGACAGTGGGCGGGGCAGCGGCGGCTACTACAGGTGCGGAGGAGCAGACCATTTTGCTCATGAGTGCCCTAACAATGCCCGTTAAAGTGCAAGTAAAAAAAGTGATGATTGGTGGAGGGTAAACGTGTATTTTCACATGTCTTTTTTTCTTCCCCTCATCATGCCTGTCGTTTTTTAGTTACTATCATAGTTTGTCTCTTAGTGGGCCATCTTCATATACCCCATCTTTCTCACTTCAAGTTATATTTTGCAATTGTTTGGACCATAGAGAAAATAATAAGTTTGAATAGCCTCCATACATTTTCACCACCAAACCAACTATTTAAATATTTTTTCAATTTTTTCTCTCTCCTACATTTTTTTCCTCCACTTTTTCCAACCCACGGGTAGCCCACATTTCCATTTTATATATATATTTTTTCTTTTTAAAGTTTAATTTTCCAAAACAAATTTTCATTTTCAAATAATTCTCCAAAATTCTAATTTTCCAAAATTCCATTCTCAAAAATAATTTTTTTTTTTAAGATTCCAATTTTTGAAATTTAATTTTTCGAAATTCCATTCTCAAAAATGATTTTTCCAAGATTCCAATTTTTATAATTTAATTTTCATAGTTTTTACTTCTCAAATAATTTTTTTTTTTTAAATTTTCAATTTCTTTCAAATTTAATTTCCAAGATTCCAATTCTTAAATTTAATTCCCAAAACTCCAATATTCTAGTGATCTTCGAGATTCCAATTTTCCAATTAAATTTCAAAACTCCGATTTTCTCTCAAATAGTTTTAATTACATTATGGTTTTCAAATAATCTTCTGCTCCTCTTGATTTTAATAAGCATGAATGAGTTTTTCATAATTCTGGAATAATAGAATCTGTGATACTAATTCATGCGAAATAAACGGGCTTTGGTGGGGGCCCCACATACGTGATTTTACGATTGATTGATTGATTGATTGGTTGATTTGATTGTCATGCGTGATTGATATATTCCACTCTATGACATGCATGCGATTATTCTATGTTTAATTGATAACATTCATTTTTCATTGAAGTAAACCGGTTCATTACTCAGGTACATTCTTTGCCTCTCCTATTCATTCCGTTATTTTGTTTTGAGTGATATTCATTTGGTATCCATGCTCGATTAATCAATTGTCATGATTGCTTCGTTTTATTAGTAGAGACCCGTTTTAGGAACTTAAAAGGGTGCTATGGTTTTTACCGTACCTTCCCGATAAGTAACCTGACCCCCTAGCATGATCCTGTTTTTCACAGACCACCTTTTCCAAAATAAGGAGTCACACTTAGGGTTTTCTTTCTTATTTTGTTTACCCTTTAAAAATAAAACAAAAATAAGTGGCGACTCCAAGTCATTTTTTTAACCAATAAATGAATCAATTTTTCAAAATAAAAATCGAGTTCGCCATTGAGTGGAGAACACATGAGCCGAAATGCGGGGTCCACAACAAGATAAGTTATCGATAATCTTTAAAATTAAATTTTCTAACATCTTTTGAGAAATTTGATCATCAAATGATTACTTTTAAATTATAAATATTTTTTTTAATTAGACAATCTGTTTTTATATTTACTTCTCTATAAATATGAAAATAATCATAAATATTTAGATGTAAAATATTGAATAGTATTAACAAATTAAAATACCAAGATATTTGGAAGAATGATCTAAAATACCAAGATAGAAGAATTGAATGTGGGTGTACTATTTTTGTATTTGTTGGTACACTATACACCTATTTAACAACATGAAAGACTTTTTTTCATTTAATTAAATTCAGATTAAATTAAAAAATCAAGTCATTTTTTAAACAAAACTCACCGTGGCAAATACAGAATCTCAAAGACCTATAATTTGCCACCAAGTAATAATTCAAATTGCTCAAAAATAGAAATTTCTATTTTTTTTTAGTCAAATCCTATAAAAAGTTTATATATTTTTCCTAGTAGGAATTTCTATGTAGTTAAGTATAAGTATATATAAATAGAAGATTATGTAATATTTGAATAAAAAAGAGTGGTGAAATGTAATAAAATTTTTAATTCTTCCTAATTTCATATTCTTTGTAATAATTGTTTATGTTTATCTAACAACACTATTACTCTAATAAATTGGAAACAAAATCATACAAAAAAAATGGTAAGTGGAATGTATTTATTTCACGTCCTTCGACTCAATAAAGACAATTATAACGATTGGAATATAAAGATAAGGGTTTTGCTTAGTTCACAAAGACACATGAAAGTTTATAGAGAAAGACCACAAAAAGTCATAAGATGAAACCACTATATCTCCAAATCAAAAATAATTTTTTAAAAGATATAAGGAAAGGAAACAAAAATGCTTTTACCATTTTCTATCAAATAAGGAATGAAAATAGTTTTGAAAAGATTTTAAGTACAATTACTTCCAAAGAATTTTAGAAGATAAGGTATGAAAAGTTTGTATTCAAGCTCTCAGTGGAGAATAAGAGAAGTATTTCATAAAATTTCAAATTAGTGGTTGTGTGGATTCTCTGAGGTCAATTTGCTCGTGGTTGTGTGGCGCACTCCATGAAAAACCTCGAAGGAGCCTTGCCAAGAGTGTAACTGTTAATGTTGTCCCTAGGGCAGTTCCAAAGCACCATTGTCTCTTAGTACTAAATGAAATGAATCGAAGCTTAGGCTCAGCTAAATCCAACACATCATCATTCATATGCCACTCTGGTTTGAACCTTAATGGCTCTTCCTAAACTTTGGGGTTTCGCCCAAGCCCTACCTGGTTCAGTAGGACATGACTGCCTTTAGGGATGAAGTAGCCGGCTATAATAGCATCCACCATGGACAGATGGGGGTCATTGAATGATGCCATGGGGTGAAGACGCATAGCTTCCCTTCCACATGCCTTAACATATTTGAGCTGCATAATATCGAATTCTTGAACAAGTCTCTCCTTTCCAACCACTCTATCGATTTCTTCCATGACCTTCTGCATAATCTCGGGTTAATTGATCATTTCGGCTTGGTAAACAATACCTAGTTGATCAACAAGAAGAAGACTCAAGTCACAAACCAAGATCAACTACAACAAACCAAAGTCTGTTAAGAATGCCTTGAAGTAGGAGGTTAGTTAGTTAGGTTGTTGTCAATATAAATATAAAAAAATCAATGTACAAGTACTTGATATTTTTTTCTAATACAATAAGAAATATTCATTTTCTACAACCTAGTTTCTGAAACTTTCATGGTATTAGAGCTTTGGTATTTTCTTGACAAGACTTTTTCTTCTTCATATCAGTTTCAGTTTTTCTTAGACAACCTCCATTCTATTCATGATGAGTTCAACATAGTCATTAGGGTTACAAGCTAGTACTTTACCTTCATTCACTGGTGTCACTCAAACAATGTAGATACTGAATCATGCACTATCGATCAAACTTGATAAAAATAATTACGTTCTTTGGAGAACACAAATGAAGAACGCTATCTTTGACAGTGGCTTTGAAGATCATATTGAGGGTCTGAAAATTTGTCCACCTCAGATAACAAGTTTTGGAGAAACAAACCTATATTTTATTTTGTGGCAACAATTTGATCGCATGATTCTCAGCTGGATCTACTCCTCACTCATTCCTAAAATGATGGTCCAAATAGTTTCCTATCAATCCTCTCATGTAGCCTTGTTTGCTTTAGAATGAATCTTTTTAGCTTCCTCAAGGGCTAGGGTGATGCAACTACACCTAGAGTTCCAAACCATAAGAAAAGGGTCATTGACAATGATGGAATATATTCTTAAACTAAAGAGTTTGGAGGATAATTTGGTGACCATTGGAGAACCTGTGATTGATAGAGATCAGATTTTCCAACTTCTTGGAGGTCTTGGGGTAGACTACAACTCGATAGTAGCCTCTTTTACAATACGTGAAGATGATATGTCTCTCCATTCTGTACACAACATTTTACTCACCCATGAACAACGATTTGGCTTTCAGAATTTAGCTGTAGAAGATAACATCATCTCTACTAATCTTGCTATACCACAATATCAACATTTTAACAATAAAATATCAACAGAAATCCCTCCGGTCAAAATAGGTAGTCTGGGCTCAACATAAGAAGAGATACAAATGGTAGGTGCTTACAATTATCTCAGAATCGACCATAGTGCCAGCTTTGTGGCAAGTTTGGCCATACTATGGTTCGTTGCTACCACAGATTTGATATTAACTTCCAAGGCTACAACCTTAATATGGACAATGTTCAAACCAATAAACCAAATGCCAAGAATCCAGTGCAAGCTATGATGGCATCTCCTTCCACCATATCTGATGAGGCATGGTTTTTTGACACTAGTGCTATACATCACCTACCACAAAGTGTTGATACACTCTCAAATGTACGACCATACATGGGTAATGACAAGGTGATCGTTGGGAATGGTAAGCACCTTCGTATTTTACATACAAACACTACCTTCTTTGATTTCTCTTCTAAAACTTTTCAGCTAAGACAAGTACTTCACGTTTCTTATATTGCTACTAATCTCATTAGTGTCTTACAATTTTGTGTCGATAATAATACTTTCTTTGAGTTTCATCCTCAGTTATTTTTTGTCAAAGATCAAGTCACCAAGAAGATACTTTTTCAATGACGTCTTGAACATGGCTTATATAGATTCCCTGCCAAATTTGTGTCTTCACCTGCAACTTTTGTTTCTTCTAGCTATGACAGGTCTTCCAATCTTTCTTTAACAACCACAACTACACTTTGGCATTCTCATCCTTTAGTTGAAACACATTCGTACCTTTTGTAATATTTCACATCAATGCCATAAAAACAATGTCAGTTATGCTTGTTAATTTGCAAAAAGTCATAAATTTGTTTTTCAATGTGTCTATTTCCAGAGCTTATAATCACCTAGCTTTACTTCATACTAATCTTTTGGGCTCTGCTTCCATTCCATCCACAACTGGTGCACGCTACTTTATCTTGTTTGTTGATGATTTCTCTCATTTCTCTTGGATTTCTCTATTACACAACAAAGATCAATCATTATTTGTATTCATAAAATTAAAAAAACTAGTTGAAAATCGGTTTAATTCTTGAATATAATGTTTACGGTCTGATAATGATGGTGAATTTAAATCATTTTCTTCATATCTTGCTACGTATGGTATTAAAAGTCAGTTTTCTTGTCCATACACACCTGAACAGAATGGCCGAGCAAAGCGCAAATTACGACAAATAATTGACACTAGTCTTGCTCTATTAGCCACTACATTTTTACCTTTCAAGTTTTGGCTATATGCATTTCATATAACTATTTTCTTTATTAATCGGCTACCTATTAAGGCTGTCAATTATCAATCTTCCTTTCAATTCTTTTTTTTGGCAAATCACCAAATTATCACATCCTTAAAATTTTCGGTTACTTATGCTACCCTTATATTCGACCATACAACAAAAATAAACTCTCCTATCGCTTTAGTCGATGCGTCTTCTTTGGCTATAGTTCCAATCACAAAGGATATATGTGTCTTAACCCCCTATTAGGTCGTCTCTATGTTACTAGACATGTTGTGTTTCATGAAACAGTGTTCCCATTTCAGTCTACTCCTGATCAATCCTCATCTATGCTTCTCATCCCTACTCCAACCCTTCTTTCTTACTTATCTTCTCCTGTGTCCTCACTATATTCACATACAACTCCTTCCACCTCAAACCCAACGTTAACTAATATGTCTTCCTCCACTACTTCTTTACCATACCTAATACAAGTTCTTTTTGTTGACATCTCCACCTCTAAACCTCAATTTATTAATCAGCATCCCATGGTCACCCGTGCAAAGAATGGCATCAGCCAGAAGAAGGCCTACTTATAATCTCGTATTTTTGAACCCACTACATTTACACAGGAAGTTAAAGATTTAAATTGGATTCTTGCCATGGAAAAAGAGTTTTCTATTCTCCAAAGAAACAACACATGGCATCTTGTTCCACCGTCCTCCAATAGCAATATAATTGGTTGTAAATGGGTCTACAAACTCAAATATAAGCCCGATGGAACAGTTGATTGCCATAAGGCCTGGTTAGTTGCACAAGGATTTACTCAAACTCTGGATCTCGATTGTTTTGAGACTTTTAGTCTAGCTGTCAAGGCCTCTACTATCCACATTATACTTGTAGTTGCACTTTCATTTAATTGCTCGGTTCACCAACTTGATGTTCAGAATGTCTTTCTCCATGGAGATCTTGAAGAACATGTGTATATGCATCAAGCCCTTGACTTTATCAATTCTCAATTTCCTTATCATGTTTGTAAGCTTAACAAGGCTTTATATGGCCTTAAGCAGCCCCCCCCCCCCTCCCGGGCATGGTATACCAAACTCAACATTTCACTTCTTGGATGAGGATTTCAAGCTTCTCGAGCTAATAGATCGATGTTTACTCATCATTCAACACATGATGTTTTTATTTTGCTCATTATGTAGACAACATGTATACTAGTAACTGGGAGCAACTCAACTTAGGTTTCCTCCTTTATTACTCATCTCAACTCCTTTTTTGCTCTTCGTGACTTGGGCTATGTCAATTATTTTTTGGGCATTGAAGTAGTTTGTCATGGTACTATGTTTCATCTTAGTCAACACAACCATGCTAGACTCCAAGCTTGCTACTACTCTAGAATTGTTAAGACAAACGTTATCTCATCTTGATGGTGAACCTCTCTTGGATGCCACCTTATATCGAAACACAATTGGTGTACTTCAATACCTTACCCTTAACAGACCAGACATTTCCTTTGCCTTTAATAAAGCCTGTTAGTTCATGGCTACACCCACCACTACTCACTAGCTTGTTATAAAACGAATTTTGTGATATCTTAAGGGCACTTTATCCTATGACATTCAGATGCAATAGTCTACCTCGTTGGATATTCATGGATATATTGATGTTGACTGGGCATCTTGTCCAGATGACAGAAGAAGCATTGGTGGCTATGACATCTTCCTTGGTATGAATTTAGTGTCGCAGTCCTCCAACAAACAAAAGGTTGTCTCGCAGCAGTGTATAATCTAAGTATCATGTTCTTGCATATGCTACTTTGGAGATTATTTGGATCCAATCTATTTTATAGGAAATCTGTCTCTTTTCCTCATCTCCACCTCTACTTTGGTGTGATAATAAAAGTGCAGCTCACTTGGCTGCTAATCCAGTGTTTCATGCTAGGATCAAACTCATTGAGCTAGATCTACACTTTATACAAGATCAAGTTCTTCATAAACAACTTGTTATTCAGTATATTCCTTCATCCAAATAGGTTGCTAACATTTTCACTAAACATATTTCAAGCTCCTAGTTTTTTAGTTTCATAATGAAACTTTCTGTTGTTTCCTCACTTATGAGCTTATGGGGGGATGATAAACAATACCTAGCTGGTCAACAAGAAGAAGACTCAAGCCGCAAATGTAGGAAGATTGTAAATAATTTTTATTTTTATTTTATTCTATTAGTCTTATATTTTTGGGAAGACTTCTATTAAGAATTATTTTTATTTTATTTTATTCTATTAATTATATATTTTTGGGAAGAGTCCTATTGGGATTGTGCTAGTGGAGTCACATTCCACTTATAAGTAGATTCCTCTTCCACTTTGAGTCATGTTCTGATTACAAGTAGAGTCCCATTGGGATTGTGTTAGTGGCCTATAAAAGCAGGTGACCCTTCACTCTCTATATATGAATATCAATTTTTTAGAGAGTTTTTCAGAGAGTCTTTCATACATCTATCTGGAGGAATTTTTTCAGAACCAAACTGTACAAATCTCGCTTACAGGCACCGAATGCGAGATCTGACTGTTGAATCCTAGAAGTAGGCCACTGGTACCCTAGTGCACCGAGTTCGTCTTCGAGGAGAGTGGATCTATTTCGAGGATAGTGTTTGTCATACCTTAGTCGATAAGTTTTTCTTCTTATTCATTATGTTCTTTTTTTGTGTTTTTTGGGATAGTATTTTGTTTCCATACCCTTAAATCCAACAACTTAAAATATATCCAAATGGAAGCTTCCCTAGTTCACACCCGTCTTGAAAAATCTAAAATTGATCCCTTCAATGGGACATTCTTTAAGAGGTGGTAGGAAAGGGTTTTCTCTGCAATTGATGTAGTGAACTTGGGACACATTTTGACTGACCCAAAACTAGATGATAGTTCTCATATGTTACCAACCTGATAAATTGGAAATAAACAAGTTAGACATGCTATTCTAAATACCATTTTTAATGAACTTTTTGATATTCATTGTCAATTTAAAGTTGCAAAAGAAATTTGGGATGCAATGAATAAAAAATATATTTTGAAAGATGCAGGAACTCAAAAATATGCCATAGGGAATTTTAGAAATTTCAATATGACCGAGGATAGAGATATATCATCTCAAATCCATGACTACCACTTGTTGATTAATGACTTAGCTATTGAAGACATTAAATTACCCAAAACTTTTGTGGTTGCTTATTTAGTAGAGACTCCTCCAGAGTCTTGGAAAGACTATAAAAATAATATGAAACATAAAATGAAATAAAATTCCTTAGAGGATGTCATAATCCATATTAAGATTGAGGAACAAAACCGAAATAGGGACAATATTGAGAAAGCTAAGGAATTGTCTTCTAAGGCTAATGTAGTAGAAGAAAAACCTAAACCCAAAAAACAATAGGTCCAAGAAACAAAACTCTAGGACCAAGCCCAATGCATCAAACAAGGTTCATAACTCAACTATTAAAAAATGAGGTAATTGCTTTGTCTGTGGCAAGTCTGGATACTATGCAGCTCAATGTCGTCACAGTAAGAGAACTAAGAAGTCCAATTCAAAGGCAAATCTGGAAAAAACAAAGGTGATCACAATAGTAATCTTGTCTGAGGTGAGCATGGTCACCAATATGAGGATTAAGTGGTAGACTCTGGGGCTACCTGACACATCTGTGGGAATAGAAGTGCATTTATTTCCTATACCACTATAAGGAAAGAAGATGAACAAGTGTTCATGGGTGATTCTAGATTTACTCCAATGATTGGCAAATGGAAAGTTCTCCTCAAGCTAACCTCTGGAAAAGTGATTATCCTCAGTGATGTTCTTCATATGCCAAATATTTGTTGGAACTTGGTGTCAGTATCTTTGCTTGGAAAAATAGGAGTGAGGATCTTGTTTGACTCCGATAAAATAGTTTTAACTAAGAATGATGCATTTGTGGGAAATTACTATTGTAATCATGGTTTATTTATGTTGAATGTTTTTTATATTATCAATAATAGTGCATCTTCTTCTTCTGCTTAAATAGTCGATTCTTGTGATATTTGGCATAGTAGACTAGGGCATGTGGACTTTTCATATATGAAGAAATGGTTGAATTGAGTTTAATCCCTAAACTGTCCTTAGAATACCATAGAAAATTTGAATCTTGTGTAGAATCTAAAACCACAAAGAAATCTTGCAAATAAATTGAAAGATAATAAGATCTACTAAGTTTAATATACAGTGACTTAGGAGACTTAAAAAAATACAATGACTAGAGGTAGACCATTGGTACCCTAGGACACCGAGTTCGTCTTTGAGGAGGGTGAATCTATTTCAAGGACAGTGTTTGTCACGCCTCAGTCGATAAGCTTTTCTTCTTATTCATTATGTTTTTTGTTTATGTCTTTTGGGCTAGTATTTTGTTTCCATACCCTTAAATCCAACAACAAGAAGCTAACTGTCTGGGATCAACTACAACAAACCAAAGTATGTTAAGAACGTCTTGAAGTAGGAGGTTAGTCATTTAGGTTGTTGTCAATATAAATATAAAAACATCAGTGTATAAGTACTTGGTATCTTTTTCTAATACAATAAGAAATATTCATTTTCTATGACCCAGTTTCTAAAACTTTCACGGCTATTGCCCACTCAGCTGCCTACGCTGGATTATCCACTATTTAAAAGATATAATCTCTTCTAAAAGATGTGTTTAGTGTTTTAAGACACATCCCTTTAAAAGATGTGTCTAGTATTTTGAAGACACATCTATAAAATCTATAAATAGGGCACCATGACATATTCATTCATCAATTCTTTTCATTTTTTTTCTTTTTTCTTGTCATTCAAGTATTCTTTAACTTCAAGTCTAATCATTTCTCATTTTTACCAAATATTTGGTATTTAAGAGAGTATAAATTACCAAGTGATTCATTATTTATTATGGTATGAAGTGCTCTTATAACAAGAAAGTGATCATTATGTTCTGGGAGACGATTGTTCATAAACCATAAGCACCTAAGTGGGACAAATTCATTTTAAGGACATAAAGTCAAACCATCAATCTTATTTGTGAGTTTCAATTTTCTACTTTATTTTATTTGTATATTTATTATACACACTTATTATCCATATATTTTCAGTGATATGATAACATAATATTTATTTTTTCATATTTGGTAGTTTTAAAGTGTTATACATATCTAGGAGTTGAATTCATTTTTAACTCCAAATTTTAAGATATGGGGGAATTGGTCAAATAGGTTCAAAATTTAGATACCAATGTAGCGATCCCAATTCCCACATAACAAGAGAAAAATAAAATACCATTAAAATATCTTTAATAATAACTTCCTATCTGTCATATATAATGGTGGGATTTTTCCATAAATTAATTTATGATTTAAAAAAAGTACTTTGTGGTAGGATATTTTTTTTCAGCAAAAAAATTATTTGTAGCGAGTTTGTTATTATAAGTCCATGAACATCTGGTATCCACACAATAAAAGATCGAAGCTTATCATCTATAATAATAAACTATTATAATAAGGTAGATGATTGGCCATCATCTTAGGAGTCTTTTCTTAATCAATTTGATAATATCATATAGTTAATTACAATGGAATCTCTTTGTAATCAATATAATGTTACCTTATTAACCATTATCTTAACAATGGAGTCTTTTTTTTAATCATTTTGATAATTACAATGTAATCTCTTTGTAGTCAATATGATAACATCATATGACTTTAGAGGTCTAAGTTAGATGAAATATATGGAATAAACTACTCAAAATTTGGTCAATGTAATACCAATACCCGTACATTGATCATTTTTATTAGGTAAAGGATATCTAATCCATTGAAGAACCTCATTTAAAGGTTTGTAGTTGATTATAAGTCTTGGGGCACCCCTTTCAATCTCAGCAAATGCCCAAATGGAACAATGAATGCAATTTTATATTTGTTTTTTCTTCAATTTTGATTTGTCGAAATCTTGATTTTAAATCAAATTATTAAAAGATTGAAGCATTATGAAGGCAACCAATAGGATCCTTTTTATTAGGTAAAGGATACCTAATCCATTAAAGAACCTCATTTAAAGGCTTGTAGTTGATTACAAGTCTTTGAGCACCTGGAACTCCCTTACTAACTCAACTCTATCCTTTTATGATGAATTTCTTCTAATTAATGAAAGTTCTTCGTCATATGATAGTTCTTCTTCACAATCATCATGTGATTGTGTGAAAAACTGAAGTATCAACTATGTGTCAAACATGAATGGAATGTGATGCCTTTGATCATTAAATTTGGTTACAATTCCTTCATCACTTACTCAATTGGTTTGGTTGTGCCTTGGTAAATTTCAAATCCTAAGAATTTAATCCTGCTTTGAAATAGTTTGATCTTAGGGGTAAATATTACTAGTCTATTATCTTTGACAATTTTTTGAAAGATTTTTATATGCTTGAAGTGTTGATCAATAGAATTTGAAAATATAAGAACATCATCAATGTATGCAATGGTAAAGCTTATATAGGGATTGAAAATGTTATTAACCATTATCTTAACAATGAAGTATTTTTTTAATCATTTTGATAATTACTATGTAATCTCTTTGTAGTCAATTTGATAACATCATATATATGACTTTAGAAGTCTAAGTTAGATTACCCATTAAAATACGTCATGTTTGGGGTGGAATATTATGTCAAATATTTAAAAAAGAAAAATGAAAATAATTCGATAATATTTTTAGTAATATATCATATAACAAGAAAGTGGGTTTTGAAAATTTCACTTATTAAGAAGAGATTCTAAAAAGGAATTTTAAAATTTTATCAAATGTGTAAGTTCTGAGAAAGCAATTCCAAACATTAAGAAGTACTACTTACAACCTCTTTCAAAATCAAATGCGTAATGTAAAGTTGGACAACGTTTGTGAACATATTTGGGAGTCAACTTAGAAGTTTAGGATAGAAGAGTCAACTTTGTAAAGTTGGACAATGTTTGTGAACATATTTAGGAGTCAACTCAGAAGTTTAGGATAGAAGAGTCAACTTAGAAGGATGCAAGATTTAAATGTTAACGTGGACATGCATGACGTATACACTACAATGAAAGGAAAAAAAAAGAAAAAAAATAAGGAAAAACCCACTGCAAATCAATTAAAATACAAATCTTTTTTATAATATATTTTTTAAAATTTTATATTATATTTGGTGTAAAAAAACATTTTCTAGTTTTTATTTTCTAAAAATTATTTTATTTTATCTTTTTTTATTAATTATTTTTAGAAAATAAAATTTATAAAAACTTACTTGGTTTTGAGTTTTTATTATAAATGTAAAAAATGGTTTAAAAAATATAATTAAAATTTTCTATAATAGGATCATGTTGATAATAAAAATTTTATATAATAAAAATTATGATAATAAAAGTGAAATATAATGACATATCATTTTTCATATATCTTTGTATCCCCAAAGCATCATGTGATAAGTGGAGAAGAAAAGAAAATAGGATGAGAGCATTTATCCTTATTGACTCATAAATCCTTATTTATAGGCTCTACTCATCAAGCCTCGGAATAGATGAAGTTTTAATCAATTCCCATACATGGAAGCAGGCAAGCGTGGTTTTGCATGAGCATGGAGAGGCTTGGCTAGAAAGAGCTCGTTCATTGATTCTGTGAGGTCAATTTGGTCCTGGTTCGGTGGCACACTCCACGAAAAACATTGAAGGAGTCTCGCCAAGAGTGTAACTGTCAACGCTGTCCCTAAGGCAGTTCCAGGACACCCGCGTCTCCCAGTACTAAATGAAATGAACCGAAGCTCAGGCTCAGCTAAATCCACCACTTCATCATTCATATGCCGCTCTGGTTTAAACTTTAATGGCTCTTCCCACACTCTAGGGTTCCGTCCAAGCCCTACCCGGCTCAGCAGGACATGGCTGCCTTTGGGGATGAAGTAGCCGGCCACAACAGCGTCCGCCATGGACACATGGGGCACGTTGAATGGTGCCATGGGGTGAAGCCGCAGAGCTTCCCTAGCACAGGCTTTAACATATTTGAGCTGCGCGATATCGGATTCTTGAACAAGTCTATCCTTTGCAACCACTCTATCGATTTCTTCCACGGCCTTCTGCATAATCTCGGGTTTATTGATCATTTCTGCCATTGCCCACTCAGCTGCATGCGCTGGATTGTCCACTATTTCAATCATCAGTTCCTGCCAGATTGTATATAGTTAATATATATTGAACCCCAAAGAGAAGAACTTCAGAATATATATACGAAATTAAGATAACATATTAGAGCTAAATTCTCACTATGAGTTGGGCTTTGATCTCTTCTACTGATAGCAATGGTTTTCCCTTTGTGTCGCTGATTGTAATGAAAACATCGAGTATGTCCTCAACCTCCTTCTTCTCCCCATTCCTCCATTGTATTATTCTCTCATCCACTATCGGATCATGATGCTTGTTGATGATGCTCAAAGCCTCTTTTACCATCTTCTCATGGCCATCTAAGTCGAAGACTCTCAGGCATGGAAGGTAATCAGATGGAGAGAATACATATAGGTAAACAAGCGTGGTAAAGAGGGAGTTTACGTGTTCTTCTTCTTCAAGTCCAGGCCCTCCATCTTTCCTTCCTTCCCCAAAGTACCTTCTGCTGAACATCATCTTCCTAACCACATTTCCTGTGTATTGTCTGACTGCATTTCTCACATTCACAACCGATGAGTCCGTAAAATTATGGCTAGTAATACTAGAGAACTTACACTGGTTATAAATGAAGCGGACAAGATTGTCGGCTTCTTCAGTTCTCTTCTGGAGGAGCCAAATATGTCTTTCTGGCTTAAGCACCTCAGAAATGATGGTCCTTCTCATCTTCTTCCACTGCTCTCCCCATGGAGAAAGAGCTGTTGTCAGGAACCCTCTGCTCAAGTGATGGGACGCCATTGTAATAGGTCTGGATGCAAACACTGCATCATGTTCCTTCAAAATCTCCCTGGCAATCTCAGGCGAAATCACGGGAATGACATGGACATTGCCCAGTTTGATGCATGCAATCTCAGTGTTGAGTTCCTCCAAAAGTCCAAGTATCCACCGGAATACCGGCTTTTTTGTGAATAATTCAGGCAGGTTCCCAACTAATGGCCATGGAGTTGGGCCAGGAGGGAGCAGTGGCATTTGCTTGGTGATTAGGGTTTTGGGTTTGAGTTTGTAGAGGATGAGAAAAGCGAAAAAGAAAAGGAAAAGGAGCAAGAGGATGAATGGTAAATGAAGATGAAGTGAAACGAGCTTCAAGGTTTCAGAATTATGAGAGAGCAGGAAGAGGAATGAATTTGGAAATGAAGAAGACATGGTTGAGTTGCAGCTGCTACCCATCATCATTTGTCTCTTGCTGATCTTCAGTACTAGGATGCAAATTATGAGAAACCTCCCAGACCAATGTTAGGGTGAATTCACAATATTTCAACCAACACCAAGATTTTTTTACTATTTCTTTGTGCAAAATTAAATAGGTAATAACAACTAGTAGTAATAAATATATAAACTCATGTAACAAAAAAAAAATAAGATACCATAATTTTTACATGGAAAACCCTCCAATGCGAAGGGAAAAACCATAAGACCTAATTCAGTTCAAACTTCTATTATCAATAATAATGGGTTATACTTGTCTTTTCTAGAATAATCTCTAAAGACTACCAAATACATCAAAAGTACATATATACTTGGATTATACAATCTCTCTTGGTAAAAGAAATAAAGAAAAATTGGAGAAAGTATAAAAAAAAATGTCGTTACTGTTCATGAGCAGTAACACCAGTTCTCGAGCTCAAAATCTGATCTTATCGTTCATATTGTTTATACTCGAGTTTTGAACATTTCCTCCAAATTTCCACTGGATCGAACCACAGATGAAGCAGGATCAACCTATTGATAAAATCTGGACAAATGTGTTTTTTTTTTCTCTCTTATCTTCTCTTTGTTTTTTTTTTTTTTTTTTCTCGATTTCTTTTTTGTTTTTTTGTTTTTTAATGTAACTGACTTGGCCCTAAGCACATGGGGCCCACTTCCCCACATACGAGGGAGCCCAACAACAAATAAAAGCGAAAAGGAAAAGGAAGATGAGCAAGAAAATGAACAGTCAATGCAGATGAATTCGAAGTAAAGCAAGCTCTAAGGTTTCAGAATTATGAGAGAGCAGAAAGAGTAATGGATTTGGATATGAAGAAGACGTGGTTGAGGTGCAGCCGCTAGTCATCAGCATTGGTCTCTTTCTGATCTTCAGTACTAGGATGAAAATTAATTAATGGTAGGCATGCATTGGAAATCTCCCGTACATTTGCTCTCTTTACACTGGTTATAAATGAAGCGGACAAGATTGTCGGCTTCTTCAGTTCTCTTCTGGAGAAGTCACATATGTCTCTCCTGCTTATGCACCTCAGAAGTGAGGATACTTCTCATCTTCTTCCACTGCTCTCCCCATGGCGAAAGGACTGTGGTCAAGAATCTGCTCAAGTGATGGGACTCCATTGGAATAGGTCAGGATGCAAACACTGCATCATGTTTCTTCAAAAACTCCCTTCCAATCTCAGGCGAAATCACGGGAATGACATGGACATTGCCCAGTTTGATGCATGCGATCTCATTGTTCAGTTCTTCCTAAAGCCCAAGTATCCACCGGAATGCCGGCTTTTTTTGTGAATAATTCAGGTAGGTTCCCAACTAGGCCATGGAGCTGGACCTCGAGGGAGCAGTGGCATTTGCTTGGTGATTAGGGTTTTGGGTTTGAGTTTGTAGAGGATGAGAAAAGCGAAGAGGAAAAGGAAAAGGAGCAAGAAGATGAATGGTAAATGAGGATGAAGTGAATCCAAGGTTTCAGAATTATGAGAGAGCAGGAAGAGTAACGGATTTGGAAATGAAGAAGCCATGGTTGAGTTGCAGCTGCTACTCATCATCATTTTTCTCTTGCTGATGTTAAGGTGCAGAACAATGGAGTCTGGATCCCTCCGAATCCTAATCCTAAGACCCATCGAAAATGTGAAGGTACCATTCTCCCACACTAATATTATTTATTTCTAAAGTGATGTCGATTAGGGAGGAAACTTCCGAAAGAAATAATATTGAAGAGTTGCTTCTTACGCATGAAATGAAGAAGCAAACTTTTTATTGAAGAAAAACATTCTCTCTTTTATGAAAAGAACATTTCAATCTCTTACTATCACTTTCAATAAAAACATGACAAATTCTCATCAAAGACAGGACCACTTCTTTGGACAGCAATAAATATGCTGTCACACATCGACAGAAAAACAACTTGGGTGTTTTAAAAAATACTTTTCAATTATTTTCAAGAATTTCATATTAAAATAATAATGATAATTAATTAATTTTACGTCCGATCCCACTACTTCAAAAATATCATTGAATATAAATGCATGACGTAAAGGTTTGGAAGTATGATTGCATGTAGATGACGTAATAAAAGAAGAAAAAGGGAAAAAAAAAACCTACAAATCAATTTAAAGTAAAATATATTTTTTTTAATTTTTCTATTTTATACATTGATATCTTCTTTCATGTATAATATGTTGGAATTTATATATGTAAATGGAAATTAGGATTTTTTTTTTTTTTTTTTGAAAAACATGTTTGTTAATAAATACAATTTATTTTAAATAACGTATCTTGTACAACTTCTTCTAAAAGATGTGTTTGTTGTTTTAAGACACGACCCTTTAAAAGATGTTTAGTATTTTAAAGGCACATCTCTTTTAAAGGTTATCATCAAATCTATAAATAGGGACTCTCATGACATATTAATTCATCAATTCTTTTCATTTTTTCTTCTTTTTACCAAATATTTGGTATTTAAGAAAATACAAATTATTAAGTGATTCACTATTTCTCATGATTTGAAGTGCTATTATCATAAAAAAAAATGATCATTATATCCTAAGAGGCAATTGCCCATAAATAATAAGCACCTGAGTGAGACAAATTCGTCTTAAAGTCATAGAGTCAAACTATCAATCTTATTTGTGAGTTTCGATTTTCTACTTCATTTTATTTGTATATTTATTATACACACTTATTATCCATATATTTTCAATGATCTGGATAACATAATATTTATTTTTTCATATTCAACGGTTTTAAATAGTGTTATACATATCTAGGAGTTGAATTCATTTTTAACTCCAAATTTTAAGATATGGGGGAATTGGTCCAATAGGTTCAAAATTTATATACCAATGTAGCGATCCCAATTCCCACATAAGAAGAGAAAAATAAAATACCATTAAAATATCTTTAATAATAACTTCCTATCTATCATATATACTGGTGGGATTTTTCCATAAATTAATTTATGATTAAAAAAAAGTATTTTGTGGTAGGATTTTTTTTTTGCAAAAAAAATTATTTGTAGCAAGTTTGTTATTATAAGTCCATGAATATCTGGTATCCACACAGTTAATAAAAGATCGAAGCTTATCATCTATAGTTAATAAAAGATCGAAGCTTATCATCTATAATAATAAACTGATATAATAAGGTAGATGATTGACCATCATCCTAGGAGTCTTTTCTTAATCAATTTGATAATATCATATAGTTAATTACAATGGAATCCATTTGTAATCAATATGATGTTACCTTATTAACGATTATCTTAACAATGAAGTCTTTTTTTTAATAATTTTGATAATTACAATGTAATCTCTTTGTAGTCAATTGATAACATCATATGACTTTAGAGGTCTAGGTTAGATGAAATATATGGAAAAAAAACTACTCAAAATTTGGTCAATGCAATACCAAGACCCGTACATTGATCCTTTTTATTAGGTAAAGGATACCTAATCCATTGAAGAACCTCATTTAAAGGCTTGTAGTTGATTATAAGTCCTGAGGCACCTCTTTCAATCTCAGCAAATGCCCAAATGGAACAGTGAATGCAATCTTATATTTATCTTTTTCTTCACTTTTAATTTGTCAAAATCCTGATTTTAAATCAAATTTTGAAAAGATTAAAGCATCATGAAGGCAACCAATAAAATCCCTTTTATTACTTAAAGGATACCTAATCCATTGAAGAACCTCATTTAAAGGCTTGTAGTTGATCACAAATCTTGGGCCACCTGGAACTCCCTTACTAACTCAACTCTATCCTTTTATGATGAATTTCTTCTAATTAATGAAAGTTCTTCATCATATGATAGTTCTTCTTCACAATCATCATGTGATTGTATGAAAAACTGAAGTATCAACTATGTGTCAAACATGAATGGAGTGTGATGCCTTTGATCATTAAATTTGGTTACAATTCCTTCATCACTTACTCAATTGGTTTGGTTGTGCCTTGGTAAATTTCAAATCTTAAGAATTTAATCCCGCTTTGAAATAGTTTGATCTTAGGGTAGAAATTACTAGTCCATTCTCTTTGACAATTTTTTGAAAGATTTTTATATGCTTGAAGTGTTGATCAATAGAATTTAAAAATATAAGAACATCATCAATATATACAATGGTAAAGCTTGTATAGGGATTGAAAATGTTATTAACCATTATCTTAACAATGAAGTCTTTTTTTAATCATTTTGATAATTACAATGCTTGATAACATCATATTACTTTAGAGGTCTAAGTTAGATGACCCATTAAAATACGTCATGTTTGGGGTGGAATATTATGTCAACGATTTTAAAAAGAAATATATCATATGACAAAAGAGTGGGTTTTGAAAATTTCACTCATTAACAAGAGATTCTAAAAAGGAATTTTAAAATTTTATCAAATGTCTAAGGTTCTAAGAAAGCAATTCCAAACATTAAGAAGTACTACTTATGACCTCTTTCAAAATCAAATGCGTAATGTAAAGTTGGACAACGTTTGTGAACATATTTAGGAGTCAACTCAGAAGTTTAGGATAGAAGAGTCAACTTAGAAGGATGTAAGATTTAAATATTGACGTGGGCACGCATGACATATACACTTCAATGAAAGGAAAAAAAGAAAAAAAAGAAAAAAGGAAAAAAAAGAAAAGAAAAAGAAAAACCCACTTCAAATCAATTAAAACACAAATATTTTTTATAATATATATTTTTTAAATTTTATATTATATTTGGTGTAAAAAACATTTTCTAGTTTTTATTTTCTAAAAATTATTTTATTTTATCTTTTTTTTATTAATTATTTAAGAAAATAAAATTTATAAAATCTTACTTGATTTTGAGTTTTTATTAATGTAAAAAATGGTTTAGAAAATATAACTAAAATTTTATATAATACACATGTTATTATATAAAGTATATTATTATATTACATTTATTTATTATTCTTTTTATTTTTAGAAATACCTTTATAGCTTCTCACTATTATAAAATTAAAATATCAAGGACACAAACTTTTAGCTTTAACAACACATAATATGATTTATATAGTTTCTGACTATGAGATAAAACAAATAAAAATTATGATAATAAAAGTGAAATATAATGACATATCATTTTTCATATATCTTTGTATCCCCAAAGCATCATGTGATGAGTGGAGAAGAAAAGAAAATTGGATGAGAGCATTTATCTTTATTAACTCATAAATCCTTATTTATAGGCTCTACTCATCAAGCTTCGGAATGGATGAAGTTTTAATCAATTCCCATACATGGAAGCATGCAAGCGTGGTTTTGCATGAGCATGGAGAGGCTTGGCTAGAAAGAGGTCGTTCATTGATTCTGTGAGGTCAATTTGGTCCTGGTTCGGTGGCACACTCCACGAAAAACATTGAAGGAGTCTCGCCAAGAGTGTAACTGTCAAGGCTGTCCCTAAGGCAGTTCCAGGACACCCGCGTCTCCCAGTACTAAATGAAATGAACCGAAGCTCAGGCTCAGCTAAATCCACCACTTCATCATTCATATGCCGCTCTGGTTTAAACTTTAATGGCTCTTCCCACACTCTAGGGTTCCGTCCAAGCCCTACCCGGCTCAGCAGGACATGGCTGCCTTTGGGGATGAAGTAGCCGGCCACAACAGCGTCCGCCATGGACACATGGGGCACGTTGAATGGTGCTATGGGGTGAAGCCGCAGAGCTTCCCTAGCACAGGCTTTAACATATTTGAGCTGCGCGATATCGGATTCTTGAACAAGTCTATCCTTTCCAACCACTCTATCGATTTCTTCTACGGCCTTCTGCATAATCTCGGGTTGATTGATCATTTCTGCCATTGCCCACTCAGCTGCATGCGCTGGATTATCCACTATTTCAATCATCAGTTCCTGCCAGATTGTATATAGTTAATATATATTGAACCCCAAAGAGAAGAACTTCAGAATATATATACGAAATTAAGATAACATATTAGAGCTAAATTCTCACTATGAGTTGGGCTTTGATCTCTTCTACTGATAGCAATGGTTTTCCCTTTGTGTCGCTGATTGTAATGAAAACATCGAGTATGTCCTCAACCTCCTTCTTCTCCCCATTTCTCCATTGTATTATTCTTTCATCCACAATCGGATCATGATGCTTGTTGATGATTCTCAAAGCCTCTTTTACCATCTTCTCATGGCCATCTAGGTCGAAGACTCTCAGGCATGGAAGGTAATCAGATGGAGAGAATACATATAGGTAAGCAAGCGTGGTAAAGAGGGAGTTTACGTGTTCTTCTTCTTCAAGTCCAGGCCCTCCATCTTTCCTTCCTTCCCCAAAGTACCTTCTGCTGAACATCATCTTCCTAACCACATTTCCTGTGTATTGTCTGACTGTATTTCTCACATTCACAACCGATGATTCCGTAAAATTATGGCTAGTAATACTAGAGAACTTACACTGGTTATAAATGAAGCGGACAAGATTGTCGGCTTCTTCAGTTCTCTTCTGGAGGAGCCACATATGTCTTGCTGGCTTAAGCACCTCAGAAGTGATGATCCTTCTCATCTTCTTCCACTGCTCTCCCCATGGCGAAAGGACTGTGGTCAGGAATCCTCTGCTCAAGTGATCGGACGTCATTGTAATAGGTCTGGATGCAAACACTGCATCATGTTTCTTCAAAAACTCCCTGGCAATCTCAGGCGAAATCACGGGAATGACATGGACATTGCCCAGTTTGATGCATGCAATCTCAGTGTTGAGTTCCTCCAAAAGTCCAAGTATCCACCGGAATACCGGCTTTTTTGTGAATAATTCAGGCAGGTTCCCAACTAATGGCCATGGAGTTGGGCCAGGAGGGAGCAGTGGCATTGGCTTGGTGATTAGGGTTTTGGGTTTGAGTTTGTAGAGGATAAGAAAAGCGAAAAAGAAAAGGAAAAGGAGCAAGAGGATGAATGGTAAATGAAGATGAAGTGAAACGAGCTTCAAGGTTTCAGAATTATGAGAGAGCAGGAAGAGGAATGAATTTGGAAATGAAGAAGACATGGTTGAGTTGCAGCTGCTACCCATCATCATTTGTCTCTTGCTGATCTTCAGTACTAGGATGCATGAGAAACCTCCCATACATTTGCTCTCTCTTTATAGGCAAATGGACTTTCACTATACAGGCCTTTCATACTTCCCATCAATGGTAGGATTACTCCTCTTGTACGGTCAAAATCATGTTAGATTTTGGTCCAACAGACAGGGGTGGCATGGTCTGGTAGGATAAATTGGTATAATATTTAGGGAAATACGGTCGACCCATATCCAAACAATTGAATTTGATAATGTAATCTCTTGTCAGTGATCTTAAGAGGATAAAATTTGTTCTAACCCAATAAAAAAAATGCCTCCATTTTGTGACACATGGTAAATGTGAAGGTGCAGAACCATATAGTTTGGATCCCTCCTAATCCTAATCCTAAGCCCCATTAAAAAAATCCCACCACTTTTTTGGACACATACAACAAATTATTATTATTTTCTTCCAAGTGGCGTACGTTGATTTTAGGGAGGAAACTTTTTATGAAAAGACCATTGTCTCTCCATGAAAAGAAAAACGTTTTAATTAATCTCTTACTATTACTTGCAATAAAAATGTGATAAATTATCATCAATTATTACTATTACTATTACAAGTCCATTGGATGGCAATAAATATGTTGTCACACATCGAGTGAAAACGACTCATGTAGTTTAAAAAATAGCAATTTTTAAAAATAATTTTAAAAAATAGTTTTCAATTATTTTCAAAAATAAAATTTTATTTTAAAACTCAAACATAAATTAATATAATTTTCTCAATTTATTCTTACCCCGAATATAAACATTTTTGAAATATTTTTAATTTTCTAATCTTAATGCATAAAACCTATGAAAAATAGCTTAAAACATCTTATTTTTTTTTAAATTAATCTATTTTCATAACAAATTTGAAAAAATTAATTTCAATTAAACTTTTGCAAACATAATTTTTAAATTTGAAAACATTTTTCTATTCATACTAAATACACCCATAACTTTTACTTTAGTTGTTTTAAAAGGTGTTGTCAATTAAATCAAAAAATAAGATTTTCCTTCTCTTTTTGATAATTTTTTTGCTTTTTCAAGGTCTTTGAGAAATAGCTTTTTGTGTCAACATTTTCCAATCTTCTCTAGACTCTAGCATTCATAGAGCTAATAGAAGAAATTTATTATCCATCACCTAATAATTGAGTTTGTTTAATTTTATTCAATTTGATAATTAAAAAAATTTATCATAAAGTTTAAATATTGTGTGTTAAAATATCGAGTTTTCTTTATAATTCTCGATAATTTTATTTTTATTCATATTAGATCAAGAAGCTTTTTATATAGTGAGTTACTCTCCACTAAAAGATTCGATGTTATCGTTGGAATAATTAAAAAAAAAAAAAAAAGCGTAAGCCTAAAAAGATTTGTTTCGTGAAGGGATTAAAATGTTAAAATGAACCATATTAATAGCGCCCATTCAACCCTACCCCCACCCTCGATGTTGGCCTTTTGGACAAGACGTTTTTTCATTGAATTTATAAAAATCTGCGGGGCCATGTTTTGACACACAATAAGGGTGGAGGATCAAAAGCCAGGAGTCTGGATCCCTCCTACTCAAAAGTTCAAGCCATGTGGGTCATGTTGTGAGACAGACGGTTGAAGAAGCAGAATTTCATATTTAAAAATTAATTAATTAATTAATTAATTAATTAATTTTACATATGATCCCACTACAAAAATATTTATCACATGATAATTGCGTGGTTCAACGTAGAAAATGAAAATCACAACACGGAAGTGACACGTTTGGAAGTTTGAAGGTTTGAATGAAACTTATGTAGATGATATGTAAACATGGTCTCAATCCATTGAACTTCTTAAGAACCATTTAATTAATTTAAAATTTATAAATGTATTATTTAGTTGATTTAAATTTGAAGTTCAATTTAATTATAGAATATTTTTAGTATTTATAATAATATATGACATTTTATTTATCTATTATTTGATTTTTTTTAATTAAATGACATTAATAATCATTTTTTTATTTTTTAAAATTATAAAAATATAAGTTGAGAAATTCATATAAGTTAAATGAGTCATATCATACACGGATCAATTTCACATGGTTAATTAAACATGTTAAACATATCATATATAAGTTTATATAAGTTAGGTCATAAATGGATTATTTTAAAATCATTACGTAAACAAGTTATATAATGTTGTAAAGTGTTTCAAATTCTTAATTAGCATAAATTCATTTTTGCAAAGATTATTGTATAAAATATTTTCTAAGTCGATATGATATTATAACAATAGTTTTTTTTCTTTTTATAGAATAAGCAGAAAGATATTAGGAATATCTTTCTATATATTATAAGTGATGAGTGGAAAAGTCATTAAATAGAGATAAGGTTGTAAAGGCTATACGTGATTGATAGAGGCGTTCAATGGAGGTAGATGAGCTGTGGTTAAAAATACAAATATAAGGAATGAGAAAATATGAGATGTTTTGAAAATTCAATAATTACATTTAGTTTTTATCTTATGTAATATCGTCTATGATATAGTCGAATTATTTTCTTTCATTTATCGATATAAATATGGTTAGTCGAATCATGTTAAAATTACATGTATTTTAATGTAAATGATTTATTTTTGTGTTTTTGAGTTAACATTGTTTGCATTAAAACTTTCATTTGCACAACAAATAAATCATAAATGGGTCAACTTGCTAAATGGGTTAGATGGATTGATTCGAGTTTAAATGGGTTATAAAAATTGACATGGCTAAATAGGATGAAGGATGAGAAAAGCGAAAACGAGCAAGAGAAAATGGACAGTAAATGCAGATGAATTCGAAGTAAAGCAAGCTCTAAGGTTTCAGAATTACGAGAGACCTCCCATACATTTGCTCTCTCATTAGGCAAATGAACTTCCACATGCATGCAGACCTCCCACTTTCCACATGCAATAATTCTCGTCATGAACACGACAACTTCTTTTGGACCCCCCAAGATGTTGGGTTTTGGTACAATTCACGTAGTGCAATTATAGAAAACACCTGTAAAATTTTGGGTTGATTTCATTTACATTTAAAATTTAGGATTAATTTCATCCACATCCCAATAATTTTAAAATTTTTATATTTTAATAAATATTTTTTAAAAATAAAAAGACAACTTAATTTTTGTGGTGAGGACAGGCCCAATTTTGTGGACAAAAAAAATATTTGTACATGTGACCTCTACTTTAAAGATACCTATTAGTGAATGAACTTATAATATTCAATAAATGAAACAAGAGTTTCATCAAAATAAATATTCATAGAAAAATATCATTCAAATCTTGCATCTACAAGGTTTAATAAATGTTTATTATAAAAAGAGAGTTAAAATCAATAGAAAATTACTAATCACTATTGAAAACCCAACTTAATAAGTTATATATACTAGCAATGACAATAAATATAATATAATAGAAAAAATATATATGTACAAAAGAATTTAAAGTTATATATTTTTTAAACCTCTCGTATATTTGATTTCGTTTGTGTGAAATAATTAATAAGTAAAATAAATAAAATCCATAATCCATGATCGAATTAATAATTTATATTCAACATATTATGATCTAAATATGTAAAAATTAATTTATAGATCAAAATTTTGAATGTGGGTGTACTATCTTTGTATTTGTTGGTACACTATACACCTATTTAACAACATGAAAGACTTTTTTTCATTTAATTAAATTCAGATTAAATTAAAAAATCAAGTCATTTTTTAAACAAAACTCACCGTGGCAAAAGTAGAATCTCAAAGACCCTTAATTTGCCACCAAGTAATAATTCAAATTGCTCAAAAATAGAAATTTATATTTTTTTTAGTCAAATCCTATAAAAAGTTTATATATTTTTCCTAGTCGGAATTTCTATTTAGTTAAGTATAAGTATATATAAATAGAAGATTATGTAATATTTGAATAAAAAAGAGTGGTGAAATGTAATAAAATTTTTAATTCTTCCTAATTTCATATTCTTTGTAATAATTGTTTATGTTTATCTAACAACACTATTACTCCAATAAATTGGAAACAAAATCATACAAAAAAATGGTAAGTGGAATGTATTTATTTCACGTCCTTCGACTCAATAAAGACAATTGTAACGATTGGAATATAAAGATAAGGGTTTTGCTTAGTTCACAAAGACACATGAAAGTTTATAGAGAAAGACCACAAAAAGTCATAAGATGAAACCACTATATCTCCAAATCAAAAACAATTTTTTAAAAGATATAAGGAAGGAAAACAAAAACGCATTTACCATTTTCTATCAAATAAGGAATGAAAATAGTTTTCAAAAGATTTTAAGTACAATTACTTCCAAAGAATTTTAGAAGATAAGGTATGAAAAGTTTGTATTCAAGCTCTCAGTGGAGAATACGAGAAGTTTTTCATAAAATTTCAAATTAGTGGTTGTGTGGATTCTTTGAGGTCAATTTGCTCGTGGTTGTGTGGCGCACTCCATGAAAAACCTTGAAGAAGCCTTGCCAAGAGTGTAACTGTCAATGTTGTCCCTAGGGCAGTTCCAAAGCACCATTGTCTCTTAGCACTAAATGAAATGAATCGAACCTCAGGCTCAGCTAAATCCAACACATCATCATTCATATGCCGCTCTGGTTTGAACCTTAATGGCTCTTCCCAAACTTTAGGGTTTCGCCCAAGCCCTACCTGGTTCAGTAGGACATGACTGCCTTTAGGGATGAAGTAGCCGGCTACAATAGCATCCACCATGGACAGATGGGGGTCATTGAATGATGACATGGGGTGAAGACGCATAGCTTCCCTTCCACATGCCTTAACATATTTGAGCTGCATAATATCGAATTCTTTAACAAGTCTCTCCTTTCCAACCACTCTATCGATTTCTTCCATGACCTTCTGCATAATCTCGGGTTAATTGATCATTTTGACCTGGTAGACAATACCTAGTTGATCAACAAGAAGAAGACTCAAGTCACAAACCAAGATCAACTACAACAAACCAAAGTCTGTTAAGAATTCCTTGAAATAGGAGGTTAGTTAGTTAGGTTGTTGTCAATATAAATATAAAAAAATCAATGTACAAGTACTTGATATTTTTTTCTAATACAATAAGAAATATTCATTTTCTGCAACCTAGTTTCTAAAACTTTCATGGTATTAGAGCTTTGGTATTTTCTTGACAAGACTTTTTCTTCTTCATATCAGTTTCAGTTTTTCTTAGACAACCTCCATTCTATTCATGATGAGTTCAACATAGTCATTAGGGTTACAAGCTAGTACTTTACCTTCATTCACTGGTGTTACTCAAACAATGCAGATACTGAATCATGCAATATCGATCAAACTTGATAAAAATAATTACGTTCTTTGGAGAACACAAATGAAGAATGTTATCTTTGCCAGTGGCTTTGAAGATCATATTGAGGGTCTGAAAATTTGTCCACCTCAGATAACAAGTTCTGGAGAAACAAACCCATATTTTATTTTGTGGCGACGATTCGATAGCATGATTCTCAGTTGGATCTACTCCTCACTTATTCCTAAAATGATGGTCCAAATAGTTGCCTATCAATCCTCTCATGTAGCCTTGTTTGCTTTAGAATGAATCTTTTTAGCTTCCTCAAGGGCTAGGGTGATGCAACTACGCCTAGAGTTCCAAACCACAAGAAAAGGGTCATTGACAATGATGGAATATATTCTTAAACTAAAGAGTTTGGAGGATAATTTGGCGGCCATTGGAGAACCTGTGACTGATAGAGATCAGATTCTCCAACTTCTTGGAGGTCTTGGGGTAGACTACAACTCGATAGTAGCCTCTTTTAAAATACGTGAAGATGATATGTCTCTCCATTCTGTACACAACATTTTACTCACCCATGAACAACGACTTGGCTTTCAGAATTTAGTTACAGAAGATAACATCATCTCTACTAATCTTGCTACACCACAATATCAACATTTTAACAATAAAATATCATCCAACAGAAATCTCTCCGGTCAAAATAGGTAGTCTGGGTTCAACATAAGAAGAGATACAAATGGTAGGTGCTCACAATCATCTCAGAATCGACCATAGTGCCAGCTTTGGCCATACTATGGTTCGTTGCTACCACAAATTTGATATTAACTTCCAAGGCTACAACCTTAATATGGACACTGTTCAAACCAATAAACCAAATGATAAGAATCCAGTGCAAGCTATGATGGCATCTCCTTCCACCATATCTGATGAGACATGGTTTTTTGACACTAGTGCTATACATCACCTACCACAAAGTGTTGATACACTCTCAAATGTACGACCATACATGGGTAATGATAAGGTGATCGTTGGGAATGGTAAGCACCTTCGTATTTTACATACAAACACTACCTTATTTGATTCCTCTTCTAAAACCTTTCAGCCAAGACAAGTACTTCACGTTTCTTATATTGCTACTAATCTCATTAGTGTCTCACATTTTTGTGTCGATAATAATACTTTCTTTGAGTTTCATCCTCGGTTATTTTTTGTCAAAGATCAGGTCACCAAGAAGATACTTTTTCAATGACGTCTTGAACATGGCTTATATAGATTCCTTGCCAAATTTGTGTCTTCACTTGCAACTTTTGTTTCTTCTAGCTATAACAGGTCTTCCAATCTTTCTTTAACAACCACAATTACACTTTGGCATTCTCATCCTCTATTTGAAACACATTCTTACCTTTTGTAATATTTCACATCAATGCTATAAAAACAATGTCAGTTATGCTTGTTAATTTGCAAAAAGTCATAAATTGATTTTCAATGTGTCTGTTTCTAGAGCTTATAATCATCTAGCTTTAATTCATACTAATCTTTTGGGCTCTGCTTCCATTCCATCCACAACTGGTGTACGCTACTTTATCTTGTTTGTTGATGATTTCTCTCATTTCCCTTGGATTTCTCCATTACACAACAAAGATCAAGCATTATTTGTATTCATAAAATTAAAAAAACTAGTTGAAAATCGGTTTAATTCTCGAATATAATGTTTACGGTCTGATAATGGTGGTGAATTTAAATCATTTTCTTCATATCTTGCTACACATGGTATTGTAAGTCAGTTTTCTTGTCCATACACACCTGAACAAAATGGCCGAGCAGAGCGTAAATTATGACAAATAATTGACACTAGTCTTGCTCTATTAGCCACTACATTTTTACCTTTCAAGTTTTGGCTATATGCATTTCATATAACTATTTTCCTTATTAATCGGCTACCTATTAAGGCTGTCAATTATCAATCTTCCTTTCAATTTTTTTTTTTTTGGCAAATCACCAAATTATCACATCCTTAAAATTTTCGGTTGCTTATGCTACCCTTATATTCAACCATACAATAAAAATAAACTCTCCTATCGCTTTAATTGATGCGTCTTCCTTGGATATAGTTCCGATCACAAAGAATATATGTGTCTTAACCCCCTATTAGGTCGTCTCTATGTTACTAGACAGTGTTCCCATTTCAGTCTACTCCTGATCAATCCTCATCTATGCTTCTCATCCCTTCTCCAACCCTTCTTTCTTGCTTATCTTCTCCCATGTCTTCACTACATTCACATACAACTCTTTCCACCTCAAACCCAACGTTAACTAATATGCCTTCCTCCACTACTTCTTTACCAGACTTGATACGAGTTCTTTTTGTTGACATCTCCACCTCTAAACCTCAATTTATTAATCAGCATCCCATGGTCACCCGTGCAAAGAATGGCATCAGCCAGAAGAAGGCCTACTTATAATTTTGTATTTTTGAACCCACTACATTTACATAGGCTGTTAAAGATTCAAATTGGATTCTTGCCATGGAAAAAGAGTTTTCTATTCTCCAAAGAAACAACACATGACATCTTGTTCCACCGTCCTCCAATAGCAATATAATTGGTTGTAAATGGGTCTACAAACTCAAATATAAGCTCGATGGAACAGTTGATTGCCATAAGGCCCGGTTAGTTGCACAAGGATTTACTCAAACTCTGGATCTCGATTGTTTTGAGACTTTTAGTCTAGATGTCAAGGCCTCTACTATCCACATTATACTTGTAGTTGCACTTTCATTTAATTACTCGGTTCACCAACTTGATATTCAGAATGTCTTTCTCCATGGAGATCTTGAAGAACATGTGTATATGCATCAACCCCTTGACTTTATCAATTCTCAATTTCCTTCTCATGTTTGTAAGCTTAACAAGGTTTTATATGGCCTTAAGCAGCACCCCCCCCCCCCCCCCCCCCCCGGGCATGGTATGCCAAACTCAACATTTCACTTCTTGGATGAGGATTTCAAGCTTCTCGAGTTGATAGCTCGATGTTTACTCATCATTCAACACATGATGTTTTTATTTTGCTTATTATGTAGACAACATGTATACTAGTAACTGGCAGCAACTCAGCTTAGGTTTCCTCCTTTATTACTCGTCTCAACTCATTTTTTGTTCTTCGTGACTTGGGCTATGTCAATTATTTTTTGGGCATTAAAGTAGTTCGTCATGGTACTATGTTTCATCTTAGTCAACACAACCATGCTAGACTCCAAGCTTGCTACCACTCTAGAATTGTTAAGACAAACGTTATCTCATCTTGATGGTGAACCTCTCTCGGATGCCACCTTATATCGAAGCACAATTGGTGTACTTCAATACCTTACCCTTACTAGACCAGACATTTCATTTGCCTTTAATAAAGCCTGTTAGTTCATGGCTACACCCACCACTACTCACTAGCTTGTTATAAAACGAATTTTGTGATATCTCAAGGGTACTTTATCCTATGACATTCAGATGCAGTAGTCTACCTCGTTGGATATTCATGGATATATTGATGCTGACTGGGCATCTTGTCCAGATGACAGAAGAAGCATCGGTGGCTATGACATCTTCCTTGGTCTGAATTTAGTGTCGCGGTCCTCCAACAAACAAAAGGTTGTGTCTCGCAGCAGTGCACAATCTAAGTATCATGTTCTTGCATATGCTACTTTGGAGATTATTTGGATCCAATCTATTTTATAGGAAATCTGTCTCTTTTCCTCCTCTCCACCTCTACTTTGGTGTGATAATAAAAGTACAGCTCACTTGGCTGCTAATCCAGTGTTTCATGCTAGGATCAAACTCATTGAGCTAGATCTACACTTTATACGAGATCAAGTTCTTCATAAACAACTCGTTATTCAGTATATTCCTTCATCCAAATAGGTTGCTAACATTTTCACTAAACATATTTCAAGCTCCTAGTTTTTTAGTTTCATAACGAAACTCTCTGTTGTTTCCTCACTTATGAGCTTATGGGGGGATGATAAACAATACCTAGCTGATCAACAAGAAGAAGACTCAAGCCGCAAGTGTAGGAAGATTGTAAATAATTTTTATTTTTATTTTATTCTATTAGTCTTATATTTTTGGGAAGAGTTCTATTGAGAATTATTTTTATTTTATTTTATTCTATTAATCTTATATTTTTGGGAAGAGTCCTATTGGGATTGTGCTAGTGGAGTCCCATTCCACTTATAAGTAGATTCTCCTTCCACTTTGAGTCATGTTCTGATTACAAGTAGAGTCCCATTGGGATTGTATTAGTGGCCTATAAAAACAGGTCACCCCTTACTCTCTATATACGAATACTAATTTTTCATAGAGTTTTTCAAAGAGTCTTTCATATATCTATCCGGAGGAATTTTTTCAGAACCAAGTTATACGCATCTCGCTTACAAAGTGCACCCAAGGCGAGATCTGGTTGTTGAATCCTGGAAGTAGACCATTGGTACCCTAGTACACCGAGTTCGTCTTTGAGGAGGGTGAATCTATTTCAAGGACAGTGTTTGTCACGCCTCAGTCGATAAGCTTTTCTTCTTATTCATTATGTTTTTTGTTTATGTCTTTTGGGCTAGTCTTTTATTTCCATACCCTTAAATCCAACAACAAGAAGCTAACTGTCTGGGATCAACTACAACAAACCAAAGTATGTTAAGAACGTCTTGAAGTAGGAGGTTAGTCATTTAGGTTGTTGTCAATATAAATATAAAAACATCAGTGTACAAGTACTTGGTATCTTTTTCTAATACAATAAGAAATATTCATTTTCTATGACCCAGTTTCTAAAACTTTCACGGCTATTGCCCACTCAGCTGCCTACGCTGGATTATCCACTATTTAAAAGATACAATCTCTTCTAAAAGATGTGTTTGGTGTTTTAAGACATCCCTTTAAAAGATGTGTCTAGTATTTTGAAGACACATCTATAAAATCTATAAATAGGGCACCATGACATATTCATTCATCAATTCTTTTCATTTTTTTTCTTTTTTTCTTGTCATTCAAGTATTCTTTAACTTCAAGTCTAATCATTTCTCATTTTTACCAAATATTTGGTATTTAAGAGAGTATAAATTACCAAGTGATTCATTATTTATTATGGTTTGAAGTGCTATTATAACAAGAAAGTGATCATTATGTTCTAGGAGACGATTGTTCATAAACCACAAGCACCTAAGTGGGACAAATTCATTTTAAGGACATAAAGTCAAACCATCAATCTTATTTGTGAGTTTCAATTTTCTACTTTATTTTATTTGTATATTTATTATACACACTTATTATCCATATATTTTCAGTGATTTGATAACATAATATTTATTTTTTCATATTTGGTAGTTTTAAAGTGTTATACATATCTAGGAGTTGAATTCATTTTTAACTCCAAATTTTAAGATATGGGGGAATTGGTCAAATAGGTTCAAAATTTAGATACCAATGTAGCGATCCCAATTCCCACATAACAAGAGAAAAATAAAATACCATTAAAATATCTTTAATAATAACTTCCTATTTGTCATATATAATGGTGGGATTTTTCCATAAATTAATTTATGATTTAAAAAAAGCACTTTGTGGTAGGATATTTTTTTCAGCAAAAAAATTATTTGTAGCGAGTTTGTTATTATAAGTCCATGAACATCTGGTATCCACACAATTAATAAAAGATCGAAGCTTATCATCTATAATAATAAACTATTATAATAAGGTAGATGATTGGCCATCATCTTAGGAGTCTTTTCTTAATCAATTTGATAATATCATATAGTTAATTACAATGGAATTTCTTTGTAATCAATATAATGTTACCTTATTAACCATTATCTTAACAATGGAGTCTTTTTTTTAATCATTTTGATAATTACAATGTAATCTCTTTGTAGTCAATATGATAACATCATATGACTTTAGAGGTCTAAGTTAGATGAAATATATGGAATAAACTACTCAAAATTTGGTCAATGTAATACCAATACCCGTACATTGATCATTTTTATTAGGTAAAGGATACCTAATCCATTGAAGAACCTCATTTAAAGGTTTGTAGTTGATTATAAGTCTTGGGGCACCCCTTTCAATCTCAGCAAATGCCCAAAGGGAACAATGAATGCAGTTTTATATTTGTTTTTTTCTTCAATTTTGATTTGTCAAAATCTTGATTTTAAATCAAATTATTAAAAGATTGAAGCATCATGAAGGCAACTAATAGGATCCTTTTTATTAGGTAAAGGATACCTAATCCATTAAAGAACCTCATTTAAAGGCTTGTAGTTGATTACAAGTCTTTGAGCACCTGGAACTCCCTTACTAACTCAACTCTGTCCTTTTATGATGAATTTCTTCTAATTAGTGAAAGTTCTTCGTCATATGATAGTTCTTCTTCACAATCATCATGTGATTGTGTGAAAAACTGAAGTATCAACTATTTGTCAAACATGAATGGAATGTGATGCCTTTGATCATTAAATTTGGTTACAATTCCTTCATCACTTACTCAATTGGTTTGGTTGTGCCTTGGTAAATTTCAAATCCTAAGAATTTAATCCTGCTTTGAAATAGTTTGATCTTAGGGGTAAATATTACTAGTCTATTATCTTTGACAATTTTTTGAAAGATTTTTATATGCTTGAAGTGTTGATCAATAGAATTTGAAAATATAAGAACATCATCAATGTATACAATGGTAAAGCTTGTATAGGGATTGAAAATGTTATTAACCATTATCTTAACAATGAAGTATTTTTTTAATCATTTTGATAATTACAATGTAATCTCTTTGTAGTCAATTTGATAACATCATATATATGACTTTAGAGGTCTAAGTTAGATGACCCATTAAAATACGTCATGTTTGGGGTGGAATATTATGTCAAATATTTAAAAAAGAAAAATGAAAATAATTCGATAATATTTTTAGTAATATATCATATAACAAGAAAGTGGGTTTTGAAAATTTCACTTATTAAGAAGAGATTCTAAAAAGGAATTTTAAAATTTTATCAAATGTGTAAGTTCTGAGAAAGCAATTCCAAACATTAAGAAGTACTACTTACAACCTCTTTCAAAATCAAATGCGTAATGTAAAGTTGGACAACGTTTGTGAACATATTTGGGAGTCAACTTAGAAGTTTAGGATAGAAGAGTCAACTTTGTAAAGTTGGACAATGTTTGTGAACATATTTAGGAGTCAACTTAGAAGTTTAGGATAGAAGAGTCAACTTAGAAGGATGCAAGATTTAAATGTTAACGTGGACATGCATGACGTATACACTACAATGAAAGGAAAAAAAAAGAAAAAAAATAAGGAAAAACCCACTGCAAATCAATTAAAATACAAATATTTTTTATAATATATTTTTTAAAATTTTATATTATATTTGGTGTAAAAAAACATTTTCTAGTTTTTATTTTCTAAAAATTATTTTATTTTATCTTTTTTTATTAATTATTTTTAGAAAATAAAATTTATAAAAACTTACTTGGTTTTGAGTTTTTATTAATGTAAAAAATGGTTTAAAAAATATAATTAAAATTTTCTATAATAGGATCATGTTGATAATAAAAATTTTATATAATAAAAATTATGATAATAAAAGTGAAATATAATGACATATCATTTTTCATATATCTTTGTATCCCCAAAGCATCATGTGATAAGTGGAGAAGAAAAGAAAATAGGATGAGAGCATTTATCCTTATTGACTCATAAATCCTTATTTATAGGCTCTACTCATCAAGCCCCGGAATAGATGAAGTTTTAATCAATTCCCATACATGGAAGCAGGCAAGCGTGGTTTTGCATGAGCATGGAGAGGCTTGGCTAGAAAGAGCTCGTTCATTGATTCTGTGAGGTCAATTTGGTCCTGGTTCGGTGGCACACTCCACGAAAAACATTGAAGGAGTCTCGCCAAGAGTGTAACTGTCAAGGCTGTCCCTAAGGCAGTTCCAGGACACCCGCGTCTCCCAGTACTAAATGAAATGAACCGAAGCTCATGCTCAGCTAAATCCACCACTTCATCATTCATGTGCCGCTCTGGTTTAAACTTTAATGGCTCTTCCCACACTCTAGGGTTCCGTCCAAGCCCTACCCGGCTCAGCAGGACATGGCTGCCTTTGGGGATGAAGTAACCGGCCACAACGGCGTCCGCCATGGACACATGGGGCACGTTGAATGGTGCCATGGGGTGAAGCCGCAGAGCTTCCCTAGCACAGGCTTTAACATATTTGAGCTGCGCGATATCGGATTCTTGAACAAGTCTATCCTTTCCAACCACTCTATCGATTTCTTCTACGGCCTTCTGCATAATCTCGGGTTGATTGATCATTTCTGCCATTGCCCACTCAGCTGCATGCGCTGGATTGTCCACTATTTCAATCATCAGTTCCTGCCAGATTGTATATAGTTAATATATATTGAACCCCAAAGAGAAGAACTTCAGAATATATATACGAAATTAAGATAACATATTAGAGCTAAATTCTCACTATGAGTTGGGCTTTGATCTCTTCTACTGATAGCAATGGTTTTCCCTTTGTGTCGCTGATTGTAAGGAAAACATCGAGTATGTCCTCAACCTCCTTCTTCTCCCCATTCCTCCATTGTATTATTCTCTCATCCACTATCGGATCATGATGCTTGTTGATGATGCTCAAAGCGTCTTTTACCATCGTCTCATGGCCATCTAAGTCGAAGACTCTCAGGCATGGAAGGTAATCAGATGGAGAGAATGAATATAGGTAAGCAAGCAAAGTAAAGAGGGAGTTGACGTGTTCTTCTTCTTCAAGTCCAGGCCCTCCATCTTTCCTTCCTTCCCCAAAGTACCTTCTGCTGAACATCATCTTCCTAACCACATTTCCTGTGTATTGTCTGACTGCATTTCTCACATTCACAACCGATGAGTCCGTAATATTATGGCTAGTAATACTAGAGAACTTACACTGGTTATAAATGAAGCGGACAAGATTGTCGGCTTCTTCAGTTCTCTTCTGGAGGAGCCAAATATGTCTTTCTGGCTTAAGCACCTCAGAAATGATGATCCTTCTCATCTTCTTCCACTGCTCTCCCCATGGAGAAAGAGCTGTTGTCAGGAACCCTCTGCTCAAGTGATGGGACGCCATTGTAATAGGTCTGGATGCAAACACTGCATCATGTTTCTTCAAAAACTCCCTGGCAATCTCAGGCGAAATCACGGGAATGACATGGACATTGCCCAGTTTGATGCATGCAATCTCAGTGTTGAGTTCCTCCAAAAGTCCAAGTATCCACCGGAATACCGGCTTTTTTGTTAATAATTCAGGCAGGTTCCCAACTAATGGCCATGGAGTTGGACCAGGAGGGAGCAGTGGCATTTGCTTGGTGATTAGGGTTTTGGGTATGGGTCTGTAGAGGATGAGAAAAGCGAAAACGAAAAGGAAAAGGAGCAAGAGGATGAATGGTAAATGAAGATGCAGTGGAGCAAGCTCCAAGGTTTCAGAATTATGAGAGAGCAGGAAGAGGAATGGATTTGGAAATGAAGAAGACATGGTTGAGTTGCAGCTGCTACCCATCATCATTTGTCTCTTGCTGATCTTCAGTACTAGGATGCATGAGAAACCTCCCATACATTTGCTCTCTCTTTATAGGCAAATGGACTTCCACCATGCACGCCTTTCATACTTCCACAGTTCCACATGCAACAAAAATGTGATTCTCATCCACGGTAGGATTACTCCTCTCGTACAGTCAAAATTATGTTAGGTTTTGGTAAAACAGACAAGGGACGGGCGGCATGGTCTGGTAGGATAGGGACATGTGGTCGATCCATATCCTAACAATTGAATCTCTTCAACCTTAATCAATTTGATGATGTAATCTCTTCTCAGTGATCTTAAGGGAATAAAATTTGTTCTAACTCAATAAAAAAAATGGCTCCATTTTGTGACACAGTGTAAATGTGAAGGTGCAGAACCATGTAGTTTGGGTCCCTCCTAATCCCAATCCTAAGACCCATTAAAAAAAATCCCACCACTGTTTTGGACACATACAACAAATGTGAAGGTACATTCTCCCACATTCTTTCTTCCAATCCTCTGTAACGTTTGACAAACTTTTTATGAAGAAACCATTGTCTCTTTATGAAAAGAAAGAAATTTTAATCACTTACCATTACTTGCACTAAAAATGTGATCAATTCTCATCAAAGATACGACAACTCCTTTGGATGGCAATAAATATACTGCCACACCTAGAGGGAAAACGACTTGTGTGGTTGAAAAAATAACAATTTTTTAAAATTATTTTCAAGAATAAAATTTAAGTTGAGAACTCAAATATGAATTAAAATAATTTTCTCGATTTATTCTTCGTAAAGTACTGTACATTTATGTTGAATATAAGCATTTTTGAAATATTTTCAATTGTTTAATTTTAATGCACAGAAAACCTATAAAAAAGTAGTTGAAAACATTTTTTTTAAAATTAATCTATTTTCATAACAAATTTGAAAAAAAAAAATTAATTTCAATTAAACTTTTGCAATTATAATTTTTAAATTTGAAACCATTTTTTTTTTCACACTAAATATACCCATAACTTCTACTTTAGTTGTTTTGGATGGTGTTGCCAATTAAACTGGTTTCAAATTATGGGTGTATTTAGTATGAATAGAAAAATGGTTTCAAATTTAAAAATTATATTTGCAAAATTTTAATTGAAATCATTTTTTTTTCAAATTTGTTATGAAAATAGATTAATTAAAAAAAAATGTTTTCAACTACTTTTTTTATAGGTTTTCTGCTCATTAAGATTAAACAATTGAAAATATTTCAAAAATATTTATATTCAACATAAATGTACTGTATTTTACAAAATTATTTTAATTCATATTTGAGTTCTCAACTTAAATTTTATTCTTGAAAATAATTGAAAATTATTTTAAAAAATTGCTATTATTTCAACCACACAAGTCGTTTTCCCTCTAGGTGTGACGGTATATTTCTTTATTTTCTTGATAATTTTTTGCTTTTCCAAGGTCTTTCAAAAGTAGCTCTTTGTGTCCACATTTTCCGATCTTCTTCGGACTCTTAACATCCATAGAGCTAATAAAAGAAATTTATCATTCGTTACCTAATAATCAAGTCTATTTAATTTTATTCAATTTGACAGTTAAAAAAAAAATTATCATAAAGTTTAAATATTGTGTGTTAGAAGATCGAGTCTTTTTTATAATTATTGATAATTTTGTTCATATTCATCTTATCTTAGGAAACTTGTTACATAGTAAGTTACTATAAGTTTAAAAAGATTTCTTTCAACAAGTTAGGTGATTAAAAGGTTAAAATGAAACCATATCGTAATTTTTAAAATCGCCCATTCAACCCCACCCCCACCCTCTCATGTTGCCCTGTCGGACAAAACTTTTTTTCATTGAGGCGGCGCCATTTTTTGACACACATGAAGTGTGGAGGAACAGAAGCCATCTGGATCCCTCCTTGTCAAAGCTCAAGTCTATCTACCTTTGTGGGTCATGTTGTGAGACAGACGGTTGAAGAAGCAGAATTTCATATTTAAAAATTAATTTTACATATGATCCCACTACTTCAAAAATATTATCACATGATAATTGCGTGGTTCAACGTAGAAAATGAAAATCACAACACGGAAGTGACACAATATCTTTCATGCAACACGTTTGGAAGTTTGAATGCAACTTGCGTAATGATGTGAACATGGTCTCGATCCTTTAAACTTCTTAAGAACCATTTAATTAATTTAAAATTTATAAATGTATTATTTATTTGCTTTAAATTTCAAGTTCTATTTAATTATACAATATTTTTAGTATTTATAATGATATATGAAAATTTACTTATCTATATATTTATTTAATTTTTTTAATTAAATGGCATTAATAATTAAATTTTTTATTTTTTAAAATCTGAGCTAACATACATCCCAAGGCCATGTCTGAAACTGACAAATACAGAAGAAGTGGACGTCCTGACATGTGAGGCACTAAAACAGGAGGAGAAAACAAATACTCCTTAATCTTCTCAAATACAAGCTAACAATCATCATTCCAAATTGTTGGCTGGTTCTTCCTCAAAAAACAAAAGATGGGTTCATATATGTCTATCAATCTGGCTATTAAAATAAATATAGCATAATAAGAAAAAATATGTAAGAAAGAATTTGAAGTTATATATCTTTTAAATCTCTTTACATTTGATTTTATATGTGTGGAATAATTAATAAGTAAAATAAATAAATACCATACTCCATGATTGAGTCAATAATTTATATTCAATATATTATGATCTAAATATGCAAAATTAATTCACAAATCAAAATTTTAAGGAAATTTATTATAAAATCTAAAAGATCTTGCAATGTGTACATACCTCAAAACTTTACATCAGAGCTCGTGAATTGATCTAAAAATAATATAATAAAATATATATTTAAAACAATATTTGAATATAATGTATGCTCAAAACTGTTCTTAAATTATAAAAGTATTTCATTGATAAGAATTGCATGACAACATTTAATATTAATAAGATATATTATTCTTATATAATTTAAAATTTTTTAAACATAAAAAACATATCTTAGATGCATTTTTTAAAATTTCATCACATATTTTTTTATTTTGAATGAAAAAAGATGTGGATGTGAATAAAAATAACAAATGAAAAGAATAAAAGAAGTATTTGATAAAATTTTAAATTAATTAGATTTACGATTTAAAAAATATTTTTAAAATTATTAATTTCAATATTTAAACAAGAAATTGCAAAGAAAATAATTTTGAAACTATGATATTTTAATAAATATACTTTCTAAAAATGCCTTAATTTTTGTGGTGGGGAGAAGCCGAATTGATGTGAACCAAAAACACTGAGCACATGTAACACGGCTTTAAAGATCAGATAATATGGGGTTGGAAAATCACGGACTTTTCTCAATAGTAAAGTAATTTAAAAAAGTTATGCTTAAATTATTATAGTAGCAGAAGTTATTACAAATATATGGTAGTTTTTGCCACATAGGAGAGAGGAGAGAGGAGAGAGGAGAGAGGGTGAGAGAGAGGAGAGAGGAGATAGGAGAGAGGAGAGAGAGTGAACGGATAAATTTTTTTTAAAAAGGGAACTCGTCTCTTCAAGAGACGAGTTCCATGAAAAAAGACAAGGGAAAGACGAGTTTCCATGGAAAAAAAATATTTTTTTTTAAAATATATTTTTTATTTAAAAAAAATCCTAAATTAAATAAAAAAAAATTTCCTAAAACGAACTCGTCTCTTTGGGAATTTTTTTTTTTTAAAAAATATATTTTTTATTTAAAAAAAAATCCCAAATTAAAAAAAAAAAAAAAATCCTAAAGGGAACTCGTCTCTTGAAGAGACGAGTTCCCATGTAAAAAAAAATATATTTTTAAAAATATATATATATATATTTTTTTTTTTAAAAAAAAAATTTCCTAAAGGGAACTCGTCTCTTGAAGAGACGAGTTTCTTTAGGAATTTTGAGGAATTGTTTTTTTTTTTTTTTTTTTTTTAATATATATATTTAAAAAAAAAAAAAATTTTACATGGGAACTCGTCTCTTGAAGAGACGAGTTCCCTTTGGAATTGTTTTTTTTTTTTTTTTTTTTAATTTGGGATTTTTTAAAATAAAAAATATATTTAAAAAAAAAAGAAATTTTCCCAAGGGAACTCGTCTCTTCAAGAGATGAGTTCCCTTTAGGGATTTTTTTTTTTTTTTTTAATTTGGGATTTTTTTTTAAATAAAAAATATATTTAAAAAAAAATATTTTTTTTCCTTTAGGAAATTTTTTTTTTTTAAATATATATATTTTAAAAAAAATATTTTTTTTTTACATGGGAACTCGTCTCTTCAAGAGACGAGTTCCCTTTAGGAATTTTGAGGAATTGGTTTTTTTTTATATCTATATATATATATATATATATATATATATATATATATATATATATATATATATATATATATATATATATATATATATTTAAAAAAAAAAAAAATTTTACATGGGAACTCGTCTCTTGAAGAGACGAGTTCCCTTTGGAATTGTTTTTTTTTTTTTTTTTTTTTTAATTTGGGATTTTTTTTAAATAAAAAATATATTTAAAAAAAAAATATTTGTTTTCCCATGGGATCCAAGAGACGAGTTTCCTTAGTTCCAAATATTTTTTTTCCTTTAGGAATTTTTTTTTTAAATATATTTTTTATTTAAAAAAATCCCAAATTAAAAAATAAAAAAAATAAAAAAAAAACAATTCCAAAGGGAACTCGTCTCTTGAAGAGACGAGTTCCCATGTAAAATTTTTTTTTTTTTAAATATATATATTAAATAAAAAAAAAAAACACAATTCCTCAAAATTCCTAAAGTTCCCATGTAAAAAAAAAAAAAAAAATTTTAAAAAATATATATTTAAAAAAAAAAATTTCCTAAAGGAAAGAAAATATTTTTTTTAAATATATTTTTTATTTTAAAAAATCCCAAATTAAAAAAAAATAAAATAAAATAAAAAACAATTCCAAAGGGAACTCGTCTCTTGAAGAGACGAGTTCCCATGTAAAATTTTTTTTTTTTAAATATATATATTAAAAAAAAAAAAAAAAAAACAATTCCTCAAAATTCCTAAAGGAACTCGTCTCTTGAAGAGACGAGTTCCCATGTAAAAAAAATATATATTTTTTTTAAAAAAATATATATATTTAAAAAAAATATATATTTTTTTAAAAATATATATATTTAAAAAAATATATATTTTTTTTCCCATGGAACTCGTCTCTTCAAGAGACGAGTTCCCTTTAGGAATTTTTTTTTTTAAATATATATATATTTTTTAAAAAATATATTTTTTTTTACATGAAGAGACGAGTTCCCTTTTTTTTTTTTTTTTAATTTGGGATTTTTTTTTAAAAAAAAAATATATTTAAAAAAAAAATATTTTTTTTCCATGGGAACTCGTCTTTCCTTGTCTTTTTTCATGGAACTCGTCTCTTTTCCCTTTTTAAAAAAAATTTATCCGTTCACTCTCTCTCCTCTCTCCTATGTGGCAAAAACTACCATATATTTGTAATAACTTCTGATACTACAATAATTTAAGCATAACTTTTTTAAATTACTGTACTATTGAGAAAAGTCCGGAAAATCACAACACGGCGGGCAGTAGGCACGCATTCTTCACGTAACACGTTTGGATGTATGACTGCCACGTGGAAAATCCAAGAGTAATTGACTCATTACATTTTATTTATTTATTTTTTTTTTTTGTAAGGTTCTACCAAGACTTATCATCAAATTCAATTAGAAAATTATCTTTTTTTTTATTTTTTATTTTTGAAAGGAGACTAAAAAGTAGAATACCTATAAATATGATTGAAAAACAAAAGAATTACTCATAGCAGATTCATTGACATCCACCAAATCATTATAAAAAAATAATTCAAATTGCTCAAAAATAGAAATTTCTATTTTTCCGTAATCGAATCCTGTAAAAGGTTTATATATTTTTCATAGTAGAAATTTATGTTTAGTTAAGTATGCGTATATATAAATAGAAGATTATGTAATATTTGAATAAATGAGAGTGTTAAAATATAATAAAATTTTTAATTCTTTCTAATTTTATTTTGTGTTTATCTAACGACCCTATTACTCCAATAAATTGGAAACAAAATCATACAATAAAATGGTAAGTGGAATGTATTTATTTCAAGTTCTCCGACTCAATAAAGACAATTATAACGATTGGAATATAAATATAAAGGTTTTGCTTAGTTCACAAAGACACATAAAAGTTTATAGAGAAAGACCACAAAAAGTCATAAGATGAAACCGCAATATCTCCAAATCAAAAATAATTTTTTAAAAGATATATGGAAGGGAATTGAAACAAAAAGGCTTTCACCATCATCTATCAATAAGGAAAGAAAGTAGTTTTGAAAATATTTTAAGTACAATTACTTCCAAAGAATTTTAGAAGATAAGGTATGAATAGTTCGATTTCAAACTCTTATTGGAGATTTTGAAAGTTTGAAAATGAAAGAATTAGAATCAATTTTGCGATTATTCTTATAGAATATTGACTATTGTAAGTTTATTAAAAATAATTGTTAGGTACAAAATTATCGAACATAGCCATTGGAGGAACAAGTATTTTTATAGGTGACCATTGCTAGAAGAAGCTCAACCAATTGAGTGACGGTCGACTAGTGTTCAAGTAGTTTAAGTAAAAGCCTCGACCACTACCTAAAACCTTAAACCCCTTTAACTCAATGGTTTGAGGTTGCACTCAACCAGTCCTCAACCAATTGAAATTTCCTTAACTTGGTGTATATGTGTTGAGGTTGCCTAAGGAAGAGCACCCAATTTTTGCAATTTGGAATATTTGCCAAGTTTGAGCTCAAAAAAACCTTAACCAAACCAACTAGAATAACCCCTTCAAAACTTTTTTAAAGATAGAATCATTGAATTTGCCTTGGAGAACCCACAAGTGCATTTCAAAAAGTATGTCTCGGTTAGTACATGCCTTATTCCCGAGATGAACTTAGTACCTCCTTAAGGAAAAATATAAGATGAACTTGATAAATATTCACTTAGAAGTACAAATCCTAATTTGATCATGTGTAGAAATTAAAACTTGAAGACTCCCTACAGTAGACATTATTCCAGAGATGACTTTAAACTATGGTTTATCTTTATGTAGTACTTCTTTGGTAAAGCTTGACAGGAAGGCCCATGGCTGGGTAGGGCATGGGCTCACGTACAATAGGTTCATCAATGATCATTTCTGCCCAGTGATATTTTGTTATCAAATTATGGATCATGAGCAGCACTTCAACCCGAGAAAAATCTGCACCAGGGCAAGCTCGTGGGCCTGCTCCAAAAGCTAAGTATGCGTATGGGGGGACTGATGTTGAAGGGTTCTCAAATCTTGATGGATCAAACTTCTCTGGCTCTTCAAAAACTTTCTTGTCCATGTGTGTGCCAGGAGCCACCCAAAATACCTGCCAAGAGTTGAAGTTATATGTAGTTCAAACTCCATGAATATGTTAATTTTTGTGTGTAGAATTGTGTAGACAGCCCTACTTGCCATCCTTTGGGGATATCAAAGCCACCAAAAGTGGTGTCTCTCCAAGCACATTTGAAGTTTCCAAGAACTGGAGGAGTCATCCTCATGAGCTCTTGAGCCACTCTCCATGTATATTTCATCATTTGTACTTCACCCCATGTAAGCTTTCCATTGCCTTTTCCTTCTTTGGCCTTTGCAACTTGTTTTTGCTCTGTCAAAATTCAAACACTAGGAAGCGTTAGTTCTTCAGGTGTACATTGATAGATCATTATCTAACATCATAAACTTTTGTATCAAACCAGAACCCTAACATGGTACCAAAGTTCTAGTGAACTAAAGGTCTTAAATTCCTAACAACTTTACCTTTTAGGTTAAAGTTATGATTAATTAAAGGCCCCAAGTTCTTTAACAACCTAACCCTTTAGAGGAGCCCTAAATGATTATGCCTAGAAACTGTTTCCTAGGTTTTCATTACCTTCAAGCACCTTCTTGCAAACCTCAGTGTCCCTTGCAAGGTGCCTTATGAGGAGTCCCAGGAGTACTGTAGACGTATCATGGCTTGCAATAACCACCGAGATCAAGTTGTCAATGATCTCCTCTTCCGATAAAGGCTGGCCATTTTCTTGTCTCAGAGTGATAAGGCTAGAGATGATATCTTCATGGGAGTCCACTCTTCCTTCTTCAATTTTTGCCTTCCTCTCTCGTACAAGTTCAGCTAGCTGCTTACATATCCTCCCTCTTGCTTGCAAGGCTTTGCGAAAGACCGTCCCCGGTAGATCCCAAGGAACTGTCCAAGCTCCTTTGAGGGCAGTGGTAAAATCCTCCAAAAGTTCTTCTGTCTCTTTCCCATCTGGTAATCCAAAAAGTAGGCTGCAAGTCACCTTGAACGTTATCTTCTTCATCAACCCAACCATCTGTACTGAATCCTTCCCTTCCAGCTCCTGCAATCAATATTGAACCCTTTGAAAGATGATAAGAACTACTCAATTTTACCAGAATGAATTATCCATCTTGATCAGGATCCATGCATGGATGATTACCTGAAATAGTTGTTGCTGGACTACAGAATCCATCCTGCTCACTGACCTTTGAATGCTTTCTGGTTTCAAAAAATTCATGATTGCACCTCTCACAAGCTTGTGCCTTGTCCCTGCAAGCTCAAAGATGCTGTGCTTTCCAAGAATCTTTGCTACGGACATCGGCTGGTTGCTCAGAATGCCATTGTCACTTCCACTGAAGAGAAAGCGATTACCAGCTTGGCCAGTTAAAACCACTACCTTTGAGCCCATCAGTGAGGTCTTGAACACTGGTCCATACTTGGCGATACGGCTTTCGATCCATTCTACAGTCTTGTCCTGCCTCTGCGCCCTAAGAAAGCTTATGGTTTCTCCTATGAATGGAAACCCTAAGGACCCGGATGGAAGCTTCTTGTCTACAGGTGGAGAAAACTTTAATTTGATGGACCCAGCAAGAAGGGCTATTAGGGTTACCAGAATGGTGCTTATTAATGGCAGTTTCCATTCAAAAGATGACTCTTCAAGGCTAGAGAGTAATACTTCCATTTTTACTGATAAAGTTTCTTAGTCATGCTTGATCATATATATAATGGAAGATAATAAGGAGACCAAATCAACACTACGATCTTTACAAGGAATGATGAGTTGGGATTTCTGCAAACTACGTTAGAACAACAGCAACAAACAAAAACAACAAATGATAGAATTTTAGTCCGGCAACAGAATAGATTCCTATTATTCTTGATAACTCTGGACTCTTGATGGGGTTTTGAATCTGATCATCACTTTAATTCACGTCCAATGGACTAAGATTTGATGTCTTGATCATATGCTTGTCCTTTTTTCATGTTTTGATCCAACAATATTGGTATACTATGTTTTGGCCGGCAAATAATTAAGCAAGTATATAGATTAGGTTATAAGTCATGTTCATGGTTAATGGGACAACTTGATTTTGTTCATTTAGTCTTCTAAACTTCAATGATGATCTATGAGAAGAGACAACATAACCATAGATAATGGTTTCACTTCTACTAAGGTTTAGCTTTATAGAAAATTCTCCATTAGCCGTAAGAGTATTGTTGAAGGATTTGGATTTAATAACGAACTATCAAACAGATGGAGAAATACAAATTACGGAGTTCAAATATAAGACCTCTCATTAAATTAAGTTATGATATTATATCAATTTTCTTTATTCCTATTAATTGTTAAAGGTATTCCAACCAAAACAGTGGAATAATAAAATATTTAATATATATATATATTTGTCCTTTCTGGTCCTCTGATACAGATATGGTGAAGATACAAGAGTGTAGCAGCAACATATCAGCCATGTCCCTGGACTTGACCAAAATATGCAGAATGGCCTGCAGCACTGCTGTTCCATTCCCATTTTAATTACTATAAACTCTTAAACCCCAACTAGGGCCTGCGTCCAGTGTAGGGTTAGTCAATAACAGGCCACACAAAATTTTAGCGTTGTGGAGACAGACCCACTTTCATACCCCCTTGTAAAAGAGACCTATGAGCGATCCTGATTATGAACCAAAAACTTGTTTTTGATCCCACAATAAAACCCTAATCTGGGTTGTGATTAGAAAGTGAACTTTAAGAGTTTATTGACTTTTTTCATTAACAAGACTAAAATGGTTCTAATCTAGTATTTAAATACCCTTTGCTTTTTTCCTCCAAATTCTAGGAAATTTCAGTGTTCCTTTCAGAAAGTAATTGTAGGCACAAAGCCCCACCTAGAACCCATGAATGGGTTAGGTAGCATGGGGTGGTTAGACACCAGACACGTGGGCAGCTGATATCCCCTAAACCCAATGACAAAATCTTTTTCATTTTCAACATCAGATGAATTATTTCTTCACAGATACAATCACATGATGTAATAATATTTTATCTCAAAATTCAACAATTGAGAATGAATTCTGTTGAATTTGGCAATGAAAGAGAGAACCCAGAATGGGGAATTCGAGACTTTTTGCGTGGAAGCAACTGAAAGAAACTGCAAGTCAAGAGGAGGAAAATAAGATATATCACAAGCTCTTCAGCTTCCCCTACCTACCACATTGGCTAAGATTGAATGATCGTAGAGTGGTAGCTGTAACAGCACGCCATGCAAAGAGAAGAAGAGATGGGCTTAAATATCAGCTGCACCCTCATTTTTCTCTGTGACAGTTCTCTCAACATCTCATTTCTTCTGCTTCTTCACCATCTCTGCAGTCCTCCCCCAAATCCTCAACCAGTAAGTGGCCCCTTTCTCTTGATTTTCTTTCTGGGAATTGTTGTTTTCATAGTTGTTTCTTGGTTTTTCTAGCACCCATGTCGTATATTTGGCAAATGAGATGGGTCCTTTCTTATCTTCTGATTGAGTCTAGGGTTTTGATTTCTTGTGGGATTTGCAGTGGGAACTGAAATGGTGATGGTGGATGAGATCCCTTTTCCTCCTCAGATCACAACGGCCAAGCCATTATGCCTTCTGGGTTATGGTAAGCCACTTCCCTATTTCCCTTAAATTGTTTAACAGTATCCAATAGTAGTGGATTTGGGATTGTTTGTGTCAATTATATCATCTTTGGCTGATTACCTAAAAGTTTAAACTTTTGAAGTGATTAGGGCATAGCTTAACATAGTATCAGAAGGAATGAGGAAATCAGAGAGGTAGAAGATAGCATATTGCTTTTAGAAAAAGATTTTTTTTTCCCCTCTGGGTTCTGTTAGGCATGGGGATTGTGAGTGAAAGCAAAGACAAAAAAAAAAAAAAAAAAAAAAAGGTAAAATATAAGTTTGTGCTTTATTTTCCATTCTTTACAACTTTCTTCACTCACTAAACGGAAAATGGGGAGTTATAAAATGTCTTCTTTGTTCTCCCTGACTGCCATAATGTTTTTCTTTTCCTAATTTTCCTTAGAAACAAAGAAAGAATTTTCTTTTCCATTGTTGACCCAAACAGGGCCCTAGTCTTTATTTAATCTTAACAAGATTATTAGGTTCCAACTGCACTGGAAGTTGATTCTCTTCCTCGTTGTGTTGGAATCAGCTTGCTTGAAACCTACCTTTTGTCGAAAACAGAGGAATCCCCGAACCGTGCAGTTTTGGCACTTTAGCCAGTGTGGGAAGCTTTTAAGATTGTTGGATGTGTCAATGTTGGAAAAACCATAAGTGGAGTCCTTAAATTATAATTACCACTCACATAATAACACTTGCTTGTTCAATTTTAGGCTGGAATAACTTATACCTAAACCCTTGTATGTAATCATACAATTTCCTTCTCACCACTGTGCTCTGTTTCACCACATCCCCTTCTTAATGATAAGATATCCCATTTTCCTGTTTTGGCTTTCCTCTACTTTCTGCAGGCAGTGATTTAATCAAACAACTCCACTTTATTGTCCTATTAAAAAAATCATGCTAAATAAGTGGATATTTCCAATTTGAAGCACTTCCAATTTCAAGGGTAAAAGAAGTTTTCAAAAGAGAACTGTTTGGCACATCCTTCTCTTCTGTTTCTGATTTCTGCACAAATTTTGTGATTTCTGTTCAGTTTTTACTGAATGAAGGTATTATACTAAACCCGACTGTCACAATGGTCTATTGCAGAAGAACATTTTTTTTTTACTTAGGAAATGAAATAGCTTCGGATTAAAATGAATAAAAGAATGTGTCACACTGTCACTAATGACTAATCTTGGTGATGTGCAACAGGAATTACTGACATTGAGATTCACTTTCTCCAGATCAAGTTCACAGCAATTGGAGTTTACTTGGAACCTGAAATTGTGGGCCATCTGCAACCATGGAAGGGTAAATCTGGAAAGGAGCTTGCAGAGAATGATGATTTCTTTGAGGCTCTTATTTCAGGTAAATTTATCTCTGTTCAAAGTTTATAATTTGTTGATCTCCAACTCACGGCCATGGTTAACAATCCCCACTTCATGAAATAAGAGAGTCGGATTCTTTCATCAATATATTTCTTCTGACTTGCCATTATATTTGCAATAGGCGACTTTCCCTAGAAATAAGTAACTGATGTGAATGCAAAATCTCGACCCTTTTGACTTATGCATGATAGAGGAACCCTTTTTTATGGTTAATGCAGCTCCTGGAGAGAAGTTTTTGAGAATTGTGGTGATCAAGGAGATCAAGGGTTCACAGTACGGGGTGCAGCTAGAGAGTGCAGTCAGGGACCGATTGGCAGCAGATGACAAATATGAAGAAGAGGAGGAGGAAGCTTTGGAGAAAGTTGTTGAGTTCTTCCAATCTAAATATTTCAAGAAAGATTCCATCATTACGTTCCATTTTCCTGCAACTTCATGCACTGCTGAGGTAATGATTAGGGAATAAGAACATTGGGTCATTGAAGTAATTAACACAGCTTTTCTTTCTCGCCCTATATTAGAACTCTGCATGAGGTAGTCTTTTACTTAAATATATATTATAACCGAGAGGTTATGATGTTGACTTCTCCATATCATGCTTTTATTCACAGTTCGAATACTAATACAAGAGTCCATAAAATTTTTTGGGAATTATTTATGAGCTCCTGTTACGAAAATTTGAGCTATCATTTGAAGAGATGAGATGAATTTTTGCCCACACTTGAAAGGACCTTGGCATGAAATTTTGCTGGTGTAATGTCACTCACAGTTTGCTCTCTTAGATAAATCTGAAGTTTTGTTTGATACCCATCCATTTGGCGGGGCCCCTTTGATGAAGTGAAACCTATTGAAGTTCTCTAATTTTCTTTTGTAAAATTTATTTTTGGTGTGACTGGGCAGATTGTATTTGCAACTGAAGGAAAAGAGGAGTCAAAGATCACCGTAGAGAATGCAAACGTTGTTGAGATGATCAAGAAATGGTACTTGGGTGGAACAAGGGGAGTGTCTCCTACAACCATCTCGGCCTTAGCCAACACCCTTGCAACAGAGTTGTCCAAATGAACAGAGATGCTGTCTACTTATGGGCTGTATGTTTCATCTTAGTTTGTTTGTGTGCTAGGACCTTTGGAAGTTTGTCCTTGTACGAGCTTTGGTTTCTATGCTTCTTAATAAATTAATATAGCATCTTTCTGAGTATTGCCCACCCCTTACTCAGAATTCATTCCTCATGATTCTTTCAAGTATTTCACAATTTCTTTTCTTTACCCCACACCCTCACAGAAAACCAAGAGCATAAGTAGATGGGGCAATTGTATGCTGGCTTCATGAATCAAGAGAAACAGGAATGTACCCTGCCATTTTAATTCATCAAAAACCATATCCTTGTTAGAAGCATATGATCTCAATTCCTCCTAAGATGTAAGGAATCATCTTTGCTCGATTTAAACATGAGTATAGATGTACCGCCACCATTTGTCCTAAACTCCACCAGTAAATCTAAGGTCCAAATTCTGAACTTGAACACCCCTCTCCACTTATCATTTTCAGTACTAACCAAAGGAAAAGCTCCTTGCCATTACAGTAGAAAAGTCTCCTATCCCACTGGCTATTTTCAGTAATAACATTTGTTTATTTCCTATCATTTCTCTTTGATCAGTCATTCTAACAATCATATGATACCTGCTTGCGTGCTTCATGGTATATCTTAATTTGTTTTTTCTGCAGAGTGTGATTGATTGTCTGCTATGAGGATTGGATTGGAAGTTTTGTCTGGTTCATCATATTTGTTTCAAGTATTTTGGAATTTCTTCTCCTTAATGGCTTTACTTTCTATGCTGCTCCATAAATAATAAGCCTTCTCTGTCTTGCCTACTTTGAACTCAGAACTCTTTATAATTGTTAAGTATTTCAGAATTTCTTCTCATTTCCCATCTTAAAAAACTAAGAGCACAGGAAGATGGGCATTTATGCAGAGTGTCCAATTGCTGAAAGTACTACCACTTCTGATCTATAAGAAACCATGTCCTCTGTTGGATTCAAGTCTAACTATGAGTATGGGTGTACCTCTCCACCTTTTGTCCTTAGCTTTACCAAGTAATCTAAGGGCAGAAATCTGTCTAGTTGCTAAAAATGTTGAAAGATTCTCATTGAACTATCTCTGAATGTGATCCTCCATTGACTCTGCTTCTTACAATTAGCTTTCTTACCATGATTGTGTGCATGTATCCATGGCAGATTTTGTACCATTGTGGGACTTGCATCCTTGTACAACGTAGGCCTAGTGTCACCATAACATTTTAGTGGGCATATTGTTAGAAGGATCAAAACATGACTTCCCTTCCCACCAGTCATCATCAACACTCACCAAAAAAGTAGAAAATTTCTTTGCCATAATCCGATTGATTTAGAAAAATCTCCTGGGTAGGTATCAATCAGTCAGGGACAAAGGGGGCGTGGTCCAATGATGAAGGATGCTTGTAAAAATAACCCTTTCAAATAGCAGTTAGGCATTGTGTCCATATTGTGAATGAATGTATGAACTTGATTGTGGGGCTAGTAGGCCTGGAAAAAGTAAAAGCAAAGAAGAAAAGAGGGAAACAAAAGAGTTTTGAGATTCCATTCTATGAGCATAAAATGATGGTTGGTTCCTTGTGTTCCATATGCTTCATCTCCACATGCCCCATCAAATCAAACATGAGAAAAAGTAGAATCCACTCATTAATCACCTTTGGTTAATAAACTAGTGGTGGTGAACTGTAGTTGTTTTCTATCTTTTTTCCTTCACTTTTTCTTAAGAGCGGGCTAGGCTAGGTTCCATGTTCACTGACATATAGACAAAAGGATCAACATTTTTTTAGTACTTGATGTGTAAAGTAGAATACATTGTCGTCTGGGTTTCTCTTCTAGGTCCAAAACCATGACTTTCAAGCCACTAAAGTGGCTTGTTCAAATGAAACCATGAGCTAGGAACCATGAAAACTAGAGGCATAGCTAGAGCAAGACTCCCTTTTCCTGTTCTTTTCAACTGCAGTTTTCCAGAAGTTGCCCTAGGCTGCATTGCTATTTAGGTATCGGTTGCAGGAATTGACCATCATATGCACTGCCCCAGGGACATCTTATAAGCAGACACAAATCTGCTCATTGCCCATATTAATGGATGCTTAAAATAATCCTGTGAATGAAATTTTTTTTGCCCCCTAAACCGATTTGCTAGTGATTAGCCATGGAATCAGATCCCTTGAACTGAACTTTTGAGGTGGTGATACAAGGAACCATACTGTTCAAAGAACTTGACAAAGGACTATGTGGGTGGCAGCTGCATGGGGTAATCACCCAGGCTGAGAATGTGTGGTTCTGAAATTGCATTATTCCTTTAGGATGTAGACTGTTCTGCTTTCTCGAGTTCATTTCCATCTTGGCCCCCTTCAAAAGCTTCATTCCATTTCGAGTATTTTTTATGATATTAGAAAGCAGGCAGTTTGATTTGGTGCTTATGCAAGAACCCCTTCTCAACTGTATTACTATAAGTAGTTTGGTTTTCGATTAGTTCCTGTTCCATTATCATCAAATCTGCAGAAAACAAACCTCTTAACCCAATAAGCGTATACAGATTTGCCTCAGAATCTTTCCATTTGGTATTGCAGTTCTCTATGCCTAATTACATAAACAAACTAAAATACCCGATTAAAATAAAAAATCAAGAACAAGTATTTGTTTGTAAGTATTGCACCAGGATCAAATCTCCCCATCAACACCTACAGAAACATCAGGCTGCCCTCCTGGTGCATTTCCAGGATGCCTAATTCCAGTATCCACATGCACATCCACTGCATCAGAAGCTGGTGGGTGTTCTAGCAGTGAGTGCCTGCAAGTTGGACAAGATGAGTGTGACACCAGCCATGTGTCTATGCACTTCATATGGAATCCATGGTGACATTTAGGGAGCACTCGAACTTTATCCCCTTGCTCGAATTCTCCTAGGCAAATAGGACAGTCAGTGGCAGGGATGTTTGTCCCTGAGCCATATACAGCCACTGGAATCTGACGTAGCGCACTCTTCTTGAGGCCTGTTGCAGCTAGACGTGCGGCAGTCTCATCTGCGGTCTCAAAAGCAAGCCTCCTGCTGCATCTTAGAGCGCAGCGAACAATTGAGTTGAGTCCAAGGGCACATATCAATGCACAGAGCAAGGCTGCTAGGATGATCACCATGTTGGTATCAAAATTCGCCTCATTTGTGTAGGAGCTTCGCATCCTGCTTCCAACGTTTGGAGATGCACCAGGGTCTGTGTCAAGAAGTAGACGATGAGGACGATTCTGAAGAGACACCATTGCTATACTGCTCTCCCAACTTCTCGACCTTGAAAACCAGTAAAAGGATTCAAACTACCTGCACCCTCTTGAAGACCTTTTGAACCTCCCTGATGATTTTATGCAAATAGGCTTGAAACCCCATTGCTCCACCTTGTTTTGACGGTGAATCGAACGACAAAGGAGATCGAAAGAAGGGAATTCATTTCAGTCATCATGGGGTCAGAAAATTTGTCTGCTGCCTCGTTATGTCTCACCTTGGTCTTGAATTTCCTCCCCAGGCTGGTATCTACAGACTAGGTTTCATGGGCTTTGATGCTTTAAGGAAGGCAAAAAAAAAAATTGAAGTGGCTTTCTTTTGCTTATTCCTGATCTGCTTTCAGCTAAGGAGGGAGACGGCTCTTTTGAGTTTAGGCAGTGTCTGGCAGGATTCCTACTAGATAAAGACATCCAAAAAGCATCCTCTTGGTCGCAAAGATAAGGAAGGAGAGGAATGAATAGTGTTTAAAGGGTAATAATTATCCTAATCTGCAACTATTCCACTTTCCCTCAGATCCCAGAAGTTCTTCCTCCTATCTAAGCCCAACTGAATCATGTTCCTCATCAGATCAGGACCAAACAAGGAAACAAAAGCAAACAACAACCATGCCAACTGAGAGAGCCAGAACTCAGCCTTACCAGACCAGTGAAACCTGCTGAGTTTTATAGCGCGATTTACCGGAAACTTCCTTCAATAGAGGGCTGATTTTTGTGATGCAAAGAGAGATGCGATGGCCATGGTGTTTGTCTGCATCTGTTGGGGGGTTTATGGAAGTGCTTGTAGTCTATGGACGTGGCAAAGGGCACTGGCATACAGATAGGAAGATACCAATTGATAGTAAGCCTAGTGTTTGGTCTCCTCTCTTTCCTTTATTATTGAAGGATTTGACACAAGGGGAGGTAACATTAGAATCAAGCAGATGAAAAGAGTGCCTTACAATTTGGATTATGGTACCTGATCCCACCTAATCACAATTAATTTTTCAAAAAAAAATGCTTATTCCCAGCACCAAATCCTTCCCCCACTCCTGCACTCATCCTTTTATTGCAAAAAGGTGAAGTCATTTGTTCTATCAGTTTAGGCCAATGTCCACCGTTCGATCCCTCGTAGTGAAAGGTAACATTTTGGACTGTTTTTTTTCAGGATCTTAGTTCAAACATCACTAAGAACCCAAAGCTGATTATTTTGGGAGGATGGAGGTCAAGAAACATGGCTTTCATGGTGAGAAATTATTGGCATACCTACATAGGATGGGGAGGCTGGCCTTGACATGGTCCTGCATCTAAACCCCACTAGTTCATTAGTGCCATGACCATTACCTAATCTCTCCCAATAACGTCCCCTTTCTCATCATCCTCATCTCATATCAACTTCCAATCACACAAATTTTGAATGCCCTCCCCTTCCCAATTTCTATTACTCTCACTTGGCTTGGCAAGCCTCAATCTTTGTCATTTTAGGTGAAGTGATTTGTTCAAAATCGATGTGGGATTTATCTAGATCTCATTCTAAACCATCTAGTGCCCACCTTATCCCCATAAGAGATAGACCACTTATTGATGTGTCTAGGTCTCATTAGGATAAGGAAGTTTGGGAAGGTGGTTGTTAATTGCTTGATGTCTTGTGGTCAAGCCTAGTTGGTGAAAATATGATTTAGAATACATGTTGTGTCCCCCTCAAAACATTTATTCCTCAATTATAACATATGTATTTTTTTTTTCTTAGAATAATCTACAACAAATACCCAAAAATATCTCAAATTTATTCTAAAAATAATAATTTTTCCTAAACCATTTTCTATGTAAAAATAATAATAATAATAATAATAATTAAACATGCTTTTAAAATTAGAATTTGATTTTATATTTTAAAGAATTGTTAGAAAAAAAAAATCAATTTTATAATTTAGAAAATAATTTGGGTATTTTTTTTTTAAAACATGTTATTTTTTATATCAAATTTTATATATTTTAAATTATTTTTTGTAATGTATTTTAAGCTACACTTGAAAATATAAAGAAATATTTGAAAATTTTTAGATTATAAATAAGTTGTATAGTAAGTAGGTGTTTGGTAAATTAACTTAATAATTTAAAGTGACTTAATAGTTCAATTTAAGTAATTATGTAAATTAGATTCATTTGATAAAATAATTTAAAGCAAAAAATAACTTTAAATTTTAACTTATTCTTAAGTTAACATATTTATTTTATATTTTTATCCTTATTTATCCTAATTACCTTTATGATCTCTATTGCTATTAGACAACTTCAATTGGTATTCAACCTCATTTACTGTAATTATAATTTATAAGGATAAATATGTCAATTTGATGGTATAAAATAAATTTTAACTTAATTTTATCAAACAATTTTAATACTTAAAATAAGAATTAAATAATAAATTTTATGTCGATAATTTAAATATAATTTGACTGAAAATCAATTTAAATTATTAAGTAATAAGTTTTATTTAACACCTCCTTAACTTTATGAGAATTAAATTAGGAAATTACTTTCCATTTTCGAACAGAATTTTTGTAAGAATTCTTTTTAAAAACGGTTTTCCTTTTTTTATGGATTTTAGATTTATTATTTATGAAAATACGAATATGCCCTTGACATAATAAAACCATTTGTTCTGCTAAGAAAGGGGTAAAGTCTTCCCTCTCAACGTGCCATTAATCATTGATGTTCCATGAGCACGACGGTCCCATGAGAGAACAGGAAGAAGCACTCTCGTAACGACGTCGTTTTGGAGTCAAACGCAGTGAGCTCTGCAGATGCAATCATGCAAGATCCATCAAACCCTAACCCTATCTCTCACTCCCATAATGCTCACCAGCCTCCCTCGACGTCGTTTCCAAACACGGCCACCTCCCTCCGGGGAGGTCACCACCGGCGGGCACACTCCGAGGTCAATTTCCGGATCCCGGAAGACCTACATCTCGTCTCCGATCCCTTCGACGTTCCCTCGGCGAGCTTTGAGGAAATGGGATCCGAGGACGATCTCTTCTGCACATACATTGACATCGACAAGTTCGGATCCAGGCCCGAAGGGGACGCCCGGATCGACAATGCCGGCGGTGGTTTGGCTGCGGAGAGCGGCGACGGAGAGAAGAGCTCTAGGCCTCGGCACCGGCACAGCAATTCGGTGGACGGCTCGTCAATGTCGAGAGGGGAGAGTCTGTTTGTGGACACTATAGAGGCCAAGAAGGCAATGGCTCCAGATAAGCTCGCTGAGCTTTGGACGCTCGATCCGAAGCGAGCCAAGAGGTTTGGATCACTCTACTCTCTCCATTTGTTTCATTTCGTGTCTTAATTATATTCTTTTTTGATTGAATTACTGGTGATGATGTTGTGATAGTTGATGTTTTTGTATGAATTCTGACTTTTTTTGGTTTGATGGAAAGCAAATGCTCATGATATTGGATTATAATGCCTAACATTATGATTATACTGCACATATGTTACGAGTAGTGCTACATAGATTGAGCATATTCCCTGGAAACAAACACATAGCACAGATGCCCCTGATTTTGCAAAAAAGAAATTACATAACATGCCTTTGAGCATGGCGGAGAAGCAAACATGGAAAGGAAAAGGGAGAAAGGAAATATTTTTTGTTTACAAACATAATTGAAAGTTACTTTTGCGTTAAAAGACGAAAAATAAAGAAAGCAAATTGCTTTAGTGGCGAAATGGATGAAGTAGGTATATACTTGCGTTGCAAATGTAATGGTAAGTGGTGTGGGGGTCCGTTGGCTTCTCGAAATGCTAAATGGTCTCTACAAAAGGAAATGTTGCTTCATAGTTTTAAGCAAACTCTAAAATGCACTTTGGTTGACTCTTGGTTGACGCCATGGTGTAATGGCTATTCTAAGTCAATTGGGTTTCTCTGTTAATGTCATCAGGTTTTAGAGGGGTCCGTACAGATGGTGTTGGTGTGGTGTGATGGTGTTGTTGTGGTGGTTGCAATTAGCTTATTGCAAAGCTTGCAATGTTATCCATTTTTTAAGCTTGTTTTGTTCCAAAGCACAAACGGGATTCTCTTGATAAATTCAATTCACTTGTATCCTAAAATGATATATGGCTTTGTGTTTTGTAAAGTTTTCTCCCCTAAATTAAATGTTCTGTACAGGATTCTGGCAAATCGGCAATCTGCTGCTCGCTCAAAAGAGAGGAAGGCTCGGTACATATTAGAGCTTGAAAGAAAAGTCCAGACCCTTCAAACAGAAGCAACCACTCTTTCTGCACAACTCACGCTTTTCCAGGTTTTTGTTTGAGCACTTTTCTAACTTGTTTTGTGCCTACTTAAATGTTTCACAGAAATGTGGTTTTTGTTACCTGTGTTACAGTGAAACCTGGCTGTGAATCTGTGATAGTTATGTGTTTTTTTTACCACTTTCTTGATGACAACTTCTATCTGTGTATGACATGCTTAAAAAATTCTATCTTATTCTGAATACTCGGCCAAGCTTCTTGATTGGGCAGGTTTCACATTAATTGCTGGAAAACATCATTTGTTCCCTCTCCTGTTTTCATTTTTGATACTGCATGTTCCTGCATTCTGGATAAAGCCATTGAAAATTGGTTTGTAGCTGTTTCTTCTTTTACCACAGCTGGTCCCCTCTTCCAACTTACAGCTGGTCCCAGTGGGATTAATAATTCAATGAGGATTAAAGTCCTGAATTTATTGGCCCCTATTTGAGTGTATTGTCAACTATAGACCAATCATAGACTAGGCTTTGTTTCAATAGGTATTAGGTTGGGTGACAATTACCTTTTACTTTTCTCACTTGGCAAGATTTTTGAAGACTGGGCACTAATTATAGTGGATGGACTTTGGGAACAAGATTTCATGGTGTAACAATTAGGCTTTGGGTCATTTAGGAAATGGGCAGGAGGAGATATTAAAGAAACTGGTAAAGATGGTGTCACAGCATATTGAGGTTCCCATAAATCCAAAAGGAATATAAAAAAAATGAAGAATAAAATAAAGGATTTGAATATGATAGAGAACTGAACTGTTGAGCCCAAAAGACATACATCGTTTTGAAACCAGTCTTGGTCAGATTAAGGTCCCAAGGAATGACTGAGAAACCACAATTTTTCGATGCCTGAAAACCATCGATGGAAATTTTGGGAAATATTGGAGATATTTTCCGCCGAAATTTCGGTTATCAGTGGAGCTTACACCATGCCGAACAACTGCGTCCATATCCGGTCAACACATATGCTTCAAATATAGAAACTAGTTTTGCCTCCAAACAAAAGCAAAGTACTAATCCTTTCACAAAAGACAAGGAAAAAAGCTGGAGGAGAAAAAGAAGCTCAGTGTACAGTAGTATAATTTCTGTATTTTACAGAAACATCAATTGTTGAGAAAAGAGATAATTTCAATGGAAATATCTAATTTGCTGATTTTTTTTAACTTTGACCAATATTTCAGTCTTTTTCACCAATATTTTGGGATTGTCCGTGATATTTCGGGTTTCTCCCAGTAAATCCGGATTTTTTGGTTGGCCAATGGGTGGGTCAAACTCCCAAAAATTTTCTAAACACTGCTGGGACTCAAACCCCTAACCCTAAGTTTAACAAAAACAACCTCGGCCACTTGGTTGTCATGTCCTTTAAGTATATAGTTGCTACTATAATATATATACTAAATTTATTCTAGAACTAAATACACATTCTAATACATTTCTACAAAATAAAAAATATTATAATAATAAATTAACTTTTATAATCTTATATTCAAGGATTTCACTGATTAAATATAAAAATCGTTATCATAGTTTTTTTAATGAGTCTTTCTTTATTTTTTTTATATTAATTAAATACAAGATAAATATAAATTTGAAAATAAAAAATAAATAAAATTATAAATATTTTTAAAAATCATACAACCATTTCTCGTGTATATTTGAATACATTCAAATTAGATAGATATCTATAAAATGTATTTTAAGTTCTATATATTATTATCGAATATCACAAAAATTATACATATATTATTTTTTTTTCAACAAAACTTCAATGCATGTATTATTGTTTCTTTTATCATGTTTTTAGTTTTTCCTAATATTTTTATGAGTTTTCATTAATTTTTATCTCATTGATATTTTTGTCAAAATTTCCGTCAATATTGTCTGATATATCCGTGAAATCTAACTACCAATAAATCCATAAAAACCAACATTTTCATCCTTGCTGAAAATAAAATCATCATATTCAACAAAACTGTAACACTAGGTGGCCAAAATTATTACATTGGCTATACTTTTTACATGTTTGAACTTGGAAGTAATAATCATAATGATAAATTAGGATGATGACTCTTCAACCATGTACCACTTGCGTATACCAAAGCTTTTTTTATTTAATGCTTCCATTTTTAAGTTGAAATAAGAAGTATAAAGAAAATTTAAGTTTCAAATCTTTACAAACCTATCAAAAAAAAAAAAAAAATTCAAATCTTCACTTACTATATTAGGATGTCAACTTGATCAAGAAAGGGAAAAAACAAAATCAAAGGAATACATACATATCTCTTGTCAAAAAGGATAGAAAAGAAAGTAAAAATGGTCTCATGTCTTCAAAAATCCTTTCCTGTTATGCTTTACCCATGGGAATGTTTCCATTCAAACTGTAAGTCATCTGCCATCATATCTTTTCTTACCTAGTTAATTGCACATTCTTTTTGGCATTCCTCCCATCCTTATAGAACCTTGAAGGTAAATCAAGTCAATCCTCTTTATTGGAGCATCAATTGGTTTCACTACACATGATCATCTTGGCCAACTTTATCTCATGATGTTCTCATTGCACCTATTCTAGGTTGAAATTTTCTTAGTACAAGCACAAGATTTTATGGAGCACTACTAAAGGTGCCAATTGGATTTTCTTATTAGGTTTGCCAAATGTTAGATTGTGTGATATACATTGTAGGTTCAAATTCTAAACACTTAAACTTTTAGGAAAATTGGTAGTTCAACATAGTATCAAAGGGATTTATTGTGGGGAGAAAGGGCCTTAGAGAAGAAAATACATTTACTCAAGTGGTCTACTGTTTGTAAAGCAAAGTCGAAAGGAGGGCTAGGTGTTCGTTCTCTTTTTTTGTTTAACAAGGCCCTTCTTTGTAAGTGGTGTTGGTGTTTTGCTAGTAAAAGAGATTTGTTGTCGAAAAAAATCATAGAAGGAAAGTTTGGGGAAGAGGAAGGGGAATGGAGGTCAATTGTGGTGAGAGATTCCTATAGGGTTGGGTTTTGGAAAGAGATTGGAAAGTAGTGGGAGCTTTTTAATTCAATGATTTCTTTTGCGGTGGGCAATGGGAGTACAGTGAAGTTCTAGAAAGATAGGTGGTATAGTGAGGAGTCCATATGTGAGACTTTCTCGTCCTTATTGCCTTATTTGATTCTAAAAAGCCATGGGTGGCGATATTTGGGAACATTGAGAAGGAAATTGGAACTTCTGTTTTGTTAGGAACTTGAATGATTGGGAGTTGGGTGTCATGGAGTGTTTTCTTTCTAAACTCCAAAGACAATCAATAAAGCGGAAGTAGGAGGATAGAATAGTTTGGAAGAGAGGTAACAAAGGGGTTTTCTTTCTCCAGCTTTATTCTTTGCTAGAGACTGATGGAACCATTCCTTTCCCTTTAAAGATAGTTTAGAACCCATGGATTCCTTCAAAGGTCAGTTTCTTCTCTTGGGAGGCTTGTTGGGGAAAGGTTCTGAATTTAGATCAACTTAAAAAAAAAAGTTGGATTTTGGCCAACAAGTATGCATTGTGCAAAGAGGAATCAGAGTTCATTGACCCCTTCTTTATTGTGACAAGACGAGATTATTATGGTAGCTGGTGTTATCCTTTTTTGGTGTTCGATGGGTTATTTCTGAGTCAATTAAGGAGACCCTCATAGGGTGACATGGTTCTTTTATAGAGAGAAGTCATATTAGGGCTTGGAGAGCTGCTCCTTGCATTTTCTAGACAATCTGGAAAGAAAGAAATATGAGATACTTTGATTATGAGAAATTGTCCAATCAAAGGCTAAAAAATATATTCCAAAACAATTTCTCTATATGGGCTAGGGTATATATAGGTGGAGGTTATACACATATGGTTGATTTCACAGATTGGTTGGGTCATGGTTGAGGAAAGGAGTATTTTTTGTTATCTCTTTTCTATTTTTTGCTTGGTGCTCTTTATATATGACTTGTGTACTCTTGTGCGCTTTTTGCGTTTTATTAATACAATCTCTTACTCATAAAAAAGCCTCATTTGATGGGAGGTCATATGTTTGAACCTCACTACTGTATATTAATATCCTCAATTTATTAAGTAAATTCAAAAGAGGTTGATTGTGGTTGTTTGTGTATGGGTCTGTGTCTCTCCACATGTGGGTATGGAGTTGCACATGAGGGAGTGTGTTAGAGTGCATGATATACATTGTGGGTCCAAATTCTAAAACTTAAGCTTTTCGGAAAATTGTTTGTTCAACACCAAATATATACATGGGATGAAGGCCCCTAGTCTTTCAGAAAAATTACTACTCTTGCCATTGTGTCCCTTAGCAAACCCATTTTGAAAGCTATTCTCAAAATCCTCATTTTTCCTAATTTATAATCCCCTTTTAGGAAGGTTATTTGGATGTGTTAGTGAAGAGTTGGTAACTAATTAAATAGAGGACTTAATAATCAATCCTTCATTTCTTATGCATTTGATCTGGTGTTTATATCCTCAGCAAGTAAGGAAATCGATAAAAAAATAAAAAATAAAATAAAATAAAAAAGTTGTAATAAATAACTTGATTGCCCTTATTTTGGATTTGTTATCTTTTTCTTTGTATATATTTTGCTTCCAGTTTTTTCTATTGATAAGCTACCTAAAGGCCTATAGCCTTATTTTGTTTTCTTATAGAGAGACACAACTGGCCTGACTACTGAAAACACAGAGCTTAAGCTTAGGTTACAAGCTATGGAACAACAAGCTCAACTACGTGATGGTATGTTCAATGATTTATGGCTTTTGAAATTATTGCCACTCTTGTTTAATAGAATCTTTGTGTCATGTGTATATTTGGAAATGTTTGGTGGAGGTGTGTCAAGTTCATTTCCGCCTTTTATACAAGTCACTAATGTGTTATCTACTAAGTGAAGTGCCATGGATTGGCCGACTATAACCCATATGTATTTCCTTCCATATCATAGTTTTAGGTTACTTTTGAAACCTGGCTTTTTGTTTTCCAGCTCTACTGATATACTGGGGAAATTGCTAACCTTATACATTCTTGTATTTTTGTTCTCAAAATACAGCTCTGAATGAAGCACTAAAGAAGGAAGTAGAGAGGCTTAAGATTGCTACTGGAGAAATAATGACCTCCTCAGATGCATACAATTTGGGAATGCACCATGTTCCATATACTCAATCTTCTTTCTTCTCACACCAGTCACAACCAGGACCAAGTGAGTCCCAAAATATACAAATGCCACAGTTCCATCCATTCCCATCTAACATGTTGACCCACCACCAGCCTCTGCTTGGAGCAGCCCACTCAAATGCCCTCTCAGATATGTTGCAGCAGGATCCTCTTGGACGATTGCAGGGGCTTGATATCAGTAGCAGGGGCCCTAGTCTTGTGAAGTCTGAAGGCCCATCCATTTCTGCCAGTGAAAGCAGCAGCACATTTTAATCTAAACTTTGCTGATCTAGTCATGGCAACCTTATTTGTTGGATTGTTCATAGACTGACATCTTATCAACAATGAAAGGTACTATTCTTTTCAATTTAATTCTTTTAATTGGATTGGGATACTGGGTCTTCAGTAGCTTTCATCAGGTTTTGTTGTAATATTCATGAGTTTTCTTTGTTCAATTTGGAATTCTTTTCCTGTATGGGGGTCATATGGGGATATTTGTTCTTGAAGAGGTGGATGCATCTTTTCATGCCAAGCACCCCATTTGTATCTTGTCCATCTGTCAATGTTCAAACTTGATTTCTTGTCAAGAAAAGCACTCATTTTCTTCAATTATTCAAATGCATGAACTGAGGTTGTACTGGGTTCATCTCTTTTTCATTGCTTGTCCATCATTCCATGGTTTGCATTGTTGCAGTAGTTAGACTTTGAAAAACCGTTCATGAACCCAGGTCTTGGATAAGGCTACAACATATCTCTCTCTTTCTTATCATTGGAATCTATTTACTGTTTTTAGCATCAAGCATGTGTATTTGTTTGCCATGGAAGCCAGCAAACCTCTATTTTTAGTAGTAAATAACATTTGGATAGCATTTAATTTTCTCTAAAAGTTAGAATGAGCAGCTTTCGTGTCACATGCAGTATTTGTTTTCCATTTATATTTAGCACAGGAATATGAACTATTCCATGATATTCTATGGCAGTTCTAATAATATTCCATGGCATGTTCTGTATTTTGTCCATATATCAATTTTTAAATTTTTAAATTTATTCATTCATTTATTTTTATGCCAATGTATGAACTGGGTTTCTCTGGTAATGACTTTGTTCCACTTTATACCAGATTGGCTGATTTCAATCATCCTGCATAAAATTATGATATGTTAGAGAGAAAGTGCAACGTTGTAAGCATACTTGGGGCATTTATTCGATTGCAAATATACTTAGAAATTGCCTGATAAACACAAATTGCACACAACTAGTACAACTAGTACTATCTTCTTCCCAATTGATTGCATTCATCGATTCAGTGCTGCCTTTCCCTTCTTTCTCATTTCACCCTGCAAAATAGCCAAGGAAAACAATCTATTTTTCTGAGACTCCATTGTATGTTTACCTTATGTGTGCCAACAATGTCTACCAAGGCTTTGCTTGCATGTTCAATAAATTGAGGAATAATTAACATGTGATAAGGTTCAAACTTATGACATCCCAATAATTAAGACTGATAGCATGTTAAGTTGCCAATTGATTGATTCAAAAACTTAGGCATGTGGACAATGAAACCAGCCTTAATCTCCAATCAATTAGATTCAAGCCAAGCTCTTCAATCAAATATAGCATAAAGGTCGATCTACCAAGAATTCAAAGCAAACCTCTTCCTTAGAAGAAGCAAATAGTCTTCCCTTCAAATGGTAGGAGGAAATGTAGAGAAGAGGCTCACCTGGAGCAGTCGAAGTTGGCGATGATTGTATTGCGAATATTAGCATTACACTCCCCCGGAAGCCGCTGGGCAAAAGACAGTCTGAATGCGGGCTGGTGCTTAGTAAAGCTAGCCTTCAAGCATGAGCATGCTCTCTGCCTATCTGTTGCAGTTTTGTACTCTGCATTTAAGCCCTTAACGCCCGTGCAACATGCTGGCGGTGGTTTATTCTGTTGGCCTAAGAGGAATGACCTGCATGGTGTGAGCTTCCGGTTAATATGATCTTTGACACCAGGTGGCCAAGGTATGGCTGCATCAACCCAAGCCACGGGGTTGAGCATCAAGGTCATGATCAACCCTGGTATGCATGCAAGCATAAAGACTCCATAGCTGCTGCCCATGGCCACTACTACTCACTCATACTGATATTTTTGGAGATTTTTATAGTGTTGATTGAGTAACTGCAAAGGTGTCTGGTTGGGTCCATATGAGGCTCGGGTTGTTGGGGCTGTTTTCCTGGTTAAATGCATGAGGGGACGGAGTTAAGCTCATGGGGAGAATGAGTCAAGAATGCTTATTAGATTAAGAGTGTGTTTGGTATTGTTTCTAAAAAGGGTTTTTGATTTTTCTAGCACTTGAAATTTTTAATCAAAAGAATTATTTTCAAGTGCTAGAAATGTTAAAAATACTTCCTAAAGTCATTGTTAAACAAGCTCTAATATATTTTAAAGTAGTTTTAATTGAAGTGTTTTTAGTTCAAATTCTTTCTTTAGATGCGTTTTTGGGATAACATCTATCAAGTGGACTCTCTAGAAAGCACGGCAAATGATTTTCCAATTTTTTAAAAGTATTTTCTGAATTTTTAAAATTTTTGGGTTAAGTTGATAGCTTAAATGTGATATCAAAATTACAGCTTAATCAAAGATCTCAAGTCCGGAGTTTTTTCATCCATTTATTCTCTGTATGTAGCTCTGAGGGGTCATAGGTGAGAAAGGGTGTTAGCCAGGATGGCCTATTACTGAAAATGACTCATGTTTTAGGTTATATACCATGCAGCCTCTCAAAATTGAAGATTGCTAAGTACCTTGAATGCTTTTCCAGATATGCATAGGAATATGAATTATTAGATGATATTTATTTTTATTTTTTTGGTTTTTTTTATTTTTATTTTTTTTATGGGTGGGGCAATCCTGGTGATGAAGTCATATTTCAATTGAATTTGAGGGTGTTCTGTGAAAATTTCTTATGCTTGCAATGAAAATGATATGATATGGAATCTTGTTACATGAATGTTTCTAACTACACACATTTATGAGCATATAATGAATTGGGTCCATTGACACTCATCAACCACTACAATAAATAAATAAATAAATAAATTTATAATGTGACTCAAATTTTGATAAATTCAAAATCAATGGATGCATGTGAGGTATCATTTTCAATGGCCTCGCAGGTAATCTTAAAAATAAAGATCATTTATGTATGATGTTGTTTAAGAAAATTTAATTAATCCAAGCATGTAAAAAAAATAAAAATAAAAAGACAGATATTGGGAATTTTATGGTTTTGGGTATTTTTATATGAATGCAAACACACAATTTTTCCTGCCATATTTAAACTTCTACCTAACATATTTATGAATGTATCATACCTTGATGATGCCGACATTGAAGGGTAGGTTAAATCATTTCTGGTTGGGTCCATATAAGATTGGTGGTTGGGACTGATTTGGGGCTTATAAATGGTGTGGGACGGTTAAATCTAATACTAAAAAGTTGCTCCATCCAAAGTTTTGGATTTGAGATTTATAAGGGTTTGGAGTTATTATTTGTTATTTAAATTAGTTTTCTTCTGCTTCCTTGGATCACTGGCCATCTGTCGGCGGTTTTGAGTTTAATACCGATATTTTAGTAATAAATTCAATAAATTTAAGTGTAGTATTTGGTGTGTTGATCTTTTTTAAAGAATAGGTTGGACTCGACGAGTTGCATTTTTTTTTTTTCTTTTGTTATGACTAGGAAAGAAAGGTGCATAATCGTATGAATTACTTATGAATAAATTAAGAAATCATATTCAAGAACGATAGCATTTCATGATTCATCAACAAATATATTTTGATTCTCTATCAAGCGATGATGTAGCATGGTATTCTTTCTATCACCATATTTGACAAGATCAAGCGTTTACCACTTTGCTAAAAGCTTAAGTTGATAGCAGAGGCGACACTCGAGGGACTCGAACCTACAACCTCTCTCTGATACCAATTAACAAGATTAAGCGCTTATTACTTTGCAAAAAACTTAAACCGATAGTAGATGTGCAACTTTATTTCCTTATCTCATAGTAGCACAAAGTCTTGCATCTATACATGTTGCAAGCAGCATGAGGGACTTCACAATGCACATGTGGCACACCGACAAGTTGGGTTGTCAAGTCTTGATGCCATGTGTGGGATCCACATAGTGGGGCCTACCCATGACAACAAGTCCATAGGGTGATTGCTACATCCCATAATCCTAACGATATTAATGCAAAGGTAGTTTCAAAATTAATAGTTAGAAATTTTTTCGGTATAGAATACTCATGTCACTATGAAACATCATACTTTTCCAATAGACTCATGATTTGTTAGATAATTTTGTATAAACTTACGAGAATACTTTTTATTTAATGATATCATGTTGGAGTATATAGCATAACTTACTTTTATAGCTTCAATCATAAGCAATGTAATTATTTTGCAAAACAAAAGGCATTTATCCATTCCCTCTAAAACGTATCAAGAACTAATTAATGTATTGATTTAAATAACAAGTAAATGATGTATTTTTCAATTAAACTTAACCAATAATCACTTTACTAAAAATGGAGTTTGTTACATTGATTGGTTGTCTTTGACTTCATAAATTGCCCTCTACATGTAAAGATATTGAGGATGTAATTTACTGTATTTTATTTGTAATTAGAAGGTCCCTAAAATGTGAAAAGATGACCCATTTTCATTGGATTTTGAATAATGATGAATTCTTGTTACATGAATGCACACACCCCTGTTCTAGGACATTATAATAATTTCTAGCTATACACATTTATGATTGTCCCTCCTTGCACCCTCGCTTTCCCATCCTCAAAGAGAAAGAGAGAGAGATTATAATAATTTCTAACTATACACATTTATGATTGTCCCTCCTTGTGCCCTCGTTGTCCCATCCTTAGAGAGAGAGAAAGGTCCCTAAAATGTGAAAAGATGACGCATTTTCATTGGATTTTGAAGAAGGATGAATTCTTGTTACATGAATGCACACGCCCCATATTGTCCTAGGACATTATAATTTTTAACTATATACATTTATGATTATCCCTCCTTGCACCCTCGCTTTCCCATCCTCAAAGAGAGAGAGAGTTTTTTTTTTTTTAACTATTAGATAAATTGAAAAATAAAATTTTATTCATTGAATTCATACTAATCATTTTGGTTAGCGACTCAAATATGATCAAGTTACTTCATAATGTAATCTAATTACCTCTAATACTATCATATTGTGAGCAAGGTTTTTTAACATGGAAATGCAAATAGAGTGATGTTTGTTTTTTGACTAAATAAAAAAAGTGAAAATATTTATATTTTTTTATTCAATTAAAAGTAATATGCTTATATTAACCAATATAACTAAATTGAACCTAATAATAAATTCACTTTAGTTATATTAGTTAATATTAATAGGTTAGTTTTAGCTGAATAGAAAAAACAAAATATTTTGATTTCTTCTATTCAATAAAAAAACAAACACCACCTAAGAATACAACTTGGTTAAGTTGGCCCGATTCAACCCAAATGAGATTGATGAGATCGGCTTAGGTCAAGCTTCAAATTGAGGTTCCCTGAATTCAAATTGGACTTGGGTTGCCCATAAAATCCAACCCAACCCACTGGGTTCCAACACCCTTGTTGAGAGGACCGAGAAGCCCAATTCTTGACGGCCCAGAGCACTAGCCCACCTGCCCAAACGTAAACCCCACAAAGGGACCCTCTCTCTGTCTGAGTTAGAGCAACTTTTTGACTAGTGGGGTGTGACCCAAAATTAAAGAAAGTGGACCTCATGCCCATGCCAATACCCCTTATATCAAAACAGTAGTAGGCTCAACATCCACAGTCAAAAGTTTTGGGCCATAACACTGCCCAATTTTGTGTTAAGTACTTGAAGGGCCTCCCCCATTTTGAAGAACTTCACACTTTTTCATGCCATTGATTTCCCTTGGACCACATCCTCACTTGCCAAAATGTGACACACATTTGCTGCAAATTCAATTAAAGCCAACAAAATCAAAATAGAACTAATTAAAAAAATTCTTACCCATTCAAAAGCCCTTCTTCCCTTACGGTAATGCTTTTCAGGCTGTGTTTACACAAAAATAGAAATGAGAATTGGAACCATTAATGAAAAGAAAAACCAAAGTCAACCGTATTTTAGAATTGTGGTTTGAAGTCGACTCTTTATTAATTATCCACCATGTCAATAATCAAATTTAAAGATATAAACAAAGTGTCATTTGATAAGTAATCAAGGAAATGACATACATAAAGGATGAAGTAATGAAAGAGGAGGTCGATGATAATAATATCAATTTGCCATGATATATAACCTCATACAGAATTTGTGACATGTGAACGAAAGTGAATCATAATGGATTTTAATTTCTATTAAGTAATCCATAGACAATAATAAGCAAGAAAAAAGTCAATTTTTCATTGTTATTTTCATTCTTTTTCTATATTCCAAGGTTCCAAACTTCTTTTGAAAGAATGCATTAATCTTTTTCTACAAAAGCATTTCAAATTTAAAAACATCCATAAAAGCATCTTACCTTTGCTTTACTAAAAGGGTTTTTTTCAGCCAATAAAGAAACTGCAAGCCTACTCAACTTTAGATGCAAGAGAGAGGCCTTTGAAATGGTTAAAAGTTAGAACAATCAAAACAATCAAAAAATGAGTTTGTTTGTTGACTTCATGTGCAAAAAAGCTATGAATTAATACCAAGAAAATGTGGTCCTTTTTTGCCCTCATGAAACACACAACATAAAAGCATAGAGTGGGCCACCAGACAAACCAACATGTCACCTTGTAAAGGATCATGGGTGGTCTACCACCTCAATCTCCTATTTAAATGCACATGGGGCAGCTGCTGGGACCCCTTTGATTTGATCTCTGCACCATCTTGGAGGCCTCATGTGGGGTTGTTTGGGACTGCAATATGTGACCATGTTATTAACTACCCAGAGAAAGCAACCCCTCAGAGACCCTCTTGCCATGGAGTCTCATTCTCCCCAAGTGGGTCTCCTGGACAATTCCTTGTGCAGGCCTTTTTCACTGGCTCCCAACTCTCAACATTTGTAGATAATCCACACACTCTTTTTGTGGATCTGGTTTGGGTTTCAATCAAATTTGTGACTCATGGCATTTGGATCACAGAAATCCTGATGACAACTTGTCTGAAATTGACAACATTAATCAGAAAAAAGAGCATAAGGTCACCCTCTTGTGGCCTAAACTGCCCACGTCCGGGCCAACACAGCAACAAAAGTAATAAATGTGAAGTACTGGGGCTCATTCTAGCTCTTTGCTGCCAAGAAAATTTTCCCTTATTTTCTATGCCTTTCTCAAGAGGGATCCATGTAGAAAAAAAATTGTGCCCAATGACTTGTGGCATGGCATTAGTCATGTTGCCATTAATTCATCACAAAGCCACAAACTGTTGACTAAGACCAACCTAGATAATCAAAATAGGAGTGTGGGAAATGAAGAAATGCTGAGTTTCATGGAGATCACTGATTCCCCACCTAGGTTGTCTTTCCTTTTTCATCTTTTTTAAAATGAAGTTGGGAAAGGAATGTGTCTTGCATTTTGTGTAGATAAACATGGGTACTTGTAATTCTAGTATATTGCATTCTAAGATTAAGAGAATAGCAAAAATTAAGAAATTAACCAACTCTACCATTAAGGGATTGATGTCTCTTCAATGTGTTTATATGTAGCATCCCCACAAATTGAGAACCATCAATTGTGATTGTTGTAACTAATTTAGTCAATGAACCAAAACCCCACCCCATTTAACATAGTTTGGTTCAATTTATTCCTCTAAGCAAAACTTGAATTCTTATAATCTAAAGCATCATGCCATATTAAAAATACTTTTGATAAATGTTCATGACAAGAAAACCTATTGTATTAGAGACAAAAATGAGAAAGAAGATGAGTAAAATGAGTTAATAATAAGCTTTAGGAAAGTGGGTTCATTGTTTTGATGGGGTTTTAACCTATTTGTACATGTGCACAATGTGGGTATTTATACAAGTATATATATAATAGCCCAAAATTAAGGGAATAACTTTGCAATTAAGTAATTGGTATACATGTGCATAATGTGGGTATTTATACAAGTATATTGTAGCCCAAAATTCAAAATTAAGGGAATAACTTTACAATTAAGGAATTGAGATCACTTGCGACAATCAAGCTATTAGTCAAGTCTAGAATCAAGGAATTGATATCCTTTGATGAATCCTTTGGGCTGAATTTCACTATCCATGGTTCAAATGAGGTGCCAAGAAATTTTCCACATTTCCACCCATGTAGAAAAAATATATACATGTATACCTAATGACTTTGTGGTTTGGTGAAGTCATATGGCCATGAATTCAATCACAAAGACTATATAAATCAAAATAGGAGTACTGTGGGAGAAGGAGAAAATATCGATCTCCATGGAGATTATTGATCCCCCACCTCCACAATATTCTCATGCAGATGGGACAAGTTCAAAGATCTTGACAGGGAAAGAAAATCCAATAGATAGATCAGAAGGAAGCTTGTGTTCTTTTTTTTCTTTTTCTTTTTTTTTTCTTTGATATCAAGTTAACAGCCCGAAACCCTCCCAAAACCCCACCAAAACCATCCTAATTGCTCTTTTGTTTTTATTTTTGGCCACCCCCATTTCCTCTTTTATCTGTTTTATCAACTGAAAGCATCCAAAATCATAAGAAAATGATGCATGAATGCAAGAGGGCGTAAAGCCCGGGACCTGCATGTGCAGCTAACATGGTAGGGCCCCTGGTTGAACCCCCATGCCCTTTCATGCTGACCTTCACTTCTACCTAAATCATATAAAATATACTTTGATTTTCAAGCATACCCTCCACAAATTTTTTTACATTAAATCATCTAACAGAAGCTTCAACCTTACAATGATTAATTAACTGATGATTCGGCGTGGCGGTTGTTGATAAGGTATCGATTTGACATTGATGACATTGATTAGAATACTTGTGTGTAATGACTTTTTTTAATCCCAAGTTAACCGACAAATTATTCTATTCAAGAGGGTTGGTATGGATCAAATATGATTGAGCTTCACACGTTGGGGGACTTTTGGAAGGGAGGACTTGGCTAAAAGAAAATTGAGTAAGCAATGAGAGGAAAGATAAGGGAAAGAGAAAGGAGAATAAGATATAGAAAACGGTTGAGAAATGCATGTGCAGGTAGGGCCATGGAGGGGATGTGCAGTTGGTAGTCTAACTTGAACAAAACATATGCATGTGCAGTTTTGATGATTTGTAAAATGACCTTAAAATATGCATCTATTTTTTGTGGTTTTGGCTTTCTCTCTTATGTAACTTGTCCCTTTCCAAAAACCCCCTTAATCCTCAGTCTCCATTTCCCTATATAAAGTGACCTCCCCCACTCCCCTTCTCTGTATCCTTCTCCCACCAAGACAAAGCCTTGAGCACTTAGCCCATTACTCCTCTCAATGGCTACTGCAGCATTTTCTTCTATCTCTCTTGCCCTCTTTCTCTTCTGTCTATGCCTCCAAGGCACAAATGGTGACTATGGTGGGTGGGAAGGTGGGCATGCCACATTCTATGGCGGTGGTGACGCCTCAGGCACAATGGGTGAGTCCATGGAAGTGTTCACTTAACAATTATTTACTGTTTTGGTCATTTTTGGAGGTGGGTTTTTGATGGGGTGTTGGTATTGCAGGTGGGGCTTGTGGGTATGGCAACTTGTACAGCCAAGGGTATGGGACCAACACTGCAGCTCTCAGCACCGCTCTCTTCAACAGTGGGCTGAGCTGTGGGGCATGTTACGAGATGAAATGCAACGATGACCCCAAATGGTGCCTCCCAGGGACCCTAACCGTGACTGCCACAAACTTCTGCCCTCCTAACTTGGCCTTGTCCAACACCAACGGCGGATGGTGCAATCCCCCCCTTCAGCACTTCGATCTAGCTGAGCCTGCCTTCCTTCAGATTGCCCAGTACCGAGCTGGAATCGTACCTGTGTCTTTCAGAAGGTGAGTATTTTGGAGTGGGAAAAAGGTTTTAATACTATATATGAACTGATCTTAAACTTATAAAATTATTTCAAAGCCATGAAACTTCTAGGTTAAAAAACAGATAATATCTACATGGTTAAAAAAAAATTATCATAAATGATATCACAATAAACCCACAAGTTTCAACACCAAGATTTGTTTGGTCCACTAAAAATGCTTGTCTGTTCGGTTTGAATCAAAACCAATACTAAACCTCGATGTGAGAGCTTATCAAAATCAATCCCTGAGCCCGATATAGGAGTTTGCACACCAATGTTTGTTTGGTCTCACGAGGGTGTTTTTCTATTTAATTTGTTTGATTAAGGGGTATTTGTCTATTTGCACCCATAATGGTGTTTGTCTGCTGTCACCCATAATCCTGTAAACCACAATAAGGTCGTTGTTTGACCTTTACGTGCTCCTTACCCAGACCAGACAATATCTACCAATTACATTGTGTGACCGTTACGTGCTCCTTTAACCCAGACCGGGCAATGTCTACCAATTACATCTTTGGTTCTCCAACAATCTCTCACTTCTCTTCTGTTTTTCTTGGTCTGGACAGAGTCCCCTGTGTGAAGAAAGGAGGGATCCGCTTTACCATCAACGGCCACTCCTACTTCAACTTGGTGCTCATCACAAACGTGGCCGGAGCGGGAGACGTCAGGGCAGTATCAATAAAGGGGTCTAAGACCGGGTGGCAGCCCATGTCAAGGAACTGGGGCCAGAACTGGCAGAGCAACTCATACCTCAACGGCCAGACCCTCTCATTCCAAGTCACAGCAAGCGATGGCCGGACCATGACAAGCCTCAATGTGGCGCCTGCTGGCTGGCAGTTTGGGCAAACATATGAGGGGGCTCAGTTCTAAATTCTCACTAGTGTGTGGCTATGACTATGAGTCTGTATATGGCAATGTATCCATTGTTTGGGAGAAGGGAAAATGGAAAGGAAAGAGTAGGAAGTATAGGGAGATCTATTGCTGTGGTGGCTAATTGGCACCCGCATGGGCTAGTATATTATATATAGAAGGATTGATTGTGAGTAATGGTTTGATTTGAAAGAGGGATGTTCTGTTGGTCGCCTTTTGTTGATAGCAAGGCCATGGATGATGCCCTCCAAGCTTTTTAGATTTGGTCTCCAATTTGGGTTCAGACCCAATTGAAGCAACCTGTATCAGTTCTTAATGATTGATGATCAAAGTAATTAAACAGCTTTCTTTTCTACTTTTTCAAATCTATGACTATCATCTTCCAACTCCAACATTCAAAATATTTCCCAAAAAAAAAAAAAAAAACCTTCTGCCTTGAGCTCAAATCAACTTGATACATACATGCAAGTCAGAACAATGTTTGTCAAATCAATTTATAATGATAGGTTAATCCAATCAGAATAATGTTTGTCAATTCAACTTATAATGATAGGTTAATCCATCCTTATCTCAGAACCGAGCAAATAGAATTTGTTCGATTTTCAATTTTCTTATCTCTTAATTGATAAAAACAGGAATAAACAATGGATCTTATATTTTATTAAAGTATTTATTATTACTACACTATAAACAAAATTAATTTTTAAATACATTTATTATATTTTCAATTAAAATTTTTAAATATATTTTTGAATTTTAAATCCAATTTTGTTTTTATTATTTATAAATAAATAAAAATTATATCGAAGACCCAAATTAAGTTGTATCCGATGAATCATTTAAATCAAATCAAACTCATAGTACTACCATATCATATCTTAAAATTGTCCATAAGAAACACACAAAAAGGAAGTAATATTTTTAATTAATTAAGGTTTATTAGAAAGTTTTTAGACCAATAGGGATTAAACACGTAATACTCCTAAGCACTTTGGGTTCCGCTGTGTAGCCGATGGCGAGTCTACGCTGCATCAGTGGCCTATTTGGAGCTCGGCTTCCAAAACCTAGAAATCTCGACAACCCCATCTCTAAAACCCTCCCAAAATACTCATCGTCGTGGAAGATCGTATCACAAATGGCGGATCTTCCGACCCAGTTGGCTTTATCGCCGACTAGCTCTCTCAAAATCCAGAAAGGGGACATCACCAAGTGGTTCGTTGATGGCTCTTCCGACGCTATCGTCAGTTTCTCCCTCTCCGTCTCTCTCTCTTTAATAGGGTTTGATGTATTAGTATTTTGGTGCTTGGTCCGTTGTGTACATGATGTTGGATTACCCAATGGCTTAAAGTCCTCGAATTGGAAGCCTTTTTTTTCTGAATTCTTAGAATTACATGTGGGTTTGTGGAATTATGATTTGAATTCATGAATTCGGTTTTGATCCCTCAATTCAAAACCCATTGTTTGGTGGGAGTTTTTGATCTGGATTCAGGCATAATTTCGCATCGAGATGCTGAATTCTTTAGTTTCTGGATTTGAAATCCCCAGTGGGAGCCCAGAATTTGGGAATTCTGTTCGAAACTCAAGTTTTTAGTATTTGTATGAGCCATTCATTTTCTGCAGGTTAATCCAGCAAATGAACGAATGCTTGGAGGTGGTGGTGCTGATGGAGGTAATGCCTTCTAATTTTCTAACAAAATCATAACCCATAATGTACTTATCGAAATTTATCTGTGTTTTCCTTAGCCATACATAGAGCTGCTGGTCCAGAGCTTGTAGCAGCTTGCTATAAGGTCCCAGAAGTTCGACCCGGAATTCGCTGCCCTACTGGAGAAGCAAGAATTACCCAGTAGGTTCTTATACGTTGGTTCATTATATAGATTATTTTCCTCACAATGTACTGATGTTCTAATAATTTGCAGAGGTTTTAAATTGCCTGCAGCTCATGTAATTCACACTGTTGGGCCAATTTATGACGTTGATAGCAACCCTGAAGCCTCTCTTAAAAGTGCATACGCGTATGTAGTAGTTATATATGTTGCTGCTATTTTTGTTAGAAGTTTGATTTATCATCCTAATAGCAAAGAGTTAGTTTCTCATTGTAAATAAGACCCTTATTTTCTACATTGGTTACAGGAACTGCTTGAGTCTCGCCAAAGAGAATAACGTTCAGTATATCGCCTTTCCTGCCATATCTTGTGGTGTTTTTGGGTGAGTTGATTCAAAACAACTGCCATTTTGGTACTGAAATTTGTTTTGAAATAATGGTTTCTGGTGACTAGAAGTTTGATTGATTGCCTTATATGATCTCATGACTGGAAGTCTTGACAGTGTCAAGAAGTTGTTCTTGCTCGCATGAGAATGAGTTGGATGGAATCCATGATTGAGATTCTGACCATAAACCGTTTGTTAATTTCTTCTTCTGTGGGTGTACGAGTTAGAAATGGCTTAGGCGCTTTGCTCTTTAGATGCCAGTACAAACTGTTTAATAATTGCATATTTCATTTTGATTTTTGGCCTTGTTCTTTCAGATATCCTTATGATGAAGCTGCCACAGTGGCTATATCCACTGTCAAAGAGTTTGGGAAAGACTTAAAAGAGGTATCTGGTGTTCATGTTTTGCTTCATGTTCAGATAGAACTATTTCATCGTCCAGATTGAATCTTGAGTTTCAATGCCATGAATTAGAGCACTTATATTTATTTATGTAATTACTTATCTTGTTTATTAAGGGATTAATGAAAGAAACTACAAGTGCTTTAGTGAAAACAAATAGCAGCATTCTATAGGCATTGTTTGGTTGTTTTGTTCTTTATATGCTTACAATAGATAATTCTGTTGTCTTACTGTTTGTGGAAGCCTGGTAGGTGGAAAGCATTTACAAGGTTTATTAGGCTATGTTTGGTTCTAGGAAAGGGAAAAAAATGTTAAAGAAAATTATTTTTTTTATGTTTGATTTACCATGAAAAATATGGGAAAAAATCAAACATATTTAGAAGTAGTTAGCAATTTATATATTTTTAAATTATTTAATCTTTATAAAAAAAAAAAAAAAAAAAAAAAAAGAGAAATGAGTTTAAAGATGTATATAAAAATAATTTATTAACTTTAAATCTATTTTTTATTTTCCTCACTTTTTTCTTTTCTTCTATTTTTTCTCTCTATTTTCTTTCCCTTGCATTTTCCTTCAAATTTACCAAAAACCAAACATAGCTTTAAGGATATATATTCTCTAAAGTGTGATATCATACCTCTTGGTTTTTTTTTGTCTGTGTATTTGAAGAACTGTGTGGAATTAACCTCATCACTAACTGAATATTCTCCTTGATTTGTCTTCTTGAGACGAGAAGACCTTACATATTCATTCACCTGGTGAAGAAAATTGATGGCAACTAGTATTAATAGAGGAAACACAGAAAAACAGGCAATATAAATATCATAAAATTCAAGGGAAAAATTAGCAACATTATAAAAATCATCTAAACTGCATTCTGAGATATCATTGATCTCCTCATTGTTATGTGGATATTTCTACGGCCTACAGAAGGAAGGGCTTCTTTTGAGCGCTTAATACTATAATTTCATATTGGGTTCAGCCTCTACCTGGAGTTTACCTACCAGAACAATAACCATGAGCTTGCTCACTGATATAAATGAACTAAAATTGTTAAATCTCTTTATTGGTAAGGTCTGCTTGGAGACTTAATGGGTATATTTACTTCAAATGATATTTGCAGGTGCACTTTGTTCTCTTCTCGGATGACATCTATAATGTTTGGTTGAATAAGGCAAATGAATTGCTCCAAAATTAATTAGAGTTCAGCCTGCAGCCTGCAACAATAGAAGATGCAGTCGTTTTGATTTATCTAATTTTGAAGTGAAAATAATTATTATCATGATATGTTGGCATATGCTGGGTTACTGGAAAGGGGAATTATTGTATCATCAAGTGTGAGATTTTTCTGGTGTTGGTGAGTGTTGTTATTTGAATGTATGTAGTGTGAGAGAGCCTACTTGATTATTCTTGTGAACCATCACTGCAAGATGAACTTTCAGTTTGTAATTAGGGTTTTGTGGTCTTTAACTCTTCAGCATTCTCTGCTGGATAGTGGATATGCCCTGTTCAGGTAAGGGACATCTATCCATATTGCAAGCTAAGATCCGGCTTCTGTGGAAAACCCGGGTGAGACGGATGTTAAATTTGAAGGTTGCATTGTTCTCAGCTGTGGTAGGGCAGACATGGAAGCTTCCCATTTCACGGGCTGGATTGGTTTCCTCGGTTTGCCTTGCAGGTGTGACACAATGAAGAATGATCATAAGCCTTACATTCATCTGCCAGTTTCTTGTAATAGACCTCTTACAGTCAGCTACATGAATTACAAATCTCATCTCCTCATCACCACTCCTCTTCCGCCAGGGCCAGGAGCTTCAGGAATCATGGAGAAGTCAAATTCTCCTAACTACAGTGGAATTCAGTCATGATGCCTGAGGGGTCTAAGATGTTTTTGGAAATACATACATGGACCAATTCTCTAATGGTTGCATCTCAAATATAAAAACATAAAAATAAACGTAATCTGATTTTCATCCTTGAATAAAAAAAACCTAAGTAACCATGAACAGCTATTTTCTTAAAAGAGCATAAAGGATAATAAGTCATCAATGCAGTAAATTGTATATTCCCATCAAAAACCTATATAACCTGCCATGACCATATACCATTTACCCAGGCTCAGGTGGGATTGAGTACTCACATCATTGGCCGTTGAGACTTTGGCCTGATAATCCATGGATTTCAGGGCATCAAAAATATTCAAATCTCAGCCAGTAATTTCGTCAAGGTTAGATTAACATATCAAAATTCAAAGTACAGAGACCAACTACTACTGCAAAAGTGTAGAGAAAACTTGCTGCTGCAACTCTCCCCTCAGATCCTGTTTCAGATACCTGCGAAAATCCCTGCTGAGCAAGTCCATCTTCACTCACCTGAAGAAAACTACCTCCCTTGCTACATCCGCCCTATTTTATTATTCTTCACAGTAAGAGGTTCCACATTATTCATAAATCCAATGGCTTTAATCTGTATTTCAAGCATCAACAACAAAAGGAAACTTGCCTCTTTGAACTTCAAAATCACAGGTTCCTACAGATAACACAAGAATTTTGTTCCCTTATATTGGAAGGAAAAGAATGAAAACAGTTCAGCCAATACATTCAGTGAAGAGATTGAAATCAACGGCCTAAATAAAGTTCAAAATACATCTGAGCAAGTACACAACAATTTTGTTTTCTTCTCAAGAGAGTAGCTCACCCAGTTCGCTGGATCCTGTTCAGTTAAAGGCTGAGGGATGTATACTGCTCCGATCTAATGAAAAAGAAACATCAAACACATCTACCAAAGATTTCTGAGCAGCCACCCAAATTTGAATATACACAGAATATCAGATTTATGTCTCTTTGTCCTTTGATAAACCTGGCGGAATTCTGCGAATGACATTCTCATCCACTAGTTTATAGTGCTTTGAAAACTTTCGGTGGATTATCCCGAAATATTTATCCACATGCTCTTCATATTTGCTGTACAAGGCAGGAACTGTAATGGATATAATGGTTCCTGTAACCATTTCGAATTGGCAAAATGTAAGAGAAAACCTCATAACTAAGGTGCTTACTGACATAAATACACCACTTATGGCAGATTCAAGGGTAAATTATATTGAGGTATGCACAAATTAATGACTATGCATGCATAAAACATATTTCCTGTGATTCACCTACACAAAAACCCCATATTTCATATATTGAGCCAATCACCAGGGTATATGAGACCACCTAAAATCTTAAAATTATTCCTATGTTCTTCATATTCATTATCATTATACCGGAATATGATAAAGTTTACTCATCGCTTTAAATCTCTATAGACATACTTTTCCAATGATATTCAAAACCTTCAACCAACCAATACACAATCTCATGGCTTAAGAAAATGAAACATTCACCAAATAATAAGCTTGGCAATCTTTAGCCAATAGTCTAATTAGGCCACAGAACAAGTGCCCCCCATCTCCTCAAACTTAACCATAGAAACTTTTTTATCCCATGAGGTTCTAAACTTCAAATGGAACAACTGAGAGACTAAACTATCCAATCATAATAGAAATGAAAAGAAGAAAGAGCATAAACACATTCACTGATACAGAGAGACCACATTTGTGAAATATAACATACTGCAATTAGTTTACAGGATGAGAATGAATGTGCATACCGATATATGCTAGCGTGAAGAAAGAAAAGGAGCTACCAACGACAGATAAGAGCCACAAACCGAGCACCACCTGTCAATGGTCAATAGTTTGGTAAGGCACTTTCTTTGATTAAAATCAGTCTTCAAAGCAGCGCAGATATTGGACAGAAGATATTATAATTTCAATGGAATGCAAGGACTGTATACCAAAAACATACAACTCCATACAAGGCTCACAACAGGGCTTACAGTAATATGGTGGTTTACAATACATTTCTACTTCAATAGTGACATACTGATCTTATGTATACTTTTTGTTCTCAAATTTTAATCTCATCCTTTAAACAAAAAACACTTAAAAGATATAATAACTAAATCTAATTCTCTAAGCAATTTTTTTTATGGATAAAGGAAACGTATATTATAAAGTGTAATCCCAAAAAAGCACCCCAAGGTACACAGGGAAATCTAATTCTCTCAGCGATGCCAGGCTCTGTTTGCAATTCTTAACATGGACCTGGCCATGCCTGTCAGGTGCATGTATGTGTAGGAGTTCTTAGTTCCAAATTTATGGATAATGGAATATAAGTGCATTATCTAAGTAACTGATCTTCATCATCTCTTATTTAGGAAACATCACATGTCTATCTGACAACTTGTTAGAAATGGGAGTTCACTTATTTTTAAATATTGAAATATTCATGAAATAATCAAACTAAGAAGGTAAGAAAACTAGGAATCTTTTCCCTCTTCTTTTGCCACACACTTGATTTGGACAGATATTCCATGAGCATATGTCATGGAGTTTCTAACACAATATTTCACTCGACTTTGGGTATCATGTAACATAGAGCAGCTCTGACCGCACAGCTTAGAATTCCTACAATTTTATACTGTTATTCCACACTGACCTTGAAGAAAAGTCTGAAGTCCTTGCCAAGTGTGATATCATGAGCCATAAGCAGCAAATAATTGATTTTCACACGAAATGATCCTGCAACACTATTAACCATTTCCTCTGACAATTCTAGCTCAGGTAACGATTTCAGTTGTCTGCTCAAGAAAGACAGTAGTACACTCAAAATGGATTTCAGCAATGATACAATAGTAAGCATCAGTTAATGTAGAGGATAGAGTAGCCATACTTATTTCTAAAAGCAGCATAATTGGCACGAAGAAACAACACTACGATCAAAATCAGCAACACATCTGAACAAATTGATAAAAATGATAATCCAGACCGCTCAAATAGGATCCAAGCAACTGTCGCTACGACAATAGTGCCACAGGAAACACGCCTCCGCTTCCACAATAAGACATCAGCAGCTGAGAAAAAATAGAAGAAAACATTACTATAATAAATTCACAAGCAGACATTCAAGAAAAGCTTTACCAGTTAAATTATACTTTGCTATGAGGAGACAATTCATTGATTCAAGAGCATTTTACAAGGCAATAAGAAGCCTCAGCCAAGGCACAACCCAAACCCGAAGAGTAACTTCATTTGAAATAAAACTACCGGAATTCTCATTCCCGCCTAATAAAGTTTCCCATACTCCTTCCAGAAAGCTTCTTCTCTTTTCAGAAAGAGATTGTGCATTATGAACACATTGGCTTTTCATTCTCAAAGCACCATATTTGAAAAAAGCTGATGCCTTTAGAATCTGCAGGATTTTGATTTCAGAGGATACGACAGGAACCAAGGCCCAACACTCAACACTTGGGCAAAATATATGTCCAAATGTAATTATCTACCCAGAAAAAATCCAATATTTTCCTGTTCTTCTGAACCCCGTCTTGAAATTGACAGAGAAAACAACAACAAAAGTGAAATCCAAAACCAAATATCACCGTCACTCTCCACACAACAGTTTCCAATTTCGTTCTTGCCCAGTCACAAATCACGAAACCGTTCCCAGAATTCAAAACCCTAACGCAACAAAAATTACAGAACTTGAAAACCCGAGTCCGCCATTACCTTTACCACCGCCCATTATCTGATGAATCGAGGATCTCCGATCGAACAACCGGTATCCTGGGCCACCTGAAGTCGACGCGTCTCCATCAACACAAGCATTGCTCGGATCTTCTGAACTATCCATCAAAATTCACTGCATAAAACACAGATTCAGAAATCAAACAAAGGGACGAACCCTAGAAATCTCGAATGCGGGTAAGGAGATTCGTAAACCCTAGAATACTAGAACGAACCTGCCGAAGTGCAATTAGGGAGAAATTTTGAGGTCGTTTTGGAATTATGAAAGAAAGTCTTCAGAGTTACGGTCCGAAGTCTGAACTTTGAAGTTTTTGACTTGCAGAGAAGAACACCTAACCAATTTTTTAATTAATTTATTTATTTATTTATTCTTTTATTTGTTAATTATTCAAATTGAAGGAAAATAAATTTTAAATAATGGATATTAATTAAATGGTAAATTGAAATTTAAGAAATATTTTAATGATCCTTGGGTAAACTACGTATTATAAATTTTAATTTTAATTATTTTAAAATTAATTTAAATCTTAAGGAGCCTAATGACGGTCCAAATACCCTACATTGTTTAATTGAAACTATACCTATGTTTCATCCTCATTTGCACATGACATATATGTTTTTATACTTTGTCCCTTGTATTTTCTAATTGAGTATTTTCTTGATTTTCTTTTATTTTTTATTTTTTATTTTTTTTGGTCTCTTATCATCATTTTATAATGGGTAAGCCTCCAAATTTTCCCAATTAATATCCACATAGGCATCATTAAAGGCTTGAACTTAGGGCATGTTTGGTTTCTTTTTTAATTTGTATTTGTTAACAATCTTGTATGATAAGCCAGTGGGAAGTATGAAGAAAAGGACAAAAAATATTAAAAAGAAAATAATTTTCCCATTTTGTCACTTCTTTCTTTCCATTTTTTTCTTTATTTCTTTCTTTTAACACTTTTCTTTATGTTATATTTGGTTATCGAAAATACGAGGAGATATGAAAAAAAAAAACAGAGAGGAAAAGTATAAAAAATAATAATAATAATAGTAAAAATATAAAATTAAATTAAAGAATGAAATATTTTTACATTTTTTCAAACTCATTTCACTTTTTTTTAATGTAAATATTAAATAATTTTAAAATATGAATTTTTAACTAATTTTAATTATTTTATTTTTATTTTTGTATTTTTCATAGTGAAATCAAATATGAAAAAATGTTTTTTCTAACATTTTTCTTCCTAAGACAAAAACATTAAAAAATATTTTTTAAATTTTTTACTTACCATGAAAAATCTAAAAGAAAATAAAATATAACTAAAATTAATTAAAAACTAATCTATTTTAAAAAAATATTTAATCTTTATATACAACGAATAAAAATAAGTTAAATAAGTTTAAAAAAAATATTTAAAAATAATTTATTAAGTTTAAATTTGTTTTTCATCTTTTCTTTACTTTTTCTTTATCTTCTTTTCCTCTAAATTTTCAATAACAAATCATAAGGTAAATAAAAGTGAAGAACATATTTGGAAAAAAATATGTACCTAAATAATTAACAATTTTATAAACTTTATTTTCTTCTTTTTTTCTTTCCATCAAACTTTTCAGAACAAGTTTAGAGAGTATTTAATAAAACTTAATACCTATTACTTAGTGACTTAAATCAATTTTAAGTTAAATTATACTTAAATTATTGTTTTAAAACTTATTACTTATTTTTTTACTTTAAGTATTAAACTTATTTGATGAAATTAACTTAAAACTTATTCTAAATCATCAAATTAACATATCCTTATAAATTATAATTGAAGTAAAGGAAATTAAGTAACAGTGCAAGTTTTAAAGTAGTAAAGAAGATCATGAAAATAAATAGAGCAAATTAGGGTAAAAAGGTAAAATGAATATATAAATTTTAAAATAAGTTAATTATTTATGAAGATATAAATTTAAAAATAAGTTAATTATTTTTACCTATTATTACTTAAAGTTGTTTTTTATTTTAAGTCATGTTATTGAACTATTTTACAAAATATATTTAATCGACTTGATGATTTAAATTAAGTTATTAAATAATTTTAAGTTATTAAGTCGGTTCACAAAACAACCACTGAATCTAACAACAACACCAATATTATATCGACAAATTTAAGGTGAGTCGAATTTTACATTAAAATCTCATTTTAAATGAATTCAATTATTTATTAATAAAAATAATTTGATCTTCACAATAACGCAATATAACATATAAAATTTAAGAGAATCATCCTTGGATTGAACATAAGAAATTACATGTCTTATGTTGACAAGGAAGATATTAAAGCTTAAACTCGTCAGCTCATAATAAGATTTTTCTTATTAATAATTATACAGCAAAATAAAATAGTTTTGATTTTTTTTAATTTAGAACAAAATATATATTTTAAAAAAAATTAGAAAACAGTTAGATAAAAATAATTTTGTTTTGAATTTTTTTTTTAAAAAAATTAAAGTGTTTCAATTATTTTCTGTGTAGTGTTATGAGCAAAACTTTTGAAAATTCTCAGTGTATAGTATCTTTATAGAAAATAAGTTGAAAGAACTATTTTTTTATTTATTTGAGTTCCTAAATAGAATTTGATTTTTAAAAATACCTTACACTAGTTCTTAAAATTATTTTTAAAACAGTTATAATTATTATTTTTAAATATTTATAAAAAAACAAGTGAAAACAATTAAAAGATATTTTCTAAAAACACATTTTTTTTATAACAAAAAATAGAAAATAATTTTTTGGTTGCTAAATATGTTTTCTAGTTTTTTTTTTTTTTTTTCTAAAACACAAAAAATTGTTATAAAAAATAATTACCAAATAGGTCCTATAATTTTTTGATTTTTTAGGATAATTATTAGTATTGATGAGAGTATTTTTGAAAATAAAAAGGAGGCAAACATCTCATGTAAAGTAATTAAAACCCCAAACTAAACCCTAAATACTTGATGAAATTAATATCAGAGTTGATTATTAGTATTGATAACGGTATTTTGGAAAATAAAACAATGTGACAAGCATCTCGGAGATAAATTTTTTAAGAAAGTATCTTAACTCCGGCTTGAAAGAGTTTATAAATAATTAAATATTTTTACATTTTAATATTTTAATATTTAATTAATTATATGGTAATTATATTATAATATGCAATTAATTATATTGTATATGAAATGCCTTGGCTTAGAAAATTTTCATAGGATTTTATATACTGATTTTTTATTCTGATTCATAGGCTAATTTATTTATTTAGAAAATCATTAATGATATAATATAAATAAAATTTCATATTAACGTTGGAGAAATACTATTGTTGCCCGTTGACCAAACGACGTGATACACACGTCCTAAGGCTCTGTTTGGAAGGCTTTAAAAAATGAGGTAAGAAAAAAAATAGTTTTTTGATTTTAAGAAAAAAAAAAGCGAGAAAATGATAATAATTTTTTGAAAGTATAAAACTGATTTTTAAGAACATATTAAAATAAATTAATGTCTAAAAATATTTTTTTAAATAATTTATAAAGAAGTTAATTTTGAAGAACTTTTGAAAACTTTTCTCACCATGAAAGCCCAAATTTCTTTTCTTCCCTAATTCCTCAATTATCCTCTTCTTCTTGTTGGCATTTTTTTTTCTCTTTATTAACAATTTCTTTGCTTATTTATTTATTTTTTAATTTTCTTATTCATATTTTTCCACAACCAAACTTTTTTTTTTTGTTTCATGCTATCCAAACATAATCATTTTTCTTTAACCTATGTTTTTTCCTTTCTTACATTTTTTGTTTTCCTTCCTAATACTTCCCAGCGTCCAAACACAATCCAAAGCAACTGATGGGCCAACAATTTTTTTTTTTTTAATAATAATTTAGAAAACAGATAATGGGAGGAGACAAACGAAGTGGGGAAGAAGCAACCAGCATTACCTTCCAAATTAAAAAATTTTCCAGGCAGAAATGGAGAATTGACATTCCACAATTAGTGGGTAGTGTGTCATTTTACCAAACCATTTCACTAGTCTTAGTTGTTGTTGGACTGCAATCACCGCCTAACATTTTCCCCCTAATCACTGCTCTGTACCTCCTTCACACTGCCTTTTCTTTTCCTTATATAATTAATCCCCACCTTTAATGTTTCCTACCTTTTCTCTCTTGTAAGGATCCGATCTGATTGCCCTTTTAATTTCTTTGTTTGGTCCCCCTGAAAATTTGTGGGTTGTTTTGATTCCATTCCCGGTTTTCCCTTGTTTTCCTGGTCTCTTGATAAAACAAACTGAGGGTTGAGTTAATTTGATTTCTCCTTTTGTGGGTTTTCTTCCTTGCCAATTGGGTTGTTCTTGATTTTTGTTTCCTTGGAAACTGCCTTGCTGTCCTCTCGTTTGCAGTTGAGGTGGTGGTGGTGATCTTGATTTTGTCTTCTTTGAGGGGTGTTTTGCTTTTTCTCAGCAGTCAAACAGGGCGTGGAGTTGATTTTGATTTCTCTTTTGGGTTCTTCTTGCTTGCAGTTGAGCTCTTGCTATTGATCTTCATTTTGTCTGCTTCTGCTAGTTCCTCCCTGGCTTTTTCTCAGCAACCAAACAGGGCTTGGAGTTACCTTGATTTCGCCTCTGGTTCCGCTGAGCTGCTGTTGTTTGATTTTGTCTTCTTTGAAGAGTACTTTAAATGAGGTATGGCTTTCAGTATGTTGGCTTTGGTTTCTTTATCTATTGTGGAGATGTTTGGCTCATGGTTTTGATGGTTTGTTGGTGGACAGATCCAAATGAAGGAGGTGTGATCAGAGTGGAGACAAGATGAGTGAGAACAAGGGGTTTGAGCTTGGAACCATTGGGGCGTTGAGTTTATCTGTGGTTTCGTCTGTGTCGATTGTGATTTGCAATAAAGCTCTCATTAGCTCATTGGGTTTCACTTTTGGTGAGTTGCAGTATACACATACAATCTGGGTATTATGTTTATGTTAATGATATTCTTACTTTTTATGTGTTCATTAAATTGTTAGTTTTCCTAGTTTAGTTCATGATTCAAAGTTGGTAGCTCGAATCAATTAAGAAAATGTAAGGGTTCAATCACCCTAACAGCATGTGCATTTAATGCTGGGAGAACACAATGGGCTAATTTTGTTTTAAAGTGCTTGACCCGGCATCCCTTAGTTGATTTCATGAATGATTATATCATAAATGGGCTAGAATAAGCTTTGAATCAGCCCTCTTCAGTTCAATTGATGTTGGGGGGGATGTATTTTCGTCATGTCAAAAAATATTTGCGTATGAGCAAATAACCTGAGAATGTAGAATGCCATAGTTTGTGGATGTTCTATCTGTAATTGTTTCTATGAATCCATCTATGTTCATTCTGAAATTAGTTTTTGGGAGCAGTATATCCATTAGTCATAGTTTTGTCTGATGCGATTTTGGCTTCATTGCTTATCCTGTTTGGTCCATTGCCTGCTGTAACCATCCACTTAGTGTGATTGAGAAGTTATTTAGATTGGAGAGGAATCACTTGGTTAATGTCTGACAAAGTCGTAAATGATCATTAATTTTTGTTGCTGTTGACTCAAAATCCTGGTGCAGTGCACAATTGAAATGTAACGATTGCCGTTTTATTAGCTATTAGGCGGTAACAAAGCACTAACTATAATGATTGTATACTTTGATAAGATTTGCTTCTACTTGTGGCATTATCTTCTGTCATCCGTCTTTGTACAGCTACTACATTGACAAGCTGGCATCTTCTGGTCACTTTCTGTTCTCTTCATGTGGCTCTATGGATGAAATTGTTTGAACACAAACCATTTGATGCAAAAGCTGTTATGGGTTTTGGCATTCTAAATGGAATCTCGATTGGACTCCTGAATCTGAGCCTTGGTTTCAATTCTGTTGGTTTCTATCAGGTAAAATTAATTCTTCTGAATATTCCCTACTATTACATGTTCAACTTTTGGTCCTTTGCCATTTCAGTGTTTCTCAAGAGAGTGGTTTCTGAACTTATGTTATATTGTTTGTGTATTCCAGATGACAAAGCTGGCAATCATTCCCTGTACTGTACTCTTGGAGACCCTTTTCTTCAGGAAGAAATTCAGGTTAATGTTGAGACTGTTTTTTTATGACAGTGCTGATATGTCGATGGGCATTTGCATGTCTACTTGATTGTTATAACCTGGCCTGCAGTGTCTTTAACTTATTTGGCAGTAATTGTTATCTTGAATTGGCATGGGGTTGCATGTTTAAGATTGAGCATCTCAAAGTGGGTTTTAAAATGCATGCTTGCTGAGTTTCCTGATGATAATTTACATTCTCATTAAAATGGACAGTTTCCCCTTTATTCAATTTTCCTCTTTTAGGTTGAGAAAGTCTTCTGTCATTTATTTATTTTTCAGTGTGATGGGCAATTTTGTTCTTTCCCTTATATATTTCTTCTGTATTATTTTTGCTTTAACTTTATTTCATTTGTAGTATATATATCTTTGATAAGAATCACGTGTAGTATATGTATTGCAATCTAACATTATTCTGTCTACCACCCATTTTTTTCAATATATTCAAAAAATGATCAAACTTGCGTCGTTTATTGAAGTTTTGAATATGATTTTGTTAATAAAATTTCTCTTTTTTTCATACATGGCACCATTTTTTTTATATACATGGCACAGTTATTTATGTTTTCTTAATAAAATTAAATGAGTGGAAAAAATCTGATCAAGGTCTTTACAGCAGCAGCTGTTAGTAAAATTTCTCTTTTTTTCATACATGGCACCATTTTTTTTATATACATGGCACAGTTATTTATTTTTCTTAATAAAATTAAATGAGTGGAAAAAATCTGATCAAGGTCTTTACAGCAGCAGCTGTTAGTAAACATTTTTGTTGAATATTAAGACTTTAAAAGCAACAGTCTAAAGCATTACATAATTACATCACAGTCAGCTCCAATGTTTTTCAAAGGCGTTGTTCAGGTGCACAAGGCAAAAATGCCTTGAGGTGCTGAAGAAAGGCAGAAGTCCAGAAAGGCGTGGCAGAGGCATGCTTTGGCTGCGCCTTTTACGCCTCTATGCTTCTGTGGGTCTAAAATAATTATGCAATTAATTTAATTTTTAGTTTTTATATTTTAATTTTATTTTTTATATAATTTATTATAATTTTACATATTTATTGATTATAAAGATTAGGGTTTCAAAAGGCTTATACCTCACATTGCCTTACACTTTCACATTTCAAACTTTGGTCAACTCAATGAATTAAACTTCCAAATAATTGTTGGTATACCTGTATTGTATTAATGTATCTTTAAACACAAATTTGAATTTTACTGATTCTGTAGCTTTTGATGAACAGATTCCTTGCTAATAATCCTAGTATCTATTAGTATATGTAGAAAGTAAATTAAGTTCATAAAATCATGTATATCATAGCATACTCAAATATTAACTTAAGAACATAAATGCAACGCTTGAACCCTAGCAGCTTTTGTTAAAGTGGAGATGTGAATTTGCTTACATGGAGGATGACAAGACGTCCTGGCATCTCATACTTCATATTTAATATGATTCTGGGAATACCCTGAAAAATTCATGTTCACTCAATATCATTTTTGTTGTGCTTGATACATTTTAGAGTCAAGAAAAGCAGGATTAAATTTCCAAACATAAGAATTGACTGTTTATCAGCCTGAATAAAAAGAAGTATTGCTTGTTTGTAATGCAGAATATGACTCTAAAAAGGTTGAACATTCTTTCAGTAGAAAATTTCATCCTAGACCAGGCCCTTATCGGTTCAATTGCAGAACCTATACAATTGTAGTAAAGCATCACGTTGTTGAACCATAATGTTGTTGAGCTAAAGTTCTAACCCATGAACTGTGATTTTTCATGGTCACTCACTAATGTTTTATGAAGTTGTGCATGTATTGAATGCAATTGATGATTTTCAACTTGGTTTACAACTACCAATTGTACCTTTCTACGAGTATGGATTGTACTTTTTGTATTGTTTATAAAATCCAGCCACGACTGACAACTGACATCTCTGTTTCTTCAATCATGAAATATACTGGTTACTGATTTTTTATTTTATTTTATTAAATCTGGTTAGCACTGTGCTAAAACTTTCTTTAATCTTTGTCATTGTTGCAGTAGGAGTATCCAGCTTGCTCTTTCTATCCTTCTTATGGGTGTCGGAATTGCAACCGTTACTGATCTGCAGCTCAATGCCCTGGGCTCTATTTTATCTGTCCTCGCAGTTATTACAACATGCATTGCTCAGATTGTATCCTTAACTGAAGTTGCCACCTCCCTTTTCACCATTTAGTATTTTCTATTGAGATATGTATCCATGTTAGATCAAAACAGTTTAAATTTTACCATATATCAAATATGAAGCCAATGGTAATGAAGTATGTGATGCATTAAAGGCCAGTGATATCCACTTAGTGGTCTGGTTCTGTGTAAAAGAATGATATCCATCTCTTTGGCAATACATCTCAAGGCTAGAAAACCAAATACAAGGATGCTCCTAGTTTTGCTGTTATTTCCGTGTCAAACAGGCTGCATTTATGTGTTTCAATAACTATTTCCTCTAGGGCCTGTCTTTGTGTTGTAATAATGTTTAGTCTTGTTTAAGATCTTAATCAGTTCCTTTTAGATGACGAATACCATCCAGAAGAAGTTCAAGGTTTCTTCAACGCAACTGCTGTATCAATCTTGTCCCTATCAAGCACTGACGCTGTTCATCTCTGGCCCATTTCTGGACTGGTTTCTGACTAGTCAAAACGTATTTGCTTTCAAATATACACCGCAAGTTCTGGTGAGCATTTAAAGATCCACTAACCGCTTTTTTCTTCTTCATGAATTTTCGGTCCCATCTTATTCTGTGCATTGCAGGTTTTCATTGTTCTATCCTGCTTGATCTCTGTCTCAGTCAATTTTAGCACCTTTCTTGTGATTGGCAAGACATCGCCCGTCACCTATCAGGTCCTGGGGCACTTGAAAACATGCCTAGTACTAGCATTTGGTTATGTTCTACTTCATGACCCATTTAGCTGGAGGAACATTTTAGGGATTCTGATTGCATTAGTAGGGATGGTCCTGTATTCATACTACTGCACCCGTGAGGGTCAGCAAAAAACTTCAGAAGCATCAGCACAATCTTCTTCACAGGTACAGTCTGCTGTTAATCTGTCTTTGCTCCTACAGACCGATAATTATTTGTGATAATTCATGACAAATTTTGAGAATGATTCCAGGCAAAGGAAGGTGAAGCTGATCCTCTAATCAATATAGAGAATGAAACTGGGATATTAACCGATGCTGCTGTCCCAAAGGCCCCAGTATGGAGCTCAAACAAAGATTTGCATGCATGAAGGCATCTTTATTACAGTTCATACATCCAAGAGCTGCAGATGGAACCATTGCAATAAGGTGTTGGCAATGGAGGTTCCCCAAGGTTGTCAATGGCTTGCACACCCAAATTACAGAGTAATGGCAATTTCTCATACCGATCAAGGCATTTATCTGCGTTGAGAAACATACCCTTCTTTTTCTTGTGTTGGTTCAAGCAGTAGGCACCTGAGCTCCCTAGACTTTTGTGAGGAATGCATATAAGTGGTGTTTTTGTTTCTGGGTAGAGAAAATATGGGGTCCATTTGAAACTTTTGATAGGTTTTAGGCTTTGTTTGAATCTTGGGGAATGTAAGAAAAAGGAAGCTCAAAAGGGAAAATAAATAAATAAATAAATTATATTCGCTTATTTGATTTGTCATAAAAAAAACAAAACAGGAGTGAAAAAAATTATTTTTGAATTTATATATATTTAGATTGTTTATGCTGGAGTTGGTACATGTTATTAAGAGTCTGATTGAGAATGGTTTTGGTTAAAGCATTATGTTGGTTGAGGTACGAGTCCGGCTTGTGCCACTTTTAGCCCAACCCAGAGGGTTTTCAAGTTGGTTTGGCAATTTAACTCTAATCTAAACTCTTTCTCTCTCTCTCTCTCTCTCTCAAAAATACAATTTGTGAGTTTGTTTCCCATTCAATCAAAGGCCACTCTGGAATTGAATCCAAGGCTTGTACGCATTAAGGCCTCCCCAATCTTTATCAGATTGGCCCCGATGGCACTGTTCCATTGATAAGGATGGTTACAGAAATGTTTCACCATACAAAGACAACCAAAAAAGAGATAAGATGAAAAAGAAATCACAGAATTATGAGAATACTTAACATTCAAGGACATTATTTGAGTGTTGTGTGTTAATCAGCAAAGGAGATTCTCTTCCAAATCATTCTTCCCTGCTTCTGTGGCCTGAGTCAGTTCCTTGGCCCTCTTAGCTTGTTCTCTCCAGTCAGTTCGAAGCAGGGTGTATACCATCATGCACGTACAGGAGGCCTGTGCTGCAGCAAGCCCCAACCACAGCCCCACGAAACCCAGCTCCAGTCTGAAGCAGAGGAGAGCTGCGACTGGCAGACCGACAAGGTAGAATGAGCCAAAGTTAATATATGCCCCCATGTTAGGCCGGGCAGAGCCTGTTAAGATCCCATAGGATGCTGTCTGGAGATTGTTCCCCAGCTCACACAGTCCTACTATGGGAAGAGCTACTGATGTCAAGTTCAGAATTTGTTGGTCGCTCGAGTATAGTTTCCCCCATACATTTCTGACTACAATGGTGAAAATGCAGGCCAGAAGTCCACAGATGACCGCAACGGTGAGCCCGAAAATGGTTGCTCTCTTAGCCCGAGCAGGCTGATCAGCCCCCAGCTCATGACCGATGCGGTTTGACAGACTCATGCTCAAAGAGTTGGGAAAGACATAGAGCAGCCCTGTTGTTTGTATGAGGACTCCCATAGCTGCCACACTTGCCTTTGGGTTGCTGAGCAGGCCACACAGCAGCAGCATTACTTCGTACCACCACCATTCCAGGCACACAGAACACACACTAGGCAATGCAAGAGACAGAAGTGGTTGCCATCCTTGAAAGTAAGTGATGAATGCCACCCCATTCCATGGTTTGATTGCTGTTTTTGATACAAGAAGGTAGAGCAGCAAACCAAGACTTACATTTACAGAGTAAAAACCCGAGGCAAGGGCGACTCCTTTCACCCCCATGTTCAGATACACCACCAGGAAGTAATTGATTGGAAGGTGTAGAATCATGGCACAAGTTGCAGACATTGTAAGGGGTTTGGTTAAACCTTGGGTCCTTAGGAAAATTTTCAATGGATTTAGGTGAACTTGGGATAACAGTTCAGGGATGGAGTATGTGAGAAAGACCCTGGCCACTGATGTAATGCTTGGCTCCTGGCCTGACCACAGAAGGATGGGCTCCATATTCAGCCACGACACACAGATTGGAATGACTGCAAGGGAGAGGAGACCTACAGTCCTGCTATGAGTCTGACTGAGGACCACCCATTTCTTTGCACCAAAGGCTTGACAACAGATTGGCTCCATCCCCATGGCGAGCCCCTTGAGGACTGAGTACCCTGTGATGTTTGCAAAAGCAATGGAGAGTGAGCCCCCGGCTAATTCAACATCGCCCAGGTGCCCCAAGAACAACATAGAGATGATGGACTTGGAGTACAACAGCAGGCCTGTTATGACCATCGGGCATGCAATTTGTCCCAGTGCTATTAGCTCCTCTATCACCTGCATTCATTCACACATAACACAAACATAAGGGGCTGGCCAAATACACAAGCCACATACATTGATGCAGATTACTGAAACTTGATTTACCATACTGCTAATGAAAGGGGAATTTTCCTAGGGACTCTCTGAAAATAGACCATCTTTGGAATCCAACCACAGGGTATGGATTACAGAACACATACCATGGAGGCATATAAAGGAAGAGTCACTGACAGGAATGGACTAGTTCAAGTTGTGCCTTACAACTGGGGTTGCTTTGGTTTTTCGTCGGTCTGATCGGTTGATGAGTTAAACAGATGGAATCACTGTAAAATGATAACATGTTTCCTACAAAAACCATTATGAAAAACCAGTGGAATCTATTCTGTTCTTCAGGGGATAGGCCATGGCAGGGAACAGCAGCAGATGATTCTTCATCTTTATTTGCCAACCCCATGACAACTATGATCTCATTTACTTCCAATTAAACTCACCCACATTTAAATTTATTTATTTTTGCATAAATACCATTTTTTGAACTTGTCATTAAATGCACAAATGCTATCTACCATAACTTACAAGATTCCAGGGAGCCAATCAGACCTGTCACTGATGCTTGCAAAGCACGGTTTCTAGACTAGCTAATTCCAAATATTAGCCAAAAATGCATGATAGTTTCCACTTAGGGTGTGTACAACTTTAAGGAGCCTAATGACCAGAACTCTGATGGGCCCTCTTTGCCTAGGCAACACTAGTTTGGGTTGTTTGGGAAGTAGGAATCCAAAAATTTAATGCCATAATGTTTACTTCTAAACAAGGCCATTAATACTTTCCCTATATAATTTGATGTGAGCAGTTTGTTTCCCTCAATCCTTCATTCCAGAACTCTCCTTTTCAGTGAATGACATCTTGTCTATCTACCTTTTTTGTGCTTAAGAGGGGTGGGTGGAGTGTATAAGAAATGGGATTTTATCAGCTCTACCTTCAGAAAGTTTCAATCATTAACAAGAGCTGGGTTCTGGGTGTTCTCCCTTTTCAGTGATAATACAAGGCAATGCTTGAAGAAGTCTAAACATTTTGTTCAACATAGAGAAGCCCGTAGGCAAACAACTGCAAATTAAGAAACAAACATACGGGAAGGTTCGAATGCATTACCTCTCATCAAATGAAACTCTGATACCATGTTAAAATACCAATTTTCCTAAAAACTTAAGCTTGTAATATTGGGATTGAGCCTTATGGGCCCACCATGGTTGGCACTTAACACTTTCGAGGGGAAGGCCAGAGGCCTAGAACCTTGGTCCCTCGATCACACCAATTGTTTATTTGTTCCAATAAAAGAGGTGTAACCTTGGTCCTTCGATCACACCAATTGTTTATTTGTTCCAATAAAAGAGGTGTTCCTAGGAATTGAACCTAGGATCAAACCCTTAAGGTCCACCTAAATGTCAATCCTGGTACCATCTGAGCTAGTGTTCTGGGCTTCTAGCCTTCCCCTCGGAAGTGCTAAGTGCCAACCTTAGTGGGCCCATAAGGCTCAATCCCGACATGTAAGATTTGAATTCACAATGTCTATTACACCCCCATAAGAAAATTTTTACTGATATCATTACCTTCCTCTCCTTCAGCCACCCTGCAAACCTGTTAATGGAGCCATCTCCTCCTCCTGCTCCTCCCCCAATGCCACCCTCACAAACCAAACCAGCATCACAAAAAACAGATAGAGATTCAGAGAACATTGTCAAAGGAATAATACACAAAGGCAGTGGTGTAGCAAAGCTTAATGGGAATTCAGCCTGTTACAATGTCACATATTTATACAGGCAAATCCACCAAGCATGGAGATTTTATTAAGGAGCTCACCTTAATCTTTTCAAACTCTCCATCGTCTTCTTTCCTACTGCATGAGAACTGGTCTTAGCCCCATGTCTATGTGATTTGGAAGCATTAACAAGAAAAAGATAGAACTGATGCATTGGCTAATAACAACAGAAGGGGTTCAGAAACTACAGAAACTCCAAGACTCTCTCAAGTTGTCTTTTGGCATAGGGATAAGCTTAAATGCTTTGTGTTATAGCCATGAGCGTAAACTCCAAATTTGAATTTAGATGAAGTGAAGATTGTACGTAACTTATTTTTGTTGTCACAAGGTTAAGGTAGTGTTTGTTTTTTGGCTAAATAGAAAAAGCTGAAATATTTGGTTTTTTCTATTAAGTTAAAAGTGATCTGTTGATATCATCTAATATAACTAAATTGAACCTATTGTTTGTTTTTTGGCTGAATAGAAAAAATCAAAATATTTAACTTTATCTATTCAACTAAAAGTAATATGTTGACATCATCCAACATGATTTAATTGAACCTAAGTGAAAGTATGCTTTTGAGTATTGTACTTTCATACCAAGGCATTTCAATGAAAAGAGAATGGGAAGGAGGTCATCCCTACGTAAATCTAAAGTGGTCAAGTTAGATTGTTCCATTTTTTTTTTAGTTAATTAATTTTCTAATTTTTGAAAAATAAATAAATTTTCTATTCTATTAAAGTAAATAAATTATTATTATTATTATTTTTTAAAATAAACTTGCCATTTTTATTTTATTTATATTCAAAAATAGAAAAAAAAATTTGACATAAATGGGACAAGCATGGTAATAACCGATCTGTCCTCACACAAAACCCTGGATCGTCCCTCTTGGCGGTAGACCCTTGGCACCACCTTAGAGATCCACGTGCCACGTGGCATACTCTACCAACGGGTTCCTCTGATGAATGATAAGTTAATAACCCTAAAAAAGTTTATTTCAAAATTTTCCACCCATGAAGAGCTAGATGCATGGGCTGGTTCCAGATTGGGCCAAAACAAGCCCAGCAGGTCAAAATTAGTGGTCTGGGCCTAAAGTTCAAGGGTACACCAGAGAAGCCCAGGCCTGCCTCACCCACCGTTAAATTCTCACCATTTGTTCACTGCAGAAGACACACTCGGCTTCTGCAGTCTTCCATGGCTCTTCGAACGCTAATCACCAGAAAATCGCTAGGGTTAGGGCTAGGGGTTTCGCAGTCCGTTCGTGGCCTGCAGACCGTCTCTCTTCCCGATCTCCCGTACGACTATGGGGCTCTGGAGCCCGCTATTAGCGGCGAGATTATGAAGCTCCACCACCAGAAGCACCACCAGACCTACATAACCAACTACAACAAAGCCCTAGAGCAGCTCCATGAAGCCATGGAAAAGGGCGATTCATCTACGGTTGTCAAGTTGCAGGGCGCCATCAAGTTCAACGGCGGAGGTTTAATTCTCTTGTTTCTCTCTAGTTTTAGTTCGATTTTCTGTTTTAATCGGTGTGGTGTTTTTATCAAATTTTGTGGTGGTGAATATTTGGGATTTTATTTATTTTAATGTTGAATTTGCATTGTGTATTTTTCTTGTTCAATTGTCTGAGCTATGAGCTGGGTAGTTCCTGATTTTTGTAATTTATAGACCCGATAAGAAAGGGCCTGGAAAATATAGCTGACCAATCCGGAAATTAGGAATTTCACTGTTGGAATTGAGAATCTAGAAGTAGATTAAGATGGGAAGGAATTTGATTTTCGAACTCTGCAAAACCCACTACCTTCACTTCATAGAAGCATCTCCCCAGAGTTCCTCTCTTCATGCCTCTCCTATACATTTCCTCACTAATTTTGTTCCCCTTAATTAATATCATTTCAACTGCATTTTTGGCTTTTCCAGTGTACACTCCGCAAAATGGAGGCTTACAGTTCAACCTAAAGCAACAAAGGGGCTTAGTTTAGTGAATTTAAGTCATATTTTCCGATAGTTATAGTTGATTCCTGTCATATTACAAGCTTTTCCAAGTGGTATCATTAAAAGACACATAGCTTCAGAATGGGATCATTCTCACAGAATGTTCCTTTGGTGGAGCTCCAAAGATATGATATTTTTTTCTTGGATTAACTTGGGAAAAATGCACACGTTTCATCCTGTGAAAGAATGTAAATGGAAGAGATTCTCAGCAGAATCCATTGGCAGAGTAATGCTTTGCTGCCTACTCTCCCCCTTTTCATGTTATTTTGATGGCTCTCACTAACCTCACAAATCATTTTACTCTACTTAGGATGTACTGTTTGAAAATAAACATTTCTCAACCAAAAAATCATGAATTTACTATTCACCCTTTCCTTTTTTTTTTTCTTCTTCTTTTTTTTCTTCCCCTTCTTTGTTATGAATATCAGTGGTTTTCTCTGTTATTATCCATGATTTTGCTTTATATAAAATGACTTGATTTTCATTCAGGTCATGTCAACCACTCAATTTTCTGGAAGAATCTCACCCCTGTTCATGTAAGCTTGTTTTCTTAGCTCTTTGCTTGCTCTTTTCTATTTGTTTATCTCTTAAGTCTCTCATTACATCTATTTGGCGCATCGTAAAATTCCATCGCAGGAAGGAGGTGGTGAACCCCCAAAAGGTTCACTGGGTTGGGCTATAGACACACATTTTGGTTCCATGGAAGCATTGGTAGCAAAAATTAATTCAGAAGGTGCTGCTGTACAGGGCTCTGGATGGGTTGTAAGTGTTGCAGCTTATTAAAGTTTTGGCATCTTTTCTTTCCTTGTTGTTGGCAATTAGGATGTCTCAGCAATCAATATGACTGCTTCCTTTTCACATTTTCTTATCTTGCAGTGGCTTGGTCTGGACAAAGATTTGAAGAAGCTGGTGGTTGAAACTACTGCAAATCAGGTAAATTTTTTAATCCAATATTTGTTATTTGGGCGAGCTATTCTTTATTTATAAGTCAACACTATTCTGGTAATCTCAATTGAATTGCTAAACATGTACTGCCTTGCTCTCACGATGCTAGTGTCAGTTTAGTGTTAAGTTTACATATTAATTAAGGACTCGAGGTATGAGATTTCAGCCTTCTAAAATTCAGACATATTCTCAGGTTGTAATAATGATGCAGGGTCCAATTCATTGTCTAGAAGTTCAGTTTTCTCTTCTTTTTTTTGTGTGTGTGTGATATGATGGCTTATGTATTTCAGCCTTCCAAGGTTTAGATATCCCCACTCTGTTAACAGTGAAGTGGGGACAAACTCATTACTGAGGTTTTTCTTTATCTGATAGCTGAATGCATCTTCACAAATATGGCCTTTCTGGGACTAATGGGACCAACTAATTGATCCTTTCTGAGGAGTTTTGTGTGTTTCTAAATTTCAAAGACAGTGCAAAGGTTATTGATCAGAAGAAAGGCGTCGGTCCTTGAAATACATGCACATATCTGAATGAGCTGTTTTTAATTGCTCTTTAAAGCATTATCACTGTTTGCAGGAGAATCTTGGAGAGACTAATCTTTTGCATTGGATAATTTCTTGAAATCACGGACTACTGCTACTGCAGAGTTCCTTAAATTTGTAGACTTGCCATATTTATTCATCTCATTTATTACCTTTATGCAAATCTTGTCTTTTGTAACTTGTATCTTTGGGTCTAGGAATGCAGAAATTAATTATTGGTTGATTGAATTATTATATTTAATATTATTTTGAACTATCTGTCACAGGATCCACTGGTAACTAAAGGACCAAACTTGGTTCCATTGCTGGGTATAGATGTTTGGGAGCATGCATACTACTTACAGGTAAACTTTAAACCCTTCAAATTGCATATATCAGCAATATGTCAATTTGGTTGCTTTACTGCAATGGGTTTCTTATGATCAAAAGAAAAAGAGAAAAAAAGAACAAACAGTTTTTATCACACTGGTTAGCTCTATCTTTTTGCGACCCCCCCAGACAAAATGTCAAATTATAGGCCTTCCTCTTTGTTTTTCTTTCCATATTCTATAAGTTCTACTGGCACTTTTCTGTTAGAAAAAGAAAAATTTATCATTGGAGAGGGAAATGACTTTGGGCAATATGATATAATACATGATAAATAAAAATTATTAGTCAATTGCTGTTAATAGCAAACAAACTGAATAACTAGTGAAGTAAGGTCAAAGATTTTCTCCAGTCTTCCCAAATAATCTGACTTCACTGGTGGACATGCTGGAGAGGGAATTCAATTGAGTCCCAAACCCTCTCCTCCCTCTCATTAGCCTGCAAATTATGATGATCAGGAAACATATATTGCTTGAAATTGGCTGAATAGAGATGGAAGTTTCTGTGTCTGCTTTTCATGGCTACAAGTAGAACAAATATGCATAGCAAATTTTCAATTACATAAGATTCGTTACCTATATAGGTCCTGATTTCCCTTGTGTTTCTCAATCTGATTTCATGTGTTTCAATCTTTCCCATGTGACAGTACAAGAATGTGAGGCCGGATTACCTGAAGAACGTATGGAAAGTGATAGACTGGAAATATGCCAGTGAAGTGTATGAGAAAGAGTGCCCTTGAACAACAGGCTTTGAGAGAGATGGCTACGTCTTACATGTTTGTAGGAGCGAGGCAATAAAAATGATGTGGGACTGACTGATGGGAGTATATGATCCCATGTTGTCTCTTGTTTTTCTTTTCTGCTTATCATAATACAATGTCTTATCTTTTCCTGTTCTTGAAAAATGGCCTTAATGGAGATCATGTCAGTCCGATCATGGAGAGTATATGCCAGTGAAGTGTATGAGAAAGAGTGCCCTTGAACAACCGGCTTTGAGAGAGATGGCTACGTCTTATATGTTCGTAGGAGCGAGGCAATAAAAATGATGTGGGACTGACTGATGGGAGTATATGATCCCATGTTGTCTCTTGTTTTTCTTTTTTGCTTATCATAATACCCTGTCTTATCTTTTCCTGTTCTTGAAAAATGGCCTTAATGGAGATATGTCCCATGTCTTACCCAGAGGTTAGTGTTACAAAAGTTTAATCAAATACGACTAAATGTGGATTTAAAAATAAATTAATTATTTTTATTTATTGTTTAAAGTTATTTTAACTTTTAAGTTATAACATTAAGTTATTTTATCAAATATATCTAATTTATTTAATAATTTAAATTAATTCATTAAGTTACTTTAAGTTATTAAATTAGATGGTCGGATATAACATGAGATAGAATAAGAAAGTAGATATTATATCATATCTCATCTTTGATATATAATAGGATAAGATGAGTTATCTCATCATTTATTTTCTATATTTAATCATCATTTATCCTATCATATGTTTAACCAAACATGGATTGATACAAGTAATGACATATATTATCCATCCTATTTTCTTTTATCATTTCTACGTAGAGGTGTCCAATGGGTTTGTTTATCAGGCCATAACGGGCCAACGTGTTGGGTCAACATGATCCACTTAAAAATTGTGTCAGGTCGGGCCGACCCATGCGTGCTAAATAGGTGGCTCGACACGACCCATAAGCTCGCAGGCTAATTGTGTCGTGTCAATAGGTCATGGCCTAGGGGCCACTCACTTTGTTACAAATTTTAATTTATTTATTTTAAATAATTTTGTCTTATGTTTTTTTTATTAAATAATTTTTCTTTTTGTTACTTTAAACACCTCTAATAATTATATTTTTTTTTATTTTTTATACACCTCTAATAATTATACTTTTTATTTTTTATATATATATTTTTCGACTTTGTAATTGTAAAATTTATAGAAATATTAGTTTTTTGTTTTCAAAAATAGTAAAAAAAAATTACATTTGAATCTGTTTATTTTTTTTATTTATCAAAATAACAATAAAATTAAAATAATGAAATATAAAAAAAAATAATTTGACATGAAAAAAATAAAAATAACTATTGATTTATTTTTTTTACCATTCAAATTAGTTCGTATGTAGTTGTTAAGAGGAGTATTATATATATTTGACATGTAATAAAAAGAAAAAAGTAAGAAGTAAAAAGTGAAATTTAAAAGGGCCAGACGGGCGACATTCTTTTGGCACAACATGGCCTGCTCCTTTGGGTCGTGTTGACTCAGCTACAATATCGGGTCATGTTGGCCTAACTCGACCCTGTCTTTTGGCATGTTGAGTCACAAGCCAAAATGGGCAGCCCGACCCATTGGACACCTCTACTTCTACATGGGTTATGTTAATCTCATGCTAAAAATATGGGATATATATATCTCATGTATCATAAATTTCTTTTTTATTAATTTTTATTTTTTTTATATATTCATTTTGCAAAATAATTTTTTTTACTATAAATTAAATTTATAGTTAAAAAAGAAAAACTAAAAAAAAATATTTATAAAATAATATTAATATATGACATATAAATTATTTTTATATATTAAATAACATAATATAAAAAAAGTTAGTTATAAAATTTAAATATTTAATCATGAATATTATTAAGTATAAGAGAAATTTTATTTTTAAAAATATAAAATACTATAATATGATATAATTTTTATTTTAAATATTGAAAATATTATATATTTTATATTTTTTTTATTAATTTCACAAATTAAATATAAACATAATATGATATAACATATGGTTATACTACTTTAAAATATATATATATACAAAAATATTATAACCCATTGAAAACCTAAGATATATATTTCATATCTACTAGATATATATAATATCTAATATATATATATATATTTTATTCTATCTTATCTTATCAACTAAAGGTAGTTTTAATGTTAATCTTATTTCGTTAAAATTTGTTATATCTGTAAAATTATAGTAAAATTTAGTAAGTATTTGCTCAAATAAATTTAATTAATTCTTTATCATATCAAATTTATTAAATTACATTAACGAAATCCTTTAAAATGGTAGTTAATCAATTAGAAATAAATTTCAAAAAAGAAAATAATAATAGGCTTAGGTTGTGCCACGTGCCATAGGTCAGCGTCCACGCTGGACATTCCTTCGGTGATGAGCACACGTCACCACGGGACATCACGGGTCTGTTTTCCACGTCTTGGACTTATCTTCACTCCTCTACGACAGGTAGGAAATCCACTTTTACAACCGGGCTGATAAATAGACAAAATAGTCCATATTTTTTTGCCACTTGGCAAATTAGAGAGGATGTCGAATCCTTATTGGGTTAGAACACGGAGATTAGAGGGAACCACTATAGCTGATCCCTGTTATAGTACGAGGAAACTTGTGGTAATGCAACTGTTTCTTCCCTTTAAATGCAACTGGAAACAACGGAGGAAACAACGGAAAGATCTGAAACGTTTTCTGAAAGCAAAAGCAAAAATTTTTTGCTTTCGAATACTAGGGTTTTGACGATCACCGATTTGCCATCTCCTTCCATGGCGGCTCTGGGGGCTCACTTTGTAGGTAATCATCGCTTGCTTTCGGAGGAGGATCGGTTTTTGAACCACCGTGTAATGCGTATCAGTCGGAGTGCTCGACCGGCCGCGATTTCCTGCTGCACTGACTCCGGTGGCGGAAAAATGTCCATTAAGGCGTTAGCGAAATTGGAATCGATATCGAAAGCGACACTTCCGGCGTGTATCGAGGGAGAGGAGAGGAGAGCTCTAGCGATGAAGACCATGGAACACTGGATGCGGGAGTCGGTGGTTGAGATCGTACAGAATTTGAGGGGATCGTCGTCGTTGCTGGCCGAGGTTTATACGGAGGGGAGAGGCGGTGAGTTTACATTGAAGATAGGGAAGGCGGGGGCGGAGGATTGGCCCGAGATTAAAGAAAAATGGAAGAAGGGTGAGACGTCATCGCCTGATGGTATCATAGTGGTGGAAGAGCTCAAGGATGAGGGAGAAGAAGATACAAAAGTGAAAAAGGAGGAGAGATTCTGGGGGTTGATGGTTCAGGGTAAGGGGTTTGATTGTGCACCTTGCTGTTACGTTCTCAAGACTAACAGACCGAATACCAATTTGCATATTTCCTGCACATACTTTGTTTTGATCAAAGTTCAAAACTTCAATGACTCGGCCAAATCACAGATAGATAGATCTTTCTTGGTTGAGTGAAATTCTTTGATGAAGAAGAAGAAGAAGAAGATGGAGGGGGTGAAAGATGGCCTTGTCGTTGTGGTTCATCATGTACAGTGGACTACTTACTTTGACCTTAGTAGCTTGGTTGATGGTTGATTTGTTAGCCCTAATTACTTCATTCATTTGTGTACTCTTGAAGAGTGGGTTTTGCTTGTGCATTGCATTACATTATTGAAGTTGGGTAGATGCCAAATAGCAATAGGATTGGAGACTTGAAGTAGGGTAGATGCCAAACAGTGGTAAGGATGGGAGATGTTTGAACTTAGAAGTGGTCACATGTATAATGTTTTTATCTGCAAATCTCTCCTTGTTTAGCCCATCATCCTCCCACACACTTCTTTCCTTCATACATTGAAATTAGATAAAATGCCTTCTTTTGGATTAAATAAATGATATAAGGTTAAGAGAACCAGAACATTGAAGTTAGGTTCTTATAGCATGAGATTATTCACAAGCCTAAGGAAGCTTCCTCTATCCCCCAGTTAAACCCTTGAATTCAAAGATCGCATGCATTTATCTAATAATATTCATGAACTAAATCTCCAAAGGTAAATGTGTCATCCTTGTATCTTGATTTCATTTATCTGTACTTTTGTTTAATAACCTAAATCTCATGATACATATTCAACTGTCAAAATCTTTTGTTCGATGAGTATTATTACGGTACTTTAGCATTTTCCGTAAATGTTAACTTTTTTCTTTATTAATTTGTGTTCATGATTCACCATGTCTGGTGTAAAAACAACCAATCTCATCAAAGAAAGGTTAGGATTAACGTTTAATTTTAGGGCACAATTCCAATTGTTTTATGTTGAGAGTTTCTTCTCACATTAACAACAATGAAGAAGGAAAAAAGTGATGTAGGAGAAGTTGTGCCCACAATTATTGGTGGGTTAAAACCCTAAAAATTGTATTCAATTTTTACATGACTTTGAGGGTTTAAGAGTCTCTTTTAATCATCTCAACATACAAAAAAGACAAATAGAAAAAGGTGTGGGAAACAAATTTAAAAAATAAAAATAAAATTGGAGCAATTACACTCATTTGGGTTTCTAGAAAAATTAAATACCCCTTGAGTATTGTGAAGAAGCCATCTCACAACAAGAACAAAATAAATGCATTTAAATGATTCCATTTCAATACTGGACAAATAATGCTCATTGTATTAAAATATATTGCAAGCCGGCTATCCTTCTATTCCAACTTTCCTTTTGGATTTGTTATATAATTATATCTTATTTTGTTTCCATCTTTCCAATTATTCTAGATATAATTTTAAAATATTATATCTTCTCATGTTTAAATCGTATACCTCTTTCACTTGTAGTGATTTATCATTCAATGAATGACTAAAAAAATAATTCATTATTGATATCGATCAAATTAGAATGTTTGTTATTTTATACATAAGTGTTCAAAATCATGCTTATTTTTTAAATTTCTACCCATGTAAGGATTCCTCTTATATTTCGATAAAATTATTTATATAAATAAAATCATAATGGATAAGAAACTATACTAGTAATAAAATCATGCTTGTTTTTAAGATTTTCATCCATCTAAGGGATTCCTTTTATATTCCGGTAAAATTATTTTTGTAAATAACATCATCATGGATAAGAAACTATTAACAAAATTGTGTTTGTTTTTAAAATTTTCACCCATCTAAGGAATTCCTATGATATTATGGTAAAATTATTTCCCTAAATAACATTATCATGGATAAGAAACTATACTAATAACAAAATCATGTTTGTTTTTTAAATCTCTATCCATCTAAGGAATTCCTCTTACATTTCGGTAAAATTATTTTCATAAATAACACCATCATGGATAAGAAATTATACTAGTGACAAAATCATGTTTGTTTTTTTTTTAAATTTCCACCTATTTAAAGGATTCCTCTTATATTCCGATAAAATTATTTTTCGTAAATGACATCTTGATGGATAAGAAACTATAGCAATGACCTACCTAATTTATTGTGGAAATTGTTGGGTCAATAATTGGAGTATGAAAATTAGAAATATTCCAACTTTCCTTAGAGCCTTCATAATTGATGTGACAAGAAGTTCTCAAATATGTCAACATGATCATTTGATATTTATTTTTTATTTTTCCTTAATCTAATCAAATATTTTTTTTTTTTTTTTTGACACAACAAGAATTTGTATATACTTCTTGCGCATAGTGTTTTTTTTGGATAAAGAAAAGTACAAATTGAAGAATGAATTCAAAGGATCTTGTTGATTTTTAAAAATAATTTGTGAAAATTTATCAAACATATTGTAATGCAAACACCTTTTAATGCCGTTGGAAAAATAGGTATGTGTGCCAAATGCACTAGCCCTTGGTTAAGATTTAAAAAAAGGGGGGATCTTGTCGCATCCAAACAGGCCCCAAAACCCTCCTCCCCTGTCACATTTGAATTTGAAAACCACGTTGTTGTGCCAAAATTCCGAGTTACCATATAAACAGCGCGCTCCTCTGCAATTCAAATCAAACAAAGACAATAATAAAAAAGCAAACGGCAGATCTGCAACCTACCCATTAAAACCCTAATCCCCACAAACCTTAGCAACATCATCATCGGACCCATTTCTCATATATAGGAAAACCCACCAAAGATTTTCACCAAATTTTCAATCCCTTTTCCGTTTTTCTTCCGACCCATGAGCCAGATTTTCTGGGTTTTGCGTTTCAAATGAGTTCGGAGAACATGGAGGGTTCCTCATCTGTGAACCCCAGATCTGATTCAAAGGTGGGTTCGCCTGTTCATTGGGTGTTTTTGTCTGTATTGTTCATTTTTTTTTTTTGAAGAACTCTGTTGGGTTTTGGGTTTTAGGTGATGAGGGAGAAGCGGAGTGGTGAGGAGTTGGGAGAAAGATCGGAAATGGCTCGTAAGCGGGTGAAAATGCGCGATCTTGACTCGGTACTGCGTTCTGAAGGTAAATATTTTGAGAATTTTAATTTCTTTTGTTTGTGTTGGGTGATAAAATTTAGAAATCTTGAATAATTTGGTTCGATTTTAGTATTCTTGATTCCATGATTAGTCTGGTTTAAGAAATTATATCCATATGTTGAGGTAGAGATGAGGATGTCTGTTGATTATATTAGTATTGAAGAATCGAGCTTATCAAGTGCTAGTGTCTCAACAACTGAGGAAGAATCTACCCCTTGAGAAGGTTACAATTTAATGTTGCCACAAATTTTTGAAGATATTCATAATTATGCACTTTCGCCCTCCCTTTTTGGGTTTCTCTTGAGATTGTGATATGATGTTGCAGATTCCCATTTGTTCTCAAATTCGCCTTTATATTATTCAGAAAATTTGAAAGTTAAGCTTTGAGAAATAAAGAGGGTAGTGATCTGTTTCAATGTTTTGAGTTACTGATAAGCCTATGAACATGTAGTGTAAAGTCCAATATAATTAATTAGTTAGTATTATGTCTGCTTGAAAATGATGGTGTACCTAAATGCATTAAGGTTACGATAATGTGAATTGTTGGTTTTCTTGATCCTGGAAAATTTTTTTTTATAGTTCATCCTACCCTTTATTTTTATTATCTGCCGGGTTTCTTTGGGTGCCTGTAATACGATTTTCAAGACAAATTTCTTCTTATGTTTCTGTGACAGATATTGATACCAACTATACAAAATCTTCAAAAACCAAAGGAGCTAATGGGCAAGAGATGTCTCAAGTCACAGAGGTGCCTGTGACCATGGCATCGGATGCAGCTCATGAAGCAACAAAAATAAGGGACATGTTGCCACCACAGAGACAATTGGATCTCAATGCAAAAGTTTGCTCTGCCAGAAAGTTGGCATGTGATGTTACTTCGGCATGTGTTGAGGGTAACAACAAACTTCATCCTCTCACGAAACATGATATGGAACATGACCCTAATTTTGTAACCTCAAGAGGCATTGGATTGGATCTTAATTCAGAAGATGTTTGTAGCTCAGTCAACCAGGATCCGTTTTATTCTTATAAAAAACGTGATCGTGTGAAGTCACCAGATGGTGTTTCTGAGTGTGCAAGTTCCACTGGTCCATTGGAGGAGAAAGATCCAATGAAAGTCTGGAAAGAGATGAAGCAAAATGGCTTTCTCTCATCTACTCATGGAGGCATACCAGTGCCAAAGCAACGAGCAAGGAAAAATAAGCAAGATGTGATCAAGAAGAAAATTGAGCTTGCAAAAAGAGAACAGGTTGATAGGTTCACAAAGATTGCTGCTCCAAGTGGACTGCTCAATGAACTGAACCCTGGTATTATAAACCATGTGAGAAACAGTAAACAGGTTCATTCCATAATTGAGGCCCTAGTGAGGTCTGAACAACTTGAAAATGGCCATGCTGGAAGCAAACAGGCTAGTCATTCGAAAAGTGGAACTAAAGAAATTAGTGACGAGAAGAAGGATCCAGAGAATGTGAATGTTTTGGGAAAAACTCCTCTCTATCCTTCTCATGAAGATGGGCCTACAAAGATCATACCATTGAACCCTTCAAACAATATGCCAGCAAATCTGCAGATAAGAGGCAATCCTATGTTAGTCAACAAATCAATGTCCTTGAGTTCAGAGGACAAAGGTGGAGATGGTGACTCAAGGATGATAGAAAGAAGGCTTGTTGCTAGAACTTCTTGTGCCTCATCCTCCACCCCTACCAATGAAGATGAAATACTTGCACTGAAATTGTCATCGTCACAAACCAAGGCATCAGAGAATATTAGTTCTTTATCTAATGATGAGCCAATGAATCTAAACAGTGTTACTTCTCTCTCTGTAAAGGGTCAGTTTTCAATTCTTCAACCTCTTTTCTTCTTTGCTTATTTTGAGATGTGTCATATTCTCTATATTCGATTTTTGTGAAGTCTTTACTATACAGTAAGAAATGCTTGGGAAAGAAAAATTCCTAAAAGAATTGTTGTTAAAGAAATTGTTAATTTTAGAGTTGGATCAAGTTGAAGAATAATTATGAAACTACAAGATGGTATATCTAGAACTATTTGGACGCCACCGTTTTGCAGTAGGGAAAGATAATTTCTGATGTAACTACAAGAAAAAGGGAGTAACACTAGAAGCTGATATGGATTTTCCTTTGTTTCTCAGCTGCTACTGTTGCCTCTCAATGGTTGGAACTTCTTCATCAGGACATTAAAGGACGTCTTGCAGGTAATGATTCTCTTATTTGACAGATTACCAGAAGTTGTAAATGATAGGTTATATCTATTTGTACTTTTAGTCATGTATTCTGTTCCATAATTGTAGCATTGCGGCGTAGCAAGAAGAGAGTCCGGGCTGTAATTCATACAGAGTTGCCATTTCTAATATCAAAAGAATTCCCCTCTAATCAAGAGAACAATTCCAGTGTCTCAAAAGATTCTGCTGCCGAATGTTCCAATATTGCAGTAGCTGAGATGCATCAAGCAAGATGGAGTGCATTGTTTGATCAGATGGATAAGTCACTTTTTGAAGAAGAGAAACAACTAGTGAGTAACTGAGTACCATACAAGAAAATGATTTTTTTTTTTTTTTTTTCATTTTGTGGTTTGAATGGAGAACATATGATATAAATTTCAATCATGGAACATCCTGCCTTTACCTTAGTCGTGTCAGGCTGCTCCACATGCACTGTCAGGAGATTCAGGGCATATAATCCCAACACAAAGAGCTTAGATCATAACCAACTCTGACCTTAAATCAGAATGGGCTGAACTGTGGTTTTAAATTTCAGGAAAGTTGGTTGAACCAAGTAAAAGAAATGCAAATGCACTGTGAAAGGGGCCTGCAACATTTCCAATGGAATCTTCCACATTGGCAACATCCGGGAACAATCATAAATGACCCCAGGTAAAGCTTTGAAACTTATTTTTCAAAGTTAAACAATACTGTATTTGTAGTTGCTGTTCCTATTATGGACCTATTTTCTTTGTGACTGGATATTATGCCTGGCATATATAGACCACTTGTTTCAGGTTCAGAAGCAATCTATCTATAAACTTGGAAAACTGAAAACGTTTTTCTGCTGCTGTATCCTTAATCATTTAAATATCACTCTTAGGTGGTGTTTGTTTTTTTGGCTTTTTGCTGAAAACCATTTAGTTTTAGAATTTAGGTTGTTTGTTTTTTTACTTTTTCATGACTTATTATAAACTTTTTACTAAATAGAAAAAGCCAAAATATGTGGCTTTTTCTAAATAGAAAAAATAACACAATGATTTTTTTTTACTTTTTAATACTTAATAGAAATAAAATACTACAAAAACAAACAACCTAATATTTAATACTATTAAGTATTAAGGTTCTATTTAGAATTAAGTAAAAAAACAAACACCACCTTATTGTAACCACAATCAGTGAGTCAAGTCTATACCCAGATTCAACTTTTTCTCTCAATCCCAGTCATGGTGCAGCTGCTTTAGCTGCAAGTTGGGGATGGATGATCACCCTCACTATTGCACTTGATAAATATTAGCCCCATGGTCCCTGACCTTGTACAAATTGCACATCAATTAATCTTCTAGTGTACAAAATCTTTTGCATCCTGTTCTCCAGTTTTTGGTGCTTTTCCATGTATCATTCAACATTCTAAACTTGGAGTTTGCATCCTGAAAAAGATACTCCAAATGGAGTGGAAAATTTTGCTGTGAGATCAAATTGTGAAGAGGTGTATCACATCATTTTCTGATTCTGTTTAGGATTCTATTGCTTGCTACTGAGCTGAATAGTTCCAAGGTTTCTTACAGTTTCATGGTTTCTTGTCACACAGACCACAGATGGTGGACGACTCAGAGAGGGAATTGGCTATTAGGGCAGCTGCAGCTTCCATTTACTCAACCTGCAACTTTCTACTGTCAATGGAAAATGTATCTTGCTTCTGATCTTGTTAACTCATGTTAACTGCATTGCTCCATCAGCCAATTTCTAATTATATTGATTTTTCTTTACTAATTCTAGCCTCATTAACTGTGATTAGGTCTGTTAATTAGAAATGCTTTTGGAGCTGCTGAGTCTGTTATCTTGTAACACTAGAAGTTGAGGTCTTTTATCTTTTCCCATTTTATGCCTGCCTTTCACAGATTAATGGGGCAGAACACATTCTTGCAATTTTAACTGTTACACAGAATGTGAGAATTATAACTCTTATTAAGCCTTGTGTTCTTTAATATACTTCTTGGCTGAATATCCAGTTAGATTGCACAAACCGACTGACTAATAAAAGTTATGTTTATTTCTGCTCTAACCCTATTACCCCATCTGGATAGAGTTCCCAAACAACCTAAAAAAATTAGGAAAAATAAACATTGATGATGTTCAAACTCATAATTAAAATAAGGTTAATATTTGCCCTTCAAGAAAACCTAGTTGGTTAGGGTGAATGTTCGGATGTATGGTAGAGACGCATGATCCTGGTCCTACCACTGGTTGAATGCTTTGGATCGCCTAGTACCAGTCAGGGTGGGCACAGTCAACACCTCCGGGGCTAGGCCATGGAAGGTTTCTTGGTTAATAAAAAAAAAAAAAAAAGAAGCTTTAATATCATATCAAGTTACTAATTGGTCCAAGGACTTAAACTATTAGGTGGTGGAAGCTTCAACCCTATTAACAGAAAGTGACTTGAGACTAAACATACTTAAAATATCAGTCAGGCAGATGGATGACTTAAAGAAGCATCAGTTAGATACAGAGGCTACTATCTTTGGACATTACAAGCAAAAATGATTACATAAAATTCAGGTTTCTACATAGTAAACTAGGATACAAAGGCTGCTGCTCCAGTATCTAAAGCAAAAATGTTCACATCTCACATCTCATTCTGGGGTTCTTTTCTTGCATCATCAGCTGACAGGGCTTTCTCTCTATAATTTACAAGGCCAGAATATCGTGATGTTTGCTTGGAAGGAATTCGATAGGGTATATAAGGAAAGCTCATGAGCAATAAAGTTAGATCAAAGATATGGTATGTGGCATGTGGGATAGAAATCATTGCTGCATGACTTCACCCATTTTGTGGACTGCAGGTCTAGAGCCAGTTTGGTGTCATTTTGCTCAACATTGGCTTTGAGGATGGATTATCTGGAACCTTGGCGAGTGAACGATACTGCAGTTTAACACTCTCTGCATTATCCAATGTCTTCACCACATACCTGTAGATGAATTATTGTATGAATAAATGTATGGCAATTTAAATCGGTACTTTTCACAGTGAGAAATTTGTGGTAATATCATGTCAAGGCATGCAATACTTCATACATTTGCATACAAACAAAAACTCAAAATAAAGATAAAACACAGACAGCTTGATCCAGCTCTTTTTCTATTATCTTCCTCCCACCTCTGTTTCTTATTAAATAAAAATCAGATCAAGACTGAACTGATCTTAAACAATGTTTCTTTGATCGTTGTCTTGTCCACTGTTCCTCATCACAATCTACTGGATGTGGAATAACTCTAAATACATTTACCAATATTTCTTTGATGGGTGCATTGAAGGGAGTAAATCCCATGTTGACATAAGCTAATTTATTCATCCAATTTGATATACTGATGAATGCATCAGCTCTAAGGAGCACTATAAGGAGATTTGGCTGAGCAATGTTTCAGTATTCTATGTACGCATTAAAAACATTCTAATCTGCAAAACTCGATCCATTTTGTACAACCCAACAATCAATTTCATAAAGTCACATGGTTGAATTATGCAGGCCATAGATTTTTAGAAAAAATGCCACAGAACTAAAGCATTTATGTTATTTTTCAGGCAAACAAAACATTGATATATCTATGTAAACACATGATTTCACCTGAGCGAGTTCAATGCTAGTGTAAGCAAACAGAAAATTTAATAAGGCCAAGGAGAAACAAAGGTTTGGGGGAACAAACATGAAATAGGTAAAAATACAGAATCATTATTTGACCATCACATCAAAATCTACTTTGAGCAGTTGATCAAGACCTTTAAATTCATTAGAAATAGAAGGAAGAAAAAGGTAAAATATGACTAACCATCCATTCAAGCATTGTGTTGTTACAACAGCCTCACGTCCAACAAAGCGCTGTGGTGTCCTCTTGTTCCCCTGATCCATTTTCTCTCTAATTGTTAATTGCAACTTGAAAGCAAACAAGCATGATGAACAAAACTTGGGGACTTTTATTCTTTAAAAAATGATAAAAAAAATAACCTTTATTATAACTCGGTCGGTAACAGCAAATGGAAACTGAACGCCTCTACCCCTTGGAGTATCCATTAGAGTTGAATCACCATAGCTACACTTGTCCTACATGAGAGGAAAGAGAATTTTTGAAAGTGTTAAAGACAATGCAAGAACAAATGCATAAGCCATAAGGACACAAAAACGTCACCAAAGAATTATTGGAAATTTAGTCATTGGGTTACAAAGCTGTCCAATAAAGGGAGAGAACCACTAATGACAAATTACAATATGTAACAAAGGAGAAGTTAGCAATTCGTTTTACCCGTCTCCACTTTCTATCCAACAAGAAATAAAAGTGTAGCCCAACCAATATGATGCACAATATAAAAATGCCCACCCTTTTTTGTTGGTTCTCTAATGGGTAACAATTCTCCTATGCCCCCTCTAGTTTATTTAAAAAGTCAGAATGCCCCAAAGTTTTAGAAATGGAAAAAGACAAACCTGGTCAGACCTCTCTCTTCTTCTTTTCGATGTGCGGTAAACCTGTAGCTCTTCTTCCCGGCGAAATGCCTGTACAGCAGCTCGGAGAGCTGTACAAGCGAGCACCCCAGAAAAAAATAAGGGAAGAAGAAGAGTAATTACTGGAGTTGACCTCAAAACAAGGATGTCAGGTGTTTGACATCTTAAAGTTAAAACAAAATGAGCATGCTCATTAAATTAGTCGAGTAAAAACAATAAACTAAAAGGAAAAAACAAGAGTACTCAAAACTGCAATAAGTTGATACCAATTTTCGTCAATGACCAGGGAATTCTTTTTACTTACAGAGATTTGGTTGCACTGAGTCTTCTGAAAATGGTTGCGAACAAGTAGAACAAGCTTTCTGAAAATGATTGCATCAAATGAAAATCAAGCACGGTTTTGACAGCTATGATCAGAACAAATGTCTAAGATACACTAACGAACCAGCTTCAAATCTTGAATGCTATACACTACATTTTTCTCAAGAAATAAAATATTCCAAGCACATAAGGGGAAGAAATCATAAGCAAGTAAACAAGAAGTTCTTACAGGACATTACTTACAGAAATTTTCATGCACGTTGCACATTGTTTCTGTGATGAATCTAAGTATACACATTCGGCACAAATAAATAATAAAGATTTGCCAATTGCATTCAATACAGGGCCACACTTCATCTTCCTAAGGCTACTCCTCCGTACATGCAATGTAAATAGAACAGTCCTATTAACATGAAAATTTAAGCATTCTTTTAGTCCCAAACATAATGACATAGATAGACACACCTAGACTACAAGGGTTAGTGTGATTAGAATTACCACATATGTTCACAGGAAAAGCCGATTGAAGGTCATGCCATGTTAGATAATCAACTGTTCCAATCACACCCGAGGTAGCAATAAACTTATAAGGAAGTAGAAATGCTGACACATACACTTGCATATCGACTTGAACTTAAAAATAAAGTTGCAAACAAATAATTATAATTATAAAATAAATCAAAAAACCATGTGTGTATGGATGTGTTCATGAAAATTAATATAAAACTTCAAAAGCTACCAATTTGCAATGACTGACACATTCTCTCGCTCATCAGTTTCTAGATCAGAACAAGATGGTACACCACAAACTTTACACTGGAAATATTCTATCCTTCCAAGGAATGACAATTGACAGGATCAATTTGATCAATGGAAGTGTTTGCTGCAAACTTACCATTTTAATGACATGTTGCATTCCACCACCTCCAAAGGAATGTCCACAAGGTAATATCATTGCATCATCCATAAGTGCACCTCTGCATAACCAGATGGTAACATAAATGAACATGAAAATGTTATTTGGAGTATTGAGTAAATAAACTGTAAAGCAGGCCATGATTATATTAGAAATTCTTCGTAAATTAAAAGGCCCGACAAAAAAAAAAAAGACTTTCAAGAGTAAATAGAAGCAATGTATTGAAAGCAAGATATGCATAATCCTGTTCATTAACATACCATGGAGGGTTTTATAAACTCCCATCATATTTGAATCCAACCCCCGCCTAACCTACTCTGCATACCCCTGCTCACATACATGAACCATTTATGCTGGAAATAATAACTATTGTTGCACATCATATCCCTCCCACCAATGGTTGCAAACCTATTTGTTCAACATTAATAGATATGGAGGACCAATAATTAACTTCTCAAACCCATTTTTATTCCCACAAACACCACTTCATCATATTTCACAGAATGAATTACCATGCAGAGTATAAGACAGGCTATTGCTATAACGCCAAAATTGAAGAAAACCAACAGATGTTAGACAGACTTACGTTAGAGGGTCTGAAAGAATCGCCTTTAAAGACTCCCCCGACTCGGTTGATAATGAAACATCCTTTCTTCCACTAAACCCACAACCATTTTCCACAGCTAATTCCTTCTGCCCAGGAGCAGACCCCTCCGGGCCCTGCAAAAACTGTGAATAGTACATGTCGCCATCAGGTTCTGCAATTGTAACTGCATTCTGGTAATGACTAATTCGTCCTTGCCGATGATTCTCACTAGGACTTGCTCTAGCACTATTTGTAGATAGAACAATGGCGCCATCCTTCATCAACACATCCCTATTTGACCCTACAGCCACATTTCCACCAAATCATTATCTCAAACTCAACAAGAGAACCAACATGAAAACAAACTTAGAACTAAGTAGAAATCTCTTATCAACTGTACTTAATAGAACAAGATTTCAAGATTTTAGGTTTTTCAGTTTTCTGAGTAACCAAACGGAGAGTTAAATTCTTACCAAATGAAGAATGGTCCTTCGCTTTCCCATTGCCAATCTTATCAGCACTGCTATGTAAGCTACCACTACTATGATTGTTACTCTTATTGGCGTCATCCACCGCAACAAGCCCTTCCACTTCACCATCACCTTCATCAACCTCGTCATCGTCGTCTTCCTCCTCCTCATCATCATCCTCCTCGCCTTCCGATCCTTCGCCGCTTGGGGTCGGCGTGTTCCCGTTCCCATTCCAGTTCCGGCCGTCCGGCCGCTCCGGAGGGGCGTCTCCGTATATGCTCCGCCGGAATTCCCCGCCCTGCGGGTGGAAATACCGATCCCGTTCCACGCAAAACATCTTTTCATCTATGAAACTGCTCAGCTCTCGCGTCTTCGGTCCCGGATCGCCGACTCGCCGCTGCGGCGCGCCACAATTGAACCGGAGCGCCTCATCCTGGAATACGAGCTGTGAATTCAACCCATTTTCGAGCCTCTGTGGTGGCACAAAACCCACTTCTTCCGACGCCATATGAGCCTCAACTCAGCCCCCAAATCTAGCCAAAAATTGAAGGGTTTTACATAGGATTTTAGGGGAGAGGGGTGAATTAGGGCTAACAACAGTGCAGGAATAGCCTACAAATCTCCATTTTCACGTCATTTGGGTGCGATCAGATGTGGGTTCGGTTGGGGAGTGGGGATTTTGAGCGTCAGAGGGGACGCAGCAGAGGGATACGTCGTCGTTTTTTCCCTCGGCCAGCAGAATTGAAACGGCGTCGTTTTCTGGAGCTCACGCTACGCTTGTTGAATCGAAGAATTTAAGGAAGGGGGTGGTGGGCTGTGCTCCGTTGCGGTAGGGTCCACCGAACTGAAGCCTGTCTCCGAATGAAAATTTGATCAGTGTCTCTCCCGACTTTTTATTCCCAGTTTTGACCTTCATTTTGTCTTCAAATTACACAATGCTCCTCGGTATATTAGAAAAATACCCAAAGAGGACTAACACTAGGAAAAAAATATTCATCTATTTTTGTTTAAAAATTTAGCTTTCAAATATGTAAAATACAATAAGATTAATAATAAAATTATTTTAAAAAATAACTACTTTCATATAACCATCATGCATAAATCCATTTGATTTCAAATAACCACAAATTTTGATATGATTTCGGAAATTTTGGAAATGGATTCAATTAATTTTACTTTCAATCATTTTATTTCATATCGATAAAAATTAAATCAAATTAAATCAATTTGTCCTTCCTATAATTTGTATTATTCAATGGTTGATGTGATTTTTTTTTATTCATTAATGTCACATGTTATTAGGCTTAAAATTTTCGATGTATTTTAAATTTCAAATCCAAATTGATTTTAAATCATTTTAAAAACTCATCTTAAATAAAATTGATTTGGTTTGATGCAATCTTTATATCATTAAAAGTTTGATGTTTGTTTGTAATTAGTTATTATTTGTATGAGTATTTGTATAATTATTCATAATTTTAGAAGTTTTTTATAATTACTCGTAAATATAAGGGCATTTATATAGTTGTTTATAATTTGAAGGGTAAATGTGAGAAAAGAAAAAGAAAGAGAAAAAATAAAAAGAAAAGAAAAATAAATTTAACATTAATAAATTTATATTATATCTTATTTTAAATTTATTTAATTATTTTATATATAAGTTTTTTAATTACATTTAATTGTCTTTCATATTTTTTATATCATAACCAAATATATATATATATTTTTTTTAGTACTCTTCGGGAATCAAACATAACCGAACCGATTGTATCAGTTTATTCGATTTTTTTAAACTTTAGAAAGAACGCGTTTATTTTGTAGTGCTTAAACATCTCACTCAACTAACACACATTTTCCATCTTTTTTTTTTTATTAACATATTATTATCTTATTGAATGTGTATTAAGAAGCATTCTTCTTAATTTCCCACGAATATATATTTTTTTTCAAAATAAATAAATAAAAATGAGGATAATACTCTACCCATGGGATGGGAGAGACAGTTAAAACTTAAAACCCTAGTTTTTGAAGGAATTTGGGAAGTGAGGGAACGGCCAATGGCCATTTCCAAGGAAAGGAATTTTCATTTTAATATAAGACAATAGTGTCTCAATTTCTTTCTATGGCAATTCAATGGTCAATCGCATGTCACATTTTCTTGTAGTTGGCAGGCAGTGGAAGAACCAATGCTTAAACCCCATTTTGGCCCATCTTCACACCATTTCGGACGTCACGAAGAAGCAGCCCACGAAGAAATGACCTCTTCATTGACTTGATAATCTCGCCCAATCATCATAAATCCTTTAGATCTCTGTTTCTCTGCAACCCCTTTTCTTCATTCTTCATACCAATTTGTTTTTGCCAGTTTGTTGGTTTTCAATCCGTTTGTGCTCTACAGCGGGTTTCAATTATGGGAAATCTGATCTGGGTCGACCCAGTTTGGCGGGTTTGTTATGAGATTTTGTCGAAGATTTAAGGGTTTCTTGTTCTAGATCGTGGGGGGTTTGGAGATAAGCGATAATGATTTGGAGGGGAGTTTTGATGGTGGTCGTTTTGGTGGCGTTTGTTGCTGATGGATCTGACGCGTCTCTGCTTTCCAATCTTCAGAAGCTGGCGAGGGCCGCGAAGAATGAGGAGACAGTTCAGGTGTTCTTTGGATCTCATTTGTTGTCCCTTTTGAATAAATTGTTTGGGTTGGAGTTCTGAATTATAGCTTGTTGTTTGTTTTTGAAGGCTTCGCCTTCTCCTAGTCCAATTCCAAGTATCAATGGTACGGGTGGACCTGCTAAAGGGAGCTCCAGTACTGCCGGTGCCCCGGCACCGAGCAATCCGCCAAAGACGGACCAGGGTGGTAGTAACAACCAAGAGACGTGTAAAGGGTCGGAAATGAACTGCCATAATCAGAATATTACTGCCTGCGTTTTCCATCCTGCAAATGGTAAATGAATTTACCTCCTTTATCATTGTTTTTAGTATTTGTGATCTTAGCTAGGCATTCAATTATGCAGTTTGATAATCTCTTTAGGCAATTTGTGTTGGTTTTGATGAGTCTATGGTGATTGTTGTTACCGCTAGGGTAGTTCTGAATAAGACTATGGCAAAATCCAAATTCCAAATTCCAAATCTCATTTTTTTTTTTTTTTGATAGGTAAAGAAAATTCATTAAGAGCCAAAAGGCTAGAGAAAGGGTATACACAGAGTATACCAAATACAAAGAAGCAAAAAACAAATGAACAAACAAGTCTGACCCTTACTTGGTGGCTAGCCAGTCAACGAAATCTATCAAAGACAAAGTGTGTTCCTCTATGTATACCCTAACCCAATTCACAAAAGTGTACAAAAAAATGGATTTAATATCTTGATCGTTCCTCTCAATATCATTGAAGGCCCTTCTATTCCTTTCTTTCCAAATGGTCCACATCAGGCAGAGGGGGGCAGCTCTCCAAGCTTTCTCTCTTTTCTTGCCCACAAAAGAACCATGCCAACCCAGGAGGTTTCTTTTCACAGAGGAGTGCATCACCCATTGCACCCCAAAAAGGGAGAAGATCAGAAGCCATAACATTCTAGCTTTCTCGCAAAACAGAAGAAGGTGATCTGTGGTTTCCTCCTCTTGTTTACACAAAAAACATCTGTTGGGAATGCTCCAACCAAATCTCTTCAGGCGGTCAATGGTGAGTAGCCTGTTCCAAGCCGCCTCCCACCCAAAGAAGCTAGCCCTAATTGGAACCCAAGGCGTCCAAATAGTTCTAGCCGGGAAGGGGGGCTTGGTGTCCCTTGAAAGTGAACTATAAAAAGACTTGACAGAAAAGGTCCCATTCTTGTTCTCTTTCCACCGGAACAAGTCCTCCACACCTCTTCTAATGGTCAAAGGATGAAGCTTACATAATAAGCTTTCTACTTCTCCCACCTCCCAATCATTAAGGTGCCTATTAAAACGAAGTCCCCAGCTCCCCCCAACTTCGTCTTCCTCCCAAGCCTCAGCGACCCAACCTTCTTTGTTGACGGAAAGATTAAACAAGATGGGGAAAGCTTCTTCCAGAGCTTGATTTCCACACCACAAGTCCTTCCAAAATTTCACTCTAGTGCCATCCCCTATGATGAAGCGGGAATGAGAACGAAAGTTCTCCCAACCATTTCTGATAGCCTTCCAAACCCCCACCCCATAACGGTCTCTTACTCCTTTGGAGCACCATCCCCCCTCTTGAAGGTCATACTTACTAGAGATAATTTGCTTCCAAAGGGACTCATTTTCATTAGCTAATCTCCACAACCACTTCCCAAGAAGGGCCTTGTTAAAAGTAGATAGACTGCGAATGCCCAGGCCTCCTTCCTTTTTAGTAGCACAAATAGCCTTCCAACTCACCAAGTAGGGTTTATTCTCTAAGGCACCACCGCCCCATAAGAAATCCCTTTGGATCTTTTCAAGTCTTGCGCACACCTTCTTGGGGATCACAAAGAGAGAAAGGAAATAGGTTGGGAGGCTAGAGAGAGTGCTTTTTAGCAAGGTAAGACGGCCACCTTTGGAGAGGTATTGCCTTTTCCAGAGAGACAACCTTTTCCTGAATCTTTCTTCCACTGCATCCCACACCCTAGTAGATTTGTAAGGGGCTCCAAGGGGAAGACCCAAGTAGGAGGTAGGTAAACTCCCTATCTTACATCCCAAGACCGACGCAAGAGTCTCCATAGGAATGCCTTCCCCCACTGGGATGGCCTCCGTTTTGCTCAGATTGACTTTTAATCCTGAAATCGCCTCAAACCACATGAAGGTCCAGCTAAGATATTGCAACTGATCTGCTTCGGCGTCACAGAAGATTAAGGTGTCATCGGCAAACAAGAGATGGGACACGAGCAGCCCCCCTCTTCCTCTTCCTCCCACTCTGAAACCAGAAATAAAGCCCCCATTTCTTGCACAAGATAGCAATTGGCCAAGGGCTTCCATGGCAAAAAGAAATAGATAGGGGGATAGAGGGTCGCCCTGTCTCAATCCCCTAGAGCTACGAAAGAAGCCCGAGGGGCTTCCATTAATGAGGATTGAGAAGGTAGCCGTAGAGCAGCACCAATTCATCCACTTAATCCATCTATGCCCAAATCCCATCTTAGACATCACATCCATGAGAAAGTCCCACTTGACATGGTCAAAAGCCTTCTCAATGTCCATCTTGAGAAGGAGGCCCGGGTTGTTGCCTTTCAATCTAGAATCAAGGGCTTCATTAGCGATAAGAACAGCATCCAAAATCTGTCTCCCATGAACGAAAGCATGCTGAGCATCAGAAATCACTTCCCCCATCACTGATTTCAGTTTATTGGCAAGGACTTTGGCAAGCAATTTGTACACACTCCCTACTAGGCTGATTGGTCTGAAATCTCTTAGGTCTTCGGTCCCCTCCTTCTTAGGAATGAGCAAGAGGAACGTGGAGTTTAAGCTTCTTTGGAAAGTCCCATGGAGGTAGAACTCTCTAAAGAGACCCAAAATCTCTGGTTTAATAACGTCCCAACAAAACAACCAGAAAGCCATTGTGAAACCATCCGGGCCTGGGGCTTTGTCACCACAGAAGCTGCTTAGTGCTGCAAAAATTTCTTCCTCTGAAAACATAACTTCTAGGCTGCTGGCCAAGCCTTCTCCCAGCTCCTTGAAGTTAAGGCCATTAATACTAGGCCTCCAATCCCCAGAATCTGAGAGTAAGGACTGGTAGGCCCTACAAACACCTTCTTTTATATCTTCCAAGGAAGAGAGATTCGCACCATTCACTTTAATCTTAGATAGGAAGTTCCTTCTTGCCTTAGCATTGGCCATTTTGTGGAAATATTTGGTATTTTTATCGCCTTCTTTTAACCAGATTTCTCTTGACTTTTGTCTCCAAGAAGTTTCTTCCAGCAGAGCCCATTTCTTATAGTCCTCAAGAGCCAGGTTTTTGGCCTCCACGTCTCCAGGAGTCAGAGGGTTCTCATTCTCCTTGGCCTCTCATCGCTGCAGGCGGGAGAAGGCCTCTGCTCTATTAAAAGAAACGTTGCCTACCACCTCTTTGTTCCAGTTTTTAAGGTCCTTCTTAAGAGCTTTGAGCTTCTCAGCGATGCAATGGCTGCTATAGCCTTCGACTGAATAGCCATTCCACCAGTTTCTTACTAGGTCTTTGAAACCATCTAATTTCAGCCACATATTTTCGAAACGGAAGGGGCTTTTGCCTGACGAGAATCCAGTTGGTTTTGCTGGCTTTTTGTTAGTGAATGTTTTCCAAATCTGAAGCATAATAGAGTAGACAATAGTGTATAGGGGGGGGGGGGGGGGTGTTGTGTGTGTGTGTGTGTGTGAAGGAAAGAGGAAAAACCATGTTAGACATTAGTTAATGTGGAGCAATGATATGGCTAACACCCATGTGGTAATGTTTTGAGATGAGGATAGTTGAATGAAATGAGGTTCCCTGCCCTCGCCCAAAGCTTGTGAACCTTTTCTTTTTTCTTGTAACCTTGCTGAATGGTAAGTCTCAGGAAGGAACATAATTATATGGCTTAGCGTGTAAGAAACTCATGGTAATGTGTTTCCTAAAACAACCTTTGAGAAAAGTATATCAGTTTTCACCTTGGCATGCGTTACAACCACCGTGAAGGTTTGCCAAGTTCTGTTGCTTTTTGCACCATCTCATTAATGCATATCTATACCTCCTTGTTATGATTTCTTGCCTCTAACTTCTTGTGGACTTTTAACCCCTTCATTTCCTAGAAAGAAAAATCTACTTAACCAAATGTTTAAACTTGTCAATCATGACTGGTCACTCGCTTACATCTGCTGCATTTTCCTTAGTTCTCCTTCGCCAATGGTGCTACCTCACAGCTAACACACTGGATTCTGCCCCTGAGTGTGTTGTTGTTTACTCATTCAACCAAAGATCTTTGCCATACCATGGTGTAATTTAATGAGTGAAAATTCCAATTTTTGTTGCTTGGTGATGGTAGGGTAGGTTTTGGTTGTTATCAGTAGTATTGTAGCCTTTTTGATATTCCGTGTCCCCTTCCTTCCCCTCTTTTAATCTCCCTTTACTTTTTGCTTCATCTTTGTTTTTTCTTCAATAACACTTCCCTTAAAAATTAGAAGATCGGAAAGATAAGAGTTGCTATAATGACACTAAGATAGTGCCATAGTGGTACACCCATGAGAAAGGAAGTTCATCAACTCCACTCTCCTTTATTTTTGTCTTTCATTCTAGGAATATGGAAGTTCCTCTTGTTGGAAATTGTGGTAACACTAGTTTTCTCAATGTCCTATGTTGTCTGGTTGTTAAATAGCGGCCCCTTTCCCAAGCCAAAAGTTTTGCATTTTATTACATGGTTCACAGAAGCCTTTTTATTATTATTATTATTATTATTATCATTATTTTTTATAATTTTGACCAATCTAAGTTCATTATTGCAAACACTAGTACATCTGCCATGGTAGTGTTTTGGAGATGAGATAGGATTGTTGACTGATTTAAAAAGACTATGAAGACAAGGAAAGTGTCAAAAGCCTTTGTTTGGATTAGCGGTTCATAAGGGTGCTCATGTAGTAGAAGGGTTGGAATGGTGAACTGGAGAGTTAAACGCTGTTTGGGAGAACTTCTCCAATGCTAAAGGCAGGATTTAAAACTCTAACACAACTTTTAAGAGTGCTTGGAGAGAATTCTCAATCATAGGTCTCACACTACCCGACATGATTTATCTATGTTTAGGAGAAGAAAGGATACTGGTATTTTCCTCAAATGCAACATGGGAAGTAGATTTTTATTTAAGTAAAAAATTTTAAAAGTCAGAAATATCCTCATATTTAATCAAAACATTTTAAAATGCAGATCCCAAACATAAAATTTAATCGCATTGCAGTAGTAATTACTTTTACTTCTAATTAAAGACATGTATGTTGGAGTGGAATAACTTGCTGAGAGCCTGCGAGACAAGTCAATATTGACTGTGATAATTACATTGAACTATTTTCAGTTGCCTTGTTTATTGATGATCTAACTGGGCATATTGGGGATTAGATCCCTTCATGTATAGTTTTTTCCCTGATGACATGGTTTTATTGTATGAGGCTGATTAGGGATTGGTTATAATTTATAACCATGAATAAGCTTTTGAATCTAAAGGTGTTTTATTATTACTATTATTTTATTTTGATCAGAAACAACAAAATGTAAATCTAAAGGTTTTTTTGGGAGAACTAGGAATGAAATAAAGTGTATGGAATTTAATTTTAGTGCAGTTAGGTGAAAAAGTGAGAATGATTGATATAAATTATGATGAATTTTAGCCCTTGAAGCCTTCAAGGGGTAAAGGGTTTGGGAGGGTTTGTGGGGGAGAGGCTCCAGATTCAACTCCTAATGGTGACAAAAATTTGCCTATCAGAAAGGACCAAAAAAAAAAAAAAATTATGATGAATTTTAGGAAGTCACATTGGTAATTTATTATGGAGATGATATCGAAGAGGACAATAGGAGTTAAATAAAGATGGTGAAAGTGGTAATGCTCTTCTAACATATGCAATCTTTACATACCTAGAAAATTCATACCTTAGTTATAAGACCTTCCTTGATTTTGTTGTGAGGTGGGCTCTCCCTAAAGGGGTCAAGGAGCTCTTGTATGGGTGGTGTGGCAGTTTTGTTAGAATGAAACACAGGAAGTTGCAGAGGATGCCTCCTTTTTGCTTACTCTAATGGAAAAAGTTCTTTTAATATGTGTGATCTTTAGATACCTAGAAAATTTTGCAACTTGGTTATAAGACCTTGCTTTGGTGTGAGGTGGACAATGGACTCTTCCTAAATGGGTTAAGGAGCTCTTGCTTGGGTGGCCTGGCAGTCTTGTTGAAATGAAAAACAGGAAGTTGTAGAGGATGTCTCCTTTATAGAAAGTTAGGAACAAGAAGACTTTTGAAGGTGATAAGCATCAAAAGTAACATTCAAAGACCACTTTCTCAGAACTTTCTTTTGTTTCAGGGAAGCTGGTAGAGTGGGTCTCATTCCTCTTTGCTAAATTTCATTGATTGTGTGGATATGGGTTAGCCAGCATTCTGGGTTGTTGTATCTCTTCTCTCTATTGTGTTGTCTTGTGGTGTGTTTTGTATAATCCTTGTACACATGGCTGCTTCTCCTTTTTCTGTTAGGTGCTTTTCACTAATCTTCTCATTGCCTATCAAAGAAAAAAAGACCCTGCTTTAAGTGTCAAAATGTTGGGTCGTGAAGTAACCGAGTTGGAGAAGTGGTTGCAGCTAAAATGAAGAGAGCAAGATGGATGAAGTAAAACAAGAAAGATAGATGAAGAACTAGATGCATCCATGAAAGGCTAAATATAGTTTCCAATTGAGGATGAGTTGGATAAATAATTTAAAGTAGTTTAGATGTAGGCAATGAAGACTAACAAATGAGTTGGTGAGTAGGACTCACTTTATTGAAGGTGAAGGTACTCAATGGAGGCGAATGAAACAAGTAATGTTTTGTACAAAGATAGAATATATTAATAGTGCCTAACAAAAGGGCACATAAAGATGCATATGTTGCGTACAAAGGCGCCAAAAGGCCAAACAACGCTAGGGGATAACACAAAAAATAACTCTATCGTCTCACTTAGAACTCAACCAATCAATGAAGTCCAACATGGACAAAGAGCTATCACCTATGTACTATATAACTCACTCCCAAAAAATATATTGAGAATTTGCTTGATTTTGGTCCTTTTTTTTCAATGTTTTCAAAAGCTCTCTTATTCCTTTCTTTTCAAATGGTCTAAAATAAACACTAGGGAGTTGCTCTTCAAGTTTTCTTCCTCTTCTTCCCAACAATGGAATGCAACACCTTTTTTATCCAAAAAAAAAATACAAAAGCACAAAGAAGATGTCACAGCATGACTGCTTTTGAACAGGGAAGGAGGATATAATCAATCGTTTCTTTGTCTTCTTTGTACAAATAACATCTATTCGACATTCTCCATCCCCTCCTTTTAGCTAGTTGAACATCAAATCTCTCCCTCATGTAACTTCCCACACGAAAAAACCCACCCTTATAGGGACCCAAGGATTTCAAACCGTGCTTGCAGGGAATTGTCAATGGAAAGGATAATTAAAGAGTCTTAGCAGAGAAATTATGACATTTTGTGTTCTATCAAATCATCTTATCCTTTAAATCCTATAAATGGACTGCACTTGCAATTTCCTGAAAATGGCCTTCATGTCTTCTAATTCCCAATCATGGATCTGTCTTGTGAACCTAGGGTTCAAAGACCCACCCTTCCCAATCTACTCCTACATCTTAGCGACTCTTGCACCTTTGGTGGATGCTAGAGAATAGCATGGGGAAAGACTCCCTTAAGGGTTGATTCCTACACCACCTATCCATCCAAAACTTAGTCCTCTGACCATTTTCCACCTTGAAGACCTTTCTACTTTTAAAGCCTTCCTACCCACTTTTGATAGCCTTCCACATCCCACCCCATACCCTACCCTTGGTCCTCTAGAGCTCCATTCTCCCTCTTCCTCCCCAATGAAACAAGTACCATAGCTTTTAGTTGGTGTTGAATGACAAGGACCCATTCCCCCTCTTCCTCCCCGATGAACTATCCTACATGGTGTTGAATGACAAGGACACATGTAGCCAATACCAAATAGTTGGTCTCATCTGTCATATTCCTTTCATCTTTAGGATATTCAGGGTTATTTAGAGATTTTAAAATGTATTTATGGTGGAAATTTGTTATCATCTTTTTCCCCTTTGTTGTTTTTGGATCTTGGAAAGACACATTCTGATTTTTTGTTTTCCATGAAGGAAAAAAATACATGTTTTGAATTCATCCTAGCGTTACAAGTATTTTAGATGAATGGTGGCAAATAGTAGGATAAAACAAGATTTTCGAAAGGGCCACATGAGTAGCTTACTTTGTATATTATTAAAATGATTGATGTCATCTTTCTAGGTTGACGAAGGTAACTGTGTACATACTGGCTTTCTCCTTTCTAGTTTGAAAGACTTACCTATTGCTAATGTTTTTTCTCTCCCTCAAAATTCTCCATGAATTCTGGAGAATCCTAGGAATTGCAAAATTGCTGAATTTTACCCTTTTGCATTTCTTGTAGCATGTTTAATTTTCTTCCTTTTTGGTAGATGAGAGATGTTGGATGTTTGCTCCAATGGTCATTCCTTATCCATATCGTTTTCCCATGCCCTCTTTAATTGTAATTTTTCAATTACTTCCCCTCAGGCCAAGCTTGTTTGGAAGTCTCAAACCCCTCAAGAATTGGAGGCTTTGCTTGATAGGTCGCCAATGAAAAGGTTAATACTAATGACTTGCTGCAAGTTAGGAGGCTCTATTGTCTGCCCTAAGCATTGTGATGGCAAATGGGGAGCCTGTCAACCATCTCTTCCCTCCATGCCCCGTTGCAGTTAAGTTGTGGCAGAGGTTGATTCTCTTTGGTTGGATGCATGAGAATTCCCCCTATGGCTGATGTGGATATTTTGGTTATCTCATGTCAGGTGTTTGGGATGTTGGAGGGAAGAGTATTGAGTATGGGCTAGCTTGGGAGAAATGTCAAAATATTTTAGGATACGGGGAAGATTATTGATGCCTATAGGATAGTGTTTGTCATCTCATATCTTTTTTGGTGGCAGCTGCTAACGAGTTCACTAGTATTTCTATTGGCATGATTTGGTTGAATTGCTGATTGATGTACCTTCTTCACTGGAGATATGTTGTTGTCTGGGTTTTCTGTACTCTCTCATTTGCTGGGTAACTAAAGCTTAACGATAAATGAATCTCACTTGCTAACCAAAGTCAGATGGGTTTTCGATACCTTTTGGAAGACCATTGGAGTGGGTCTGCCAGAGCTTTCTCAAAATCTTGTGCATTGTGATGAGAAATAATTTCCATGTTTCATTACATTCTGTTTTACAACATATATACAAAAGAAGGATTGAGAAGATCCCTTAAATTAAGCTACTTATCAAAAAGGATTTCTTAAATCAAGCAATCTGATTGCAAGGATCCTATATAAAATTGATACAGATTCTTATACAGAAATCATGGGTCAACTTTTATAAAAAGGGAAAAAATATGGTAGGAGCAATCAGATGTACATGGCAGGAAAATTAACTGCTGATTTCTTGGGCTAATCTTCTAACATATTGGATATGATATTGCGGCTCAGTTTTATCTTTACTGAAGGCTCGAAAGAGGCAGTGTGAATGAGTGTTATGGGCTGAATGTTGTATGGCACTTAGGTCCCTAGAGATATGATTAGTGTCTATGGTGGATTGACTATTTTTCTTGTAGTTTGGGAAGTTTCTTTGCTCTAGGTCAGCTATCCTTGAAGCTGGCAGACTGAGCAGTGAGCAATGAAGAAGCTTCCTCCTCCATTGAGTTCATCAAGCTCCAGTGTTGTCTAGGAGTATGAAAAATGACTTTTCTTTCTTGTTGTTAGGAGCTATTTCTTTTTAGGCTTCCATGTTCCTTCTTTGTTCAAAGATGTGTATTAAGGTACCTAAAGGGGCTGACCCCTAGTGGACAGAATGTACCTCCCAAAACAAAATGGATCTCTCATCCTTCCGTGTTTGTTCAATTAAATTTTTATGATATTTCAGCATCTTATCCTTAATAAATAAATATCTGTATTCGAAAAGGTCAAAGTGGCTGAATTGAGGTAGTGACAAATGAATTCTTTTATCAGTTTTAACCTGGGTCGAGTTCTTTGTTGAGGAATCTCTTTATATTGCTACCTACTTTTTATCTTGCTTTCTTTCTTTCTTTCTTTCTGTTTTCTATCATGGGCGCCTCATCCTCCCATTTCTGTGGTTTGATCTCCTGAAAAAAGTTTCCTTTGCTATAAGAAAATTGCTTTCATCGAGGATATGACATTAACTTTTAGAATATGGGACTCTAAGTTTACAACTTTTCATGGCCAAACCAAATGTGGGATGGCCAAGGAGAGAATAATTGCAAGTCCTATTGCTATCCATGCTCAATTTTGTGATGGGGACACATCCATTATTTTGCCTTCTACTTTTTTCCATGTGCTATTGCAGCATCATGGTCACTCACTGTCCTACCTGTGCCAGTCAACTTCTTATTATGAATCATTAGTTTTCTCAAATTTGGATGCCTTTCTTGACTTTTTCTTTTCTTTTTCTTTTTTACCTTGAGGAAATGGATTATCTTAATTTAGTGGGTGGAGGTGATCCAAAAGGAGAGATCTTGGGCATAATGTTGATTTTAACTAAGGAATGAGTCAAATCTGTAGCTCCAGTGTCTATGAATACCTCACCTTCTGGAATTTGTTCTTCATGGATTTTAATTGATTTAGAGCTCTTTCTTTTGTTTTTTTCAACTTAAAAATTCTTGTCCCAATAAGCTTGCACCTCATTACTTCTCTTGTTTGATCTCTAGATTCACATTCACTCATGCCATAGGAATTTCTGTTGTTGATGGTGAAGCAAGGTGCAGGCATAATGATAGATCATGATCACCAAAATTTTGATTATTACATATATAGAAACTTTCTCTTGTAACTAAATCCCGGAGCAATTCTTTTGATATAAGAACACCATTGGGTGAAAATATCCCAAAAACACTTATCATGGTGTTCTATGCTTTCATGCTATTCTACATGATACAGCAACCTTTAAGAATAAGGAAAAATATCAAATATTACAGTGGAGACAGGACACAATAATGTATTCTATGGTTTGAACTACTACCCTAGGATGATAAGTATTCTTTATGATCTGCATTAAAGCCTCCATTCATCAAAACTAGACCTCCCTCTAACGTGCCCACTGAGCATCCATACAAAATTGTGGCATCCAAAGGAAAAGTAAACATTGCCGAAGTTCTAGACTGTTGGACTCCATGTAGATTTAACTTTTTGAGACCACTCCATTGAGATAAGTCAGCTGATATTCAAACCTGTCAAAACACTTCCGTATTTGATAGGGGAAGTGGGAATCTTGCTTGATTTGAACTATCTCAATGCACTGACATGTGGAGGATAATCTCTTGTTTAGATTCTTTATTTTCCTTTTGATTCAGTCATCAGTTAGCATGGTTATTAAAATGCTGGACCACAAGTAGTTGATGAGATTTGGCATTTGATGTTTCCTGTGGGGATTGATTTTGGCTTGTGAAAAAAACAGGAGTTTGCTTCTCATTGATTTCATATTCATCCTTGGCTTCAGCCTTGCAAAGAGAGTGCTAAATTGGCTTCTCTTACCTACATTCACATGTAGATTAACTTGATATGGAGGTTAGTGTGAGGAAATAGGTTTTCCAAAGTGTCCTGTTGTTTGCAAGTTAAATCCCAATCTGTGAACCAGTGATGATCCAGTGCTTCTCTAGGACCATCTGGACAAGCACCCTGTGTATATTTTGGTTTATCTGCATCCCTCTCCAACTTTTTGCATGAGCTAGTGGATGACTGGCCATCATGGCTCAGGATTATCTGGTGAAGTCAAAGTGGATTTTTCAATAGCTCAAGTACTCTTGTTGTCTTCATCCACTTGAACTTGACCATCCAAATGGCTCATCTTTGAGTTTCTGTATTTGTTCTTGCTGGTTTAGCTCAATTTGGCTTTGACTCTCTTATTCCTCAAGTTAACCAAGATCTTGTAATTCCCATTTTAAAAGGCAGCCAAACTGCTTCGAGTTTTCTTCTCTGGGTTGATTGTAAAACACAAATGCAACAACATTTAATTTTTTTGCCTTTATCCTGGTGTGGCTTACTATAGAGTCTATGTTCATCATTACTGTTTTTCACTCTGGTAGTTTCTTTTTCAGAAAAGCTAAATGACCTTTTTCTTGTAGCCCCCATGGAATTATTCCTTCTTGTCAATAATGATGGAGAGGGCACTCTGGAAGTGGATGTTACAATCTCACCAGTTGACAGTACTTTAAAGGACATTCAAATACCCAAGATTCAAATCCCCAAACACCAAATGAAAAAGGTGTGTTTCCTCTCATTTACTCTTGTTATGCTTTATGTTCTTCCTCAAAGTGGGACACCCTTTGTACGGGAAAAATGTTGGGATTCTTAAATCTTGATTGATTCTTAAAGAGAAGTGTAAATACCTAGTACGAATGTAAGACTATACTGAGATTAATATTGAACCTACCATGTTTGACAGGCTTGGTTTTCAGTTTAGACCTCTGCTTCTAATCAGTTACATTGCCTTGTTTTTCTTCAGATTAATGTCTCAGAATACGCTGGAAGTCCATTGATAGCATTAAATGGGGATTGCTTAATTCACATGGGATCACCACCACAAAAAGACACCAACTTTTTTAAACAGTTCCCTGCCTATGCCAACCAAGTAACCCCCATCCATGGTGTCTACCTTCTATCTTTAACAGCTCTGCTCATCGGAGGGACATGGGCCTGCTGCAAGTTGGGGAAGAAGGAACGACAGGTTGATGGAGTCCCTTATCAGGAGCTTGAAATGGGGCAGCCTGATTCCCTTTCAACCATCCATGTGGAAACAGCAGAAGGTTGGGATCGAGGTTGGGATGATGACTGGGATGAGGAAAATGCAGTGAAATCACCAGGTGGAAATAATGTAGCAAACGGGTCTGCTAATGGCCATACTTCCAAATCTTCTGGCAAGGATGGATGGGAAGATAATTGGGATGATTAGGGTGAAAAATAGGATAGAAACTCTTGAATTGCCACGAGAAAAGAAAACAAAAACCCAAAAAATAGACACAAGAAGAAATATAGATATAGAAAATTGGGGAAAAGTGAATGCACTCCTTACCAAGGGAAGAAAAAAAGGATGCAGTGCTGCAAAATTTTTATTGATGTAAACAATTTTTGTGTTTGTGAAACAAGTTTGATTCTCTTTCTGAAATGTAAAGATAACATTTCTGCTTTCCCATTTCTTAGCTTTGAATATCATACCGTTGTCTACAATATTGTTTGAGAGATAAAAACCGTATTAACTTGGAGATTTTCCTTTTCACCATGCAACGTTTGGTAATGCAGTTTCCATATGGACCGAATAACAAGAAACTAAGCAGGCAGAGGTGGTTTTATCCTGGATTTGCCAAGTTCAGTGACTTTTCTTTAGGTTCTTTGGTCCTGAATGGCAGATTTCAGCATCATACTGGTGTGCTCATCCAATCTCATTTGGATAGCAATATATGACCAGGTATGAGACTTGGATGTGGTGCTCTTTCTTACTGTAGAATCTCTTTTACTTCTTGAAACTGCACTATCCTGGGGAAAAAAAAAAAAAAAGGCTCTCTTTCTGGTTCGATTATGGCTGGGTCCTTGTTCTTGAAGGAGGTGAAGTTGTCTTCCCATTCTAACATATTTGAGAGAGCATTTGGGAGTGTTTCTATTCATACGGTCTATTATATTCCTTGACTAGTTTGATAAGATTGAGAGGGAGGTGGCTTGCAATTGATTTTCTTTGAATTTAACAAAAGAAGAGTGGCTTATGAAAGCAACTTGAGCACTTTGGAGTGGTCTATTCAGGCCCTTTGGTAGGTGAAAGTGTGGAAATGAAGATGTAATTCATGTGAAAACTTGTGCTTTGATGTGGAAGAGGAAACATTGGAAAAAGAAGATAAAACCTAATAAAAGTTAAGAATAATTTTTTGTATTTTGAAAATTTTCATTTTATGTTAGAAAGCAAGAAAAGTTTGAAAAGAGTGGAAACAACCATTATTGTGTTCAAACTTTATATTCTCTCTCTTCTTCATTTGTATGCTTTTTTCTCATTTTGCCGTCCCTTCTCTTACAATTATGGTAGCTTTTGGATTGTCGAAAAGCTTGAGTATTAAAATGTTTTATAATGTCATTATTGAATTTTGAACGTAACTTCAAAAATTAAGTTATTGTTTGACAATTGTTTTTAAAAATGATTTTTGAAAATTGTTTTATAATGTTTTACAAAACAAAAATATGTTTGGAATTTGAAATGTTTTTAATCTATTTTTAATATTTTTGAATATATTCTAAAAGTCATTTTTATATCAAATATTTTATTTTTAATTATTTTATATATTTGTATAATTATATTTTAAAATAGCCTTTAAAATCAAGTGAAAAAAAATAGAAAATAATTACAAAAATATTATTTAAGAACACCTTATTTTCTATTTTTAAGATAAAAAAATAGAAAATAATTTATAATTGTTAAATGTATTTTCCAGTTTTTTTCTTTAAAAAAAAAAAAAATTCTCAAAAACAGTTCCAAACACACCCTAAAAACTTTTTCTTTTGACTGAATAAAAATCTTAACATATTATATTGATTTTCCACATTTAAATCTTATAATTTACTCAAAATCTTTTTCAACATCCATTTATGAGGGTCACTCTTGAAGGAATCTCCAAACTTCCAAACATAGCTCCTCCAACATCACCAATGAGGGAACCTGAGCCTGACAGATGAGATGAATAACAAATAACCAGACAAAACAAAAGATTTGGTGAACCCTAAGGTGCTGACTTCTGATTAACAACTCAATGTTCTCCACAACCCTAATGTTTGTTTTACAAGACAGATATTATAACCCTGCAAATGCCCACACTCCACATGACTTGAACACATATCAAAATCAAGTGGGTATTTGTTGGAAGAGGTGCGGTGTCTCCCCCCAACCCCAATCCAACATCATTTCATTTTATTTCCCCTCAAGAGTACAAACTGAAGCATGCTTAAGAAAAGCAGTGAAGTATCATTTTTGTCTCTGAATAAAGCAATGAACCAAGGCAAAACATATATAAAAGTAAAGCTGTTAAGTGCTCACACATTTCCATCTCACTAGTGCTTTTGATCATTTCTTTTTTCTTTATGTTTCCCTAGAGAATGCATGATGTAACTTTACAACTTTTTTGCTTCACTCTTTTCCCCCCATTCATCTTTGAACCTGAAAACTACATGCAGAATATGTTTTGGACTTGGGTTTTTTCTTTTATTTTCCCATTTTTCCTTCTTTTCTGTGGCCAACAATGATAAAGAGGATTTGATGATATTCCATCTCAGAGAGAAGAAAATCAAGTTTATCAAGGACCCCATGTGATAGTTGATGATGGCAATGTTAATAGATTAGATTAGGTTCCTTGGGCCCAACACCCTGTATTTTAACTGGTGGTTGACTGCATTAGGGACAGCTCATTGTAATCTATGCACATGCTCATAGAAGCAAGCAAAAATTCTTGATGAAAAGGAGGCAGTGGCCTATAGCTACCCTTTAGGTCTAGAGTTACAAATATGCCTTCGGACAAGGAAATAATGCCTAGGTTCATCAAGAAGAAGAAGAAGAAGAAGGGCCACCCATGTGAGAGTGGGAGGTGTAAAATGAGGTCAAAGACCTCTGCAACTCATTGGAAAGAGGAGCATTGAGGACAAGGTTTAGAAGGAAAGCAACAAAGAATGCATTTAAAGAAAGATGATAATGGGAAAGTTTAAGAGGCTAAAGACACAAGTGGCAAAATAAAGGAAGTAATGCTGTTCCAGACAGCATCATGGTATACTTCATTATTCTATTTTGCCCATCTCCTCACCATTGCTCTATTCAAGGCCATTAGCTCTTTCATTCTTTACCCTACCTTTCCCCTTTGCCTTTATATTCTGTCTCCCCTTTCCATTATTCTATTCAGCACTTCAGATTTTCTTCCCCTTTTTTTGCTTCAAAGTGGGTGCTGAGAATCTTTGAGTCCTCAGCCTCTTAAGTCACTTTTGACTTCGAAAAAAATGTATTCTAACATGCCTTCAACTTTTGTATCATTAGAGACAACTGTTTTTGGTAAATAGGACAACCATTCTTAATCAGGAGTGTTGAACCCAACTCTGCCCTTCCATCACTTGGGAAAAATACAAGTAAAACAGGGATTTTTATTCTTGGATTACATTGTCTTTTCTGCTGGAAGAAGATATATAGAGTCAATGAGCAGATAGATTCAACACCAATTGGAGCTGAGAGGCTTGGGTTGGACTGCAAAAAACCAACTAGAAGATATGAAAGAAAGAAGCCTAGCCAGTTTGAGGAAGGATCCATGTTCAAAATTTGTTCAATTTGCTAAGATCTTTTATCAGAAGTTCATGCTAGTTTCATCACATAATATTGAAGAGAGAACAAAAGAGGAGTAGGCAACGGACGAAGACATAAGATTAGTAACTCGGTAACAATATCCAAAAGGGTCCCAAATTGGAACCCGGTGAAAGGGAATCCGGTGAAACCTAATTACAACATAGAGATGAAACTACAACATAAACTTGAGACAAGCAAGGGAAAAGGCAAAACAACAAAGGAAACAGAAAAGAAAAGACTTGGAACAATCGAATTTCACTTCTCTTTCTGATTTATATAATTAAACCGGATTCCTCTTCGCCGGATAACCCTGTAATCCCCTTCTTTCGAACTCTAGATGTATTAGTTAAAACTCAAATCAACTCCTCTTGACCTTCTGAAGGGCATCTGATCAGTTCCAATATATTTACCACCTCTGCCATGTCTGGCCGATTTGATGGCACCTGTGAAGTGCAAATTAAGCCTAACTTCATCACAGGAATTGCCTCCTCAGCTGGGAATTTTCCTTGGAGTCTCCCATCAACACATTCCTCCACCTTACCTTCTTCCAATGCTCCTCTGACCATATCACAGAGCACCACCACATCATCCTCCATGTATTCGACTGGCCTCTTCCCAGTAACCACTTCCAGAACCAAAACCCCGAACCCATAAACGTCGCACTTCTCAGTTATCTTCACTGTCCTGCATGCAAACTCAGGTGCCATGTAGCCTAGTGCACTCTGAATCTTGCTGCTTAGAACGTATCGATCTAGCATTGGCAACAGCCTGGCTAGGCCAAAATCTGCCACCTTAGGTTCGCCTGAGGGGTCGATGAGGACGTTACTTGATTTTAGATTGTAATGGATTATGCTCATTTGGTGCAAGTGAGCCAAGCTTTTAGCTGTCCCAAGAATTATATTGAATCTCTCATTCCATGTGAAGTTGCCACCTGCTCCTTCATGGAGATGCTTGTACAAACTTCCACCAGAGATGAATTCATATATTAGGAGCTGTAATGATGGAGTCCAGTAATACCCTTCAAGTGCCACAAGATTCTGGTGCCGGATCTTTCCCAGTTTCTTAACTTCCCTTTCAAAATCTTCTTGGGACTTGACCAGACTTGAGACAGTAAGCTTCTTGATGGCAACTGGATGACCATCTCGAAGAACAGTCCGGTAGACTGCTCCAAACCCCCCTCGCCCGAGCTCACAATCCTTGTTGAGCAGAGCATGTGCTCCCATGCTGAAGTCAGGGTCACCCGAAAACATGACAAGTTTGCCAGAGTTGGCATCTGTAGTAGGGGAATGGCTGTAGTCATCACCACCAGATAGCGCAAGAGCTGCTGCAGAACGAGATGCAGAAGATCGGACGCGGAGATTAAGAACGGTGATGGCAATCACACCAATTACAATGACAGCAGCAGCACCAATGGCAATGAGTGCAGAAATGCTGAGGATGATTTTCTTGTGAGCAAGACTTCGAGGGAATGCACCCGCAGTGGTGTCAGAGGAAGAATTGGGGTTAAGGACAATGGGCTTGGGAAGTACAGCAGGGCAAGACTTATTCGCAGCAGAGCCACAAAGAGATGGATTGCCAGAGACAGAGGAAGGGGAAATGGTGTTGAAAAAGCCACCAGCAGGTAGTTCACCTTGGAGCTGATTGTGGGAAATGTTGAAGGAGATGAGGTGTGGAAGATTGGCCAACTGCTTGGGCAGGCTTCCTGTGAGCTTGTTAAGAGATAAATCCACATTTTCTAGGTTGCTAAGCTTTGAAATCCCCATTGGTATTGGGCCACTCAGATTGTTATGTGATAGGATCCTATATAATTCATCCAAAAAAGGAAACAGAAAATCCATTAGAATAATGAAAATTTTACTACAGGTTCCTTGACAACAGAAATATTCAGAGAAAAGAAAGCTTATGAAATAACAAAAAGAGGGAAGAAGATGTTCGGATACACAAGGGAGAACCAACAGAACCCTTGAGTGAAAACATCAGTTTTGATTCTAAAAGGATTTTGGAACTTACATGACCAATGCAACAGTTTTGTCTGGAAAATTTGAGAAACTAGTAAGAGAGGTGTTGGCAAAATTTCCTCTTTAATCAGTTAAACACATAATTCAAGCACTTAACTATCGGAAAACTACAAGGAAACGTGAATCCATATGCTCAACTACAGATTACCCACCAAAAAATAAAGGGAGAAGCAAAAAATCATAAATCAAATATAAGACACAGGAAAAAGAGAACTTACAATGTCGTTAATGAAGAACAGTTCTCAAGAGAAACAGGAATTTTTCCAGCTAGGAAGTTGTTCTTCAATCTCAGATCCTTCAAAGAAAAGGCTCCTCCAATTTCCAGAGGAATGCTTCCATTTAGCTGGTTCTCACTCAAATCAAGAACATCTAAGGCCTTTAGATCTCCAATACTTGCTGGAATAGCACCCACGAGGGAGTTCCTGGAAATATTCAAGAACTGCAAGCTTCTAAAAACCCCAATGGATGATGTAAAGTCACCGGATAATTCGTTGTAGGATAAATCCAAGACTTGAAGCCCTTGACGGGATTTCTCCACTGATGAGGAGAAAGGGCTGTCCATATTTCCACTCAAGCTATTTTTTGAAAGCAGAACTTTCTGCAATCCCAATTTGAAAATCCATGCAGGAAGATCACCCAATAGCGAATTCTGACTAACATCTAAGACCAAAAGCTGTTCGCAATTGATCATAGACTCTGGCAAGCTCCCACTGAAAACATTCACCGAAAAATTCAGTACCTTCAACGACTTGAGATTCCCTATTGATGTTGGAACCCTGCCAGAAAATTTATTGGCTGAGAGATCCAAAGTCTCCAGGCTTTTCATTTCTCCAATCCACTCCGGAACCTCGCCCTCAAACGAATTCCCGTGTAAATTCATATAATTACACAAGGTAAGTTTCTGCATTGTCCCTGGAAGGCTCCCAGAAAGAGAATTCTCACTGAAATCAATTAACCGTAAAAGCAAACAACCTCCAATGCCATCTGGAAGCGGCCCAGAAAACCGATTCTTGCTCAAGTTAATAGCTCTCAAATTGTACAAACTGTCAATCCCCTTTGGTATATCGCCCTCCAACAAGTTATCCGACAAATCAAGTGATCTAAGCCCGTTCAAAGACCAAATGCCAGAAGGTAATGGACCCGAAAACTGATTAGAGGAGAAGTCAATTGCAGCAAGCGTTGAACATGAACCTACACTCTCCGGGATCTTCCCGGAAAACTTGTTCTTGGCCAAAGAGATAGCATGCAAAGACCCACATTGTTTGAAAAAATCATCTGGGATGGTTCCAGACAGACTGTTCTCACTTAAATCAATAAATCTCAGGTTCTGAAGGCGGGCAAGATTGGGGCCTATGCTTCCAGTGATATTATTCTTCGCCAGCGACAATTTCCGGAGAAACTGTAACTGGAGTAGGCCTCTGCCTATCTTCCCCGAAAGGGAAAAACCGTCGAGAACGAGGTCGGTGACCCGGTTGGATCTGGGGTTGCATTTGACCCCAACCCAGTTGCAGGGACTATCATCATCTTCATTCCAAGATGCCAACTTCGAATTTGGATCTTGAATATCGGCCTTGAACACAATCAAGCCCAGAACATCATCATTCAGAGATGGGTTCAGAGATTTCACACAACTCGGAGCCACAACGAGCAAAGCTAACAATACACCGAGTAGATACGCCATTTCAGAGAAAATCAAAAGCTACAAGCTTTGCATTGTAGGTGATAATCACACAAAGCTCAAGGAACTTAAATTACAGCTGAAGCTCGATAAGAGAGTACCGCACTCAGCGAAGCTTAAACTACGGTTTCTCAACGTTGAGCTTTTCAGCGTGTCAGCTTCAAGCAGAACAAGACGAACTCCTCACTGTACGCCTGTACGAAAAGCTAGAAGAGTGCCTGATCTTTCAACGGGACTTTAAAGGAACAGTACGAACAAAAACACAACCCTAGAAACCACAACTCAGCTCAAAAAGAAGAGATTTTCACCCACAAAAACCAAAGAAATCGGTTCAAAATCGGACAAAACCGCCGATTTAAAACTTCAAATTCCGGAAAGTTAAAGAAAGAGCGGAGACGAGTCTCCGAGAGGTCACGATCTGAGAAGATACAAATGCAAATGATGGCATTTGCGGCGCCGTCGGAGACTTCCAACGGTACGCCTGAGAAATCCCCAGGTCCGGAAAATGAACGAATCTCCGGCGCCGGTGGACAGAGATAGGGCTTGGGAAGGGGATAAGGAAGAAGTGTCCAGAGACAGAGAGTTGTCGGAGAGGGAGGGTCCCGGCCGGTGACGGCGGTGTCGGACAAAATAAGGAGCTTTCCGGAGAGAGTCCGAGGGTGGAGTAATGTATGAAGTCTTTATTAACGGCAAAAAGAAGGAGGCTTGTAAGATTGTGACACTTGTCATGATATCTACGGTGGAGAATAGTCCGACGTGGCGAACACGTGGTATCTGTCAGTGAAGCTTTTGACGTGGCTGTCAGAAGTGGGGATGTTTGGCTGCAGGTAGCGCTTTGGCTGCGGATTGCGAAAGGAGAACCAACTTTGTAAGTGCCCCTCATATTTCACCTATTTACCACTATGCCACTACCAAAGGAGAACTGTTTTTAAAAATAAAAATTTTCTAAAATAAAAATATAAAAAACATATTTGATAATTAAATGTAGTGTTTTTAGATAATATTTTTTTACTTTTTTTTATTTATTATTTTCACTTATTTTTGTATGACCATTTAAAAAAATAATTATATAAACATGTAAAATAATTAAAAATAAAGTACTAAATATAAAAATTATTTATAAAAATATAAAAAACAAGTTAAAAACATTTTAAATCTTCAAACAGATTTTTATTTTACAAAAATAAAAAAATTAAAAAAATTGTTTTTAAAAATCATAATTATTTTCGAAAATAGTTACCAAACATGCTCCAATTTTTTTTCTCTTCTTCTTCTTTCTCTTGACATCATCCAAAGTCACTATAAATTCTTAATTTATAAAATATCAAATCAAACTTATTTCATATATAATTATGAACAATTGTATGAATTAGGAGACACATCACTTTAAATTTGTGTAGTCTTTTATTAGAATTTAATTAAAATATTTTATTCTTTTGACATACTCTATTATATGACATGTACTTATAACAACAAATTCATATATAATTTTTTTAATAAAATTTAAAAAATTAATTATCATCTTTAATACAAGTTGAATATGGAACAATACTTTTCAATACTATATTAAATACTCTCATCCAATCTTAGTACGAAAAAAAAAACGACTCTATACCAAATACCTTCATTTAATCTTATTTTGATATATATAAAATAAAATAAAATAAAATTTTGATCAAATGTAAGGAATATACGAAGAATATGATTGATATAACAATATTTTAGCAAAGGGATTTGAATTTTCATATGGTGAAAAGAAGAGAGCATTCAAATGAGAGGGTAGGATTAGGAAGGGGTTGGTTAGGGCTGGATAACTTGAGATTTAAAACGTGGATGATTGGGAAGTTGACTTGATGGGGGTGGGGGGAGACTGGAGGATGGTAGTTGAGGTAAATAAAAGGGAAAGGAAAGGGCAAGAGTTGGGTGGATAAAGAGAAAGAAAAGAGGGCCAAAACCCAAAAAGTAAGTAATAAAGGCAAGTAGGTGGATGGTGGGTGGTGTAGTAAAGAGGATGGTGAGATGGTGGTGGTGGTGGTGGCGGTGGTGGCAGACTGCAGAGAGTGGAAGAAGAGAGTGACTGAACTTTTTCCTTTTTCCCTTTTTTTTTTTTTTTTTTTTGGGTATTATAAATTCCAATGGGGGAAAAGGGTCCCCCATTCTGTGGTTTCTGGCCTCATTAGCTATCTCATTTATTTAGGGTTCATAAATGCAAAGCCCCACCTCTTCACTCAACCTATGCACACTTCCTTTAATTAACCTAAGATTTTACTGCAATGTTGGTGGGAACTTCTCTTTTGTTCTTTTGTACCAACTGAGATCCCTGCACTCATCAATTCCCTCCAATGCCCACACCACTTGCCTTCATTTCATCCAAGGAAGGTGTCACTGTCTTCCATTCAATTCTCTCTTCATTTTTTTCCTTTTTTCTTTTCCCAAAAAATGAAAAATTCTACCCCTTGAAATGTCACATTTTCAAAATTTTTGTGATTTGAGAAAATATTTTGATGCTATATATATCACATTTTCTTTTAATCCCGTACAAGTGTCTTAATGTCGTAGGACCCCTTGAGCTCAAAACGAACAATATCTAAGCAGATCATCACATATAATATATTTGAGCTATTTTGATTAAAATGGAAAATATCGATACGAATTGAAGTGAGTTGTTACATATAATATATTTGAGACAGACGTATTTTTTCTTTTTAGTTTTAATAATGGAAAAAGGAAAAATAAAAATATTTATTCTTATGTGATTAATATTATATTTAAAAACTACACTTTAAAAATCCCTAAGTCTAGAGTTTATATTTAAGAATTTTATTAAGCATATTATATTTTGCTTGTTGGTTTTAATATTTAAATAACTCTTCCAAACATGGTTTTAGACATCATCACAATCTAAAGGTATGTTGCCTTTTTGAATTTTAAATCTAAAGTATAAAGGAGAATTATCACCCTAGGGATAGAGGATGGCCCTTCCTGGGAATAGATTATTATTTTTCTTTCACTTTAATTTTAATGTGGTAACTTTAATTATTCAATTTATTTTATCAAAACATTTTATTAGAGAAAAATATAATAATATTTTATTTTTATATTTGATTTGTCAAATTAAATGATAAAAATAAGCATAAATGTATTATTATATTAAATTTTATTAAATAGAATATGCCAAAATATTTAAATATGAAGATATATTTAAGATGGAAAAAAATTATAATATTTAATTTAATTACATATCTATGTATTTGTTGTTATAAAAATTATTATATTTAATTAATTTATATTTAGTTTCAATTTATCATTAATAATTATTATAAAAAGAAATGTAAATATAAATATTTATATTTGTTTAAATGTTTTATTTGATAAAAATTTAAAAGAATATAAATATTTACCTGGTTGAAAATTTAAGATCACATGTGTGTATACCTTCCACGTCTTAGTAACATGCAAGTGGTATGGTGGGTTTGGAATGAAGAATTTAGGGTTAGTTGAATGGAAGTTTAATAAGTATTTGATCAAATATGAGTTGATCGATTCATATGAAATCGAACAATTTGTCCGATTCGATGGTTCGACCATTAATTCAAGAGGTTTGATAGCGGTCGAATCTTTGAACAGTTCATTTCACCATACTAAATTGAAGTGGAAAGATCATCGGTCGATGGTCAAATTGATTGCATCGACTAATCTGATTTGATTTTTAAAATATTGGTTGAAAGTACTTTATAAAAATTTAAGTTATTTAGATGAATGTATAAATAATAAGATAAAAGAAAATAAATAAATAAATAAATAAAATTAAGTGTGAATGATGAGAAGAAGATAACCGTATATAGTGAAAAGCATTGACCGACATAATAGAGTTGGCATGTGGCGCTACGATTGAACCTACTCATAGAGTCTTAGGACACATTTTTGTACCGTAAAAAGACCTTTGCTAGAAGCCAATCGCAACACTCTCAAGACTTAGGGGAGTACGCACTGTAAGGACTGATCCCTGATGAGCTTAGATGAGTCCGAGCCTGAGTAGTCTAAAGCCCTGTCACCATTCTTTTGGAGGGGTTGAGCCCGTGAGGGTGAAGGTGGCACGTCCCTTTGTCTTCATGTACGCTGGTGTGTGGCTGACTTTTACACATTTTTGGGAATTCTTCTTCACCAAGGTAATCATCCCTTCTGTATGACAGATTTTAGCTACATGGCCAAGATTTTTTCTCTACCTGTTGCTTTCATTGCCTCCATTCTCCTCTCATTATCTCATCTGGGTTTTTGAATCTGTCTTCAATGCATTTCACTTTCTACATATACAACATGGTAAGAAAATTTTCACCTTTTTTTTTTCCAACAAAACAAACAGATCTATAAATGTTTGTATAACTGCATCCATGCATGGTCTCAAGGGTAATTCAATTAGGAAAAAAAAGTAAGAACTTCACCATTTTGCTTTCCAAAGTTTTGAAAAGTTTGAGAATCATTGTAATTTTTAGTATTTGTATGATATCTTGTGTCCAATAAGAGAAAAAGTTTTTGATATTGAATATATATGAACTATTCTTAATCCCGTAAATATAGTAATAAACAAGAGAAAATAAATTATTACCACTTGATCCGAAATTAAGTTTTTTTTTTTTAATATGGTTTTTGAGGGTTTAGCTCAAACGAGTTTGACATATATTTATATATAATATGATATAAAAACCTCCTTTTCCGGATTTCAACTTTCATGCTTAATTATTCATAAGATTTATTTATTCATATGATATATATCATTCGGTACTAATCATTAAGAGTTACTTTTAACATATATTACGAGTCCAAGTCTTATAAACTTAAATTTTTATCGAAAAATTAATAATCTAATATGGTATCCGAGGCTCACTCAATTAGAAGTTCATCTTTACTTTCCGAATCCATTGAACCCACCTAAGGAAAATTGGTTGTCAAACAATAGCATTGATGTAACTTTAGACTCCAAAAGTCAAGTCATGTGAAGGAGCTTTCAATGAAGAATGGTGGGAATTACCGGACTGAGGCTGAGAGCTCAGGGTAGGAACCCCCCAAAAAGGACTGAGCTACGGCCACAAGGTGGTAGAAGCAAGAGCCAAAAGGTTGGGTGAGGTCAGAGGGCTTTATGAGATAGTTTCACATTCCAAAGCTGCATGAGCATTCTCTTATCCCCATGTGAATGGGGAATAGATTCAAATAAAAAAACAAAAGCAAAGAGTGGAGGATAATAAATCCAGAGAGTAAAACGACAGTGGGCTCATGGGTCATTTTCTTTCTCTCCATTCTCCTCTGCATGGAATGAAAATTCTGAAAAGGTCAAAAGAGAATTGGAAATGGTGAAGATGGTAGGTGGCCTTTTGTGGGGAAAATTCATCATGTTTTCAGCTTGATGGAATGTTTGGTTGCAGGTTGACACTGCCTCATTCCCCATCATCTGCTTCACCCAAAAAGGGCAAAGGAGAAAATAGAGGTCAATTTGGTTACGTTTTCTTTTTGTTTTTAAAAATTATTTTCTATTCCATTTTATTTTTAAAAATAGTTTCAAACAAGCCTATTTGAAAACCGTTTTTTATAATAGTTTTATGTTCTACAGAACAAAAAACACAAAAAAAATATATTGGCAACTAAAAACCATTTTTTATTTTCTATTCTTAAAAGTAAAAAATAAGTTGTTTTTAAAAAACATTTTTTAATTATTTTATATTGTTTTCACTTGTTTTTTTTGAATAGATTTTTGTTATATAAAAATAAACAATTTTCAAAAACTATTTTTCAAAATTATTTTTTACCACCTAGACCTAAATAGTGTTGAAAAAATTTATTTTTTAAAAAAATGTGCCATTTAACACAAAAAAAAATGTTCCTAATTGAAAACCATTTTTAAAAAAAAATATTTCAATACTTTTTTTTTTAATGTTACCTCAATAGGTTTTAGGGGTTGTTTGACCATGTTTTCTAAAACAATTCTTAGTTACTTTTAAAAACAAAATTTTATTTAAAAAACTAAATATAAAAAATGGTTTTCTTCACTTATTTTAAGTTTTTAAAGTATTTTTATATATTTAATTATTGCTAAAAAAAATCAGAAATGATAATTGAAAATACCTTAAATTTATTTTTAAAATATATATAAAAATATTTTTAATAGAAAAAAATTGTTTCCTATAAAAAATTTATCAAACATGTTTCCAAATTAGAAAACGGTTTAAGAGTTTCTAAAGAGGCCCCTGGACTTCCAGGCCAATCAGAAAACTTAGCAAATGGGCCTTTGGGCCTGGGCTTTCATGTATTTTTGGTAATGCCCATTTCCACAGCCCAAATAAATATTATGGGCAATGTTATTAGGGTTGCAGATAACGGGCTCCACCATCGGTGGCCCATAGAAACCCTGTATAAGGCGGCACTGTCCGAAACTGAACGACATTTTCGGAAGAAATCGGAGAGAAAAATGGCCACTGGCGACGCCGCTGCCAACGTCGTTCTCCGCAGAAAGCAAAGCATAGTGTCTTCTCTCTGCAAGCACCTCTCCTTGGATCCTGTAAGTTTCTGTTTGTTTCCTCTGAAAATTTTCCCAAACGTCCAATCTTTCTCATTTCTGCTGCAATTGCGGTTCTCCATTTGCTGCTCGAATCGGTTCTCATCACTGAATTTCATGCAATTTCTCACGCCTATCTATCGTTGTTGTTGAGTTGGAATTTCACGAGCTAGACTGACGAGTAGTTTGAATTTCTGGTCAGCTATATTATGCTGCAGTTGTAAATTTTCTTTTGTTGTTAGTGAGTATTGTTGCGATGTTTTGGAGTGGATGCGTGTGAATTGATTAGCTAGAAGTCGTGGATAATTGTCTAATGTATTGGATTCTGGGAATAGTTATGTGCTTTGAAGTGATCTGGTACCCTTGTTTGGGCAAAAAATTTATCGAGATTGTAATATCTATGCCATTTTTCCACACTTATAAGCTTGGAAGAAAATGCGTTTCTCTTGCACCTTGTGAATTTTTAAATTCTTCATTTCGTTACTGAGAAAAAAAAAAGGTAAGAAATGAATTATTTCATATTTAACAACCAAAAGGAAAAACACTACTAGCACAGTAGAGAAAAGATTTGTTTTTTTCTTCTTTTGTTTTACTATTTTTCTTCTCAACCAAATTGAGGCCTAAGCCTTCATTTGGACCAAAGAAAGTGTGAATGGAAAGACAAGAGCAAGGAAAAAGGAAGGGAAAAAAAGTGAAGAAAAATAAAGGAAAAGTAAGTTTTTAGCTCATTAGATATTTTCTCCAATGCATAAGTTCTTAAATAATTTTCTTATTTTTCATTTTTCATTCTTGTTTCCATGGCAAATGAAACAGTAGGATTTGAGAGTCCTTCCTTTTCTTTTCCTTTTTTCCCTTTTCCTATCACTTTTCAACGTTCAAACAAGTATTAATATTTATATAGTATGATTATTTTCTAATAAAATGTGCACTTGAATTGTGTCTATTGGAAAACAAAGGAAAAAAAGACTTGAATTGTGAGTCGGCGTTTGTACAGGGCTTCTTGACTATGATGTTTATGGCTCCACTTCTGAACAAGTGGATTCCCCATTTTTTCAGGCATTGTGTGCGAGTCCATTTGAACTTGCATGAATTGTTAATTCAGGAAAGTGATTTAACAGTTTAACTTGTGTTAGTGGTTTCTTCATGTTTGAATTATTTAATTTATGTTGATTTGCAATTTTGCTTAGGACTGGTAATCTGTTTGATCACTGTACTGTTATTATGACAATTCTATAGCTGAATCCTATAATTTATTTGTGCAGAAAATTTTCTTGGATAGCATTGTGGAAAATGATATTAAGAGTTTGTGTGCAAATATATTGAAGTCATCAGGAAGGGCTCCCAAAAACAGTGATGAGGTAAAGTTGGGTTGGTTCAGTGATGGGCATTTCTATTAGTCTTTATGCATAAGCATTTTCCCTTGTAGCTACTGTAATATTAAAGTTACTAAAAAGAATTCATATTGTCCTTTTTTTTTTTTTTTTGGTACCTACTTGGATTAGCTTATTTTCTTGTCAATTTCTAGTTAAACATCGTATCCATGGGATGAAATCATCTCACAGAACCTCTGTAGTTTTAGTTTTGGTAGCCTCTCATGAAGGATTTAGATTTTATCCATAATCTCAGATTTTGACTTTTGATTGTAGGTGTCCAAGTGGATATCTTTTGCAGAGAGTTATCCTGTAGATTCTAAGGCATGCTTTGGGGCCCTCCATGTTATAAATGAGGAATTGGCTGAAAAGTCAGTTCTCATGGGTGATGGATTGAAACCCTCCGAAGCTGATGTTATTGTTTTTTCTTTGCTACATCCATTTGTGGTATGCATTCTCTATCTTTTGTTACCAATCATTTTTCACATTGACCATTCATGTGTCTTATTTTTTTGAAAATTGAGATCTTCATGTTTCTTGCGCTGTACTGGGATCCTTTTAACACCACAACAAGTGGTGGACCAACTGACATTCTATTATCATTCAGTTCTCTAAGTTTTTACAAGGGTTTACTCTGAAATATTAAGTATATGAAAACATATTAATTTGCATTTCTTTCTCTAAGATTGAGTTTGAGGAGGATGTTATGGTTAGGCTTATTTGTAACATAAATCTTTTTAAAGAGCTAAGGATTCAAAAGGAGAAAACTGCCACTGTTTTTTATTAAGAAAATTAAGTTTAGATGCATGCAAAGTACTTGACATTCTAATGACTTCGGGCTGGTTTTATGTTTCCAGATTGGTCTTCCAAATACAGAGCGGCAAAAGTTGCCACATTTGGTGAGATGGATGGAGTACATCCAGGTGGGAACACCCTGTTTGGTTTTTTCTTTTTTAAACTCATTAACATGTGTAGTAATGTTCTGCAAAAAAAAAAAAAAAAAGTGTCTGGACATGCTATCATAAGGTGAAATGCAGTAAGTTGGCAATAAATAGTTGCTTTGAACTTTTGAAGGTTTAAGAGTTGTTTATATGGTATCCTTGGGCACCAGTTGTCTCATTCTGAAAAGATATATTATTGTGATCAGTTCCATTTTTTGCAGTTAATGCACTAATCTGAAATATTGGTTTCAGTGCCACCTTCTAACTAATCTACATTTAATAGTTAATGTTTTATGATTTTTAAGCCTGTCTTCATTCTGAAGACTGCAGGTTTTGTCTAGAGGTTTTAGCTTACACTTCTTTATGTTCTTGGACCAAGTCTTGTTCCAAGCATTTTTTTTACGGTAGATATCACTTATCCCTATCATGCTAAGATGATGAGAGCACATTTAATGAATGTTGGGCATATGTTGCCACCAAATTAGCAGTTCCTTGTGTCAACTATGCAGGCTTCCTTCAGGAACCTAGCTTCCTTTTACTAGTGTTCTGATCTTCAATTTAGTCATGGTTACCAGTTATTATTGTGCCTGTTTCCATTGAGATTTTAATGAATCAGTGCTTTTAAACATTTTGTAATTTATTTTTGCAGAGCAAGGAGAATTTTGGAGAGTTATTTCCAAAGATTTTGTTAGAGAATGATGTAATTGAGCTTCCAGTGAGTATCTTTAACCTACAACTGCTGCTGCTTTGTTGGTGACCCATATTCTATGAACTGTTGAAGAGTTGTTCAGTATTGTTAGATTTTTGCATCCTTGTTCAATTGGCATTTAGATTGTACCATTTCAAGTGCTTCTTTTGTGGTCTTTACATTGCTGTTAGGATAAGGGAATGAAAGGTTGAGGATGGTTCAAATAGAAAGGAAGAGTTTGTATTCACTTCTGTGGATGTCATATTATACTGGTTAAACACAGATTCTGCTAGAATGTTTAAGTGCAAGGTTGCAGAAGCTTTCTTTATAGCCATAAAGGTATATTCATGTGCTGCTAACATTGGCCCTGGTGTTGCATATCACATTAGAACACTTGCTTCTGTGCTTGAGTTAGAATGGGCTTAATATGGGTGACCTCTTTCATTTGCTGCAACTTTAATTCCCCTCTTTTGTGGAGTTTCTTGTTTGCAGAAATCATCCACCTCCTACTATAACGTGTTAGAGGATACATTTTTAATATTCTTTCCTTCACTTTGTTGCAGAAACCAAAAATTGTAGTTAAGTTGGAGGCAGATCCAAATGCAAAAAAGACTGTGCAGAGCACAAAAAATGCAGATAATACAGAAGCAAACCCAAATTCAAAGAAGAGTGATGTTGTGGTAAATTCTTTTCCCTTTTTATTTTTTTTTGTGTGTGGTGGTGTTGGTTATTTTCAATTCAAAATCTTGATATTATGCACTCCATTTTCTAGGCAGTAGCATTCATTTTCCTTAACAGCTTGGGATTTAGGTGGAGGTATCCTTTCTTTAACAACAGCCCTGTGGACAAAGTATTGCCATAACTTTTTTTTATTAGATAATAAGAGAATTTTTTCTGAGAAGATAATTTACAAAATAACTGGTTCAGAACTTGGGGCTGTACAAAGATCCAAGGTTCTTAGAAGCACTTTGTAGAAGCAGGTACAGAAGCTGGAGCAGGAAAATGCTTGTCCTAAAGTGGTTTAGAGATAAGGGCCATTAGGATGTTTAGTTAGTAAGTTACCAACAGATACATTTCCTATGGTGTTTCCATATATTATCATATATAAGACAATAGACTTTGTGTATATATAAATACATGCAACTCTGTTAGATATGCATTGATTTCATCAAAAAATGTAGTTTATATTTTTTCTATTTCTTTGTTTCAAGTGATTTTTCATTTTTCATTTCAACAATTGTCACCATTTACCTACCCAACAAGTGTAGGGGCACAATGCAGAGGATTTGTCAGAGCCCACCAGTTTAACTTTTAAGGTTTATAAGGATACTGGGATATTGATCTTCAATGTCAAACACGAAGATTCAATAACTTCACTCTTCCCCCTATTGATCAATTATTTAACATTTTTCTGTTGCCTATCAAAAAAAAAAAAAAACTTACCTCCATTGACCCAAGTCCCTCTTACAGTAATTCAAGTAAAAAACCAAATAAATGTAAATGCTGCATGTGAGGTCAAAGACACATGTTTATTAAGTAATGGTAGTCAACTAGAACAATGATGTGGCTTTGTTAGCATTTACTTCAATAAATGGTATTAGTAAGATTTAAGTCTCGGTTTGAAATTTGAGAAATTTTTATTGTTGCCCTGAGCTCTAAATTTTTTTCCACTGTGATATTCCTGCACAATGACATTGCTCTTTTGTTCTTTTGGAACTTTAAGAAAAAAGTAACAGGAAATAATGCTGCTGCTGAGCAGAAGAAGAAATTACCTGAAAAAGAAGCAGTTGAGAAAGATAAAGAAGTCAGCATCAGTTTGCTCAATATACAGGTTGGACTTATTCGGAAAGCATGGAAGCATCCATCTGCAGATAGGTGTGCTGTAATCTCTTCTCTTTCTCTTCCTTTCGGTTTTCATTTTTCCTTTTTCCTTCTCAAATTTATATTGCCTACAACCTGAGGTACCTCAAGCCTATAGGTTCTAAACTGTCTGAATGCCAATCTAATGGTTTAGGATTTAATATGATAGCTACTCCTTCTATTCAGTCACAACATTTCGTTTATTTTGATCTATGATGCAGTTTACTGGTTGAAGAGATAGATGTTGGAGATGCAAAATTACGGCAGGTGGTCAGTGGCCTTGCAAAGTATTGTAGTCCAGAGGAGTTGACGGTATGTATAATACTAGAGTTGGTTAGGGAAAGTTCCTGCACTTGATTTTTCTTTGTTCTTTTCAAGGTTTTCTTATTATTTTCTGATGTTTATTTCTAAAATGGGTCTTTTTGATGTTGGTTCCTGATGTTTAGAACCGTCGTGTTGTGCTAATCACAAATGTTAAACCTGGAAAGCTACGAGATGTGATGTCAGAAGGACTGGTAATCATTTTTCCCTTGTATTATGGTTGTCAGACTTTGCTCATGTGTCTGCTTTATCAGTCAAATAAAGATGCATGTCATGTCCAGTTTAGTTATGAAAATATTGCAAAACTACAAATGGTTACAATCAAAGCCTCGTTCATTGGTTGTAAGAGATTCCCAACTTTTGCTTAGCCATGTAAAACAGTATATATAACAGAAAGTACACTTTTTTTATTTCATCAAAATCATATGCCTTGTAAGTTGAAATGCTACCTACCTCCGTAAGGGGATGAGATATTCATCCCCTTCCCTGTGCATTCAGAAATTCAAACAAGACATGCTTTCTAACTTTTTAGGAATTGGCTAGTATGAGATCTTACATTGGTTAGGGAAAGAAGTTTCCTACACTTTATATGTAGTAAGCTTTTTTGAACTGTGTAGATTCATTCCTAAGCCGTGTGGGTGTTAGACCTAAGACAACAATATCTACATGGGAGGGAGCATGTCATTACAAATGGTGCTGGAGTCAGGTCCCTGATTTGATATAGAAGCCTGAGTGAGTGTTTTGACTTGTCCCTTGTGCCTGCACAGTGAGAAAAGAGGGAGAGAGGAGGAGCAAAGCATATCTCATGTTAAACAAATGACGTGGGCTGAAATTATTGCCAGCATTTAGGCTATTAATCATGACCTGACTTGCTTTCTTCCGACCTACATAAATATAGGGAAAAAGGAGTAGGTCAGTTTCATATACATTTTCATCATGTTTTCACATTCCACATGTGGTAATGATGATAGACTGCCATTTGATTATTATAAATGTTGTATATTAGGTTTACCATACTATTATATAGAACTTTGGAATTCCTTTATATGTCAAAACACTGATAATCAGTTCACAGAATATTTATGGACATAGTAGATTACTTTTCCAAATCAAAGGCCTTTTCATGTATACCCTGGAAGACATCTTTGGTTGGTGGAGTTCCAGTTGAATTTTCTCACGACGCTTCAGGAAAAGAAAATAGTCCAGAGTGCAACATTTTTATCAGATACATGGCCTCATTGGGCCTCCTGGGGAGAATATTACCTAATCTATTGGTGAATGTCTTTGTATTGAACTATCCTGGTCTTCAGATGGAAAAGGAATACAATTTGATATCTGTCTGAAACTAGGATTAGGAAGAATGCAGAACTTGAGTCACAGTTATGACTTAAGGCCTAGGGGATTGAAGGCTCTCCTGCAAGATTTCCAATGCCTAAAAAGTGGATGAGTTTGCCAGTTGAATGTATAACATATGGATCCCATATGTCAGTGGAGTGATCAGATGAACCCCCTAGAGCAGATAGAAGTGTGCTTGCCTGAACCTCTTTGCTAGTAGCTGCAGACATATTTATTATTGTCCTTCTATGGGACTGGTTGCTTGATTTTCTTTATAAGATTTCTGAAGCAATCTGTACTCTAGAAGTCTGTAAATAAACATGTTTTTTTGATCGATGAATTCTGTAAATAAACATCCAAAGCATCCTCATCTATTCTTCTTCTATATTTCACCCTTCTCACCTTAACAATTCCCTTAAAAGGGGGTCATAACCATGAAAATCAAAGAGCTAAGGTTTCTGCAGCAATATCTTTTACTGAAGCTAACTTGTTAACTTATCAATTCAAACAAGAAGAGGTTATTCTGTTTCTGATTCCCTTTCTCTAGGTGCTATGTGCTTCCAATGAAGATCACACTGGTGTAGAGCCTTTGCTCCCTCCAGAAGGTGCCAAAATTGGGGAACGTGTTTCATTTTCTGGGTAAGCATGCTAAAATTACTAAAAACTAACTTACATCCATTGCCTGAATGCTTTGCATGCAGTTGTTGTAAAATTTTGGAAGGAGTACCAATATGATAAGGGCTCGTTCGGTACTATTTCTATGGCAGCATATTTATACAAACTCTCTGCATCATTTAACATTACTAGGAAGATTTTTTCTTGGTTGAGCTTTCCGTTTTGTTTATAACTTCCTTGTGCTGGAAATGACTAATTTATTGAGGGAAAATGACTTATGACTAATGTATTGAAGTTTATCTCGAGAAAAATTTATCTACGATGTTTTGATCTGTTCAACCCTCAGTTCTGGGGGTTGAGCTTACCCCTTATGTAGTTCATCAAAGTTCTCAATCAGCATACCCTTAGGCCTTAAGTACATTGTTGAGAGGCACCCCTGTCTGATGTGAAGACATTTGAATTATTAAAATATCTTGCAGTGGATCGACAAGTTTGCTACTATGTGGAGGAATGGAGATGACCCATTCCAACCTCCAAAGGATTTCTTTACATGAACCAGAATTTGAACTTAACCATGATTTCTTTTTAATCAGAAATGGATAAAACAAGTACATGGGAAGGATAAGACTTACCCCAAAAAAAAAGTACATGGGGAAGGATAAGGATTCCTCCTCTGATTTACAAAAGTTTATCAAAAAATGGAAAATTGAACCGTCTCTAGTATACTAATAAGACCTATACATCTATACAGAAGCATACAAGAATCTTCAATGTAAACCTCTCATCTCTCCATGAGGATTAGCACATCTCATTCTCCTCACTATCCAAAATCTTATGACTTGTACACTGAATTCCAGTCAAGCTGAACAACATTGAGAACAATGCTGCTAAACGCCAAGGTACAAGGGGTCCAGAAAGATGAATAGAAATGAATTAGATCCTGAACTTAACCATGATATTTTATTCCTTGACTTGATAATCATAACATGACTAGTTCTTTTCTTTTTGGCATTAAATGTAGTTTTCCCCATGGCTGTGTTTGTTAACATGCTTTTGTGAATGTTTCCATCTCTAGGAATGAGGGTAAACCAGAAGATGTCTTAAACCCAAAAAAGAAACAATTGGAGAAGATAACACCGGTATGTGCTTTATTTTCCTGGTTTGTGCATTTCTAATATGGGTTGAGAAGTGGGGTAGCACTTGTCAACATAGTTGTCTGGATATTATGGTTGGTGATGCTGCCACTTTTTTACCCTTTTTTTTTTTGTGTGGATGTTTATTGGGATGAAGAAATTACTGGTGGGATCCTTGTGTATGATCGATCAAGGGTGGATATGTTTCCAGGTCATCTAACTTAATCGGTCCAAACTACAAACTTCTTGCCATGGGCATAGATCCGAACTACAAACTTAACCATCCCCTTATTTATGTTGAGTGTGACCATTGACTGAAATGTCTTGAATTATATCTTTTGATCATGGGATTTTCATGGATGCAGCATCTTTTCACTGATGATAAGGGTGTGGCCACATTCAAGGGGATACCATTTATGACTTCGGGTGGCCCATGCACATGTTCTATTCCCAAAGCAAGCATCAAATGACCATGACGTATGTGCTCGGTATCATTAACTCCCATTACTGTAAACCTGATCTGTTGGGTCATGCAAACTATGTTGCTCACTGATCAGTGTTTACAGGTTTTTGTCTCTGTTTTTAAGCTCTACATTTTGACGATGGAGACACATCATAAAAATGCACGTGCTTGTTTTTTTTGTTTATTTTACTGTCTTCTATTGCTTATATGGTCACATGAAAGGGCTTTAATATACTGTTACATTTCACAGATTACACAGGTCCCGCATTCCACTTGAGCCTGATGGTGCAGAAGGCCAAGCAGATCAGAGCGTTAACCCATCACCCCCCCTGCTTGTTATACTAAGAGGTAGTGTGAGTGAGAGCATATTAAAAACGACTTTCTTCCCTTTTTTTCTTTGAGAAATTTGTTTCTCCAAAGGAGCAATCTTTAGAAGATCTATGTATCTATCACAATCTTTTATTTTAATTCCGCCAGTAGAAGTTTTCCCTCCTGCAGTTTTGTCATTTCTTACGTGCTTTACCCATTCGATTAGTTGACATCATGATCTTTGATTCACCAGTTTTTGGATACATGTATATGCCTCTTTTGGCTGGCACCCAAGTGCTTGAATCATAGCTTATAGACATACCCAAAGTAAGGTCATGTCCGAACATGTCCCAAATCCCCAACTAGATCTAGGACTGGAATGGACTTGATCTCATATGTTCACCTGCGAGGGCGCAATTAGGCTACCCTCTCTGTTCACATGTGGCCAAGGCTCTCAGAAATCAAACTGTTTTTGTTTTGGTTAGTGTAGCAGTAGTTGCTTTCAGGGACTGTCCCCATGGCTGACTGCTGTTTTGTTTGTTGGAAAGGGTGGAAATTCAATTGTTGCCATGTGGACAGCTATGAATTGGAGCACAAACATGGGTTACCTGCCGACCTCCATCTCTAAACTGGCATGTGTCTCACTTGGATTTGTTCTTTTGGCCATTCATGAACTTGACCATGCAGTAGAGTAAAAATTATTCATAGAACTAAGAGAGCTGCAGAGGTAAAATTAGAATGTTTCATATTTGATATAGAAATTTTTGTGTAGGGTTTTGGTGGACTGTTTGGAAATCTCATTTATGGGGGTGGAAGATGAAAGAAAGTAAATATGACATAGGATTCCGTGGGTAAAATGGTGGGGGAAGAAAGGAGAGAGAGAGAGGGGGGAAGGGGGGACATGGATGTCCGTACAACAGCGAAACAACCCAAATAACAAAGATTCTGTTTTGGTCCCATCCTTAAAATTGTTACCATTCTTACCATTCATTGGGCAGTCTCAGCAGAATCTCTAAGTCAGAATCAGATCTTTCTTGACCAAAGTTCATACGTTGTTTCTTCTTTTGATTTTGGGTTTGGCTAACCTCCAAATCTCCAATGTATATCTGTTTCACAAAAGAACCCAAACCCAAAAAACAAAGAAGTCTAATTCAATGTCCTTATTCCTCACTCCACCTCATGTTGCCAACTTGCCACAATATTGTAATCTTTTTATTTTATTTTATTTTTTCTTTTGTTATTGTGATTTGATGTTGGGTTTTGACTTTCCTTTTCTGATTTCATTTCCCCTCGTGTTATTCTTTTTGGGCCCCCAACCTATCTGTCTGGATTATGATGTCATGACATGACCCTTTGGTTAATATATTCCTTTTCAATCTATCTTCTCTTTACACATGATTAATTACAAGAAAATTTTGCTACCATGGATATGGCATAAAAAGATGTTATGATACATGGGATGAGGGTGAAAGCACATGACACTAAGATTGAATTAAAAAAAAAAGAAAAAAAGTTTAATAAAATAATGAAAAATATAATAAAAAGCAATCTAGGTTATATTTGATAATGTTTTTTAAAAATAATTTTTGAAAATGTTATTTGATATTTTGTAAAATAAAAATCTGTTTGGCAATTTGAAATATTTTAAATAATGTTTTAAAAATAATTTTTATATTTAGTGTTTTATTTTTAATTATTTTACATATTTGAATAATTATTTTCTAAAACAATCTTTAAAAAATAAGTTAAAATAATAAAAAATAACTAAAAAAAATTATCAAAACTATGTTGTTTCATCTTCTTAATATTTCCTTTTTTTTTCTTTGGAGAATAGTTAACTATTCTTAAAAATAATCAAAAAACATGCTCGTAATCACTCGAAATATGTGAAACATTGAAAATTATTTATAAAATGTTTTTATGAGAATTATTATAAGTGATTTTTTAAAAATATTTTATAAATTATGTCAATCATTTAAATTTTTTTCAAAAATAAATTTTTATAGCTATTTATAATTTTATTTATTGAAAAATAAATTCAAATTTTTTGTTTGAAAAGAAATTGTGGAAATTATTCTTGTGTCAACAGGGCTCTATACACCCCATTTTGGATATCAATTTTTGGAATGCCTATTGAAATGATTTAATTTTGAAAAATGTCAAAAATGTTCCTTTTTATTTTTATTTTTGAGAATTGTATCATTCTAATATTTGTTGTCATATAAACTTTTTTTTTTTTTGAAAGGTATTAAGCCTCCGTTTGGCAATAATCTTGATAAGAAATATTCATGCCAAAAGCTAAAATATTCCCCCCACTTGAAAAAGCATAACCTTGTACATTTCAAATTGTAAATATAACCTCAAATGGACCAAAATACCCTTGTGTTATACTTTGATGTGAAATAAAAATTGATATAAAAATTGTATTTTTATCCATTATTTTGCAAAAATGATTTTTTTATTTAAGAAAAGGAATCAATTTTGGGTGAATAAATATCGCTTTTAATAAAATGATTTTTATTTCTTATTATGAAAAGAATTGGGATTATTTTTGCAAAATAAAGTCATATTTTAATCCTTTTAATAATGAGTTATTTGATTAAAAAGGCAATTGAAAACCCAAATTTGTAAATCTAACCTCCATTTTTTACCATATTTTGACTAAAATGCCCTCATTCTTTTCTTATAAAACCAATCATTTTTATAGAAACTTATATATAAATATTTGAAATAATTAACGACGTTTCTATAAAAAATGGGTTACTCTAAAAAAATCTATATGAAAAATGTTACAATCACAAATATGAAAATTATTCCCTTTCAACTAATTAAATTTTTAATAATATCCCTAGAAATACTTTTATTCCACCTTTGTGCCTTTTGTTAGTATCACTTTTGTTATAAAAAAGCCTTAATAAAAAATTAATTATTATTTAAAGAATAAGAAAGTGCTTTCGATTTTTAGTTGTATGTTGTAGTAAAAAACCCATTTTCCAAAAAGTTTCAAAGTTTTTAAAAATGTCACATCATGGAGGGGCTCTAAATAAAGAGGAGTATAAAAAATTTCAAATTGCCTTTTTATTTTCAAGCTTTGAGGTGAGAAAAAAATTGAGTGGTCTAAAAAAATTCATTTGAATCAAACTAATTAATTTACATTTTTTTTAGTGATTTAGATTTAAATTTAGATTGATATGCATGAGTAATAATTTAATTGTACAATATTATAACTTCAAAATTTAATTGCTACTTATTTAGAGCATTGTAGAATAATGTACATAGAATTATTTTTTTTTAGTTTTTTTTACAAAGTTATGGTTATTATTATTAAGAATTTATTTAACAGTGATTGTAGAAAACATTTTTAATTTAAAAAGTTTTTTTGAAAAAAAAAGTATTTTATAAAATTTAGAAAACACTTTTAAAAATATAAAAAATGGCTTATTATATTAAAAAAATTATTATAATATTTTCTTAAAAAACACTTGACAAATAATTATCCTAAAAACATTTTTAGAGAAAACACTGTCCATTGCATATTAAGACTTCTTGAACTAGTTTAATATATTATTGTTCACAAATCAAATAAAATTGAACTCATTGGGTCTCTTTTCAAATTTGATCAATTCAATTAAATTTGATCATTCAAATTTGTCAAAAACCTCTTTATGGGGAAAGGAAAATTAAGAAAAAAAAGATGAAAAAGAAAAAAAAAATTAAATTGCCCTAATATTACCCATAAAATATTGTAAGATTGGAAAAAGGGTTGGATGCAAATTCTAGATGTGACCAAATCTAGAAAATCTTGGTAACACAATTTAGAAGGATTGACCATTCCAATTATCTATTATTATTATTTTGCAATTTTTGTACACAATCTCAAATCCTAGACAAAACTAGGTAAGATATTGAAGAGAAATGTTTCAAATTGTACAAATTTGGTCATAAAACCTAAAATCCAAAGGAATCTTCTTGGAAAAAATACATTAAAAACCACAAAATTGTGAATTCAAAATCATATTCATTAGCATCTAGAAAGGAAGTAATACTTAGAAATACTTGTGGGACTTTGCATTTTACTAATAAATATGACAATGAAGCCCCACCAGAGCAAAATCTATACTCTAATCTTTTACCTTAAATATAGATATAATTTTTTTTTTTTAAATAATCTACCATTTGGGCTTGAATGAAACCATAAATCCTAAATCCATAAACATTACTTTGAAAAATCACGAAGAAAAATCTTATAAATCCAATTTTTTACCATTAAAAAAAAAAGGAAATTACCACTTGGGGTTTATTAATAAATCATAACCCATCAATATTTCATTCAATAAATTATAACTCAAACCTTGAAAACCCACCAACCAAAACTTAAAAAATTCTAAATTTTACCATTGAAAAAATAAAAATAAAAAGATTTACCACTTGGATTTATCATTTTGAAAACCCACCAAGCAAAATTCAAAACAAAATTGGGGGGTGAATGGTGAATGGTGATGTGATGACACATAGGGTGGAGTAGTAAAAATGTTAAAATCAAAGGCATGAATGAAACGACGTCGTATTGGTGGGCCTCAGTTCGAATTCCTGGTTTTTTGGCATTGTGAAGGAGGCTGACTGATCCAAAATCCAAACAGTACAATGGGAAAGTGAGCTGGAGGATCTGGCAGAAGGACATGCAGATACTGATATTGATACTAGAGAGAGAAAAACCTAGAGAGAGAGAAAAAATATTATACATATATATATTTTACACATGGGCTACGGTTGCTATGGTGGTAGTCGACACTGGTGAAGAAGAGAGAGAGAGAGAGAGAAAGAGAAGGTGAAACAAAGGGACTGCATCGAATCAGGAGAAACCCCAAAAGGATCACGAAATATCTGTGACTTTGATTTCTTCTGCTGATTCCTTTTTTCTTCCTAAACCCCACCTCATCTTCTTCTTCTTCTTCATATCTTCTTCTTCTTCTTGTTGCTATCATTCTTCTGCCTTCTTCTCTGTACTTTGTCTATAAATACCACCCACCATTTACGTTCATTGCAGCATACACCATACCATACACATCTCGTGTGTCTCTCTGCTTCCTTCTTTATTGTTCTTGTCAGAGGATTGTTTCATTTATTGCTCTCTTTCTCTCCTCTTTTATTGCCATCTCCCTTTACTTTTCTTTTTTCCCTCTCTATCTGTTTTTTATTTTTTGAGTGTTGAGTGGAAGCCATGGATGCTGCTTCTTCTTCTTCAGCTAACGACATGATGGTTATGGATTATGGGGATGAACCCCATGTTCTTGCCGTCGACGATAATCTCATTGACCGCAAGCTCATTGAGAAATTGCTCAAGAACTTCTCTTGCAGAGGTATATATATTTATACATAATGATACAGCAGAAGTTACCTGACTTTTTGCTTTTTGTTTTTTTTTTACTTTTTGTTTTGTGATAAACGACGTCGTTTTGGCTCCTTTGTGTTTGTTTGGGTTTCATGGCAATGGCATTTTCAGAGCAGGGAACTGAGATTTTGATGAAAGTGAATTTTGGGGGCATTTTAATTTGAATATAGATGAAGTCTTTGTTTATAACCCCCCCCCAAAAAAAAAAAAACGAAAAAAGGGAATGCCCACTTGATATTTTTCTGCAAAGGTGGTGTGTTTGCATGTTCACAATGTTGAAGATTGGAAAAATGAGAAATTTGGTTGTGGGGTTTGTAGATTACTGATAATATTCATGGTTTTGAATCTTTTGATGCAGTGACCACTGCAGAAAATGGGCTGAGGGCTTTGGAGTATCTGGGTTTGGGTGATAATCAACAGACCAGCCACAAAGCCAGTGTATGTCACCTTCTTTTCTCTCCCCATGAATGTCTTTAATTTTAAGAAAAAGTTTTCAGAATTTTATCATTTCTCCTTTTGGAAGATCAACAAAGAATGTAACTAAGAAAGCCTTTTTGGGTTATAGTAATCCATAGTTGTTACTAATTCTATGCAGGTTTCAAAGGTGAATTTGATAATTACAGACTACTGTATGCCAGGAATGACAGGCTATGAGCTGCTCAAGAGAGTCAAGGTTAGTAAAGTCAAATTTTCCAGGAAAGTTCCCTCTGCTTTAACCTTTTTTTAAGCCCTTAATTCTTTATTTTTATACTTTTCTTTTTTTCTCTCCTTCCAAGCAGCAGTCATCCATCTTGAAGGAGGTTCCAGTTGTGATAATGTCATCAGAAAACATCCCAACTCGAATCAATAAGTAATTCACCAACCATGACTGCAACACTTTTTCTTCCTGTTCATGGCTATGGTTGTTCTTGTTGCTTACTAGATCTTGACTGTGTATGCACAGGTGCCTGGAGGAAGGAGCTCAAATGTTCATGCTAAAGCCCCTCAAGCAGTCTGATGTGAAGAAACTAAGATGTTACTTGAAGCACAGAAGCTAAACACATTTTTTCCCTAGAAAATTAAGCAAGAAAATCCATCCCTAGGGGCAGGACACCTTTTCCATACACAGTAGTAGTAGTAGACTAGTAGTAGTAGTATTACCCCCGCGCCCCCCCCACAAAAAAAACCCACAATCCCTGCATAATTGTATGAGAATAGTTTCAATGAATGAATATTCTTGTTTGGTGGCCTTCAACTCAAAGTTATCTTTTTCCTGCTCTGTTGGTTAGGCGAGAGAATATATTCTAGTATGAGAAAACCCACCATTGTTCTTGTTAGTTTGACAGTTCAAACTGGTTCCCCCCTTTTTCTTTATCCTTTTTGTTCTTCATCAATCATCAATGGAGACAGTGTTGCCATATTCGATCCCCCCTAACATTAAAGTAGTATTCAATGAACCGTATGATCATTCAATGCTAGTGAAAATGAGAATCTAATGTCGTCAATCAAAACCCCAATGAACACAAACAGCCTGTTAACAGAGACATTATTTTAAAGAGAGAAAAGAATAAACTTTGGAAGATTCCAATTGTTTTTCTTTTTTTCTTCTTCTTCCTCTACAAGTTTCTTGATCTTTTTCTCGTGTTTTCTCAGCAACCAATCAAATTGAGGGTACGGGAGAATCAAACACAAAAAAAGAGGAAATCAAACAGGTTGGATCAGAATGTTTGAATTGATAAATTCAGAAATGCCTATGGTGGTGGTGCCTGCAATCATCCCACCCAAAGCATTGAATTATGGGGTAACAACTCACAAACAAGCATCTCCCGATCCCTCTAAACGTAGCCGAAACCCAAAAAAAAGGGCAGCAGCAGCTTCCCAGAAGCGAATCGCCTCTTGGCCTGCTCCTTGAAGACCGCTCACTGCCATGATGATGATGATCAACCATGCTCTTCCTTCACCAAAACCACCTAAAATAACAAACACCCAAAACATACATCAAAATTAGAACACCCCATATGCCCCAATCAATCCATGGAATGATCAACCAATAAATCACAAACACCCAGAAGCAATACATCAAAATCAAGCCAGCCCAAATGCTCCAATCAACCAATGCAATTCAAAAGAAAAGAAAAAGAAAATCTCCATATGTTTACCTTTCACTCCTAATGATTGATGCTTGGGAAGGTGAGACTCAGAGAAACCAGAAAAACAGCATGGTCAGATGAGGAAAAGCCCTTTTGGATCAAGCCCAGAAGCAGGGGGTTTGTCACTGAATATGAGAGATGAGAAAAATCTATTTATTGGATCAAACTGGGTTTGCCGAATGGAGAAGTAAAGTAGGAAGGAAACTGCTGGCCCAGGTGGAGAAAGCGCGTTGCTTCCGTGTTGGGTTTCAGTTCTGGACATGTAAGCAAATTGGGTGTGCTTCTTTTTTTTTTTTTTTTGGCCTTCCATGAAGGTTGGGTCTTATCATCAATTTAGTGAAGTTGTTGCAGAGCTTGTAGGTAGAAACATCAACATGGTGGTTCAACTTCCTACCAAGAACATGAGAACCTAGAAAGATCAATTGTCCCCACATTGCAGCTAATGGAAAGTGATTTTCATTTAGTTTTTGAGCTTCTACTAGTTTCATTGAGGGCTTGTTTGTATCCATTTCTGACAAGTCAACTTTTTAATTTCAATAATAGCTTTTATGTCTATTAATTAGGAAGGTCGGAAAAATATTACTTTTTTATAGAAATTTTATTTTGATTTATACAAAAATTTTCATCATATTTAATAAAATTTATAAAATATCAATATTATATTTTGAAAATTATAATTTGACTTCAACTTCAATTTAAATTGAAGACAAAAAAAAAAAAAAAAAAAAGACCAAGGCATTAGATCGTAACTTCCTTTAATTATAAACTAATTTTACGACTTCAAATTTAAATAATTTAATTTTAGTCTTTGTGATTTTTGTTAACCAATAATTTGTTTTTATTTTATTTTATTTTATTTATTCATTTTATTTATTGTATTTTAAGAATGTTTTGAATAGAAATTTGACTGGATGCGATAATTTTCAATATAATTTATTTATATTTTGCAAAGGTATTTAGTTTAGTTGTAATTTTGTAAACACCATTTGCTAGACCTCTTAGTAAGTATGTTTTGTCCTTTTATCTTAATTGGACTCTTAACTTTAATAAATGTTAAATATGATGTAAAAAATTAGGATATGCAAAGGATTTTTATAAGAGATGGGGTGGGTTTTTTTATTTTATTTTATTCCTACCCCATTCTATCCCATTAATTAAAATAAACGGTTTAGGGGTTAGTTTGAGATTATTATTATTATTATTATTATTATTATTTTTCAATTCAGGACAAGTTTGGGCATTGTTTTGTTATGCCTTGTCCTACCTAGACTATGTATATAATCAATTTTAAAAAATAATTTAATTTAATTTTTTTAATTTCCCCAATTTTAACACATAAAATACTAAAAAAAAAAATTACTTTTTAATAAAATAAGTTATAAAAATTATACTATTTTATTTATTTATATAAAAATTTAAACCAATGGAGTGAGTATGTGAGATTCTTGTACCAAATTGTCCCATTTATTTATTTATTTTTATTAAGATAAAGATGAAAATTATTTTGTATGGAGAGGATGAGGTTGAGATAGTGGTGACTCTTCTTAAACCCTTCTTGTCATCATCCCTAAACTTAATGAATTAGTATGATTTAATTTAAATTATTAAGTATGTTTAGTAAAATGATTTTACGTAATAACTTAAAGTTTAAAATAATTTTGATAAATCGACAAAATAATCACATTTGTTTGTTTGTTTGTTTTTCTAACTTAATTTTTAAATAGCTAACACTCCTCCGAACAATTTCACTAATTCCTAAAATTTTGTCAATGGTTACAATGATAAAAGTTCAAATATATCAAATATCAAAAATAAGAAAACCAAATATATTATATTACAATCATAATATCAGGTCTAATAAAAAAAAAATTGGTGTATCAAATATCCAAAATAAGCAAACTAAATATATATCATATTAGAATCATTAGACAAGCAATATACTATGTTCATTACATAAATTCAAACCAAATTTTTAAAGTTATTTCCACAAGCTTTGAATTCATCCCTCCTGCTTTTGATCACTTTCTATATAGATTTTACAATATTTAATATTTTATCTTCTTATAAAATGCACTAATTGTTATATAATACCGTGGATTATGATAAGAATTTTCTCAACATTTTCATTCATTCTTTTGAAGAGTCCTTCAAAATTCTCTACTACATTCATTATTCTTCTATTCATTATTTTTTATAATTTACTATTTTTTTTTTTTTTTTTTGCTACTTTGTGGTTAATATTTCCTGACAATTTATTACCTTTTTTTAAAACTAATCAGAGTTTTACTAGACATCGATATAGAACATGTTGATGATTCCTCACCTTTAGAACCTATCACTCCTCGAAAACTGCGGTAACTAAAACTCCTCCATACAATACATATAATTCTTCAATATTTGTTAATAATTTAAAACAAAATGATTTAACTTCTAAATAATTTTGTTTTATAAGATAAACAATAAATTAGTCATATATACATGTATAAAACAACCATTTTAAGAATTCACCCAAATGAATAAAAAATTGCATGTATATTTTCTTCCTGACTTTCAACTAATCAATCAAAGGTTTCGGTTACAAAATTGTAATCGCGTCTTAACATAATACCGATTTACTCAACATGAAGTATTGTCTTTTCATATAAACTCGCATATTCTTAAATTATTTGAAAGTAATTTTCTAACTCTTCAAATCAAATATGAGCTTTAAAACTCTGCGTAATCTAAAATTTTTATTTACCTCTTAAACCGATCAACTAAAAATCTCCCAAGTCAAAGGAAGTGCTTCCAATTATTTTCAAAAGCTATTTTCAAAATTGTTTTCAAAAACGTTTCTAAGTTTTCAAATTTCGAACTGAAAAAACATTTTTTTCTAAAAGGAGCAAGGTGAGCAAGGGCCATGGAGCTTGGGTCTATTTATTTTCCCTGGGAATTATAAAATTAATAATTTATATTTATATAGAATGCAGCTCCAGGCTCCACCACATGAAAAAAGAGCAGAGGAAAAGCGAAGTCCATTCCTGTTGCTCTCAAAAAATGGTGGCGTCACGGCTACAACCACCGTTTTTGAACCCACTCTTCTCTTCAAATTATTATTCTTCTCACCCTCTTCCTTCACCATCAAGACCCACATTTCTGGCGCTGTCAGCCAACCCTCAAGAGACTTCAGAACCAGCCAAAGACCGCCAGAAAGTGGTGAGAATCGCCTGGGAGAAGCTGGTCCGCTGGTCCCGTTCTTGGCGTTCCAAGGCCAAGACCGATGTGCTTGAGCGCACCAACAAGGTTCCTTCCCTTAATCCATATAACTCCTCTAGTTTTACACTGTATCATCTTCTCTGGTTGCTCCATTCTGCATTTTTTGTGGGTTCTGTAATTGGGTCTGCAGGTTTGTTGAGTCACATTCTTGGGTTGTTCTTTGCAGTTTCATGAAATCCCTCTACTGGGTTAGCGGAAAAAGTTGTTTTGTTGGGTTGAATTTGAGTGGGTTTGTTACGAATTGGACTTTTGACCATTATGGTGGAATATGCCACACATTTCTTGTATTTGATATTGAATTTCTTGGTTTGGATTGGGTTAATTTAATACCTCAAAAAATTCTGTTATCTGGGGTTGGGTTTTATTGGATTGAATTTCAAGATTATTGGATGGAATCTTGGATGCTGCTCAGCTTGCAAGTTTATAGCTTTGCTAGTAAAACAAGTAGCATATTTGAATTGAGGTGACGGTTGTGAATTTCCTACTTTTCGTGTTCTGAATAATGAGTATATGCCATTATTATATATGGTTTCTTCTAACCAGATAGACTATGACTAAATTTGTTCAGATAAAGAAACTGAGAAAGCTACATTTTGAGATAAAAGATTGTAGGACAAAATAATAAACTTTCCCAATAAATATATCAAAATATTAGTAAAAGTTGACTTTGATTTTTACTCATCCGACCTTAGTAAATGGTGGCTCAAGTGTTTTCCTAATTGCCGGTGTATAGCACATTGTAAGCAGGCCAACCTGTTGAAGTAATTTGAACATGGTAAATTGAATTTCGTAATGAACCATAAATGTCTTTTTCATGACATATAGTCGTATACAGTTGCTTTTTTTTGTTTTTGTTTGGCTATAAACACTTTTGCTCGTTAGGTGGTGGTCCTTGGAGGTGGATCATTTGGTACGGCAATGGCTGCCCATATTGCAGCTAGAAAGGCTCAATTGGAAGTTAACATGCTTGTACGTAATTCTCAAGTTTGTCAATCTATTAATGAGAACCACTGTAATTGGTGAGTTTTCAGTCAACTGCAGGACTCGTATATCTGCAAGATGTATTAAATAATTAGGATATTGGAGCAGATTTGTCTTTTTGCTTTCCCTTTCTTTTTTCTTCTTTCTTTATTGAGGATTTCATTTTTAATCTTATTTGATGTTATTTCTTCTCAGTAAGTATTTCCCAGAACACAAGCTACCAGAAAATGTAATTGCAACAACTGATGCCAGAGCTGCTTTGCTCGGTGCGGACTATTGTCTTCATGCTGTACCTGTGCAGGTCTTTGAATTTACCTTAGTCTTCTGTTGCTTCTTTTATACTCAGAGCTTTTGCAATGGTCTCATGTAATGGCTCATTTCTGTACAGTCCTAGACTGATCTTGATGATAGTCTTGATCTCAGTGGTCTTTATTGCATGCTAATATAGTATCATATCCCACTGAATCAAGTTCTTTAACTTGTCCTATTATATCATTATGTATAAAAAGGAAGGAACTGCCTTTAACTGGTCTCTTTTATTGCAGTTCAGCTCGTCTTTTCTTGAAGGCATTGCAGACTCTGTTGATCCAACCTTGCCATTCATATCCCTTAGCAAAGGCTTGGAGCTCAATACATTCAGGATGATGTCTCAGATTATTCCCCAAGCTCTGGGGAATCCTCGACAACCTTTTATTGCACTATCAGGACCTTCGTTTGCATTGGAATTGATGAATAAATTACCAACAGGTTACTTGCATATGTCTTCATTTGCATACCTTCAATTTGTTTATTACTTGAAGGTACTGAGCATATTTATCTTGCACTCCCTTTATGTCCTGCAGCAATGGTTGTGGCATCAAAAGACAAGAAACTTGCAAATGCCACTCAGCAGCTACTAGCTTCTAGTCATCTAAGAATTAGCACATCAAGGTAGAGGTTCTCCTTTACATCAACTAAATTAATTATAAATTTCTTTTTATTAACTTTCTTGTTGTCTCTCTCCCAAAAGCCTTTTGACTGCGCTATTTTGAAAGGGTACACAATCATGTCTTGCTATTCCTCTGTTTCATGGTCCATATTTCATGTTGAATCATGGTCCAATCTTTATTCTTCCTCAATTGACCCCTTTGTTGCCTTCACATGGTCCATAGCTATTTATCTTCTTCATGTCCTGTTCTTGATTGATTCTCAGTCTACCTTTGATGAATGCTTCCATTTTTTATGTTTTGTCTTTCTCAACTTGCCACCCATCCACATCTTTATCCTCATTTTATCGACATGTTATTACTTGTTGGCCAACAGATTACATCATAAAGTTCTGCTGGTTCTTGTGGCTACCTCTACTACACTACATTCTAAAGCACCCCACTTCATCTACCTAGGTCTAATTCTACTAGAAGTATCATCTTTAACATACCCCTTGCATTTGTAAACCTAGATCATGGAAAATGGTTGCTCTTGAGAATTCTAGGCTCTCCATCTAATCATTGTGTTCTTTCATCTACCAACAGCACCTTTTTACCTAAACATTGTTTATATATACCTTAATCCCTCAATTATCTGGCCCTCCTCAAAATGTTGTTTTTAGGTTGGTTAAGTACTTGGTTCTCGTGATTAATGGTAGAGAAACTTGAAAGCCATACATATAGATTTTAGTGCACATGCTCAGCTCGTAACCTCAGATACTCCAGTGATGTTACAGGGGTGGAAATTGCAGGTGCACTCAAGAATGTACTTGCAATAGCAGCTGGTATTGTGGAGGGGATGAATCTTGGTAATAATTCTATGGCAGCTCTTGTTGCACAAGGTTGTTCCGAGATAAGATGGTTAGCGACAAAGGTACTTTAGTTATGCTTTAAACCTTGAACTTTTGTTTTCTGCCACAAGTCATTTTTTATGTCCAGATGTTTAATCCATTCATTTATGTAGTTAACACAAGTGGAGAATATTGTAATTGGCATTATTTTCTCTTTTGATGTTACTTCCTGAATGGAGACCAAATAGATGGAAGAAAAATTATGTGGGACAGGTGGATTTAGCCAAAGTCCTTGCTTCCAGTTGATAGGGATGAGATACTAATGGTGTAAACCTATTCTCTTTCACCAGAATTATGATGTGGTGGTCATCCATGAAGTTTTTCTACTAAAAAATATTCTCCATCTGTCATTAGGGACTATTTTTGTCTTGATCTTACCTTTTGCTTGCTTGATATGATGGCACAATTCATGTGTTCTCTCCTTGGCTTAAGTTGTATCAATTCATTTTGCTTCTTAGGATTCAATGATTTCTTTTGTGTATTTTGAATAATTTATGTTGGTAACAGAAATGAATTATGATGTTCACTGTTATCTCATACATTCCCCCCTGCTATTTTTTCTCCTCTCTTTCTTCATGAAGATGGGGGCCAAATCAACAACAATTATGGGTCTATCAGGAACTGGGGACATTATGCTTACATGTTTTGTGAATCTATCGAGAAACAAAACAGTTGGAATTCGTCTTGGATCAGGAGAGAAGCTTGATGACATACTGGGTTCCATGAATCAGGTGCTTGAAAATCTTCTTTGTTTACCTATTAAATTTTTGAGGATTGATGAGGTTACTTAGTCCCCATGCCTTCTAGGTAGCTGAAGGTGTATCAACAGCTGGTGCTGTGATTGCATTGGCCCAAAAATACAATGTTAAGATGCCAGTTTTAACAGCAGTTGCTCGGATTATTGACAATGAACTAACCCCAAAAAAGGCTGTGCTTGAGTTGATGAACCTACCTCAGGTACAAAGTTACAAAAAATATACCTACAAATCCCCTTTTTTCCATTTCAGTTTGGAAACTCTCTGGTGGTCTGCTATGTACCACCACCCTCTTTGTATCTTTGCCATCAACATTTTTATTTTTTGTTTCTAAAAGTATAATTCTTTTGAACTGTAGGTTGAAGAAGTGTGAAACCTCAGGCCTGAAAATAATACGAAAACCCTTTTGGGGGGACTGAAGTTCTATAGTTAGGTACCAAAATCTTCACTCAACTCAATTTATTCCGTGAATGAATCCCCTTGAATGTCAAGATCTAGTCACAGTTTCAAGTCTACTTTTCTTGTAAACCATTTCCAGTACCATTCTCGCCTAAATTTTTCAGGGAGATTTTGTCAGTCAGGTACTACATCTTAAAATTCATGAAGGTAAGAAAATTGCAAGAGTGAATGTGTCAAAGTAGTAAAACAATGAAATGCTGAGTATAGATGCCAGTGTTGTCATTGATTTCAATTGATATTTCTTTGTTGTTGATTCATTTTCTAGCCAAGAACTCATTCCATTGAATGATGAAATATGTTAGTTTTTTATAATTCTTTGCTGGTAATTCATTTTCAATTGATATTTAGCTTCTCTTTCCAGAGTCTCTGAAAGGGAAAAATTTTCCACCATGGATTACACAAAGTTTTTAAGATTTGGTTTCTGATTTAAAAAAAAAAAAAAGAAAGAAAGAAAGAAAGGGAGAAGAAGAAAAGGGACAGGAGAATGAGGATGGTGGTTTTTCTATCATAATTCTTCACAATTTATAGAGATATTTCCAGTTATAATAAAAAAATAATTGAGGGTGATATGGAAACGCAAAAATTGAATTAGGTTCATTGTTTTCATTTTTATAAATGAGAAGCTTGTGAAGGCTATTTTCATTTTCTCCTCCATACCCATGTTTACAGAGATGATGAGATGCATTTCAATCAATTCATTTCTAGAAAATTTTATAGTCTGAGACAAACAGAGGTCTCACCCTCGATCAATTCCAAGATCAAGGCCTTAGTTCAACAAGGAAAATATTCCCAAGCCCTGGAATTACACTCCAAAACACCCCATTCCGCTCTCACCACCGCCAAATTCACCTTCCCATCTCTTCTCAAAACCTGTGCCTCCCTTTCAAATCTCTACCATGGAAGAACAATCCATGCCTCCATTGTCACAATGGGTCTGCAATCTGATCCATACATAGCCACCTCTTTGATCAATATGTATGTGAAATGTGGGTTACTCGGGAGTGCACTCCAAGTGTTTGACAAAATGTCTGAGAGTAGAGACTCAGCTCCAGACATCACTGTTTGGAACCCTGTGATTGATGGGTACTTTAAATATGGCCATTTTGAGGAGGGTCTTGCGCAGTTTTGTAGAATGCAGGAGTTGGGTATTAGGCCTGATGGGTACTCTCTTAGTATAGTCCTTGGCATTTGTAACAGACTTTCATGGTACATGGCAGGGAGGCAAATTCATGGTTACATTATCAGAAACATGTTTGAGGGTGACCCTTATTTGGAGACAGCACTGATTGGGATGTACTCCAGTTGCAGTAGACCAATGGAGGCTTGGAGTCTGTTTGGTAAGCTGGAAAATAGAAGCAATATTGTAGCATGGAACGTGATGATTGGGGGGTTTGTTGAGAATGGGATGTGGGAAAAAAGCTTGGAATTGTATTCATTGGCTAAGAATGAGAACTGCAAACTTGTTTCAGCATCATTTACTGGTGCATTCACTGCTTGCTCTCATGGTGAAGTTCTAGACTTTGGCAGGCAGGTTCATTGTGATGTGATAAAAATGAATTTCCAGGATGACCCTTATGTCTGCACTTCCCTCTTAACCATGTATGCCAAGTCTGGATCAGTTGAAGATGCCAAAAAGGTTTTTGATCAGGTACTGGACAAAGAAGTTGAACTACGGAATGCAATGATTTCAGCTTTTATCGGTAATGGTCGCGCTTATGATGCTTTGGGGCTCTACAACAAGATGAAAGCAGGTGAAACCCCAGTTGATTCATTCACTATTTCAAGTCTTTTATCAGGTTGCAGTGTGGTTGGATCTTATGATTTTGGTAGGACAGTTCATGCAGAAGTAATAAAGAGATCGATGCAGAGTAATGTTGCTATACAGAGTGCATTGTTGACAATGTACTACAAATGTGGAAGTACGGAAGATGCTGATTCAGTTTTTTATACAATGAAGGAAAGGGATGTTGTAGCATGGGGCTCCATGATTGCAGGTTTTTGCCAGAACAGAAGGTTCAAGGATGCTCTGGATTTGTTCAGAGCCATGGAGAAGGAAGGAGTGAAAGCAGACTCCGATGTTATGACTAGTGTGATCAGTGCGGGTTTGGGACTGGAGAATGTAGAACTGGGTCACTTAATCCATGGATTTGCTATTAAGCGTGGATTAGAATCGGATGTCTTTGTCGCTTGTTCCCTGGTTGATATGTACTCCAAATTTGGTTTTGCAGAGAGCGCTGAAATGGTATTCTCTAGTATGCCAAACAAGAATCTGGTGGCTTGGAATTCTATGATTTCATGCTATTCTTGGAATGGCCTTCCAGAGATGTCCATTAATCTTCTTCCTCAAATTCTACAGCATGGCTTCTACCTGGATTCCGTCTCCATTACCACTGTCCTCGTTGCGGTTTCATCAGTTGCAGCACTGCTTAAAGGGAAGACTTTGCATGCATACCAGATAAGACTACAAATTCCATCCGACCTTCAAGTGGAGAATGCATTAATCGATATGTATGTGAAGTGTGGATGTTTGAAATATGCTCAGTTGATCTTTGAAAACATGCCCAGAAGAAACCTAGTGACATGGAACTCAATGATAGCTGGTTATGGATCTCATGGGAACTGCGAAGAAGCAGTCAGATTATTTAAAGAGATGAAGAGATCGGAAACAGCTCCCGATGAGGTAACTTTTCTTGCCCTGATCACATCTTGCAGCCATTCTGGTATGGTTGAAGAAGGCCTGAATCTATTTCAATTGATGAGAATCGAGTATGGGGTTGAGCCTAGAATGGAGCATTATGCGAGTGTAGTTGATCTATTGGGCCGTGCTGGACGCTTGGACGACGCTTATAGCTTCATACGGGGCATGCCAATTGACGCTGACAGGAGTGTTTGGCTATGTTTGTTGTTTGCCTGTCGAGCTCATCGGAACATGGAGCTTGGGGAGTTGGTTGCTGATAACCTACTGAAGATGGAGCCAGCCAGGGGCAGCAACTATGTGCCACTGCTGAACCTTTATGGAGAAGTTGAGATGTGGGACAGGGCTGCAAACTTAAGGGCATCTATGAAGGGGAGGGGCTTGAAGAAGAGTCCCGGATGCAGTTGGATTGAAGTGAAAAACAGGGTTGATGTTTTCTTCTCAGGAGACTCATCTTCCACAAGGAGGATCGAAATCTACAAGACATTGAGTAGTCTTAAGAGTAACATGGAAGGGAAAGGATGCTCCTATGAAGGGATTGAGGTGTGTTAAGATCCTGTTCGTGATGATTTCTAAATAAATCAAGATTTTTCAAGATTTTTCAATCGTTTCATATGGGCAGGACAGATCAGAAGAACAAGCAAGATAAGATAATTCTTTTTGTGATCAAGGAAACAGTAGGAGTAACTCTTTGTTTCTCTGCTTTCAAATTTGTCAAGATACAAGATTGAAACTTCATACACCCAACACCTGTTGTTGGTCCATTCTGACTTATCCGGTAACGTAATAATCAGTAAACTCATCTGATTTGCAAGAGTATTTTACAACATTAAAGTGCCCAAATGGCGATCATCCCAACATCACTTCCTCATCATGGGTGTACTGCATGAATTTACCCACTTAAAACCTATACGTACAAGTATGTGGGTGATCTGCCATTTAGACACTTCATTGTATTTTCTTGCTTTCCATTCTCTCAGTTGTTTTTACATAAAACGCGAGGTACAACAGAAAATACAGGTAAACTAATGGAGACAAGTGCTGATCAAACCTGTGATTCAATGGAGTACAAGAAGAAAAAGGGGCCATTATTCTCTCTTGTCTTCCTCGGGATCTTCTCCAAGCCCATACACGTGATCTGCTGCAATTGACACCTTTCTTTCCTTTCTTTCCAGCTTGGTTGCTACATCTCCAGCCACCTTAACTCCACTAGTTGTCAGTGAGACACCCTCCTCTTCAAGATCATCTCCCGCCTCCTCCAAGTATGCAAATCTACAAGACTCAGTCCTTGTCAGCTATAATATAAAGAAAGATGATCAAATGATAAGTTCGACAAGGAAGACCCCTCCACCCCATCACCAAACCAAACCTTCTACACAATAGTGATGTCACAATAATACAGAATAGGAATTGAGAAACAGGGTTCTGCTGCCTGACCCGGCCAGAACTCCCAAAGAAAATTTCACTGATCTATTCTACAAGAAATATGAAACTGGTACTTCATCCATCACCTTTGTGTGTATAGTTGGCAAACTATACAACTGAGAGGTATAATATCAAGTCAATAATTTTTCTTATAAATTGAGAGACATTTAATAGGTAGGGTGTGCTCTATTTGTAGCACTGTTTAATGTATTATCTATCTTGTTTTGTATATCACAAAAATAAATTGACACATTTAGAAACAGGTAGACACAAGACTGACACAAGTGTCCCCAAACACAGTAATGGGTTCCATAGATCAATGTTCAATGTTAATACAAGTTACCATCCTCTATCTGTCCAGCTGTCAAATGTCATTTATGTTCTAGGTCCTTCAGAAAATAATTAAACATATTATTAAGCCTCCATTTGGATGCACTTCCTGTTTTCTATTTTTAAAATAAGATTCAAGGACTCTTAGAGGCTTACATTGAAAAAGTAAGGACTTAAAAACCGTTTAAAAAAACTGATGTAACAAAAAGCTTTTACTACCTCAAATTTCCAAGTGATTTTTAAAGAGATTTTGCGTTTTATATAGAATTTATTATTATTTTCTTATTTTAAAAACAAAAAATAGGAAGTGTATCCACATGGACATTGAATACTTCAATCATCTTAATGTACATGAGTCCAGCAATGTCTTAATGACTATTAATCGAAGAAATATTCCATCCCAAAATAAGTCCAGCAAGTAGTAGCCTGCAAGAATGAGAAAGTTTCTAGAGCATACCTAGTTGGGTTATGTGATGGCGCCCACAAAATGCAAATCACCACCAAGATTATGTATGCAAGCAAAGTCCAGAAGGCTGGGATGATCCAGGCTCTACGCCAAAGTTCACTCAGTGGGTCGGATGCATTGAAGTACAACTGAACATATCAGATAACCTTGATTATAAGTACTCAACCAGAACAATATTTCATAGAAAAGGAAAAAAAAAAAGGAAAACACACACACACAGAGAACAGAGAGAGTTGTATATTTAAGATTATAAAGTAGCTGTTCCCAAGAGTTGGAAGATACTGGATTTATAGGGAGGGCTTAATAATCCAAGTACATCCTTCCAAAGAAAGAGGCACATAACTTGATGTTAAAATGTTAGTCAGCTTCATCCATTAGGATGGTGAAAAGTGAAAACTTCTAAAAGCAAGAAACTTTGGCATGCATGAGTGGTTAAATTACTGAGGTTGGAATTAAGAATTTAATTAAATTATCAGGTGTCATTTAAACATTAAACTGTCAGCTAAGTAGAGCAAGAGAAATACAAAAATAAAAACAATAACAAAATAGAGAAGCAAAAGACGACCTCATAGCCAATCCAAGCAACAGAGAGCAGCACTGATACCGCGAGTGCATTTGTAAACTTCCGGTAGAGCTCCATTTTGGCCATGCTTCTCCGCATCTATGCACATAGTGTACAGAAGGAGATGATCATCAAGCACAATGAACATAGGATATAATATACCAGGAAAGCAAATTAGTGGATCATCCATCTACCTAATTGGTACAGAGGAGAGACAATCTTTTTGATCCCACAAAAAGCTTCAAAGAAAAAAAAGATAATAGCTGTAGCTTGTAGCTACTCAGTAAAATTTAATACATGAGAACAGTTCAGTAAAACTCCCATTAAGAGGTCCAAACCTCTATAGAGGTCATCCATATTGATTTTTTACATTGTGGTAGCATGGACAGTTAGAGAGTAGAAGAGCAAGATTACCTGAAGCTTCTCCAGTGTTTTAGATAGCGAAGAAAATATCCAAAGAATAAAACAGGCATCCAGTAGTGCCACAGGTAGCACCAGAAAAACCTTTGCTTTTCCAGAGAAGTCATTGATATTCCCCAAATGTTCAACAAGTTCAAGTGCTTCCGTAGCCACAAAATACATGAAACCAAGGAGGAGTACCTTAGGGGTTATACCACCAAGGGTTGGCCGCACAACACCATAGCCCATTGAAACAACCAACAGAAGAAGGCGAGAGACAGTCTTCTTAACAGCACTAAAGGTAACTGCCCACAGGGTAATTCCCATTGGTCTGTTTCCAGTCGAATTGAAATTTGCATATTCAAAATACCAGAAAGCCATTTCACACATTCCCAGACCAATTACTGCTGTGATGTGGTAATGCAAGTGTATTATATCTTTCCAGTATTGTACAAACTGGAGAAACCAGACAAGACCTAGAACAAGGTAAGCTAAAGACATGAAACCAGAGAATGTCATCAGCGGTGCCATTTTACCAGGTAGATAACCATCTGGGTTTCTCCAAACTGTTCTTCCACTGAGTATCGTGCCTTTGAGTTGTGGATCACAAAACATAAAGTATAGATAGTACATGCCAGTACTGTTGATCTCAACAGTCTGAATCAGTGTAGCCTCTTCATTTTTTCCTTCAAAGGAGGTCTGAATCCGTTTGGGCCAGTCAGGGTTATTTGGATCTTGACGGATGATTACCTCTCCTACCTTGCAGGATCCTTGCTCAGCAAGTTTTGGGTTGCAGCATATCACATCAGTATTTTCATAAGAACCTCCAATCCTGCCCCTATCTTTGACTTCAACTATTATAGCTTCAATCAATCCAGTCTTCTGCTGCATCTCATTCTGCTTCTCAGTTGTTTCTTTCGTTCTTCGGAAGGTGATCGACTCAAACCTGAAATCACATTTAGCAAAAGAGAGAGAAAAACTTCTGAGTTGTTCCAGCTATAATACTCTAGTTATGAGTAGATATTGACATGGAAAATGGTTGTGACACATTCCTTTACTGGGATGTAAGCATCATGTGGCAAATTGGCAATGTATCTACCTTTTCTTTTCTTTTTCTTTTTTTCTTTTTTTCTTTTTTTGATGAGAAATAATAGTGCAGTATATTGAAGTAAGTAAAAATAAGTATAAAGAAGGATGGGAAATCCTCCAAAAAGTACACAAAAGAAAGCAAGAACCTTCAAGTTCAAGAATCTATATAACTATGAGGTTCCAAAAGCTATGTTCCAAGTGAGAATATACAAAAGCAATCTATCCTTGCTAGCCCACACCCTTGGAACTAGACACCAACATCTAATCAAGTTGGATCAAATTAAGACGAACACCCTCAAAAGTTGTCATAATGCCCAAAAGGAAGCTAAGAAATGAATTATGTCCCAAAGACTCTCTGAAGTTCTCGCCTTGTCCTAAAAAACCTTAGCATTCCACACAACCCACATTATAGCAAGCCAAGCAAACTACAACAACACCTTGCCTCTACTAGAATTTCTCAATCCTCTATATGAAATAATTTTCATGTCATATATACTCCTAGGAGGAACCCAATCCATATGAGTCAAGCTAAATAGTCCGTGCCAAAGCCCCAAACTCAATGGGCAATGTAAAAAGATATGATCTACCGTTTCACCACTTTCCATACACAACAAATAAACCTTAGGACTGAGGCCTTTGTAGGATCTTCTCAATTGTAACGTGTCATTGGTATTTACCTTTTTGAGTGCCACTAACCAAGCAAAGAATTTGACCTTAAATGGGGCTTAAAATTTCCAAACAAAATCAATAGGGAATGATGAAGTTGGATCAATATGGTTGGACAGGACTAAAAAGAATGACTTTACTGTAAATAAACCTGAAGAAAATAGGGACCAAGCTCTCAACTCATGACCAAATGGAGATAAGTGCAAGATGTATCTACCTTCAAATTTGTAAAACCACCATTCCGGTATATAAGAGTTGAGTAGACCATCAAAATAGATGGATGCATCACTCAAAATAAAATAATTTCAATTCCCCAAGGAAGCCACTGCACAACTCTATGTCATATTCCTTTGATCTTAACCAACAGTGAAAAAAATGCATTCGAGAAGCTTGAAAAATGGAAGTTTAGCGTACAATGTCAATATTCAATAAGGTTCATAGAGTACAAGACAATACCAAGACATCTGAGAACAAATGGACATGCATACCCAATCAAAGTGAAAAACAGATACAAATTTAAAAGCCAAACACATATTTCACACCCACAACTGGCCAGCCCAACCAGGAAGCTACTTAGACGGCTACCTAAAGCTTTACATGGGTAAAGGCCGAAATCTTCAGAAAAGGAGAAAAATAATAATAAATCTCTGAACTACGCGTAAGTATCAATTAGAAGTTCTACGATTCAAGTGGTTGACGGATTGGTTATCAAAGTCCTCCCGCTCTTGCCATTTCCACATAAATTGTATTCCCTTTATTTAACAAAAAAAAAAAAAAGAAAAAAAAGCTTTTGAACTCACAAATATATCCGCTAGGAAATTTGATTCTGGATATCAAAATTTCACAGAAAATAGATAAAAATTATTTTCGTCTAAAAAAACAAAAGGATTCCGCAATTCTCTATCTCCAAACAACTGGCTGAGCCACTGAAAATTTCAAAAAGGAAAAAGAAAAACAATGGAAAAGTGTTGGTGAACTCCCAATTGGAGAGCTATACCATCTTAATATCCGCAACATTGATGAAAACCACAATCTTTAAACACAATTCTTGATCATCATTGAAAAAAGAAAAAAGAAGGGGAAAAAAACAAGAGAGAGATAGAGAGAGTACCTGATGAAAGACTTGCCATTGAGAGGCTTATCTTCGGAATTGGGGTGAGGGAGGTGGAGTTTGGAAGCGTAGAGACCCTCGCTGCCGCCATGGAAGAAGTAGGAATTGAGACGACGACTGAAACCTTCATTCCTGTACTCGTGGATCGAAGCTTGGACGACTGTGGCGGAGGACCACAGTAGCATAAACCCTAGGAACCGCACCAGATCCCACCCCCTGTAACGCATTTCTCTTCCCTTCTCTCTCTGTTTCTCAAACTTTACTCACATGGAGACGGAGACAAACACCCATACATATCATAATTTTAATAATTAAAATACAATCATCTTTATGATTTTATTATTATTAAAATTTATGTATTGGTCCTAATTTTTAACAAAAAGAACGTTTGACTAATTTTTATTTTATATTTAATCGTTTACACTTAATATTAAATGAGCATTAAGAGACATGTTTAGAAGAGGTCGAGAGGTTAATAGCGCCATTGACTGAAAAATACTAAAACTACGGCCGTTGGACTTTACAGAAACCCATCTATTTAATACGGCCGTGTCTTTTACTTAAATACGTCTCTTGATTACTAGGGGTGAATAGGCTTTCAACCGCACACTGTTTTAACAATTTTGAAGGAGAAATCGTTGACGTTGAATTGACCATACTCGGAATGCTCAAATTGAGAATGACAAAGAGAAATCAATTTCATTCCACCCCCATTGCCTAGAATAGACTTCAATGCCTTTACAGGGGCCTCCTACTGAACCAGGCCAAAAAACAATTCGATCATGGGCAAAAACCAAAAGAAACATTATTTGGTGGGAAAAAAAATTAATATTACAAATCGAATGTTGTGTCTGGATAAAGAGGCGTACATACAACTCACGGCGACACGTATCCTCTATGTATTCTAGTATGGAAAACAAGAGCGTCACCACAACAAAAAATTGTACAGAATTTGCTTTGCTATTTCTTCATTTTCACTGCTCTTGCTTTTAGGACATTTACATCCCGGATGAGGATGTCCGGTTTATCCTCTGTGCTCCCAACTTCGGAGCAGCGGGTTTGGCTCCTCTGCCTCTGCCAGCTGATAAAGGTTTGGCCCTGGTTGTGGGTGGGGGGGCAGCAATGGCAGCCCAGGGATCATCGTTATCAACTGCTCCAGCAGTTTTTACGTTGAGTGGTTTTGATGCTGTTTTTGGAGCAGGGGCAGCTATGGATCCCCACAAGTCGTCATCTTCGTCTTTACTCACCTTTGGTGGAATTTTTGGTCGACTTGGGACTGCACACAGAAAATCTCCCATTAGATAGGCTACAGGGAAGCTAAAAATTGTAAAAACGTAGCATGCATTTAGTTACGGTGTTTCAGCTTTGTGAACGCTGCCACCAACTAGAAGCTAAACTGATGATATTACCTTGTGGTTTTGGTTGTGATACAGGCCGCTTTTGAGCTGCTTGGATATTGGCAAGAGCTGAAGGTGGCTTTGGCTCTTCAAGTGGCTCAATATCATCCCAACCATCTTTGTCACTCTCATGCTCTTCATGAATTCCATTTTCAAGCTCTCCCCAGCCATCAGTGGATGTAGGGGATGCCGGAACAGCTTGATCAGAAAAATCGGTGGGGGAACTTACGTTGATCGATGCTGGAGTTGCAGTATCCATCACTGTGATTGTCAGTAGAAACCAAAATCAGGAGATTGGTTGGTTCAATGAATGTAGACACTAGTAAATATAGAGATAGAAGCAAGATGGATGCCTGAGCTGTCATTTGAGCTTGCCGAAGCAAGAGGTGCACTAGAATTAGCAGGAGCCAGTGGAGCTTGTTCTGAAGGTTTGCTCTTGAGAGTTAAGGAACTCATGGCCCATCTACATTTAATTGCAATATTCAATGTCAGTGCCAAATTTCCAACAAGGCAAGTTGATGAGTCCATACTAACAAATGTAATTCAAGAATTAAGATAAACATTAAATCAAATAAGAGCGAGAAATGGAGAAAGAGAGAAAGATAATTGATGAATTATTGATTAAGGGAAGCTTGATAATTCAGTACCCAGCCATGTGAAGAGAACCCATCCATTTCAAATTAACAAAACCCATGTTGGATATAAAAAATAGACAAAGTCAATAGTTATAACATGACCACTCATACCAAAAGCCAGAATTTTATATTGAATAAAGAAAAACTGAAGCTATAGAATTATTTGATGCATAAAAAATAATGCTATGTTATTTTGAGTTTGTTTGCCCAAAAGACAAAACTGAAAACTTCTATATGCTGTGTTAGGCCAAAAAATTAATTGAATTTATAATTCTGCAATCCGATGAAGATCAAAATTAACTCACCCAAGTAAGCTAGCATTTCCTGGTATTGATGAGATTCCCATGCTTGACCCAGTGGTATCTCCAGCATTTGTCTATAAAAGCCCACACAGAAAACATAGATGTGTTATTAAGTGGAACAATAATCAATCATCACCATCTCAGACAATTCCTTGAATTTCAACTTTGCATGGAGATATTAATTTTATTCTGTAGAGAAAATAAAACTATGAAACTACACAAGTTACATGTAGTTTTTTCATATATAACTGATAGCATGGTGGATAAGCAAAGGCGTGGAGAAAGGATCAGCATTTATGATTAACATATGAATGCCACTGATTAAAAATAGAAAGAAAGAAATAATTTGAAAACATGTCAAACTGATCTTCTGGACGATAACTACTGCTAAATTTCGAAGAACTAGTTTGTATGCAAATGTCATATAATCAACATTGAGGAAACATCTATGGCAATACCAGAAATTTAGGATGGTTTCAAATGTCAAATATCGACATAAGAGAATTTTTTTTAACTTCCACATGAGGAGTTAGTCCTAGAAGATACAAGTGTGCAGCCAAATACGAATACATGCGTCTATATGCATTGTAGCACAAATTAATTCTCATTTAGCTGACATTGAAATTTGAAGGCAGTTCTCCAAAGAAGGGAGTTCAACCACTCACAAAAAACACTCACCAGGAGATTTGTGGCATGGGGGGCAGGGGTAGATTAGGTAGGCTTGAGTGTGATGGGTGGCAGGGTGTTGGGGAAATCTTGTAATCCAATGGATCGTGAAAAGAAGTGTGGTAGAGCACCAATTTACTAATGGTTAAGCATTTCAAAAAAGATGGCATGCAAGCAGAAAATACAGTGGATTGATTCGGGAAAGGCATATAATTTAACACAAGGTAGCATTCAAGGGTGCCTGATATGCAGTCAGCAATTATCTCTCTCTAATATCTCCAGACAGATATCAAAAGTTGATGATGTGTGGGAAAAAAAAGCAACAAGAGTTTAGTAACACACCTTCTCATGGTATTGCTTAACTATCTGCAAAAATTGGTCAACAGCTTGAAATGCCTTTGATCGAACATCACTGCTCCATTAGAAAGAGAACAAATTATATTTTCATGTTGATCAAAGAACATACCTAAAGCAAGAGTTATGTGATAATTACTCTTTTCTTAATAAGAACCAAAAAAGACCAGAGAGTAACAACAAAGAAAACAAAGACACCTAAGTAGCACAAACATTTCTGTGGTGTAGCCATGCTTGTGTCAGACGCGGACTACACTCTGATATTCCCTGGGCACACCTTGATCATGTCCCAGTGTCCATCTTTGCCTCCCTTTATCAAAGGCAAATTAAGGGGAAATGGTTTGAAGGGCAATCAATGACTAAGCACGGCAAGGATTATATAGAGGACATTGTAAAGATTCACAGCATCAAGATTGCTATAGAAGAAGAGGAGCATCCTTGTTTATGTATATCAAGAGAGAAACATCCAAACAACAGTGAAAGGGGACAATGAAAGAAAAGATAACCTGTCAGGATCAATGGTAAGTACAACAACATTTGGCAGAATCCGAGTTGCAATCTCTGTGATGTCATAATAAGAACTGGTCGCACATAAAGCCATAACTCCTGCCACAAAACAATTTTAAATTTGTCAAAACCCATCCACATTAACTGACGAATTAAATTGCAACCTAAATAATTTTTTTTCTTGTTCTTTTTCCTTCTGCAGGACAGGTGGGGGTGCTGGGTTTGCGCAATACAGCATGACAAAACAAAGGCATGAAAGTGCAAAAGAATTTTCAACAAAAAGTGGAAAGAACACCAGCAGGTATTTGTAGAAGTAAACAAAGTTGAAAAACAGATCAAGTTCATAATTACCTGCTCCTCGGGCAGGAGAGAAAGTATCACGCAATGCACGAACTGTAAATGCATTTATCAAAACTCTTTTCCTAGTCTGCATTGTAGATCCAACCCCGTCAGTTGACATTTCCACTTGAGGACACATCATATCATTATGAACTTATCCAGTTATCATTAGATGACAAACACTACCTACTATCACTAAATAAACAAGCAGCTTAACAAAGAAAATGGCCCCCTTAACAATTTTTTTTTTTTTTTTTTTTTTGGATAGGTAAGGTATTTTATCTAAGCCTCTCAAACAAGATCATAAAGTGATTCAGAATGATCATGCAACAACGACAAATATTACAATAGCAAAATTAGTAACTTGACAGCTAGCAAAAACTAACCCCTTCATTAAGGTAGCTGGCAATGTTTCCAAGTAATATGGTTGTATTTGTTCTAATAGCAGGTTCTTCATCAACCTACAAACCAAAAGAGAAAAAAAAATTAACAAGAAAAAAGATAGGAAAAAAAATTCATAACTACATTGTTATAAGAAAAATACATCATTAAAAGGAAAAGTAAGTGCAAAAGTTTTTTTATTTTTTTCTTTTGATAAAGACACTTTCCTTGCATTTTATCAGAAAGAGGTAAACAAATGAACAAAAGAAAGAAGGATGAGATATCCTTCAAAAAGAAAAAAAAATGTACAAGAGGATAAAAAGATGAAGAAAAATAAAAGTTCCCACACTAGGACTGCCTTTGGCTACCCACCCCAAGGGGCATAGGGTGTCAAAACTCAAGAGAACAAGAGTTTTGAGAACAAAATCAACAGGAGGCTGTAGCTTTGGGTGAAGCAACAAATGAATAGTGCAAGATTTGAAACAAAATTTTAACAGGCCCATTTGTATCAACAAATGACTGAAGCAATACCTGAAGCTTTGAGAGATACTTCAACAATGATCCTGAAATAGTGCGTTGAGACAGCTGCAATTACAAGCAAGGAAAACCGACATTTATAAAGAGCTGAGAAACCACAAATAATTATTTTCACCAGTATAATAAGACCAACAGAAGAATCTCTTGACCAGCAAACAATGAAGTTCAGGAATGATGACAATATCTGTGGTCTCTAGATGAAAAAAGAAAAAAGAAAAAAAGAAGATAGTTTGAATTGCAATAAGTTAACAGGAAACATGTTTCTTCAGTCAAAGGCTTGTAATGCAATGAGATATTAATAACAACCATACTTGAACTCAGCAAAGATTAAAATACTGAAAATTACGGAAATATCAATGATTATGTTTTACGGAAATTGGAAAAAAAAATATCAATGGATTTCTATGAGACAACTCCATGAAATGTTAAAAGAAACAATAATATACATATTGAAGTTGCTTTATTGAAGAAACAATATATATGATAAAAAAAAATTTTGATAAGTAAACTAGAAATTCATTTAAGAAGAGGCAAAAAGCCACACAGCATACAGGCAATATATATGATAAAATTTGTGACATTCAACAATAATTTGCAAAAACTGAAAACATATTTAATACTTAATTTAGATGTATTTAAGCGTTTCTTATCAAAAAAAAAAAATGTATTTAAGGACATAAAGGAAATGATGACATACATATAATTATTTTTTTATTTAAAAATATTTATAATTTTATTTACAAGAATTCATTTTTTTTGTATTTAATTACTATATAAAAGATACAAAAAAAGACTTATTAAGTTATGATGGGTTTTCTATTTTTTAACAATAATTTAAATTAAATTTAAAGATATAATAATTAAAATTAATTTATTGGTTAAAGTTTTATTTTATAAGAAAGTTTAGGAAACAGAATATAGTATATATACATTTTATGTATACTTTTTCATCAAGGGCAAACTTGGCAATTTAGTTAAGTGCCTAGAACCCCAAGTGGAGGAACTGAATCCTTAAAAATTTTTGGAGCATGGAGCGTCGGCCACCAAAAATCTCTGAAATTTCACCAACAAATTAGAGAAATTCTGATAAAATCAGAAGATGAAAATTAGGGGAAAATCTGAAAAATTCACTTTGCCAATTTTTCTCTTCATTTTTTTCTATCAACCCCCCACCCAATATTTGAAATTTCTCTACAATTTCGGCAAAATTTCAGGAAACTCTAATCATGGGAACTTAATAGGGCCAAAAACCCTAGCTACTCAAGCTTAGGTACACAAATCTGTTCTAGCCATCCAGTTTCATCTGAGGTGATAGTCCAGTGATTAAAGTTTCCTGAAATTTACCTGACATTTCTATGAAATTTCTGTGTTCTGGGGTACCGATAGGATATTATAGCAGAAATTTCCACCAAAATTTCAACACAATTTATTGTGAATTTTTGGTCATTTTTCCGATTGATCACCGATTTTCAGCCACGTCAGCACACTAAAAAATGTAAAGTGGAGGAAAGGTGCCTCAAACTCGAGCTCAATAATGAGGAAAGCAGAATCATTTGCTACTTGGGCTACTTGAATTTATTGTTTATACTTGCATATGCTATATTTAAGTAACACTATGATATATCTATGCGCAATACTAAATATTAAAAAAAAAAAAAATAATTTGATTTAACTTATTGTTATAAATATAAAACCATCATGATAATTTTTTTAATAGGTCTTTTTTATATCCTTTGCATAGTAATTAAATATAAGGAAAACATAACGCTATAAATAAAATTCTAAATATTTTTAAATAAAAAAATTACACATATATTATCATTTATTTTATATTCTTGAATACATCCAAATTAGATAGATCATTATTTTAGTATTAAATATGTTCTCAAGTTCTATAAATTATTGTCAAATGTCATAAATGTTATAATACATATATTGTTTTCTTTAATAGAAGAATTTCAATATTTGTATTATTGTTTACTTTATCATTTCTTAGAGTTTTTCCCAACATTTCTATGACTTTTGATCAATTTCCATCCCATCAATATTTTTTATCCGAATTTCTGTCCGATATTTCAATAAAATCCAACCACCAATATCCCAATAATTTTCAATATTTTACTCCTCGGGGTGATACAACTAAGCATTTACACTTAGTTCAATCTAGATTGATATCCTCTCATCCTCATATTGGCCTTAATTTCTAGTAATTTCGTTTTATAGGGAGGTAAGAAAGTTTGGTAAAAAAAATAAATAATAAAATAATAAAATCGAACCCCACAATTTAGTAACAACCCATAATATCAATAAAATTAAGGACCAATTCCCTCAACTGCTGCCCTACCACCCACCTACATTCCGATCAAAAGGCAATCTCTTTCAGTTTTTGCCTGGTAATTCTGTCCCCCTCAAATGTTCCTTACTAGTGCTCTATCAAAATTTAGAGAGCCAAGCAGGGTGTTGTCTCCATGCCTTTCTTTTGCCATTCCAGACAAATGTCCCATGCCAACACCTCAACTGTCTTTGTACCCACACTACTCAGGGAGAACAAAAAATAATAGAACTCTGTTCTAGGCCTGCTGGCAATGCATGATGAGGTGAACCTGTCCCTTTTTGACATACAACAGTAAGTTTGGACGACCCTCTCACTCCCCAATACTTGATCTGGCTACTGCCCAAACAGAGAATGCCACCTCTAAAGGAGCCAACTCCCAAGCTTCCATTTTTCTATGGAAACTATACTTCTTTTCTTTATCTGTCAACCCCTTAAAGAATGGTTCATTCATGAATCTTACATCCTTAATCTGCCCACCTGCAACATCCACCCTCCACTTCCCCACCTCCACCCTATAAATATGGACCAAAAGGTACTCATCCCTCACTAGTCCCTAATCATGAAAAACCATGATGAGCCTTTCATTTTAGCAAGAGACAAGTAATATGGTCCAAAGGGAATCAACATCCTCCAGTTCCCAGATGTGAAAAGCCCCCAAAAAAAATCAGTTCCAATAACCTCCTGCTTCTGCCGCTGCAGGTATTTCAACACCATAGACACTTTATTTTCCAGTCCAAACATATCAGCAAAACTCACCTTCAAGGGTGTCTCTGCCCACCACATATCATGGCGAGCCTTTCATTTTAATGAGAGCCTTGTAATAGAGTCCAAAGGGAATCAACATCCTCCAGTTCCCAGATGTGAAAATCCCCAAAAAAATCTCAGTTCCAATATCCTCCTGCCTCTACCACCACAGATACCCCACCACCATAGACTCTTATTTTCCAGTCCTAAAAAATCTGCAAAACTCACCTTCAAGGGTGTCTCCCCCCACACATATCATACTCAAACTTCAAACTCAGTCCATTCTCCACTTTTCAGCGCACATGCACTGAACTCTTTCAAACCTTTCGTAATTCATTTCCACAACCCTACCCAAATGAGGACGGGACCTCCCAGGCTCCATCCCCAACTCTAATGAATGAGGTGCCTCACTATTACATTGACACCCTTCATTTCCTGAGCCCATGAAGCCGCAAAAAGGAATGTGACCATCTTGCACCATATTGAAAGGATGCTCCTCACCCCACTTGCAGACGACCCCCCTTTTCCACCCATACTTTCCCATCACCAGTCTCATTGACAACTTATTCCCTTCCCCAGTGCACCTCCAAAGCCCTTCTCTAACAGTACTTTATTCACCACATCCAACTTCTTTAAGAATCATACAACTTTCCAATTAATTAGGTTCAGCCTCCCTTTTTCCATCCCACTCCACTGAAATCCAATCATCTTTTCTAATCTCTTCATCAGCAAAAGCAGAACTAATAAGGTAATGATGGAAGTACCCAACAAAGTTGAGAGTGCTATTTTAATAAGATACAACCACCCTCAGAGCAGATCATAAATCAAATTTTACACCTCATATAGACAACATAATGAACAAAGAAACCACCAACTAAGAAAATACTGATAACGTCCTAGTTTAATTCAAGTTAAATTTTCTCAGTTAAATATTATTGTAGCTCACAAGCTCTCTGTTGAAGAAGTAGTTTACTTCATGTATTAGATTGAATCACATTTTTGGAAAAGGAAGAAAGACACGATAGCACCAATGAATCAAACCCAAAAAACAACCAAATCCAAAATAAAACAATTATTGCAGCTGTCCTTAGAAAAAATGTTAGAAAATAATCTCCTCAAAAATATCTAAGCTCTTAAAAGGCTACAGAAAAAAGCTTAACTCAAGATCAAACAACATCTCTAATAAAGTCTCTTAAAATGGCCACTAGAATCAAATACAGGATTCCCTTCTAAAAGATTGATAAATTAATTACAAGAAGGTCAATCTTAGTAGCATAGATCACTTCAAACCCACCCATGCAAATGTTATCATTAAGGAAACAACTTTACTCAATTGTGAAGCAAGGAGTAATAACCTTAACCTATCTCTGATAGTCAACATTGCTGATGAAATCTAACCAGGAAACCTTCACATTGTACAAATGACATTTCAAGAATGTCCTAGACATCAGTACTAGTTTTCAAAATCATAATTTAATAGTACATTTTTTGCATCAAAGAATTCTCATCACACTAACAGAAAGTTTCATCATTATTACCAAACACCATGAAGCTATGATATTGCCACCAAAGAAAAATGAAATTGAGATACAAATACCTTAGGAGCAAGAATAAGCATGGATTTAAGTGTCAATTCCCGAAGAAAAGCAGACGTGTCTGAGAACCCAGTAGCAACATGAGTATAAACCTAGTGCCAAGCATCACCAAGCATTTTAGAATTTCCAAATTGATGGTGAAAAGATACAAGCATTATCTTATGTCCAAAACATGGACAGCTAAAATTTGATTAAATCATTCAGAAACCACTACCATACTTGTTCATCAACAATTTGTGCAGATAATGACTCCCCATACTGATCAATATGCTGCAGGAGACCAACTCGAATGGCTCGGTCATTTGAGGCGAAAAGTTTCACAATTGTCGGAAGTACCTGTATATAAAAATGAGGAGTTTGACAACATCAAATTTTAGAAAAACAGAAATGAGATAAGCATCTAAACACATAAAGAAAGATAAAATTATTGTTAATTAAAAATGCCAACATAATAAGTTTACATGAGGTACTCAAAAGAGTATGACCTTGGCACTGAAATCTTCAGCTGAAAGCCAAGAAGCCATTTTCAATAGTGCAGTCAAGGCAGGAGCAGCAGCTGAACCAAATTCTAAAGCGGAGGCCAACATAGGAAGTAACTGTGAATAGAAAATGACAAAATCAGAACTTGGCATGGAAAAACATTGCTGTTAGAACTAAGTGTGACATTTCACATCAGAAATCAATAGTCACACCTTTTTCAGCACTATTTGGCGAGGAAGCTGCTCTGCTAGATTTGGAAGCTTACGGAAGAAGGTATCCTTTTCAACACTGTCCTTCAAATTAAGAATGTCCATGAAATGTATAGTATCCACTAACTTATTTTGGAAATATTCTGCCAATGCATATCTTCTGAAATTAGTAGGCACCAAAAAAAAAAAGGAAAAGGAAGAAAGAAGGGAATACTAAGAAGAAAGAGACTGAGGCAAAGAAATAAAAAAATAGAAGTGCCCAAACATAAAATGCAAGAGAAGAGGAGCAGATGGATTCATAAATTGCATTTCAGCATGGAACTTTTAAAAATCCCACCAAAACAAGTTGCATTTAAAAATACAAGCACAACCATTAAGCTCTGAAGGAACCCAAGTAAAAGTTGAATTGTAAAATAAAATTCCATCACAATGAAAATTGAGTCCTTCATATGTTACCAAGCTTAGATGTCCCTTGTAACTGGTAGATGGAATGATGAGCATAAGGTTGATAGGTCACCAAAGTTACATTTAAAATGGATATCTCATCTTATTACATGTATTATGGAAGGAGAAACCCATAAAAATAGTTACAAAAACAAGAATGTTTAGCAAGATAAGGTCAATGAACTTCCCAATGCAGCTACATTCTTATTTAAACACTAAACATGTCAGAATTTTTAATCATTATCTAAAAAGAAAGTTCCAGTTTCTCCCTAAAAGTAATTGACCAAGATGAAACTGAAGTGAAAGAATCTCTAAAGCCGCATGATATTGTTTTAGGACAAAAATTAACAGAATAGAAGATAAAAAGGATGCTCCAAATATAGAACAAGTGAATGACACATGTATTTGGGTGGATTCGAAATACCAAGAATTGCTGAAAATGTGTTTTTGAGACCTAAACCAAACATGCCCTTACATCATCATGCTCTTTAATACTTGGTTTGACATGAGAACATAGCCCTTAATGATGGACTCAAACAGATCACCCATCCAAGCCTAATCATCATCCTCTTTATACTTCCTTTTGACATGAGAACATAATCCTTAATAATGGACTCAAACACATCACCTATTCAAGCCAAAGAAAGCTCTTAAATGGTGGACAGTCGCATCAACCATTCAAATGCATGAGCCAAATGGAGCAACTCAGGCAACAAAAGATGCAATTCAATACACCACCCAAACCTCATAATTTTCTGGATATAGTTAATTAGTGTCTTTGGCCTTTTGATAACTGCCTCGTCCTGTTTTAGCAGAAAGTAGAAGAAAATGATGGCCTAATCTTTAAATTGAATGTTTTAAAGTAACAAAGTCATACAGCAAGAAACAACCAACTAGCAGCCTAGGCTTGATTGTCATGCTTCTAGGCAAAAAGCCTCCATGGACAGAGCCATATTTTTTTTTTTTGATCAATAAGTATAAGATTGTATTGCAAAGAGGTGCTAAAGAAGCGACCCACCAAATTACAGTATAAAGGGACTTACCCCCTTACAAAAGGGCCCAAACATCAAAGGACAAGGCAAAACAAAAAAAACCTCTCCCTTAACGCATACACATCCAATCTATAAAATCCATTAAGGTCGAAGGACCATCTTTTATCCACAATTTGGATTCCGACCACAAAAAATACACAAAAGATGCTTTCAACTTTTGAATGGACAGCTCACAATCCTCAAAGGCAATTGAATTTCTAGCCTTCCAAATAACCCAAAACAAGCATAACGGTCCCAATTGCCACGCCACCTTCCTTTTCTTTCCCACAAAGGACCCCCTCCACCCTACAAGGGTTTCCTTGACCGAACGGGGGAACACCCACGAAACACCAAAAAAGGAAAGGAACACCATCCATACTTCCCTCGTTTTTTCACAATGGATAAGAAGGTGATCAATTGTCTCCTCACTCTTATGGCAAAGAAAACACCTATTTGCCATAACCCAACCTCTCTTCTGCAAGCGATCCAAGGTTAGAACTCTCCCCCAAGAAGCCTCCCACGCAAAAAAGCTCAATTTGGGCTGCACACAAGAGTTCCATATAATTTTTGAAGGGAAAAAAGCACGAGACCCCGGCTGCATAGTCCTATACAAACAATAACCTGAAGAATATCCCAGATATCCAACTGCCAAACTTAAAACAAACTTAATGCAGTCAGCCTATCCTTGAGGGTTCACATGTTTTTTAGTCAGATTTAAGCCTACATGAGAAGATCCTTCCTATTTGGAACCCAAAGAAAAGGAGGACTGTGTGTCTATCTGAAGTTTTTTTCTGCAGCTCTATCATGTACTCCTAAAACTAATCTACTTTCACCTGAAATCCAGAAAAAGTATAACAACCAAAATTGCATGTAATAAATAACAGAGAAATCCAGCAACTCACTCAGGAAAACAATGGGTACTATAGTATACCTTTAAACAGAAAATTTCTCATTTTACATGGGACTGCAAATTGAATTCCTAAGAACAAAAATTCATGGCAGCTGTTAACTACAATACTAGTAGTACAAATCATAAGAACTCACCACTATTTTCTATAAGCTTCGATGTGTTCAACCTGCGAGCAGGCATGGAACTCAAGAGCCGCTGATAATCTGGAAGTAGAGACTGTGAGACAAGAAAATAGACAGATGCAAATGAAAATGAATTTTTCAAAAGCTTGAGAAGTAAACCATGACACACATGCACATACATAAAAGGCAACTCCATGAGAGGAAAAGTAAAGCAAAGTGATAGAACCGGAGAAAGGGCCAATTGCAATCAATGATCCATCCCAAACAATTAAAAACTGACCTTTGGAATGGAAGCAGTGTTACGTAGCTCTTCAGTTTTCCCCAATCTCATGCCAGAGAAAAGCTCATAAATGAGACAACCTAACAATGGAAATAAACAACAGATTCCAATCAAATCTCCAAATAAAAACCAGCATTTAGGACACCACATTTATGTATCTAGCAGAAAATAGATGTCTCTATTCAAGAAAAAAGAGCAAAAAGATATATAATTTCTACAATATCAATCAATATAAGTTTCAAATTACTAATGATTGTTGCTCTTTATCAGATGTCACCATTACAGATTATTGGTCAACTCAACATGTAAAAAGTAATGCAATAAACAGTATACAAGGATGAAAGCAGGTCAGATAATCAATAAGCAAAACATGAGAATATGGACTTTTACTCATTGTCTAGTAATGTTGATCTTTCTTTCTTTCTTTCTTTCTTTTTTTAGTAGGCAAAAGAGCAACATATTCATAAGCGCCAAAAAAATAGTAATATTTATCTTTCTCAAACCAGGAAAGGTGGAAGTTGTAGGATTAGCATTATACACATCAACTTCTAAAGCAGGGATCTTCTATGGACATAGTACGTGGAACAAATATCGGTTTTATCAGAAAAATAAAAGGTAGCCAATTAAATTAGACACATGTCACAACCATCTCATAAAAACTACATGAGCAAAAAAAACCAAATCAAAGGAAGTAACATGAATGCATATACATCCAATATTTTGGGCCCTTACAAAGTTACCATTGGGGAAGCACAATAGTAAGAGATCGTTTATTAAACCACTTTATGTAACAAACTATGAACGCATCTACTATACCTACAAAAGGAAACAGTGGAAGACTTACCCAAGCCCCAAGAATCAATGGCCCATGGTGGAGATTTCCTGATTGCTGCCCAGTCAGACTTTAGCAACTCCATTGGTTTGTATTGTGAACCAACAAGCCATTCATATTGCTAGAAGAAAAAATAAACATGTCAAACACCAAACCCAAGTCTGGCTTAAAACTTTGCAAAGATTGTCATCATGAAAAGAGTTCCACTATTAAACGTGAAAAGCACAATGTGAAACTTATCACAAGTCAAACCCAAGACTATATACCAGTACTACAAAGCAAACTATGATGGAGTTTTAGAAAAAACAAACAAAGAAGAAGTAGAAGGGAGAGAATCTTGAAGTATACTAAAAAAGTGATTATTAAAATATTTATCATCTCTGAAAAAAAAAAAGTTGCACAGGGGCAGGCTCTCAGCAGAGTTCTATCACTCAATTAATATCCACTTAACATAGACCAACCTGGTTTTATGATCCTAAACCTGATATGAGGGGGAAAAAGGTTTCTCAAACAAATTCTCAAGCATTCAACCACATCTTTGACATTTTTCTTGACATCAATACATATCAGCCAAGATACAACAATATCATATTTCCCTTTAAAATTACATTCATTAAAACTTTGCCATCCTTGTGAAACTTTTCAGAAAATTTTTAATTAAAAATGTTAAATAAGTTTGGAATTCATAAAAGCAAGACAAAAAGAAACTGCATTCAGGGATCATATTGAAATAAATTGATTACCAACAAGGGCCCAGTAGCAGCTTCGCTATGGCCATCAAACTCAGATAGAACGTCAAAAGCATGCAGCTTCCAGTCCAGAGTTTGAGTGACAACAACACTGGCCAAGCAAACATTACCATGAACCTGTAGAAGCCAATGCTCGTCAGAAAGTAACATCCAACATGATATCAGAGGCACCAATAGATTTCTAACTTGTTTTGTGGTGTGTGACACCAGAGGAGCACACATGCAAGAATGAAATTCAAGCTTGATGAAAATGGCTAATATCTTCTATTTTTTATGATTATAATCAAACAAAAAGTCATTTTAACTTTTATGTAGCAATCCTTACGTCTACCACTGGTGGGGAGAGAGACAGAGAGAAGAACACAAATCATCTTTACTACAACTTTCCATGAATATAAGATAGAAAAAATGAATGAAATACAAGAAAGTGTATTAAAGCAACAGAACAGGAACATCAACAAACCAGCATTAGCAGTGCAAACTGTCTTTGATTCATAGAAATTGTGTAACAATGAAATTGTGCATCAAGAAAAGTTAGGAAAAGCTTATTACTACTTGGCATCCATATAAAGGCATTATTGCTACAATGCAAAATGCTTAAACAGGAACTACATATACAATGTGATTGTACAGTGTAATTAGAAAGATAGACACCTGGTTTCTTCCAACCAAAAGACTAAATCTAAGTATGCATCACATGATCATTTAATGGTTTCCAACTGGAGATTAGCACTGATTGTGAGGGACATCAACAAATTTTAATTGTTGATTCTCTCTTGATCACCACCTTGTGTTGGATTCTGAACAAAAATCCCCTGATTTCACCATCGACCAGGATACCAAGCAAAACTTCGCACTCCATGGTCTATTTCATATAAATCAAGATATGTCAGGAGACAGACTACCATTGACAACTGGACTTCTGATCAAAACAAAATTGACAACTGGAAAAAAAAAAAAAAAAAAAAAAAACCTTCAATGGTTTATTTCCTGTAACTGAAGGATTGGGAAAAGAGCATAGTAGTGCTAGAAACTAATACATACCTCAAACCCAAATCTCTATATAAAAATGAAAAACCTATAATCCTTGAGATCTATATCACTATTAACAATAGAAGACAAATCTAAGGCCATAAAAATCTGGTGTTACTTAAAGCAATTTAAAACATAAACATTTGCAACTTATTTTAACATTTGGTTTAAATGAAACTAAAATTGTGAAACTACTTACTAGCTTACAGTCATTATTCAAAAAGCTCACAGCTTTAGCTATCTGGTGCAGTCCCCATGCATAATACTCGTCCCTGCCAATAGGTCTAAGAAGTTAGGATAACCAAATTTCACCACTGTAATTTATAAAAGATAGATATCTTACAAAAAAAAAAAGGAACAAACATAATTTTATATCTATTATCATTACACAATTCAATAGACATCACATATCTACTGCCAACCAGTAATCCACCAAGAGATAATGGTTGGGAATAATTTTTAAAATCACCACAAAAAAAGGGCAAATTATAGCAAATAAAAGCAAAGAACAAAGTTGTTCTTCGGGAATTGAAGAATCACATATGAAAATAAGTCCTACAAACACTATTATGTAGCAGAACAAGTAAAATAGAGAATTGCATAAATTACCATGCAGAGATTGACAGGGCATAATCAAAGAACAGGCCTTATATAAAAATAATGCAATCATGAGCACTGCAGCAGTGGAATACGCAAAAGAACAAACAAATGCACCAGACATTAATATATGTACCTTTGTGTACCTTCTAAACCTAATTCCTTGATCTTTTCAGACAGTGGCATTACAGGCTCAGTGACAATATAGATAGTAACTTTTGTACTAGAACCATCAAAAGTCTCAGCCTCAGTACTGTGCAGAAATGATAAAATATTTGGATGCCTGACCTGAAAAGGAGCAAAAACAGGAAGTTTAAGGAATCAAATTGATTTATCACGGGTAGAAAGGCAAAGAGAAGACCCTCCTGAAAACTCAAAACAACTTCATGAATGGCAGGACTAACAGATGTTCAGGAGAAATTATATGTATATAAGAAAAAAAAAGATAAAATATACAATTTCACAAAATCGACAATAAGTAGAAGTAAATGGCTGCATCTAAGTCTCAAAACACAGGCATGGATTCTCAAGCACTACAAATGAAGATGTGGAACATGATAAAAGCAGTGTTTTATGCTGGTGGATTCAAACCAAAGCATGGCTATAAAGCTTTGACCAGAAAAAAGTAAAGACGTCTCAAGTTAATATGAGGAACCCAAAACTATATAGATTCAAGAAAGCCCAGAGAATCCCAACCCTATGGTCTCTGAAAAGGCCACTAATACCCACCTGATCCAGGTTACACAGGAGCAACTACCATATTGAGCCTAAGGATTCTGTAGATAATACATACTTGCATATATGTGATCCATGGATCTCTTATTGTCCTCAAACACACAGCATTCATCTCCCTCAGATAATCCACTATATAGATAAACAAAGAAGCACAACAACCCATCCCCACCCCCCAAATGAGATATCAACATATTTAAAATGCCTCTATGTGCAATGTACACGATTCCAGCAAAGAAAAAGAACCCCCAACTCCAATGCAAAGAAATCAAAGAACCAGAGATGGCCCCTTTGCATTAAGGCGGATGCTGATCAGTTATTGTATATGGGATGGATCTTGTCTTGCTGTGAGGCTGTTTGACCTTCAAAATCAATCTTGAGAAGAGTGAGATAATCCCGGTAGAGCAGGTAATCAACTTGGACATGCTAGTGGCTATTCTAGTTGTAAGGTGGGGAAGCTTATTTAGGGTTACCACTAGGAGTGTCATTTAAATCTGTACAATTTGGGATTCAAGATTAACTTGTTGGAAGAGGCCATATCTTTCTAAGTGAGGGTGGCTTACTTTGATAAAAAATATCTTCCTATTTGTTTTATGTGCTTTTTTTTCCCCCTTTTTTAGTCCCTAGCATACTAAGGATGAGGCCGGCAAATATTCAACAAGATTTCTTATGGGGGACCAGCATGTTAGAGAAGTGCAGTCATCCTGTGAGGTAGTCTGTTTTTTGTTTCAGATAAAAGAAAGGGAGGTTAGGTATCCAAAGGACATTTGAGCTTGACAAGGCTTTATTTGGGAAATAGCTTTGCAGGTATGCCAAGGAGCAATACAATTTGCGAAGGAATGTTATTCTAAATAAATTTAGGGATTGACCCTCAAAGAAAGCAATCTATTAAGGATGGAATGATTTTTTATCTTACGCAACAATCAGTGGTAGAGCCAATTATTGCACAAAAGGGGAGTTGAACTTATTCCCACTCAATTTCAAAAAGTTTTCATAGTTTTTTTTTTTTGATAAACCAAGAGACGAAATCATATTAGAACACGCCAAAAAAGGGGGCGCTCCCTAAGTACACCGGCAGTATACAAAGAAGGCCTCACCCAAGGCAACAAAGGAAAAGAACAAAAACCTAGAAAAGCCAAAAAAGGCCAAACAATTCAACCACCCAACAAATTCATAAAAGATAAAAAGTCCACGTCCATGACTTGTTGAGACCATTCAAGAAGAGCCCGAAGGAAGAGATTCTTCAAGCTCATATCTGACTTCTCTTCTTCTTGAAACATTCTTCTATTCCGCTCTCCCCAAATACACCAAAACAAACAAATAGGCACCATTTTCCAAACTACACTCCTCTTCTTTTCTAGGCCCTTAATTTTCCATTCAATAAGCAAATTTCTCACTGAATTCGGGAACACCCACACCACCCCAAAAGAAGAAAGCACCACAGTCCAAAGCTCCCTTGTCTTACCACAATGAATTAGAATATGATCCGTTGATTCCTCATTCTCTTTACAAAGAACGCATCTATTGACCATAGACCAACCTCTCCTCATTAACATATCAACAGTAGAAATTTCACCCCACACCGCTTCCCAAGCAAAGAAACGAGTTCTTAAAGGGGCACGCGAACCCCATACCTCCTTTGCTGGAAATAAGGGGTTGTTCTCCACCTTCAAGGACCGATAATAGGATTTAACACTGAACTTTCCTTTCCTCTCAATCTTCCAAATTAAAGAGTCCTCCCCTTCTTGGATCTTTATTGCAGAAATGTGACTTAGAAAACGACTCACCTCCCCCAATTCCCAATCATGAAAAGGTCTTCTAAAGTGCACCTCCCATCCCCCGCCCCCATCTCCTTGTCTCCCCCAAAGATCAGCCACTAAAGCTGAATTATGGGAAGCAATTCTGAAGAGCAAAGGAAAGAGATCTTTCAGCTTAGACTCTCCAGCCCAATAGTCCCACCAAAATCTGGTACATCTACCATTTCCAATACCAATACTGGTTTTGAGGAAGAACTCCTCCCAACCCTTTCTAATGTCTTTCCAGAGGCTCATCCCATAGGATTCCCTTACCTCTCTAGTGGTCCAACCCCCTTCCCCCTCTCCAAATTTACCAACAATGACTTTCCTCCAAAGACTCTCCCTTTCTAAAGAAAATCTCCAAAGCCATTTTCCAAGCAAAGCATGATTAAATTCCTTCAAGTGCCTTAACCCCAACCCTCCATACTTCTTATCTTTGCAAATAGCTGTCCATCTAACCAAGTGGATCCTTCTTCTCCCCTCCACATCTCCCCACAAGAACTCCCTTTGAATTTTCTCCAATCTAATTCTCACTTTCCTTGGTATTACAAAAAGTGACATAAAATAGATGGGGAGATTTGAGATGGTGCTTTTGATAAGGGTAAGATGACCTCCCTTAGACAGGTATTGTTTTTTCCATGTAGCCAATTTTCTCTTAAATCTTTCCTCTACCCCATCCCACACTCTACAAGAATTATGAAGGGCTCCAAGAGGTAAGCCTAGATAAGTAGTAGGGAGATTCCCTACTTTACACCCAAAAACCGCAACTGCTCTGTCCACATCCTCCACTCCCCCAACTGGGATAATTTCACTTTTCTTCAGATTAATTTTTAGGCCTGAAACCATTTCAAAACAAATAACAACCCACTTCCAAAAAATCAACTGGTTCCTATTATCCTCGCAAAAAAGGAGAGTGTCGTCGGCGAACAATAGATGGGAAACCGAAGTCCCTTCTCCATTTCTCCCCATTACCCTGAAACCTCTAATGAAACCTTTCTCCTCAGCTTTAGAGATTAAGCTACTAAAAGCTTCCATAATTAGTACAAATAGATAAGGAGAGAGCGGGTCTCCCTGTCTTAGGCCTCTATAAGTTGAAAAAAACTCTGTAGGAGTGCCATTCACCAAAACTGCCATCCTCACAGTTGATATGCAGAAAAGTATCCAACTACGCCACTTGGGCCCAAACCCCATTTTCTCCAAGACTGAAAGAAGGAACTTCCAATTAACGTGATCATAAGCCTTTTCAATGTCCAGTTTGCACACTAACCCCGCACTGGCACTTCGCTTTCTTGAGTCTATCGCCTCATTAGCTACCAAAACCGCATCTAATATCTGTCTTCCTTCCACAAAAGCGTTCTGACTGTACGAAACTAGTTTTCCCATAACTCTTTTCAGCCTATTTGTCAAAACTTTGGCAATAATTTTATAAAGACTCCCCAATAAACTGATGGGTCTAAAATCCTGCACATCACTGGCTCCTCCTTTTTTCGGGATAAGAACTAAAAAAGTTGCATTATGGCTGCGAAAAACATTATTCTGCACATGGAACTCCTCAAAAACCTGCATCACTTCCCCTCCCACGATCGGCCAACAAGACTTCCAGAATGCCAACGTAAAACCATCCGGCCCTGGAGCCTTATCTCCCCCCAACTCTGATATAGCTTTGTAGACCTCTTCTTCCGAAAAATGCCCCTCCAAAGTCTCATTATCCAACGCATCAAGCGTTTTAAACAGACTTGACTCCACATCTGGTCTTCTTACCCGAGGTTCCTCAAACAAGGATTTAAAATAAGATCCAATCCCTTCTCTAAGCTCCTCCTCTTTACTCAACCGAACACCCCTAACAGTCAAACTGCTGATAAAATTTCCCCTCCTCCTTGCATTGGCCATACGGTGAAAAAACTTAGTATTACTATCTCCCTCCTTTAGCCAAAGAGCCCTTGACTTCTGCCTCCAAGATATTTCTTCAAGGATGGCACAGTGGCTGAATTCATCTCTAACTATCCGTTGGCTATGTCTATCTTCCTCAGAGAGAGGACCACAACTCTAAGTGGTCCCATGAGTTTAGTTCCTCCAAGGCAGCATCCTTCCTAGCCGTCACATTGCCAACAGCCTCTTTATTCCACCTCTTCAAATCATATTTCAAAGCCTGAAGCTTCTTTGCAAGCACGAAGCTAGGTTTCCCCCTAAAGCTGTAGGACTGCCACCAATCTTTAACCTTATCCATGAAACCTTCCACCCTTAGCCACATATTTTCAAACCTAAACGGGCTTTTACCTGTTCTCATCCCTCCACAGTCTAACAAGATCGGCCAGTGGTCAGAAACAGGTCTTGGAAGAAGAACTTGCATTGCCCCCATCATCCTTTCCTCCCAATCTCCTGAAAATAGAAAGCGGTCTAAACGAGCCTTTAAGGAACCTCCTTCCCCTCCACTCCAAGTGAAAGTTCCGCCTCCCAGGGGAGGATCAACTAATTCAAACTCCTCTATAAAGCCTGAAAAATCCCTCATCATGGTTGACATCTGTCTTCCATTACTCTTTTCAATTGGAAACCTCACTGCATTGAAGTCCCCTACTATACACCACGGATCACCCCACAACCCCTTGACAGCGGCTAGCTCCTCCCACATCTCCCTCCTCTCCTTACCGTTACACGGTCCATATAAACCAGAGAAGACCCACACAAAACCCTCCTCACAGTTTTCAAACCGGCAAGAAATAGAAAAAGAGCCTACTTCAGCCTCCAAACCTTCCAAAACATTCTTATCCCACATCACTAGCACCCCACCTGCCGAGCCCCTTGCATCTAAGGAAACCCACCCCAAGTTTCTGCCAATCCCCAAACTTCTTACAATTCTATCAGACATCTCCTTCATTTTTGTCTCCTGAAAACACACCAAGTTTTCATAGTTACCATCAAGCTAAACCAAGAAGATTTGTGGTGCCACTAGCAACAAGTATTGTTAGTGATGGCACTGGGACAAAGTTCTAGTTTGACACATGGTATAGGATTCACCCTTTGAAGGACTTTTTTCCCATCATTACTTGGTATCACTTCTACCAAAAAATCTTGGGTAGCTGATATGTGAAGAGGGAGTATGCATCGGTCCACTCACTTTTCAGGAAATTTTCAGGACAGAGGATAGGTAGTGGAGTTGGGTGATATATGCCAAGTTTGGCAGGATGGGAGGGTGGTGTTCTTATGAAGGGAGGGAAGGTACAGGGGGAGTTGTGGAAAACCATAAGGAGAGGGTGGATAGAGTTTCAAGCCAGAACCAAATTTGAAGTAAGGGGTGGTAGGAGGATTAGGTTTTGGCATGACCTATGATGTGGCAATTCTTCTGAAAGCTTTGTTTCCTGCTTTGTACTCCATTGTCAATTCTACAGATGCTTGGATGGTGAAATTTTGGGACGAAGTGGGAGGTGTTGGGCATTGGAGCCCTTGTTTTTTCAGAAACGTTCAAGATTGGGAAGTAGATATGGTAGAAGATTTTCTCAAGAAGATCTAGAACACAATGGTTCAAATAGAGTGTGAGGACAAATTGATTTGGAAATTAAATGAGGAAACTTTCATGTAAAATCCTACTATAGTTCTTTAGAGTCCATCACTAGAGATCCTTTTCCTGTCAAACAAGTTTGGGGTTTCGGACTCCTCCAAAGGTGGGTCATTTGTTTGGGAGGCAATTTGGGGTAAAATTATAACTTTAAACCAATCAAGGAGGATAGCAAGGGCTAAAGCTAACTGGTCTTATATGCACATGAGAGATGAAGAATTGACCAATCATACTCTTATGCATTGTGGTGTAGCTCATAGTCTTTGGCACCTATTATTCTCATTTCTCACTCTTTAATATGTTATGGCCCTCATGGGTATTGCCTTATACTGAAAAAGATGCCTTGCTAGGATGGCATGGGTTTTTTTGGGGAAAAATGCACAGAAAAAGCTTGGAGGCTAGTCCCATTATGTTTGTTATGAACTATTTTGTATGAGAGAAACTTTAGAACTTTTGAAGGCATGGAGAAGTACATTCAATTGTTAAAGGATTCTACTGTTCAAAAATTCTTTCCCTGATCCAGATTTGGTGTGGGAGTGAGATGCTCATCTGTATATGATTTTGTGGATTGTGGGGGCCACACTAGTGTAATTCCTTTTCATCTTTCACCCTTTGGCAATCTTTGTGTACTTCCTGTATACCTAGGCCACCCCTATTTGAGCAGCACTTTTAATAAATCATTCTTTTGTTTGTTAAAAAAAATGGTTCAAGATTTTCTTTACCTTATCCAGTTTGTAGTTTTGAGTATAGATTGCCCAAATAAGTTGGAAAAAATAGAAACTTCTCTGATAAATCTTTCTATAGCTCCCTGAATATGATGGAGCGCTTCTTTCCTATGAGAGAGGCTTGAGTGTTATTGGTGCCTACTAGAGTTAGCTTCTTTCTTAGAAACTTCTATGATAAATCTTTCTATAGCTCCCTGAATATGATGGAGTGCTTCTTTCCTATGAGAGAGGCTTGAGTGTTATTGGTGCCTACTAGAGTTAGCTTCTTTCTTAGAAACTGCTCTGATAAATCTTTCTATAGCTCCCTTAATATGATAAAGTGCTCTTTTCCTATGAGAGAGGCTTAGGTGTCATTGGCACCTACTAGAGTTAGCTTCTTTTCTTAGCAAGGTTCAAAGTATCGGTTAAGACCGGTACGACTCGGCCAATTCGTATCCACCTTAGCCAAGCCCGTTACAATACCAATATTTGAGTTTGACTAGGAGATGGTCTAGATCGATTTGAAAGGGAGAGGCAGGCTGGAACTTGAGGAGAAAGGTCATTTAGAAATGGAATCTGGATTTTTTGGAACTAGAAAGGTGGTTTTATTCCACTTAGTTGCAAATGGTTTTATTCCCTTAGTGGCAGAGAAAGAAAAAATCGGTTTGAAAGAAATGAAGAGAAGAGGAAGGAAGAAGAAATAGGTATTGGGTAATGGGGTAATGGAATAGAAGATGCTTTGAAGGTTTTAAGGGTGGTATGGATAGCTTGGAATAAACACAGGAAAGCCATTTGCCAAACATGGCGTCTTTTCTTATCCAATCCCTTAACCTTCCATTCGAGGAGCAGATTTGTCAACATCTCTAGAGACACCCGTTTCAGACCAAAGATTGCTATAAGAAACATCCATAACACCTTTGTCCTCTTACAGTGAATTAGAATGTGGTGTTCGCTCTCTTTATATAGACAGCATCTACCAGCCATGAAAAACTTTAAACATATCCAATCAAATCAAATCACCTTTCCTATTCTCACTAACTACTAATGATAGGATATCTGTTTAGATTTTCTCTACTCCAAAGGCTACTACAGCCAAAACTTGGAACATGGAGAGGTGGTAAGTTGGAATATGCACTAGACAAAGTTGATGATGGTGTTCAACACAGGCAAGTTATTCCACAATCAGAATACACAATATTCTCTCTTTGAAGGAAAATATCCAGTGCATATATACTCAAAAGTTATTAAGTGTTTTTTAATGCACTGCAGCAGTCTAAGCGGGCATTGGAAGAGATCCTGCTAAATTCTCTACTTAAGTGATTGAAAGGCTCATGGTGGGGGTAAGATGTGTTTTGGATGGTGGGGAGTGATTGGGATTGTTGCCTATTATAATAATGTTTTAGCTTTTAGTGCTTAATGTGTATATCGAGTAAACCTAAGTTGCCATTTTTACGGAATAAAGCAATCTAGCTGACATTGAAAGAGCATGTCAAATTGAAAATGCTTCCCTTTTTTCTTTTTTTTCCTTTTGGTGGGGTGGTGGGAGGAGGATCAGGGGAGGTCAGTTTGCTCCGTGTACACTTCTTGTAAACCAATGTCGCCCCCCTCTCCCTTTTTTGGGTACACTACTTTTTTTTTTTTTGATGAGTAAATGAAAGTGTATTATAAACAAAAAGCGCTAAAACAGCACTCTGAAGTACACAGAGGATATACAATGAATGGACACCACTTTTAATATATAACCTACTTGCCTATCAAAAAGGGGAACAAAAACACCAAACATATCTAGGTTCAAATGCAAATCTGCCACCCTTAACTAAGAAATATGAACCTTTCATATAATAGAAGGAAATTCTTGAAGTGCTACTTGTATATTGTTTTAATCAAGCTTATAACCTCCAAAAATGGCATTCGACCATTACAAATAATCACACCGAATGAGCAATGAAATGTTCAGAAAACAGCAGACTTGCAGCAAACAGATTATTTAAATCAAGTGAGAATAATCTGTTAGAGAATGAAACCAGGAGTTGCCACGTTTCATCAAGCAACCACAAATGAAGAATTAAAAATCCATAGAATATATCACAAAGGCAAAATTGCAAAGGAAAAAAACTCATTTGTATCTAATATAGCCAAAGTAATAATCATTGGTAGCTTACTGTGCGAAGACGCTTGACACCATTACGGCCAGCAGCTAAATGTCCATCCTGAGCATTACTTCCTGAAAGAGAAAATATAGACACGGGAGACCCATCATCCTGGAAAAACAAACCAATGAAAAGCGAATCAACTTACATGAAAACAAAAAAGATGGAGAAAATGGGAGAAAAGCAGTTCCAAAAGGAACCAGAAAAATGTGTCCCCAAACTCATACAACAAATGTTCTAGTAGAAACACAATCAATCAATGATATAAAATTCCCTAGTTTTTTTTTTTTTTTGATAGGTAATGACATAAAACCCCCTAGTTGAAATATATTGGCATCAAGCCTTACAGATTCTGAGGAATCATTTTTCTTAAGTAGTTCAAAACTATAAAGAAGTGGGAAAAAGAAGTTGCGAAATAAATATCTATAACCCTGATTATCAAGTCTAGGTATAAATTCTCTCAAGCTCACAATTTGACACCAGAACAACAATAAAATGAAATTTTGCAAAAGTTTCTATCAGAACAAAACTATAATGCAAATTTTGCAACTAATAGAAGAAAAACAACTGCCTTCACCATGAAAATGGTATACATGGTTCTCGGTTCTTAGCTAAATCCTAGTCCAAATATTTAGTAAGAAATACAGCACAAATTCCTATTTCATTGTAAGTGAACTTAGACTCATCAATTTGGGTTTTAAGTGTGGGGTGTCAGTCTTTATCTAAGTGTCAGATTTGTTTAATTCCTACATCTTGGAACAAAGGGAGAGGACCAGATAATCTGATTTTATAAAAGGTCCAATAAAAAAGGTTTGTAAATTTTTTATTAGGTAGAAAAAACAACTGCCTTCACCTCCCAGAATGGTTCAAATGGTTTTGGTTCTTAATTAAGTTTAAATTTCTGTGGCATAGTTTTCACTCTCTTCTAAATTTCAGTAGTGCCTCAGTTAGGTACTCTCCCTTAAGGTGGCATAGCTCCTTTGTGGGAAGAAGGCAAAATAAGGCTTGTTTTATGCATTTTCAAAGATCTAAAATAAATCAAAGATCATTTGAAAATGAGGAGATGTCAAATCAAAGACTCAAAAGCACTTTCCTCGATAATTTCTATCTATGGCACAGATGTAGGCTCTATGCTTTTAATTGATTTTCCATATTGGATGGGTTCCTGTTGAGGGTAGCTTTTTGGTTTCCCTCCTCTTTTTCTCTTGGTAGGAAAAAGAGAAAACATATATTAAAAGCACCTAAGTGGAGGCGTAGCACGGTACACACAAGGTTTTCCCTCTTTTTTGTTTTGCCTCTTAGCACCTGTCGTATACATCATGTGTACTCTCATGTGCTAATTCTTTTGGCACTTTTAATATATCCTCTTATTTATCAAAAAAATATGATACAAATTATGAGAGTGAAGGACAAACTGCTTTTAATCTCTGGTAATTGTAAAATGCACAAATTCTTAACTGTATGCAGAACTTTCATCCAAGATCTATCCACACTACCACTAGGATTCAAATTACTAATTGCACAACAATTTCTAATTTCATCACCACCAAACTCATCCAAATCAATCAAATTCAACCACATTTCAAAGAAGCTACGCCTCCAAGACAATCCAAACAACCCAAACCTCAAAAAGATCACATTAAATTCACAGGATCAACAAGCCCTAACTACTCATATTCTCAAGAACTCACCTCCTAATATTTTCAGAATTATGTGGAACTGGTCCATGCTCCCTACCATTCACTATACCAACTTATCCTACCGTGTCTCTGGCAGTGTCATTTTCACTCTCTTCCTACCACATTAGTCCCGAGATGAACACCAATTTCATTAAATATTAATGATTCTAAAATGCACGAATCCTCAATTCTACTCCCTTCCACAACAAAACAAACTCCTCAATCACACTTCTAACAGAATCCCAATCATCAATCGCAACCAAACTCATCCAAATCTAAAACTCAAGAAAAAGATCAAACAATCCCTGGCTACTCAAATTGCCTGATCCTCCCAAACCTACACCAGATCGAGCCTAGAATCACGCAATTACGAGTTCCAACCCATAAAACAACCAAATCAAACCACCAAAACATCGTATATCAGCAGAAATGAAAACTGATAAGAGATAGAGAGCTCGGAAAAATGACCTTAGAGGTGCCACGAGAGTGAGTCCAGGAGCCCCAGGCGGATGAGTAGGGCTCGCCGATGTTGTAGGGCAGATCTTTGAGGCCGGCTCCAGATCCAGCTACCACGCCCTTCAAGAACTTCAGCATCTTCGATCGATCCCAAAGACAGATGAGACCACCGCTATCTCTCCCTCTCCCTCTCCCTCCCTCTTCGATCTTCTCAGAGAAGTTTCTAAATTCTAATTCTATTATTCTCTCTCGCTCACTCTCTGATGCAAATGTGGAAAAAACTGAATTGTAGTGGTTGTTATTCAGTGCTTCGCGGTGCTGTGTGTTACGCTGTAGCCTTCCTGATTTTAGCCGTCGTGCCGTGGCTTGGTCGTGTCGGCCGTTAAACTTCGAACGATTCGAAAACATGCTGAAATTGCTTGTACCTTGGCTTCCAAACCTTGTACTTGTACCTAGTGATTGGACATGTGTTGTTTTGTTAATTTTGTATTTTTTAGGCATGTTCCGCGGTTGTTTTCAAAAACAATTTTTCGTTATTTAAAATTAAAAAAATTAGAAAAATACGATTCATAATCAAAAACTATTTTTTTTTAATAACCAAAGGTATATTCTATGAACATCTTTTAATTATTTTCACTTATTTTTTAAAATTATTTTAAAAAATAATTATACATATATAATATGATTAAAAATAAAATATTAAACATAATAATTATTTTTAAAAATATTAAAAATGAATTAAAAATATTTTAAGTTTTTATACAGACTTTGTTTTATAAAAGCATCAAAAAAACCATTTTCAAAAACTATTTTTTTAAAATATGTTTGGTTGTGTTGTGTGATTTAAAAAAAAAATAAATAAAGTGAAATATAAAACAATTTTGAAATAATAAGTATAAATTATTTCCGACTTTTAAAAATAAAAAGAAAATATGAGCCTATTTGGTCATATTTTTCAAACTTGTTTTTAAAAATTGTTTTTAAGTTAAAGAATAAAAAATAATTTTTAAAATAAGATTTAAAAACCATAGTCATACATACCTTAAGTTTTTAATATTATTATTTTGAATTTAATTTTTTTCAAAATTTCAAAAGTTATTTTAAAACCAATAATCTTTTTTTTTTTTTTTTGGGTCATATTTTGTATTTATATTTCCTTTTTTTGGTTTAAATACCTATTAAGTGATAACAATAATAAAAATTATTATTGAAGTCTTGTGGAAAGTACTTGTAATCTTCTTTCCAATGATAGTACACAAAACCAACTATAATTATTGGACTTTATACAAGTAGCATCATTAGCATATTATTTGAGACTCTATGACCTATTTAATAACTTTTATTCAAACCATATTTTTTTATAACTTCAAAAAATTTGTTTAATAGGCTTTTAATAGAAAATAATTTTGTAGACAAATTATTTTTTATAAACAAAATTTAGATTTTTTTTTTAATCATGTCGTGAAGTGTCATTAACAATAATTGAAATGATAAAAATGCTTTAAAAACTTTTATTAAAAAAAATTGTTTTCATATTTGCATTTGCAAAAAAAAAATTATTTTTCAAGACAATTGACAACTAATTTTAATTTTTAAAGGCTATTCTTTTATAATTGTGTTTGGATGAATGTTAGGAAGGAGGTCCCGGATATTCTAATATCTTTATTTTTTATTTTTAGATATCTTATTTAAGATTCCGTTATATAGTGATTTATGGAGCATTTAAGATATCATTTAGAAATACCAAATTTCAGATAAAATTTTTTAAATATTAAATATGTTATAAATACTTCATAAAATCATTATTAAACACACTTTAAATGTGGTTGCATTTGACATTGTTTATATTTAAATAATTTTTAGTAGAAGTGTTTTCTCATAAAGTGTTAAAATCACTTTTCAAATATTTTTTAGATCCCGTTTGGTAGTAACTATTGAAAGCCTTTTTACTATTTTTAGTGTTTTAAAATTTTTATCATTCAAATGTAAAAAATATTAGAAACGCTCTTTAGAATCACTCCCAAACGCATTGTTAGAAAACACTATAAAGTAATTTTACAACATTAGTGAATTTTTTTATTTTTAAAAGTGTTTTATGAAGAAATACTCGACAAGTGATTTTCTTAAAAGCACTTTATGAAAATTTAAGTAAAAACAGTGCCAAACATGCTCATGTTTAATTAAAATATTTTTTTAATTTTGCCAAATACATAAGGGCTCGTTTGATCATATTTTTTTAAACTTGTTTTTAAAAAACTGTTTTTAAGTTAAAGAGTTAAAAAATAATTTTTAAAAACAAGTTTCAAAAAACATGATTACATGGATGTTTTCCTTTTTAAAAAAAAAAAACTAATGAAAATAATTTTACTTATTTTTTAAAAATTATTATTTATTTCACATTATTTTAGAAAATAATGACAAGACAATGTTAGAAATTTGTAAAAACAATTTTTTTTTTTGTTTATTTTGCAGGTTTAATTTTATTTCGAAAAGACCTTTTAAACGCTTCCTAAAATCACTCTCAAATAGATTCTAACACCGTGATTATTCCGAGCATTCACATTTTATAAGGAGTAAAGATAATTTTTTTATTGTCTAAATTAAAGTCAATTGATTGAAATATTTTGATGAAGGTGATAAAAATAGTTGAGAAATGGACAAGCCCACAAACACAAACATATAACTAAAATATAATGCCTTATAATAATCTATCTCTAATTTGGAACACACCATAGACTATAGTTTTCATCCATTCAAAGCATTAATTTTTCCAATATGATATTGGCCCATCTCAAACTCAACTTGTCTGTCACCATAAAACCCTAACCTTAACTTCATCGAAAGTTCTCAATCCAAAACCTCAGTCCATCTTCTTCCTCCTCTTTCCTTGTTCGTTAAGAACCCTAGCTTACACACACTGTTGTTGTGGCTGCTGGATTGTCAAACAAGTTATAGACTTTCAACTTTCAAGCGACTTCAAAGAAGCCCACCATCATTAATATTATATTCCTACATCCCTCCACAGTGTGTGCTTGTCATTTTCTTGAACAATTTTTTTGTGATTTTTTAGTGTCGTTTTGACGGTCATGTCAAAGGAAATTTTTAAAAAGTTTGGATGTAAGTCTGAGTTGTGAGTTTTACGGTGAATTTGATAGTTATTTTGGAAAATAGATTTTTATTCTATTAAAAAAATATATTTAATAATTAAAAATTAATTTTATTTATTTATTAATAATTATTTTAAAAAATAATTACATAAACATATAACATGATTAAAAATAAAACGTTAACCATAAATTTTATTTTTAAAATATTAAAAACAGATTAAAATTATTTTAGGTTTTTAAATAAATTTTTATTATCACATCCTCGTATTTTTAATGTGTTTTAAAATTTGAAAAAGTATATAATAATGATTATTTTTACTTTTATTTGCCATGCCATTACAAAAATTAAATACTATTTCACCTCTAAAATCAAGTCAAACAAATTGACAATTTTCTTCTTTTAGTATAAAAGTGAAAATTCTGAAAAGAAACATGTTCTAGTTAAAAATTCACACTTTTAGGGTTTATTTACTAAAAATTATATATATATATATTTTTTATGTGATAAATAAATTTTTAAAAAATATGGGTGACAATATATATATATATATATTTCAATGATATGTTTTAAAAAATAATTATATAAATATGGAAAAAATTAAAATAAAATATTATAAATAAAATTTATTTTTAAAAACATAAAAAACAAGTTAATAATAACCTATTTGATGGTGTGATTTAAAAACAGATTTATTTATTTTTTAAAGAAACATAAAATTACTTTTTAAAATTTCTAATATTATTTAACCATTGTTATCTCGAAATAATTTTTAAAAATAAACAAAAATGGAGAATAATTTTTAGAAAATAAGGAAAAATTATTTTTACCAATTTTTAAAATTAAAAGGAAAAAATGGACCCAATTATGTTTTTTAAAAACAGTCTTTAAGTTAAAGAATACAAAACAGTTTTTAAAAATAAGGTTTACAGAGTTTTAAGCTTTTAAATAAACTTTTATTCTATAAAAAATTAAATAATAATGTTTTAAAAAAAGCGTAATTGTTTTTTAAATCACTTCTTGAAAAATATCAAATATTCCCCTTAAAAAAAAGGTTAATTTTATAAGATTTATTGGTTAAAACTTAAAACAATATCAAAAACATAATTAAATATATATATATATATATATATATTTAGTTATTACAAGAACAGTGTGCAGAAAAGCCATAGCGTCAAACACGGGAGGCCTTGCCCGATTCACACCAGAGATGCAGAACCAGAACAAAAATGGAGCCCTGTTCACAAAACCCCAGCATACGCCATGGGACCCATAGAATAATCTTGACTTTTTCTGGGGACCGATGGTCGTGACCGTAGGGAGAATGGGATTCAACTATTTGAACCCCTCCAATGAATTGAACTCAATACAATCTGATCATTTTCGTCATCATTCTCAACTTTGAACAGCCAGATGAAGAATTCTCATCATGGGTCAAACCTTCAAACCTCCTCAGAAACTTCTCCAAAGCCCTTGGATTGATGTTCAATGGGACGAGGTCTCCTCTTAGACTCAAGCAAAAAGTTGAAAATGTGACCATGACTAAGTCATTCTTTCCTTATTTCTTCTACTGGCCGTGTCTAAGAAACCAAATACTTTTGAATAATTTCCACAGATCTCACCAGCATAGAAGTTCCCATAAAGTTAATTAAATTACGTCTTTAAATTCCCAGAAGACTTTGCGGAGAATTCCGGAGAAGGAATAGAGAGAATTAACTGCCATGGAGGAGACCCTTTCTCATATTGTTCGAGGGTGCAAGTTGGCTAGAGAGCTTGAATCAAACATCCCGAACCTCGCCAAGCAGCCCAGGATGCTGGCCAAGTCCTGTGATGAGATCATGAAGATTTTCGGGACTGCGAAGGAGAGGCTGAATGCTCAGGATGACCACTCGGCATATCCCTACATGTTTGCGCAGGCCTCGGGGATGGAGACCAGTGGGGAAATGCAGGAATGGCTGAAGACAAGCTACCTGCAAGCGCTCCAAGCACAGTATGGCTTGACAGAGAGCAAGGTAGGTGGGATCGAACCTGTGACCTTGTCGGGTCATCCTGGTTTTGAGCTGGGTGGACGGGATAGGGAAGGCTCAGCCAGATCAACAGGCAGCGGAGGAGAGTTTCAGGCAATGGAAGGATCAGATTCCGGGAATAGTAATTCGCAAAGATTACGAAGAAGGTAAGAAAATTGATACAGCTAGTGTTGGTTTTCTTCTTCATGTACATGCAACACTAGGCCTATTCATGCATATATAGTAAATCAAACGCATATATATATAATCAAGTAGCTGTAGTGACTCTTATAGATTTATCCACAATGATTTTTATTTATTTTTATACCTGGAGGAAGAATTTGGAAAGGAAAATTTGTTATATAGATTTTCCCAGTAGATATATATTTTGACTGTAACATGTATCAGAAATGTTTGGTAGGTAAGAAAATAGGTTTAAACTGAGGCCTAACTCATTTGGTATTCGCAGAAAGGATGATATAAGGAAAAGGAAGGAGACAGTAGCAGCGCCTAGAATTGGGAACACTGATATTCCTCCGGATGACAATTTTACTTGGAGAAAATATGGGCAAAAGGAGATCCTGGGATCAAAGTACCCAAGGTAATTAACTAAAATAATTGACAGAAAGTTTATTCTCATATATTGATATGTGGATTATTCTACATAGATTATGATAAATTATACTCCTTTTTAGTTTAAGCATACCTTTCGACCTTTCTGGGATGATTGGGACTCCTCTTCTCATACTCATTCTACATGCCAAAATACTCAGTCTTGATAGAGAATTGTCAAGCTAAGTACTCCAGTTTGCCTCTTGAGAAGGTCATATATTAGCTGATAATTGAAAACATGTAGGACCATTGCATGTGAAGGTTCACAAGCGTGACTTAATTTTGTTGCATTCAGAGTTGTCTTCTATATATGTTTGGACAGACCAATGACAAAGTAGTATCTAACTTTTTGAATAAGATTTGATATATACATATCGTTAATTTTATTGAATTTTTTTATAACATGTTGGCAAAACTTTTTTAAGTATAATTGGCTGGAAGTTAGGCTAGAATCACAATTGAGAAGAAAAGTTAGATTTAGAAGATGGAATGGTGATGTTACGGCTTCGGCCACACCACCAATGTAAGCATAAGATTTCTTGCTCTCCTGGTTCTTGTTCTTCTCCTTTGTGACATCGAATCTCTTTCTTCAGGAGTTACTATAGATGCACCCACCAGAAACTATACAACTGTCCAGCCAAGAAACAAGTACAGCGGCTCGAACATGATCCCTTCATGTTTGATATAACTTATATAGATGATCACACCTGCCACAAGTCTGCCACAGCTCCTTCAGTCCCACCGCCTCCACCAGAAGTGACACCTGAGATGATTCAGGCCACAACTGCACAACTGCCCATGGGGAGGTGGCTCTCCATGGAACTCAAGCCAACAGGAGAAGCCGCAAATGCCTTTGTAGATCATTCCCAAGTTCAAATGCACGTAGACTTGGGTCTAGGCGAGGGAAGCAGCAGCAGCATGGTTGGCACTGGGGGAAGTACTGCAGGTCCTTCCATGGTTCGATTCGGGCGAGAAGCGGAATATCCAGTGGTGGATCTCGCTGATACAATGTTCAATTCTGGTAGCAGTAGTAGCAATAGCATGGACTTCCTCTTCACTCACACGGAGGAAAAATGGGAGCCGGCTGGTGACAAGAAAAACTGATTAATTCCATAACCCCATGAAATTATTACTTCTCTTCGGATGAACCCTAATTTTGAATTTGTTAATTTTCACTGTATTTGATAAAGAAATGACTATTCATTCTCACTGGTTCATGACATGATCATAGCCAGAAGTTCTTGGACTGTCCAAGTTTAGAAATCACATTCATGTGACAATTTGGCATTATTTTCTCAATTTAGCAAAGAGACTGCATATTATGGTTATCGCCAAAGCCCGTACGTACTCTACTTCTGAGACCCACATACGGGTGGCATCTGGCTAGCTAGAATATGGTTATTCATGAAAGCTGTTTTTTCCCATCTTATTTGGATTGATCAGTAGTCTCTGGAAAACGTACACTTTGTTTGATCTTTTTTTTTTTTTGTCTTGGGGGAAAATGTCTGGGTATCTTTTTAGGCATCATAAATCATAGCTGCTTGAGACGCATCATAAGATGACCCGTCTTGAGAGACTCTCAAGATTAATGCTGATTGAGAGCAGTTGAAGTTTCTGAACTTTCTTAAGTTAAGCATTAGAGACATGGTTCTCCAATGAATTTAAGATGAGGAACACAAGCATTTTCATTTCATGAAATTAGTAGTAGTACAACAGTATGTACAGCAAAACCTCTGGGGGTTTTCTACATTTCTTGACGAGGATTAATAATTACCTAGAAAAACTGAAAAGGACTTTCATCAAACTGAAACTGATCATCACCTTCAAAATCCAGACACCCAAGCACAAAGTCCATGTCAGTATTATGAGAAGCAGTAGTAGCAGTAGTAGTGGTGGTTGCATTTCTTGAATACATGGTGGAATCCACATTCTGATCTTGATTCCCATGATCATCAGACCCCCCTCTTTGAGTAACCATTGCGGGCATGAATGAGTCCAAAGCCTCTAAACCTGACCATAAATTGATAGAATCCATTGAAGAAACATTGTCTGAAGTGAGATCACTCACCACTGTCTCCTCCTTTATAAGTTCTGGTTTCATTTCCTGAACTTCTTCTGGGATCTTTGATTCAGACCCAACCATATTATTAGAATCATAGCCAGGATAAGAGCTTCCAATGAACTGGGGAGCCTTGAGAATATCTCTGCAAGTATGGTGGCCAATGTATGTTGTGTGATACATTATGGGATTCTCCTTCATTCTTTGTACTTGTTTCGTAGCTCGGCAGCTTTGCTCATGCTTCCTCGTGCATCTGTAGTAGCTCCTGTGTGAATCAAAAGGCAATGAATATAATTAGGGTTTTTTTTTTAGTTTTCCCATATCAAATGAAACGACAATTGATTGTTGCACATGAAATCAGAGCTTTTTCTACATGAATTTGAGTACTTTTGCTTGTTTAAGATACATGAATTTCAGTACTTTTTCTTGTTTAAGATACATGAATTTCAGTACTTTTTCTTGTTTAAGATGATTTGAGATTGAAATCAGAGGTTTGATTTCTTTATATACCTTGGGAATTTTGCATTGAGGATCTCCTTTTGCCCATATTTCCTCCATGCATGGCCATCTTCTATAGTGGAGGAGACCGCAGTCCATGTTTCAGAATTTTTTCTGCAGCAAAAACGAAAATCAAATCAGTCCCACTTTCATGAATTCCAAATCAACACACAAACTTTAAAAATAGTGTTCACCCATGAAAGATATATGTATAGATGGATCACCTCCTCTTGTAACAGCCCCGCCTGTTCTTCAACACCTTGTAGTTCCCACTCTCCGCCGGACTCTCCCCGCCGGCATCGCCGGACTGGTCATAACACCTCAGCACAGAGAGAGCCTCCGTGAAGGATCTCAAGATCTTCACCACCAGATCCTCAGCTGACACCGACCCCTGATCGGAAAAGGGCTCACGTAGCAGAATCTGCAACTGGTTCGCCAGATCCCGGCCATGAACCAGCTCCCCAACCACCCTTTTCCGATCAGTGGAAAGCCTTTCTGGAGGAGAAGTTCCCATTGAAGTTTGAGCTAGACCAATGGATGTGTATCCAAGTGGAGAAGAGAGAAACTAAGAGAGGCTTTTTAAAATGGGGTTGGAGTGTGAGAAGATAAGGGGGAAAGTGAAAAGAAAATACAGGGAAAATCAGTGGAAGCGTGAGAGGAAAAATCCACCGAAAAGCAAGAATGGCAATGGTGACGCCACGACTAGATAGTATGGTGACGACACAAACCCCCCATCATTGTGCTTCCTGGTAGGTTCATTGAATTGGTACATTTTCCATTTATTTCCACAACTCCCTTGAATTCCACATTCAATTTCAACATAATTGTGCTGTGAAAACTCAATTCTTACGGATGAAGGTACCATAGAAGGAAGTGGAAGTCCAACGTAAATAATGGTGATGCAACATGCAGAGGTATCCCAGTGCCCTGCTTGAATTTTACCACTATATCGAAATATTTCCAAAAATAATTGGTAAAAATAAAACATAAAATAGGAAAAAAAAAAAAAAAAACTCCAAAAATTTTATATTGATTTTATCTTAATAGAGAAAAAAAATATATGTGGGCCCCAAAGTTGCATAGTTACTATTCGCCCCCAAACTTTAAATCATGAGTTGTCATTGTTTGATAGGTTAGTGTTTTTTTAAATGATGGTGCTTTAGTGAGCAAACTCTGATTTTTTATTTTTTATTTTAATATTTAGATTTCGCCACTTTAGCACTTTTTTTTTTTTTTTTAATGATTATGATTGATTTTTGTAAATTTGATTGGATTTTTAGTGCTTTATAATAAAAGTGACTCATTGGTATTTATAACAAAGTAGTATTAAAAAAAAAAATTAAATTTGTTAAGCATTTTTTATTTTTTTGCCATTTTTTTTTTAAATTCCCTTTGAGGCAATGCCTCTAAAAATCATCATCTTGTGTTTCAGTGAACCCATTCATAGAAGAGAGCATTTTCAATTATGCAAAATGTTTTAGACAATAAAAACAAGAATTTTCCAATTGTTTTCAAAGCAATATAGACATATGATAGGATTTTAAATTGTTTCTAAAACGATATGGTTATCCTATGGTGGGGATAAATTTTTTTTTATTAAGAGTATGGTTGATTTCTAGAAATTTGGATAGAAAGTACGAGGAAAAGAAAATAGAAAGAAAAAGTAAAAAAGAAAATGATGAAAAATAAAAAATGGAATTAGAGTGCTTTTGAGAGCGTTTTTACTCAAAGTATTTTTAAAGTAAGTGTTTTTACATAAAATGTTTTTAGGAGAATCATCGATTAAAGTCTGTTTGGTAGTGTTGTTGGGAAGCACTTTTAACCCAAAAAAATGTGTATTTGATAAATTTTAGGGAATACTTTAAAAATCTAAAAAATTACTTGTAGTATTGAAAAATAACTTATAGCGTTTTTTTAAAACACTTGATAGGTAATTTTCCTAAAAACACTTCTAAATAAAACACTTTGAATAGAAAATACTTTCAAGTGTTTTTAAATTTTTGCTCAACACGTAGACCATGTTAAGTGACTGTTTTTGCAAATAATTTTAAAAAATGTTCTATGATATTTTCTAGAACTAAAGTCGAAATCTAAAATATTTTTTTTTAATATTTTAAAATATATTTTAATAGTAATTTTTATACCTAGTATTTTATTTTTAATTATTTTATAGGTTTGTATAACAATTTTATATTTAATTTTTTTTTTCTATATCTTTCGTTTTAAAACCAAAGATATGATATAATCATTTTTTTTTATACTTTTGATAACCAAACATATCCTAAAGTGTTTTTTGATACTTTCCCCCTAACCAAACATATCCTAAAGGAATTCTTCAAAAGCAAATAATTGAATTAAAAAATTTGGGAATCTTAAGAGTCATTTCTTGAAAGAAATTCAAGTTCAATCTTTGACTTAATCAGATCTTTCATTCCCCAAAAAGTTTTCAAGAATCTTCAAAATTTTTTGAATGAATAAGTTCATGCCATGCGCCTTTTGTCCCATTCATGAAAAGTAATCAGTGCACACTGACCCAAAATAAATACATAAATAAAAATGTTACCCTCTTCACAGCTTTTATCACCTTCTTTTATGTCCATGATAAAGTCATCAATGAATATGTTGAAAAAAATGCCTAATATTTATTAAATATAAAAGTTTTTCTCATTCATTCCCGACTCATTTATTTTTTAAATATGTGACAAAAATATTAAAAAAAATATATTATTAGAAAATGCTAAATTATCAAAATAGTACTTATCAAACTTCAAATTCAGACCATCGATTATACATGATGAAATTTATATTGTTAGATGAAGGAACAAACAAATGAGATTAATATATATAAATAATAATAATAATAATGGTAGAATGATGTACGTTTGACACCATTTGATTACTGATGTCTTCTATAGCTATTAAAAAAATATACTTTGATATCGATCATAAAATTAGTTTCACTTTACTATATTGAATAATTGAGATTAATACGAAAAGTGATGTTTTTTGATATCTATCAAAAGATCATCATTTGATAGGTGGACCCCATATTACTGAGACACTAAAATTAACTTTAGTTAGATTATTAAATAATTGAAATTGACATCATATAAAATGACAGGTAAATAATGCTTAAATTTGGAAATGCTTTTGTAGCATCCTTTTCACTTTTACAATTTCCCGTATTCTAATTTGTTTTCTTTGGAGGAGCTTGAGTTTCCCTTCCTTGTTGGGGATGCAATGTCACGATAATGATTTGACTATGATGTGATAATCTATTACAAGTCCCAATTCCCTTTTTTTGAGGGTTGTATGGTTATGCTTCGTGCTTTTCATCTCACATTTGTCATTTTCTTAAGTTGGTAAATAATGGTTGAAATTTTTAAAAATTGGAAAAAAAAAATAAAATAAAATCTTTATTTAATCAATACATGCTACCTAATAAAATGATAAAAATGTAATAAAATAAAATGGTAAGAAAAAATATTCTTCCTTTTAGATGGTATAAGCTATTTTTTATTCTCTAAACTATAGTTTTGTAAGACTACCACATGTGAACAAGGGGTTTGGAGATAAACCCCCTAAATGTTTTATAAAACCTTTTATGGAGTTTATTAATTTTTTTTAATAGTCGATTTGATTCCTTAATGTTGGAACCAAAAAATTACGTGCACTCAAACACCAGTATTATTAGATTGATAAATTTCAAAGTTCATCTCATTGACATGGAAATTGAAATATTTAATATTATCTTTATTTTATCCCTATAAATGTTGGGTTAACAGAAGTTTTCATGTAAACAATATTAATTAAAGAACATAAAAATAAAACAATCAACACAAATGTACACGAGGTTTTAACATGGTTCGACTAACCATGTCTACATCCATGGTTGAGAGAGAATCTTTCCACCATATAATAAAAAATATTATAAAGAATATAAGTAGATACAACTATTAGATTCTCGAAACATCTCATGTTTCCCCACTTTTTATATCCATATCCTACCACAAACCCTCTCATTTCACCGAAAATCCCATATTCTAATAATGCTAATAATGGACATGAAAACTACAAATTTTAGTTAACAAAGTTGAATGTGAGATATTGGACAATAATTTATAGGAAGATATCATATAGTTTTAAAATTATTTATATGTTAAATGTGCCTCTTCATGATCGTCTAGTCATTTTATTATCATAGAGCTTTTAAATTTCAAATATAAAAAAGTGTTATGAAGTTTTTAGAAAAATAAATTTAAATTAATTTACCTTATATTTGATTCTCAAAAAATATGAGAGAAAATGTGAAGAAAAAAAGAAAAGAAAAATAGAGGAAAATAAAATGTAAATGATTTTAAAATGCATAAGTTTCTAATTAATTTAATTATATTTCATTTTCTTTTATATTTTATACATATAGGAACATCATTTTCCCAAAGCTATGTTTCGTTTCTAAAATTTTTGAGGAAAAATAAAAGGGAAATATAAATAAAGAAGAAAAATAAATATAAAATTAATCTTATTTCACCTTTTTTTTTTTGTCTTATATATAAAAACTAAATAATTTGAATTTTTATAAAATTTTTATTTATACTTGATATTTTTTTTTTTATATCTTCCATTAAAAAAATATTTTTTCTTAAATTTTTAATTTTTTTCTTTTTTTTACTATTTTCTCACTTTTTTTTTTATTAGTACTTCAATGAAACCAAACTTAAAGTTAACTCCCATCAAATCTATCGAATATCAATTATAACTTTACTCGTAAAGATTTTGATAATTAAAAAAGTTGTTTGCCAACACTATCAAATTAGATTTCATTTGATAGAAACTTCAATCTCCATTCTCTAATGCACAACACTTTTTCAAGGAAAATTCTTTGTCCCTTGAATCTATACTTTTCAACATTTTTCTTATTCATGGATTCATGGAAAGGCAATATTGTATGTCGACAAACAAAAAAACAAAAATGTAAATTGAAGAAAGAGAAATCACAAAAAGAATCTCACTTCTTGTTATACACGTGGATTTATTGAATGGGACAATGGGAAAATGACATGATAGAAAGCTGTCAAAAGCTTATAATAATGTCTAGAAATTGGAAATGTGGTGGAGTATTTCCCACTAACACATAGGATAATTGTAACTTGTTTTAGGTTGAGGGTTTCTTGGTTGCAAGGGCTCAAGTAGGCCATCCTTGTCAGGGAACATTGCCAAGATAATGATTTTGACCCCCACATGTACAATGTGAGATCTTTTTTTGGTCTCCTTTGCCATGTTCTTGTGAGGATTTAACACACACACACATATAGGGCCTTGCTTGTAAGACAATATTTTTTTCAAAGGTATTTTTTGAATTACCATTGAAATTTTGTTTTTGGTTTTAGTACATACTCTTTTTGGTTTAAATAACTTGTCAATTATGTTTGGTTATATGTGGAAATAAGAATAGGAATAAAATGAGAATGATGGTACATCATAATTTAATGTAAAGAATAAGTTAAAGTAAGAGATTTGATTTTCATAATAATAAAGTTTTTATTCTTATTCTCATTAAAAAAAAAATAATTCAAGCACACAAGCGAATAAGAATAAAATTAATTTCTTATTCTCATTTTCTATTTTAACATTCAAAACATGAATATAAGCAAGGATAAAAATATCGATTTTGACTTATGTAGTGATAACTCAATTTTACGAATATATTAAAATATATCAGGAAATATCAGTAGATATTCTGACACAAAATATTGATGAAACGAAAATTGATCAAAACTCATTAGAAAGTTGAGAAAAAATCTAAAAAAAAAAATGATATAAGAAGTAATAATAAATATTTTGAAGTTTTTTTTTTATTAAATAAAGTAATATATCTATCATATACTTTGTCTTATTCGATAATAATATTATGCATTGATACAAAATATAAATTTTGTAAGTATACATTTTTAATTAAATTACATTAAATAATATTAGACAATAATATTGTGGTATTTTATTATAGTATATCTAAGGGTTATTTGGTTAAAGGGGTTAAAATAATCCCTATATTTACAAGAATAACCCATCCCTTAAAATGTAGAAAAAATTACCCGATTGAGACAAAAAATACCCTTCATTTTTCCTCAAAGACAACTTTCCCTTTCCCTTTATTTTATAGCAAATTAGGTTTTTATTTTTTTATCCAGTCATTTAGTTGTTCATTCTCTTTGTTTTCCTACAGAGAAGAAACCTAAGTTCTCACTATTGATTCATCTATTCTTTATTCTTGGTCATGCAAAAATGTTAAAAATGTAAGCAACCAACAATTTCTTTTTTATATTATCATTTTATTTCTTTCTGTTTCCTGAAAATTTGAAACCTCACTTCACCATTGTAGGTAAAAAATGAAGATTCCACTGTCACTTATATCTTTATATTCAAAGTCTAAATATCCTATTGGAAATAACAAAGCTTGGATAATTCCGGAAGACATCCATTGTAGAGTTGTGCTTCCACAAAAAAGTCGACCACTAGTAGGAAGACCAAGAAATGAGACAATTCATTCAGATAAAGAGGTTAAGCACATATGATGTTGTGGTAAATGTGGTGATTATGGGCATAATAGAAAAACATGTAAACGACCAATCTCATTACGTCCTAGAGATGAACACTGTTGTGTCAATATTGTTTAGAGCAATATCAACATCCAAAAATTTCCTTACAACCAGTTCATCACTCATTTTAATAATATTATCATAAAATTTCTTTTTTGGTGATGATTTAGCTATGTATCTACATTTTTTTTTCTATATGCTTAAAATAATTTTTTTGAATGATGGATTGAAATTTTAAGTTAAATGTTTGAGTTTTATCACATGAATTAATTGGTTAAGTTTAACTATGGTTAAGTTGATAATCATTGCATTAACCTGAACTTAACAGTGGTTGAATTGCATTAACAAAGAACTTAACTATGGTTAAGTTCAAATCATTGCATTAATCTGAACTTATCTATGGTTAAGTTGAATTAACAAAGAACTTAACTATGGTTAAGTTCACAATCATAATTTTCACTTGAACTTAATAGTGGTTAAGTTGCATTAACAAATTACTTAACATGGTTAAGTTCATAGTCATAATTTTCACATGAACTTAACAATGGTTGAGTTGTATTAACAAAGAACTTAACTATGTTTAAGTTCATAGGCAGAATTTTACCTAAACTTAATAATGGTTGAATTGCATTAACAAATAACTTAACTATGGTTAAGTTCATAGTCAGAATTTTCTCCTGAACTTAACAGTTGTTAAGTTGCATTGACAAATAATTTAACTATGGTTAACAATCATTGCATTAACTTGAGCTTAATAGTGATTGAGTTACATCAATAAAGAACTTAACTATGGTTAAGTTCATAATCCTGGTTACATTACAAAAATTATAACTTTGAACATCAAGTCAAATTCATCCAAAATAACAATTAACCCTCAACAACATATAAACCCACTACATAGTTAAATTCAAACCCACTACTTGAGCAGATTTTTGAAGTAAAACAATTTAGTTGTCATTTTCTTTCGAAACCAATTCATACGGGCATCATTAGTGAGATGAATGAATGATCATGCATTAATTATTTTGCATATTTAATTAAGAACATTCAACAATCACCATTGCATGAAACATAAGTAATCAAAATTAAAATCATTAAAAAAAATTTATTGTATAAAACATAAAGGTGAAATGATAAGATGAAAGTTTGGATATTTGTTTACTTATATTCTTATTTAGGAATAATTATGCAACTGTCCAATGTCCCATTGTTGGTCACTCTTAGGATCACCAGTTTCCCCATAATATGATGCGACATGCAAAATACGCTGTAACAACTTAGCTAAAGGCATGACGCCTTTTAATCGATTATCACTATTAATGTCTATCAATAAATCATACACAAATATTCTCTTCTAAGTAAAGTGAACTACTCCCAATACCCAATGCATGCTTCAAACCATTTCATGAAAGGAATTGGATGAATTCTATTCTCATAGTCAACAAGAGCATTATCTGCTTGTATTTGGAATATATTCCATTTTTTAGCGTGTTTCTCTCATTTTTCTTTAACATTTTTCTATATAAGAAAATGTAGAAAAGAATAGTTAAACTAACATGGTTTATCTAGTAATATGAGGGCCAATAGTAAGAAGAAACTATACATGCCCAAAACATTGTGTTTGTGGTGGTAAAATTTTGAGAAAATGCATAAGGTTTTTATATTCTCTGCTTACAAAAAAAGGTAGAAAGTGCTAGTCAGCATACATAGAAAAACATTAGTTATACTATTTCATTATATTATCTATATACTAATAAGTAAAAACAAACACAATAAATTATTTTGATATACCCATTCAAACTTTTTTCACTTATTTTTTATCTTATATATAAAAACTAAATAATTTTGAAAGTTATAAATTTTTAATTATACTTGATTTGGTTTTTTTTTTTGTATCTTCCATTAAAAAATAATTTTTCTTACCATTTTTTTTTATTTCTTTACTATTTTCTCACAATTTTTTTTAGTAGTACTTCACTGAAACCAAACTTAAAGTTAACTCTCATCAATCAATCAATTGAATATCAATTATAACTTTACTCATAAAATATTTTGATAATTAAAAAAATTGTTTACAAACACTATCAAATTAAATTTCATTTGATAGATACTTCAATGTCTAACCTTGAATGCACACCACTTTTTCAAAAAAAAAATATCTTTGCCCTTGAATCTATACTTTTCAACATTTTTCTTATTCATGGATTCATGGAATAGCAATATGGTACGTGGACAAACAAAAAAAATACAAAAATGCAAATTGAAGAAAGAGAAATCACAAAAGAAATCTCACTTGTTCTTATACATTTGGATTTGTTGAATGGGACAATGGGAAAATGGCATGATAGAAAGTTGTGGAAAGCTTATAATAATGTCTAGAATTTGAAAATGTGGTGGAGTATTTCCCAGCAATACATTAGGATAACTTGTTTTAGGGTTAGGGTTTCTTGGTTGAGCGTAAGTAGGTCATCCAAAGGAACATTGCCAAGGTAATGATTTTGACACTCACATGTACAATGTAAGAACTTTTTTTAGTCTCTTTTGTCATTTTCTTTTGAGGATTTAACATAATTTTTTTTAAATTCATGGCCTTACTTGCAAGACAATATTTTTTAAAAGGTATTTTTTGAATTACCCTTAAAATTTTGTTTCTGACTTTAGAACATATTATTTTGATTTAAATGATTTGTCAGTTATGTTTGGTCGTATGTGAAAATAAGAATATAAATAGAATGAGAATGATGATACATCATGATTTAATGTAAAGAATAAGTTAAAGTCTTAATGGGAAGAGATTTGATTTTCATAATAATAAATTTTTTATTCTTATTCTCATTAATTAAAAAATAATAATTCAAGCATATTAGCGAATAAGAATAAAATTAATTTCTTATTCTCATTTTCTATTCTAACATTCCAAACATGACTATAAAGCAAGGATAAAAATATCGATTTTGACTGATGTGGTGGTAACTCAATTTTACAAATATATCAGGATATATTAGGACATATAGGTGGATATTTTGACACAAAATATCGATGAAATGAAAATTGATCAAAACCCATTAAAATGTTAAAGAAAAAAATCTAAAAAGAATGATATAAGAAGTAATAATAAATATTTTGAAGTTGTTTTGTTGAATAAAGTAATATAAATTTTGTAAGTATAAATTTATTATTAAGTTACATTAAATATTATTAGACAATAATATTATGATATTTTATTATAGTATATCTAAGAGTTATTTGGTTAAAAGGGTTAAAATAACCCTCATATTTGCAAGAATAACCCCATCCCTTTAAAGGTAGAAAAATTGACTCGATTAAGACAAAAGTACCCTTCATTTTTCTCTTCAAGACAACTTTCCTTTTCCTTCTATTTTATAGCAAATTAGGTTTTTATTTTTTTATTTAATCATCAAGTTACTCATTTTCTTTGTTTTCCTACAGAGAAAAAACTTAAGTTCTCACAATTGTTTCATCTATTATTTATTTTTGGTCACAAAAATATGTTAAAAATGTAAGCAACCAACAATTTCTTTTTTATATTATCATTTTATTTCTTTCTGTTTCTTGAAAATTAAAAACCTCACTTCACCATTGTTTGTAAAAAAATGGAGACTCCACTGTCACTTATATCTTCATACTCAAAGTTTATGTATCCTATTAGAAATAACAAAGATAGTGTAATTTTGAAAGACATCTACTATACAATTGTGCTATCATCAAAAAGTTGACAACTAGTAGGAAGACCAAGAAAAAAGAGAATTCGTTTATGTGGAAAGATTAAGCACATACGATGTTGTGGTAGATATGGTGATTATAAGCATAATAGAAAAATGTGCGAATGACCATCTCATTACATCCTAAAAATGAACATTGTTGTGTCAATATTGTTGAGAGCAATATCAACATCCAAAAATTCTCCTTACAACCAGTTTATCACTCATTTTAATAGTGTTACCATTGAATTTCATTTTTGGGGATGATTTAGTTATGTATCTACATTTTTATTTTTATTTTGCATAAGGACATAAAGGAATTTGTGGGCCTATTTTTTTGTATATGCTTAAAACAATTTCTTTTTGGATGATGAATTGAAAATTTAAGTTAATGTTTGAGTTTTATTATATGAATTAATTGGTTAAGTTGATAGTCCTTGCATTAACTTGAACTTAACAGTAGTTGAGTTGCATTAACAAAGAACTTAACTATGGTTAAGTTTACAATAATTGCATTAACCTGAACTTAACTATTGTTGAGTTGCATTAACAAAGAAATTGACTATGGTTAAGTTCACAATCATAATTTTTATTTGAATTTAATAGTGGTTGAGTTGCATTAACAAATAACTTAACTATGGTTAAGTTCATAGTCATAATTTTCACATGAACTTAATAGTGGTTGAGTTGTATTAACAAAAAAACTCATATGAACTTAATAGTGGTTGAGTTGTATTAACAAAAAAATTGATATGAACTTAACAGTGGTTGAGTTGCATTAACAAAAAACTTAACTATGGTAAAGTTCACAATCAGAATTTTCACATGAAATTAACAGTTATTGGGTTGCATTAACAAATAACTTAACTATGGTTAAGTTCATAGTCATTACATTAACTTAAACTTAATAGTGGTTGAGTTACATTAACAAAGAACTTAATTATGATTAAGTTAATAGTCATAGTTACGTTACAAAAACTATAACTTTGAGCATCAAGTCAAATTCATCCAAAATAACAATCAACCCTCAATAACATATAAATCCATTACATAGTCAAATTCAAACCCATTACATGGGCAAATTTTTTAAGTAAAAAATTTGATTGCCATTTTTTCTCAAAACCAATCCATAAAGGCACTGGTCAATGAGTTGAATGAATGATTATACATTAAGTATTTTGCATATTTAATTAAGAACATTCCACAATCACCATTGCATGAAACACAAGTAATCAAAATTAAGATTGTTAAAAAAAATTATTGTATAAAACATAAAGACAAATGATAAGAAGAAAGTTTAGATATTTGTTTACTTGCTCATATTCTTATTGAGGAATATCTTACAACTGTTCAATATCCCATTGTTGGTCACTCTTAGGATCACCAATCTCCCCATAATATGATATGACATGCAAAATACGTGGTAACAATTTAGCTAAAGGTATGATGACGTCTTTCAATCGATTATCATTATCAATGCTTATCAATGAGTCATATAAAATTATTTTCCTTTGAGCAAGGTGAATTACTCTCAATACCCAATGCATACTTCAAACATTAATAGGGATATAGACGATGTCCACCTCCAACCATTTCATAAAAAGAACTGGGCGAAGTCCATTCACATAGTCAACAAGAACACTATCTGCATGTATTTGGAATATATTCCATTTTTTGTATGTTTCTCCCACCTTGCTTTAACATTTTGCTAAGAATTTTTTTTAAAAAAAAATAGTTAAACTAGCATAGTTTATCTAGTAATATGAGAAGAAACTATACATGATCAAAATATTATATTTGTGGGGGTAAAATTTTGAGAAAATGCATAAGGCTTTTCTATTCTCCACTTACGAAAAAATTAGAAAGCAATATCGATATGCTAGTCAACATACAAAAAAAAAAAAAAAAAAAAGACATTAGTTATACCATTTCATTATAATATCTATATACTAATAAGTAAAAAACAAACACAATAAATTATTTTGATATACCCATTCAAAATTTTTTTCACTTGTTTTTTATCTTATATATAAAAACTAAATAATTTTAAAATTTATAATTTTTTTAATTGTACTTGATTTTGTTTTTTTATCTTCCATTAAAAATATTTTTCCTTACCAATTTTTTCTTTCTTTACTATTTTCTCACAATTTTTTTATTAGTACTTCACTGAAACCAAACTTAAAGTTAACTCTCATCCATCAATTGAGTATCAATTATAACTTTACTCATAAAAGATTTTGATAATTAAAAAGATTGTTTACCAACACTATCAAATTAAATTTCATTTGATAGAAACTTCACTGTTTAACCTTGAATGCACACCAATTTTTCAAAAAGAAAAAAATCTTTGTCCTTGAATCTATACTTTTCAACATTTTTCTTATTCATGGATTCATGGAAAAGTAGTATGGTACATGGACAAACAAAAAAAAACAAAAAATGCAAATTGAAGAAAGAGAAATCGCAAAAGCAATCTCAATTGTTGTTATACATTTGGATTTGTTGAAGGGACAATGGGAAAACGGCATGATAGAAAGTTGTGGAAATGTTCCCACTAGTATATTAGGATAACTTGTTTTAGGCTTAGGGTTTCTTGGTTGCAAAAGCTCAAGTAGTCCTTTCTTGTTGGGAACATGGCCAAGGTAATGATTTTGACACTCACATGTACAATGTAAGAGTGTTTTTTTAGTCTTTTTGCCATTTTCTTTTGAGGATTTAACATTTTTTTTTAATTCATGGCCTTAGTTTGCAAGATAATATTTTTTAAAAGGTATTTTTTGAATTACCATTGGAATTTTGTTTTTGACTTTAGAAAATATTATTTCGATTTAAATAATTTTTCAGTTATGTTTATATGTGGGGAATAAGAATAAAAATAGGATTAGAATGATAGTACATCATAATTTAATGTAAAGAATAAATTAAAGTCCTAAGAGAGATTTGATTTTCATAATAATAAATTTTTTATTCTTATCCTTCAAACATATTAGTGAATAAGAATAAAATTAATTTCTTATTCTCATTTTCTATTTTAACATTCCAAACATGATCATAAGGCAATGATGAAAATATCGGTTTTGATAGATATATTGATAACTCGATTTTACGAATATATCAAGAAAAATCAATGGATATTTTGACACAAAATATCGATAAAACAAAAATTAATATAAGAAGTAATAATAAATATTTTGAAGTTGTTTTGTTAAATAAATTAATATATCTATGATATACTTTGTCATATTCGATAATAATATCATGTGTTGATAAAAAATATAAATTTTGTTAAGTGTACATGTATTATTAAGTTACATTAAATATTATTAGACAATAATATTGTAACATTTTATTATAGTATATCTAAAGGTTTTGTTTGGATGTTTTGTCTTGGGTTCGAGTCCCAACGCTTGTGTAGACCCGTATTTTTTCACGTGCATTCATGTTCAATGGTGAGATTCATTTTTTATTTGTAAAATTTTAATTTTTATATATATAAAAATAGGACTGCGACTTTTTTTTTTTAAAGGAAAAACAAAATAAGAAATAAAACCCTAAAAATGACTCGTAATTTGGAAAAAATGTGTCTTTGAAAACCTGAGTCAAAGAGTCCTTTTGGCAGTACTTTTAAAAAGTTTTTCTAGCCCTAAAAACACTTAAAACATTTTTAAGGTAAAAAATAGGTATTTGACAATATTTTGAAAAATACTTTTGAAAATTTAGAAAAACACCGAACATGTTTCTTTAAAAAAAAAACACTTCAAAGATGTTCATATATTCCTAAAATACCATTTCCCGCTATTTTCCTTTTTTCTTTCACTCTCCTCTTCATTTTTCACTTCCCTTTCATAAAAATATTTTTTTTTTTAGTTTTTTTTAACAATATAATAAATGTTTATATATTTTTTTGTAATAAAATTTTTTGGTTTATTTTTTGTAATAAATGTCATTTTTAGTAATTTATTATTGAAAGTGTTTTTGTACTTATGCGATATATCATTAAAAACATTATTAGAATAACTTTTTTCAGATTCTTATAAAAGGGTTTTTCACAAAAGTGTTGTAGAAGGAAACACTTCCAATAAAAACACTTGTACTAAAAGCAGTGTCAAACGAGTTCTAAGTGCAAGGTCAAATTACCTATCAGGAATGTACCAAAATGGTAGCACCCTTCTAAACCCTAAAACTGGTCTCTACTAATTAAGTCAAGGTAACTATAACAATTGATATGTAAATCTGTGGATACCATAAATACAAATATATAACCAAGTTTCATTCAAACAAGTCAAAACACACTCAATAATCAAGGAGAGGAACGTACTTTATTAGTGTGCTAAAGGCTTCCATAAAACAAAAATAGTTAATTCACAAGCAACAATTTTAGAAAGTATACAATATACACTTCACCAAATCAATCATGGGAATTAAGCATACATACTAATAGAAACAAAGAGATAAGGAAAAGGAGCGTATCTTGTTAGCATGTAAAAGTGTTTTAATAAAATGAGGTTAATTCATAAATAATGATAATGAACCAAAAGAAAGGATCAAAGGTTAAACCTATATATGTATAACATGTCTCAAATCAAGGAAATGAAAGAAGACAATGAATAAACTCAAGAGAGTAAAGTATACCATTTATAAATTCCATGCATATTAACTAACTTATATCCCTCGAAGAGAATCAATCATCATAAAATATCTAATGAATGATTTTAATCTAAAGAAAAGTTCAACTAATATGCATAATTCATCTACAATGCGAATCAATGGTCATAGTGGTTTACATGCATATCCAAAAGTGATCAAATTGTCAAAAACATATGAATTATCATTAACAAGGCAGAATAACGGTTTTCTAAAAATAAATTCCAAACAAATACCTAGACAGGTTATCACATCAAAATAAAAATTAGATAATATTTTTAACATGTCTAGATTAATATTGAAAAGGTCAAATTAATTAAGCATATCCCAATTAATACTAAATTAAACCAAATTAGGTTACTAAGTTACTTCACAAAAAAATCAACAAGTGATCATAATAGAAGACTCTACAAAATAAATCTAAAAAAATATCTAAAGGTTAAATTTTATCATGAAAAAATTTGGGCAACCTGTCCTCTATGTCGAGATTACAACCTAAAAGGCTAGCTTAATTAGTTATGCTTCAATTAGTACCAAATTTCATAAAAAGCACAATCCATCCAGAACAAAATAAATTTCCATAGTACGCAATAATTAATTTATTTAATTAACTTAATGATGCCCTAAAATCCTAAAAAAAAATTCACATAACTCATTTGGTATACCTTTTTTTTTTTTATGAAAAATAATCACAGGGAAAAATCACATGCATAACATATTTAAACTTAAATTAACATCTCTAAGCTCTAGAGGAATACTTGTGTAGTAAGTACAAGAAGAAAAAAATCATATCTCTCATTGTATGAATCATTTCTTAATATTTTATGTATCAAAAATCAAATCTAGCTAGGAAATCTAGATTAAGGAAAAAATATCCAAAGAAATTAAAGAGGTGTTTAATAATTTAATTTTGTAAAACAAGTGTGAGTGTCTAAAATAGAGTGAAAATTGAACCTTTTGAAAGATTGATTTATATCTTTTAATTCATTTTTTTTTCAAACAAAATTCTAAAGTCTAATTCAAGAAGTCTACAATACCATGGAATAATTAGAATTTTTTTAAAAAGTTTCTAAATGGTCAAATTCCAATTTACAAATTCAAAAGTATAATGAACTATCAACAGTGTCAATAAAAAACCAATTTTTAGAAAATTTCATGTGTAGGGATTCTTCAAATTGATCATAAAAATAATTTCAATCATGTATCAAACAATGTTTAACACCAATCATTCACACACTAATCATCAATAATTTTCAATCAAACTTTAATATATGATCATCAACATGCTATCTCCAAAAATTCCTCAAACTCCATCAACATGTAAACATCAATGAATTTTAAGCATTCAACCTCAAATTACTTTCACCAAATTCTCAAGATACAATATCAAATAATTACCAAAATTCATGAACATTCACAATATATAAACATCAATGATTCTCAAACATTCAACATCAAGTGATCATAAAAAATCCAACACTCCATGTGGCCTATACATCTACACCAAACCTAGTCTAATACATCAAAAATCATGAAAATGAGAAGAAGTTAGAGAAAAAAAAGATATAGAAAATAAAATCAAGCTAGGAAATTAAATAATCTTACCTTAAGGTGTTTCCAAATCCGATTTTTGTCTTGATGTTCTTCAACTCGATGATGGTCTCTCTAGTTCTCCATAGCTCTTTCTCAAGTTTTTCATAGTCCTCCTTGTTTCTCTCTAAGTTCTCTCAAAATTCTCTTTCTTTATAGCTTAATTTTTCTCTTCTTTCTCTTATCTTACCCCTTTTTTCTTTTCCAAGCCACTACTAACCAACACCACTTTACCCCCCTTCTAGAGAATTCCTAACTTACTCTCCAAGTTTTCCCTATCCTACACTACTTCATCCTCCTTCTATAGAATTCCTAACTTACTCTCCAAGCTCTCTCTATCTACACTACTTCACTAATCTATACATAACTCTCTCTAACCTTCATTCAACCTACTAACCTAATTCTAACTAATACTCTCTAATTAAACTAACACCTAGGAGGTGCTTGTTTTTTTTGCTAAACAAAAAAAGCCAAAATATTTGTTTTTTTCTATTAAGGTAAAAATAACATGTTAATATTAACCAATATAATTAAAGTAAACTTGTTATCAATAAGTTTAGTTTAGTTATATTGATTGATATCAACATGTTACTTTTAACTAAATAGAAAAAACCAAATATTTTGGCTTGTTCTATTCAACCAAATATTTTGGCTTGTTCTATTCAACCAAATATTTTAGTTTGTTCTATTCAGCCAAAAAACAAACATCACTTTAATCTCATTCTAACTAAAACCTTCTAAACTCATCTAAGCTCTTAACCAAAGCTTCCTAACTTATTCTAAGACTCACTAGGGTAAACCAACCTCACTAAACTAATCTCAATTTCTAAACTAAACTAAACTCAAGGAACTAATTTAAACTACTTCTAAATTAAACTAAATTCAAACCAAATTAAATTAAACTCAAAGAACACTTATAATCTACTTCTAAACTAAACTAAACTCAAAGAACACTTATAAACTACTTTTAAACTAAACTAAACTCAAAGAAGGCTTCTAAACTACTTTTAAACTAAACCTAGGGCCACTAAAATCATGATCGGGATTCACCTAATCCCTCCAAGACATATTTTCAAAAGAGATCCAAAAATAGTGAAAATGTGAGAAATAGTGACCACCAATGGAGATGTAGTAAAGACTTAGAAAAGCACGTGCCAAGAGGACAAAATGAAGAGTCTACAATCAACAACAAACCAACATTTTGAGATTTTTGAAGGTTTGATTGCACTTTGACTAAGCTAGCCTGCATTAACCAAACCAAAATATTGAGAAAATTGTCAAAAAATCAATAAAAATACGATATCATCGAAAAATCAACCAAATTTATGATAAATTATTGAAATATCGATACATCGATATTTCTATGCCATATGTTGAGCCGAAGATGACCGACACATGATATATCGACGAAATTTTGCGATATTTTTGTCATTGCTATAAGGTATAATAATATAACATGGTTATATGACTTATGATAGACTTTGATAACTTATTTCTTCCCGTAACATTTCAAGGTTCTATTTATTCTATTTTCGTACCTTAGTCCCATTTGCTTATAATTGATACATCTCCAATAACTTAGCTTTTTCTATATATATTATAATAAAAATACAATAAATTTTTTCACTAAACAAAATGAAGAACTTTAACTATTAATTTTCGTATTTTAGATGTCATATCATAAAAATCTTTTTAATTTTTAATAAAGTTTTAATGGATAATATATTTTGACAATATAATTTGTAGGATGGACTATTACATCGATTTGGTATGTACTAAAAAAGACGATTTATTAGATCATATTATTTGGATTATTAGGTGTTATTATTTTGTATGGATCCACTTTTTGTATCCTAATATAATGATTTTGGATCTTACCTTAAACTTTGAACGGTGGGGATGAAAAGTTGAACTCCTAAATTATAAGACGTCAATTTAATTTTGGGGGTTGAACAATGCTATCATCGCCTGTGCTGAGGTGCAGAGCGGCTTCGGTGAGGATGCTCTTCTCTTGTTCCTCACACCTCTGCCCTAACCCTAACCCCAGCCTCCACCGCACCATGAAAGCCGCCACCGAAGCTTCCAGAACTCCACACCTCTCCCTCTTTTCCAACCCCATGGTCCCCAATTCCAATTCCAGTTCCCAGGCTTTTCCCCAGAGCATCACTCTCTCTAAATGCTTCTCTGTGACCCCCGCTTCTCCCGTTGTAGCTTCAGAAGATTCAGAGGTCCAGTCAAGGGACTCCCTCGTGGTGGTCTCCTTCTATAAGTTCGCCGATTTTCACGACCACGCGGATTTGCGAAAGCCTTTGAAGGCCCTCTGTGAGGAACTGGTAATTCTCTCAGTTTTCAACTTCACAAAAAAATGCTATATTTATTTGTTCTGAAATTTTTGTTCATTAGGGTATTGTTCCATGTGCCCATTAGTGTACGAGGAATCTGGATTGAATCAAACCAGAAAATGATAAAGATAGAATCATTGATTGAGTTATTTTGCTGTGTGGAAGCAATTTTCCTTTTAATATTAAAATAAGTTCCTGTAATTTGTGGAATTTTGAGATCTGTTCGAATTGTTTTTTCATGGTGGATTTTGTGAATACTGTTATTGATTGAAAAAAATGTAGATGAATCGAACCAGAAAATGATTAAAATAAAAATGTGGAGTTGGGTTCATTTTTGCTGTCTGCTAGCAATGTCTCTTCCTAAGTGACTTCCATGGGATGTTGAATTTCCAGAATCTGGTTTTGGGTTGATAGTTTTCTTTAAGACCAGAGAAAAAGATGCAAAATTGAGAGAATTGAGAGAACAATTTTTTTCTTATTAAGAATAATTCATCATCCCCATTTCCATTACATTCCTTCTATTTATATAGGCTACGAAATAGAAACCAATAGAAACTCATCCTAATAGAAAGTAGAACCCTATTAAAAATAAAACTCATCCTAATAAAAACTACTAATACTAAACAGAAACTAAATAGAATTAGAAACTAATTAAAATAGGAATTAGGGACCTAATAGAAGTCAACTCCGAATAGAATTATTCTGGTAGTAACAAGTTTGTGTGAATTGGTCTCAATAGAGAGGGATGAGGCATCATTTAGTAGTATGCATTTAAGAGAAGCTAGTTGCTTCCCATTTTTTGGATCAATTTCAAGAGCAGAAATATTTTTTATTTAAGATATAAACGTGGTGGATGTATTGAAACTCTCGAAGGTTTGCATTTTGGGTCTTGATTAGAGACGGGTGATCAAAATGGTGTGTGCTTATAGGGTGCTATGATCAGAAGAGGGCGCCATCCTTTTGAACTAATGATACAACAATAAAACCAGTTTGATGTTATGTAGTAGAGTGCCATGGCTTTGATTTGAGCAGAATGACTCGCGTTTCGATAATGACTCATCGTTCATCTTTCACTCATTCTTCTGGCCTTCGTTGTCCAAGTTGACAGTACCTCACCGAGCTGATCCTGTTCAGCGTGTTTCAGGTGGTATTATTCTTGCACCAGAAGGAATCAACGGCAGCATATGTGGGACGAGGGAATCAGTGGAAAGAGTTCTTGAATTCGTTCAAACAGATGACCGCCTAAAAGGGCTAAGGCAGATTGAGTCACCTGTGAGTCCTGAGGAAGAAGCAATCCATCATGGACACAGTAACAGTTCTCCTCTTGCAGCAGGGGAAGATGCACCCTTCCGGTGGGATCATGTCAGGGTCAAGTTGAAGAAAGAGGTAGCTATTTGGATTAAAGATTCTCTGTTCCTTATTAACCCTGTGCAGTACCTCATATCATACTTTCTACAATGTAGTTCTTATCTTTGGTTTGTTTATATTTTAACCAGATTGTTTCTCTTGGAATGCCTACTGTGTCACCTACCGAAAGAGTTGGGAAGTATGTAAGCCCAAGGGATTGGAATGCATTGATTAGTGATCCAGATGTGGTAAGTAAATATTCTTTGATTTGCTGAAATTCAGTTCCAAGATCTTAGACCAGCTTTCTTAGGAAACTTTTTCCCTTTAGATCCATTTTAACTCCTGTTGGGCGGGTACAAACCTAGAGTTTGATCCTTGACCTTTGCTATTATTTCATGGTTCATTGCCCTCCCCCCCACCACCCCACATAAATTGTTTTTGACTTTTTACATATTCAGGTGGTGATTGATGTGCGCAATGACTATGAAACTAGAATTGGGAGGTTCAAAGGGGCAGTTGATCCATATACCACAGCATTCCAGGAATTCCCATCTTGGGTGGAGGATCAGTTCCAACTTGCTGAACCAGATGGCCAGCATTCTCAGGTGGAGGCAAATGATTCAAATGGAAGCCCTAAGAAACAAGCAGAGGTTCAAGGAGAGAAAATGCCACCACGGGTTGCCATGTACTGCACAGGTGGGATACGGTGTGAGAAAGCTTCAAGTTTTCTCCTTAGCAAAGGTTTCAAAGAGGTAAATTCCCCATCTGGGCCCTAGTTTCTGGCATACATCCTAATGAACATAGTGTGTTACTGTTTGGATCCATGGAAAGGCTTCGGTATATCCATCTTCAGTTTAGCCAAAAGTACTTGCTAAAATGCATTCATTCTAGCGAGCCATCCAAATTTCAATTTTGGGGCATCTCCACAGATTTATCATCAAACTAACAATATCATATCGTGGCATTTAACCAATTTGTGAATCTTTTCTGGATTAGTTGATTTCTAACTTTCTGCACCCTCTTAACTTTAAATCTTCATCAGGTTTATCATTTGGAAGGTGGGATTCTGAAATACCTAGAGGAAGTTCCAGAGACCGAAAGCCTTTGGGAGGGCGAGTGCTTTGTGTTCGACAAGCGGGTCTCTGTCGACCATGGCTTAGCTCAGGGAACTTTCAAGCTTTGCTATGGGTGCAAGAAACCAGTGAGCGATGCCGACATGGAAGCCCCCGAGTGGGAGTATGGAGTCTCTTGTCCATACTGTTACTCATCAAAATCTAATGAAGAGAAAGAGAGGGCCAGAGCTCGACAAAGGCAATTTGAGACATGGGGCATCATCGGCGGTCCGGACAAAGGCCGCGGGCCAACGGTAAAGAAGGATGACAGTGAGAGGTGTGAGAACCAGCTCTCAAATTCAGTTTAGCTAATCTGCAAGATGAGTTGAGGGAGATGATAGTATAGGAAAGATAAAACTCAATACCAATGTATTTTTCCCAAGTTTTCTTGATTCTCTCTCAAAGGCCTTGTTGTCTGATTTGAGATTCTAGACATTTTGTAAAAGGTATGACATTGGGTCCAAAATCATTAATTATCAGACACGGGAAATGAGAGCTAGAATATATATATATATATATATATATTTTAAATTTAAGATTTAACAAAATTTATTTATTTCATTGAAGAATATTTTAAAAGACAAATTTTTAGAAATTTTTTAATAATACTATATTTAAGAAATAGGGAAATTTTCAATTTTTTTTTTTATATTTATAAATATTTTTAAAAATAATTTTTATTTGTAATATTTTATTTTTGATATATTTGCATAATTATTTACTAAAGTAGTCCTTAAAAAAAACAAAATTAAAACATGTCATCACTATATATTCCATTTTTAAAACTAAATTTTCAAAAAAAAAAAGATATATATATATTAATTAAGACATATTTTTTAAAAAAGAAAACAAATCATTTTTATGGGAGTAAACGTCACATTTAAGAATTGGTTTTCAATTTTGACAACATAGAATAAGAAAACGACCACAATAGTTCATTAATTAATTCTAAGATTTGGTACAAGGTAGAGATAGCACGTGGAGGATCCATTGTAAACAACCGTAGACCTTCACATTGACCAATAAAAACAAAGGACGGTGATCACTTGGGAGTTGGGATTAGTATTTAATATTTATATCTCCAAGGCTCGAATCCTTGGACATCAAAATCCAAGCCTGAAGCTCAAAAAGTCTAACTAGGGTTTCGAATTCGATCAAAAAAATGTCAAGCGGATCCGCCATGTTCAAGTTCCTCAAGCCTTCCGTCCGTCCCCAACCCGTGGACATCCAGGCCGCTGCCGCATGGGGTGTCGCCGGCGTCACCACCGCCCTCTATCTCGTCCAGGTATCTCTATCATTTCTCATAAAAGACTTCTTGTTTGATCATGCTTGTTATCTTTTGAATATTTAGGATTTATCTGTGGTTTTGGATCTCAGTTTCAGATTTTATTTTATTTTTGTTTAGTTTCATCGAATTGTATTTTTTTTTTTTTTTTTTTACACATTGGAGGGCTTTGTTTGGAGTTTTGAAAAGTATTGTTCGGTATCTTTCCTCCTTTCTCCGAGATCCAGATGGTGCCTTCTTATATCAAGGGATTTTTAATCAATTTTTGAATGTGATAGACCCAAAATCTAGAAAAAAAAAAAAAAAAATCAAAACTTCCAGATGAAACCCAAACGATGCCTTTTAGAACTTTTTGAATAGGATTTTATTGAGATTCCAAATTTGAGTGCGACATACATTTTTTTTTCAATCATTCGTGCTGTGGGTATTTGTGTATTTTGGTATTTGTATTGCTAGAGTCGAAACAGCAGAGATGACTTTCACCTGCCAATATGGATATGTATTGTTAGTGTTTGTTCTGTTATTCTTTGTTTTATGCCCTGCAATGCCATGGCATCATGGTTCAAAGTCATGGTATAAGTTTCTGGGGGCAGCTTGAGAGGTGCATCGATCTCAGTATCTCTGATCAGCATTGGTCGTTGGCACTGGCACACATAATATAGCAGTTGCTCAAAAAATTGTAGAAAATAATTAAAATTTTTATAAACATAATTACGGTTATATGGACTCTACAAAATTGATAAATAAATATCTATCACATTTGACCTAATCTAACTAGGTCCTTTAAGTGCAATGGTCTCAGTTGCTGACTCATCAGGTTCCGAGATGCATTGGTTTTAGTATCTCGGATTGGTATGGGGTGATTACCCATAATATACTGTTAAAAACCTCAAAAAAAATTCTAAAAACAAAGGAAAATTTTAGAAAAATAATCATAATTGGATGGACTTAACAAAATTGATAAATAAACGTAGCATGGTTCAAAGCCATGGTATAAGTAGTTGATTCAGTAGGTACTGAGGTGCATCAGTCTCGGTATTTTGGATTGATATTTGGTGATATAGATAATATATTAATTAAAAAACCTAAAAAAATCTAAAAGATAATGAAAAATTTTAGAAAAATAATTACAATTAGATGGACTCACCAAAATTAACATAATATCTTGAAAATTAACAAAATTAACAAAATTAGATGGAGTCACCAAGATTACCCATAATATCTTGAAAATTTTTTGTTCCTACTCATGCGTTAAGGTATATCTTGATTGATGAGAGGAATCTTTGAGAAATGTATAGCTTATTTGTTTTTTTCTTCTATTTTTGTTGGGTCTATGTTGTGGTCTTGGGACTCCAAGTTGTCTTGCGTGTTGCTCAAGTCAAGCGAATCACATAGGAGTTAAAATCGAGTTATTATTAAACCCCACAATACTGACTCGTGTACTGAACTTGACAATACATTCAGGTCTCAGCCAATGATTTAAACTATGCATAACATTAACTTTTCTTTCTCTTTCCATTGTAGACATCTGCATAACGATGTTTTTAAACTCTTCATTTGCGATATTTACAGTATCGGAATCTGGATCCATCTCAGTGATGAGTCTTATTTGACATTACTTTCATTGATCATAAACGGTTTCTTTGTGCTAAGACTTTCTTCATCTGTATATCAGCATTTTTTTTTTTTTGATAAGTGGCATGTATTAATTTATATCATTTTGATGTTTTGTCCAGAAGTCCTTGAATGTGACCTAGAAATCTCTGGCAAGCTGGCAGTTGGTCATTTTGTGTACATTGATTTATAATGCAAATAAAGGTTCTTACTTTGAGATTGGAAAATTCAAATTTGGGAAATAGACAAAATTTAATGTATAAATCCTTTAAGCTTATGTTCTGATATGCTCAATATAACTTGGGATAGTTTAAGAGGTGGGATATCATATTCTATCTCATATTTGATTATGAATGAATCCATTTTTATTTTTTTTCATATCCCTTATATATAAGATTTAATAATCCTATGAGGAGTGATGAGATATAGATATCTCATGAATCATAAATTTTTTTTGCTTATCTATTTTCTTCTCTTTTTTTTTTTCTTTTTTTTTTCTTTTTTTTTTCTTTTCATCTTAGTCACTTTGGAAAAAAAAAAAAAGTCTAATTAAAAAAAATGATTTTTTTTTTAGAAATGTAATATTATTTATAAAAATATTAATATTATTAATAAAGAGATAAAAATTAGCTCTTCAAAAACAAATTATGGAGGGATTTTCAAATAACACTAAATATGAGAAAGATTTCATATATACACATACACACACACAACAGGAAACAATTCAATTTTTATTTGAAAAATAACTTAATATTAGGATGAAATGTGTTTTCCATTCCAATTATTCCTTTGACAAATCGAACAGTAGCATGATATTGGATGTAATAACCAAGAATATCATATCTAGTCAACCATATCATAGCTTGAGTGAGTGTTATGTTGCTTCTCATAGTTAAGGTAATGCATCAGGTTCAGCACTCTGGCACAAGCAACACACGTTATTTTCTAGACAAGCAAATAGAACTATTTTCAAGGTAGTGATTGTGCAGATGGGATTCAGTTATAAATATTTTTCCCCATGAACATTGGTAGTTGAAGAATCGAGCAGGGCCTTCAAGGTTTCAATATTGTTCCCATCATGATGAATTGTGTATTTGTTATTTCTCAAGTTCAGTTTCTGAACTGATATGTTAATGTTAGGCTTGTTGCTTTTTGGACACTTCAGAGGATATCTGCTCTTTCAATTGATATCGAAAATACATTGTTGAATGCTGACACAGAAAATCCAGTACTTTTCACCTTGTTAAAATTATTTATTGAACTTGTTTGCTTATGTGATATTATTTTACATATTTTGTTGTTCACTAAAAGTGGAATGGCTAACACTCTGTTTTTAAAAATAATTGACAGCCATTTGACTGGTTGAAGAAGACCTTTTTGGAGAAGCCAGACCCTGAAGAGAAGTGAATAGGGATGTATGCTGGTAATACTTTCTGATATCATCCATTGGGTTGCCGATGGTAAAACTGTAAACAGAGTTAGAGTCAAATAATGCAGTTTTCCATGATTCTTGTTAGTTTCATGTTGAGGCCTTTGTGGCATAAGTCCTGGGATTAAACTCAGATTCATATGTCTCTGATTGTTCTCTGAATTGAATTCTATTGAGGTTTTTTTTCACCCCTTTATTTGAGTTGCACATCTCTCTCATGGCTTCCTTCTTTTTAGTGATCATACAAAGAATGAATTGGTAATCGCCTAATCGGTAATCCCCCCTGCATTCTATATCGTTTCTCTTTCGACATTCATATGACTCACAACAAAAATCAACTCGAATGCTTAGACTTAGCAGTGGTAGAAACATAGTAACATTTGAAGATCCTCGGCCTGCCAGAGCTGCTGTGCATGATCCTAAAGTTATTACACATGTCTGTCAGATATTCATTATATACTTAAGTTGTGTTTGGTGCGTGGGTATGTGGGAATAGATATGGAAATAAGATTAAATTGGGGTGAACCGTAATCCATGTAGAAGGGAGGACTTTAAGTCATATGATTTTTGTAACAATCAATTTTTTATTTCTATTCCCATTCTAAAAATCAATCATAATACATTAATGAATAAATGAATGAAAATAGAATTGATATACCATTTTCTCTCTATTTCAAAGTTCCAAACATGCCCTCATATTTGTATCTTTACATAATGATTTGGGTTATACCGTATTCGATACCTTAGGTGGTGTTTGTTTTTTTACTTAATTCTAAATAGAACCTTAATGTTTAATAGTGTTAAAAATTAGGTTGGTTGTTTTTGTAATATTTTATTTTTATTAAGTATTAAAAAGTAAAGAAAAACCTATATTATTTTTTCTATTCAAAAAAATCGATATATTTTAGTTTTTTATATTTAATAAAAAGTTTATAATAAGTCATAAAAAAATAGAAAAACAAAAAATATAAATTTTGAAAATAAATTATTTTCAGCAAAAAGTTAAAAAAACAAACACCACTTAAGTGTTTTCCTTAATTATATGAAATTAATAAAGGCTTGCCAAATCAGAATCTAACATTGCAATGTCCTATTTTTATCACAATTTTTACCCCTTTAGGTTGATGTTTCCTAATCATCATTTTTAACATGAAAAAGTGGTGGCATGGTTAATACTAACCTATCAACATACATGTGGTGGCGCAACATCCTTTGTCCAATCCATTATGGTTTTTGACATCTAAATAATGATCATTAGTTTCAACGGTTGAGATTAAATTTTAAATATTAACATCTAATTACAAAGCTACTCATAAACACCCATTAAAAAAAAATTAAAGGTAAGAAATTCTATTTTTTAATTTTTCTATCTTAAAATTAAATTTATTTATATTTATATGACATTTTCTCAAACTCAAAATGATCTAGAAGATTCTAATAACCCCTCAATCTATTATATATTGAAACAATTATCTCTGTCTAAAAGCAAAAATAGAAAATTTCAAACGGTTGTAAAAAATAAATAAGTAAATAAAAAATGGTGGGACGAGTGGAGGTCAAAATGGGCCCAGCCCATTCGAGACATTCATGGGCTTGATTCAAACAACCAGTTCCGATTTCCCAGCTTCGGAGTCCAGTCCAAAAGCCAAGCCATCTTCCAACACGTGGCATAGCTACAGCCCGTCCATCTCACACTTCTCTCGACTTCCATTTCAGTACCTGACACCGAACAAAACAGAAACTCCTGCGTTCCCTCTCACAGAATCAAATAAGGGTTTTTCTTCTCCACACCAACCCCAGCCCTGACTGTCGAGCTTCTCTCATTGTTTCCCATCAACATCAACAGGTTTTATATCTACACTTTTTTTAAAAAAAAAAAAAACTTTTTGTTTGTCTTTTATTTTATTTTCTTTCTCTTTAATCTGTCTGTATTACAATTCTGGATTTTTTTTTTGTGTTTTGGTTGGCGCTTATCATATATTTGTGTATTTTGAAGCGAAAGTTTTTGTGGCGAGTGATGGAGAAAGAGCTCCTTGAGTTGTTCGAAGCCACGAAAAAAGCGGCGGACGCTGCTGCCGTTAACAGCGGAGCTCCGTCTGAAGAGGAACGATGCCTTGACGCTTTGAAGCAACTCAAGGATTTTCCGGTCACCTACCAGGTTCTCGTTTCCACTCAGGTGCTCTCTCTTTCTTGACAATTTTTTTGTTTGATTTTCGTAGTATTGAAATGGGAATTTCATTTTTAGAAAATGTGCTCGTTTTTATTTTTGTTTTTTTTTATTTTTTTATTTATCTCATTCTCTGTTTGGTTGCTGAGAAATTGATGAAAAAGAAAAGAAATGAAAGTTTTCATCATTCGGAAACAGGGGAAAAAGGAAAGAAATATTTTATTAGAAGGAATGAGATAATATGCATATTTGGAAAAGCAAATTTGATGTGAAAATTGTAGTCATTTTGACATTTTTATCCTGAATATTTTTTTTACCGAAATCGTTGAAGGGTATTTTTGGCTCAAAAGAAGATATTTTTCATCTTTCTAGAAGATGGAGGTCATTTCCAAATATGCATTTGTCTTGTCTCTTTTAATCAAATAACCCAAAAAGTAAGATTCGCCCCATTAATATAATACTCAAAATTCTGTTTTTCTTGAAATCTTCTTTTAGAAACCAAACAGAGGGTCATTGATATCCTGGTTTGTTTATTTTTTCCTATTTTTATTTTTATTTTTATTTATTATTATTCTAATGTGTTGCTTTTGTTGTTTGTTGATTATTATCATCGATGGAATGTGTGATGTGTTGTTTGTTACAACAATACCAGGTGCATACTAAAATGAAAGTTTCTAATGCTTTAGGACGCCGAAAACTTTTTCACTCCAATTGAATTTTGGGTATTATTATTATCGACCGAATGTGTAATGTGTTGTTTGTGTTTGGTAGTCACAAGTGCATCCTAAAATGAAAGTTTCTAATACTTTAGGACATCAAAAACTTTTCCATTGGAAAGTACTAGGTAAAGGAAACCGATAGTAAGGAATTTGAGATTCTCTTGTCTTGTTTGCGGAAACTACGAAGAAAAATAAAATATGATGAAATTTATTTAGAAACTTGTATATTTTCAAAACTTTCACTCTCTATACACTAGGGGAATAAAATTGGGAAAAGAGGAGAAAAAAATTTATTAACCTCAAACACTTTTTTTGGGTCCTGTTTATTTTTTTCCTCACAACTCTCCCAATCCAAAGAATGGAGCTTGTTCCCAGTTGCAATTTTGTTGTTAATGAAAGTTTTTATATCATACTGGGTTTCTTTAAATCTATCATTTTTCACTGAGATGTGGGTGGACGTCCTTTGTAGTTTCGTATTTGTATTTATACACCAATGTTGTGTGGGGTGGTGGTGGTGGTGGTGGTTTCAGTCTCTCTGTCTCTGTATATAGTGCCTAGTCTGTATGGTCATGTTGCAAATAATGCTTTTCAGAAGCTTCTTGCTTTATATTATACTATAAATGAACTAAAATGGGATGAGTTTGATATGTTTTCTTCCAACTTTGTATTGGAATTTCTGTTCTTTGCTCTAAATATTTATCCTTGAGTAAACATTTATATTTCAGGTTGGGAAGCGACTTCGGACCCTCACAAAACATCCTACGAAGAAGATTCAGGCTTTGGCTTCTGACCTAATTGATATATGGAAGAACATAGTTATTGAGGAAACGACTAAAAATAAGAAAAATGGAGATTTGGAGGATAAAGAATCTCCAAAACCTGTTACTGCAAATCCAGAGAATGTCAAGGCAACTCCCCTTCTAAAGGTTTCAAAAGCTGAAAATATCAAGGTTGAGAAGCAAACGTCTGGTGTGAAGAAGCCATCGCATAATATTGTTGGTCCCCCAAAGCTGACTTCTATAAGCAAATGTAACGATGCTTTGCGGGACAAAGTCCGGGAACTGCTTTCTGAGGCTTTATCCAAAGTTGTTGGTGAAGCTGATGAAGATATTATGGATGCAGTGAATGCATGTGACCCCATCCGAGTTGCTGTTTCAGTGGAGTCTGTAATGTTTGAAAAATGGGGTCGATCCAGTGGAGCCCACAAGTTAAAATATAGATCTCTAATGTTTAATATTAAGGACGCAAAGAACCCAGATCTCCGGAGAAAAGTACTTCTTGGACAAGTGATGCCTGAGAGACTTCTTGAAATGGGCCCAGAAGAAATGGCAAGCGATCGACGACAGCTTGAGAACCAACAAATCAAAGAGAAGGCTTTATTTGACTGTGAGCTCGGAGCTGCTCCAAAAGCCACAACTGATCAATTCAAGTGTGGTCGATGTGGGCAACGCAAGACTACTTACTACCAGTTGCAAACTCGGAGTGCTGATGAACCTATGACTACCTTTGTGACGTGCGTAAACTGCAATAACCATTGGAAGTTCTGTTAACATCTCTTAGGAGGAGCTACCGGCCATCTGTAACTGATTGGCATCGATTCATGATCTACAATGCTGCCTGTGTTATTATGGTGCAGCGCTAGTGCAGATAGTATCCTGACTTCCCAAATGACAAGCATCTCTATTCCTTATTGTTGTAGGCTGGTTAGGATTAATTTGTTCCCTTAATCGCTTTTCACATATTTGCTTCTTTCATTTTATTGTTGTAGAATGGTTAGAGGATTAATTTGTTTCAAGAAATAGCTTCTTTCATTGGCTTCAAGATATCTATTTCTTTGATAGTTCGCCTCATCTTTGCTTAACCAGCTATACTTCCTGGACTTGGCCATGGTTAGTGATGATTATGGAGTCTTCCAACTTGAAAGAAAGGTACTTTATTTTCCTTTTATTTTTGAAGAAAAGTACAGTGTTCAACAATATGCTTGTAAACTTGTAAGCTACATGCATTACCCCTTCACGCCCCCCAACCCCCCCTATCATATTCAGTGAATGATAAACTGAATGCATCATATTCAGTGAACTCTGCCTTAGCTCACAAGATCAAGGAAGGTTAAGATGGGGTGTCGCCTTCCTTGAGAGCCCGGAAAACTCTGGCACTCTCACTGAAGATTTTAGCCCTTCGATTATAATCAGTAGGCTCTCTACCTTCATCCTCTCCCATGATGGCTTCCCTCTCCAGACACTCCAGAAGCTCCACCATTCCTTTCTCTTGGCACTTGTCTCTCCACCTCCCCATTTCCTTCCACTCTGAACCCATCTCACTCTCCAACTCCTTCTGGGATTCTATCACTGAACCCTGATTCGCACACCGGATTGCTGAACCCAGTTGCAGCCGGAATGACCGCAACCTTTTCCCTTCAAAGGCCGAGGGGACTTCTAGATTCTGATGAAATGGAACAAAGGAGAGTGTGGGTTTGTATTTGTGTAATGATAGAGGCAAGTTGTGTACTTTCATTTGATACAGAGAGGCTTCCATGTTCGCAAACCTTTACTTGTGGACTTGGGTGGGTGTGGGTTGAGTAGGAAGCTAAACCTTTATATACAGAATATGATAGCAGGAGGAGGAAATAGTGGCTGCAATGCCGCCATTACACGTGTCCCTAGGAGCTCCAGAATGACACCTGACATGCAGAGGTCCACGTGTAAGATAAGGGTAGACCATTCAAGAACCCATAGGCAGAGGCGGCACGCGCTTCAAAGTGGGCATGCCACGTCCCTGTCAACTCCAACTCTACGCAAATGTTATCCCCCACCTAAACTACGGCGGGCAAGTTGGCAACTGGCTACAAGCTGCAATAATCACACAATTCTGTGATCAAAATTTCATCAGGGGTGGTGGGCAATCTGATGAAGATCAAGCTGATGAGTTGCTCAAACCAGAACAGTGAGTTAACTAACATCATAAGTTCAATTATATGAAATAAATTAGTTAACAACAAGGTCATCATCTTCCCTAACTAGAACATGAATGTTTAAACAAGATTAGCATATGTACATGGAAAATGAAACAAAAATTTGATTTGAGGAGGGTTATGTGGGATGCAAGGCAGCAATCTTTCCCTCACATGTTGCTGGGGCCGGTGATTGGAGCTGCCTGTTGGTTTTTATGCAGGCTGATCGTGCTTTATTTTACGTCCAATCTGATAATTATGAGACTAGGAAGACTTGTTTACGTGAAGCTCATCTTCCAAAAGAATTATCATGTTGCCTGCTGCTTCAGTCTCCTCTCGGCAGCTATAGCTGCAGCTACGGAGGGTGGCAAATGCATTAAGCTTCCGGTTGGCTTTTCTTCACTTTGTGGTACAGAGGAAGGCACTGGGGTGAATAAGGCCTCGAGGTCTTTGAGTGTCAGAAGAGGTTGGTCTTGGTTCTTTGTGTTCCCACTGATGAATGAATTGGTGTTCCTGCTTCTATTCAGTTTGTAGATGCTCTCTTCCACCGTGTCTTTCACCTGAAAGAGAAATAAACCCCAGGAGTAAGTGCATGGAAGATATAAGTAGTGGTTCTAGGGTTCTAGCAAGGACATTCTAATAAGATTCCTGTACTATGAAACGATGAACAAGAGTCCTATTCTCTTGCCCAATTCTGTGCACCCGGCTGATTGCTTGTGCTTCGGCAGCTGGGTTGAGTAGTGGCTCTACAAGAACAACATGCTGTGCTTCTAAGAGATTGAGGCCATTGGCTCCATGTTGGATCAAGAGCAGCAACACTTGAACAAATTCTGGTTCTGGTTCTGGTTGCTGAGCATGTGTCTGGCCATTTCCTTCTGCACTTGTTCTCTGTCTTCTGAAGTGGCTGATGGCAACATGTGATTTCCTGCAATTAAAATGCCATTACCATTATCAACAAATATTAACGAAAGTTGAAGCCCACCAAATGGTTGAATCATTATTTCCGAGAACCCAATATGTTAAGGTCTAGAAACCCGTAAAGGCAATGTTCCACTATAAAATAGGTGTTTGAAGCTGGTCAATTAGACTAATTTGATAAGTCATCACAAACTGGTCTTGCCATTTTGGACTTTTGTTATCATCTACATACGGGAAACGCGGTTACCAACATGATTCTAAACGCTCCATGTAACTGCAAAGATATGTCATTTATCATGATCCAAAACTCTTTAAAGTATCATCTAAAACTAAGTGAATAGCTAACATGCTAACCCTTGCCTTAGATATGGATGATATTCGGGTTCAAATAATTTGATCACCATATTGAACCATCAAAGCCAGAGAATCAGCCTTTACTACCTCAATAGAATAAGTCACATTCTTACCTGCCACCTTTCATTCGGACATATGTGATATTATTGGCATTCAAGGCATGTTCCAACACATTGAGGACATCATTCCAACTGGAGAAAACTAGAATTTTTGCTTTTGGCTCTGTACACTTGATCCACAGGATTCTTCGAGTGACAGCTTCAATCTTCACAGCAACATCCCCACAAAAAAAGAACATGATTAATGTAAAACCGTATCGTCAACAATGACAAGAAGAATTACCAAAAACTGGAAAAAAATTGTGATTCGTAGTCACAGCTGGACACTATGTTAATTTTACAGTAGTGACAGCACCGATTACATTGTTTTGAAATGCTTCAAAGCAATTTGTTTCCATTAGTTTTACCTTCTTAAATGAAAAACTAGCACCATGATGACTGCTTATTGTGCAATGGTGGAATAGTACCATATTATAGAACATTAGTAATTTATAATTTATATTTTAAAAGGGCCAGGGCAAGACCATTTTAAGCCCAACTTTCTCTGAATCTGAGGTAGGACAAGGGGTCGCAAATCTCATCCTCAGTCCCACTCCTATTTAAAGCAAATTATTTCCAACCCAACAAGCTCTAGGGAGAGGCAGGTCCCATGCAACCCACATAATAGTAACTTTGAATAACTCAATTCCAACCTAGGGAAAGGAAAAAATCCAGAAGGCTTACGGAAACTTTGAGCTTTGCACACACAGACACAAACATGTGCCTCCAGAAAGGAAAGAAAATACAAAGAAAATAAAAGAAAAACAACAGTTTGTGTGCCCTGTACGACAGTGTGTGCATTATAAGTGATGCCATGTATGTCGTTCCTAAAGCATATATAAGAGATATAGAGCAGTGGACAGGAAGCATACCTTTGTTCCATAGGAACCTTGAACAATCACAGAAGCTTCAGACTTTTCCACACTTTGAACTGTATGTAGTTCAGCAGAATCACATGATTTAGTTTGTCTATCATCAGCATAAGCTATATTTCCAACATCTGTATGTTGTCGACATGTTGGGCACATTAACCATTTGTCTTGAAACTTTCCATGGTGAACTAGTCTTTTCTCAGTCATTGCAAATAAACCTGCAAGAAAGAGTTGAAGAGGCAGACCTGGATTAGGATTATCATAGTGAAATCTGCTTATATGAAACCCATTCACATGGGGTTATTGCAAATAAACATGCGAGAAAGATTTGCAGAGTTGAATCTGGATGGGGATTATTACGGAGAAATTAGCTAATATAAAATGCATTAACAGGCATGGAAGCCAAAGAAATGATGCAAACTGAAACAAAGAGGAATACAAAAACGAAAGGGAAGAGAAAGTCGGGTGACCAACTAAAAATAATAGCAACTCTAGTTTATAGAACACAGTATAAATGCATATGTAAACATTTTTTTTTTTTTTTTTTTTTGATAAGTAAAAATGTAAACATTTTTAATATACCAATCACAAGAGTCGATGCCAAGAAGAGGAGTCAATGCCTAGTTGTATGAGGCTTTGCAGACATTTGAAATATAACTATAGCTCTCCAAGTGTATACTAGTAATTATTCAAATTTCATATAGCCTTGAACCAACAGGTTAAATCAGATACAATTTCAATCCATCAAAGGTCCTGTGTCATGCAAGATCAAGAAGTTAACCCATCTCAACAATCAACCACTAATATGTGCATGGGGGAAAGTATTAGTCACCATTATAAGGAAATCAAGGCCACTTGTTTTCTTCAGTTAATATTTTTTTTTGATAGATAAACACACAGAAAATATATTAAGAAAAAGGGCGCTTAAGAGGCAACCCAAAGCATACAAGGAGTATACAAGAGACGCCAAAAGGCAAGAACAAAAAGAAACAAACACTCACCGGCCTTCAACTAGAACCCAACCAATAAAAAAAGTTGATTAAAGGTAAAGGTCCTACATCTAAACAAGACTTAGACCAAGACCAAAGATTACAAACAAACGAAGTTTTCTTTAGTTAATATGACTACATATAAAAGGTTTAATCATCATAGAAAAGGCAGAATTTAGCTCCTTACTCGAGTTAATATCCTTACTATCTTTCTTCCTTTTTTGAAAAAAAAAACAATTAGAAATCCACTGGCCCCTATTTGCAGGACCTAGAAAGACTTCCCAGACAGTCCCTCCTTTAAGAATTACATATCAGGTAAGCCTTGTACTCCCCAGAATCCACCATTCATTAAACAGGAACAGGTGCCATTGACCAGCCCGTAGGGGCGAGGGAACTCCAGACAAGTTTTCTGGGCCACAAGACTGCAGCTGATTGTATTTCATGAGAAAAAACTTACCCACCAGAAGCAGAGAGCCTCGTGCCAACTATTTGAGATAAACTTTACAAATCAAATTATGATCCACCACAGAGCTTGAGATTCTTTTGCAATTGACTCTCAGCCAGACAACCTTCTATGAAAGACTGTCAAAGTCCAGGGAACACAATTGTTGAAATAAAAAAAGGGGGTCTGCCATCAACCATTTTGGCAGGGAGAAACCTGCCCTACTGGTTAAGCAGTTTTTTATACTTGTGAAACCAAGAAGCCAAATTAAGCATGTTTGGTGGATCTTCTCCAGCATTAGATAGAAAACATAATTATTGTGGCTTACCAATCAGTAGGATATTGAATTTCCAATATCATTATTCAGGATAATTAGAGGATTTAGACTATATGAGACTTACAATTACAGCAAATAACATGCCCACATTGAAAAACCATCCTTCGATTGCTGAGCTTTTCTTGACAAACTGGGCATGCTTCATCATCAGTTTCACGTATGCATTTGTTTTTCTCCTCCACAGGACAAGATATCAGCAAAGTAGCTGTATCTTGAGTTAAAGATGCATTATTTGGACTCTCCAATTGCAATTTTTGTTTAGACAGCACCAAACCCTAGAAATAATTAATATTGTATAAGTATAACTACAATAGGAAAAATTAGTTATTCTAATTCAGAAGAACTGAAGGTTTGGAATATTTTAGGGAAACATTAATTTGCAGAATGAATAAACTGTCATCATACCTTCAAATAACGAAGTTGTCCTTTTATACGTGACAACAAGGTCAAGGACATTAACCTTTCACTAGAGTTTTCCACAATGGCAGCATCTAGCTCATTTAAACTTAAAGCATCAATAGATTTATCATTCTCATCCTCTCTTAGGCGCAATCGAGAAGTAGCCATCTTAATTTCATCATGAGCACGAAGAACTTGAGCTTGAGCAATTGCCAAGGACCTAGCATGGGCATACTCCTTTCGCATGCCCTTAAAGAAGTAAAAGGAGAAAAAAAAAAATTAAGATTCCCAAAAAAAGATGGGGGAAAAAACAATATCCATGAATGCTATCTAGATATTTAATAAAGTTAATTTAATGCTTCAGAAATAATCTTAGTTGGAAACTTCAGAAAAGATCTGAGGACAATTTAAACACGTTGCGAAACACAATGGAGGATAAAATTAATGAAAAAAATCTTCATTTTCATTGAATGGTATAGTTAAGCCAGATAAGGAAAACAAAAGAGAACTAGCATGTTTATATGATAAGACCTACAGGCAAAATGTCAAATACAACACTATTAATTGATGATGAAATAAAAAATAAGTAATCAATGCAGTCCAAGGGCTCAGTGACAATTTAGTAGATACTACCAACTAGAAAGGGTTGATCAGGTCATACCTCAAGAAGAAGCAGCTGCTTGGTGGCCTCCGACTGACCCTCTCTCCCTAATTGAGCCTTGCAAGAACTTTTTATAACTCCAAGAACAACCTCTAATTCAGATGGAGATTTTGAAACCTGTCAAGACAAAATCATCATTTTGTGTGGATGAGAAGGATAATTGGAAATTAAATTTTCAGGAAGATATACATCATAATGCAGAGACATACTATGCAGTCTTCTCTTCTGAAAAATAATACAATTGATTAGACTGAAAAATATTAGCCATCTCACAACTCCAGTACATGACAAACAGTAGTTCTAGTTATACACTGTAAAATGTTTTAGTTTAAGATGTCTAGACGTACCTAAACTATTGGAACTGTTTACCAACCAAAGCCAAAAGAAAAGAAAGAAAGGAAAAAACACACAGCAATTATTGGGAAATCTGAAATCCTCTTCACTTCCCCTTCTTGGTGCACACTAAATGGATACCCAAAGAGTAAGTAGGAACATGATCACAGTGGAGAGCCAAAAGCACTAAAAACCAACATAGCAGCATTGAAAACAATCTAGTAAAGCCGGCCCCCCCCCCCCCCCCCCCCCCCAAAAAAAAGAAAAAAGAAAAAGACTAAAAGTTTCACAGGACACCTTTTACCCTAATTGAGCAACAAAAAACACACAATGCATAACACATATAGATGCAAATACACAAATTCCACAGAAACCTCTTCTATAGGAACGAAAAAACCAAGGGAGACAATTATGATAATCTCCATACGCAAAATGGTTGGAAAACAAAGCAGATTTCAACATACAAAACACTGGAAGAAACAGACATCAAGAGAACACACCACTTCACTACTATGACTTAAAAACTTGAAAAAAAAAAACAAAAAGGTATATTATCATCAGCTATATTATTCAACCAAAAGGAGGTAGACGAAACTAATATTAGCTAGAATTATTCAACCAAGATTATTAATAAGGTGAGACATAATCATCAGCAATACCAATTGGACATCTTGCACCTATTCAATATCAAGCCTTGCACTCTAAATTGCAGCAATAACAAAACGTGCAACTTTCAATAGGTCTTAATAATAAAACAAATATCCCAAATTTAATTGAACTGAAAGTGGAGCATGAATAAATCTAAAACACCTTTGACAATGCACAGAAGCAGATGAGATAAAGCAACTAACCACTAACTTTTCTCCAACATCCCTCTTCCGCATATTTTCTTTATTTCCAACATTAGACGGAGTTGAATTTTTATTGGATTGTGAGCAAGTACGGTAGAAACGATTCAGTGCAGATATCTTCTTTTGCAAATCTACTGCCTCCTCAGCAGATGTAATCATCCCTCCATGTGCCTTGTTAAGACGAAAGAGCCTGGCCTCATAACCCTGGAGAAAATAGAAGGGAAACATAAAGACCTTACAACAAATTTTAGTTGTAGGGAACAAGGTTGAGGTTAACAAACAAACACTAAGCACAAACCTGAAATAATTCATCCAGTTCACAGTGAACACATAAAGGACCATCTCCATTAGCTTGGCAATTTGGACAGTATCTCACTCGGTCAATATCTTCTTCTCTTGGGCTTTCCATTGTTTGATTAATTTCCAGAAGTCGATCCACCAATGTTTGCCTAGAGGCTTCCAATGAATCCAAACCAGTCTGGATATGATACATCAGAGCATTTATGCTTCGAAAGCTGGATTAAAAGCAGTAAGGGAAGATTAAATTAATGTATTTTAAGTATGTGAATTCTCATATTGTCTCACAAACATAGATTTTCTCTCACCCTCACTTTCCAAAGCATAGTAGTCCTAGTTAACACGTGTTCCTCAAAGGAATATCTTCAAATTAGCCTACCCAGAAAACAACACCAAGTTGCAAGCAATTGCAGAGCTCCCAGACTAGAAAGAGCCAAGCCTTGTTCCTCGATGCTTCTACAGAGCATGAAACCATGAACTCATGCTTATATCCATTCCAACCAACCATTTCTTTATTGACAACATTGAATATTCTTTTTGTTTCTGTGATAAGACTTATCATGAAGAATCTACTATAGGTTGCAATAAATTTTCCTACTTTTTATTGTGAAGTTTTCCTTTTATCAAATATGGTGAGATTAACAATTTCCTTTATCAAATATGGGGTAATTATCTTAAACAATCACAAAAATAAAATGACATCGACTCATCCCATTTGCAAAACCTCCAGACAGGAATAATGAATTTCTCCCATCATAATGTGGGTAATCTGGACATCCAACTGAAATAAGCATAACCAGCATTTAAATAGGTAAGAAGGATAGACAAAGGTAGAAATAATAAATCTGAAAATATTTCTTTATTTGGAATTCAGTATTTTTCTTTTCATACCTATAGGCTTCTAGTGCAGAGGCATTGCAAGTCCACCTGTAAATGTTTTTATGCTAGATTGGAAGCTTGCTGACAGTCCAAAGACGAGAGTTTTGGACAAGTGAGATGGAAAGCATCTGCAGTAGGTTCACTCAATAAATGTTCTTCAAGTAACCCAAGATAGCTTGGAATTGGTGGATGCTTGTGATATTGAGGTGGAACAGTGAGAACCTTCTCCAATCCTCAGGAGCAGGCCTGGCCCTTGAGGTGGAGATCCTAACCCTTTCAAAAGGCATGCTTCAGGCTAAGTCTATGGGTCCTCTCAAGTATACATATTTCAGACGGGACAAGAACCAATTAGCATTAAGCAAGAGGCAGGGAAACAGCATGATTAGTAGGTTGATTCTTGCTTAGCAGAGGGGTTGCCTCAAATTTCCGAGTGATAAGAGATTCTGCTTTGGTTTCTTCATGGGTGTGAAAAAAGGAGAGAGGTCTGTATAGAGTAAATAGAAGGGTCACATGTGAAGTCTAGGTCACTTGGAATCCCTTTAAAAATTATGAGAGTAACAGGGACCACCTTGGCTTAGCAAACTGATTTACATCCTGTTGCATTCACACATCAAACTAAACCCAAAGCATTCCTTTCACTCCATACTTTATTGCAGGTTGGAGCGTTCTGAACGTTTCTTTTTCCTTTTTGATCAGGTTATGTATCTTTGGCAGATATATCACCCTTTATTGTATATTCTAAATCCCTTTTTGATGTTCTTATCATTTCTGATAACAAAAAAAAAAATTACACATCTACTAATTTAGATTAACTCCACCCAATCAGAATCCTGATCTAAACTATTAGAATACTAAAATACAAGTAACATATATCCCAACAGAAAGCATAAAGAAACTACTAATTACAATTGACAAACTAAAAAAAGAAATGGTCACAACAATTGCACCATGTAAGCGATAGATTTACTAAAAAAAGCATCATGAAGTGATGTGAACTAGAGAACCGGATCTATTACTAACCAAGAATCAATTCTCGAAGACCTAGCATTGTTCAAAGGGCCCGAAACAGCATCTCCAATCTTTTTTATTAACTCACCAGATGCATCCTTATTCTGTTCAATCTGAGTGAGAGCTTCCAACCACCAAACCGAATGCTGATTTTTTCCATCATTAAGTGAATCACAAACCTTCAAAAATAAAATCACAAAATCAAATTTCCAGAATGGCGGACATTCAAATTCAATGTCAAATTCTCAAAGACCATTATATTTTATCAAAATTTCATATGCTCCCAATTTTTATTGATGAGGGAGACGGAAATAAACATCCAATTTCAAGCATTTTGAACTAAGAATGGAATTGGAGGATCCAGAGATCAGAATTAAGAACTCAATACTAAATCCTACCTGATTTTGAGAAGGAGAAGGGAAGGCATGTTTGACACAATCAACCAGCATGATTTGGTATCATGACGATCCAGAAAGAACTCAACAGGAAATCCTCTCTGAACATGATTTTGAGAAGAAGGGAGGGGATATTTGACTCAATTAACCAGCATAATTAGGTATCATGAAGAATGATTTTGAGAAGGAGAAGAGAGGGGACATTGGACTCGATTAACCACCATAATTAAGCAGAAGTAGAAGGGGACATTTGACTCAATTAACCTGCATAATTAGGCAGAAGGAGGAGGAGGGGACATTTGATTCAATTAACCAGCATAATTAGGTAGAAGGAGGAGGGAACATTTAACTCAAATAACCAGCATAATTTAGGTAGAAGAAACACTTTGAATTCCCCACTAAAACCAGATCACATCATTTTTAATCATCCCAATTTAAGTGAGTCGAGTAGCCAGCAATACCATAGAGAAAAAATAAACATTTCACAGAAAAGAAAAGAAGCCTAAAACTTCGAATACCATTAGAGAAGTAAAGAGGATGCCTCATATGCTCCCATATGATATCCTTGTGATGTGTTCAGTTTGAGGGTATCTTAACTGAGGAATGTGTATCTTATATCAAAATATAAGATTACTGTGTTTGGATGTATTGTACTCAGGAATTTCAATTTTCTTGAATATGAGATCCCCTTAAATTTGGAAAATCTTATACTCATGGAAGAGTTGGTATTTTTGTTATTCTCATTTCTAGGGATAGAGATAAAAGGAAGGTGGATGATTTTTTTTTCTTTCCTAATTTATAGTTAGATCCAGTTTTTATAAATATTACTCAGTGAGTTGGTGGTTTTCTCTATATTTTGCAATTCCCAATACAGCCAAATGCCATTATGGAAATAAAATTTGAACTGGATTTCAAATTCCCAACTATGGCCATTTAGGCTAGAACTAACAAATATTCATTAAATTTCGGGAATTTATGTCCAGAATTATGATTTCCATTCCCAGGTTTAGATGCTGGTAAACTAAATGCACCCTTAATGCAATATTAAAATAGTTTCTGAGATAAGGACACAAATCAAATTGCATAAAATAGTAATGCACAGATCCTAGGAAAGCAATGACCATAGATACATACAGGGAATTGTTTTGCTATAGAATGCATACCGTATCCAGCATCACAAAACAATGTCAAATATTGTGGAACTGAATATACCTGCATATATGATTTTTTAAGTTCTTGCTGGGCCACAGACAGCTTTGAACTAAACAGAGATAGGAACTTCTGTTTTATGTTCTCACATGTTGTTCTTAAACATCCATCATTAAACAATCTGGATGATATGTGAGGTTCAGCATCACATTCTATGTTATCATTTACACCATCTTCTGATAGGTTGGAAGTAGAACAAGGAAGTTCCCTTTCCTCACCATTCAAACCTGAATGGTATTCTCCACCCACTTTCTGCCTCTTTGCCATGTATTGATCACATTGTTCAACATTATGTATCTTGGAGGCCTTCTCTTCAGCGCTTCTAGGGAACTCTCCTCCCTTTGAATGATGAGAGGACTCTGAAGGCAGCGGGAGTATCTCAGTAAGATTGTGATGAATGTGAAGATTCAAGAGGGGGTCCAAGCGGAAATCTTCAGAGTGCTCTTCAGCTAAAGCCAGTGCTTCTTTGTACAATGATACAGCTTGAGAAATATCTTGCTTAATTATAGCTATCCCAGCAAGTCCATTCAATGCAACAACTGACTTCCTGAGTGCTTCCTCCCCTTCTATCTTTGTCTTACTAACAAGAACCTACAGAACAAAATCCTCTAAACAGCAAGAACCAACAGCTAGTTTTGCAAAAAAATGTGATTACAAAATTTCTCACATGTAACCCACCGATAATATCTCCTCCATGGTCATGGGAGCTTGTTGCAAAGAGCGCAGCCCAGAACTTCCCACTTGAGGATGGCAGCAGGCTTGACGAAGCTTCAAAAGTGAGTTTAGCAGCTTCCCAGCCTCCGCATGAGTGATAAAAAGATCTGAAGGAGAATTAGATGATACACAACCTGGAAACAAGTGATAGAGATACCATAATAAGTAAATGTTGCTTCCCCTCTACTTGGTATTTTAATATTCCAGTGACACAAAATGGAGCATTAAACCAATCATCAATAACCTGGCACTTCTTTTTTGAAAATATGATCTCTGAAACTTTCGATAACTTCATGGGCATAATGAACACAAGTTTCATGTTGCCTATGGTAGAAATGCTCTTCAATTGGTGAGAAAGAGAGCCAAGAAAGGCACTCCTCCTGAGGAGGAAGCTGTAACTCATCTGCAACATGTAATTTTGAAGATCGCCACATGATTTGTTTAAAGAATTTATGGGTGAACTCCATAGCTCCTGGATCTCTACTCTGCAAGGTAGCATACAAGATTAATTAATTGATGCTATATACAAAGCTTTGGAACTCCAAAAATCCTTACTACAGCCACTACTATCAAACAGCCAGAAAACCATTCAAGCCAGAAGAGAATTAAAAAAAGAAACACTGCACTACCAGAGGTATATCTAAATGGTAAGTCTTTAAAGGGTGCCACATATAGGGACTTGGATGTGGTGATATAACAATAAGAAGAAGAAGAATAAAAACCAACAACAACAATTATAATAAGAAAAAAGAAATAATAAATAATACTCTATTACATAATAAATAATATCAATAATGACTGCCATGTAATGCCCACAGATCATGTAACAAACAAATGTAGATTAGAAATCAAGCTGAAATGCATTAAAAGATAGTAATAACCAACACTAGAAGTGAGCAGCTGATTTGCATAAATGTGCATAACAAGAACAAAGTTTGATCTGCAGGTAACATCCTCCTCAAACTTGAATAACACATTACAACCTCTGCCCACATTAACCACATAGCTCCATATACACAAGCAACAACCCTCAAATGTCAAGCCAAAATATCAAATGGTTCATTTAAGACATTGCACAAAATTTTGCATAGTTGCGTAACAATATACTTAAAAACTAGACAAGACCAACTAGGAAATAAATACATCCTTGACAAGTTAGCAGTCCAGTAATACATAACTTAGAAATTAGTAGTTGCACATATTAAGAATAAGTAACAAAATGATCTAAAATGGTTCAGCTATGTGAAACAAAGATGAATCCATGCCTACATAAGGAGTAAATGATTCAAGGTGAAATCTTGAAGACAGCACAAGGACTAGACAAAGGTTAAAACCAACATGTGATGAGGCAATGGAAAAAGACAAGACTGCTATGAAACAATGGAGGGTATGAGATAGAGTTGAATGACAAGGGAAATTTATTATAGCTTTTTCAGATAGAAAAAGTCATAGAAAACTACTATTATGAGTTCCCTTTTTTATCAGACTGATGCTATGATTCCTTTTAAAACAAGAAGACAAAACATCATGTTCTATATCTAAGAGGAAGGACTAACATCTGCTGATACCATGGAATTTGAAACCTTATGAAATTCTCATTTTTATAGAAGTACCTTCAGAAGTTTTTCCCCTGATACAAACACATGAAGAAATTCTGAGTTAAAAACCTGGTCTCCATTGGTAATTTTTTTCATCATCATTTAGCCCTTGAGACCTAGCTCAAGTGGCAAGGAGCTAGGGTAGGGATGTGGGAGCTTTCATGTTCAACCCCAACAAGGGAAAAAAGTCAAAAAGAACTAATGGCCCAAAAAAAAATGCTTAACATGGAAGTAAGATAATAGTACTTCTCGTTTAAGCGTTTTTTAGCTTATATAAGACAATATTCCATGTTTAATGAAATTTTCATAATATTAAGATTGCCCCTTTGAACTCATGGCTTCAACTTTAGCTCCACCTTCTAACCAAAGCTAAAAATAAAAAATAATCTCAAACAAGGCTAAGAAACTAAACCTTCTAGAAGTTTAAATTGGAATTACAAATGCCAAGGTAGTTTTACATTACCGTTTATAAGTATGATTGCAACATTATCAAAGAAGATATGCTAAAGGTCTTTTCTACGTTTTAAGACAGTAGTATCATCAGTAAAAGCACAACTGCAACTTTCATTGCTCTCAACTTAAGATAAGGCAAATCAATAGAACATCCAACTTTAGACCCATCAATTTGGTGACTAGCCTCTACAAAATCATAACAAGGTGTTGACTCAGCATTCACTTGGGGTTTTACCTGAAACCATTCATATTTCTCAAGGAGACTTTGTCAAGGATAGACAAGTCTTAATCAAGCCTTGTGGAGAAAGATTAATAAAATTGGAGGGTTGGGACAAGAAGAGGGCCTTAATCAAAGCCTTGCAAGGCAAACAGTTGTGGAGATTATCCATGGAAAATTCAGGGAGATAGAAATGCTTGTTATAAAATCGTATTATTTGCCTATCAAAAAAAAAAAAAAAAAACAAATAAATAAATGAATAAATAACAAAATGGGTGTGTCAAGGGACGGGTTAAGGCATCTAAGGGCTTAATTAAGATAAAGGATGGTCTTTTGACTTTAGTTGGTTTCATTGATTGGGTGGGATCTTGGTAAGGGTGGTTTTTTTGGGTCCTCCGCTTTTGACAGCTGTTTTTTGTCCTAGCTGGGGAGGGGGTGCTTCTTTTTTGTATATTTTGAGTTGCTATCTTAGCGTCTCTTTTCAATACAGTTTCTTCTCTTTTACTTATCAAAAAAAAAAAAAGTGATTTCCACTCCCATTTCTAAAACATAAAATAAAAACCATGACATAGTGAAACACATAAGCAACCCGTTACAACGAAGCATCTAAACAAAGAATGACACAGTTAAAGCCAATGAATCCTTAACACAATTGTCTTTATGACAATAATAAGCAAAACACATGCTGGAAATACAAAGCGACTTATTACAACTTACAATAAACATGGCAAATGCATGCACTACCTCTACCAGTCTATGTTTTTAAAACAAGGAACAAAATATTTTCCTTATTTCATTCAGACAATAAGACAGCTAGCCACTGTCTCGGCTTTAGCATTGACAGTCCTTGAAAGCTACCTAGCAAATACTTGATTGTTAAGAACTGAATATAAGTAAATTTATACCTCGTATGGATCTCGAATAACTTCAATCCACCATCTAGGGATGTTGAAAGGACTTGCTTCAAGGAATCTCAAAAGTCCATATAAGTCATCAAGTCGGCGTTGTATGGGAGTCCCTGTAACGCACCAGCGATGCCTAGCATGTAGTCGCAATGCCATTTCTGTTGCAGCTGCAGCATTACTCTCTACCATCTGCGCCTCATCCAAACAAACCCGCCACCAGAATATTCTGGTAAGACGAGTTGGAATAACAGGGTATCTGCAATAAAATGGCCAGTCACTATAGAACTCCAAACCACAGTTGGTGTAAAATTGCATCATTGCGTGAAAAGGGAAGGATCAATTACACTGACCTCTCCTAAGGTTTGACTTAATTACATATCTCCTCTTGATTCTGAAATCACTGTCCCCACTCCTTCAAAAGGTTGTGACAACAATTTCCGCTCCATTTATCTGCTGTTACTGACATGGACAGAATGCAACTATGTTGGTCTAAATTTCTAAAACCCCTATCTTACCCTGCTGGACATGAGTTAAGGTCTAACTTGTTCTTCCAATTTAAGATACACCATAGACACTGAATGTAGTGACAACCATGCTGAGCTGACTCAGCCAAAGCTATGGCAACAGCTTCCTTGCAAAATGCAAGCATAATAATTGTCAAGACACCATGATTTTAATCATAAATGAAGCTACTGTTGCCTCAACCACACCAAAAACACTAGCCATCACCATTACCTTCACAGAACACAGCTTTCCCCACCTTCAAACCCATATTTATGAAGATCCTGGCCAAACACCATATTGTATTGCTCATTGCTTACCTATTCTCCATTGCCACCATGGTTGCCTTGTGAGAATTTCTTCTTCAGCAGTTCCTACCATTTCACTGATCTAAGAGAGGGGTTCTAGATTTGAGATGTACAAGAGATGGGGAGTTCTGGAATGAACAAAAGGTGTGTGACAACACATGGTTTTGGCTTTTGAGCATTGGCAATGAATATGCATCACTGCAGAGAAAAGGTAATGGGATAGGCATCACATAAAGAAGGGATACACAGTAATTAGAGTGCACAAGCAACTGAAAAGGAGGCTTTGCTACTGTAGAGAAGATGACAGTGACCAGTCAATGCCAGTGGACCAGTTCTTTCCATGGTGGTTTTCCAGTAATATGGCTGTCGGTGTTTGCCAAAGGGACAAGATGAGGTAGTGATGCAAGGATGGGGAAGAATTTCAGGTTAAGGATTGATGTTATCACAGATCTCTAGAGATAATGGTCGTTATAATAATGTACACATGGATCATGCTGGTCAGTGGAGTGGTAAGCGATGATAATGGTTGCATATACAACGATAACCTTGGTGATGGGAGTTACTGAGATGGGATGCATTTGTGGATTACGTCGTTTTGGACTAGAAGATTGGAGCTGATGAGAAAAAGATGGTTCTGTATAGGTAAAGGGTCCGGATGATGGGATGAAGATGATGGACATGGTAGATAACAAAAATAAGATGATGCTAGACATGATTTTGATGTGGTTCATAGTGATCAATGATCTGGTTGAAGAAGACAGTGGAGGCCTGTAGATGGTCGTTGTGATGTGCAAGGGTGGTTTAGGTTGCCAATGATTGTAGAGGAGGCAATCACTGGTGATAATCAAAATAAGGACACATTGGCACAGACACATTGAAGCTAAGGGCATCCTTTTTCATTTCAGAACCTTTTTGTCTTCTCTCTGAGTACCTATAAATAAATATCGAGTGATATAATGGTCTCATCATTTGCCTAACAACTGACAGAAAGACAGTATAATTTCAGAATCAAAGGAGACTCCCCTGTAATTAAGCCAAATTCATGGGAGATTTGTAATACCCAAAGAAAAAGCAATTTCAAAAAAATAAGCTCATCATACTTCTATATCAAAATCTTTGGCATGTAATTGAAAGAAGCATGAACTCCTCTTACAAGAATCTTCAGTAGATGTTTCCCCTGAAAAAATTTTGGCTTAGAGGGGGGGAAGGAATTAATGCAGCTTTAATAGTCATTTGCCCACCGTTATCACTTTATAGTATTGTTTCTTCAGATTTTAGTTGCATCTGCCTTTCAGATCTCCGCAAAATTGGGACTTGTTTATGTGTTGTGTTCAGACTTTGCAGATCATCAGGTATGTTTTCCTTCATATTTTTGGTCAAAGCAATGTAGAGGCCATTGAAGCATATCAAACTCATGATATACATGTCATATAAACAACTGGAATGATTTAGAGTCAAACTTAGTTTTATTTGGTTTTTTGAGCCCTATTTAGAATTCAGAAAGTCTTCCTCACTGAAGATTTCTTATCATAAGAAGTTCTTGTCCTTTCAAACTTTTTTCTAAAACTTCCTACTTGGAAGTCTTTTTTGTTGAAAAATCCTTATTTGAGAATATGCTCTACATTTGAATCTCCTATTTTCTGAATTCATATGTAGGTCTTTCATTTGGGAGTTCTCTCACTGAGAAATTTTTGTTGTAAGTTCTTATACTTCTAAAGTTCTATTTTCTAAAACAAAAATAGAAAATAGAAATAAAAATAAAATAAAACAAAAATAAAAAATAAAAACAAATAAATAAATAAATGCAGTTTAATAATAAGTTAAACACCAAAAAGCAAGAAAAATGGCCAAATCTTTATGAAGCATCAACAATGCAGAAAAAGCTAATGAAGGAGTTATCATTTGATGATGTGGACATTAAGCAATCATGTTAAGAGGTCTTTTTCAGAAGCAAATAAACAAACATGAAATTGAAAGAACTGGCCCTCAATTTTGCATGGAATCTAGGTAGTATAGACTCAGTACAAGTTTTCTGATCTGAGCAATAATAATCTATCCTGAGCTTTTGTATGAACTAGAATTCCAATTTCTAAATAATAAGTAAAGCTCACTTCAATCAAAGATCAGGATCATTCTAAAATAATACAGAAGCTTCGAAGAAACCTTTTTTGGAATCTCATGATGCGACGGTCTCCTTCATGCCTATCAGAGTCATGAGACAGGTCCTCTTTTAGTACATCATATGTAGTTAATACAATGTCGGCACTGATAAGTTTGCTGATATCCATTGCATATGCATTTGAAAGAGAGGTATTTCTTACACCTTCATAGACACAAAGTTTCAAGGAACCTGGGTTTGTATGACTAGGAAAAAAATTAAATCACAGGTTAGTTTGTACCAAAAATTTAATGCATCAACAGAACAGAAATAAATACAATTTTATTTTCTAAATCAGAAGTTACAAAAGACATAATTTGGCAAAACATTCCATACATAGAAAGACATTATTCAGATTCAATAGAACTACATGGAAGAATTGTCTAAAGAACATCAAATTCTTAAACTGGAAAGAAGTACAAGAAATTAAAAGACAAAAGAAAAAAAAATAACAATGGCTAAATTTGATCTCATTCTATAGTTAATATGTAATTTTATATAAATATTTTTATATGGACATATTTAAAGGCACATTAACATACTTAACAACTATGCTTGACTACAATATCCACCAAAAGTTAGAAGACAGTGAAAGATACTGTTTCTAATTCTGCACTGTGTAACTTCCATTTCATTTTTATAATTCAGTTACAACATCACAAATCCACAATTCTTAAGGCCTCATTTCAATCTTGATACAATTGAAGGAAAGAACAGAGAAGAAAAATAGAGGGGGGAAATGGACGGGAAGAAAAATAAAAATTAGATTTAAACTCAAATCATTTTTTTACATACTTCTTTAAATTTACTTCTCTTATTTTCTCTTCTATATAAACAATGGCAAGTTTGAAAATATATACATTTTTAAATAATTTTCATATTATATAATTTTCCTTTGTTCTTTCAAGTCTAAATCAAATAAGAGAATGCAAATTCCTTTTTGCTTTTTTCTCTTCCTTAGCACCTTTCATGATCCGAACAAAGCCTAAGATTTTGAATAAAGGAGGGAACTCTCAATCCAACAACATCACTTTGACCAATTCAAAATGCACAAATTAAGGTCAACTTGACCTTGTCAGGAAATCATTCTAAAATTGGACTAGTTGATCATACTAACCAGGGTAGTTGAGCTAATGACACTAAGACCCTGTTTGGATTGACTTCTAACAAGCCAAAAGTCTTGTTTAAGCTCAATAAAAGCTTTCATACCTATTTGATTAACTTTAATAAAGCTTTTAAAGCCCTAATATTTCCTTTGAAAATTATAGCTTGGCCTTTGATTTCAACTTCCAAGTTCCAACTAAAGCCAAAAATAAAAAATTATCTCAAAAGGGTTGAAGTAATGATTCTAATCATTCATTAATGGGTGTCTAAGGTATGGTTCTCTAGCATGTGAGATAAACCACTTGCCTATTAAAAAAAAATGTATGAGATAGACCACTTAATACCAATGGAATGGCAAAATTTTCAACCATAGTTTATAGATCACCCATACTTTCTCACATAGCTTTTCCGCATTTGTTTCTTCTATTTATCAATAAAGAAATAGTAGAAAGCTCAATACTGCATCCAAAATCTAAGGCTTGCTCCACAAGGTTTGTCCACAAAGGGTGAGTCAGTCAGGGCCTAAGATCAGGTCAAAAGGATTAGTCGATTGGCAACAGGTGAATATTCATGTACTACCCCCTTGTTGGTCCCAACTCGCAAGGGATGGAGGAGACTAGGTTAGCCAAAAGATGGTTATCAGTTCAAGGATGTAAGGTGACCTGCTTTTTATAGATGTTCCAACTGCAGTTTACAGATCATGCATACTTACATTTCTTTTTCACAACAATTTATTTCTTCAATTTATCAATATAAAAAAATGGTAGAAAGCTTATAAGTTAATTAAAATTTCTATAAATGGCATATATAACAACCAATAGGACAAAACAAGCCACTCTAGCATGCTCCAAAGAGGTGCTACCATTTGCAGGTGTACAAGGACGGTAAAGCAGGGGTAAAGATTATACCGAATAATTTCAGCATGCCATTGGGGCAGTATAGGAGCTGGACACACAATAAGAGTTGCACCAGTAGCAGCAGGAGAGTCAGTAGCTTGGATCAGTTCTAAGCACAGCTGACAGATATGTTCACCATCCATCAGAACTATATTGGTTTTATTTTTCTTTCCTGTCTGCTTTTTTGAGTTTTCCAGAGGGTTCTTTTTAAACACTTGTCCATTAGAATTCTCCTTGGATTTGGTAGTTTTTGCTGTAGGTGAATAACCAACACAATCTGCATGTTGCCAAGCATCACAGACATCACACTGTACCCATAATCCTTTGTATCGCGGACTTTCACTCACAGCACCACATATACACTCAACGTGGTCCCTTTTCAATCTTTTGAGATTAATCTTCTGACCTTGAGCAGCTTGTAATGCATTATTAAGTAAAATGCCACTTTCAGATGCTGGCTTACGGTGTGCAAATATGCACGCAAGCAGTTCAACAGTCTTTCCCAAACCCATCTCATCTGTAGTTGTCATGAATGATCAGAGTTAAAAGCAACTAAAGCCACATCAGATTATGTACGTATAATCCATAGATAAACAGAGGTTATATGATACTGTTGCCAAACAACTCGAGATTTCTTTTTCTTGTTCTTCCTTTTTTCCTTTTCATGATGTTAGTCAGAGAAAACTTTTCCTTCTGTAAGGGAAGGAAAATGTTAAAATAAATTCTAAAGAAAGGAATCCATTTCACATATCAAGCTCACTACAGTGATTTTTCATAACGCATCATGGATGAAATATTCCACAAGATGGATAAACAAGGCAACAGCCTAGGCACCTGGGTAGGACCATCCTTGGCTTTCCTACACTTTTTCTTAATACTAGATTCTTCATATATTTAATTGGTAAATTTTTGTCCCCATTGAGACTTGAACCTGGAACCTCCCGCAAACCCTCCCTAACCCTTTACTAGATTAAATATATTATTTTCCATGTTAGTGTCTTGCAAGTTAATAGGCCAAATATTACACAATATCATCTGTCTCCAGATATTTATATAAGTTTCCACATAAAAATGTTGTAAGAATGTATAAGATTAGCTTAAAATATCAAACATATACAGGATGATACAGAAGGTGAAAATACCTGCAAGGATACCACCATAGACATTCAATGAAGAATATTCTGGACGTAATGAAACATTTCCACTGAAATCAAAATGTAATCAGAATGAGAATATGGAGAGAGAGAGAGAGAGAGTATACAAAAACTTAATGGACTAAATTGAAGGAGGGGAGACAAAAGGTAGAAATATATGTTATAAAATATGGCAAACAATTCTGATCAAAAAAAAAAAAAAAAAGGGGCAAACAAATTTAACATTAACTTTCAAAACCATCCCATATTCCCATGCTATACAAATTGACAGGGTTGAGAATCACAAGTTACAGAGAACTTAGAGTTTCACGTCACAATTTTTTAATTTTCATAATAGGAAGTGATCGCTAAAAGTGATAGGATGCATAAATATAATCCAACTGTAATGTGAAGCTATCAGCACCAGCAAGATCAGGAATGCATCATGAATAATTTTTTTGATCAGAAATGCATCATAAATAATTTTGAAGAATTTCTATCAGGACATAATTTTTCCTTTTCTTTTCTTCTTTTTTAATCAGAAACATGTAGGCCTTATCCATGCATTGTCATTATCTTAGCTTCCTAATCCATAAAGAGGAACTGATTGGAGAATATGACTATACGATTATGCTAGGATGGATAAAATGACTGGACAATATCCTAGATAGTGCGGTTGGCATATGGTAAGACAAAAATGTTGACTCAATTGGCAGCACTAATAATCTGCCTGCTCTAGGGCCTAACAGCAGCAATAGCCAGACACTGACTAACCCTACCTTTTCAGCTTGTAAAACACCCAAACAGATGCACTTTTTTTTTTGCCCATGTAATGCACTTGCAATAGCTCTCTAACAGTCATCATTTCACAAATACTCCTAGGCAGTCACTTACTATGGGAATGTACACTTTGATTCTTTTCCTTTTCTTACAACTCCATCTCCAAAGGGGCATTCGTGACATGATTGAACCACAATAGTGAGGACGGAAAACTAAATTACAAATATTTATTGAAAATTTAACCCAACAGAGGTGAAATGTCCCAAAAGAGTCGTACCCAATAACAAGCAATTGGGAAAATAATTTGTGAGTTAAGTTCAGAAATAAATCATACAAATGCGAACAATGGCCACCTCCTTGCCCAAAGAGGATATTTGCCTCTCGCTAAGTTCATAAGACTATGAGGACATGTGCTATATTGATGATGAAAGTGATGGAATCCCATTCCTTGCACAAAGTGAACAGTTTAAATCGCCCTTGTACAAGAGTATAATTCCACTACCATTTGGAATCAGAGAGCGCACGAGGCCAAAGTAATCATTTCTTAGAAACTGTGATGTGGCTATGCAAGAGCATTCCATTGTGAAACAGTGCTTGATAGGACTAAGACTCAAATTGAAGCAAACCCAGCATGAAAATGAAACTTTTTTTCAGCCAATATGTCAGTTAATAGCCACACGAAAGTTCAGAAGCTAATTCAATAGATATCATAAACATACTAAGAGAGTCAAAGTCCCTGTGCAAAGAGAAAAATCATACCTGAATGGATTGTAGAACATTCTTTCAAATGAGTCGACAAAATCCACAGGCATACACAGTGGAGAAAATAACGAACCACCTTCCCCTTTTATCTCCCTTTGTACCATCCAGTAAGCCGCACGACGCTGATATGGCCTCAGCTCGGGAAGCAAGTCGGGCATGTCATAGTCCAGCAATGGATCCTCTCTGTACATAAGATATGCCACTAATATTGGTGGAAACCACTTACTAGTATCAACAAAAAATCAAAAACAATGACAGAAAAATAATTCAAACACTCACTTTGAAGGTTTAATGGCTTCATAAAATCCAGCAGCATCGAAATTCTGATGCTTCTTCGAATCTAAATCACCAACATCCATACCCATATTCGAATCAATATCCATTTCTTTGGATTTAGCAACTCCATACCTTGCCTCTGAAGTTGTTACCTCCGGCCGCAACCAAGCCATGACACTCATCATACTCTTCTTCCAAAGGGGCCTTGAATTATCGAGAAGTGACTCACAAGCATCAAACGCAGTCCTCAATATCTCAACCCTCAATCTCACAAACGAGACACCCTCTGAAAATGTAACTCCTAGAACAGGCCTCAATGTCAACAACTTGAGACGACTCAAATGAACAAGACCCGAAACACCCTCATCCGGACCATCAAAAATCCCGGAGAGGATCACAGAGTCCGTTTCAATGCCCTCCTCTGACACCCGTTTTTCCACGAATTCTAGAGATATACTACTAGCTGCTACAACAGGCCAATGACCCAACCTAATCCTACCCACAAACTGGTTCGCATTGCAGAGCCGAAACCTCAAACAACACTTAGAATTCTCATAAAAACCCTCACCTAGACTGTACCCATGAAACTCCTCCCTCAAATTCAAATCATTCAGAACGATTTCTGAAATATCAAGATGCTCACCAGAACCCCAACCGGTTCTATCAACTTCTACGAAAAGGGGTGTCTCAGCATCACCAACCTCGTCCCCCTGAGCGTGCTCTTGCTGGGAATTCAATTCTCCTTCAGCTGTTTCCTGGGTTTCGAGTCTTTCAACCACCCCAACTGATCGATGCGGTTTGGGTTGCTTTCTTCGACCCATCACCACATCAAAATCAAAACAACATGAACAAACTCGACAAATTGAAGAATAAACTGAGAGGAAGACAAATGAAAGAACTGGGTCTATGCAGATTCAAGCTCCCCACAACTCTTCCCTCTTCAACAGTGGAAATCACGCGCGAGTTGGGACTCGTTAATGCTTTGGAAACCGATATATATATAGAGAGAGATGCGAACGACCACTTCAAAGATATTGTTGCTGTTTGCCACAGAGCGGAGGGTGGAGATTTGGTCTGTCTTTTTTTTCTGTCACCGAGCTGTCCTGATAACTTTTCTCTTCCTTAATTTTTTTCTCAAAAATCTTTTAATTTTTACGTAATAAATTAACAGTAAATAATAAATATTTCTTGGCCAATTAAGTGAGGCCTGTTACGTTAAACGACCCAAGCCCACAAGCCAAGCCCAAGCCCAAGTCCAAGTCCAAGTCCAAATAAGCTTGGAACTAAAAACTTTTAATTAGTGCTAAAAAATCATAAAACTCAATAACATTGGAAAGCTACAAATCAAAATTCATTTTAAATTACTCGGCTAATTCATTACTTCTGAACAGTCATGTTTTTGTAAATTCTTTTAAGCAAATAAGTTTCAAATCAAATAAAATTTGATGCGTTAGATTTATTAACGAGTCTAATAATTTTTAAAAATAACTTAAAATTCAAATAATGATCTAATTAGTACCATAAATTTAATTACAAAATTTGATATAGAATAACTCTATTATTTTTATTCCACATAAATTTATATTTATTTAAATTTGTTCACTAGACAAATAAACTTCAAATTAAAAAAAAAATGTATTCAATTCATTAACGAGTCTAGTAATTTTTAAAAATAATTTAAAATTCAAATATTAACCTAATTAATAATACCATAAACTTATACACAATAATTGATCCCCAAGTGTGAGACTTCCATTAAGGGTGTAACTAAGGGTGGTTCAATCGATTTTTTGATAAATAAATAAAAAAAAGAACTGAATCAATATAATTAGTTTTATATGTGATATTCAATTGGCTCGAAATCTATAATTGTAGAAAGAATGCGGAGAGAACAAGCATCCAAGGAAAATCAAGCATCTTATAAGACCAATCGAGAGATAGAGGTTTAGTCAAACATCTTTTTCCTAAGCTATGACATAGTCGATGAAGGAAAAAAAAAATAAAAACTAAATGTCTGTTTTATAATCGTTTTCAAAATCAATTTTCTATTTTTCAAAGCAAAAAAAATAAAAATATATCTTTATATACATATATATATATAATCAAAAATTGTTTTTTGTTTTATGTTATTAAAAATAAAAAATATGGTGTTTTTTATAATATTTTTTAGTTGTTTTATACTGTTTTTACTTATTTTCTGAAAATCATTCTTAAAAATAATTATATAAACATATAAAATAAGTAAAAATAAAACTCTACATATAAAATTTATTTTCAAAAATATTAAAAATATTTTAGGTTTCCAAATTGATTTTTATTCTATAAGATATGATAAAACAATTTTTAAGAAATTTTGTGATAACTAGATGAAAGATTTGACTAACATATTATACATGCTTTCAGCTTGAAATTTCTTACTATAAGGCTTTGAATATTAGGATGGTCAATTCCAAACTAGCTTATGTTCAAAATTGAAGATAAGTTTTTTTTTTATATATATTAAATTCATTTAATTTATTTTTCTCTTTATTTATTCAGATTTGATGATGTGACGTGGAAATTACAAATGAACAAACACATAGTTGGTTTTTGGCCGTGCCACGTGGCGTCTTTCCATCTCTTGCCTTTTATGTATTGACATTCGGCTTCGCCGGAAGCCCGGAGCCACCTGTCACTAGAAATGGCTGTGAGAGCCGCCGCCGTCTCTGGCCGCTTGCCGCCGCTTCTCCACCACTCTCAGGTTCCCCGCTTTATTTTATCAGTAATACAAATCAACACGAAACGCTGCGTTTTGCAGTCTTCAATTATCTGCTTTTGATGCCCTCTCTGTCTCAACTATTGGGTTTGTTGGCCTCTGTGGCTCAATGAATATGCGAAACGCTGCGTTTTGTTGATTGTTGTTGGAATTGTAGTCTCTGGGTCCAATTTGGCTGTTTGTTTGATGTATTTACATACTAGTGATAGTGGGTTTGGAGTTTAATTTGAATTGGTTTCATCAAAACCCAGCTCCACAAAGATGCGATTGGAGTACTGGAAGTTTAGATTGAATCCAGTTTGAACAATTGATTGAAACTTAGTTGTTTTGAAGAAATTTGAAACGGGTAATGATTATTTTGCTGTTATGGGTTGGTCACAGTTTCCTGTTGTTACTGGTTTATGTGTTGGATCGAGGAAATTGAATTTCCCACCAAAGAGGTTGAGGCTTTTCGCCCGATATTCTCAAGCACAGGATCGGTTTTCCTCGCGTCTTCAAGGTATTACTGCACTCACACTTAGATTTCATGTTTGATTTCTTATTTTTAATTTTTTTTTCAATTGATTGTAGTTAAAGAAAATATTGTTGTTTAGATATACCACATCGCACTGGAGATACATATATGACCTTCTCTTAACCTTGTATGACCTCCTTTTAACCTTGTAGATGGATTTTAAAGCTATGAGGGCCCTTTAGGCCCACAATATCTACATGGTTGGATATGGGTTGTTACAGTTGTTGTGCTGGTTGTAGTTTTTCTTTAAAATTTCAGGTTTCTGGATATGTACTCAGATATTGGCCTGCAAATTATCTGTTGGTGCATTCTGATCTTGCCCTTTAAATAAATAGGATTAGCTAATTTGTTTCACATTGAAACCAAAATGATGACTATGGGAATGGAAGGTTCAGCACTTCAACTTATTTCTAAACGTAGGTTTCTTGAAACATTATTAATTTCACTAGTTCTATAAATGCTTAATGATTCCTGAACTGACATTTTCATCCCTCTAGAAGTAAATCAGTACTTGATCCATTCATACAACTAAATTTCAGGCACAATGAACTAAATTTGTAGGGTTAAACCAATATTATACAGGGTTCTATAGTTTGGCCTATTATTGGACTTTGATGGCTTTGGAAGTGAAATCAATTCATGGAAGTTTGATGCTATAAAACAAATATAATGGAGATAGTATCGCCCTCTCCTACAAGGATATGGCTTTGGAACTAAAGGGAGAAGAAGGATCATGCAGCCATTCCATGTAGTTGGGATTAAGCTCCATGAGTTCAAGGTCCCCTCCATACAAATTCTTAGCAAAATAGGAGACTCCTCTAAATATTAATACAGCCCACAAAAGAAGCAGTGGAAAAATTGGTTCTATTAGTGATGTGGTAATCTCCTTGGTGTTTTTTTTACTCCAAGAAATACTGCTCCCTTTTTTGGACAGGTCAATCCACTACTGTTCTTTTAACACGCAAGTTCACTAGCACATTACTCTGTAGCATTAGCAGGTTGTATTCCTTTTTTTTTTTTTTTCTGAAGAGATGTATGATTAATGATGATCATGAATTACTCTTTCAACTCATTCTATGGATCACTTTTCTGATACTTGGGGAAGTATAACCTCACTCTGATTGATTTATGATAGAAACTTTTTGCTCCATCACATTAGGCATTTATTTTATCAGTTTCACAGCCTGCAGCTTCAGGCCTTAAACTCATCTTTAAAAGTTGTTGCACAGTAGATGAATTTTCTGTTTCTTAGACCTTGGGGAACTTGATTCACAAGCTACTCATGTTACTATACTTTTCCCTTCTATTAAAATTCTATTTTATACACTCTTTCAACTAATTTGCAATTGGACTATCTCTTCATGTATTAATGTTCAAATTTTATTTTTACAGAATTCTATTCTGAAGCTTTTAAATTTTGTATTTTCCTCCAGACAGTATTGAAAATTTGCCCAAACTGGTGGAGGATATTGTCCAGACATCTATAAACACAGGTCCACGTGGAGCCCTAAGGGCAGCTCAAGGTATTCAAGCAGTTATTAGAGTTGGTGGCGAGTGGCTAGCAGATGTATCACAGGTAGTCAACACTTGAGCTTTTATTTTGACAATGATACCGTATGTGAAATAATTGATATTTGATGCAGTGGGCATGCCATTTCCTGAGTGTCTCCTAGTTTTATACTTTGCCCATTTGTTATCATAAGTTTTCAGTTATGGATTAATTATCGCATGCCTTTTTTAACTTCTTGTGAGCTATTAATGTTTGCTCTGATTAACATTTCAGTCTGTAGGCTTGAAAGCACATTTAGTTTGTAAAACAATGTCTGAAACATAAAGGCATAAGTTTTTTTTTTTTCTTTTTTTCTTTTTTTCTTTTGAGGGGGGTGGTGCTGGGGTTTCTTCTTTGTTGCATTTTTCAAATGGTCCAATTTATGGATGTATACAATGATATTTATGACATTTGTTTAAATATGATAATTATTGTTTACTATAGGCAATGAATTTATTCAATTCCACTTGTAAACAATATGAATTGGACAGAAATAGTGACACCTCCTCCCTTTCTGTAGTCAACAAATTCATCTGCAGGATTACCAACTCAAATTCAGCTTGGATTACTTTCTCCCCTTTATTTGAGGCGGTTGTTTGAAAGCATGGGGGCAACCTATATCAAATTAGGTCAGGTAAGTCATTTTTTCTGCTTTTCCTCAGTTTCTTTACAATTATAGTCCTATGATATTTGTCTTGTTTATTGACACTCCAAGACGAGTTGTATTTACTTTTGTATACAAGAATGATCATGATGCAGTGAACAAACCATAAAAAGGTGCGTCTATATTTGAATGGCCACCTGATAAATTCATTTCTTCTAAATAGTTAAATTTTATTTTGTGCCTTGGACCTTTTCTTTCGTTCCTTTTTTTTTAATTTGTCTTCTTTATACAATGCATAATGTCATTAATGCTTCTCTTGTCTTGCAATTGACAGTTCATAGCATCCGCACCCACATTGTTCCCACCAGAATATGTCCAAGAATTTCAGAGCTGTTTTGACAGAGCTCCTGCAGTTCCTTTTGAAGATATCCAAAGAGTCTTGCGTGAAGAATTAGGGAGACCAATAGATAGTGTTTATGAATATGTTGACCCGACACCAATTGCTTCTGCCTCAATTGCACAGGTTTATACTATCCCCCTCTTTTTTTTGCTCCCCAAATTTTTATCATTTTGTTTTTCATGACGAATGATTGGAATCCTGAAATGTTAACTCCAGGTTCATGGGGCAAAGCTTAGAGGCTCCCAAGAGGATGTAGTGATAAAGGTCTTGAAACCTGGAATAGAGGATATATTGGTGGCAGATCTGAACTTTGTATACATTGTTGCTCGCATTTTGGAATTTTTGAATCCTGAACTTGGCCGTGCATCGCTGGTACAATATGGATTATAATTTCAATAGCTTTTCAATCTAATGACCTAATTGCTTGTTTTGGATGACAAATAACATGGAACCTTTTATTTATTTGATAATATTGGCAACTTTAGCGTTTTTATTGATTTTATGTGATCTCTAATCAACTTAGAGAATTGGAATTAGCCTTCTGTTCATCCAACTTAATGATACTGGTGAAATTTCTTATTAAGAATTGACATATTGGGTTTTTTATTTTGTCCATTGACTACCTATCTTTCATTAAAACAAGAACATTTAGAGATTTTTGTCATGCACCATTCATGTTCTTTCATCTTTTGAAATGACGATGGCTAGAAGTTTCTATTATAATGTATACATCCTTTCAGTAGGTTGGTATTGTGAAAGACATAAGGGAATCAATGCTTGAAGAAGTTGACTTCAATAAGGAGGCTGCAAATATTGAAGCCTTTAGGAGATATTTAGAAGCAATGGGACTCACAAGGCAAGCTACAGCTCCAAAAGTGTATCATCAGTGCAGTACTCGACGAGTCCTGACAATGCAGAGGCTTTATGGAGTTCCTCTTACTGATCTAGACTCTATTAGTTCACTTGTTTCTAGTCCTGAGACCAGTCTTGTAACTGCCCTTAATGTATGGTAGGACTCAAACTTGGATCTGCAGTTCATAAGCTTTCTTGTTTTGATTTTTATTTATTGGCTAATAACATCAGAATCTTATAAGTTCAATCTCTTCATTGATATGTTTCTGCAGGTTTGGTAGTTTGCTTGCCTGTGAAACCTTTCATGCAGATGTTCATGCAGGCAATTTGTGGTTGCTACGTGATGGCCGCATTGGGTTTCTTGATTTTGGTATGCATTTTCTTTTTGCACTGGGTTAACTCATAGTTTGGTTTGTTATAGCTTTGATCTTTTCCATACATGGCCAAACAGTGTATCTTATATGGTAGTATCGTGTATATTTTAATCTGCTCAACCAATGCGAAACCTCACCGAGAAATTATCTACCTGCTCATATGCATGAAATGTGTAGAAACCTAGACATCTTGATCAAAAAACTAAAACATATGAATAGTTGAATTCAATATACTAAAACTTAATGTCCATGCATGAATTCAGTATGTCCAAATCTATCAACATTATCAGCCTTTATTATCAGCATTATCTTGCTTGTTTTGCCAAAATTATCACCATCCATTAACCTATATCTCACCTAACATGATGATAAAATCGTGGTTTCTGTAATAATTGATAATCACTATTAAACTGCTGCCTGTATTTGGTGTCCCATGATTTCGTGAAGCTGTTCTTTGGGATCTTGTGACCAAGACTGATGACAAGTTTATCCAGTCAGCTTGCAATCTAGCTACATCGTTAAGAAACTTTTTATTGATGGGGTCTATTGACAGTGTTGACAATGGAAAATATAATTTCAGTTAAAATTTCTGTGCAGTTTTGGGTGTTTTCCATCATTGAAGCCAGGGTGGCCAGGAGCCACAATGCTACATCATTCTAGCTGTTGGCAAAAAATCATAGAGATCTCTAACTACTTGATAGTTATTAAGTTGGTTAAGTTATTGTATATATTTCAATTTTATATGCTATAGTCTGTATAAACACTTTTGAACTGGTTCCATGGTCATTGCTATTCAGTACCCATGCATGAAAGCAATGTTGCATATATTTAAATTTCAATTTTAATTTACAGGAATTGTTGGACGCATATCCCCAAAAACATGGGCTGCTATGGAAGTCTTTTTGGAATCAATTGCAACCGAAGAGTATGAGTCAATGGCATCTGCTTTAATTGAAATGGGTGCTACAAACAAGGACGTGGATTTCAGGGCCTTTGCAAGGGATTTGGAAAAGATATTCTCATCAATTCAGGCAAGGCCTAGGATTTTCAGTACAGCCCTTTGATGTCTGTTGGGATTTTCTTTCTTCTTCTTCTTCTTCTTCTTCTTCTTCTTCTTCTTGTCCTTTGTTTTTTACACACACATATATATCATACAGGATTCTTTGTCTTTTTAGTTTCATAACGACTCATCACATCAATTTTAGATGAGGACTACAATGACTGGTAGAGAAATGCTTCTAATTTAGAAAATCGATAATTTTATAAAACTAATAGTGAGAAGCATACATTAGCTTCTTATCTGAAACCTTCATACAGTGTAATGATTTTTTTCTGAAATAGTGGTCTCTTGAATGTTAATGCAGGATTTGGATACAGAAATTATTGTTGCAACAACCAGAGGCCCATCCACAAACACAACTGCAGTTGCTGCTAATGTAGTTGTTGATGAGAGGCAGATGAATGCACTTTTTCTTGATGTGGTAAGCCTTTCAATTCTAAATTGTGCAAATGAATTTCCAATTATACAGGCTTGTAAGCATATGGTTTCATTGGTTAAATTAGGTGTAAAGCCATGGGTCTCTCAAAGGATTTGTTTAAAGTTTATTGATGCAACAATGAAATAGTGGTCTACACTTCAATCCTTCCTGACCATCCTAATGACATGCCACAACGAAAACCACACCATTAGTTGTGTTTGTGTGCAACATGTTGTGGTACTGTTCTGGCCTACAGGCGACAATATTATGACAACTTTGGGATTCATGGGTTATTCATGATCTTGGAATTAAGTTGTAATATTATTTTGAATAAATCAGGTAAACATCCAAGAATGACTTATAAGTAAGGGAAGTATAGCAAGCTAGGTAAAACAGAAAACATAGATACATGCAGACTGTATGTATATATACATTCATTATGAGATGATTTGGGTATTTCACGAATAACAAATATTATTTGAATATGTGATTTCTTGAATAATTCAAACTTATTTTAGATTATATCTAAGAAATTCAAGTTGTTTAAGGTTACTGTACAGCTAAGCATGTAGTGTGGTTCATTATAAAATTTAGAGATTATGATAGATTGCTAATGTTTGGTCTGCCCAAGGGTGATCACAAATTTTCTCAGTTTTTAAGTCTTTTTGATTGCTCATTTTGAGGGGCAAACATTCCTGATTATGCATTCTCTATTTCTTCTACAGGTTCGGGTTAGTGAATCCTATGGACTGAGATTTCCTCGGGAGTTTGCACTTCTCATGAAACAGCTTCTGTATTTTGACCGATATACAAGGCTGTTAGCTCCCAACTTGAACATGCTTCAGGACCAGAGAATCACCATTGTTTCAAATAGAGGAGGCAGGAATAGAGACACTTTCAAATGAATCTCACAGATGTAGAATTTTTGGGTAGTGCTTGTAAATACTACCACAAAGATAGACCCCAACGTTTATTATATCTCATAGAAACCCTTTTGGGACATCAGGAAATAAAAATATATATATATTTTATATGACATTAGAGTACAACTGTTTTCTCTTGATATTTTTATCTTCTCATGGAAATACTCTTCTTATATATCACTTCTTTGTGTGATCCCATATATGAAATTGGTCTTTGTTTTTCACAGTACCTTGTGTTAATGGTTTTCTATTAGAATGGTAGAATCAAATTTGACTTCACTTCAGCCTTAGCTTTCCCCCAACTAGTCTCTTGTTATCATACTATACCAGATGCCCTACTACTAAGAGGAATGACTCCATAACAGCTTGAATCACTTGCTTTAGCTGGTGTAGTACTTCCCAATTTTCTTCTAGGTCATTTTCCAGTTACTGTAATCCTGCACTGCTGTTTTCATTGCAGCTTGTGGCCTTTGCCTACTGAGTTACTGGCTTGGCCATCCTTGTATAACTTACAAACTCCATAACTACAGCAAAATGGAGGCGCCAGTCCTCATGTATATACACCAATACCTTGTCTGTGTAGATTAAGTTATTACTGTAGTGCATCAGTTTCATCACACTAGGTTGTGGAATACACTGCCTAATTAACTCAGACAGGCCTTTCCTCTACGATCTTTACCAATTCCCAGAATGTAGTATTGTCAAGCTGGTTAACTATATGGTACAAAAGAATAGAAGGCATATAGCAGTAGAAGAAAACAGGGAATGTGACAACAGAGATGGATACTCAGCTATCAGCGGCTGACTGGCATCAGCTGGATAATGCTGTATCTCAGCCAAAACTAAATGAGAACTCCTGTGAAAAATGACTGTTGTTATGACAAATCCAAGAACCATACAGGGGGTTGCAGTTACCAAGCCATCCGTCCCTGCATATCAATCAGTTCCCAACAAGGGTTTGTCGTCATAGATCATAAAGAATTTGCTTTAACTCAGAAAATAAAGTTCAATATCATGATACTATGATAGTTGATAAACAGCAAGAGAACAGTATTGGCAGTAAATAAATGAACCTGAAACATGCCTGAGATGAGCTACAGCCTTTTGTGGGAAAAAAAATCTTCTTGCCATAAGATTCATACTACTACATTATTGACCACATAAATTCCCAAGTATGCACTAAAATATGAAAAGAAGGTCTGAATACCAAAATTGGAACAACTATACCAACAGAACAAATCAAATAGGAATCTTTCTGAGTTAATATCTGTACAAACAGCAACCAAGTGTACATGCAGAGTATGAAGAATAAACAAAAAGAAAAAATATATATATTTTCTTTGTGGATAATCTTAGATGCATCGAATCACTTGCAAGTAAGGGGGGAACAAATCAACTTTCTGATTGCCAAATCTCAAATTCCCAAAATCTTTTCACTCTGATCAAACCTTGTTCCTTGAACTCCTCTCACTAGACTCCAAAACCATGAATCATTGTATGTTTTCCTTTTTAAAGCCCCAAGAGTCTATCATCTATGCATTTCGTATTCTTCTGTAAAGCCAGAAGGCCTTATCAAGGAGTCCTTTTAACATGTCAAGTCCTTCAACTCAGGCTTTTCTCTTGATAATATCAGTCTGTATCCATGCCAGACCCATATATCATTGCACTTGGTGAAGAATAATCCATGAGCCGATAAAGTGGGGAACCTGCTGTTGGAGGCAGTTCCTCAATTTCTGTGGATGATTTCTCAGGTTTAGACATATTGGAGGATGACCCAATTGATTTGTACGTTTCCACTGGTTCCTTGTACTTGTTTTGAGACTTTTTCAAGATGAGCTTCTTATTTCTTTCACCCATAGGCCCAAATGGAGGTGTGATGAAAGCAGTCTCACCTTCAGTAGAGAAGCTTTTACAGAAAGAGAGTCCATAATCATCAGAACATGACACCGGGTATGCAGGTGAACAATCACTGACAAGAGCAGTTGATGGCAAACCTACACTATTGAGAGTCCTGCTGACATCATCAACCTCACTGGGGGGAGGAGGCCGAGGGTCTACAGCATTTGGCGTATATTGAACTATATGAGTTCTGTTCTCAACTGAAAACTTAAGGAGCTCATAACAAGCACCACATCTGAGCCCATGGCACCTCCTCTTAAAGAGGAGAAAATCTGCAGGTAGCTGCAGCAGATGTGAACAATGATAGCAAGTTAGGAAAGGAGCTCCACCTGCTATGGGCTGGATATGTCGCTTCACCTGGTGAGGTTTCTCCTTCCAATACAACTTCGCCTCGTGATTTTTATGACCCTGGTCTTCAGACTTTGCACCATGGGTCCATATGGGGATCTCAGAGTCCATACACTGTAGGGGACTTGAGTGAGTAGAGGTGCAGTGATGATAACATCTGTGACCAGGGCGGGCCCCATGTAGTCCATTTTCACAACATGGAACAGGTGGACGTAGTTGTGCTGAGTACCACCTGTCTTGGGGACAACAATGCAAGCAGGAATAATCAGCCTGGCGTCTACTGTTTGGGGCCTCTCCTGAGAAAGCCATTCGCGAGAACTTACGATGTTGGGGCCAGTTTCTTCCAGTCCTATATTGGTCAGGATACCTAGGATAGTTTAAATCATTGAAAATTTCCTCCTCAGATGCTTCATGATTATAGGACTTTGCAATATGCTTCCCCTTCCAACCGACTCTGGTGGGATCCCTTCCATTGTGCTTTTTGTTGATCTGATCTTGCAATTCACACAACATTTTCAACAATTTTATCCTCTCCTGTTCATGGCGCTCAGGCATGTCAGGCGAATGAAAGCTCGAACTGTGTTGGTAGTCAGGATGTCCAGGACTCGAAGGGATGTCATTTTCATAGCCAGCAGGGAAATCCCTTCCATAGAAGGGCAATCTAGATGGAAATTCCCCTCTTTCCAATCTCATCCAGTTTCTGACTGGCTGGTCATATCTTGTGGATTCCGGAAAGTCATCTCTATTCCACTTGCCGTATTTCTTAGGGTAATGCTCCTTACCCGATAAAATTGATGAGGCATTCCTCGTTTGACGTTGCATTTCTAGGTTGCTATTCACCAGAAATTTACCTCTGGATCTTTCTTCAGGACCAACAAATTCTCTAGCCTTGAAAGTTCTGTTGGGTTGGTGCAGAGATCGGTCAAGGACTTGATCATCAGTTCCATCATAAGAAGAGACACTACCATCATATCCATAGAAACTTCTGGCTGTTGGAGATCTATACATATATCCATGGAGAACATCATCGTCAGACTGCTCTGGTTGTTCATTGGAGTGAGACATGGGAGTATCCTGTTTCATACATTCCCCAGTTAGCCTCTGAGCTGTAACTTCTGAACTCCTTTCTCTTGAAGCCAGGAGGCTGTCAGAACTCAAGCTTCTGGAGTAAAAACCACCCTCATCATCTTCATATACTGTATTTGCTCCAACTATGGGTTGTGGCTCTTCATTCTCATGACACATAAGCTCAGTTGACGAAGAAACTTCATTCAAGAAGCTCACATCTTCAGGCTTCTCCGTTGACAAAGAAACTTCATTCAAGAAGTTCAAATTGTCAGGCTGCTGCTTTGATGAAGAAACTTCATTCGAGAAGTTTATATCTTTAGGCTGCTCCTTTGGTGATGAAACTTCATCCAAGAAGTCCACATCTTCAGACTGCTCCTTTGGTGATAAAACTTCATCCAAGTAGTCTACATCTTCAGGCTGCTCCACTGATGAAACAGCTTCATTTGAGAAGTTTACGTCTTCTGGCTGCTCTCTCGGCAAAGAAACTTCATTTGAGAATACGTCTGCTGGCTGCTCCATCAGTGAAGAAACTTGATTAGAAAAGTTCACATCTTCAGGTTGCTCCACCAACGCAGAAACTTCATTCGAGAAGTTGACATCTTCCGGCCGCACATTGGATGATGAACCTTCATTTGAGATGTTTATATCTTCAGGCTGCACATTGGATGATGAACCTTCATTTGAGATGTTTACATCTTCAGGCTGCTCCATGGGTGATGAAACTTCATTTGAGAAGTTCGCATCTTCAGGCTGCACATTGGGTGATGAACCTTCATTTGAGATGTTTACATCTTCAGGCTGCTGCTCCGTGGGTGATGAAACTTCATTTGAGATGTTCACATCTTCAGGCTGCACATTGGATGATGAACCTTCATTTGAGATGTTTACATCTTCAGGCTGCTCCATGGGTGATGAAACTTCATTTGAGAAGTTCGCATCTTCAGGCTGCACATTGGGTGATGAACCTTCATTTGAGATGTTTACATCTTCAGGCTGCTGCTCCGTGGGTGATGAAACTTCATTTGAGATGTTCACATCTTCAGGCTGCACATTGGATGATGAACCTTCATTTGAGATGTTTACATCTTCAGGCTGCTGCTCCATGGGTGATGAAACTTCATTTGAGAAGTTCACATCTTTAGGCTGCACATTGGATGATGAACCTTCGTTTGAGATGTTTACATCTTCAGGTTGCTGCTCCATGGGTGATGAAACTTCATTTGAGGAGTTCACATCTTCAGGATGCACATTGGATGATGAACCTTCATTTGAGATGTTTACATCTTCAGGCTGCACCATGGGTGATGAAACTTCATTCGAGAAGTTCACATCTTCAGGCTGCACTTTGGATGATGAACCTTCATCTGAGATGTTTGCATCTTCAGGCTGCTCCATGGGTGATGAAACTTCATTCGAGAAGTTCACCTCTTCAGGCTGCACTTTGGATGATGAACCTTCATCTGAGATGTTTACATCTTCAAAGTGCTTCATTAGTGATGAAACTTCATTCGAGAGGTTTATTGATGAAGGAACTTTATCTGAGAAGTTTGCATCTTCAGGCTGCTTTGTTGTTGAAGAAACCCCATTTGAGAAGTTCACTTCAGGCTGCTCTGTACGACAATCCCCAAGATCATCCCTCCCATTTTCTTTGTTCAAAGAACATTCTCCTGTGGAAGAGGGAATTGCCTCTCGACTCGAGCTACTAGATTCTTCATTTTCAGAAACATGCACCAGTTCATTCCTCTGAACAGAACCTGTTTCATGTGAGCCTGAAGGGGTAGTTTTGGTGCTGTTTCCATGATTTTTGGCTGCATGAAGGAAGGGGAATGGAAAAAAATAAGTTTTAGTCTTTGAGAATAGCAAATCAAGAAACCTAATTTTTTTGAAAAGATACAAAACAAGCATAAGGGACTCATATCACTGATTATGAGGATCATAACAATGGCATACAGAAGTGATGCATCCATGCACTGTGAAGGAACCCACTATTCCAACCTACTATATTAAGAAAAAACCCAGTTGTGTATCTTGACTCTTTTCACTTGAACAATTATCATGACAACATATGCACAAAAATCACTGCAGCTTCACTATTTAAGAGTGAGAAATCAACTAGGCTGACCATCAACTACTCGACTTCACTCTGCATGTCCTAAGCTAAATTCACTACTGATTGAACATTCTTTCTGTTTTATGGTTTATCAAATTGGAACTTTATATATAAAAGCATATTACCTCGTAGAAACACGCCACATCCACCACACTGGTATAGAGGAATTCCTGCCACCTCTGGAAGAAGCTTCCAGCATTTGGGACATCTAACCAGTCGAATTTTAGTAGCTGGTCCACTGATCATGTTTCTCCAAATAAATGACCTCTACCAACCTAAGGTCGGACTTTTACCACCAAATTTGGCACGCTTTAGTTTCGCAGAAGTGATGAAAGCATGAACAACCCCCTTGTCGGAAAATTGAAGGCTCCCAGTGCCTGCAATCATATAGAAAGATGAATATGTAAGCATGCATTTGATAAATAAAAAGAAAAGAGCCAAACCCAAGAATACCACTTAGGTTAATGGTGCACAAACTCAATGATACAACTTACTGATAAGCAGTCATGCAAAAATGAGATGCAGTTATCACCTAAGAGCATTGTGATAATCTGCAGAGATTTTTAGTTCTAGAATGTGTCTAAGTTGCTAAACCGGTAAATGTTTCATTCTCAATAGGTATAAAACTTAGGATGCGTTTAGAAGAGAGAGAAAAGAAAATGAACATGACAAAAAGAAAAGAACAAACACTAATGTTCTGCATACAAGTTGAATTGAATAACTTCATTGCCCACATAATAAGAAGTAGCTCTCTTTGCCCACCAGTCAAAGATCTATTAAATGAAGGGCTGGAGGATGATGGAAAATATAATTATGAAGAGAATAATCATATCAATGGCCAGAGGCAGCAGATCCCTGAGAACCAAAAAGGTAGTGGGATGCATTAGAGCCACTGCAATCTCCTCCATCCATCAACCTTTTCCAATGCATCAGGAAGTAAACAAGCACAGCGATGCATCTAAAATCTAGTCGAATTAAACTGAAAAACTTTCTGAATATCTAATTGAATGCAGAGGGTGACTAGAAAAGGGATTGCCACTGAAGATCTAAGAAGACCCAAATGTGCCATATTCATGTTTGAATTCACTGTAAACCAAAAAATGCAACAAAGAGTTGGAGTGCCATCAAGCTTAAAGAACAAAGAAGAAGATCCAGTATATCAATTCCACCAATTATCAGTCAGCCCTTAGAAAAAAGCCACAACATCACAGAAACCCTAGTTAAAACAAATCCAAACCAGCTCAATAATCTACCTAAAACTCCAGAAAACCCAAATACACACAAGCAAAGCAAAAACAAAATCAACCCATCTCAGATCAAATTTCAGAAAGGCAACAACACAACAGAAAATACAGAACAACCATTCAATCCCCACAAACAAACACACAGAGATAGAAAAAAATAAAATTGCATAAGCCCACAAACATACAGATCAGATCAAATCAGAGCAGAACCCAGATGCCATAATGAAGAGATCCATTCACAGTGCTCAGAAAGAAACCAGAGTCAGAAAAGATCTCAAATTACAGATATAAAGACAGAGGGAGGACCCCAAAAAAAAAAAAAAAAAGGAAGAAGAAGAAGAAGAAAAGGAACCTGAGCAGGAAAAGAGAGAAAAAAAGGAGGAAACTTCTTGGGAGAGATTCTCTGCTTTTAGTCGAAGTTTACAAAAATCTTCCTTCTTCTTCCCCCTCCTCCTTCCTCTTCCTATACCTATGTCGTGTCGGGGAAGCTGGGTTGCCGTCAACACAATGGTGGTGGTGCGTTTTTCAGAATCATAACCCGCAACACCATCATCATCAACTCGTTGGGCTGCCCCACAGAAAGTCGACCGTTGACTGGAGGTTAAGGGTGGTGGAAAGGTGAGTTTGAAGTCAGCTGCAGCATTAGAACGGCGGTGCGGTGGTGGTGGTGGGGTTGACCGGAGTGGCGGTGGTGACAGCTGGACGGTTGGCAAGTGGCACCTCTGTCTCTCTCGTCCAAGAAGCTTCCACACTGGCGGTGAGGACTCTGGCCTTTTGAATTTTTGGGCAATGGACTTCCCTCATCAAAACAGCGCGTTTTCATACCTCCATCGGTTACTAAATGTCATAATCACGAGGCCGATGCCTACGTCAAACGGAGAATCTCAGTTTTAATAAATAATTGTTATTAATATTATTTTTAATAATAAAAAATTATAATAATTTATGTATAAAGCATAATAATTTTTAAAAACTATTTATAAAAATTGATGTATTTAAAAATAATTTTTTATCCACGACTTTATTTATCCTAACTATAATTTTTAAAAATAAATATATCAATTTAATAATTTATAATAAATTTTAAATTAATTTTATCATATAATCTTAATATTTAAAATAATAATTTTTAAATCAATAACTTAAATATAATCTAACTTAAATCATTAAATAATAAATATTAAATTTTATCAAACACCCAAATTTATACAAATATTCATTTGAATTTATTCTTTAACAAATATAAAATAAAAATATCTTCAAATATATCACTTTGTTTTTTTAAAAAAAAAATTATAATTAGGGTAGGAAACGGAGAAAGACGTGGTGGAGGGCGAAGGGGCGATCCAAACTGCCTGAGCAGCCACGTGTCGAGAGTCATAATGACGAGACTGCTTTCCCTGTCCTGACGCAATGACGGTTGCGCAATAAACACTGCTGGCTTTTCCTGTGGTTGAACATCATTTTTTCCTTCATTTATTATCTAAGTTTTTGGGCCCAATATGATTGATTAAAAAAAATTTAGAAAAGATGATGTTTAAATCGACTAAAAAGGGAAATATTGTTATTCCCAAAATTTTAAACAAGTGTAAAATACCTTACCCCTCTTATTTTTATGTGAAATGTTAAGTAAATTTTTTTTAATAAAATTACTTAATTACTTAAGTTAATTCAAAATTTTTAACCAACATAAGAAATTAAATACTAAATGAGGAGCTTCTATTATTTATTTATTTTTTTTAAAAAAAAAAGGAAACCTCTTGTATCGCACCATGCCTTAAACTCATTTAAAATATTTTGAATTTTACATTTCATAAATAGTCAAGATGGCATTAAGGAATAGTATCAATCTTTTTTTTTTTTATTGATGAATATGTGATATTTCAAATCCTCGTTACATTTGGATATTAATTTTTTTTAAATAAAAACTCTTGTATTATTGTTAGATTTTGATTCTTTTTTGAATTTTATGAAAATGACTTATTAATTAGAAATGAGAACACTAGAAATTCTAAGATTTTGATTCCTCTGTTCTAGTCTTTCTATTTTTGAAATAAATGGGATTTATTTCATTCATACTATAGAAAAGTCGAAAGTTGGATTAAATGGGAGTCATGAGGGTGGAGAAGAGCCACCTAGACCGGAAAAACCCATTCGACTTCGGAAGGGATATGAAATGAATGTGAAAAGGATGAGGTGGATATAGACCTGACCCCAGAAAGTCAAACATGATTGGAGCAAGTAATTGAAGAAAATTTATGTCAAACAACTACCCATCACATCATCTGGACTGATTGGAGATTTGAATGGACCAGTGGCTCCATCTGTTTTATTAAAGTATCACATAGCTAGGCAACGGTCAGAGTGGTTATACAAGACCTAAAAAATGACCTTTTTTGGGGTGGGGAGCGAAGGCAGCATTATGGAGGAGAATGGTATGGAATTTATAATTTGGCATGTCGTGCTGGTGAGGGGATGTTCAGAGCCAAGAATTGGGATGACAGTGATTTACTATATTGAAAATGAGACACCAGGCTTAAATGAAGGGACCCGGAAACAAGGTTCCATTTGAACACCTGAAGGCCTAAGTAAAGAGGAGGAGGAGGATGAAGAATTTTCACCCGTCAAACGTGAAGACCAAGGAAAATCCATGACTCCAAATAGTTCGGTTGGGTCTGACTGCCCTGGGATTTTGGGTTCAGTCCTCTGCTTGTCCTGATCCTTGGGGCAACATGACACACTTGGGAACTGGTCCTCTGGATTTTGATAGCATTCCATACTTGGGAAATTCAGAAGGAACTCTAGAATTTGGCTAGGACTGAAGCCTGGGTTTCATTTTATGGATCAAGATAAAAAGCTCGACACCCCATGGCTCACAACAATATAAATTATTGATAAACAAGTTTCAGACACTACATATCTAGGAGTTTCTCTTGCGGATCTATTAGACCTAAAATAGATAATATTTATATAAAAATGAGCAGATGTTTACATTAAGGTTTTAAAAGGCTCACAGCAATGAACATATTGGGTGACTTGGAACTCTTACAAGTACCATTTCAAAACACCCAACCAAAAGAAATCAACCACATGAACTATGGAAAATAGTTTATGACGTAAAATGGTAGGGTCAGATGATCCGAAAGACTGCTCTATGCAAATTCGGATTATATTCAACATGCATGATGCAATACAGCAGTGTCAAGATACATTAAGCATGATATAGCACAGTTGGATCTTAAGCATTCATGAGCTAGAATGAAAGAGAAGGTTCAAAATTAACAGTAGAAAGCTAGATAAGAGTATTCTTCAGCACAATACAACACTAAAAGGACTGTGAAAAAGACATGCAAACCTCATAAATAAACTTCCCAGAGACCATTACCAGGGAAAATTTGAACTTATGAAGCCAAAATTGGCAGCCGTTTGTGCCCGATAAATGCTTGGCGAAGCTCTTGATACCCACTTCTGTAGTGCTCCAGTGAGAAACATAGCTGCCTTATGGCCTCCCTTTTCTCCTCAGCCCTATCTGAGATCACAACCCTCTGCCTCTCCACCTCTCTCTCCAGCTCCTTTACTCTCCAGCTTAATTCATCTACTAATTTGCGTGCGCTTTCAGTTCCAGCAATCAGCTCCACGCGTTCAATGCGTAACTGGCGCAGATGATCCTCCAACTGTTGGATCTGATTGTCCCAAGAATTCACATCTGCAATGAGAGTGTCTACCCTGGCACTCAGCTCATCCTTCTCAGCCATGAGCATATCATATGTGACTTTAAGTGCATCCAGATTTTTATTCAAGGCTTGTACAATGTCACCTCTCTCAGAGAGTTCTGCCTTTAACTGTTCAATCTCACCTAACAAAACAGTCTCTTGAGCTTCATGCAGACCTTTCATCTCCATTTCCTTAGCTCTCCATTCTTCGAGTCTTGTCTCTAACAGGACTACTTGTTTTGACAAGCTAGAAATATCAGATTGGAGCTGTGCCCTCTCGAGAGAGAAGTTTTCTTGGGCATTATGTAGTGCAGCATTTAAAGATTCAACTTCACGATCATGGTCTGATACAAAGGCCATGTGCTTTATAATACTGTCTTGCAGCTGGGTTTCCAACATGACAGCCAATGCACGCTGATCTTCCAATTGATGCTTGACTACAGAAATTTCATTTGTAAGTTCATGCTTCAACTTTTCATTCTCTTCCTCTGATCCCATAAGTCTTTTTTTAGTTTCTTCTAACTCTTCCTCCAACATGCAAATTTTGTGATCAGATTCTGAAACACGGTTCTCTAGTTCAGCTGTCTGTTTTTGCAGCTCTAGCACTTGTCTTTTCTCCAATTCAAGATTGGCCTCCTGCATCTCAATCTCTCTCCATGCTGATTCAAGCTGAGCTTGCAGAGTCCCAGTAGCAGATTCATTCTTTTTGAGCTCACAATTCAACCTGGCAATCTCTTCTTCTGAGAACTCAAGTTTTTGGCTGTACTCAGTGATCTTCCCAAGCAATTCCTCATAACTAGCATGAGTTCCCACCTTTGGGATACAATCTGCATCCTTGTCCTCAGTTACCTGGAGCTTCTCCTTCATGCTTGGGAGCATAGTTTGAAGCCCCTTGCCATCACCATTTGAAGGAGTGCCCAAGTACCTGTTAATGGAGGAGGTGATAGATTCTGACTCAGAGTCTGATGATGATGACGAAAATGAATCAGCACCTTCCTTCAAAGAAAGTTCAGAGCTAGCACTCCCGGAGCTGAGAGGTGAATCCATATTAACAGATTGATGGCTAGACCTGTGCACACCCAGCTTTTGATCAGGGGTTACCTGTGCTTGGAGCATGGACGGATTACTCTTAAACAATTCTCCTGTTAAATGGTCACAACGCTCAGCTAGTGCTTGATACATGCGGTAGAATTCCTCAACATGAGCAACCAACTCTGGCCTTTTCCGATTATACATTTCAGCTTTCTCTTCAAAAGAATCTCCACCCTCTTCAATAAGTTTCAGCATTTGTTTAACACTCTGTTCCATCTCTGTAATTAAGATCACTTCATTATTTACTTTATCCAGAAGGCAATTTAACCATGAATAATTAATTAGCACGAACAATTTTGCAGTCACAGGTAAATTAAGCTAAAATAAATAATTGAGCGTCCTATTACATTGAGAATGATGATATCATTTAACTTAAGCACTTTAAACATATTTTAAATAATTTTCAATCAACCAAACAGTGCAGTAAGGTTATTAATCATGCTTAGAACCTTATACACAAATATTAGACGATGCTTAATTTTAGAACATTATACCTTGTGAAACAGGTGTCTCCCTGTTTCTCTATTCTTTTCCCCTTTTTTGTTGGGGCATGATGACCCAGCCCATGAGTGGTGGACCTCTTTTTTTGCGCCCAAGAAGCCCATTCAGTGGGCTGCCTTTCCAGCAGGAGGTGTGTTCTTCATGAGAAGAACTAGTCTCTATTGTTGTAGATCAGAGGAGGGTAGAAAAGTTTTGAAAAAGAAGGTGCTGAATTGAGAAGCTAAATGGGTTCCTTCTAAAACTTCTCCAACGCTCGTAAGCCTGAGAAGAGGGCTGTTGGTATGGTTGTTTCCTTTCCTTAATCTTTATAATACCACCAGTCAGAAACATCTTGTATTCCCATTTTTCATCAACTGAAGAAGGTTGCTTTGTGGTGTTGTTTACCTCTTCTAAGGAGGAATTTAGGAGGCCTTTCTCATATTTGGTTGTACTCTTCTTGCCATATCCTTGTTTGAGTGTTGCTAATGGTTTGTAATTGAATGTTTATGCCCAGCAACTCAAACTAGACTAGGGTCCAGTTCAGGTTTCTCAAACTAGACTGGGGTCTAATTCAGGTTCTCGACTAAACTGGGTGTCTAGACAAGATCGTTGGATCCAAAGTCAAACTCCACCTAAAGCAGAATTATTTGTTTCGGGCATTGCTATTAAATACTTCTATCCTTTTCACCCAAATACCAATCACAAATCCACATACACTTGAGAATTGAAGTTATCATGCTATTCCAAAACCGCTTAGTGAAACTCTATTTTGTAGGTTGGTAAGAATGCGTTTGGGAGTGATTTTAAAAAATATTTATAATATTTTTAACACTTGAATGATAAAAAAATTTTAAGTATTAAAAATATTAAAAGTGTTTTTTAAAATCACTATCAAAAGGACTCTAAAAACTTATTTGGCAGTAATTGTCATTTTTAGCTCTTTTAATACTTAAAAGATAAAAAATTTGTAAGTGTTAAAAATGTTAAAAACGCTTCCTATAATTACTGTCAAATACACTCTAAACTTTACAAGCAACTACTAACTGAGGATGAAAAGAAATGGAAATTGCAGTCCTATTTGTTAATATTTTCAAAAATAGTTCTAAAAAAAACCAGTATTTAAGAACAGTTCTGAATTTTTCAGGAACAAAATTCTGTTCCATAAATCAAATAAATAGTTTCTCAAATTTAATACAATATAAAAAATTTAAAAGTATTTTACATTTTTATATTATTATTCAGAAATAATTTTAAAAAAAATGTAGAGAAAAATAAATAAATAAAAATATGCTTGAATTTACTAAATTTTGTTTTACATATTCGCCCAAACTTAATCAAAATTTCTTTCTTTCGTATATAAAGAATGGAGACTCCGAAAATCTAATAAATTTGTAAATAATCTTTCATCAATTTAATTTTCCTCTTACCTAAAACCGGAGAAGAAAATTTGATTCAGTTCCAACATTTTCCCCTTAAAGTACTTCCGTGTTAAGACAGAGCCTAAAACTCCGAGTTCTATTTCCAAACATTTTGCCCTAGACCAAATCTTAAATCTCAAATCCCTACAATTTCACTAGCAATCAATTCAAGTAATCAGAAAAACAAACACAACAAAATAAAAATAATGATGACTTTTGGCTCAAATCGGGCACTCAAACTGCTCGATTCTGGAAAACTAGGCACAGAGATCAGCTCACACTCCCCAAGAACGAAATCAACTAGATTCCAAACAAAGACATCAATTTCAAAACTAAAACGAGCAGCATCATCCAAGATCTACAACAGGAACCTCACCCAAGCCGAACAAACAACGATCTAGAACACAACAATTATCACCAAACATCAAAAAAAAAAAAAAAAAAAAGCAAGCTTAAAATGAACAATTCTGAGACTCGCAAACCTCAAAATCAAAGGCGATGATCGGAGAAGAAACCCTAATAAATCAATGCAACGTCGCCGGAGCCTGGGATGAACTACTCTTCGATCGGCGTGCCACGGAATATAAAGAGAAGTGAGAAAACTACGAGAGGGAACAAACAATTTGCCGCCTTTTCTGGAGTGTGAATTTTTGTGATTGACGAAAATGCTCTCCATTCGAAATTTGAATTCGTGAAGTGCGAAGGGTGTTTTAGGAAAGTTATGTGGCCCGCCCAACCACTCTGAAAAAAGCTGGCGGGACACTTGCTGATTTTCAAAAGTAAATTTGTCAACAAGTGGGGTTTGAAATTTTCGGTCGCTAGGTCCACCTCCACCTCCACCCACATAATTTTCCGGGAAAATTTAAAAAATCCCGGAAAATAAAAGAATTTTATCCAAACGATTGGGACAGGTGGATCTTATCTAGAATTTTGAGAAACGTTCCGTTCAACAAGATAGAAAAAGAAAAATTATATATATATATATATATATATATATATTAAATGACAACCCCACTTTAAAGTCTTTTTCACAAGTGTTTTAGTAAAAGTGTTTTTAGGTGATTTTTAAAAATTTTAAATTTCATCATTTTTTAACAAAAATATATTTTTTAGGTTAAAAGTGTTTCTTAAAAACACTACCACACGAGATTTTAAAGTCTGATTAGTAACTAAAAGATAATTATAAAAGTAGTTTTTGAAAATGGCTTATAAAAATTATTCTCCAATTTTTATAAAACAATGATCTATTTAGAACCTAAATTATTTTTAATATTTTTAAAAATAAGTTTTAATCATTATTCATGTTGTACAATCATTTCTTATAACAACCCTAAAAAGCAACAAAAAAAAAAAACTAAAATATGTTTCTAAAAACATCTTATTTTCTATTCTTAAAATAAAAATATAAGAAATAATTTTTTGTTGTCAATTGTGTTTTTTTGTTCTGAAGAATATAAAAGGGTTCTCAAAATCAATTCTCAAGCAAGCCCTATTTGGTAACTATTTTGGGAAACATTTTTTTGTTTTTCCGAACATAAAACTAAAAAATACATTTAACAACTAAAAAAACAAAAATAGTTTTTTGTTATTAAAAACATAAAAATAAATGTATTGAAAAATTTTTAAATTTCTAAATAGACATTTGTTTTATAAAAGTAAAATATTAAAGAGGTATTTAATAAAGTTTAATGCTTATTTTTCAATAATTTAAATTAATTATAAGTTGTTGATTTGAACTTTATTATTCAATTTTCACTTATTAGAGTTATAAAATATATTTTAAATCACCATCAAATTAACATATATTACCCTTATTAATTTTAATTAATATTAGTTAGCTCGAAAAATAAATACGAAAAAGAATTGACATATTTACCCTTATTAATTTTAATTAATATTAGTTAGCTTGAAAAATAAATACGAAAAAGAAGGTGAAAAAGACTACTTTGAAATTTTTGTATGGAATTAAATAGCATTAGAATAATTACAAAGAAAGTGATGGCAATTGGGTCTGCATTTATTTTAGTACATTTTAAATATGTGATCTATAAAATCAATAAATACAAATAATTTTATTACTTTTCAAAATTTTATTTTTATCTATAATCATTTAAAAAATTCACGTTAACATTAAAATATAAATACAAAAATAACCCATAAAAAGCTTCTAATTCCCCTTAATTTTAATCCTTACATAAATCATTATAATAAATATATATAAATTTCATTATAATTTAGCACAATTAATAATAATTTAAAGTCGATCAATTTATTTATTATTCATTTGTGATAGTTTTGTAAGGAAATGTTTGGTTTTGGGAATGTGAGGGAAAATGTAAATAAAAAAATAATAATAAAAAATAAATTTAAAATCAATAAATTATTTTTATATGTTATTTCAAACTTATTTTATCTATTTTAATTATTTCATATAAATATAAAATAACTTAAAAATATATGAATTTAATAATTATAACAAATATATAAATTTCATTCTAATTTAGCATACTTAATAATAATTTAAAATCCATTCATTTCTTTATGATTCTTTTGTGATATTTGTAAGACATTGTTTGGTTTCAAATAAATATAAGGAAAATAAAATAGTAACAAAAAATATAAATTTAAAATTAATAATTATTTTTATATGTTATTTTAAATTAATTATTATTATATTTGATTTTTTTGTTATAATTTTTATTAATTTATTTCATCACTCCAAAATTTACTCTCTTTTTTTTTCTTTCCCACTCGAGGGAGTGGAGGTCAAAGCATTGTTGTGAAGCACTAAAGGGGACAGTCAAATGTGGCCTCTCCACTTCACACACTTTCGACATCTCTTCCATTTTACAATAATTACCTTACTAGAATTTACTAATGAGCAAATTCCTTTTATGAACTTTTTTTTATCATTTTTTTGTCCCTTCTTTTAAAAAATACAAGAGTAAAAACCCAGATTATAAGCCCTTTAATTTCATATGAAAACCCTTTTTTTTAAGAAAATCTTATAAGTTTTAATATGTGTTAAATTATTAATAGGTCTAAACATTTAACTTATTACATAATAAATAATTATTTATAGGAAAATGTTAGTCATTATTTTATAGGGCAACAACTTAGACGGGTTGGTTGGGTTGAGGGCTAATTCAACTTAAGATTAACCCAACGCAACCTTTAATCCGAAACATTCAACTCAATCTCAACTCAACATCTTTTTTCTAAACTTGGGTTGAACTCGGATTGTTCTAGTTAAATTTGGGTTGGTCATGTTAAATTTAGGTTGATTGGATTAAACATTGATTGATTGGTTTAGACTTATTATTTGAGCTGATTGGATTGCATGGTTCAAAATATATCAATACTGGTATTGTTTTAAGAAAAAAGAAATTTATATGTTTATGTCAAATTTTAAATAGTAAATAGGATAAAATTTGAACATAATAATAAAAAAAATATAAATAAAATTATGTATCTTTAAAAAAAATAAATTGAAAAAGTATATGATATAGTTGTAATTTGATATTTTGTTCTTTAAAATCTAAAAAAAGAAAAATGAATATTATTATTATGTAGGATATAAACATTATTAATATTATAAAAATATTAAATAGGGTTTGGGTTCTGCTAAGATTATTTAAACCTTAGTTCGAACCCAACCCAAATTGAGTTTAGGTTAAAAAAACTTAACCCAAACTCAACTCGAGTATTAAAAATATTTGTCTAAACTTAACCAAACATTGTATTGAGTTTGAATTGGGTGGGACTTGTACAAGTTGCCCTCTACTATTTTGTTTACAGTCATTTTTATCATATTAGGTGTTAATGATTTTTGTAACATTATCCCATTTTGGATGACTCACTTTCCAATAAGATTCATGTAGTCCTTTTCTACTACCAAACACATAGTTAAAACCTAACTCACAAGACTTGATTATAACCAAGACAACTAATTCCCATTAGGATAAGTATTTAGAACAAAAAACAAAATAACTTTTGTCTCCAAATAAAAAAGATATATGTCATCTATCTCCCAATGATCATCATCCACAACTTACTTTTAGGGCATGAAGTCTGGTGATTAATGCCATATTTGATAACGATTTTTCAAAACAAATTTTTAAAATTGTTTTATGTTGTTTTGTATAACTAACGTTTATTTGATAATCAACATTGTTTTTGACTTATTTTATATATTTTAAATATAATTTTTATATGCAGTACTTTACTTTTAATTATATTTCATATTTATATAATTATTTTTTAAAATAAGTAAAAACACTATGGGTATTTGGTTCCTATTTTTAAGAATTGTTTTCTGTTATTGAAAATATAAAACTTGTTTGGGGAAGGGGGTGTGTTTTTGTTTTTTTGTGTCTTATGTGTTATCAAAAACTATTTTTTTGAGAACAATAAAAAAATGTTTTTATTGTTTTTTCTCTGTTCAAATAATATATTGTTTTTATATTTTATCTTCATTTTTTTTGTGTTTTTTTAGTTGTTTTTTGTATTTTCACAAATGTGAGCTCCACCCAACCACCACACTCCCACCTGTAAACCCTTTCTTCTTCTTTAAATTATTGAAATTAATATATTTACATATGATGACAAAATCATCATTTGTTTAAGAAAATTATAATTAGTGTAAAAATTTCAAAATGAAATAATTTTTTTTTTAATTTCAATGAATTGTGCATATGAAAATTATTTATATATTTATAATATCAAGTTAATGGAATAAAATACTTTATTAATTAAAAAAAATTAAACATGTTTTTTGTTTTACTTGTTCTAAAAAACTTTTTTATTAACTCAACCAAACATGTTTTTTTTTTGTTTTTGATAACAAAAACTGTTTTTCATAATTCAATTCCCAAACATAATTTCTTTTTTTGAAAACACAAAATTTTTTTCTTAAAAACTATTATCAAAAACTGTTTTCCATAACAGTTTTAAAAAACAACAACCAAACAGACCCTATATTTCTTTTCTTTTTTAAATAATTATTTTTTGTCCTTTTTTTTTTTGTTTTAAATAACAAAAAAATATTAAAAAAAAAACAGTTACCAAACGAATTTGCTCCTTTTACATGGCTCGACAGCCTTTACCTTCTTCTAGGTTCCTCCAACAAAAGCTACTTCAATAATGATCCAAATCCAATCAATATTCTTTCTTGGCTCGTAGTGCATGGAGGCCTCCATCCAACTTTTAGTTCATTGTTGGCTTCCATCTTAGAAAAGCCCACCCCACATTCATTATTGATTTTCTATGTATATATGTTGATGAAAAGGCATGCTTAGAAGATCAAGATCTCTTAAGGGAAATTTCAAAATATTAAAGTCTTGTTGACTTTGAACACCATTTTAGCATTAAAATAATTAAATTAAATATTGTGGAATATAATCATGTTTATAGGCTTCATTCACAACTTAAACTTAGAGTGATGTGATTAATTTTAAAAATAATATAATAAATAAATTGAAATTAAAATTACTCTAATTTTAATTATTCATGCGTGTTTAATAACTTTCTATCCAAATTATATTAATCTATTTATATTCATTTATTTGAAAATTCAATTTTATTGAAATATTTATATTACCTAAAAAATAAGTCATTTAAATTTTTAGTTCAAATTCTTTAGAAAAAAATCGTTTGATAATTTTTTTTTTTACTAATTTTTCTATTAAAATCATTATAATTTACATGACTCTTGCTATAGTATCGATAAATCAATAATTGCTGAAGAGCGGAATAAAACAAATCTCAAAATCGATATATGCTCATATATTCATTGTTTTGTATTAAAACTTATTTCATTATTTTGTATTTTAATTTTATTTGTTTATACCATTTACTCATGTATCCACATCCAATGACCTGAAATTTGGAATTTGTAGCTGCAAACTAGATACACTAACAATTTTCAACTTATATCAATAATTTTCTTTATTCAAGTTTTTTTATTTATTTAAAACAAATATTTTATAAAAAAAATATTTTAAAATTTATGTTTATTAAAGCAACAATTTTTTTATAAATTTATATATTTTTTAAAATTAAAGTAATACATATGATAAAAATTAAATGATAAATACAATAATAAATTGATAAATTTTGGGATAAAATTTACTAAATTTAACCCAAACTTAGAAGAAGAAAAAAACTATAGCTATAATATAAGCCCACCAAAAAATAAAAAATAAAATCCTATTGACCCTTCAACTCAGAAACCTTACTTTCGTTTAAAACGGACATGTGGATGCAAGCTAAGAAGCTAAATTGGCACCTAGTGGGTGTCAGCTTCTGAATTAGAACAAACATTTTCCAAAACCCATGTCTACATCAATATATTAATCTAATATTTTTATTCTAATCTTATTTATTTTATTATTTCCAAATTTCAATTGTTTAATTTAGGTGTTGATTTGCTTTTGCATAATTTGCCGACAAGGGATGTGTTGAACTTTTCAATCCCTGCCTGGCTACCCTCATTGTCACCATTGAAATGACACAATTCTTCCTTCATTTGCTCTCTTACACCCTATTGTTTGGAAATCAAAAATTGTATCATTTGGAGCAAGAACTTGTCAAATATGATAGAAACTTTCAAAATTGATTATTACGTTTTTAACCACTAGGGTCTTTATTGGGATTTTCATCAAAATGAATGTAGAAATTCATAATATAAAGTTTGAATAAAGTTGATCGCATTGACTTAATTATCAAGAGCAAAAAATTGAAAATTATGATCAAAATTTTCAAATTCAAGAGGAAAATTCAACAGGCAAATTATGGAGAGATGACTCAAATCATAACATCGGGTTAAATTATATTCTGATACCATGTTGAACTACCAATTTTCCTAGAATATTAAACTTGTAAGATTTGGATTTAATGTACATATCATACTGTATAATAAAACAGATTTACAAATTTAGATGACAAAGTTTGAATAAATTCAATATTAATGTTTATGTACTACTCTTTTTATATATTTTTCTAAGGAAAATCTTAATAAATACTCATTAAATATACGAGAATAGTTTAAAGTTAATATTACTATTGAGACAAGGGTGAAAATAAACGAGTAATTTGATTTAAAAGGTCATTGAAAACCTAATTTTAGAAATCTAACTCTTCCTCATTTTTTAGTCTTGTTTTATAAAAAATGTCTTCATTTTTTATTGTAAACATAACTATTTGTTTTAAAACATACATACAAATTCTTGAAATAGTTAAAAAAAATTTATATAAAAAATGAGTTACTTTTCAAATAAAAATACGAGAGGGGTTAAATTCATACATATGAAGATTATTTCACCTATTTAAAAATATTTTTAAATTTAATTATATATGCGTTTATAATAAAGGCAAGATAGGTGAAAGGGCAAACTCGTCTCCATTCTATTTATCTTTATTTTCAAGGATAATTCGTACCCAAAAAAATTTATTGTCAATCGTCCACTATGTACAATATACAATCGTATAAGATGAAGGTATAGAGCATGAGCAACTAAGGTATTTATGGACTAATTTCCATAAGGAAACATAAGAAATTACAATGTATAATCTACTTGCACTAAAAGCTTGTTTGGTAACCATTGATGCACTCAATGCTAAATGGGATTCCATCTGCCTTCCATTGATTATCTTTTTCCTCTTGTAGTCAAATATCCATGATCTCATGAGATAATATGGACTTCGCACAAGGCATGCTCTAATGACATGCTTAGCTTCGTACCATTGGAATGATGACATGACTTAACTTGTTGTAGGACCCACATCCTATGTGTTGTTAGATGTCAATTGTTATATTTGATAAGATACTCATTCCAAATGTTTTTACTCGATTACATTGAATGGTTTTAAATAATAAGACGTTAGAGTCGAACCTCATCAAAATGAATTGAATATCCATTAAAATAGAACGAGAATATTCGTATACATATTAAAGACTTTGTAAAATGATTTGACTCAGTCCAATACTTGAACTTGTTGTAGGACTCACGTCTTATATGTTGTTGGATGTCAATTGTTATCTTTGACAAGATACTCATTTCAAATGCTTTTACTCGAAACAATGAGGTGTCAAGAGTCCAACTTCATCAAAATGAATTGAATATCCATTAAAATAGAATGAGAGTATTCGTATTCATATTAATAATTTTATAAAACAATTTGACTTGTTCTAATACTTGAATACAATTCTTGAAAAAAAAAAAAAATGAAGTGTTGGAAAGATTAAAAATGGGGTAGATGGATAAGAGGAAAGTGACCTGATTCAGACTTCCATGGCTGACCTGAAAATGGCTTATCTTTAACCAGATGCTGACGTCATTGAATTGAAGGCCGTCAATTTCCAAAACTAAAAGCAGTTAATCCCCGTCACCTCCTTTCTTTTTTACTTTTCACTGTTCAATAATTTTTGCTATATCCGTACATACCTTTTCGGAATTTTTCATTAAATTACAATTTCTCCAATCATTGTGGGATTTTCATTGTTTTAATCAAATAATTTTTTCATGTCCTACTATTTATAAAAACACAAAATTCTTTCAATAAGTTATTGATATGTTATTCTTTTTTTCTTATTTTTAATTTTAATTTCAAAAATAAAAAATACCAAACACGGCCTTAACGTATTTCGTAGAATATGCTACGAATGGGCAAAATGTCGGGTGCAAAATAGACACATCAACCATAATTAATATAAAAAATTATTACACCCAAGAAAATGTAAATAAAAGGAAAAACATGGATCCAGACATATTTTAATACAAATATATAATTATATTAATTTTGAAAAAAAAAATGACACTGCCGGCCCAATAAAAATAAGTAAATAAAGAAAATAAATGTTGGAAACCCGAAATTTAGAATAATAAATTATTTTAAATATTCAAAGAAAATAAATAAATAAATAATTTAATAAAACCAAAATTCCTCCTGCGTTTTTCGAGGGTCCATCTCCATTTACAAGGATATCTTTTTGTAATGAACGCACAATTATTCAAGTGGAAGGCTTACGTGGCTTGTGGTAGAGGGAACGCTCGGTGTGAGCGGTTCAACATTGTGACACCTGGACTCGTCAGACAAATATTGAAACCTGCCAAGTGTTATTATTATTAACTTTTTTCTAAAAATAAGGTTATTGGTTAAAAATCTAAAATATATTATTTTTAATAGAGATCAGGATAGTGTTGGGACGAATGATATTATGCCACGTGTGAGAGTCACAGCATCTACGATGGTGGTGGACATGGGATTGATACTCATGTATGATCATCATAAAAATGTGAGACTACTCCAACTATAAATGAAAGATAGAGCAGAAGCTTAGAGAAGAGCCAGAGCGGTGAGCGTGGAAGCTAAGGGAGAGGAGATGAGAGTTACCGACATGACCTCGAAGCAGGCGCCGCACTTCGTTCTCATCCACGGCATCGGCGGCGGAGCTTGGTGCTGGTACAAGCTCCGGTGCCTCATGGAGAATTCCGGCTACAAAGTCAGCTGCATCGAGCTCACCAGCGGCGGAATCGACCGCTCCGACGCTAGCTCCGTCCAATCCTTCGACGAATACAGCAAGCCTCTCACCGACTTCTTCTCGGAGCTGCCGGAGAATCAGAAGGTCGTCTCTACTCACTGCTCTCTATTCTCTCTCTCTCTCACTCAGCATCACGAGTTGTATGATTTGCTTGATTGAAGCTTTGGAGAGTGTTCTTTCAGGTGATTCTGGTAGGCCACAGTGCCGGAGGGCTAAGCGTGACTCAGGCGAGTCACCGGTTCGCGAAGAAGATCGAACTCGCCGTGTACGTCGCAGCCACGATGCTGAGATTGGGATTCATGACCGATGAGGATCGCATGGATGTAAATTTCTCCTAACTCGCTCTCGTTTCACTATTCTCAAATTTCGGTTCCGTCGTGGTAAAAACGACGCCGTTCTTGACAACTGTATTCACGAAATGGTGGTTGTTAAGCACTCTGTGTATATAAAATTATTAAAATAATCCTCTGTAATTTTTTAGCCACGTGTCATGCATGCAGCACCGGCTTTCTAGACTGATATATTTATTTTGTTGACGAACAGGGAGTTCCCGACTTATCGGATTTTGGTGATGTTTATGAAGTAGAATTTGGAGCCGATCAGAGTCCGATTAGTGCCGTTATTAAGAAAGAATTTCAGCGGAAAATCATATACAATATGAGCCCTCTGGAGGTGATTCTATAGCTACCATTCCTCTACACTTGTTTCATAGTTTTCAATATTGGATGATTTGAGTGGTTTGAAAATGAAAATTTTGTTGAATTCTCTATCACAGCATCATATTTGCCTGTAAGTTTATGAAGAATGAAGGTTGATTAATTCTAAGTTTCTAACCTATACGGCGTGAAAGAGATTTGCTTGATCTCAAAACTTGAAATCTATATTTGAAAAGGAAGTTGAACCCATCTCTTCTAGGGACTGTACATTTGGACCCTTTACAGAACAAACATGGCCCCGCAATGCAGGGCACATGGAACTGCTACAGGATAGTGTCTCTATTAAAATGGCAGTATAGCATCTTCTCAATGCTTCTACAGTCATTTGTCAGCATGTCATGCTTTAATGTACCATATACCCCCACTTGTCCCTTCATTTTAAGGACCATTGATTGTGGCTCCGTCTTTTCTTTTTATCAGCCTTTTAATTGTACCATCCCCACCCAACTTTTGCCATCACAAATACAAACCACCCCAAATATATTTCTCTCAGTGCTTTATTCTTTCTTTTGGATGGAAGCTTTCATCGGTAAATGCCATGTTACAGAGTCTGCAAAAAAACAGTGAGGGCATCTGAGAAACATTCAGAAAAACAGAAACATTTCACAGAATACTTCCATCTTTCATATGGAATTGGCTATCTTCTTTAGCTCTTTGCTTCGGTCAACGGAGAAAAAAATATTTAAATTGATCAGAGTCTGCAAAAAAAGTCAGGGCGGCCCTGAGAATCATTCATGGAATGCATCATTTTTTTTCATGCGGAATTTGGCTATCTCTTTTGGCTGTTTGATTTGGTCAACCGAGAAAAGTAAACAAGTGAATTGATCAGTCTGCCAAAAAATAGTTAGGGCCTCTGAGAATCATTCAGAAAAAACCCATCATTTTTCATCCAGTAGTTCTGAAGAACATTTCAGAGAATGCACCATTTTTCCATATGGAATTTGCCCAGGTCCTTCAGCTCTTTGATTTGCTCAAGGGAGAAAAACATGTAAATCGGTCAACTCTCTCCAAGTATGAACTGTGGTATTGGTTTTTTCCTCAGGATTCCACTTTGGCGGCAATGCTTCTGCGACCGGGTCCATTACCTGCAATACGCAGCGCCCAATTTTCAGAAACTAGTGATATAGACAAGGTGCCCCGGGTCTACATCAAGACGATGCATGACAACGTGGTGAAACCGGCGCAACAAGAGGCGATGATAAAGAGGTGGCCGCCTTCTGATGTGTACGTTTTGGAGAGCGACCATAGCCCCTTTTTCTCCACCCCATTTCTGCTATTTGGCCTTCTTGTTAAGGCTGCAGCTTCTGTGGGATGCCACTAGGCCTACTCATATCCAATTCAATTCTCCTAGAGAACATAATTTTATTTTTTTTGGTTTCTATTGGTGTATGCATAAAGGCATTTGCTTCTTTATGTAGTGAAATTGTTGAAGGATGGGAGATGACAAGGACAATTGAAATGCAATAGTTTGGAGTGCAATTGAAGTATGAAATGTACTTCTTATAATTATCTATTGAAATAAAATTTTTAATTAACAAATGGCCTATTAGCTCAGTTGGTTAGAGCGTCGTGCTAATAACGCGAAGGTCGCAGGTTCGAGACCTGCATGGGCCATGATATATTTTATTTTTCTACAAATTTACAGTACAGTGGAGGTTATGACAATTGTTTTATTACTTGCAGTCCAAGAGCTTAGCAACCAGTATTTAAGGACTAAACTTTTTCATCTGTTTTGACTCCTCCTTCACCATCACCTCCATTCTGGTCCTCCCCAGAGAGTTGTTCTAGTGACTTGCCTTTTGTTTCTGGAATCAAGAAAGACAAGAAGAACCCAATCAAATTCACCATAGACAAAGCCACAATTGCCCTCTTGATATCACCCACATTCTGAGTATAACTCTGCACCAGAAATGCCCCTATAATGGCCCCTGCTTTCCCTGCTGCAGCTGAGATACCATGGCACGTCGACCTGAACCTGGCCGGGAAAAGCTCTGCTGGCACAATGAAGGTTGTGCTGTTTGGTCCAAAGTTGGCAAAGAACAAGGTGAGCCCATATAAAACTGCAAACAAGTATGGTTTACCCTCACAGAATTCATTGGTTGACTCCTTGGGGCACTTTTTCTTATCTCCTCTGAGATCATCATAGAGAAATCCAATCACCGCCATGAAAATGGACATCAGGAGGAACCCACCTAGCTGGATTATGAATCTTCCAATCCTATCTATGAGGAAAACAGTGAACCAGTACCCAGGTACAGTTGCAAAGAGGGCAACCAGGAACATTGCCTTGGAGATTTTGTACACCTCCTCTATTGCATTCATTGTCGAGGCCTTTGGTACTAGTCCTATTGCAGGGTAGATGTCTTTCTGTGTGAGTTGAAGGCTGTAGAAGGCGATATCCAACAAGAACCAGGTGCTGGTAGTCCCTAGAAGCTGAAGACCATGCCTCTTAACAAACTCCCTGGACAACAACCCGTATGAAGGGCTGGGAGTTACTGGAATTTTCGGTTTTGATTCTTCTACAACTATGTCCTGTTCAAGTACTTTTGCCATATCTACAGCTGCCTTCTCATGGTTTCCCTTAACCAAGGCTGTGAACCTGGCGGTTTCCGGCATTTTCATCCGCCAGTAGTAGGTCAGCATAGCAGGGACAGCACCAAACATGAGGACAATCCGCCAAACAAAGTCCCCTTGTGGCTGAGTAGACAAGACATGGTTCTGGGAAAACACTTCAGCTTTGTAAGCAACCAAGAAGGCCTTGGAAACAATCATGGACACAGCCCCTGCAACCAAAATGCCTATCCCCTGCATTGCAAACACTGCAGCAATAAAAGCGCCTCGGGTTTTTTGATTAGCATACTCAGACATGATGACGGCAGAGAGGGGGTAGTCCCCTCCAATGCCAAACCCCAGCCAGAACCGGAAGAAGCAGAGTGAAGCGATGACGCTATGAGCTGTGGAGCCAAAGGAAAGGCCTGATGCCACAGCACATCCCACCATGGTGACAAGAGTGATCCCATAGACATGCTTCCTCCCAAGCTTGTCACCTAGCCAGCCAAAGAAGAGTTGCCCAGCCAGTGTTCCACATAAGGCCACACCAGTAATGGCATTACTCACATTAGTAGGCAATTTCCCTGGCTCATTCTTGATGGGATCATAGTAATACAGGCGGCCTATTAGCTTTGTGACAGCAGTGATGCAAAAGAGATCATAAGCATCAGTGAAGAACCCCATCCCTGCTATGACAATGGCCTTGAAATGGTAGAGTTGAGTCTTGGCATTATCAAGAGCAGAGAAGATGGCTTGACTTCCATCCGCCATGGCCAGAGCAGCAGGTTACCAGAGCTGAAGAACATGGATCAATGATGAAAAGGCCTCAATATATAATATGAGAAACTTTGACAGCTGCTCAGGGGAGGTAAGGAGGTTTCTTAGTTTGGAAACTTTGACAGCTCTTCTTGTTGCTGCACAAGAAATTCCCATTGAAATTATCGATTTTTTGGAAAACCGGTACAACCAATAAATCCATTTTATGCTAATTCTTCTTCTTTAATCTTTTAATGCTTGGTTTTTGGATTATCAGTTAGGTTGAACACTCTTCTTGTCTATTGTCTGTTGTGTTGTATATATCCAAGGTCTTCCCAGAATATTCTTTGAGCATATACAAGGGATGATTGATTCTATAGGCTATATCATTCTTCACCCTTTTGATCTTTTCTATTTAAACTTCTCCCTAGACAGTTAAGGCTTGTGTACACCAGAAAATTGTTCTGTAAACATATTGTTGATCACTACTAGAAAGGCTCTGAGATGGAGAAATCATGGAGCTTTAGAGGAGTTGTTTGGCTGCTTTGTGGCTTTTTCATGCTTTCTCTTCTTGTCTGCAGCACCAATGCAGGTCTTTCTACCTCTCCCTCAAGACCCACCCACCCATTTGATTGAGGAATAAGCTGGAGCTAATCTAAAGAATTTTTGTTTTGCAGATGCAGAATATGACAAGAAGTATCATCCCACCAAAAACGTGAATTTAACGCCATTTATGCAGTATTTGAGCGTCTATCAGTGCATGCTAAATGTAATCCAGCCTGCTTCTTTATCATGTGCAGCTAATTTATTCATGAACATCCCATTAGAAGATTGTGATATTTTAGGAGGGGAAAATTTTTTGTGATCATATATGTATGAGTTCCTCTTAATTATATAAACCTATTTTAAAGTTGTTAGCACCCTTTAGAGTCAAAACGGACAATATTTATATGATTAAGAATAGGTCATTACAAATAGTATTAGAATTGATCATTGATCCGGCGGGGCAAGATCAACTCGAGTTGATCCTCACCCTTTGTTGGCCTCCCTTAGTCTGTTGGACCCTGTGAGGGGGTGTGTTTGTTTGGCTCTACAATGCCATGGATATAATGAAAAATGTCTTTTCTACATGATGGGTTATTGTGATATCCAAAATTGGATAAGGGAAAAAGTTCTTCACACTATATTTGTTGCATATGCATGAGTAGTGATTGTGATATCTCAAACCCGACTTGGATAAGGAAAAAAGTTCACTAAACCCAAATCCGAAAAAGTCCGCCATTTATGTATAAACTTTTTAGGTTAAAACATATTATATCTACATAGTTGAGAGACTTGCTCCTTACAAAAATACCATTCTTACCGTGGACACTATGTGTCAGGTATCAGAGAATTGCGACAAGAAGTATAATTTGACAGAAAAAGGGTGGCCAAATGTGACCAACTCCGATGTTGATACTTTCTGCAAAGGAGGATGTGCCGAACACACCAAGGCAGTACTGGAGTGCATTTTTCTGGTGAAGCAGGATTACGAGTTTGCAGATGAGAATACCGTGCCGAAGATCAATCACACTATTACAAAAGGATGCAATGATGGTGGTACCTACCATGACTCTTCCTCCATTCATTGGATATCAAAATTGTTGAAAAAATATGAATCTAAGTAAACAAATGAAATAACCTATGATTTTTGCAGGTTTTCCTGAAAATGCTACCTTCCCACTTCCAGATAATCCAAACAGTGCCATGAGGGCGTCCGGCCGGGCCGGATTCGGCATCATCTTTTCGGTTGTTTCAGCAGTGTTGATGGCATACTCCCATGTCTGAAGGAGTATATACTCTAGTTTTGTGTCCGCAGAAGGGTGTGTGTGAGGATGAAGGAGTGTTGTGTGTTTTAGTATGGAGGTGATTTGTAAAATAAGGAAATAAGGGTTGTGTTTGTTTATGTTTCAACAAGAAATCTGTATGTAATCAGAATAAGGAAAGGAGGGTCTATAAAATATTTATAACAAGAAAAATAAAAGTAATGTATTGGATGCATTGACTGCAGCCAATTACTCATGTTTGTAAGATGGAATAGGGAATGAGATATTTTTAAGCCATCTTTAATCCCAAGGTTTAAGAACTCATGGTCTTTAGAGCTATTTTTAAGTTATCTTTAATCTCGAGGTTTAAGAACTCATGGTCTTTAGCAGCTATCGTGTCATTTCTTAAAGTTATACATTCTGCAATAATAATAGATGTATTATCCATATGTTACCTTGCAACTATTTTTATAATTTTATTAGAGTTACTAATAACCCATCTTGAAGCACTTTATTTTTTTATCCATGGACTATCAAAATTTCATTTGAATCTTTCATCAATTGATGGGAAAAAGGTTGAGATGGATCCTCCTAAACACTATCGTTTTTTGTAACTTTTTTTTATGAAGTAGAATATCTAAAAATTCAATTGAAGACCGAGTCATAATAATCTTCAAAACCAAAATTTATAACATTTCTAAGAAACTTTGACCGCCAAATTTGATTGATAACAATTCTCGGTTAACATACATATTTTTTTTTCCCCAAAATACCTTTCTAAGGGCTTATGGCAAAAGGCCCAAAGATTGATCCCAAAATATCGTTCCAAGGCCCGACCCATGAGCCCAAAGGTTTTGAGATAAGGTATGAATACTGAGGACGCAGAGCTCCCCAATCTCTCCCTCCACCCCATCCAACCATGGAAGCCACCCTCTTCTCCTTCCCCTCCACCAAGCCCCCTCCCCCCAAAACCTTAACGCTAACCCAATCTAAAACCCTGACCTTAACTTATCCTAAATCGCTAAACCCCTACAGAAGAACCTCCTATTCCACCACAATCCGCTCCGCCATCAGCCGCACCAAGAAGGAAGAAACAGTCCAAACCGTGAAAGAACAGCTCGAGAACTGCCACCTCCTTGCCGCCATCAAGTACAACGGCTTCACCGTCCAGCAGTTCCAGGAGCTCCGGCGGTCTCTGCCGGAGAAATCCAAGCTCATCGTTGCCAAGAACACCCTCGTCTACAAAGCCATCGAAGGCACCTCTTGGGCGGCTCTGGAGCCGTGTATGAAAGGCATGAACGTCTTCCTCTTCGTCCACAGCGAGGAAATTCCGGCTGCCATCAAGCCCTACCGGGACTTCCAGAAGGAGAAGAAGCTCGAGGGCAATGACTTCACCGGCGCCGTCTTCGAGGGCAAGTTTTACGGGCCGGACGATTTCAAGGCGCTTGAGAGTATGCCGACGAGGGCGGAGATATATGCGAAGTTGTTGGGGGCTTTGCAGAGTCCGGCGTCGGCATTGGTGGGGACGTTGCAAGCGCCGGCGAGGGACTTGGTGATGGTGTTGAAGGCGTATGTGAAGAAACTGGAGGAGGAAGGTTGAGATTGTAAGTACATTTTGAAACTAAACCCCCTTTTTGTTTTCGGGTTTGTTGTTAGCGAAATTGTAGAAATTCATGTTGTTTGTTTATTGACATTGATTTGGAATTCATGGAATCAAGCTGTGAAATCATGTACAATTGAAATTTTTTACTACTGATTTTGAATTACATTGCTAGTTTCTTTATGGAGGAGGGTGATTATGGTTGCCATTTTACATTTAGATGAAAGGAAGAACAATGCTGTGAGGTTTAGTAGTCAGTATTGATGAATATAATCCTTTTTGGGTCACCGAATTTGAAGATGAAGAAGAATAACTGTTCAGTGAATGATCTTAGTTTTTTGTGGAGGACTTCATTTTCTTGTGGTTACATTACCTGAATTTCTAGATTGCAGAGACATATAACTTAATTTGATTTTCTTGAATTCATCTTGTCCCTCAATGTGTGAGCTTTTCTTCCAATGTCTTTTGAGTTATTGAAAGTGTAGAGGAATATACTGTAGTGAATGTATGATGATGTCTTCATGGGGTCATATGGTTTCTCGGGTCTTGAAGTGAATGATAGAATGCAGGCTTGTATTTGGAGAAAGATGTTTTGTGGGGTGTCATTGAGGAGCATACTCTTGTCGATCTTGGTGAAAAGATGTGTAACTGGGACTAACGGTTACTGGATTGGAGTTGAGTTTAATTCTTGCCTCCTCGGGTTGGAAATAAACATTTGAGAAACCAAATAAACATTTGAGACTTGCAGTGTTTGTGGATGATACCAACATTTGGGAACTTGTCTCAATATGTCAAAAACAGCTTGATAGGGTATTTGATACCTTCTTCACATTTTCAGACAACAATATGCAAATAAATGGCAGGTTTGTCTTTAAGTAGTTGCCATGTTGAGTGAAGTTAATCCATAATCTTGATAGCTTAGGGCATGCTTCATTTTGAGAAATGACCTGAGTAGTCAGTTGACATTGCTTGTTGCTCATTGGTGATGTTGCAAATGTCAATGGTTGGGTCTCCTTTGGTTCTCTCTACTCGGATACTTCCTGTTAGGTATTGCGTGTCTTTTCTATTTTAGGGGAGAGGAAGCTACAGAGAACATCAGGAAAATATTCAAGTGTATTGTGAAACTTTAGGAAACACCCCACAAAAAACACAAACATGTTTTAGTCATGAACTCAAAACATTGCCTAAATGTCTATATGGATATTATCGGGTTTTGTAGCCTAGTTGCAACATTGAGGTGCTATAGACACCAGGAGAAAAATGCATCTCCACATATAGCTCTGTTCCTATGTTTAGCACGCTTCATTGTTCAACCCCTTCTTTTTTCTCGTCTTCCGCTTTGTGAAGCTATAATATGTTGATCCTGATGGGAGTCTTATGTATGAGATGAGTGCAAATAATTAAACATGGAAAACTAATTGAAGTCTTGATGGTATAGTCATGTTTCTGAAGCAAATGAAAGTAGGCACATCGGTAAGTGTCTGGAATGGTATTAAGACTAGCCATAGCAATTATTGTTATACTGATAATAGGTTTATGTTCTGCCAAATGATATTTAATCAAATAATCTCTTCTACCACACAAGATGTAGCTCAGTGGCGCTGGTGGACTTCTCAAGTGAGATGTTAGGTTTATGTTCTGCCAAATGATATTTAATCAAATAATCTCTTCTGCCACACAAGATGTAGCTCAGTGGTGCTGGTGGACTTCTCAAGTGAGATGTCTGTACCTTAAACCATTTGAGGTTTATTAGGTGGGTTTCAATAAAAAAAAAGAGATGCAATGAAGTTGTTCTTGTGTATATGAGGAGGGAACAAACCCATGCTTGGAAATTCTATGAAAAGGGTTAATTTCATTTACTGCTTTATGTTTTGGCTAAATATACTTAGCCCCTCATTAGTTTGAAATTTCATCAATTATCACTCTTATTTTGAGTGAGAGAGGTGAGTGAAAATAACAAATGAAATGATGGATAAAATATTTAATGATATTTCAAATTAATAAAGGTTAAATATGTTTAGCTAAAATCTGAGGGGCATTTTTCTTTTGGATCCACCATCCATCTCAAGGTATTAGTTAAGTACCCCTACTAAACTGTGGACCAAGAGGTTCTTCCCACCCATGGTATAGTTTTAGCAATCTCCCAAGGCTCAATTGATGGTTCAAGTGAAAAATCCCAAGCTCAACATGTTCACTCTAATGGGCAAAATGAGGTGTAAATTTTGCTGCAACTGCCACCACCATAGTAACCATATAGCCAGTGATCACCTCTCAGCCAAGCCAAGCCATACAGCGGTTAATTCTTTGACTGTTATACATGATCGTATCATGGTCTAACCTTTAACGATAACGATTTTCAGAACTACAATAATGATAAAAAGAGCTTTCATAGTACACCAAAAGGAATCAGAAGAGTGCTAAACCTCGAGGGAAGCACCCATAATTCCTGAAGAAGTTTTGGGCTGACCCAATTCCAGATCTTTTCTTTCTTGCTTTTCTCTTTTTATCACTCTTTTGAACAGGTTACAGAAAAAACATTAACTGAATGGTTAGCAAAGACTTGAGAAATTTGATGGGAATATTGAAATGTTTTTGAAAACCTATTCGAATCTAGGCACAAACCAGATTTAAGAGTTTAAAAAAGCTTGTCCAAAAATAACTATAAGCATATAATGCAGTTGCTATTATTTCTCTGGTTGCCTCATCTCTACTAAGTACTAACTAACAAGATCTTCCTACTCTACCCATTACAGTGGCATGCTCTCTTCCCACCTGAAATCTGCCTTCCTCCCAAACTGAGCCCTAACCAGTTTCAAAAACACTCTTTATACTCAAAACCTGCCTTCTTGATAGACTGGAACCCTCCCGGCCTTAATCCAAACCAAATGTGACCAACCCAACAAGAACAAACCTGTCCCTGGGAGAAGAGAGTTCAAGGCTGGAAAAAATGAGAACCAAAAAACAGTAAAATAACAGTTCCACTGTCAGTCTGTCACCTTACAACCTCAGTCAAACGCCAGAACATATCAACTTGTTGCACATAAAGACTATTTAACTATCCAATATCAGTACAGCATCCTCCAAAACTTACAGATTCTACAGATCAGTACTTATGGTGCTTGCCAACAAAGTTATAGAGACTGACTTGTTATGTCTAAAGCATTAAGACTGGTTTGGTGTTTTGTTTATACATGACATGTATACCATTCTACAGGTGCTTGGTGAGGATGGACTCAACAACACCTTGAGCTATGGGGTGATAACCCTCTCGAGCCTCTGCAAACACCCCTTTAGCAAATATCTTCTGTTCATCCTTTCCACTGCCTTGTACAAGTGCAGTATAGAGAGGACGAAGATACTTCATCCTACCAACTTCCTTCAAAGTTTTCTCCACCTCATTGTAGTAATCTTTGCACCCAGCTAAGATGGCCAGTTGGAGAAATGCCACCTTCACCTCATAATCCTTTGACTCCGATAGCCTGTAGCGTTCATCTAAGGCTAAGATCTGCATAACCAACCAAATGCTTCAATAAGACACCAGTTAAATATTTATTATTTTGGAAGGCACCAAGTAATACTTATGACCCATGGTCAACTTGTGCAGGTTCACAAATTACATATAAATTTTAACTTTAAAAAATGCATAATTGAACATTTCTTGAAAGAAATATGGACTAAATGATGTGTTCCAATAATATGCAAGCCTTGGATACTCAAAAGTTGTGGCTCATCCTTTCGACGTATCCAGAGAAGAGACAGATGCTTCCACCTTCTCATATCAAACAGAGAGCTAGTTATTTGATATTTAATAACATAGAGATAGAGAATGAGGATACCAAAAGTTAACAGTGAAACAAAGCACCACCATCAGTCTTGTGATCCAGATAGGTTTAAGAATGAACGAAAAAATGCCAGCTATCATACAATATAGTCCATAGAGTATATTCCACCAAGGAAAGGCTCACTTCCTTGCTAGAGGCAAGGAATTCAGGGAGGATTTCTATCCTCCCTTGCAGAAGTTGTCGATATTGTCTTTTCCTTAGTCTTAAATTAACTTTCATCTTCCATCAAATAAATGGGGTAATGGGGATTTCTAAAGTTTATAATGACATGAGACATCTCCACACATGCGCTCATGCAATATATATATATGTGTGTGTGTGTGTGTGTGAAGGCTATGCTGAAACAAGCAAAATTAGCAACCCATGTTATCTCAATCCAGTAAAAACACTTCCATCACAAGAGTCAAATTCTTTATCCTGGCAACAAAATTTGCATCTAAACATGAGCCTTTGTTGTACAAAATTATAATAGTCCAAGGATCAAATCCATTTTTACCAGTCAAATGGAACTGTTCAAAAAATTAGAGAACAACTGGTGAACCACCAAAAAAAAAGAACAGTATTCTTCAGGTGGGAAAGCTGGCAGATACCTATCAGAAGCTCAACTACTAAAATACTATTTTGAGTTCCTTAAACATTCTACATGGTTCAATGAATGTGAATATTGATAGAAACATAAATCCTAAAGATCAAAGTTTATGCATGCAGATAATCATTCAATGACCATGATAGACTCTACAGATTAGATTAACTCAAAGTAAGGAGAGGGGGTTTGGTTTTTATTTCTTCTCTTGGTCTTTTGCTTGCCTGTTTCTTTTGGCAACAGATGTATACATTGTGTATACTTTGTTACACCTTCTTGCAGGCACTATATATTTATATATATATATATATATATATATATATATATATATATATATACTTGCCTATCAAAAGATAACAGTTTGTTCATGTAAGTGCATTCATACCCCAAAACAAAAATATGAATCTGTAGGTTTGATATATGTGTGTGTTATATACTTCAAGAGGAGATTCATATATAAATAGGATATAAATAATTTAGTAAGTACGAGGTCTCAGGTAGTTTTATCTACTCAAGTTTTATTTATTTATTTATTTTATAGACAAGTGTAAAGTATATTAACAGCACCTAGTAAAAGGGTGTTCAAGTACACAGGGCTTTCTCTAATCAAATCAATCTCATTGATAATTGAAAAGAAATGCAAAAACAGAAGGCAGATAAAGCCAAAGTTAACAATCCCACATCTGGCCACCAAAACAAGTATAAATAAAGCAAAACCATACCTGGGAAGCTTCTACAGATTTTGGGAGGTTCTCCAAGTAGAGCTCCCATTCCTGACCTTGCCAATCAGCAACCTCATCCTCTCTTGGCATCCTACCAAGCTTAAACTCATTTGCCAGAGACACAATCCTTGTATAGATGCTGGAAACTGGTTCATAAGCATCTGGGGGAATACCAGTACCCTCAGTCCACATCTCTAAATCAATCTCTTTCTCTATTCCAGGGATATTCGTTTTCAGGAAAATTAGAAACATATCTGTGTCAATTGATTGGAACTTGAAGGTGCCAATATATTTCTTTAGGAATTCATCAAATGCAGGCCTTCCAATCTGAACATTCAAGAAACAAAACACAACCAATCTCATATTTTTTCATTGAACAACCTCAAAACCTCTAACTGTCAAACCAACATACCTGACGTTCAATGCGCCATAGAAACTGGAAACCTTTCTCATATGGAACTTGAGAATATACATTATCTGGGTCGACTCCTTCCTGCTTGGTCTTGAGCTTCGTGATCTCCATGTTGTCCTTGAATCGCTCCATTTCCTCATTCAATCCCCTCCAACCAATTCCAATATTCAGAGCAGCCCTATCCTCCCCTTGCACAGCCTCAACAATTCTCCGCTCTGCATAAGTTGTAAAACCCTGGAAACATAAATTAACATAAATAAAAAGATACAAAAATCTATCCTGTACATGCAAAACTTGGACTCCTCAACCAAAAATTAGTCAGAAAATGATTAAGGGAGGTCAAACCCTTCTTCTCATCTTCTAGAGTGAGCTAATTGTCTTACGTTAGATGGTCAGCTTTCATCTTCAGTTCAAGTAGAGCTTGAGTCTTTCCTAGGCCACTCATTAGAGTGCAACTCTAAAGGAGAACTGCTTCTAGTGAGTTCTCATGGTAAGTGCATAAAATAAAATAATAGTACAAGGTCCTTGATGATGCCCTTCTCTAAATTTGAGGTCAAATTAGCCCACCTTACAAACATTATGTAAGTTTTAGGCATATTTTGGAACTATTGTTCAGAGCAGCCTCTTTTTTTCTTTTTTTCTTTTCTAAATTAGTTTGAGACCACAGTTTCAAGATGCAGCCTGGAAATTTATAGTAAAGCAACAGTTTCAAAATGCTGTTTCAAGCAAATTTTTTGAAAAAAAGAAAAAGAAAAAAGAAATTGTTGTGAAAGAGGTCATTTCAAACAATGGTTTGGGAAGAAGATCAAAATGTATATTTCAATGGCCAAAAAGGCCACTTTGAACCGAAACTCCCTTTTTTAGTAATATCAAGCCATTTGCATAAGAATGCAAAAATCACCAGCTTTTCATATGAAGCAGCAGGAACTAGGAAAATATTATCCATTTAAAATGCCATAACACATTAACCCTAAGGGGTAGCTCAGTTGGTGGCCTTGGGTTTGCTCCCCAATGGTCACCAATTCGAGTCCCCTCAGGGCCACTGGAGGTTTACCCGGTCGTTAATTTCAAAGCCCCGTGGGATTAGTTGAGGTGTGCGTAAGCTGGCCCGGACATCCACGGTTATCAAAAAAATAAAAAATAAAAAATCAATAAAAAATGTGATGACACATTGAGCAAGAACTTGATCACTAAAAATGACACCCAAAATAGGCCACAAGATGCTTATATTAAAGACCAGCAAAACTGATTTCTCCCCTAAGATGCCCCAAACACGCTCAAAGAGTCAAAATCATTCTCCTGAAATCATTCTCTTGGGCGGTGTGGTTCCTTCTTGGGCAAAAAGAGCAAAAAGACTTGGAAGGCTGCCCCCTTACTTATCAGCCTTACTTATCTTTTGGACAGTATGGAAAGATATATATATTTCAGATGCAGAAAGTAATTACCCAAGTATACACACCAACTGGCCTAAAATATCTGTTCATTTCTACCTATCTACCTATCCATGTATCTACTGATTGAACAGAATAAACAGACAAACCAAAACTCAATTCAATTCATTTTGCATCTATTCCATAAACAAAACCATGTGAATTAATCAGAGAAAACAAATATGTTATACCTCATTCAACCAAAAATGTTCATTATTCTTGTTGGTGATCAGATTCCCCGTCCAGCTATGAGCAAGCTCATGTGCCACCACTTGTGCTCCACTTGCATCCCCCTTGATCACCGTCGGGGTCAAGAACACCATCCTTGGGTTCTCCATACCTCCATAAGGAAAGCTCGGAGGCAAAACCAGCAAATCAAACCTCTCCCATTCATACTCCCCAAACAACCTCTCCCCCTGCCTTATCATCTCCTCCGTCCCGGCGAACTCCCGCGCTGCTGCGTCCAACAGTGAGGCCACTGCCTCAGCGTACACCCTCGTCCTCGGTCCTACCTCTCTGTGCCCAAGCTCCCCAACCGCGAAGGCAAATAGGTAAGGCGGCACCGCCTGCTCCATCACAAACTCCTCCACCACCCTCCCCTCCGCGCACCACACCGAGTCGCTCACCTCCGCCCACCCCTCCCCAGGGTACGGCGGCCGCCGTTCCACGTGGCGCGCTGCCATCACCGCAGACAGATGGCGCGGGATATTGATCCGCGCCGCGTACTTGATCCTCACCGCGGGTGTATCCTGGCAGGGGAAGACCGAACGGGCGTGAATAGACTGACACTGGGTGTACACAAATGGATGCGTCTTGTTGAAGGTCTGAGGCGGCGTCAGCCATTGTAGAGCAGAAGATTGAGGGCTGGTGGAGTAGGAGATGAGGATCGAGGAGTGGTTAGAAAGAGAAACAGTGAGATGGCAGCCCTTGATTGGATCCGGCGGGGAGAGAGAGAAGGGGAGCGGAGCTAGGGTTACGGGGTCGGTGACAGAGACAATGGTTAGAGTACGGGCGTCGAGGGAGATTGGACCAGTGTGAGGATTCTGGAAAGAGAGTAGAGCAGAAGCGTGGATGGTGGAAGAGGCGAAGTCGAAGTAGAGGGAGAGGGAGACGTGGGTGGTAAATGGGTGGGTAGAATCGGTAAAGGAGTGGGGATCCAGAGGAGCCATTGAAGAGATGAAGGTCGAAGCTAGGGTTAGGGTTCGGTTTTGGAGTTGCAGAGAAGAGGGAGATCAAAACGCTGCGTTTTGCAGGTGAGAGAGGGGAAGGCACTAAGGTTTCCACAATCGGTGGAAATGGGTTAAACTGTTAGCGTGAGCATTTTTAAATTTGGAGGGAGACAAGTAGAAGCATAATACAGCTTTATCCACCGTAGAATCCTCTTTGTGATTGGAGGGAGAGAAAGTAGAAGCATAATATCTCTAACAAACTATTATACAGTATAAATAATAACAAAGTAGTTTTGGTGTTCTTCAGCATTCTTGTTATCCCCATTAACATCCTCCTTAAGTTTCTTAACATGGTATTAGAGTCTTCTTGATTTGTATCCATGGCTGCCACAAATGGGTTTGCTAATAGCAGTGAAGCTATTGAAGCTTCTCATGGATCACAACCCTTCCTCATTGACTCTGCCTTTTTCTACCACCTTGATGAAGTCTTTCTTTCAACAAAAACCAAATTACCATTTCCTAAAATCTTTGGGTTATGCTTGCTATCCACTCCTCCAACCTTATAACAAACATAAATTTGACTTACATCCAAATGCGTCTTTATGAGGCATAGCCCAAATCACAAGGGATGTAAATGTCTTCATTCATTCGATCGTCTTTATATTGTAAGGAATGCTAATTTTAATGAGTTTGAATTTCCTTTTTCCGTTGGTTTATAGAAAAGAAAGATGTATGCTTAAACGAAAAAAACATGACAGATAAAATAATATATATGCACAAAGAAGTAAACATAAATCTAAAACTAGACAAATAAGGCATAAAACAATAGAACAATGAGGGATAAACATAATTTGAATTCATAGTCTGACAAATAGAATTTGAATTTATATCCAACAAACAAAATTTAAATTCATATCCAACAGACAAAAACAGACAAAATTTGGATTTATATCCAATAAACAAAGACAAGCAAATTTTGAATTTATATCAAACAAATTATGTGAAGAAGGTACAATAGGCATTGTTTTGAATTTGGAATCAAATAATGTTGGTGTTGTATTAATGGGTGATGGTTTGATGATACAAGATGGAAGTTCTGTAAAAGCAACATGAAGAATTGCTCAGATACCTATGAGTGAGGCTTATTTGGGTCGTGTTATAAATGGCCTAGCGAAACCTATCGATGGTAAAGGTGAAATTTCAGCTTCTGAATCTCGGTTAATTGAATCTCCCGCTCCAGGTATTATTTCGAGACGTTCCGTATATGAGCCTCTTCAAACATGGCTTATTGTTATTGATTCGATGATCCCTATAGGGCGTGATCAACGAGAATTAATTATTGGGGATAGACAGACCGATAAAACAACAGTAGCCACATATACTATTCTCAATCAACAAGGGCAAAATGTAATATGTGTTTATGTAGCTATTGGTCAAAAAGCATCCTCTATAGCTCAGGTAGTGACTACTTTCCAGGAAAGGGGAGCGATGGAATACACTATTGTGGTAACTGAAACGGCAAACTCGCCTGCTACATTACAATACCTTGCCCCTTGTACAAGAGTAGCTCTAGCTGAATATTTTATGTACCGTAAACAACACACTTTAATTATTTATGATGATCCCTCCAAACAAGCAAAATTTGAATTTATATCCAACAAATAAAGATAAACATAATTTGGATTCACATTCAACAAATAATATGGGAAATGCAAAATTATATTATGTATACAATCTTTTCAAATATTCTCAAATTTCTTTGACAGTTTCATACTTGGCCAACTTTATGCCTATCAAATTATCAATGGAGTTGTTGATCCAAGTGATAATTTTCAAATTGTTTACTTCCTCGTATTTTTCATCCTTTTCATTCATAGGTTTACCTAGAGTGTCAATAATATAACCTCGCATCTTTTTGGCTTTTAAAAAAAAATTAATCACATAACTCTAATACGAATAATTTTTTCATATAATCTCACACTAATAAATTAAACGATAATCATTTCATTCACCAGTCATGACAAGTAACCACAAAACAAAAGAAAACATATACGAATCGAAAAAAATGAATACGAAATGAAAAATAAGATCAAACAGGAAAAGAACTATACGATCACCCATTAAGATATCCTATGATCAAACACGATAAAAAAAAAAAAAAATTCCTTGATCAAACAAATACAAAAGCAGTGTACGAGACTAAACTCTTTTTCATGAGATCACAAATCAAAAGTCTCATTAAGTATCAATTTTGTTCTAATATCATGTTGACATTCAAAAAAGATTCAAAAGAAAACAAAATTTATGATTTCTTATTATGATTTTTTTTTTTAATTAGGTACAACACCATTAAATTTTAAATGGACCTAATAAAAGGAAATAAAAATTAATTTACCATTACTTAAAAAAAATAAAAATAATTATGATATGATAACTAAATAAATAAATATACAATAATTAAATGTATAATAACTAAATTTGAATATAGTAACTAAATATATTAATAATTTCAAACAAATGTAACGTTGTTAAACTTAATTTTCCTACAAATGACAAAAATCATTAAGCATCTCTACCTTCAACTCTATTTTTTGCCACACTAAAGCATATGTCAATGTAGCACCCCTCGGTAAAATAAACAACAACAAACACTAACCGCAACTAAGAAATTGAGTGGTAGAATTGTCGTTCCAGTATATATAAAATATTTTTGATACTTGGAATAATATATGTTAAAATACATAAGTAGACTAAGAGTATGTTTGATAATAATTTTAAAAAGTGTTTTTACTCGAAATTTTTTATATTTTAAATATTAAAAATGTTAAAAACACTTTATAAAATCAATACCAAACACACTTTGAATCAACTTAAAAAATATGAAATACTTGCGAAAAACATCAAACAACTTCTTAGTTATGGTTGCCTTCCACTTAAAGTCACGTGCACTTTGAATGAGGAGTCCAAAACAAATTGTCCCTGATTCATGTGTTACCATCCAAGGTCTCATGTCATGCATGTCATGAGTCATGTCTAAGTTTAAGACCCTCTTATCTCCTTTGATGGGCTTTTGCAAAAGCAACTTTCTTTCATCGTATGAAGTATCCAACGTTTGGCCTATATCATTAGATGCGGTTATAATAATGCAATAATAATCATATTAGATAAATATAAAAAATTAAAGAATAATTTTTAAACAAATTTTTTTATATATATAATAAAAAAAGAAAAAAAGAAAAAAAACCTGCAAGATGGGTCGATTGCCCTTGGATCAATCCACAAATCCTTTATCTTTAGCACCTCTACCTATGTCGATTCTATGTTCACAAAACCAATTTCATCTCAGAAATTAAATTCCTGTATTTCTTAACAAAAATTTATGGTGATAACTGTTTTTTAAAAACCTTTTTCATATAAAAAAATTATATTTAAAACTTAAAATGATTTTAACTTGTTTTTAATATTTTAAAAATATCTTTTATATTCGATATTTTATTTTTAATTATTTTATATATTTATATAATTATTTTTTAAAATAATCATAAAAAAAACAAGTGAAAATAATATAAAATAATTAAATAGTTTTTTTTAATTTTAAGAAAAAATTAAAAAATAAATTTTTAATAGTTAAACGTATTTTTGATATTTTTATATTTTGAATAATAGAAAACCATTTAAAATAACAATATACCAACCGGCGTCATAGTTTTTGTTTGGAGATAATTTTGCTTTCTAATTGAGAATTTTTTTTTTTTTTTTAAATAACTTACCAAGGCTTATTTTAACACAATTTTACCTTATTTTTGAATACCAAATTCAAAAGGTTTTTTTTTTTTTTTTTTTTTTAACAATAATTACAGCCATCCGCCGAGGAGCAAAGCAGCATAAAAGCACCAAACAGGAAAGCAGAGACGCTCAAAGCTGTTGCAGAGATGGACGACTACACTCGAGAGATGATGGACCTCAAGACCCTTGTCACTCGAACCCTAGAGAAGAAAGGCGTCCTCGCCAAGATCCGGGTATTTTCCTTTCCTTTTTACCTCTTTTTCCTTCATTTTCTTCCGCCTTTTCCCACCCAGATCTCGGCGTTTTGTTTCAAATTTTCAATACGAGAAACGATCGACTATAATTTTGTAGGGACATTTAGGGTTTTTTTTTTCAGTGGGGAAATGAGTCTAGGGTTTCATCTCTATTTTGCTTGGATTTCTCGTTGCAGTGCTTGTTAATTTGGTTGGAATCTACCAAGAATTGGTTTTTTTTTTTTACGCAGAATTGGGGTTTACTTTGCTGGTTTTTCTTAGTAAAGTTCTTGAGTTCTCGTTTTATTTCTCGAACTCGATTTCTCGTTTTATTTCTCGAACTCGATTTCTCTAAATTTTGTTTAAAATTTCTCGTTGTGGTTGTTCTGGATTCGATGGGTTTGCGGAATAATTGTAATTTAATGCAGAAATAGACTTGGGTTTGATTTATTGTACGGATTTTTATGGGGCTTCGTTTGTTGTTGCGGCATCTGGATGGTGAAAGTTTTATTATTTCTATATATATTTTTGGAGGAATTATTAGGTCTTGATTTGTAATTACTGGACGATGGGAGTTGGTGGATCCGAGAGGCCCAGAGAAATGTGAATCGTCAGTGGTATCCTGTTATCTAAAGCATATCTGCGCTTGATTTGGGTTTTCTTGTCACCCGTGCACCATGTGATTTAAGTAGACTTCAGATATCAATGATCCCAGCTGAAACCTTTAAATATAAAATAGGGGTTTACTAGTTGGCTGTGGTTGCATTTGGTGAGCGTTTATTGGTGATGATCAAATTTGAGTACATGAAAATAATTTTTTTTACAGTGTTCTAGTCGATTTCTATGTTAAAGAGTAGTGGTGCTATTGTTTAGTGCTCAGAGTTGTGGTTTTCTGATCCCAGTATGGACACTTTTTCATTTATTTATTTATTTTTATGTGAATTAACTTGTATATCATCGGGAGATAAAGTGGATGTGCACAATAAATAGCAAACAGTAGCTGGTAGGAATATGATCGAAATATTGCAAAGCAATCTAAGAAAGTAATTTGAATAGTTTTGCTTTCAAGTATTAAAATATATTGCCTGGCTTAAGTGGCAAAGGCTTGGGATGGGTTTATGGGAGGTTCCAGGTTCAAGTCCCAGTGGAGATTAAAAAAGAAGAAAAAAGAAAAAAATAATTACCTATTTTATTGCCTGATACACAAGTACACTAAGGTTAAGTGTTTAGATTACCGTATTGTTAAAAGTAAGAATGAAATTGCTCATCTTATATTGCATTTGGTTGAAGGTAATTTAAGATGTTTTGTGCTTTGGTCTATATTTCTGGTAGAAAGGGGGGTAGGGTGGGGCTAGAGGTTGAGTGATTTTTCTCTTCATTGCTTGGTGTAGGTTTCAATTTCAATCTACGTGCTTTTAAATAATAAATGTTTTAATTTATATTCACTCGCATGGTTTGATTTCCTCATCAATCAGATGTTTCCATCAATATTTTGTACTTCATTTTCATGCTTTGGTTTTCTTGCCAGGCTGAACTGCGAGCAAGTGTGTTTGAGGCAATAGAAGAGGAGGATCGGGCTGTAGAGAAGGAAGAAAGTCTGCCTCCTGCATTATTGGGTAGCTGCAATGATAGGGCAAAACAACTTCATGCTTCTCCTTCAGGTCCTCTCCCTCTCTCATCCTCTCTTTCTTGCATAAATCTTAATCAGAAACAAAAACGGAAATTGAAATTGGTGGATGTTTACCTTGTTTCTAGAAAAGACTATCTCAAAAACAATAGGGGTTAGAATGAATTGTAGATTGTTTTGATGCTTATCTCCAAATGCCTCAATGTCGTTCATTCAGATCTAAAAGAATTAATATTTTTTCATGTTATGGTTGATTTCTTTCCTCCTTAGGTAGATGAAAGATGAGTGGATAAGTTTTGAAGCTATTATTGTTACTGTGCATTTGTGGTGCTGAAATAATTTCAGAATCTCATGTGTGACTGCCTTTCCTTATATACGTGTATTTGTTTTCACTTTGATGTACTAAATGCAGGAAGGTTGCTAGCTGCACTAATATGTGAATACTTGGACTGGGCACAATTGAACCACACATCAAAAGTTTATATTCCGGAATGTAATTTGGTAATCTGTGACATTTTGACTATTTTTCTGTTTTCTTCTTCTTCTTCTTTTTTGCAATTAGTTTTAACCACTCTGTTTAATTATCCTTTTACATATTTACTGATGAGTCAAGTTTTATTTTTTATTTTTTCAAAATGCAGCAAAAGGATTTCTGGAAAGCTGAATTGAAGGAATTTAGTAGCAAGAATGGATATGATCTTAACCGGAATGGAGAAAGTTGTCCTTTACTTTTGGATGTCCTTGAAGGATTCTTAAAGTTCGAGGTTTGATGTTAGATCTATTTCTATTATTAAATTGTGGATTGTCTCATTCTAGATGAGATGATATCTTTGGAAATCCATGACTTGTATGAAAACAGTATCATTGAACACTACATTAATATCTTTATGCTGTGTTGTTAATCCCCCTAATTATTTGATCGGGGTTATCTTGCCTAATTGTGGGTAAGGGCATATTTTTTTTGGTATCTTATTAATTTCTAAAGGAACCATGCATCGGGTTTATCTCAATTAATAATCTGAAGAGTTAAATCATTCCCAAGTCTACTGCAAGTTGTGCCCCTTGAGTATTTCAACATATATGAAGTTACTCCAAATTCTAATTAGATATGTGTAATTTGAAATTTCAGTTGTCTTTTTCATGTATGATCTAATTTTAGCATATGTATAGCTGCCATTATTATTCAAATCGGAGGCCAATAATGAAGTTCTGCCTTCTTATTTTTGAAAGGAAAAAACAATTTTTAACCTTTGGGAAAATTGTTTGTGATAAAATTTACTTGGTTTGCTTGGACAATATATTCTTTGTTTGTGATATAGTATTGATGAGCAATAGTTTTCCTACAATTCTACAAAATTTCTTCCATTTATGACAAGAAGTGGTACTTATATTCATATTGCTGTTTCACTATGTTTAAATTTAAGTGTTGAAGGACAGACAATTTTGCTTGTATTATCACTATGTAATTCTTAAGGAGTCAGTTGATTGAAGTTCAAGGTACTCTCAAGGATAAAATAAAGGTCAAAAGGAACTCAGGTTGAGCAAGTAAGGAAAGACATGTTGCCTTATGGTTTCCAAAAAGATATGGCTCTAGATAAAGCTATATGGTTAAAAAGGTTGTCTGTAGTAGACTCCCATTCCATTTAAGGTTGTGCTTGAGCTCTTTGTTTGGTTATTTATATTTCTGTTAAATGTGATATATTTGTTCTCTTTGTACACTGGTGCTTTCTGGGAGCAGAAATGTGTCTGTAAACATAAAGCACAACAGCATGCTTTTCTCAACTATGTGTGCTTGTTTGTCATCTAGTCCCATTCCCTGGAGATTTGTTTCTATTCTTGTTGGCACCTCTTTTAACTGTCAAATCATATTTATGGAACATGTTTTGACAGAATTTGTCCCAAGCAAGAGGTCCTGGAAGGAGACTACCTACTTCAGAACCGGACTCTTTATCTGGCTTGGAGCCCCGGAACATGAGGAGGCCTTCATCATCGTCTGTTGCTGGAGGTTTACCTCCATTGGGAAGGTTCTTCACAAAGCTATATTATTCCCTTTTCCCTTTCTTTTTCTTTTCTTATTCTACTTGTCCATTTCTCGTTTCCTTTTATCTTTTAATTGGCATGTCTAAGTATCTTGGCTTGCCTCTGCCAGGCCAGTTCCAGTTTCCCAGGCATCTGGTATGTGATAAACTTTTTCTCCTCTGCCCTATACCATCTGCTTGCTTGGGATTTCCTTTTCTGATACTCTTTATCTCTCAGATAGGAGAGCCGGGTCTTCCATGTCTGGTTACAGAAAAGAGGATTACAATTGGAGGTATGACAGTGATGAGCCAGAGGATGTAATACGAACTTCAACTGCTTTGGAGAATCTTCAATTGGATAGAAAAGCTCGGAATCTGACTACATCTTGGCGGTCTGTTTCTCTATCCCTAAACGACATTTTTTAGGTTTCTTTTGTTGCTAGGGAAAAGTAGATCCTAGAAATGGTTCAAGAAACTCTGGTAACTATGTTCATATCACTAGAAAATTTGTAACTCTATTAAAGGATATCCACTGTCATACTTGTAAGCCTTTATAGGAAGGCTTGGTCTAGCAGGCAAGCTATTATGCATTTGATGCATACCATGCCCTACTTCATTTAATAACATACCATCATTGCAGATATACGTGTGTGTGTGTGTGTGTGTGTGTGTGTGATGTAAGACAACCTTAGGATGGTTGCCTACACTCAAGTAGGTGGGCTAGAGTTTTATTTTCTAGGACATAAGGAGAGGAACCGGGAATCAAGTTTATGGTAGAGAAAAATAAAAAAAATAGAGAGAAAGAAGATACGATAAAGAAAATATGGAAACCTTAGAGTCTCACTAAGGCCTTCTAGGAGTCCCACTAAGGCCTTCTAGGAATCTCACATAGAAGAAAATCAATGGAGTCTCACCATTGAGGATTGCAACACTTGCTATAAAAAAATATATATAATATTATTTATATTAATCAATTCATTCTTTGATTTACATCAAATTAGCCTTAGTAATAAGCTTCTATAAGAATCTAAAGTCTACTAGGATTCTAATAACCTATTATAACTCTAATTCTTATTATAACATCCAAAGCCTATTAAGATTCTAGTAGCCTATAATGACTCTAATTTTAATTTTACTCCAACAAATACTAATCCTATTTTAATTCCAATTAATAATAATTCTAATTTAATTCCAACTAATATCGATCCTACTTAAAGTTTATTTATGTCTTTTCTTTTCTTCTTGAATAGACTTTAAAAGACTTTCCCTCATTAGTGTGTGTGTGTTTTTCTTTAGATTTGAAAATTTGAACAAGAAACTACTACTAGCTTATGGTAGTTTTGCCATTAAATTGCCATTTACTTTTCTGTAGATTATAAAGTATTTCTTAGATGATAAAATTTTTGGGTCTGGCGAGAGCTTGAATCAGTCTTATGTCAATTCATGGTTCTACACTTCTACTAGAGTTGAAGTTTTGAAACAAGATAACCACAGGAAGAGCTTGCGGGGACCATTTAATAGAGGTTCCTGTAACTATGGCTCTTTATAAGAGTTTGGGGTGTAAGCAATGAACATTGATCTCTTGTGGGACTGTGAGAAGTAGTTGGCTGCAGGACTTGTTGAGTGGTTACATTAGTCTTGAGATCTTTCTTATTTACTGCAAATATGGGAACAAGCCCAACAACGCTAGTGGTTACTTTATAGTATATTGGCCCTGAGGACCCAAGTTTGACTGGTGAGTTGTGGGGAGGACCTCAAAAATGATTTCAATTAGAGTTGAGGAGAATACTTCAATGTGCTTAGGTTCTCTTCTGAAAAGATGGACCTCAGATTTTTCAGGTTCTGAAAAGCTTCAACTCGTTCAGTTCTCTTGTGTCTTCAAAGATATTTTCTTAGGAATGCCAATTTGTCATGACCTTAATTCCCAAGTGGACCTTTTATTTCTTTCTTTGACAGTTTTTATTTTAAATTTTATTTTATTTAATTCTTTTTGGGAAAGAAGAAAGGGGGGAGAGAGAAGGTGGGGGGGATGAAGTTTCCTAAAAGCTAGTCAAGAGTTTGCCACTGGAACAACACCATACCACTGTCTTAACATATCCTCAAATTGGTGCAACTCTTAGGTGTGCAAATATCTGGTTGACTTCTTGTTCCAAGATGAATCAGTGGCATAGCTGCTTAGTTATAAGATAGAAGGGTTTTAAGCTGTTGATTTCTGATTTTGGCACATTCATGCACTATAAGATAATTAGGAAATGTGCTAGCATGACATGTGAGCCCACTAGAATATATAGAATGCACCAACATCTCTTTGGCTTCATCTCCTTCCTTCAAGGAGGGTGGTTGAAGACCCTTAAGCATGAGCTTCTTGGCTTCCCACAAGACATGGATGCAGCCTAGCACAGATTCCAAGGAAATGATCCGATCACTTCATTCCTTTGGGATGGAGAGGCTTGACTTTATGAGACAGCTTGTATGAGTTCAAAGTAGAAGGGAATCTTTTGCCTTATTTACTGTTTCTTGTCAAGGCAGTATAGGGGACATAGTTGTCTTTGATCAATCCATGGACTTATTAAAAAAGGGTCATCCTTTTATCGTCAAGGATCTAAGCTGTTGTTCTAGTTACAGGATTATGAAGCTGATAAAACTTACCAGAGTGAGAGTAGGGCTTGGGAGGTCCTATACTGACTTGTTGCATGTCAACAGTGGGCTTGACTTTTCCACCATTGTTATTTGGTATTGATTTGAGCGCATTGTACACATGTTTAAAAAAGGGTGTTGTGCACATCAAAACCATGTTGGCCAATTTAAGAAGAACACTAGTATTACAATGCACTTGTCAATAACAATGAATTCCATGCCTCATTAATAATAATAGTTACACTTTAACTCCTCATAAAAGGGTTTCCATTCTCCATTTTGCAAGGGATATTCATGGATGAGAAGGTTACTCTGATTCCCTATAAGATCCCTGTAAAAAGGGCTTCTTTTCTCCATTCAAGGGATGATTGAAAGGTTACCTGAAAAAGGAAAATTTTCAAACTCCTCATTTTGAATATTCTCCTTGGAATCCTGGTCATATGCTCCAAACCCTCTCTATCCTCTTCTCTCCCCTCAACCACATAAACTTCAAAGTTGATATCTTTGACCTTCTAATTGTCAAAGTTTTTCTATCAACTCAAGTTTACAAAATTTTGCAGCTGATCAAATGAGGTTTAAGCAATGAAGCGAGGAGATTTTTGGAAGATTTGATGATATTTGAACCCCCATTTTAATTCAAAACTATAGGTTGGATTTATTGGAGGAAACATCCTTTTTGTTGTAGGCAAAAATAATATTATTAATAGTGCAACAAAGTACTCCTGTGGTATACAAAGGTGTGAAGAAGAGAAATAGATGGGGAGACTAACAAAAAACACCTCTTTCACATTAAAAAGAGGCCAACCAGTCAACAGAATCTAGAATAGGCACAGAGGCATCATCTAAGAACTTTCTAGCCTAAAGCTAGAGAGAGCATAGAAAAGACTTTTTGAGAGTTTGATTCAATTGTTCTTTATTGACAAAAGCTCTACGATTCCTCTCCTTCTAAATGATCCAAAATAAATATAAAGGAGTTGTCCTCCACACCTTCATCTTCTTCTTCCTCCCAAAAGTACCTTGCTAACTTAATAAAAATTCTCTGACCGTTGCAACAACTTTAAACAATGAGAATAATAAGTGTCATATTATCGTGTTGGTACAATGAGGAAGGATGTGATCTGTTGATTCCTCCTTTACTTCACAAAGATTGCATCTATTTGCCAAAATCCATCCCTTTCTTTTTATTTGATCTAGAGTCAAAATCCTCTTCCATGTAGCTTCCCATGTAAAAAGCCCTACTTCCATTGGCACCCTTGGGTTTCCACATAACTTTTATTGGAAAAGTCACGTCTCTTTCTAGCAACAAGCAAGAGTAGGTAGTCTTGACTGAGAAACTTCCTCCCTTCGATTCCTTATAATCCAAGATGCCTTTCCATGTCCCTTGCCATTGAGTATTTTTGCAGCTTTGCTAGAAAGGCCTCACTACTTTCTAACTCCTCATCATTCAATTGTCATGAGAAGCACGAACTCCATTGCCCTCCCTCTCTTGATGTCCTCCCAAATATATGAAACCTAAGCATCCTTTGAGTTTGATATGAAAAACAAAGATGGAAAAGCGATTCTTAGTGTTGTGTCACTGCAGCAAGTATCCATCCAAATATTCACTCTCCTTCCATTTCCCACCTTAAAATAAGTTCTGCTTTTAAAATCCCCCCTCCCTTTCCTTATTTCTTTCTGTACCTAGACTCCATATCCATCCTTGGCTCACGGGAGCAACCCCCCCCTTTGATTCCCTATACTTTCCAAAGATGCCTGCTTCATAGGGGCTTCCTCTGAAGGTATATCCAACATCACTTCCCAAGCAATGCCTCGTTTAGAATAGCTAAAAACCGCCTTTCTTCTTATTCATACACATAGGTGGCCATTTCACCAAATGAGGTTTTTTTTCACATGCTCCGCCTTTGCAAAGGAAATTTTTTTGTATCTTCTCAAGTCTCAAGTGCATCTTTCTTGTAATGACTAACAGGGACATACAGTATATTGGTTAGCAAGATGGAGTACTTTTGGTCAGTGTTAGCATTCCACCGTTTTTAAATGTATTGTCTCTTCCACATAGCCAGCCTCCTGATGAGTATTTCTTTCACCACCTGCAAAAATCCACATAACTTAAATGAAGCATCAAGTGGCAGAAGTAAACATGAGGTAGGAAACACCAAGTGAAGGAAACATCCCTTTGTGCCAGAATGGATTTTGAGGTTGATCCTGAAGTGAAATCTGGAAGTAATTCTATCCAGGGAGAAAATCTAGATTAAAGGGATGGTAACATTAATCTTTCATAGAATTGCTTGTGGAAATTAGAAAATATATATTGTTCCAAAGCTCGAAGCTGAGGATGATACCATTGATTACTTGGATCAGATTGTCAGGTAGGGGTTATTACTTTTCATATTTTTCCAATCTGGAGGGGTGAGATCATGAAGTGGAATGACTAGACTGGCAGTTTGTATTTTCTGATATCGCTGATTGATTGGAAAGGTCTTTTGAAATTTAGGAAGTGAAGTAAGCATTTCTAATCCTTGAAATGAAAAAGACTCCAGTTTTGAATGGATGCCCTGTTTATTTGAGGAAGGCTAGTGTGTTAACAAGAAGATTTAATGACAGTGTCATTGTGTCAATAAATTTTGTCTAAATAGGAGAATCTATACAACTATAACTGCAACCAAAGTTACTTTCATTGTTTTATTTCCAAAAAAGAGAGATCCATTCTGTCCAACCAGCAGCTGTGGAGTAAAATTATCTACTCATTTACCCCTTTTTCGGTTCTAAAATCGCTGAGTCTAGTCTCCAGTTGGAGATTTGTAGATGATCTAGCTAGATAAAGCCTGCAGTTTTTGCTTTTACTTTCTTTCAATTATTTTGAGCAACAAAGTTCATAATCAACTGTCACAATATCTGTCTAGCAATGTGTATTTGTATGCTTTGCCTTGAAAAATATCTGAGTCTATTTGTCGAGTATGGTTGTAGACCTGTCAATGACCAGCAGCCCACTTATGCCTGTTTCCAAACATTTTGCTGAGATAATATAAAAATATCGAAGTCATATGCTTTAGCCAATAAACAATCCCAGCTTGCCATATGCATTGTATGCTTAGCCAGGAAAATATCTGAGCCATGTTTGTTGAACTTGGTTGCAGGCATGCTGGAGATGGAATCTCGGAGGACGATGGTAGGGCGGACCATATGTAGCTCCATGGCATACCCTGTATCACCTAACATGTAGTAGTATTTCCCATGTATTTTTTATCTTTCATCCATCAGTGATTTTTTATGAGGCTAGTGATGTTATGTAAGATTATATATATTATATCTACAGCTTTGTGGTTTTAGTAATTGTTTGAGTTTTCTTTGCCCTGATCTGTTTCTGAAATATCAACCAATTTGGCTTTTTCTTACACTGTATATTATAGATTTTCTGTTGGTTTTGAATTTTAGTTTGGCTGTTGTCATAGGCTCATAGCTGGGTGGTTCTTGATGCCCAATTGGCCTACCAATCACACTTGGGTATTCAGCTTATATGCTGCAATAGCTTTTAATATTTTTGGAGTAATAAAATGGGTATTGAATCTATTGATCCTTTTCTTTCTTCTGTTTGTAGCAATTGTAGAGCATGAAGTGGGAAACTCAAGTTTTGTTTGGAAAGTAAAAACGGTTTTTGAAACAGCTTTTAGAAAATAATTCAAACAACTAAAAGATGTTTTTTGAAAACATATTTGTAAACCCTCTCTCTTCACCTCTTGGTTTTTTTTATGCTTTGAAACAAGAGGGCATTGCATGACCCGGGAGAGAAAATTTTCCATTTTTTAGTTGGGTGGGATGTGTGGCAAGAGAGAATGACTGCCCATGAAGGTGGTTGCAAGGCCATGCTTGCTGAGGGGAAAAACAGGGGAGTGGATGATAGTGGGGGTCAAGGAGGGCTTTCAGAGGACGACAGGAGAGGGAACAGCAAAAAAAAAAGAAGGGCAGATTTTTTTTGGGGGAGGCAAGCAGCTGCTTGAGAAAAACCAGAGAGAGGAAGCTTCCTTGAGCTTGGTAAGTTTTCCGTCTTTCAACATCCTGCTTCACCATCTGATGATATATGCATATTGTTTATTGTTTGTTGTGGGTATCAAGAGTCACAGGTCCACGCATGATCACTTTGCATGATATGCTCTGTTTTTTTTTTCTTTTTTTTTTTTTATTTGTTTCTTCTTGATACCCCGAATCCCTCTCTATGAATAACTGTTTTTTTTTTTGGATTGGATTGGATGTTTGATATTTAAATTGTGGGTTCCTAGTTTGTCCCACTCGTCGGTAACCCGTTCATTATCCATGGAATATGGCTGTGCCAGATAACTCCTCAACTCATTGTTCTTGCTCTGTTTTTATTCATTTATTATTTTAGCCATTGCATACCTCCCATGCACACGGCCACCTTCACCCCCCGTTTCCCACGACTTTCTCTTTCTCTTTCTCATTCCCTTCCTCTTCCTCTTCCTCTTCTTGCATCTCTTCTCCGGTGGCGCGAGGCATGCAGCTTTTCCAGACGTTAACGGAGGGCGGCGCCCACTTAGAGCTCACCCCCACCACCACCTCCGCGCTGGCCAGGGTGCCTTCGGAAGCATGTGCCGTGGCGGTAGGATGTTCGCCCCCACCAAGATCTGGCGCTGTTGGCACCGCAAGATCAACGTCAACTAGAAGCGGTACGCAGGGTTTCCGTCATCGCCGCCTCAGCCGTCCCCTCACTCGTGATGGCTCGTGGGCACAGGATTGAATCCGTCCCGGAGCTTCCTCTGGTGATTGGAGATTCGGCCGAGAGTGTCGAGAAAACGTCGGCGGCGATTGATATTCTGAAGCAAGTTGGCGCTTATCCTGATGTAGAGAAGGCGAAAGACAGCCACGGTATTCGTCCCGAAAAGGGTAAGATGAGGAACCGCCGCTACATTTCAAGGAAAGGTCCGTTGATCGTCTACGACACGGAGGGTGCGAAGCTTGTAAAGGCTTTCCGGAACATTCCTGGGGTTGAGGTTGCTAACGTCAAGCGGCTCAATCTTCTGAAACTCGCTCCCGGTGGCCATCTTGGAAGGTTCATTATCTGGACCAAATCGGCAATTGAGAAGGTGGATTCAATCTATGGATCCTTTGATAAGACATCGGAGAAGAAGAAGGGATACCTCTTGCCACGCGCAAAGATGGTAAATGCTGATTTGGCTAGGATCATCAACTCGGACGAGGTTCAGTCTGTGGTGAGGCCAATCAAGAAGGAGATGAAGAGGGCACCAATGAAGAAGAACCCGCTCAAGAACTTGAATACAATGTTGAAGCTGAATCCATATGCCAAGACTACAAGGAGGATGGCTCTTCTGGCTGAGGCACAACGGGTCAAGGCCAAGAAGGAGAAGCTTGACAAGAGAAAGGGCTTGAAGGCGGCTGCCAAGAAGGCTGCTGGTGAAAATGATGATGCCCAGGTAGAGAGGCGGGTCGTGATGGAGATTGAGGTTCTGGGCTTGCCCATGATGACGAATATGGGTTTGAGTGGGAGCTCAGGCCCAAGTTTGTTGATGGAGGGCCTCATGCCCATCACCCTCATGGCCCATACCCATATTGAGTCAACCCATTTAGCTGCTTCAATGCTAAGCAATTGTCAAGCTTCTCATTTTCGTAATTTATTCATTTATTTATCTATTTTTATTTTTCATTTTATTTTGTTTTATCTTATTTTACTTTCACATATTTTTTAACTTAACCTAAACTCAACTAAAAGACAAATTATTAGGAATGAATACCATTTTCGAAGCTTAAAATAATTTATATTTTATCTTCTCTTCTTTAGTTATGTCTAATCATCGTATATGAATTTTTTTTTTATATATAATTAGATTATGTTGGTCTCAATGAATTTCCAATATTTCAAATTTTAAATCCTATTTGCAAAACTTAGGTCCTTAAGCAATTTTTCAAAAATCCGACGTCCAAATTTAATTTTTAATATCAAAATTTCCACTATTCAATTTCACTCGTTTAAATATTATGTCTGTTAATTATTATTGTTATTTCGTATGTATTTATTTATCCTCTTTTAAAAATCTCATTCATTAAAGTCCAATTTTTCAAAAATCCAACGTCCTAATTTAATTTTCAATCCCAAAAATTCGTTTAGATATTATTTTCGTTAATCAGTATTATTATCTCATATTTATTTATTTATTTCAATCATTAAGTCTAATTCTTCAAAAATCCAACATCCAAATTTAATTTTCAATCTCAAAATTTCCACTATTTAATTTCACTCGTTTAAATATTATGTTTATTAATTAATACTATTATTTCGTATGTATTTATTTATCCCCTTTTAAAAATCTCATTCATTAAAGTCCAATTCTTCAAAAATCCAATGTCCTAATTTAATTTTCAATCCCAAAAATTCCACTATTCATTTTTATTCGTTTAAATATTATTTTCGTTAATTAACATTATTATTCCATATTTATATATTTATTTCAATAATTAAAGTTCAATTCTTCAAAACTTGACTTCCAAATTTAACTTTCAATCTAAAAAATTCCACCATCCACTTTCATTCATTTAAACATCATTTTTGTAATCATTATTATTATTTCACATTTATTTATTTATTTCTTCTAAAAATTCCAATAATTAAAGTTCAATTATTCAAAAATCCGACTTTCAAATTTAATTTCCAATCTCAAAAACTTCACTGTTCATATTCAGCTGTTTAATGACTATTTTTGTTATTAATGTTATCTCATCCATTTACTTATTCACTTATTCATATATTAAAGATCTCATCTCTAAATAATTTCTTAAATTTTCAATCTCTAAAATTCTATCTTTCGCGATTATTTACCTAATTTTCATTATTTTGCCATCGTTATTATTCCATTCATTTACTTATTCACTCATCCACTTATCCACTTATTTAAAATCCCCCCTCTAAATAATTCATCAAATTTTCAATCCCTAAGTCCAATTTCCAATTTCCGAAATCCTAACTTCCGAAATTATTTATCCAATCCTTATTATTTCATTATTATTATTATTTCATTCATTTATTTATTCACATATTCATTTATTTAAAATTCCATCTCTAAATAATTCTTCAAATTTCCAATCTCTAAATTTGATTTCCAATTTCCAAAATTTCCATCTTCGTAATTATTTATCCTATCATTATTATTTTCGTTATTCTATTCATTTATTTATTCACTTGTTCATTTATTTAAAATTCCATCCATAAATAATTCTTTAAATTTCCAATTTTCGAAATCTTAACTTCTGCAATTATTTATCTAATCATTATTATTATTCCATTCATTTATTTATTCACTTATTCATTTATTTAAAATTTCGTCTTTAAATAATTTTTCAAAATTCCGATTTCCAAATTTAGTTATTTGAAATTCCAATTTTCCCATTTTTGAACTTAATTTTCAATTTCCAATATGCCAATTCTCGCGTTTATTCCGTTACTTATTATTATTATCATTTTATTCGTTTATTTCTAAAAATTCCGCCTTCGAATGATTTCCAATATTTCCAATTTTTATAATTCAATTTCCATAGTTTCAGCTTCTCAAATAACTTTCAATTCTGATTTCTTTCAAAATTTAATTTCAAAGGTCCCAATTTTCTTAATTTAATTTTTTTAAATCCCAAACTCTCAAATCATTTACAAAATTCCAATATCTTTCAAATTTAATTTCTAAAATTCTCATTATTACATTTAATTTCTGAAAGTCTGATTTTCGAATAAACTCTAAAACTCCAATTTTCAAGTAATATTCGAGACTCCAATCTTTAAAATAAATTTCAAAAATTCAATTTTCTCTCAAATAGTTTTAATTCTACTATGGTTTTCAAACAATCTTATGCTCCTCTTAATTTTAATAAGCATGAATGAATTTTTCATAATTCTATAATAATGGAATATGTGATATTAATTCATGCAAAATAGATGGGTTTTGGTGGGAGCCCGATATATGTGATTTTATGATTGATTGATTCAATGGTCATACATTATTGATTTATTCTGCTCTATGACATATATGAGATTATTTCTTAATTGTGCACTAACCCGCTTTCTTGATAGCGCATTGATCGTTTGATGTCAAGGTATGCCCCGCTCCCACTTCGGTCGTTCTTTATTGAGTGTTTTGATTCTCATATATGCATAATCGATTTGAGTATCCATTGATTTTCCTATTGATTGCCACACCAGCTTCATTTTATTAGTAGTATCCGGTTTTTCACAAACCACCTTTTCCAAAATAAGGAGTTACACTTAGGGTTTTCTTTCTTATTTTGTTTACCCTTTTTTAAAAATAAAACAAAAATAAGTGGGCGACTCCAAGTCATATTTTTTTAATAAATAAAATAATTTTCAAATAAAAATCAAGTTCGCCATCGAGTAGAAATCGCATGAGCCGAAATATGAGGTCCACAATATTTTTTATTTTTAAGAATGGAAAATCGTTCTATTTTTAAAAAATTGAAATTTCGGGTTTATTTGGGAACTATTTTTTAGAATAGTTTTTTGTTCTTTGTTCACGTTTAACGGTCAAAAATTATGTTTTGTTTTTTGTTCTTGAAAATAGAAAATATGGTATGTTGAGAGAATATTTTTAATTATTTTATGTTATTTTCACTTATTTTCTAAGAATCGTTTTCAGAAATAATTATGTAAATATATAGAATGATTTAAAATAAAACATTAGATATAAAATTTATTTTTAAAATATTAAAAACATGTTAAAAATATTTTATGTTTTCAAATTGTTTTATAAAAATCATAAAACAATTTTTAAAAATTATTTTTCGAAAACAGTTTATCAAATAAGTCCTTTTTTTTTTTTTTGTGAAATGCATTTTCTTTGTGTTTTCTTTATTGAAATAAGCAAATTATTTAAAAAAATAATTATTAAACATTCCATTTCTGTGACAAATGAGAGTGGGTGTGTGGATAAAAAATCAAAATGAATGGTGGTAGCTTCAAAAGCGTGTCATCAAAGTGCTCATGGACATTGGTAGAATAGCTACTTCGTTACCAATCATTTTCCACTCAATAATTAGACTTGTATGGAAAAGACATTAAGAATGAAAATGCATATATCACGTGAGCTCTTCTCTTTCTTGACTTTTCCTCTTGGAAGAAGCTTGGCCATAAAGAGGACAACTATAAAGGTCTAAATCTTTGTAGTAACCCTAACCCTAGTTTCATTTGCAAGTCTATATGTATTTTCTATTGAATTCATAATAATAATAATAATAAAAATAAAAATAAGGTTAGGCTATTAAGTCGTATTTGATTGGCTACATATATATATCTATATATATATATATATATATATATATATATATATATATATATATGAGGGATATGTTAATCCTTTAGTTAATATATACATATATCATATATTATAAATTTATTTCTTTTTTATATTACTAAAATTTAAAAAATCAATTAAAAAGTTAAATTTGGGGTTAAAAAATAACTAAAAAACATATATAAAAACATATTATAAAATAATACTGATATATATATATATATATATATATATATATATATCATTTAATATATTAAAATTATTTTTATATATAAAAATATATTTATAGATTTTAAATATGAATATTGTTACACATAAGAGAAATATAATTTTTTTTTAAATAGGAAATATTAAAATACAATATAATTTTTATTTTAAACAAATATCAAACATTGAAAAAACATTTTAATCAAAATCATTGTAAAACAATCCCTTGAAAAGTTATTGGCGTTTAAATGTATTTTTTTTCAAAATTCGAAACAAATAAATAAGAAACGAAAACTAAAAAATGAGATTTTTTTTTTTGCCATCATGAAAATATTTAACCAAAAAGATTACTTATCAAAAAAAAAAAAAAAATACTAACCAAAAAGATTAAGGCCCGTTTTGCTTTTTTGGTACCATTTTTTTTTTTAAAAAAAATAGTTCTAAAAATAGTTTTTGAGAATAATATTGTTATATAATGTTTCATAAAATAAATATTTATTTCAAAATCTAAAATATTTTTTATATATAGTTTTCAATTTTTAATCATCCCCTATATTTTTTAAAATTATTAGGATAATGAGTTTTGTATTTTGTTAATGTCTGTTGACAATTTTATTCATAAAATTTGAGGTAAGTCTGAAAAGATTTGTTAAAGGTAAATAAGTTTTATTTATTGAGATATGATTGAATCAAAAGTTTTAAGACATAGCTAAAATGTATTAATTAATTTTTGATAGCCAAATTATTTTTGAAAATGATAGGTAACACCAGCATAAATTTTCAGCAAACAAATTGACATTTCTTAATTTCTTACACAAGAATTATTTATTTATTTTTTTGCGTTAGCAAATTTGTTTTATCCGGGTCTTTTGCCCTAATGACGAAAATCACACTCGTGTGTAGGGCAGCACGCCCACTGTCTCCCCTGGGTTCCAGGAAAACAAACATAAGAAGAAGAAAGGAAGAAAGGCTTCCCAAGCATCACCTCTCTTCCCAAGGAAAGTCTCTCTCTTTCTTTCTCTCTCTCTCCAAGTGAATTGTTCAGCCATGGCGGTGGTGAACCGCCTTCTGAGATCCACGGCTACGCCATCCTCTTCCATACTCTCCAAAACCTTCTCATCAATCACATCCAATACTGATCGCCGACCCCTCTCCCCACTTTCCCACAGCGCTCTCCATCTCCGCCGCGATCCCAAGGACAGGAACGTCCAGTGGGTCTTTCTCGGCTGCCCCGGCGTCGGCAAGGGCACCTACGCCTCCCGCCTCACCGCTCTCCTCGGCGTCCCCCACATCGCCACCGGCGATCTTGTCCGCGAGGAGCTCGCGTCCTCCGGTCCCCTCGCTTCGCAGGTGAATTAGGGTTTCCGTTTCTTTTTTAGTTTCGTGAATTTCTTTTTACGTTATTATGTTTCGTTTGTGTGTGGAAAAATTAAGATCTGGAACTTTGGGTTGATTTTGGATCGATTGGTCGTATTGATTGAGAATTTGAGCTCAAGGGTGCGCTTGGGTTTTGGAAAATGTTAAAGAGGGAAACTACTTTTGGTTGACCTTTACGTGGCTGGTTTACTATTTTTTTCTTTAAATTTTTTTCTATGCTTTAAGAGTTATGGTAGGGTTCGATATTTGATGTAAACGAGGGGAAAATCCATAACGAAATGTATGTATAATGCCTAGATATCAAGCAAACTTACTAGGAAGGTTTGAATCATGTAGTTTTATTGCTTCTCCCTTTTATTTTCATTTCTTTTTTAAAATAATGGATGGGTTAAGTTTAGGTATTTGATGCAACACAGGGAAAGTCCATAATAAAACAAGTTTTGAATTAAATAAATCTATGTAACCCTTATAGTATTTTCTTTCTTTCTTTCTTTTGAGTTACTGGATGATGCTTAAATATCAAGCAAATTTGGTGGAAACAGGTGCCCATGGGTATATTTATTTAATGGTTTGGAGAGTAAAACACCTATTTGTCTGAGATTGTGACATATCAGCTATTGCTTTTGAGCCCTTTAGCATAGCCATAGCTGTTATAAGTTCTCTCAATACGCAATAGTGAGTACATATTTCATGTAAATCACTGTCTTCCTGGTCCATTTTACATTTTTAAATGAATTTTACGATAAATATATATGACATAATAATCACAATAAATGATTTGTATTATATCCAGATACAGTTCATTATTTGAAATATTTAGGAAAATTGATTTGATTTTTTTTATATTAAAAATATGACTATATCATGCTTTAAGAGCTGATCTATGGCACAGAAAAATGGAAAGTAAGATGGAGATATCCTAAGCTGAAACATTGGACAGTATTGTTAAAGGCATGTGTAGAAGATTGGATATCATGTGTATTTACTGTTTCAACCAACATAGAAGTGTTATTTAAGTGAAACTTATGCCATTTGAATTATTAGTTGATGATAATGAAGGTAGAAAACTTTTTCTTAGTACATTCCTTTCTGTCTCTCTCTAAATTTTTTTTTTTTTTTTTTGGGTTTTTTTCTCTTTTAATGATGATGATGAAGTTGGGAAATTACAACTCAGATCATCACATGTAGATGCATATATGTCATAGTCCGTACAATTATGTGATTATAATTGTATATTATTACAGTTTCTCCTTTTCTATATCTGTTTCAAACTTATAGAATCTTGGAAATTTTGGCATAATAATTTTTATTGGCAAACGAGTTGGAACTTGGAACTTGTAATTGTAATTGAAAAAAAGTTTGTTTTTCTGCATTTTACAACGAGTCTATGTAGTAAAATATCAGGCCCAGTGAAATAATTTCAGCAAAACTCTAGTACTTGATGTTTGTATGTGTTGCATGGGTTTGGGTGTGAGTGATGAACTGTTCGGTGTGTGATTGCTGCTGGGTGTTTATATATAAATAAGAGCAAAGAGCTGTATATGAAACAAAATATGCTTATCCAAACAGGATTTATACTCACACACATGCCATATGATGTGAACATGGATAAGTTGGTTTGGGTGAAGCTGAAGATTCTATGTACTTCAGATGTTTACATATATATATATATGTGTGTGTGTGTGTGTGTGTGTAATAAATGTCATTGTTGATTGCTTATAAGAAGATATATTGCTTTATGCAACATTCTTACAAATGTGTTTCGCATGTGCATGCACATTTTTTCTATTATATTCCAATATTAGAAATATCTTATGGTATATGATATAATATGATGTACGATAAGGAGAAATAGAAAGCAATACATGGTGTGATACATGAGTTGGCATAAGGTGAAAAAGGATGTGCAAGCCTAAGGTCAAAGGGGGGTTTGGGAAGTTTTTTTGAGAATAAATCTCCCTTGAGAAAATGACTTTGGAGGTTTCTAAGGGAAAGTTTTGTTTTTTGACATAAAGTCATATTGAACATCTATGCGACACACCCTAATGATTAGGACACCAACGTCCTAGTCAAGTGGTCGCATCATTGCCTTTGGAAGGCCATTTGTAGGTTTTTTAGAGTTTCTCTAGACATGCTCGTTTTGTGGTGAGTGATGGGGCTAGGATTTGTTTTTGGGAAGACTTGTGGCGGACATAACAATTTTTGTGCTCTTAATTTATGAACATAAGAATTGTCAAATTTAAATTATCCAATCTCATCTATCCTTGGTATCTCTTACCTTTTTTTTTTTTTCTTGGAACCTTAATTTTCATCATAACCTCATTAACTTGGAGATGGAGGACCTTGAAAGACTCATGTACTTTCTCACTCATGTGTACTTGTCACTGTTTGTCTCAGATGTGAGAGCTTGGTTATTATTTTCTTTTTGCTTATTACAATAAAATCTTTTCTCTTTGCTCTATCTAGTCTATCAATTCCATTTCTTTCTCTCCAACTAAATTCATATGGAAATCTAAAATTCGATTTAAGTCACATTCTTTTCTTGGCCAGTAGCCAATGAGAAGGTTAACACCAATGACATGCTACAGATAAGATGACCTTACAAAGTCCCTAGTCCTAACCATTTTATCATACATATGAGAAGTAAAGAATTGATTAATCATATGCTTTTGTACTGTTTGTTGACATTGGGGCTATGTGACAAGCTATTTAGACTAGCTAGGTTAAATTGGGTTCTTCCTTGGAGTATATGTGATATGATGACTATCTCCCTTAGAGGTTTGGGGAGCACCATTAGAGGCAAAGTTCTATTGGAAGTTGTTTGTTTCACATTGATGCGATATTATTCTAATTAGGAGATAGATAAAAGTAGAAACAGGAAAAAGGAAAAAAAAAAAGAGGATTCAAAGATCATGAAACAAAAATTCCCAAGAAAAACTATTGAAATGGAAGCCCTCTCTCGACCAGCCTGTTGACCTTTTTATTACCAATTTAGAACTCTAAGCAAAAGAGCATCACGTATCACTTGAAAGATGCAAAATTCTCCTTGTATAATGATCATGTATTCAAGGTGCTAGTTTATTTCAGGACAACCATGATAGAACTAGCTTCTTTCCTTGGGAAGTAACTTGGGACAAGATTTTAACATTGGATCAACTTGAAAAGAAGACTTTGAATATCTGAAATAGATGCTACATTTGCAAAGAAGAAGAATCAGTTGACCCCATTCTCTTTCATTGTTTGAAAGCAGGCTTTTTGTGGCTGTTGATTTATGCTTTTTTTTTTTGGTGGCTAATGGGTGATGCACTCTTTGGTTAGGGGTGCTCTTTTGAATTGGTTGTGGGTCCTTTGTAGGAAAGAAGAGGAAAAAATGGTTTGGAAGGATGCTCTATTGTGTTTGTTTTGAAATAAGAGAGCTTCTGAAAAGTGTGAAAAAATGCACTAAGCAATTTAACATTCCTTCTTCTATATCTTTTAGATTAAGTTACAATGTTTATAGGGGATTGTTCCTTGTTGATGCTGAACTTTGTGGATTGGTTAGGCTCTAGGTAGCACGTAGTTGCTGTTTTTTGTGCCTTTGTGCTTTTGCTTTTTTTTTTTTTTTGGTCTTTTGGTTTCTTTGTATGTATATATATATATATATATATATTTGATAGGCAAAAAGAGGATATGTATTAAAAGCTCCTTAGAGAAGGCGAAGCAAGTACACATGAAGTATACAATCAAAGCGCATAGGCAAAAACTTAAGGAGCAAAGAAACCTTCTCCTTATTGGGAACTCAACCAATCGACAAAATCTAATATGGATGGTATGTGGTCCTCTATATACACCCTAGCCTAATTCACAAAAGTATACATAAAAACAGATTTAATTGCTTGATTAGCTTGCTTAAAATCATTAAAAGCTCTCATGTTCCTTTCCTTCCAAATAGTCCACCACAAGCATAAGAGAGCAATCCTCCATGCTTTCTTTCGTTTCTTACCCACAAAAGAGCCATACCAACCCAACAGATTCCCTCTAACCAAGGAATGCAAAACTCACTTCACTCCACTTCCAAAAGGGAATAAATCAAATTCCACAATATTCTTACTTTAAAGTAAAAAAGAAGCAAATGATCTATAGTTTTCTCCTCGAATTTGCACCAGTAACACTTATTCAGGAGATTCCAACTCCTCATTTTAAGTTGATTAAGAATTAGAATTTTGCCCCAAGACGCTTCCCAAGCAAAAAAACTGACCTTCACTGGAGCCAAGTCCACCGCACAATACTAAATGGAAAAGGATCTCTAGGTCCTTTGGAAAAGGAGCAATAAAGAGATCTAACTAAGAACCTGCTGTCCTTGGTTTCATTCCAACTCAAATTGTCCTTTACATCCTTTTTAACTACCAAAGGTTGTGATTCCAAAACAATTTTGACTTCTTTGTATATATCGTGTATATCTTCCTACTTTTTTTTGCTGATAATACAGACCCACTTATCTATCAAAAAAAAAGAAAAAAGGAAAATCCTCCAATTTTGCCTTTCTGAGGCATTCCAATAAAGCCTGAATCTCGGCCTTAATAGCTAGACTGTATCTTGCTGGCTTCAACAAAGACATGATGAATCACCTGAACTGTCAGAGGCCACAGTACCCATCCAGATACGTTAACAGTCACCCCATAAGCACCATCAAACTTGAGCTTAAGGCTTTCTTCAGACAAAGGAAGATACGCAGATCTGACAGCGTCTTCTTCGTATAGCTGGAAAATCACTATCTCAGTTTTGGAAGCTATAGTTTCTAGTTTTGACAATTCATCTAGATTTGTTTTTCCCTTTTCTTTGTTTTTGAAAAGGGAGTCTAACAGTTGGGATTTATGAGCAATAACAGTCATGAACTTGTAATGAGCTGTTATCTATGTCATATGTTTTGTTATTTCATTTATCAAACACAGGTGTGAGTTTCAACATTAGAGTTGCAAATTCATTTACCATGTTGCATTGTTATGTTCATTGTATAATTTGTTGATTGTTGTTAAAAGAGTATGAAGGTAGAGCTAGGAGCTTATAACTTTAATATTAGTTTTCTTATATGTCTATTCTTTGTATTTTGCATTTTTGTCTTTGTTCTGCAGCTTTCGGAGATTGTGAACCAGGGGAAATTGGTGTCAGATGAAATTATAATAAATTTGTTGTCCAAGCGTCTTGAAGCTGGAGAATCCAAGGGTGAAACAGGATTTATTCTTGATGGTTTCCCTCGAACAATAAGACAGGCGGTGAGCACATCTTTGATAATTATAACAAAACATGAATTTGGCTCACTATGAATTATGTTTATTATTAAATAGATGCTAAGAGCTACAGTAGGAAAAGCAGAATTTGGAAACAGAAATGCATATGTATGGTAGATGCCCTTGAGCCTAACTCAAGTGGCAAAAGGGTGGGGTCAGATATGTAGGAAGTTTCAGTTTGAAGTCTCAGTAGAAGCAAAAGAGAAAAAATTACCTATAAAAAAAAAAAAACACAAACAGAGAGAAAGAAAAATTTACAGTAGATTGACCTTCAAGGATGATGTGTTGTCAATCCAGAGACTCAAATACTCTTTTGTTCTTTCTCTTTGGTCAGAGGCCAAGTTGTTTATAGTTGATTGCCCTCTAACTGTAGTTAGTTTTATTGATTGGTTGGGTTCTAACTAAGGTTGCTTGTTGGGCCAGCTGAGTGTTTTTCTTCTTTTTTGGTGGTGGTTGTATAAGTATTGTATACCTTGAGTCGCTTTTAGTGCCTCTTTTTATATTAGTTCTTTTCTTACCTATCAAAAAAAAAAAAAATATTTAGTTTTTTCTTGACAGTAGTTGGTGTGTTGTCAGAAGCTTTAAAGGTACGTCCATGGAAACATAGTAGATTGAAATTCTAATCCTCAGACAGCAAATACAAAGAAGTCCTTGTACTTCAAGGGTGTTATTTACATGGGACTATTCTGCAACTTCTGACTGATATTTACACTACTGTAAACTGGTTGCGATTTAAGTGACTTTTCAATCTACTATTTAACCCAAGACCTTATTGTTATTACTTCAATATGTGCAGTAACATGGTGAAATTGGTAAGTTTAAATGTTGGTTGTGCTTAACTAGCCTTCAATTTTTTATTTTTTTTGATAGGTAAGTTTAACTAATCTTCATCTACAGAGAGTATGGGGTTCTTTTACCCAAACAACTACTAGTTGGATGCATGTAGATTGGACTACTGAATAGTATTAGAATTGTCCCCAAAGAAATGCACCATTCACATGTTTTACCAAAAAATTCTTCTCCCCTTTGAGACCTTTTGATCTTAGCTACTGCACATCTTAAAGAAGGTTGTCATTCCTAAAGGCCATGGTGCATCACAGCACTTTGCCTATTTACTTTGCATGATCTAAAAATTTAGGGCCTGTTTGGGAACGTTTTGAAAACAGTTTTCAAGGACAATTCTCGATTCTTTTCGGGAACAAAATTCTATTTAGGATCTCAAATATAAAAAAATAGTTTTCTTGGCTTATGCTCCATGAAGGTGCTTGACACTTTTATACAATGTAAAAGTTTACAAAATATTCTCCATATTTTCAATTGTTACTCAAAACATTTTATAAAAAACAACTTGAAACACCTAAAATTTGTTATACTAAACAACATATTTCTAGAACAAATTCTCCAAAAACTGATTTCTGTCAGAAGTTTGCTAAACTTGTTTTCTGAGTTAGAAAACTGTTTTTTGTTTCAAGGAACTGAAACTTGTTTTCAAGAACAGTTTCTAAACAGGGTCTTACTTTCTAATCGTTACTCCAAAGTATTTGTAATAATATTAAAATAATGGTCTCTCTTATTTCCCTTGTAAAAATGCTAAGCACTAAATTTAAAATGTTATTGGCAGGTCTTAAAGACAAAAGTGCAGGTCCATCTCCCCCTCATTTTGCCAGAATAATAACCAAAAGGCAGATCAGTTTCCATTCCCCAAACTGTTATAACTTTCTTGTTGTTTTGACTTCATCAAGTATCTTAAACGTACAATTTATGAGAGCATCTAGACTGTGATTTAATCATACAGTTGAGAACATTTAGCTGGCATGTGTCCATTTCATGAGGTAATCACCGATTGAATCCTCTGGCTTATTGAACATGTTCAACCTACATATAGAAGACCAGATGGCCATGTAGGGTCATTTGCATTTGTTACTAGGGAATACTAATGGGAATGATTGAAGGTGTGAATCACAATACCACGTGGAAGAGAAAAATCAAAATCCTGACTTAATTTCTATGATAATAAATGTTTTATTCCTTTTCTCATTTCTAAGAAATAATCCAAACACGTTAATGAATGATAAATGAAATAAATTTTCTATTATTGCTATTCTGGCATCCAAACATGTATATTTTTGCTAATTTTTACCACATTCTGAGAATATTATCCCCTTGCTTTGTTGTCGTTTTGTCTCTATGGACACTTTCTATCTATGCTCTTCATAATTTTCTTTCTCTCTTTTGGTTAATTTTCAGGAAATATTGGAGGATGTAACTGACATCGATTTGGTAGTTAACCTGAAACTTAACGAAGAAGCATTGCTCGCTAAATGCCTTGGTAGAAGGATCTGTAGTGAGTGTGGAGGGAATTATAATGTTGCTTGCATTGACATAAAGGGTGAGAATGGGAGCCCTGGAATGTACATGGCTCCACTTCTTCCTCCTCCACATTGTGCTTCGAAGCTTATTACCCGTTCTGATGATACTGAAGCTGTTGTTAAGGAACGGCTCCGTATATACAATGAAATGGTATTACTCCCATATCAGAATTCCTGTTATCCATCTCTCTCTCTTTTGTAATGATTCAAGAAACAAGGTAAATATAATAAAATAAAATAAAATAAATTTGGAGCTTGAAAATGTCATGTTTCTGCTACCAGTCATTAGATCCATGGATACTCAGAAGTGCCCCTACCGATTGTACTGAGGAAAGTCCATGTGCTGTTTTGCTTCAGAATTGAATCGGCTGCTTTTGACTTAACCTAGGCTTATGCTTCAATCTACATATACTTGTCTTATGCAGTTTAATTGTTATTTTGATGCCCTTACCTCTCTGTTGCATTGTTCTCTTTTTCCTCAAATATATGGTCTGATTAATATAATGTTTTTTCTTACATCAAAAGTTTGACAAAATGCAATTCTTTCTTTGTATCATAGCTATTAAAGATATCCCCTTGTGCTTCATCTAGTGACTTGTGAATCACAAATTATCTTTACTCCTACAGAGTTTACCTGTGGAGGACTTCTACCGCAGTCGGGGGAAGTTGCTAGAGTTTGATCTTCCAGGAGGAATCCCAGAATCCTGGCCAAAGCTGCTTCAAGCTCTGAATCTAGATTACCATGAGGATAAACAGTCTGCAGCAGCATGAGCGCCCAGAATGCTGTTTAGTGTATACTCATGGTAAGCTGATCATTTTTTGCATGTATGAGATGTACATGCCTTGGTAGTTTTGGAAACAAAGGGAGAAACCATTTTTACAAAATAAAGGCTTGAAAGTTGCCTAAACTATTAGGGCAGCATCGTATTGGTCTTTGGAAGACGTGCAAAATGGGCATGGTATTATTCTTAGGTGGGGTATATTTATTGTTGGTTATATATTTGTTGACAAATGTTTTAGCTAATAGTAATTGAATTTTGTGGACTTTATGTCATTACCATTCAATTATGCTGTAATGTTACTGAGTTTCAAATTAATCAGAGGTTACTTTGAATTTTGAGGTGCCGGAACTTCTCCAATCAAAAGAAATGCAATGTTTGAACTATCTCCATTGTGTCTGACTTAACCCTTTTCTCTTTATTTTTCTTCATCCTGGGTGTTTTTGGAACTGGAAAGTTTTGTCATTCTTGTTGAGGAGCCACCTTTAGTTACAATCTTTTGCAGGGAATCTGAATTGTTCACCGTGAAGATTAATACATCATTGCAGCAGAAGCTGATTGTGAGGTAAACACTCATTTGGTATCTCTTTCTCATGATTGGAGGAGGAGGTATGTACATTGCTTTGCTTTTGTTTTGATGGATGTAATAAAGAGTATCAGGACTCAGGAGGATAAGTTGATTTGGAATCGCTTTACCTTGGCCCGTTTGATCATGTTTTTTTTTAAACTTGTTTTTAAAAATTGTTTTTAAGTTAATAAAAAACAAAAACCTTGTTTGGATAAATTGTTTTTAAATGAACCAGTTTCAATCCATTATTATTAATTTTTTTTATTAAGGAGTTTATTTTTTTGAGTTTTAAATTATTTTAAAAAATTATTAAATTTGTTAATGAATCAAACTTGTTAAGTCTGGTTTAATTTAGAGCTTATTTATTTGATTAAAAAAAATTAGAAAATAGTGATTTTATATAAAAGATAAACGAGCTATTTTAGATTAATTTTTGTTCATAAAATTTTAGTACTGATTTGGTCATTATTTGAGTGTTAAGTTATTTTAAAAAAAAATTGTTTAATTTGAAATTTATTTTCCTAGTAAAAAAAAATTGGAAAATGAGGATTTTATGTAAGAAGAGAAACAATAAAGTGTTTTAGACTAATTTTTGTTTATATTTACTATTTGAGTTTTGAATTATCTTTAAAAAATATTAGACTTGTTAATGAATCCATCCTTAAATTTGAAGTTAATTTGCCTAGTAAAAAAATTTGAAAATCAAGAATTTTATGTAGAAAAAAAATAATAAAGTCGTTTTAGGTCAATTTTTAATTCATAAATTTTTAGCATTAATTGGTTCTCAATTTGAGTTTTAAATTATTTTTAAAAATTAGTAGATTTGGTAATGAATCCAATGCATCAATTCTTGCTTAATTTTAAGGTTATTTGTAAAATATAGTGTAATTTAAAGAAAAATCATATTTTAAGAATTTTTATATTGGTATTAGATCACGAAAAGGTTATTTGTAAAATGTAGTGTAATTTAAAGAAAAATCATATTTTAAGAATTTTTATATTGGTATTAGATCACGAAAAGAGAGAATAGTATCATGTTCAATTTTATTTTTATTTTTTTAATTTTCTATCTTTTTCTTTAATCAATAAAACGGGTGAAAATAACTTCTATTTGCTTTCTACAAACTGTTTTCTCTTTAATTTTATTTTTAAAAACTATTTTCATAAAACAATAACCGGATGGTGTTAGAAATTTTTAAAACAATTTTTTTATTTTTAAAAACATATGACCAAACAGGGTCTTAGTTTTCAAATAATGCTCCTGACGATGAACTGCCTTTAAGATTTTAGTTTCCTATGTATTTTTGTTAATGGAAACGTTTTTTTTTTTTTCCATTATTTCATTTGAACATTATCATTATTTTTTTTATGGTGTTTAAATCAATGTGTAATAATTCCTTGAATGCCTATCATTCTAGTACCTGCAAAATGATTTAGGGCAAGTTAGCTCCTGATGCATAAATCCCCGCAGAGCAATCAATCCACTTTACATAAATTATAGTAGCCCTTTTACTAAATCTGTAGTAGTGTTTTCAATCAATAATTCTGAGTATTGGGTCAAAATGATCCATTTATTAAAAAAAATATAATATCTTACCACTTTTTGAAATTTATGTTCAAATTGGTATCTTTGATGCTACGTAAGCCTCATGTCATCAAAAAATATATATTTTTTTCATCATTTTAGTTAAACTAAAGTCTCAATTGACAATTGAGACTTCATTTTTAAACTAAATTCGTAGTTGGTAAATGAGACTTCATTTTTAAACTGAAGTCTCAGTTCGCAACTAAGGTTTCATTTTTGAATTAAAACCACAGTTGCCAACTGAGACTTTAGTTAATTTTTTTTTAAAATTTAAAATGTAATTAAAAATTATTAAATTATACAAATAAATTAATATCTTAAAAAATAATAAATTAAATATCTTAAATTAATAAATTATACAATTTTATATATTATTTATATGTTATATGAATTTATTATTTTAAGATTATTAATTTATTAATAAATAAAATATTCATTTATAATATATTTTATTTATCAATTTATATTTGTTGAAGTAATACTAGATTCTTTGTTTAACTTTGTGGACTGGTTGGGTTCTTGTTGAAGGCTGGTGAGTGCTTGTTCTTTTTTTAAGGTGATGCTTGTATACTCCCTATATGCTTGGGGTCGCCTTTCAAGCACCCTTTATCTAATATATCTTTGTGTGTTTACCTATAAAAAAAATAATAAATAAATAAAAAAGTAATACTAGATTCTTAAGTTTAAATATAAATAATTTATTATTAAAGTATATATTTTTAATTTCAATAATAAATTATAATTTAATAGTTTTTAATTAAATTTGAAAGTAAAAAAAATTTATAATTGAAATATCAGTTAACAACTATGACTTAAAAGTATACTATTATTTTGATAAAGATAAATTTGTCATAATACAAATAACTAATATATTAAAAAACAATAAATTAAATATTTTAAATTAATAATTATATAATTTTTCTATATTATTTATATGTTATATAAATTTATTATTTTAAGATTATTAATTTATTAATAAATAAAATATTCTTTTATAATATCTTCTATTTATCAATTTATGTTTGTTAAAGTAATATTAGATTCTTAAGTTTAAATATAAGTAATTTAATATTTAAGTATATTTTTTAAAATTTCAATCATAAATTGTAATTTAATAATTTTTAATTAAAATTTTAATTTTAAAAAAATTAACTAAAGTTTCAATTGGTAATTGCAGCTTTAGTTCAAAAATGAAGTCTCAATTGACAACTATAACTTTAGTTAAAAAATGAAGCCTTTATTTATCAACTGAGGCTTCAGTTTAAAAATGAAGCATTCACTCTGTGATGCCCCTGACTGGCACAGAGCCAAAAATATTATTCGCGGCCCTGTCCGGATATAAAACAAATGACGTCTCAACATAAACGTCGGCCTTTTTTACTCTGGTGCCCAATCGTACCATTGAACTATGCCAATCAGGGGTGTCACAGCCGGAATGGGCCGGACAGCACAGAGTCTTATGGAGCCATTTGTTTATTTGGCTCTTGTGGGTGACGTCCCCAAGATTCGAACTCGGGACCTTAACCCAGACAATTGCCTTCCTGGTACCATCTGGGCAGTTGCCAACTGCGACTTTAGTTCAAAATGATGAAAAAAAAAATATTTAATGACATAACGCCTATGCGACACCAAAGAGGACAATTTGAATATAAGTTTTAAAAAGTGGTTAGATGCTATATTTTTTTAATAGATAAATCATTTTCACCCGATACTCCAAAATTCATTCAGATAACATCGGTGACAATAAAAATCCTCTTCCGTGTGTTGACACTTGACACTGAATACATCCCTTGTGATGTTTTTATTTATCGAAACCCTCCAAGAATTTTTGCCACTAAAAAGTGCAACTTTTGTGGCCATGATCTTCCAACTTTTGAAACCCTGGTCATTTTAAATGAGTGGTGCTAAATATTCTCGAATTGCCTAATTCTAGAAAAGGTAGCTCCTGGTACGGTCGCCGCAACGTGATCCATTTTAACGGATGATTCAAAACGTGGATATTCTTTTTCCCCGGTTGATTCTTTGTTCTAGGTTTTGAATGAAACGGGAAAGAAAAGGTAGGAATGGACAACGACTGTGTCATATTCTAATTACCACAACCACAACCACCCTAAGTTGGAAAAAAAGAAGTGATTCATGAGCCACAGCATTTCCCTTTCTTTTTTGTCTGTGCGCAGCAGCTTCTAGCCAGTTGTACTCCCATGTTGTCAATAAATGGGAGGTGATCGGGAAAGATCCATGGGGTGCCTCCCTACTTTTGGAAGTTCTTTGCCCTTTTCACTTTTTGATTTGCATCGATTCATTCAACCCTTAGGACTTAATTTCTTAATAGCTCTATTGATGGGACCAGGATTCACTATAATTTCACTTGTAAAAGAAAACAAAGACCTAGGGGACCAATACGTGTCAGCACAGTGGGAAAAAGGTCGCGTTGTGAGATTCTAAAGGAAAAAAAAGGGAGGCTAGGGACCGCCCTGGTATGGTCTTGTAGCATTTCTGGATAAGACTATAAGGAGAAATGAAACGAAACACCACAAGTATCGCATAGGATTCAAAGTCGCTTCCAAAAGTAAAAGGAAAACAAATGGTAAGAATTGAAGAGAGTTGCAAGTCCTGTCCACTCATGCTTTAATAGAAAAAATAAATAAATAAATAAATAGAAGTATTATTTCCCCCCTCCCCGGAAAAGAGTTTTAATACTTTAAACAAGATGGAGTAAGGAAACTCATTTATAACTCTTCCAAGTATGTAACATTTTGTGAATTAAGGGTTAGTTTTGAATACTATACTTAAAAACAATCATCTTTTTTAATATCAAAAGATAATCGATACGAGAAATTCATTATTCGCAAGAATATAAAAAAATAGTCATTTTATATTATAGTCAATTAGGGATGACAATGGATAGATTTGAACGGTTTATCTCTGTCTTAATTCCATCCATTTTTTTAAAAAATATTTTCATTTTTTTGATTGAAAAGAATCTCAATGTATTTACAAATTGTACCATTTAAGATACGAAGTCAAGTCGAATATGAGAAGTTAGATTTTCTACGTGTCGATTATATTTCTTGTGAGAATATTATATTGAAGACTTAAGACGTTTTAATATATATTTTTATTTAAATTTTTTATACATATTTTTAAAATAAAATAATTATTATAATTTTTATAATTAGTTTTTTGGAAGTAGATATTTTTATTATTTTGTGTTAAAATTCAAAAAATGAAAAAAAAAATTCAAATTTAATTATATATATATAATAAGGGATGAAACAATTAAATACTCAAATCCAAGTTGGATTTTAAAAAAAATCATGAACCTTTAAATCCCATCTATATTAAGGATGGGGAAAGAAGGGTATCAAAGAAACCACTTATTAGTTATTACTACATGCCAAGCATTTAAATATAATAACTATTAAATTTCACAATCGCATTTATTTATTCATCTTGATAAACTCTTCCACTTTTGTCTATTTATTTATTCATTTTTTGAGCGAGAGAAATGATGATGAAAGGGAAGCATATCCACTCTTAAGATATTTATGAGCTGACGTGGCACTGAGTCGGGATAAAACAAAAGGGAAACCGAACAAGGGCACTTTTGTAACTTAAAAAGTACAGCGCCTAAACCATTCGATATGGGATCACGTGACGTCAACAAAAACGACGTCGTCGACTTCGTGAACTGCGTTCCACGACCCAGCATCTTTTCCCCGAACCTTTAACCTAGCCCATGGCCCTCCACGTGTGCCAATCCGATCTTGTGGATCATCTCAGATCCGGTTCAAAGTATTCACAGTCTAGCTTTAGATTTCTCTCCACCTCACCCCACTGCGTCTTACATGGCGTCCACGTGTCACTCCCCATGTGCTCAATTTTGTACACGTCATCACCGTTGGAGCTATTATAATATCATCTATTTTTGCTTCGTCGTAGACATATCGCCGTTTCTCAATCCAGTCACACACCTCTTTCTTTACCGTTTTCAAACGAAACCCTAAAATTATGGTTTGAAATCCTCAGGTGCTGTGCTGACTCACTTCTCAAGGTATTGCTGCTGTTTGATGTTGTCTTTATTTTCTCGGAACTTTCACGGAAAATTGGAGTCCTGATTTTCTCCAGATTTCATGTACTTCCGATTCATGGCCTTTCTACATATAATATATTTGTTGTCTAAATTTTTCTTTTGGTTTTGAAGGAAATTTTAAACTTGTACAGTCTGTTTGGTTGCTGAGAAAATTGAAGGAAAAGGAAAGAAAATGAAAAGTTTTTATTCTTATGATATTTACTGTTGCTTTGGTTAAGTTTGCATAATCTGATTTTCATAAATGGATAACTCACTTTCAGCAAATCGAAGTAGTTGGTTTATCTTCAATCGAGTAGATTTTGACATCTGGTCCAAACGATGGAAAAATTTGGATTTCAAACTTCGAATTTTTTTTTTTTCGTCTTTGATCTTAGTGTGGTTTCTCTGCAACCAAACTGAGGTATACATAAACTTGGCACTTCAAAGAAAAGGAAAGGAAAATGCTTGAGAAAGAGAGCCATACTTGCTTATTTCCTTTTGTTTCCTCATCTGTTTTTGAGAGCTAAATTGAGTCTCATTATTAACTCTGATATATTATGGTCATTTACTATATAATGTCCTTGAACGTAGATGTATGTGCTATTCGAGGATGTATCTCCAAGATTATACAAAATTTTGCAGGGATGTTAGGGTTTCCATGCATTGTAATTTTTAGTTTGTAACCACAATGTATTCATGAGATTGAAAGAAAATAAAAAATTCTGAATCCTATGTCTTGTGTTGTTCAGGATGAGAAAATTGAGTGAAAATGAGTTAGGATATATTCCTTGTTTTCTCTACAATCAAACAGGGATTTGACAGTCAAGAAGAGTCGTTGTTGTTGTTCTCTTTCTTTCTTTTTTTTTTTTAGTTTTTTTGGTTTGAATGTAGATTGATGTTATCATATTGCTATAGGTTTTATTGAAAAAATAGTCTTTATTGTTTGGAGGCTAGGGTTTATTCTAATTTGTCTTTGATCTCTGGCTCTGGATATATGAGGTGCAAGAGTTCCGTGGTTTTTATATATCTTTTCTGACTAAGAATGGAGGAGGAAGATATGTGGTTCTTTGTTCTGCTTGTCCTTCACATATGATTTTTTTCATCCAAAAATTTGCTAATTTTTCTGGTGCAAGGTTGTTAATGAGTGTGCTGTTCATATTGCTTCTGCTTTCTGTGTTACATTTTTAATCTGAAACATTTTCCTTGTTCTGCTTTAGGATTAGTTGAAGGGTTTCTATTTGAAGATTTTGGTTTCTTGAAGTTAACAGGATGTGAAAGCTTTCTTCTGGAATAAGGGAGGTTTTATTGTCAACACGCTGCTTTCTCATCATCATGCTTTTTCAATCTGGTTCATGAGGAGTTTTGAGATGAATGTTAACGGTCCTTGGACCAAAGGGTCAGCCGAACTTAACCACCATGCACAAGATGAGCAAAAAAATATAAGGGACAAAGTTGTGGGTGAGGGCCATGGCCTATCCGAGGAAGATGAATCGAGGATTAATGAGGATGTGGAAGATCTGAATGATGGGCGAATAGGGTCAGTCCAGGCAGTCCAGGGCGTTCTGCATGGACCACAGCAACAGCCTCAAGGGCCTATTGTTCGTTGGGAAAGGTTTCTCCCCCTGAGGTCTTTGAAGGTTCTACTGGTGGAAAATGACAATTCAACTCGCCAGGTTGTCAGTGCATTACTTCGAAATTGCAGTTATGAAGGTTTGCAACTTGTCTTTGACTTATGAATATTTTATGCATTTGATCTACAGTTTTTAGTGGAAAACTTCATCTAGTGAATTTAATTATGAGGTAATCTGAAATTTAAAGTTAGCATGGTGAAAAGAGGATTCATTTATTTTTTGGTAAGTGAAAGAGGGGACTAAAAACTTTTCTTATGTGGATAAGGTAATAGTAACTTCTTATGACATTGAATGATCTATATGTTTGACATGAGATTTGAATCTAGCAAGAACATAGTGCATGACCTTGTATGTATAGGGATAACGATGTGGTGTTATTTGGTTTATTTATTTTCTTTTATGGTTTTCTATGTTTTCAAGACCCTCATAAACTCATAGATGAGCACGTTTCATGAAAAATGCATTTCTTTCTGTTTATTTTTATTATATTCATCTTGTTTTCAGCTTGTTCCCTTATGCATAGAGTTCAACTTGTTACTATTTAGATCCCTTTTTTTTTGTTGAATTAACCGTTCTTATTTAGTGCATGATCAGGTGGATTTTCAATTTTCTTGCATGTGAATGCAACCTCTTGATACCTATAATATATTTGATCGTTCAATGTAGTGGATTTGCTAATGAATCTTTTGTCAAAGTTTATCTAGATTTATATGAGATATAAAATGCATTTTAGTTTATAATTTTCTAATTAAAGGGAAAGCAAAGAATAAGGATTGGTGACATGTATGAATTTGTATCTATTTGTATCATGTACAGTTAAATATGGCATAATATATATACTTATACTCATATATGGCCTCAATCACATGCATGTGTAAAAAATTCATTGATTCCAATTGCACTTAATATGTCCTTGTGGATTCACTTTATATTAAAAATGGCATATGTAAAAAATTTGGGTTTAAATTTTATTTGCCTTTTGAATTAATATACACATTTAAGTTTATTTTCAATTCTTACAATTATATATTTAATTCCCTCATTCCACCCTTTAAAAACATCAGAAGAATTCACGATATCATTCGCTTATGATATATTGCACTTGGTAATGTTCTCCATGTAGTATTTTGGAAGATGACTGCCTTGGGATTTGAATCTATTCCATAAATCTCCCATTTTCTTTTTTGAAATATTTAGGATTTTTCCTTTTGTTCACCTTGCTGATTTTTACTCTTTTAATAAACTTTTGTTTGCTTCAAAAATCTGTCATGCCCCATCAAGGAGCCAAACCAGTCCCTTGTTTAAGACTAGAAGGGATGAAAGTTTCCATTAAGTTGCAAGTGGGGTGAAGAAACTGGGTGATTTGCAGGATTCTTTCTTAAAAGGGAAATTTAATTTTAAATTTTTTGATATTTATCTAGGCAGTCTTTTATTAACTTCCATTTTTAGTCTCTACTAATTTTTTAGTCCCTAGTTTAGAGTGAAATGATTTAAACCTAATTAGAATGCTAACTGGCTTTGTCAATGGTTAATATGTTTATTTTGATTTTACTTTGTTATTTATTTTTGGTAGAAAATGGTCAAAGAAGGCCTTAAGAGTTCTTTCTCAAAATATGTTCCCTTACAGCCAAACCCAGGTTGCCCATTCTAGTATGTGTGTGTTGCATTACTAATTCCATCTGCCTTAAGAATAACAAAGAATGTTAGAATCGATTTCTACAGCAGATTTTGCTTTATCCATCTTATCTTTGTAGCTAAATGCTCTTGGGAGAAGTATACATTCATTAAGTTTACCATTTGACTTGTTGCTAACAGAGATGCAGGTGTTATTTTCAAAGTTATTAAGTCTGTTTCAGTTACCTATCAAAATTAAATCTATTTTAGTTAGTGTTTTGTTGTTTCTATTGGAAAGGCCGGTGCACTACTAGGTTCTGGTCTTGTGTTTTGAATTCTCTGTCATACACAATAATTACATTGTTTATATCTTAATTTTTCCTTTAATTAAAACCCATTAATTATACACATACTTTTACTTAAAGCAAAAAGAAAATGCTGTGGTGGAATTAATGATTCCGGAAGAAGGGATATTACAAAAATTGGAAATCCTTCCTCCAACATTTGGCTTTTTGATCTTCAATTATAAGATTTGTTTTTGGGTAGTTGGCAATTTTAAGGAGCCAAAGTTCTTGTTGCTCAGCTCGCATGTTGTCTCATATCTGCAACATATCATCAGCCTCTAGTTTCCTCATTGTATTGTGAGGTGCTATGAGCAGTTGCATCAAGTTCTTTGGTAAGAGAAATGAGTTTTATCAAGTTCTGTGATGACAAAAAGGACATTATTCTCCTTCTCTTTCCCCAATAAATTTACCTACCTATCAATTTTATATAGGATTAATTCACTTCTCCATCTCCCCTCCCCACTACAAATGCATACGCCATATGTATTGAATTTATTTATTGTGGTTGAGTAGTTGGAATATGGTTGGAGCATCTGGATTCTCTTGGAACAGGCTGGTACTGATCACAATACAAAATAAAGGGGGTGGCTATTGTTCAGGATTATTATAGCTTGTTGAAGATAATTACAGTTGTATAAACAGCCGTATATAAAGATTATTGCGACTGTATACACAACTGTATATCTTCCACAGCTGTATATTATGATTATAAAGGGGGTGGCTATTGTTGAGGATTATTATAGCTTATTGAAGATTATTACAAACCTCTCATCCTTCCCTTGGTTTTTTTCTCTTTCTTTTGTCTCTTTTTTCTCTCCTGTATTTGTTCTTTTATTAATATAATCTTCTTCGTTTCTGATAAAAAAAAAAAAAGATTATTACAGTTGTATAAACAACTGTATATAAAGATTATTTCAACTGTATACACAACTGTATATCTTCCACAGCTGTATACTACAACTATAATATATATTTGTGTATATAATCTCTGATTTGTAAGGATTTTTAATATGGTAGTTTCCAATTCTTTATTTATTCTTTCCTTTTTACTGTTGTATATAATTTTGGGGTTGTATACTTTTAAAATATGAATGAGAAATACAATTTTCTCCACTAATTCAACTCCTTCAGATTTTTTTTTTTCAGCCTTCATTGCTGGGTTGTAGTACCCTTTTTCCTCTGTTTTTTGAATCCTAGTTTAACAGCCTTCCTTGCTATTTCAAAGGCACTTTGTTATATTTTTCTCTAATTTATTTTTGAATTCTACCCACCATGTTTGAGATTGTTGACAACTCCAACAATGTCAATCCTCCATCAACAACAGATTTGTTTAGAACAATGAACAAGGACACTATTTGGTGTACCTATTGCAGGAAGCTGAAACACACAAGGGACCGGTGATGGAAACTTTATGGAAAGCCTTAAACTTTGAGGTTTCAAGAGTGGACAATAAGGTTTCAAGGGTGGATAACATGGTATCAAAGGTGGACAGTAGAGAACTTAGGTACACTTCACCAACTTCAAATCAAAGAAAACACTTGGGTTGCATTTTGGTGGCAATGAACATACTGAGTTTAACAAGGAAGAGATTGAGAAATTGAAGAATCTGCTAGGAACCCTTGAGAGTCCTAGTGGTGTTTGCTCCCTCATTCCATCAGATAAGATTCCCCTTCTCTTACTCTTAGTGTCTCGGATATGTCTTTCCTAGGCTCCTATGTCATCGACTCGAGAATTATAGATTATATGACTCATTCCTTACAAAAGTTTAGTACCTATAACCTATGTCCTAGTAATAAAAAAATAACCACTACTGATGGCTCTCTAGCCACTGTGGCTGATCAACGGGAAGTTCACTTGAATAAATCCATAGTTTTAAAGAACGTGCTACATGTACCCAAGCTTTCTACCAATCTTGTTTCCATTCATCGACTTACCAAAGAACTGAATTATCATGTGATTTTTTATCCCTCTCATTGTGTATTTCAAGAATAGGGTACGGGGAAGATGATTGAACACGCTAGGGAAAATGATGGCCTTTACTACCTTGAGTTACCGTTTGGTCAAAATAGGATTGAGAACCAGGTACCCTTATCATTCATTTCTGAAATCCCATCCACAACAAAAGATAAGATTGGCTTTATTATCGTTGTCTTGGACATCCGTTGTTTGGTGTTTCCTTTATTGTTCAAAGGAATTGATGTAGCAAAATTACATTGTGAAGTTTGTGAATTTGCAAGGCACCGTTATGCTTCTTTTCCAATAAGTAACAAAATAGTTTCAACTCCTTTTGCCACAATTCTTAATATTTCAGGTTGTAGATGATTTGTCTCATTTATAGATGATTGCACTCAAGCAACTTAGATCTTTCTTTTCAAACAAAAATCAAATGTGAGTATTGTATTTCCCAATTTTCACAAAATGGTCAAAACTCAATTTGGAGTGGGAATCATGAAGTTTTATCTGATCATGCAAAGGATCACTTCAATCAAGTCCTATCTTCTTATTTTAAAAAAGAAGGTATTATCCATGAATCCTCTTACGTTAGTACTCTCCAATAAAATGGGGTTGTTGAAAGGAAAAATGGTCATCTTCTTGTTGTTACAAGAGCTTTTTTGTTCTAGAAAAATGTTCTTAAATTATATTGGGGGGAAATAGTACTTACTGCTACTCATCTTATAAATTGGTAGTTATTTAGAGTTTTGGGGTTCAAATGTCCAATGGAAATTTTTTCAAAGTACTTCCCATACTTTACAATGTCTAGTGGTCTTGTCTCAAAGGTTTTTAGTTGTGTTTTTTTTATCTATGTCCACGCTCATAACAGAGAGAAACTAGATCCAAGAGCAATTAAGTGCATTTTTGTGGGGTATTCATCTACTAAAAAATGTTATAAATATTATCATCCACTTACTCTACAATTTTATGTCTCTTCCGATGTATCATTTGTTGAACATGAAAGCTACTTCAATCATCCTTGTTTGAGCCTGTGTTTGAGCGCTCACAAATTCTTGAACTGACAAGTCCACCTTCAGGGAAACAAGTTCTCAGTTCTACAAGGCTAACTTTGGTTTACTCAAGAAAGAAAGCAACCATCACTGAACCTGTGTAGGTCGAAGTGTCAGAATTGGCCACTTCATGAGGTAAATGATCCATTTTCTCCTAAGATTTCTCTTAATTTTGGTGATATTAGTGATCTAAATCCACCTATTGCGGTTAGAAAAGGCACAAGAACATGTTCTTAGCACCCTTTATATCCACTTTCCCATTTTTTATCCTATGAAAGATTGTCATCATCTCATAGAAATTTTCTCATTAGCCTAAACACCATAGCCATATCTAAGACCTTATCTAAGGCATTAAATAGTAAGGAGTGAAAACAAGCCATGAGGGTTGAGATGGAAGCACTTGAAAAGAATGAGACTTAAGATGTGGTTGAGTTACCAAGAGAGAGGAGTCTAGTAGGGTGTAAGTGGGTGTTCACGATAAAGTACAAGGCAATGGTTCTCTTAAGAGATACAAAGTCAGGTTCGTTGTCAAAGGCTATACTCAAACATATGAGTAGATTACCAAAAGACTTTCACACTAGAAGCCAAGATGAACACTATGAGAGTTTTACACTTTTTGGTTGCCCAATTTGACTAGGAATTACATAGTTTGATGTGAAAAATGCGTTCTTACATGGATCTCAAAGAAGAAATTTAATATGCACTTGAAAGGAAAAAAAGTATGTAAATTAAAGAAAGCTTTGTATGGATTAAAACAATCTCCATGGGCTTGTTGTGAAAGTCATGATAATTGTTGGCTATAAACAAAGCCACTGTGACCACACCTTATTTACTAAACACTCGGCCTTAAGGGGAGTAACTGCCCTATTGGTTTATGTGGATGATATAATAATGACTAGAGATAATCTTGAAGAAAGAGAAGTATTGAAGCAATGCTTAGCAAAAATGTTTGAAATAAAAGAGCTTGGAAGACTAAAGTATTTCTTGGGAATTAAAGTGGTTCATTCAAAAATGGAACTTTTGTCTCCCAACGGAAACATGTTCTTGACTTATTGTTGGAGATAGGAAAAACAGGATGTAAATTGGCTAACACACCTATTGATCCGAATCACAAGCTTGGAGAAACAAGCATGCAATTGTAGACAAGGGTATGTACGAGAGATTGGTTGGCAGGCTGATCTACCTCTCACATATGCGACCAAACATAGTTTATGCAGTTAGCCTAGTGAGTTAATTTATGCATAACCCAAAGGAAGGTCATCTATAGGCTGTATACAAAATCTTACACTACTTGAAAATAATTTTAGGGAAAGGAATTTTGTTTAAGAAAGGCATTGAGCTATCATTGGAGGCCTATACTAATACGGATTATGTAGGATCAGTTGTTGATCGAAGGTCTACTACAAGATATTGCACTTTTCTTAGAGGAAACTTGGTAACTTGGAGGAGTAAGAAACATAATGTTGTTGCTAGATCTAGTGTAGAAGCAGTGTTTTGTGCAATGGCCTAAGAAAATTGTGAGTTGTTTTAGCTCAAGATTATCTTAGAGGACTTGAAGATTAAGTGAGAGACACTGATGAGACTTTATTGTGACAATAAGTTGGCCATCAACATTGCATGACCCGGTATAACATGACAAAACCAAGCATGTGGAAGTAGACAAACATTTTATTAAGGAAAAGTTGGACAATGGCTTAATTTGCACACCATATTTGTCTATTGAAAGTCAATTAGCCAATATCTTAGTGAAAGGGTTAGCTAGTGCTTGGTTTCAAGAAATCATTATCAAGTTGGGAATGGATAATATTTATTCACTAATTTAAGGGGGAGCGTTGAAGATTATTACAACTTGTTGAAGATTATTATAGTTGTTTACATAATTGTATATAAAGATTATTACAACTATACATGGTTGTATAACTTCCATAGTTGTATATTACAACTATAATATATATTTGTGCATATAATATCTGATTTGTAGGGATTTTTAATAAGGTAGTTTCCAATTCTTTCTTTTTTACTGCTGTATATAATTCTAGGGTTGTATACTTTTAAATTATGAATGAGAAATACAATTTTTCTCCATAACTACATTGTTTTCCCAAGGAAACAACATGGAATTAAATGGAGAAGTGGTGTTACATCAACCTTGAGACGATAATATCATGTTTCTCAAGCTAATAGAATTTCACTCCACCTTTATTTTTTGGTTGACCCTCAACCATGCTTATTGTTACAAAAGATTTTTCCCATGATAGGTACAAATAAATAGAAAAATAAAATGCCGTTCATGAAATAAAGAGAAAAAAAGGAAAACCAACAACATTTTGGATTGAGTGATGAAGAAAGGTAAAGTTTGGTTTGTGGTAGAGTTGAAATCCTTTGAGATTTCCGTTGGGGCAGTGAAAGGTAAGCTTGGTTGTACAGTGCTAGAAAGGAGCCAAGGTTTTTCAAGTTGGATTAGATTTGATGGCCATGCTTGGAGGGGTGGAGGATTCTATCGAAATGTTTTAGGGAAGTCTTTTAAGAAAGATTGGATGAAAAGAGGGAAGAGTTACAGATTGGAGCTTCAAAGCAATCTACATGGCCATGATGAATATATAAGGGAACAAAATATCACTTTGTTTCAAGCCTTTAGAAGTCTGGAAAAAACCTCAGGGGGTCTCATTGAACTGGATAGAGAAACACATTATAGAGATGCATAATGCCATGTAACTAACCCACTAAGAGCCAAAACCCATTTTTATCCAATATTGCTAGAACAAAAGTGGACTATTTATTGGTAAGCAGAACTGGCAATGTAGGATGAACTGGAAATCGGGTTACAGTGTCCAACTGCGCACTAACCTAGAACCCACTAAGGGTGCTAGTCGATTAAGATAGCAGGATGGTGGTTATGGAAGTCGAAATCCGCTAAGGAATGTGTAACAACTCACCTGCCAAATCAACTAGACTTGAAAATGGATGGTGTTGAAGCATGCGACCTATACCTGGTCGTTGAGGCAAGGGCTAGGTCTTAATGAGTAGAGAACGTCGTGGTCGTTACAAAACCTGGGGCGTGAGCCTGGGCAAAGCAATCGTTGGTGTGGATCTTTGTGGTAGTAGCAAATATTCAAATGAGAACTTTGAAGGCCAAAAGGGGGAAAGGTTCCATGTGAACAACACTTGCACATGGGTTAGTTGATCCTAAGAGACAATGGAAACTTGTCCTACAATGTGCAATGTGCTAGCTTAGAAAGGGAATCGGGTTAACATTCTTGAACTGGGATACGACAGCTAACGACAACGTTAGGAAGTCCAGAGACATCGTCGAGGGCCCCAGGAAGAGTTATCTTTTCTATTTAACAATTTGCCCACCTTGGAAATGGCTTAGTTAGAGGTAGGGTCCTGTGGTTGGAAAAACATCGCACATCGTGTGGTGTCCAACGTGCCCTTGACAACCCTTAAAAATCTAGAGGACCAAGTACTTCCCAAGCCCGATCATATTCTTTTTCAATTTCTAGCTTACAAATGATCCCGCTCAAATTGTCTTTTAATCTAGAATCAATGGCCTCATTTACTATCAAAACTGCATCCAAAATTTGTCTCTCCTCCACAAATGCATGTTGGAAGCCTAAGATTACTTTAGCTAATACTTTTTGTAGTCTATTGGTTAGGACCTTTGCTAGAGGCTTTTATAATCCTTCAACCAAGCTAATTGATCTAAAGTCCTTCAGGTCTCCTGGACCTTGTTTCTTTAGGATTAAGACTAGGAATATGGTATTTAAACTCCTTTCAAAGGACCCTAAATCATGGAACTCTGCAAAAAAAGCCATCATCTCATCCTTCACAAAATTCTTACAAACTGCCAAAAGGCTATGGCGAAGCCATTCAGTCCACAAATTAGATAAAGCTGAAAATACCTCTTCCTTGGAGAAATGGAGCTCTAAAGCCTCTGAATCAACAATGGACAAGGAATCAAATAGTATACCACTAATGCTCGACCTTCATTCCCCTAACTTGGATAGAATCACATGAAAAGCATTCGCCACTCTTTCCTTAATGTCTTCTTCCTTAGGTAATGTTTTGCAGTTCACTCTTATCTTAGCCAAAAAAATTCTTTGTCTATGCTCATTAGTCGTTTTGTGAAAAAAAATATAGTGTTCTTATCACCTTCTTTTAGGCAAAGTTCTCATTATTTTTTTTTTGGGTAAAAAACAATATATTAAAACAAGGCACTCTAGAAAAGTGCCCCAAAGCACACAGGAAGTATACAAAGGATGCTTAAGAGCTCCTTAAAAAAAATAAGGAGACCAACATAAAATAACACTTAAATAGAGCCCAACTAGTTTACAAAATCAACAACAAAAGAAGGGTTGAAACCTTAGCTCATATCCAAAGGTTACAAAGGAAATAAAGTTTACACTCTTGGATCAAACGACCCTCATTTTCAAACGTCATACTATTTTCTTCTTTCCAAACTGTTCGGCATAGGGGAACAACTTGCCACACCTTTTTCCTCTTCTTACCCATAAAAGAACCATGTCAACCCAACAATGTCTCTTTGACTGATAATGAAAGCATCCATGACACCCAAACAGAGAAAAACAAGTGCTAGAGGCTCCTTGCTATATCGGAATGCAAGAGGATGTGATCAAGTGACTCTTCCTTTGAAAGACACAAGTAACATCTGTTAGCCAAAGGCCACCCTCTTCTTTGAATCCAATCTAAGGTTGAAACCTTATTCCAAGTAGCCTCTCAAGCAAAGAAACCTGTCCTCGACAACACCCATAAGTTTTGGTAGGAAAATCCCCTTGTTTTTCTAGCGTCTAAAGCCTTATAGAGAGATTTGACAGTAAATTTGCCATCCTTTGACTTTGTCCATACCACCTAATTTTCTGCATCTCTACACATCCTTTTTCTTTGCAATCTTTGAAAAAAACACTCCACATCAATCACCTCCTGATCATTAAGCCGTATGGAGAAGTGATGATCCCCAACTCTTCCTCCAAAATGGTCCCAAACATCTTTCTTCACCTTTACTTCCAAAATCTCACATTTCTTCCGTTCCCCATAAAAAAAAGTCATATTGTTGCCCAACACATCCCATTCTTTCCTGATGGCTTTCCACAAACCCACACCAAAGCTTTCTCTCACTTCACAATAGCGTCACCTATCCACGTCTTCCCTATACTTACCACAAATGACTTGCTTCTAAAAAGGCCTCTCTTTTTACTGCAAAATGTCAATTCTATTTGCACAAGAGGGCCTCTTATTGAGCAACGACAAATTCCTCACTCCCAAACCACCCTTACGTTTATTTGAGCATACAATAAACCAACTTACTAAATGAGGCTTCCTCTCAAGAGTCCCTCATCCCTAAAGAGAATCCCTTTGGATTTGCTCCAACCTTAGTCTAACTCTCCTTGGAATACAAAACAGAGACATAAAACAAATAGACATATTGGAGAGAGTGCTACGAATTAAGGTAAGCCTACCATTTTTGGAAATATGCTATCTTTTCAAAATCGATAATCTTTTTTGAAGCCTCTCCTCCATGCCATCCCAAACTGGCACATACTTGAATTGAGCACCCAAGTAAAAAGATAGGAGCACATTAAACCTACAACCAAAATTTTGAGCCAACTCTAGTACATTCTCCACTCTTCTAATCGAAATCAACTCACTTTTTTTAAAATTTACTCTCAATCTCGACATAACCTCAAACCACATAAGTAACCAACTCAAATAAGTCATCTGATCTAGAGAAAGTTCACATAAGACTAAAGTGTCATCTGCAAACAACAAGTGAGAGATTTCCATTACCACTCCTTTTCTACCACATAATCACCAACCTAGCAAAAAACCTCTCTCCTTAGCTCTTTTCGACAAAGAACTGAGGGCCTCCATGACAATCACAAAAAGGTAAGAGAATAGAAGGTCCTCCGCGTCAAACCCCGAGAGTTTTGAAAAAAACCAAAATGAGTTTCATTGGTAAGAATAGAGAAGCTCATTGTAAAAATACACCATTGAATCCAACTTATCCACTTAGCACCAAAACCCATATTTTCTAACATCCAAATTAAAAAGTTCCTATTTACATGGCCTTACATCTTCTCAATATCAAGCTTACAAAAAAAAAAAAAAAAAAAAAAAAACCACCATTATTTCATTTCTACAATGAATCGATAGCCTCATTGGCAATCAAATAAGCATCAAAGATTTGCCTACACTCCACAAAATCATTTTAGGGCTTGGATACCACCTTCTTTAGCCTATTAGCTAACAACTTATAAGGGCTGCCTACCAAACTTATGAGCCTAAAATCCTTAAGATCTTCAGCTCCCCCTTTCTTAGGAATTAACTTTAAAAAATAGGCATTAATGCTTTTAACAAACCTACCTTACTCATGAGAGTCCTTAAAAAACCCCATAACTTTTTTCTTTGAAAAATCCTAACTAAATTGCCAAAAATCCATAGAAAAGCCATTAGGACTAGGAGCTTTGTCCTCACCAAGATCCAAGAGAGCACAAAATACCTCTTTCTTGAAAAATGGGACCTCTAACATTGCTACATTCTTACCTCCTAAAGCCTTAACCAACAACTCATTGCAATTGCGTTTCCACTCCCTTGATTTGGACAAAAGACAGTGGAAGACCTAAACCACCCTTTCTTTAATCTCTCTCTCCTCTGCTACCTAAGTTCCGTTGATCTTGATCTTCACCATGGGGTTTTTTCTTTTATGGTAGTAGCCATTTTGTGGAAAAAAACTTGTATTTCTATCTCCTTTCTTCGACCATAACTCTCTAAATTTTTGCCTTCAAGAGGTTTCTGCCATCAACACTCAGTTCTTATACTCCTCCTTAGCTTGCTTCTTGAAATTCTGCATCTCTTCAAACAAAGCCTTATTCCCTTCTATAGAATCCCAAAACACTACCTAGTTCAAGGTCGTCTCCTTTCTAATAGTGGCATTCCCCAACACTTCTTTGTTCCAAATCTTCAAATTAGCCTTAAGCACTTTTAGTTTTTTAGATAGAATGAAATTGAAGGACCCTCTGGAATGGAGACCCAATCACCAAGTTCTTAGGAGATCCTTGAAACCATTCTCTTTCAACCACATATTCTCGAATCTGAATTGGGATGGACCTTTCCTCAAGCCTCCACCATCTAACATAATTGAGAAGTGGTAAAAAACAGGTTTGGCAAGAAGATACCAAATAACCCCACTGAAATAATCGGAGACTAAGAATCTATCCAATCTTGATTGAAATTGATAGTTCAAACTGCTCCTCCGCGTGAAAGAACCCTCCTACAAAGGGAGTTCCCGCTATTCCAAGTCCTCAATGACTTCCGAAAATCTTCTCATTGTTGGACACAACCTTGAAGCTTTGTTCTGCTCTCTCATGAATCTAATCACATTAAAATCTGCTCTTATGCACCAAGGACCTTGCCACAAACTGCCTCCCCTGATAGCCCCCAACTCCTCCCTGAAAGCTTCTCTAAGCCTCTCAACAATAAGACCATACACCCCCATAGAAACCCAATAGAATCCATCCTCAATGTTTTTAAATTGATGGGAAATCAAACACTCCCCAATTTCCATACCAGTTAGCTCTAGCACCCTCTTATCCCAGAAGACTAGAACCTTCCCTGCCATACCCTGAGAATTCATCGCACCCCACTCCAAGAGCCTGCCCACTCCCAATGATCAAACCAAACTACGAGACGGATTTGATGATTTATCTTTTATTGTCACTATTAGCCCCTCTCACATTCCAAGACAATTTTTAGCCTCATTAACCAACAAAACTTGAACCCGATTCTCTTTAAGGAGAACTCTCTCCACAACTTGAGCCTTTACATTTAATTGAGCACTTCAACTTTCTAAGCTTTCTATCAAACCTTGAGGACCTAAGCTTACTTCTTTTAGTGCCATAAAATTGAGCCTTCTAATCCTTGAGCAAAGTTAAGATTTTCTCCTCATAGCCCTTAGTCGATATGCCCAAAAAATTACTAAACTAAGCGAGGCAACTCAAGTACCAATCCTTGTCAGTCTCCATCTCAACCTTTAGTTGCCCCATCTCAACGTCCTTTTTCTCTTGACTCTCGTTTTCTATTACTACTAGAGCCCTTTCCTCCCTAGAAGGAAATGCCCCGGAGCTATTGTTAGCCATAATCACATTTATAGGATGAAAGTTCGCTTTCATTTTCGAAAACTTCGCGCTTGGACCGCAACTAGTAACATAGGCCCCTATCAAAACCCTTTTATGATTAGAAGTAGAAGAAGAAAGACCTCGCACCCCCAAAAAGACCAAAGAGGAAAGGAAGAAAGACATGTACTTGGCCGCCTAAACTTAGAGAGCCTTGTCAGTGAGCGAAGTCCACAACATCGCCAAAAAACTCTTTTCCAACTCGAAAGCCTCTACAAAACAAACTTCCCTAATGGGAAACCCTAAGGAGCCATCCACACCCCCACACTTCTCCAACCCTTTTAACTTAAGCCCAATCTCTTGGTCACAACCCAAAAAAATACCATCTCCCTTCTTAAACTTGGGGCCCAGACGCTCTTTCCAATTTTCGACCTAAATACCTTATGGGCCTTTAAAAGCGACCTTGGGCTCTTCCATTGAAACCCATTCGTCTCCCTTCCAAAAGCTCCTACAACAACATTCTCCTGTAAATTGTCTCTTCCACCTTCTAATAAACCCTTGCCACCACCTCTATTTCTTTCTCCTCCTACAACACTTTTAGAGTGTAGAAAGTTGCACTTTCACCAAACTGGACTTTCTTCCCATAAAGGGCCAACATGTCTTCCCTATCAGTCTGCAATGGGTGCGTCTCCTTCTTCACACCTTCACCCACACATGACCCACTAGCCTCGTCACCTCTAACCTCCAGATCAAGTGATCCTCATGATTTTGGTCTCTAAGAGACTTCCTCCATTGCGACCCATTTTTTGAAATCCTCCAGCACCACTCATCTAACCTGTCTTTCCTCTATTGAGAGTACTTTCCCTTTCTTTAGCATCCCAAAAACCCAACCGAATTAAGGCAATAATTTTCTTAGTAGTGACATTTTCAAAGACTTCTCTTTGTTCCAAATTTTGAGGTCTTGCATCAAAGATTTAAGCTTAATAGCCAAAATGTGACTAAACCAAAATTGACCTCCGAAAGTGTCGGATTGTTCTCGATCTTCTTTGGTAATTCCTCATTTACCTAAGAAATCTCACAATATTAAAACCTCATTCCACACACCAGGGGTTGTTTAAAGGGCCTCTAATATCACCTAACTTTTTGCAAAAACCCTTATTCTCCTCACTTAGGATTAAACCGTAGACCCTTGAGAATGTTTTAATGAAGTTATCCTTGTAGTTTTTAAACCCACAGGAAATCAAATGAGCTCCCACTACCATTTCAATAAGCTCCAACACTCGATTTTCCTAGAAAACCAAAATTCTCCTTGTTTGACCCCAGCTTCCAATGCTCCTTATTCTTGGCACTTGCCCACACTCAAACTACTCACCATTTGTACCAACATTTGTTGAACCTTTGTTACTTGAAGGCAAGCCAAGTCTATCGAATACATTCTAATTAGGAACTTAATAACCTTATGCTTACCACCTTCATTAATCCTTTTAACATTCCACGATAGGATGCAAAGCTTCATCAACATGCTTTCACTAATTTTCAATTACTTTTCCCACTTCTCCTTCTTTTAACTAGGCTAGACATGTAAATAACAAAAAATTCCAGCTTACAAAGTTCCTTTTCAAACTTGGTCCCGACAACAATTTTATTTTTCTAACCCTTGACTTGGAGCCTTAACCTTCTTTTTATGTTTCAACACTCAGAAGTACTAAAATTTCCTCTTCAAAACTATCGAATGGTAGCCCTATGTATTTACCTAAAAGAGGTTGACTTGTTGTAGCACCTCAAAGATAAAGGAATCCTAATTTAGACTTTTAAATGAACACCCCTTCATAGAATCAAGCCTCTCGTCCTTCTTCCTAACATTGTCCCTACTTTCACCGTTCTCAAGGTTTGCCAAAAAATCCACCAATGAGCCATCTTTCAAAAGCATTTTCAAAGATTTCCATTCTTGACATGCTTTTCCATAAGCAAAGGCACTTAGACGCTTTCCTCCTCATTCTCTAACAAGAATGCAAGTGTGATAATATTGAAAAGCTTTATTATACAAGGCATTTCTCAATTCCTTGAGTTTATTACAATATTTTATGGGGTCCTCTACATGTAAGTAATCGGAGTTTTTTTTTTTTGTGTTATTTTTATGTGGAATTTGAACAAGCTCATTGCTTTATGCACCTTAAAACCTTCTCCATGTTCTAACAAACACCTCTAACTATTGCATAAGTTGCTTAAAGTTGCTCTAAGTACCTTTAAGCACTTCAAGGTTCTAGAATGTCATAGAGCTACTTAAACCTATAGAGAATTGCATAATCATAAATCTATGCAAAATTAGACATTTACCATGACAGTTGCCTCGTTATGGTGTATGGAATTTGTAGCAATATTAATCATGGTTATGTCATCACAAAATGACGCCATTAGTCCATCTTGTCCAAAAGAATTCTTAGTAGAGGAGTTCTTATGCCCCATTTGTTATTATGTATTTTGCTTCTTTACGAAACCTTCAAACCACCATTTGTTTCTTACTTATCTGGACACAAAATATCCTCTAATAAATATGCAGTAGCCTAAGGTAGATCTCCTATGCATGGTTGTATCTTTGCTACCTGCATTAGTATAACATAGTTGGGTTTCATCATCTTCCAAGTAAAAACTTTTTGCATATAACTATATCAACACAATATACCCTTGGAACAAAAATCTCATTACACTAATTAAAGGAGCAATATCAAGTCATGCATGTGAAATATTAATGATTTTTTCTATGAGTCTCTTATACCTCACTCATTTCTAATGAAGAAGAAAATCATTGAATACCAAGTACTTACAATTACCCATATAGATCTTTCTTTGCTATTGCAGTCTATCTTAGGCCATGTGCTTTGATAATTCAAATGTAATAATGTATTTTCCCCCCTCATCTGTCAACATTTTTTTGGACATATTTTTGTAATAATGTATATTAGACTTATTTGGGTTTTAGTCCTAACACCCTGCCTCACAAACAATCTTTTATGGGCTATGGGCTCAATAAATTGGAAGAAATAAATATTATAGTGAGATTCAAATCCATGACCTCCCACTAAACAAGACTCTGCCACTATGTTAAGCTACCAATTTTCCTTAAAGTTTAAGCTAGTATTAGGATACGAACCCACAATGTTATACCCAACTAACAATTTCTTATTCTATCATTTCTTATATTACCAATCATCCGTCTCAAATATCTAAAACAAATCAATACCCTGTTATGCATTTCCTTGATTCAATCAAGGCCATTTTTTCATTGCAAAATCTTTTTAATTAATATGACTTCCCAAAGTTAGCATTAGCATAATCAGACTTCCCAAAGTCATAAAGTTTAATATAACTTTGTTGAATGCAACTATTGTAAAAGTGTGCTACTTTGTAGTATGATATTATGAATAGATGTGTTATCTTGTATAATCTTAGGATGTCTGGAAATTTTATTTTATTTTGTTTATTTTTTATTTTTTTCATTTCATTAGCTGTTTTCCACTAGTCTAATATTTAATTGGATTTTAGCAGTTACTGCTGTAGCAAATGGTGTACAAGCATGGAGCATCTTAGATGATCTAACCAATCATGTAGACCTTGTTCTGGCCGAGGTAGCATTGCCTTCTTTATCAGGCATTGGCCTTCTTTGCAAGATTATGAACCATAAAGCATGCAAGAATATCCCTGTGATTAGTGAGTATTATTCCAAAACGCTTTACATGCCTAAGTATTTCTCTTTTTCTGCAATTGTTATTTTTATCAAATCAATACTTTTAATTGCTTCACCTGATGAGTTTTGTGTGCAGTGATGTCATCCCATGATTCTGTGGGCATAGTCTTTAAATGTTTGTCAAAGGGTGCAGTTGACTTTTTTGTGAAGCCTATTCGAAAAAATGAGCTTAAAAACCTTTGGCAGCATGTGTGGAGGAAATTCCACAGGGTGAGTTGCTATAGTGACTCCCAAACTAGAATCAATTTCATACTTCGAACTCCAGGTCAGTTTGGTACATGCATATAAATTTTAACAGGAACAAACTTGTCACACTAAGAAAATGATTTTTACATGAAAGCAGCGTCATTGGATTAGATATTAATCAATTGTATAACCTTTCTGTTTACCTTTTCTTTCTTTTTTTTATTATTTAGTACTTTCTTGAGTTTGAACCACCACATAGTGCAACAATTTGCTTCCATCTTTCATTCACTATTTAATCCTTTTATCAGTTTAGCGGTAGTGAAAGTGAAAGTGAAAGTGGTATACGGACTAAAAAATCTGCAAAGTCAAAGAGTGTTGCTGGGTCAGACAACAACACTGGCAGCAATGATGAGGATAATGGAAGTATTGGTTTGAATGTTAGGGATGGAAGTGACAATGGAAGTGGTACTCAGGTATGAGTAATTCTTTGTGTAGGATATAGTTTTTACTTTGTTATGCTTTGCTAGTGCAGTCTCCTATGTAGCATTATCATTGAACTGATGTTAGAAAGAAAAGGCTGATTAGCATTATGTTTCTTTTTAAGTCATTTTCTTAAGGGTGCTCCTCTTTCTGTGTGCTTATTTATAAACAAGAAGTTTAATGGAAGTTAAAACTTATTTTTTAATACAATTGTTCATTTCTGATAAAAAAATTAAAAAAAAATTCTATTAAAAATTACATTGTCTGTTTATTTGTTCTCTCTCTCTCATAATTTTGTGCTACTGAAGTGAGTGCAGCTTTATCTATTGATGAAAATATTGGCTGATGAGTCTGCAGTTTTGAACTTTATAGTTATATTATGTTGAATTTGGTAACAATAGTAACACTCAGCAGATTGGAGAGAAAGGTGACTTCTACCTATTTTTTATAAAGCAGCACAACATTAGAAGTGGAAACAGTAAGTAACAAAAACCTTTTCAGTAAGGCACCTGGCTTAGCCAACTAATCTACTGTCTGGTCAATGAATCAAGGAATTTAATTTCCAAAGTCCTCCCTTCATCTTTAAACGCAGGAAAGAACTATGGTCAAGAATCCTCTAATAGGAGATTGTTGATATTGAATACATGAGGAAATCCTCCCAAGAGGGCCAGAATCCAGGGCTTAATGGTTAACCCCAATCAAACAGGCATAGAGAAAAATCTTAAGTATTCTGTCCCAGTGATCCTGAAAGCATCACCAATTTTCAGCTGTCTGTTATTTCCTCAACAAGTACTCTTTTTTAAGTTAAGCTCAAGGCAGCAAAATGGATGTGTTTCCCATCTTGTACACTTAATACCTCAAAGCTCTTGCTAGAACAATAAACAGTTTTTTAGTTGAGCATAATCATATTCTCTGCAGTGCGCAAAAAAATCATCAGAAACTAAAACACAAACACACAAAGTGAAAGGCTGTGTCACATCCCATAATGACTCTACATGCTTCCATCTGTTACAAAAAATCTATACATCCCTTTTTAACCAATTTTCAAATGAATTGCTAATGTAGCCACTTCTTTGAGAGCCCTGTCCTCAGAGCTTCCTCTAAAGTCCATAAAAGGAAAAATCATACTAGAAGCTATATATTTAGGTGGAACATGAGTGATCTCACCAACCCTAAGTGACTTGTGAGATTATCTCAAAGCAACTAGGCAGTGAAGAAAAAGGAGAATAAATATTTCCTCATAATCTAGACTAAGATCACAATGCTTGGGACTAAGGGTTTTCAAAAGACCTCATCCATCATGTCATTGATATAAACCTTTTTTTGTTTTGATTTCCTTTAGTGGTTAGAAAATCAGTTAAACTCAGCTAGATATATAGATTAAGATTGAACCAAAAGACTATATACTACTTCAAATCATAGAATTTATTACAAACACCCAGAATACATACTCCATATTTCACTTCATGAAGGTTGATAAAAGGCCTTGGTTGAGCACCCGATTTTATTTTGCTCTCAAAATCATTGTAATTCCTAATGCACAATATGCGCATTAATAGATACGAGCACAAGCACATAGACAAAATAAGAACAACAATAACCAATATGATGCAAAACCAATGACCTTGAAAGAACAATATCTGATTTTTTAAATCATTTTGGCAATATCTGATTTTTTAAATTCACAGTACTCTTTAACCATATTTGTTTTATCCAATCTATATGATTAAAGGAACTTGCATATGAACACCCTAAAGAATGTTTCTCAGCTTATGATTTAACTTATCAAGTCCTTGGGAAATCTTCTGTTGCTATCACCTTGATGAGAAATGTTTCCTGGCCTATGTCATATCTTTTATTAGTAGGGTGGAAGTAAGGCTAGTCCTCTAAAATAACAAGGTACAAAACAAAATCAGATCTCTTATTGTGGTCAAAATAGTTAGAATGCCCAATGGTCACATCATACAATAGCTTATTGAAATTGATGCCTTCTCTAGTAGTCACCAAGGAACCCTATTTATTTAAATGTTGATCACTCCATTGGACCAATTTTGTCTTCCATGCAATTTCATGTTATAGACATGCCAAACACATCACATGCTACTTAGGAGTTCATTGATACACAAAATAAAGCATCCTTCCACATTTGGTTAATGTTTGAAAGCTGTGTAGAAGAGTACAAAATTCATGTATCATCATCTTTGCACGTGTGTCATGAAGTTTACATGTTGAATGCCATTTTTTCCAACAAGATTGTACTAGATGACAAACAAATTCTCATCAAGATGAAGAGTATTTTGGTCCTAGGATTGGAACATATCATGGTGATGATTTCTCTAAAAAATATTGAAGGATAAATAGCCTCACTCTAAGGATCAGCCTAAAGCAACCAAAACAGTGTCTTTAGATGTGCTTTCCTAATATGAAAATAATACACTACTTGTTATTGCTTGTAAGATCAATGCCTTAAGACCTCTTTTGATTCATGGTATAGCCAAAAACAAGAATTGTATTGTTTTAGACATCTAGTCTAGAAATAGGTATTGTAGAATTTAATTGTTAGGATCAATGCATTAGCCCTCTTATTTGAAAATGTCATAGGTTAACACAATCTAGGAGCTAACACCAAATCTCAAGTCAAAACAATCTCAAAATCTCAGGCTTACATCAAGGGGCTAACGCCAAGTCCTAAGCATACCAAATCTTACAGCTAACACAATCCTTAGGCCAAAACATAGTCTTTATTAAGCAAGGACAAAAAGTTCTCAAACTATGGGGGAAAGTTTGGCAAAATTTTGTGTGTCAATAGTGGCCAACACCATAAATGGTAGACAAATATCCACCAAGCCTTGTTAACCAATTTTTTTCTTGATTTTTTAGGAAAAATTTGTTAGCATATATTTTGGTGTTCATGTCAGTCAAGGCTTTGGTCAAGCCAATCAAACTCCAACAATTAAGAGGATGGGGACTCGAACTCAATTCTCCCATAAGGGAAATAGGGTCCTTGCCATGTGGGCTAATTAACTTTCATTATATATATATATATATATATATATATATATATAAAGATATCCATTTTTGTACTAAGTGTTCGGATAATAAAGACACAAAAATCAAATAATATGATTAATTAGAATAATATATATAATAAGAAACAATGATTTCATGGAATTGAAGTAATAAGTACAAAGAAGGATGGGCAATCCTTCCAAGAAGCACTCAGACCTATATATAAAGAAATATAAAAAAGATGGATGTGTATAGTAGACCACAAAGTCAAATCTAACTACAATTCAAAAAGGTATAAAATTTCCTATATAAAAAAAAAGAACCATTGTGAAATGTCAATAATATAGCGCAAGCACCTATCAAACTTCCATGATCCTCTTTCTTTGTTATCATTGATTTCCAATGGTCTTCACTGAAGCTATTCTTTGCATTAAGTTGTCTTCATTTCCATCATCATTTTTTTAATCTTTAGTGTTGATCTATCTCTATTTTGATGAGCATTATGTTGAAAATTTGACTTGAAACACTATATTACAAAAACAACCACCTACCAATGACTATCAAAACCCTCAATCCTCATTTAGACATAATGGCTGAAACTATTTTATTACCTCAACATGAGTGCATATCCTTAAAGGGAAACGACCAGTTCCCTCACTTGATTGGACCAATGTCAAGTGAAGATAATCCCAAGTTTGCTTCCTAGGATGAGGAGAACTCAATGGTCATATCCTAGCTTTAGAACATGATGCAGCTTGAAATCAATGGTGCATGTATTTTCTTGACCACAAAAAATGAAATCGAGAGGTAGTGAAATAGACCTATTCCAAAGTCCAAGATGCTACTCAAATTTACAAGATAAAGGCTAAGATTCACTCTACAAAATAAGGTATTTTATCCATAATTGAGTAATATAATGTCATGAAAGGGTTTTGGTTTGATTAGACTATTATCAAAATCTTAAAATGAAGGATGATGCTATGTTTCTTAAGTTTATTGAAAGAGAGTAAATATTTCAATTCATGATTGGACTTAATGTGGAATATGACTACGTTTGTATTCAAGTACTTGAGTGGAATCACTGACACCTTTGAATGAGGTATTTTCAATCATAAGGGCTTAAAAATGAGGAGCATAATGTTAGACACTTTGGCAAGTAAAGGGTCTATCCTTGTTGTTTTAGGATCTCAAAGCAATGTAATCCCTAGCACAAATTATGATAGAGGATAGGTATCCAAGCAACCAAATAATAAGGATAACCTCTCGTATACTCATTGCAAGAAACCAAGGCATATAAAGAAGATTTGTTGGTAATTACATGGGAAACCATAGTCCCTTGACAGGAATTGTAGAAACCATAAATAGTAACAGTCTAAACAGCAAGGAGGCCAAGTAAATATGACACTTTGGGAAGAGAAACCCAGCCATGAGAATTCAAACAGTTTGGAGTTTGAGAGACTAAAAAATGAAGAGATTGAAATATTTTGGAATTTGCTCACCTCCTTAGATAAGCCCAATGCATCATACTCCTTAGCCATATCAAGTAAGTACTCCATGACTAGTTTTTTTAATGCCTCAAAAGATTGTTGACATGGAAATTTAGTTATAGACTCGGGTACTACCAATCACATGGGCACTACTCTCATCATTTCTCATCTTATAGCCCATGTCCCAAAAACCAAAAAATAAAGTTTGGTTGATGGTAGTTTAGTTACTATGGCTAGACAAAGGACTATTACCCCTACCCCATATATTTTCCTAAAATCCGTATCATATGTTCTTAAACTCTCCTTAAATCTCCTATCAATTCATCAAGTTACAAAAGATCTAAACCATCCCATTGTGTTTTTTAGGACCTGGATACAAGGAGGATGATTGGTCATGTTAGGGAATAGGAAAGGCTCCCCTTAGCTTGATTCTAGGAGTGACAATGGTAGTGGTTTATCTTATCTTTCAAGTTTTTCATAAATAATAATAATAATAATACAATAAAAATAAAAATAAAAAATCTAATTATGGTTGCATCATTTACCTTTAGGCAAGGATGAAAATATTGGTAATCACGGATATATCGGTACTTTGATTTTACGGATATATCTGAGATATATCAGCGGATATTCTGGAAAAAAATATCGGTAGACTTAAAATTGTTAAAAACTCATGGAAATGCAAGGAAAATCTCATAATAATATAATTAGAAGTATAATAGACATTTTAAAGTTGTTTTATTGAAAAATTTGATATACATATAATATAATTTGTGATATTGGATATAATTATATCATGTCGATCTATAAGAAATGTTAATTTTGTAATTGTTTTCATTATAAAGTCACATAAAATACTTCATTTCATTAAATATCAATAATTTGTACACATTAAACTCATTAAATAAACATATTTCATATTCAAAATATACTAGTTCATGTTAATTAAATTAATTAAATAATTTAGCATGTTAATTAAATTAATTAAATAATTTAACTAAGTTAACTAGTTTAATTTAATTCTAAATGTGAAAATAAATCACAAATAATTATCTAAAATAAACATATCAATTTATAATTAAATAATCAAATTAACCTAAGTTAATTCAATAAAAATATAAAAAATAATTACAATTGAATGTAAAAATAACATTAAATCATCCATATTGCAAACATACTAATTAATTGAAAATATATGAATTAATTACAATTGCAAACAAAATTAATTACAATTTAAAACAAATATACCTTAAAATGATTAAATAATTGAGCAATCTTAATAAAAATTGGAGTAATGAGAGAGCAAATGAAAAATGAAAGCAAAAATGGATGAAATAGATGAAATTTGGGCCAAAATAGCCGTTGGAACATTAATTTACCATTGAAAATCAATTTTGGCCATTGGATTGCCATATTACCATTGGAATCACATCTAGGCCATCAGATCACGTTGCATGAAGGAGGGGAAATATCACAAAAAAATGGGCGATTTATCTCTGACATATCTCCCCGAACCGATATATCGCCGATATTTTGGCGATATTTACGGAAATATCTCCCCTCCAATTTTTCTCCACGAAATATCGTGTCGACCCCTCTCGATACACGATATATCGGCGATATATCGCCGATATATCCCGACATTTTCCTCCTTGCCTTTAAGTCATTCACCATTTTCCTTGTTAAAAACTATTTCTTTCATTGTTTTAGAATTTGGATGTTAATGGCTTTCATCATGGAATTTGCCATTTGGCCAAACATCATTGAATTTGTTTTCCTTTAAGCAAATAATAGATCATCTCATCCCTATAAATTAATTCATACTAATGTTTAGGGATGCCCTCAAATTTCAAATATCACTAGAGATTGTTTGTTTAATTAATGATTATTCTTATGTCACTTGGTTATAGCTTTTAAAAGACAAATCTAATGTTAGTTATATTTTCTCTACTACTCATAGGATGATTTGTACCAGGTTTGATGTTCAAACAAAGAGTGTCAAACTTGACAAAGAAAAAGAATACTTTAACTAAATCCTATCCTTTTACCTAGAGAGAGAAAGAAGAAAATACAAGTCATCATGTATAAATATATACTTTACAACAAAATTAGTCACAAAAAAAAAGAAAAAACTTCACCTTCTCAGGGTAACTTGTCCCTTGTTATTTAAGAAAAGTGTACCTAAATCACATTGGGGGAAGTGGTATTAACTGCTACTTAATCAATCGGTCACCTTTGAAAATGTTAGGAAACAAAGTCCCAGTAAATGTTCTCTCTAAATTCTTTCCTGATTTTCATGGGTTTAGTTAGATCTCATCTAAAGCGTTTGAATGCTCAAATTTGTGGTAAACTTGGTCCTTGAGCTCTTAAATGTGTCTTTATTGTTTTTTGACCAACAAAGAAGAGGTACAAATGTTATCACCCTACTTTCAAAAATATTTCATTTCTGTGGATGTGTCACTTTTGCTGAAATCATCCCTTCACTAATCCTCATCTTCAATAAGAGTTATCATTCAATGAAGATGAAGCTAATTTGAACTTACCTAATTTGTCAAATTCATTCTTTATAGCTCCTTCTGTAGTTATTGAATTTACTCCTACAAAGGTTGGCACTTCTGAACTTGAGAATGTGAATGAGAAAAATGGTAGTATTACTATTGTGCCACTACGAGTCTATTCAAGGAGAAGATTGTTGAATTGTGTTTCAATGCAAACCCAAGAATTTGAATTTGTGGTAGGTGCTAAATTAACACTAGACATTCTCCTTTGTCATTGGTGTTTGAAGACCTAAATTTGCCAATAACTCTTTAAAAAAAAGTCAGAAAATGTACCCAACACCTTGTGTCTAGCTTCATATTTCTTGTAGATTATCCTTACAGTACTAAGCCTTCATTACCCAATTAAATATAATTAAAATTGCACCAACCGTCTAAGAGGCACTTAGAACGAGAATCGGAGGAAAGCTATTAAGGAGATGAGTGCTCTTGAAAAAAAAAAAGACATGGGAGATTGTTGAATTACCTAAAGGAAGAAACCAATGGGGTGTAAGTGAGTGTTTATTGTAAAATATAAGACAAATAGAACCTTGGAAAGATATAAAGCTAAATTTGTGGCTAAATAAAAGTTATACTCACACATACGGAGTGGACTATCAAGAAACATTTGCTCTAGTAAATAATATGAATACTATACGAGTATCATTGTCCTTAGCAACTAATCTTGGTTGGTTTTTGCAACAATTTTTTACATTAAGAATGTCTTCCTACATGGTGACCTAGAAGAAGAGGTCTACATGGAAGCACCTCTAGGGTTAATGGATTCAAGGCTAATGAAGTATGCAAAGTGTGAAAGGCATTATATGACCTAAAACAATCTCCTAGAGCATAGTTTGGAAGATTTTCTAAAGTTATGGGAAACTAGAAGTTCCAATAGAGCTAAGAGGATCATACTCTTTTTAGCAAAGCTACATCAAGCACTAGATCAACAACATGTTAGACATTCTTTGTTGGAGGTCACACTTGTGGCAAAGCATTACCAACCCTCTGAAGTCCATTAGCAGTTGTTAGATTTCGAGTGGATAATCACAAAACTCTGCAAGTTTGTCATAACACTTCTACAAACTAGTGTTAAATGATCCCATTTTCTCGCCCTCATCTTTAAAGTTTTTAGCTATCAACAACCCTTTTAACATCATTGTTTTGGAGGTGGTAGTGACTTCTTCCTAAAAAGGCTATAATGTTAACTTCTTTCCATCCTTTTAGAATGAATATGTGTAGGTTTTAGTGTAATAGACCGTATCATTATCATAAAATCTTGGTCTTTCCAATAGTATGTCACAAGCATCCATATGCACAGCATTGCACTAAGCCTCATCATTAATGACACCCTCCATAATGAACTTCATTAAACAATAGTAAGTAACCGACACCTTGTTACCTTTTCGAAACCATGCAATTTTGTAATGTGTTTGGTTCCAATAATGAAATTCATATTAAATGAGAATCTTCGAGGTTAGAATCCTTCCCATTAAACTATGGGTCATACTTATAACAGAGTATAAAAAAGTGGTCAAATCCTTAGAGAATCTCTTAAGTCATTTTCTAATAAGAGCAACATTTCTCAAACTAATTCCCTCTCCCCTCCTAATTGGAACCCCCTTGACTAACCTTTATAATGTGTTTGGTTCGCTAACATTTAAATTTGGGAAATCTATGATGAATATGATATTCTCATTCTGATGTTTGGTTAAGGTTTGAAATTTAATATTTCCCTCAAGTTTTATTCTTGTTATAGTGTTTGGTTGTCTTAGAATATGCTTGAGAATAAATGCAAATTTATATAGCAAATAATATTTATTAAATTAGATTCTTTATAAACAAAAAATGGGAATTTAAAAAAACAAAGGTTGTCCCCTTTCCTTATATTTTCTTTCCCTAACAATGGGAAATTAAAAATAAAAATATGATTAAAAAAAAAAAGAAAGAAAAAAACTAGTCCTTGATGGGAAAGAATCTTCCCCACTTATAAGGAAATCAAAACTTTCATAACTATATGCATCTTAAACATGGTAATCTCATTCTCGGGCATAAGATGCTCATTCCCTAGTCAAGATACCCATGAATCAAACACACTCTCTATCTTTGACATGACCTTCCTCCTATGAGATGATCATGCTTAGCCTATCATATGCAAACTAAAAGAAATCTCTCTAAATTGTCTAAATAGTTACAAAAACTTTAATAGTATTATATAGGATTATGAAACAAACAAGGCTGGATAATGTTGATCCTATTTCCTAAGGACTGGAATGTTTTATGCATAAACACATCCATCTAGATTTGGAATCTTCCTCAAAAACTGGTTCCCAAAGACCTGAACCTTTAGGCCTTAACCTTGTAAATAGATTAATATTTACCAAATGGACGCTCTCATGGAGATTAATCTCAAGCCCAAAGATCAACCTGAAGGCTTAGAGGATCAGCTTAAAGATTGGAGATCTTTGATTCATTACAAGAAGATGTGAAATTGTGATAGTGAAATTATTTTCAAAAAGAAGATGCAAAACCTTATTTCCATCTCTACCAGATTGAAAACCTTAAATAATCTTAGCTTGTCATTGAATAAGGGCATCCACACTAAGTGTAAATAAAAAGGGAAAAAGGGGGTTCCTTTCATCCAGGACCCACAGGAGCCTAAGATCTAACCTTTAGCCTCCCTATTTATGACCTCCACAAAATTGATGGTTGGCGAGCAACAACCTCTAGCTCACCTACTCCACCTGTTTTCTAATCATCTATATATTGAACAATGTGCTAATGCAGCCATAGGACCAACACATATTCCTGCTTTTGGTCTGCCTTGTATATGGATACACTCCCATTTCTGCCACCAGATCCTTGTTTCACCTTTTTACATGGTTTGCCCTATATTTGAGATGAGGGGTTTTGAGTGTCGTATCATGGTCCATTCTAATGGCTTTCAGAATGAGTTCTTCAGTTGAAAAAAGAATTTCTTTGGCATGATTTTCAGATAGTAGCTCCAGAAGTATGGCCAAAACTGACATAAACATCATAGCTTTTTGTGAGCATTGGAAATTGGATTTCCGAGAATGCACGGTGAGCTTATGATCCAACAGTTTCCATAAACCACTTGTGAATACACTAGTACAGTTTTCTATCTCATTCAACTTGATGAAAATAGCAGCAAGTAAATCCAGAGTGTGAAAGATCCATTGTAGCTTCCATAAGTTGTTAGGTTTTCCAAGGTGTTCCCCATCTCAAATTCTTCAGAGAGTAGTAGCATTATGACAGTTCCCTATTTCTTCTTCTTGGTACTTCATTTTAGGTGTTCTTCCTCCTCATCAATGGTTTCTAATGAGGATTTAGGTTGACGACCCCCAATAGGATTCCTTCAGAATATCTTTTTGTATTCTCTAAATTCTCCTTTTAAGTGTTTGTGACAAATTGTCCTCCTCTTATGCTCATGATCATTGTCATTTTGTTTTCTGCTTGTTAATAGTTGTGATATTTTGATCATATGCAGCGCCACTGTGTCCTATTTTCCTCCCAGTCTAGTTATTGAATTACTAAATAGTGAGTTGGATGATGGCTTAATAAATAAGATGTTTATTGATTAAAGTTTGTGAAATTTGGTTCTTTGTTTAACTTTAGTTCTGCCTTGGGAAGTTGGTCATAACTTAGCTGCAACATTAAAAGTTCAATAATATAAAAACTAGCAAGGTTTCTATAGCTTTCTGACTATTAGGTATGCATCAATACCATATTACCTGTCAAACATCAATAAGAAATAAGAAGCAACAAATTGTGTTGGTATCAATTTTTTAACTAACATTAGACTTGGATTTTATGCTGACTTCTGCATGAAAAATGTCATTCAACTTTTCATATAGAAACATCCAGGGGTCTCAACACTTTGAAGCCTGCTTAAATGTAGTGTTCTGTGAGCTTTGTGTTTTGTACGACATATACATACATACATACATACATACATACATACATATAGATAGATAGATAGATATAGATATATATATATATATATATTGTGTAGAGTTTAATGACTGGAAACTCAATAAAGGGTAGAACATAATAATGAAAGAGAGAACCAGATAGAGGGCAAGAAGGGAGAAAGTTGTATTAAGATTTTGGTCACATGCAATGAAGAGCAACAACTGAAATATTGAATGGTATGGTTATATTTGAAGGCACTGCAAGGGCATAAAGAAGGGTAACAAGCAAATAACTCAAGGTGGTGACGAAAAGGCACAATAGCCAATGATTTTGCGGACGGTATAGCTTTAGATATAGTAGAATAACTAAAAACATTTCTTAAGCCAACTCCAGATAGTTAATAAGAATCTTATCTGAAGTATGCTCTTCCAAATGTATATATGTATTTATGTGTGAGTGCATTTAGCATGTATTTATCTAGGCACATAAATTGTGAATGTGTGTGTACTGTTGGCAATTTGCAAAAGATTGATCATCTAACGTTGTAATTGATAAAGGTTTAATCTAATAGAGAGCTCATTCCTTGCAATACGATGTTGGGTCTCAGAACAGGCCAATTAACTTTTTGTATGCACAATTATGCCTTCGTTTGCAGAGTTCTTGGACTAAAATGGCAGTAGAAGTTGACAGCCCCAAACCAATGCAACCATGGGACCAATCGGCTGATCCTCCAGATAGCACTTGTGCACAGGTTACCCAATCATGGCCTGAAGCATTTGGCAACTACCAGGTGCCCATGACTTCCTCCAAGGATTACCAAGAACAAGATGATGAACTTGGTATGCATGGCTCTATTTGCAGCAACTGTGATTAAACTTCACTGTTGTCTGATGTCTTTCCATATTTCTTTTGGTTAAAACTATGCTACATTTTATTCTCTAGATAATGTTGAAATGGGCAAAGACTTGAAGATAGGAGTACCTAGAAACTCAAATTTACAGCTTCAAGATGATGTAGTAGGCGCTAATAAGGATAAATTTCATGAATTGACCTTGAAGAAAGATGATGAAAAATTAGAGAACAGACAAATGGACCTCAACAGTAACAAGCCAAATGATGAATTGGATAAAGAAGCTGTCGATCTGATGAGTGTCATTGCCAACAATACCAATCCTCAGAAAAAAAGTATGGGCTTCAAAACTCCAAGTGGCCTCTCTGAGGTCCCTGAAACTAAAGATAAGGCCATGTACGACAAAAAGGAAATACCTTCCCTTGAGCTCAGTTTGAAGAGGCTGAGAGATACTGGAGGTACTGATACCAATCCCCATGACCAAATCATTTGGAGACATTCCGACCTTTCAGCCTTTTCAAGGTATGGAGGAGACTTCAACACCTAAAATAATCTAATTTGTGACTAGTAACCAAAACTCAAATCTGAACCTTTATATGTTTTTTGTTATGGGCAGGTATAATTCTGCTTCAACTGCTATTCAAGCTTCAACTGGCAATGTAGGTAGCTGTTCTCCACTTGATAACAGCTCAGAAGCAGCAAAGACAGAATCCATGCAAAATTTCCAATCTAATTCGAATGGCACTCCTCCCAACCAGAGTTCCAATGGCAGTAGCAACAACAACATGGGCTCTACTACTGATGATTTTTACACCAAGCCAGCAGCATTCGATGATAAACCAGATTCCAAATCTGCAGTCAAACATCTCCAGCACTCTGCTTTCCAACCAGTACAGAATACAATTTTGGCCGATTTTGCAAATGCCAATACAATTTTGGCCCACCCAAGTGCCATGCCCCCACAGGTCCAAATCCAGAACCACCATTACTATTACCACCACCATGTCCATAATATATCACAGCAACAGATACGCATCCATGATGATTTGGCTTTGACCAACATGGCAAAATCTGCTCCACAGTGTGGGTCATCCAATGTGTTGAATGCGCCTGTTGAAGGTTATGCCTGTAATCACAGTTTGAATGGGAGTGCATCAGGAAGTAACCATGGTAGCAACGGCCAAAATGGGAGTACCACTGCTGTAAATGCCCAAGGAACAAATATGGAAAGTGATGATGGAATAGCTGGAAAAGGTGGAGCAGGTGGAGGAAGTGGGAGTGGAAGTGGAAGCAGGAGCGGAGTAGATCAAAACCAATATGCACAAAGAGAGGCTGCATTAAACAAATTCCGCCAGAAAAGGAAAGAACGATGCTTTGAGAAAAAGGTAAGTGTAACTTCTATTTCATTTTGATGCTTTTCATCCTATAGGGCAGCAAGATAGCTGAAGATACACTGAATCTTTCCTCGGACTCTATAACCTGTGAACGTATTAGGATTCAATGGAACCCTGTGCATTGCACATGCACATGCACATTCGTGCACAACTACCCAACAGGTAAAAATACCATCCACGGTGGATTTTATGTATGGAAGAAAATTTCCTTTATCTTCCATCACTAGAAAGGGCCATTTGTGCATTCCCTTGGTGTATTCTTTAGTCTGCTTAGTCAGTCGTAAAACTCAAGGTAATATTGCTTTGTTGTTTACAAGCAGATGAATTTGAGTCTGGAGAACTGAAAATTCTTCCCTGCATAATGTTTTTCAGGTACGATACCAAAGCAGGAAGAGACTGGCCGAACAGAGACCACGCATTCGAGGACAATTTGTTCGTAGGGTATTCCATGATATTAACAGCGAGGATGCAGACAGCTAACTGAAGTTCCATACATGAGATTAGCCCTAGCTGTACAGGGAGGAAGCATTTACTTAAAAGGAAGTGGGAAATTTGGGTGAAGTGAACGAAAAAAAAGGTGGAAACTATGGTGATTGCAGACTTTAATTGATAATAGAGACCTCGTCTTGGACTGTAATTTTAAAAGGGTGTGTGGATTTTTATGCCGCCTACTACTATGAAAATTATCAACTGTGACTTCTGCTGATTTTCCTGGAAATTAAGGAATGAGCAATGAACAGTCATTCCAACTGAAGAAAATGGTTACTCTCCTTTCAATGGTGTGGTATGTTTCCCTGGAAAGAAATAAATTCCCTGATACTTTCCTCATTGATGCCCTCCCAAATCGCATCCTGCCGGCTGGCTTGAATGCCATTTGCCGCAAGAGAAGAGTCATATTTAATGTTGCAGGCCAAATTCCAATTGCCAATTATAAGATTATAAAAGAAATCAAAGTTCACACACACATAATATATGAATATATATATATATATAGAGAGAGAGAGAGAGAGAGAGAGAGAGAGAGAGAATTAACTCAGATAGAGAAGCTTTCTTGAGAGAGAGAGAGAGAGAGAGACTAACCACAGATAGAGAAGCCCTTTTTGGAGTATCTGATTGCCCAGAAGCTCAAGGATATGGAGTAAAAGAGAGAGAAGAGAGAAAAAAATGGAGGAAATATGGACTATGGAGACTGGTGAGAGATGAGATCAAGCATGGAGGCCAACACACCTCGTATGGTCCCAATGATTTTGAGCCACATCACTTTGTATTTTTGACCATGGTGGGAAATAATTAGGGAAAAGTTTCCAATAAAAGAGGCGGTGTGGAGCACTTTGTAGCTGTTGGTCTCATGCATTGTCCCGAAAAGGTCTGCTAAAGAAAACAGTTTTTCTTTGTCTGTATTATAAACCCTTCACATGATTGGTTGAGATTTTTCCTATGTGTACTGAGACTAAAATCATACCCTCTGGCCAACCTCCTTCCAATTCCTCTTCTTCCAAGGCAGTTTGGGCAGGTTCTTCTACTCTGGTTCATGATTTCTCTTGGTTTTATGGTTAACCCTGGATGACATACCGATGGGTGGATCATAAGTTCAAAACACCGCCAAAAGAGAGAGCACAAACCCAAAGGAAGAGAAAACAAAAAAATACCCAATAACATACTCACAGAATGACCAAAGGCGTTTCAGATATCCAATTGAAGTGGAATGCTTCAATGCTTTAACTTCAAGATAGGTTTGGGTTACAACAAAAGTGTAATCAATGGTATCAACACTAAATATGCTTGGATTCCATTTTTTGCTCATTATTTTGTATCTTATTTTCATCTTTTATATTCGATCTCATTCTTGTATACCTTGGTTCCATTATTTTTCCTTTCATCGGATACCCTAGATTTTTTTTTTCTCAAATTTTCCATATTGGAGATTTGAAAGTAGTAGCTAGGTACCTCACCTCTTCAATGCCTTAGTTTTCTTCTTTTGAGATCAACATTGAGATCCTTGGATTTATTCATTCATGGCATAAAGTCAAAAGGAATCTTTTTTGTCCTGGAAAAGAAGCAACCAAATTACATCCACCTTAAAATATAGAAATAGAGATCAACATATTTGATATGTAACTTGGCCCCAATAGATGGTAAAGAACGAAAATTCAAAACCCTAAGATATTAATGAGGATCAATAAATTCCAAGGAAAATATAGGAGTAGGTGACCGGAGAAGAACCCCTTAAGAATTCCAAACATGAGTCAGAAACACAAACGGCAACGATGTTTGCAATGTTCTTTACCTCAAATAACCAATGACCTATATAATACTGGTAGGTAGCATGAAAACCCTGTACCAAAAACAGAGTCCCTGAGGGCTGTTTAGGAGGAACAAATATGCATCCATGGAATTGGGGTAATGTCTTCTCTTTCAGGAAAAGAAAGAGGAACACAAAAAACCAAGAGGGAAATTCCATCTTCTCTTTGTATTGTTTCTATCAGTACAGGGCACTCCTTGGCAGAGGGAGCTTTGCAGAACATGGATAACCAGAAGGATCAAAAGAAGAACCGCATCCCTTCTTTTACTTTTGTATGTTCCCATTAGTACAGGACATTCCAAATCCAAGAGAGAGCTTTCTCCAAATAAAATGGATAAAACAGCCTATTTGCAGAGCCGTGGTAACCAAAAAGCTTTTTCCACCTCCAGAGTTGGGAACTATCAACTATGTCGCCACAAATGGAAACCCCAATTAACATCTTCTATTCTACACTTACATTTTCTTAGAATATAAAGCCATATCTCTTCAAGTCCGAGTCCCTGGATAAAAGCATTCAACACTATTTTCCTTAACCTTGAAATGGAAATTATGTGTCCTGTTCCTCGAGTTCCCCTGCCCCTCACAAATTCCCTTGTTCAGAACAGTCAACTGCAGCAAAGGAAAAAAATTGAGAAAAATAAAAAATAAAGGGATCATAAAACACGCATAACATCAACTTGAAAAACAAATTGTTTTTCCATTCAAAATCACTTAGGTGGTGTTTGTTTTTTTACTTAATTCTAAATGGAACCTTAATACTTAATAGTATTAAATATTAGGTTGTTTGTTTTTGTAGTATTTTATTTCTATTAAGTATTAAAAAGTAAAAAAAACCATTGTGTTATTTTTTCTATTTAGAAAAAGCCACATATTTTAGCTTTTTCTATTTAGTAAAAAGTTTATAATAAGTCATGAAAAAGTAAAAAAACAAACAACCTAAATTCTAAAACTAAATGGTTTTCAGCAAAAAGCCAAAAAAACAAACACCACCTTAGTCATAGAAATATTTAATTCATATTAACAGCATTCCCTTTTTAAATGTTGGTCAACTGAATACAAGAAAACTAGATTAGAGCATATTGGCCACATTGTCAACAACAAATTATTGCAATGGGGAGGGGCTCATGCTCAAGAAATCTTAAAATATAGTTTGCATTAAAATGCACTTTGAAATAAATAAAAAAACATATATTTTATTAATTAAAAATAATTATTAAGAAGATATTTTTAATCTTCTTTACACCAATTTCATATATGATTGTTAATATTTACATAAATAAAATAAAATAAATATAAAATATTGTTCAATATTTTACCTTTCATGTGCTAGAGCCTCATGCATTTGATATTATTTAATACATGAATATCATCAATTTATTAAAAAAATTTACTATTAAACCAAGTCAATTAAAATATGTAATAAATGTATTAACCTACACTATAATATATAAAAAAAATTATTTAAAATTTTGATGATTAAATATGGTATTATCTCAATTAATAATAATTAAAATAATTCATTATATTAGTAATATTATGCCATTATTTTAAATTTTTTAGAAAATATGTTATTGTTTTTAATTTGCTATTATGTCAAATTAATATACAAGTTATCATAATTAAATATGTAATTATGTTAATCTCTTAAAAGCATTTTTGTCCAATTTTTCATTCCAAAGGAAACAAAATGGTATTCCTTAGGTAGCTTCAAGGAAACCTATTCTCCAAAATGGAGAATGTGATTCCTGAAAATTAGGTGGATCCCACATTTTTTCAGATTCCAAGTTTTAGTAAACACCATGGAAAGAGACGAAATGACTCCCTTTTATTTGATTCCTCAGGAATCAAGTAAACATGCCATAAGTGCACAAAGAATAGACAAAAACAAAGAGCTATAACTCAAGGTGGAATAGAATCTTCCATGCAGGAATTTATTGTGGGGCACCTTGCTTCAACAACTAATCGACTGCCTGTTCGGCTACATTAGCAGTACCAAGTGTAAGAGCAACCCATGAATCTGGCAACATCAATAATTTTGCACAAACACATATCAGACTCTCAGGGATCATGCTTCTCCTGTGACAATAGATTATAGTAAGCCAAAACTCTTCAGTCCTTCCACCATGAGTTTGGTAAAACTCTAGGATTGTCTAAAGCATATCTTCCAATGAAGCAATGATTCCTCCAAGGCCAAACCCATCCCGACAAACATGGCAAAGGTTCCAACCACTCTGCCTCAATTATCCAAAGCTCTCTACCATACACTAACTCTCTCAGGTTTCTCAAAGAGTAACCACAGATATTTAGCTTAAGAGAACCTATTGGTTGGGATCTCCACTTTTTGTGCACCTCCACAATTTTCCAACCAGTAGCACAATAAAGACTCAAAGCTCACATGATCACAGTCAACAGAGTGCCTGAGGAATCAGACAATGCCCAAAAAGTAGAGAAAAAGTATGCTATGTCCCACAAAGACTTCCAAAGTCCACCACCTGTCTCTCGTGATACCTAAATTCCTCCAAAGCCACATTCAAGACCAAAGTGCATTGCCACCTGCTAGAAAATCCTATTCGGGAATATGTCCTCCTAGGAGATCCCAAACAATCCCAACAAACCTGAATAACCTATGCAACAATGTTAAGACAACAGGTAATGTAGGAAAAGATGATCGACTGTATTGCTGCAGCCCAAACAAAACACGTCACTCGAGACTGAGGGCTTTAAAAATTCTCCTCAACTGCAACAGGAAGCTAGTATTGACCTTTCTTTTTGGCCTCAAGCCATGCAAAAGCCCTAACTTTAAGTGGAGCTTTTGTATTTCCAAATGAAATTGTCCAAGAAGAAGGTTTAAAAGATCTCATACACAGGACTAGAAAGAAAGAGTGTGGGAAGGGAAATCCTGAAGAGGTCAAGGACCATACTGTCAGACTAAGGAAGGAAAGCAATATATAAACATGAAGTAAAGAGAGTAAAAAACATATGAGCATGTCAATGTTTTCTTCAAATAATTTATTGTGAAGTTCGAAGACAATGGATGAAGGAAGAATGGTCCAAGATAGAGGAAATAGAAATATCTCTACATCCCAAGATGAGTAAAGGTGAGGAAATTGATCACCCCACCATGTATCTTCTTGGAAAGAATCTTTAAATCATCAGCAAAAGAAAAACAGATAAACTCTGAGAATTCAAGGAAACCTTGTGCAACAGCTCGACATGGGCAACAGTGAGACCACCTAACCACTACATTGGCATCCCATCCATTAGAAGTGTGACCATAAATGCTCCTAATAAGTCCATGCCAGGAAGCATTGCTCTCTCTAGAAAACTTGAACACCTGCTTCTCTAGAAAGGCTCTATTACCCAGAAATCTTCTCAAAACCCCAACCCCTTTTGACTTTTCAATCAACAAACCATGACATTACTATCAGATAAGAGATATGATTCAGAAATACCAATTAATCAAGTTATAAAGAATTACCAATTCCCACAGCAATCCACAGATCTAGAAACAACTCCATGTAACAAAGCCTTAATTCCAAGTAATTGAGATCAGAACATCCAGCTCTATCGAGGGTCATATCCTTCATTAGATCAAAGGTTGCTTTTCATCGCCTCTACAACACAATTCCTTCCTGCTTCATCTTCATCTTTACAATGCCCCTAACCTTTTTTTTTTTTCCTTTTTCTTTTTTCTCTTTTTATGATCAGACAATGCCCCTAATTTGGATCAAATCGCTTTCACCTTCAGGCACATAAATGTAGAATAACTTTCCTAATCTCATCTTCTAGTGTTACAACCAACTTCAAACAAAATTCATTTTTATTTCTAGCTTTTCTTTCCAATAGAAACAACTTCATTGCATCAAAACCTAAAAGTACAAAAAGGAATCGGTTATCCTTCCTACAAAGACAATACACATCACGAAAAGGCTGCCAAAATCGTCCCAAACCTAACAATAATAATACAACAATCAAAATACCCAAGTAGGTAAAGACTCCCTCTACAAAATCCTTTAGACTAAAACATCTTGCCCAGCCAATGAAACATCTATGTGGTTCCCTGAGTATGGAGCAACCAAAAAGAAGCATCCAACATAGTTGACAAATCAAGGATCTTGCATAACATGGAATCCAATTTCCAAGGCCCCCTTGTTCTTTGGGAAGCCCAAGAAATAACTGTGGCAAAATCAACCCCCATTGTAAAAGTAGTAAGGCCCAAAACTCTGCCTGGATCAAGCCTTCTACAACTGCTAGTACATCCATGTTTATAGCCAGAGGATGCCCATTGTGCTTCAAAAAGCTGCAGCATTCCTCTCAACCAAAGTACCCACCATTAAGTGAGAATGACAATATGCCCTAACACCCTATTTCATTTTTATTTTACTTGAAAAAGTACTCATCCAACTCAACAACCTAGTCCAGCCATGCTCCTCCTTGACAATGTTGTTTGCTGATGTCATCAAATTTAACAACAAAGAACCTCTAGCCTTATAGACATCCTTCAAAATTGTCCCTTCTGGGTATGGGCAACATCCTTGTTTTTTGATCAGAAACGAAGATATATCGATATTACTAAAAGTTCAAGAGAAGGATGAGAGGTTCTTCTCACAAAATACGAAACCTAATCAAAGTGAGACTAGACTCCTCTACTATACAAGGGTAACTATACACATAGGCATACACAAAATATCTCAGAAGCTGGAATGAACTCCTCTCAATGTTATCCACCCTTTTTAAATTACAAACCGAAAAGCCAATTGAGTTGAATAGCATTAATTGGAACTCCACTAAAAGCGAAGGTGCAAGAAGCCCAAAGGGGGGAATAGAAGTGAAGTAGATCCCATAACATCCATTCCATTCTCCACTTTTCCTCAAAAATCCTAACATTTCTCTCTTGTCACCCTATCCAAAGTATAGTGACACAAGTGATTTGCCAAAAAGTCTTGCTTCTAATTGAATTTCTTAGCCCTTTAAATGAGATAATCATCATATCTCCAATATTCCTAGGCCGAGCCCAATCCATATTGGTTAAAATGAAGAGCTTATGCCAAAGACTCAATGTTATTGGGCAACATCTTTTTCAATCTCTCTTCTACACCTTCATGGAAAATAATCCCAAGCCAAAGTAGGGAAGCTAGGTAACCAGCAATAAAACTTTAGTCACTTCTTTATGGACAGGTTGAAATTAATACTAAAAAGGTTTCCTCAAATCAAAAATGTTAACATCATTGCACAATTCACAAAAATAGAACAAGTGACACTCAATTTATCAAGTGTTAACAAGCAAATTGATGGAATTTCATTTAATAGGGGCTTTGTTCTTAGTTAAACCAGTAGAATCAGATAAACAATGCTAATGATGGCTCATTGCAAATCAAGTCCTACAACCACTGTTACCAGTATAATAATTTTAACAATACTAATAATGACTCACTCAAAATCAAGTCCAACAGCAACACAGTGATACCTGTCCATGCACATCAGTTGCCAAACCAGTGGAGAGAGGTTCTGCCTTTATCAGAATGTCTGCAAGGTACTCCATCTGTAAAAGAAGTGCAGGTCGTTCCATGCTTGAATAGATATCCCCATGATTAACTGTAACTAATAAACAGCCCTGTGAGAGGAACAAAGTGAACACACAGTAAGAAAGTACAGATTCAACAATAGCATAACACACAGAAGAGAGTAGACAAATGATCTAAGAGTTGCTATTGTCTTACAAATTCCAATGTTAAAGTGTGGCAGTAATGCAGAAAATCCAAGACATGATTTGTAGAACCATTAGCGGCCACCTCCATAAGAGAGATATCATCTATCATTATGGTAATGCTCTTTCGGTTCTCTTCATGTAAGGCTATAATCACCTTTTGTATTTCCCTATACAATGAAGGAAGTCCACCGCTGGTTTTTCCTTCATCTCCATCTAGTCATGAATCAAGTCAAATGAGACTTCTTGTCATGAACTCAATTCAATCAAAATTCACATCAAATTAGTTTTCTCTATTTATAAACAAAAAAGAAATTAAACAACTGCATCAAATCACACAGTTTTGAAAGACCCCCATACTATATATGACTTGGCTGAAACCATGTTGAGAAAGAAAATGAAGCATATTGCTCAAGTAAAAAACCAAGTGCAGAGTAAGTCCAAGGGAAGCAGAACCATTGAAAGGCATAAATTCCAAAGATTCGTTTTTTTTTTTTCTTTTTCACTCGGCAAAGATAGAATATATTAAAAGTGCCTAACAAAAGGGCACAAAAAGATAGACATGTTATTACGAATCAAAAAAAAGGTAGACATGTTGTGTACAAATGGCCAAATGGCCAAAAAATGCTAAGGGTCCAAAGATAATAATTCTACAAATAATTATGACTTTAATTCTACAAATAATTGGACATATAATCTACAAATAATTCACATTATTTTGACTTTAATTATATTAGTGGATACCTAAAGATTGCAACTATTGAATCCTGTTGATGACAAAAAGAATATAGAATATTTAGCATTAACCATGTCACTTGATTTTCTCACCTGGACATTCCAGTGTAAGCAGGTTAAAGAAAACAAATCTCTTATTGTCCTTTGGCGTGACTAAGTTGCAACCCTGTTACAACAACAAAACTAAATTTGTGAATGCCACTTATGACCACACTTCAAAAAATACTAACTAGAAATACATGCCCTCTGAAAAATATCTAACCACTCGGAAGATAATCCCCAAACAATGTAAATCAATCTATGAGAAGAGGAGAGAGAGAGAGATGTGAACCATTTTATAACCAAACTTCATAAAATAATTAACTGGAAAAATACATGTCATCGGACAAACATCTAACTGCAAGGAAGTTTGTACAAGGACTGCCACCAAACAAACTAAACCAAGCTACAAGAAGAGAGGGAGGAGTGTGGGGGGATGTGGGTCTCAAAATTCATTATGTTTCTCCTTTCTCATTCACTATACTCTTTCAGAAATGGAACCAAGCAGAAATTTTCTCGTCACAAGTCTTGTAATATACATGATATGCATACAAACAAAACCTTTCATCAAGGAATCCCTATTTGATTCATTCACAATACATCTCACTATACACACTGAAATTTATAAAGGTTTAAAAAAATGAATAACTTTGTAATTCCCTCTCATCCTTTAATTGAAAAGGCTAAATCATATAATAAAATGAGTATGATTCATCCACAACAACAAAGATAGCTCAGCCACTAGAGCAGGTAACTGAAAATTCTCATGCCACTAGTACAAATGTGGTTCATGGCACATGATGTATCTATTCTACAAATTAATTGATTTTTGGGAGGGAAGGGATGGGGTTGTGGGAGAAAGAGGGAGAGAGAGTATCCATAGAAGTACAATTAATGAGTGAAAGAATATTACATTTCAGCTTTTAAAGTTCATCACGGAATAGCTAAAACAATAGATTGATTTGTAGAGTGATCATTATTAAATCCAAGTTAAATCAAGTAATGAGTGGAAAACAACTTTCAGTACAAATGATCATTCGTATGAGTGGTTGGTGATTCCTTTTGGCTTATCTAATGCCCCTAGGCCCCTAATATGTTCATCGGTAAGATGACAGCATGATGCAAGTATTAAACTGCTTATTGGTAAGTGCATAGTTTATTTTGATGATATTTTCATATATAGTCACAACTTAGATGACCACTTTGTAGCGGACAAATTGGTGTCTTTGAGTTATGTGATTTCTTCTACAGGTAGTATGGTGGACAAGGATAAGGTGAGGGCAATCCTTGAGTGGCCTACACCTACTCTAGCGACTGGTATAAGGAGTTTTCATGGCCTGGCAACTATTTATTGGCTTGGCAACTAATTCTGATTCTTTTCTTCATCATTTTATGAGATCAGAACTGAGGCTTTTTTTTCACGCAATTAAATTAAGCTCCATCATGTCTGTACTCGGCAACGGTATAAATAAATCGCTCTAACACTACTCCACTCCATTTTTCATCAGGACCATCTAGAGCACCAAAATGATCCTTGAATTACGGAATCCTCGTGAAACCCAGATCTTCCTAATGCCAATTTTCCGACTCAGAAAATAAAGGTCGAAAATATTGGTTCTCAATAAAAATTCACGATCTTCTTAGCATTACTCAAACTCACAATTCAATACCAAATTCACCCAAAACACAATTATCATAAAAAGAGCTCAAACTTTTGCTTGAAACAAAAAGGAATAACTTACCAATTTTCGTAAGATGCGATCGTAGTGGGAAAATGGTTGAGAAAAAGCCAAGAAAATCACAGCAGAAGTAGAAGAAGTGTGAAGAGCGAGAGAGCGCTTGAGGACGTGATGAAGAACGAATGCGCCATTGGTTTCGACGCAGTCCTCGATCACGATCACTCTTGGCTGCGTCCAATCCAGAGCTAGGGCTTCGTCCAACAGCGTTGAGGAACGATGATGATCCATACCTAGGGTTTTGACGATGCCTATGGTTTATGATTTTTGAATTCTGGGTTTAGGGAGGTTCATCCTTGGCATGATATTGAGGCATCACGTGTCGCGCACGCGATTGTAAAAATGCTACCTGACGTGTCATGTGTGTATATATATATATATATATATATAATAATGGATTTGTTCTTATTTGTGATATTAAAATTACATATTTGTGACCAAATTATGCAATTTCTTTTATTTCAATAAAACATATGACTCAAAAATCGTGTCAAAATAGGCTTACGACTAATAATATATAAATAATTTATAATTTTCAAATAAGATTAAAAAATTCGACATATTATGTGTTTAAATTCTAATAATTTAAAATTTCATTTAGTAAGATATCATATCTTTTGATCTAACCTTAAACTTTTAAGAAAATAAAAATCCGACTATACTTGAAATTATAACTATTTTCTAAAACAAAGAAATATGAAAAAATGCTTTGAAATTTTTTGCATGATTACATAAATATATAATATTTTTATGGATAATAGGTCGATAAAACTATTTTTATATTTTATTTTTTAAACATAAGTTTGTTCCCTAAAACAATTGAAAATTGTTTTCAAAAATCATTTTCAAAAAATATTTTTATAATTGTTCTTAAAAACATTGCCAAAATATCATCAAAATAAAATTATAACTAATAATGAAAGAAAAATTGTTGTTTAAATATAACAACAAATATTATTCACATTAGGACTTTCAAAATAACAAGGTATTTTGATAATTCAATATAAATTATTTACTTGATTAATTAATTTTAATTAAGATCAATCATTGTATAATTATTTTATCGTTGTTTTTTGAAAATCGATAGTTCTAAAGCTTAATTTTGATGTTTAGTAATATTAATAATCGTAGTTATGATTTTTTATCTAACAACTAAGGTAAATGTAGATAATTTTGATCGACTTGAAAACGTTTTCAAAACTATTCTTAAAATTCAAAATTTTATTTAAAAACTAAAACATAAAAATAGTATTTTCTACTTTCAATGCAAAATTTTCTAAATATTCTTAATAATTTCAACTATTACTCCATATTTTTACAATAATTTTTACTTGCCAAATATGTTTTTTGGGTTCGGAAAATATTTTTAAATTGATTTTATTTAGTAAAAATAAAAGGTGTAATTAAAGGGGTGCAGGCATCCATCATCCATGGATAGGCAAATCATGAAATTCAGGTGCCTCTGGCTGTGATGAAATCATCCTCCCTAACCAGCTCTTAAAATCCAAAACACGGCCGCAGCCATTTGGCTCCAGCTGGCACCTTGTCTCCGTAAAGGCAAAATCTAGAGTGTAATCAACACACACAAAATTTCGGTCCTTCATGCAGAGATCGGAAACAATCGATCGATCGATCGCTAGCAATCAGAGAACATCAACATTCCAGATATCTCCTCCCACTACCGGGCGCCCGATCACATTCCATCACCCTGATGGGCCCCCATGTACGTATGTCAGAAAGCACATTTTTTGTATACCGACATACATACTAGATTCGCTCATAAAGCTACGTCAGCCAACTACTATAAGACGATAAATTACGGCTTTTATGAAAACAAAAAAATTACATAAAATAATAAAATATTTTTAAAAAGCATTTTGTTTTTGTAAAATAAAAAAAAAAATTAAATCCCTAAAACGCGGTTTGGAGTTTGGACTTCGGACGAAAGAAAAACGACTCTTTCAAGCCTCGAGTTTAACGCTCGCCACAAAGCATGTTTCTAAAATTAGAATATTTTATTATTATTATTATTATTTTAACAAGTGAAAATATAACACCAACATGGTGAATTGGGGCTCCTCTTTTCAAGTGAAGAGACAATTTTGTCCATCACGCTGGGTAATGATGATGAATTGTTAATGGGTCCTGTATCGTCTTTTCACTATGGTAGTGCCCCGAATGTGAGTGCCCGGAGTATGGGTTGATGCTTGGTTTGTAGTAAAGGAATTTCCGCAGACAAAACAGGGATTTGCAGTGTTGCCCTTGTACTTTGAAATTATTGAGATATATCCCCAATGTTTTTGTTTCCTCCATTCATTCTACTATTTAGCATATATGAATATGCATATATGATTAGATTGTAAAAAGGAAATTACATTTGTATCCACAGCATTCATCTTTGCATATACCATTTTAATTATTTTTTTTTCAATTTTTATTGCACTTTTTCACCATTTTTAGTAAATAAGAATATCTGACTATTTTCTACCATTTGAAGGAAAAAAGTGCTATTTTTTTTCCAATATATTTTCCCATATTTTTATTAAGATTAATAAATATGATAAAGAACAAATTCATAAAATTATGGTGCAGTTTTCTATTTTGGAGAGTAAAGAGCTAGAAAAATATATTTTATAACTAATAAAAAAATTGTTTTTAAAAAATGAAAAATAAGGTATTTTTAGGAAAAATATTTTAACTGTTTTTAATTACTTTTACTTATTTATTAGTATTGTTTAAAAAAAATAATGAGCAAATATGAAAAATAATTAAAAATAAAGTAAAATATACAAATTTTATTTTAAAAAAACATTTGGAAATGTATAAAACAAGTTGAAAACATTTAAAGTTTTCAAATCAAACAAATTTTTTATATAAAAAAAAATATGTTGAGAACATGCTCTGTTCCCAAATAAACTTTTGTTTTTTAAAAAAAATATAAAGAATAATTTTCATAACTATTTTTAAAAACATTTATAAACTTGTTTTTTTTAAATATGTTCTAAAAATAATTTTCTTATATAATGCTTTATTTGTAGACATTATTTATATTTATATAATTATTTTTCTTAAAATAACTCTTAAAAAATAAGTGAAAACAATTATTATGGTGTTTTTTAAAAACACTTTATTCTAAACTTTTAAGAAATAAAAAAAAAACTATTTTCTATTTCTTGATCACGAAACATATTTTTCTGTTTTTTTTTTTATTTTGAAAAATAGAAAACTATTTTTAAAAAACGGTTGACAAATAACACTTGAATTTCTCTTTCTAAAACTCCCACTATTTTCATCATTTTGTAATTTAAAAAAAAAACTCTAATTTAATCTATTCCGATATCCTAAATCAAATTTGTAGTCCATCTCAAAATGATTTTATTGGTGATATATTATCTAAAATTAAAGTGAAGAAAATAATTTCATTATTTGTTCCAAAATAAAAAACAATGAAATGACTTTTTGATAAAATTAACAGATTGAGGAGTCATAATATTGTAATCAAAGAGAAAAAGTAATATCATTATTATTTTTTATTTTTTTGAAATCACTCCTCTTAATTATCATGGGGCAAATGATTATTAGGTAATCCTACAACTAAGTACAAAAAGGGCAATAAATTAATTATGAATGATGGGAAACAAATTAGATATAGAAAAAAATAATAATAATGATTTATCCTAATTTTTAAAGATTTCTAAATCAAAAATAATCTTCAATAGTAGATATAAAAGTGAATCTTACATTTTACCGTTTAGATTTTGTGAAAATAAAATTGGTGAAAATGTGTTAAAGGAAAGCAACTAGTGGGTTAGATTCGGTAAATTCAAGGGTTATTTGATTACATGGTTCAATGAAAACTCAATTTTTGAAATTTAATATTTTGTCATTTTTTGTCTCATTTTGATAAAAATGCCTTTATTATTTTCTTATAAAAATAAATTTTTATTTGAAAACTTACATGTAAATACTTAGAATGATAATTTATGTAAAAAAAAAAAAAATGGGTTACTTCTCAAGTAAAAACATGTGAATTATTGGATTCATAATCAAGATTATTTCATCATTTTTAATCAAATATTTCTAAATTTAATTTATAAAAATTTTGAAGGAGTTGGTATAGAAATGACAAATTTTAAATTATTGATATTTTCTTTATTCTTAAAAATTAAAATAAAAAGAAAGCTATACAAAATATGTTTGATTAGTACATATTAAAAATTATTGTTATAAATATTTTTATTAAATCAACTTTTGTTTACATATTAATTAAAAAAAATTAATTGGTCAAAATGGATGAAATGATCTCTATATTTATGAATTTAGCCTATTCCATGTTTTTTTTTTAAAAAAATAACTTTTTTTTTCATAAATACCTTTAACTATTATAAGTATTTATATGTAGGTTTTAAAAGAAATTGTTATTTTACAAAAAAATAATAAAAGCATTTTTGTCAAAATGTGATTAAAAAAAGTTTAGAGAATTATATTTTCAAAATTAGGTTTTCAATAACCCTTTTAGTCAAATAATTCATTAAAAAAATATCTAAATATGTTTCCAATATCTCATTATCTATTTTAGATATTTTTCTTTTTTGGTTTTTAAAATAAAAAAAACATTGTATAAAAAAGTATAATACCTTGTGCAAAAAGGTATAAATTTATCTTATAGATTTGAATTTTTTTTTTCAAAAATTTTAAGATTTGGAATAATAAATTTGTTGGAACCGTTTTTAAAATCATAAAAGTTACCATTATTTTTTTTATTTTGAAAATAAAAATAAAAATAATTGTAGAATTAATTTATTAAAATGGATGAAAAGATCCAAAATTTATAAAACTAACATCTCTAATTTTTGAACTTGAAGAGGTACATATTTTTTTATATAAATGCTTTTTAACATTTTCATTATTTACATGTATATTTTAAAAGAAAATATTATTTTTGTAAGAAAAAAGTGAGGATATTCTTGTATATTTTTTAAAATTAAAAAAAATGGAAGGTGAAAATTTCAATTTCATATTTCTTTTGCGCTTTTTAATATGTTATCAAAAATTGTATCCAAACAAACAAAAACTATTTAAAAATTAAAATATATTCATTTTCTAAATAGGACAAGATTCTCAAATATTTATTTTCATTTTCAAATTCATTGGGTTTTTTTTCACTGTGGAAGACAATTTTCCAAAGATGATTTCCGTGCCCAATATGCCCTTAGGGTTCTTTGAAATTATGCAAATTCACGGGGACCATACTGCAAAAAAGACCACTATATACGAGAGAGAGCTCTCTGTCTGAAATTTAACACTCTCTCTCTCTCTCTCTCTCTCTCTCTTCTGTCTCAAGTCGTGTTTGGTTTGCTTTTTGGTGGCTCTCTCGTCTTCTCTCTCTTTCTCGTGTGTTTGCTCTTCAGGAAAGTGAGAGAAAATTGATGGGTTGTTTTCCCTGCGCTGGAAAATCAAACAAAAAAGGGAAGAAGAATCAGGAAAAGAACTCCAAGGATCAGATCCCATCCACTTCAGGTGATTCCATCAGAACTACTGTGCAAATACCAAGCACATCCCCACACTGTCACGGGGTGTTCTGGGTTGATTTTTATGCATTTGGGTCTGCTTGATTTGCTTAAAATCAATCACGACCGTGCCATTTTTGAATTGCTGTGATCATTTCTATGTGGGTAGTTCTTAGTGTTTCGATCTGCTTTGATTTCACGGAAAATGGTTTGAGAAAAGTTTTGCAGTTTCGCCCCTACGGTTAAAGCAAGGTTATCTTTTGGTTGAATCTGACATGAGTTGGCTTGAATGTTGGCATTGAGTGAAGATTTCGTGGGTTTTCTAAGTTGTTTTCTTTAGGATTCGTTTGGGTTTGTGGGGTTTCTACAATTTTGATTATCAGTGTTGGATTGGCTCCAATTGTTGGTTTTAAGTAATGGGGTTGTTCTTATTGTGAATTTAGCTTATGTAATTGCTTCATATTCCATTTATTCGACTACCATTTGTTTATGAAAGTAAATTTCTTAATTTCACCCACGGTTTGGTTTCTCAGAAAACTGAGGAAAAGAAAAGAAAAAGTTTGAATGTAGCATTTTATGTTGTGATGGCTTCAAAGGAATTGAAAACCTCTACTTAATTAAGCCAATGTAGTTGTACTACGGCCAGCTGAATCTTGGTTTGTATTCTGTTGGGGTTTCAAAATAATAAAAACCATAGATTTTTTGCCTTTTAATTTCTTTTGTTTTCCTTCTTCTTTTTTTTCCCCTTTCTTTTTTCTTCAGCAACCAAATAGAGCATTTATGTGCAGGTTTTAAGTGATCATGGAATAATTAATTTTTTTCTCGGTTTAGGTTCAATTTAGATTTTTATAGGCATGCCCTGTATTTAAATAAGGTGAATATTGTGCCATTCTTTTAGATCAGGGTGCCATGAAAGAGTATTAGAATTTTGCCAAGGTCCAAAGCTTTCGTTATCCAATTATATTCCATAACGAATGGTGCTGAACGGTGTAGACAAGAAAGAAATATGTGTATTATTTTGGGCGAAGGCGTTTTTTTATTTGTTGTGCATGATTGGAAAAATCTAAACCACAATACTTCTTGGGACTTTATTTTGTCTTTTGCATATACCTTGTTGCTTTCTATGATTTTAATTATGTGTCGTCCATTTTCCTGTTAGGTGAATATATTCCACACTCGTGTTTGTTGTTACTTACATAGTACTTTTTTTGTTGTTACTCGTGTTTGTTTGTTTGTTTGTTACATAGATAGCCTTGATTACAGTTTGTTCCATTTTTTCTTTTCAGAAAGGTTGAAGGTTAATTCGTCAGTAGATGGAAGGAAGGATGCCTCCAAGGATGGAGGCTCAGATCACATTGCAGCACATACATTCACATTTCGTGAATTGGCAGCTGCAACAAAGAATTTCAGAGCAGAATGTCTTTTGGGTGAAGGGGGTTTTGGCAGAGTCTATAAAGGGCGATTGGAGAGTACTAATAAGGTTTGTCAAGTTTATCAGATCTTAAATGTTAGAATATACAAATTGAAGTCATGGCTACTGAATGGTTATTACATACACACTTAACAATTTGTCAAGGCATTAGACAAAATTGGTGTGCTTATGGGTTGGGATGTAGCTGCCACATAGAAGAGTTTCCTTTGCACGGTCCATGTATGTGTGCTATTTCCACAGATACCACCCCTTTTCGTGCCTTTTTTATTTATATATGTTTGCTTATATTTATAAGTAAATAAAAAAAAAAAAGAAAAAAAGAAAATGGAAGTTTCTGGCATATCTACTGTCAGAAGTGTACCTGCATTATTTATCCAAGTAAGGAAGGGGGAAACAGATTGCTAGTTCACTAGTAATTATGAAGAATACAATCTTAATGAGTCATTCTACTACATGCATTTTTCAAAACGAGGGACCTACCAATGTCTAGCAAGCGATGTCAAAAGCATACCTGCATTATATTTATATATCCAAGTAAGGGGGAAACAGATTGCTACTTCACTAGAAATTATGAAGAATACATTCTTAATACATCATTCTACTACATGCATTTTGCAAAACGAGGGGCCTACCAATGTCTAGCAAGCGATGTTATAGAAAAAGATGAATTAAAGTTAAGTCAGTGGCCAGGAAAAAAAAAATTATACACTCTGATACTGCAGCTGTCTCCTGAGCTCTCAGACTCTGAAAATCAGCCGCCCAGACATGGTGCACCAGATGCATATTTGCGTCTTGACTGCACAGAACATAACTCGTTGTCTAAAACAGATGTTGATACCACACTTTGTTATGCTTAGGATTGTCCTGCTCATAATGTTGATAATTTGATTTCTTTAATGATGGGATTTCTTCATTGATTTTTTTGTGTTAAACTTTAAATATGTTTCTGGTAATTCTGAATTGAGCTTTGTCCATGTATGCAATGTCAGTGGTAAGACTTAAATTTTGTTATTTTGTTTGGTGTAGATCGTAGCTATCAAGCAACTTGATCGTAATGGACTCCAAGGGAACCGAGAATTCCTTGTCGAAGTATTGATGTTAAGCCTGCTGCACCACCCTAACCTTGTTAACTTAATTGGTTATTGTGCTGATGGAGATCAGAGACTTTTGGTTTACGAATACATGGCATTAGGATCTTTGGAAGACCATCTACATGGTATATGCAGTTTTAATTCAATTATTTTGATACCATAAAATCTTGAACCCTAGCATTGGGGCAACTAGAAGTACCTTATTCCTTGTGCATTCAGCCACCATTTACAGCTTTAGAGCTGACAATTTATGCTTTCCCCTACAGAGATTAGCATTGAAAAATGAGGATGATCACATGATTTTGGAATTCCATGATTTTTACTGCTTTAGTTTAATGCAGGATTTTTCCTGTCTGTCTGTGAATGATATGCTCAAGATAGATTTCTAATAGATGATCCAAAATCATCTGATCATGATACTTTTTAGTATTGGCAATATCCCAAGCTGCAAATCTGTTGCCAGTCTGCACAATTGCATGTGAAATGTGTTAACCTTAGTTGCCTAAGAAGCCATGGTTTTGGTCTAAAGTTAAGGTGCTAGCTGCTTGTGTTTCCTATTTGAATGTTGTAATGGCTTTCTCTACCTGTTAGTGGCATCTTTTGGCAAATCATAGTAACTTTGTTTTCCTCACATGCTTATACATGCCAGACCTTCCACCTGATAAAAAACGACTCGACTGGAATACAAGAATGAAAATAGCTGCGGGTGCCGCAAAAGGCTTGGAGTATTTGCATGACAAAGCAAGCCCTCCTGTCATATATCGTGATTTGCAATGCTCAAACATTTTACTTGGTGAAGGGTATCATCCAAAGTTATCGGATTTTGGCTTGGCAAAATTGGGTCCAGTTGGGGATAAGACCCATGTGTCAACTAGAGTGATGGGGACCTATGGATATTGTGCACCAGAATATGCAATGACAGGTCAACTTACGTTAAAATCAGATGTTTATAGCTTTGGTGTTGTTCTTCTGGAAATCATCACTGGAAGAAAAGCAATTGACAATTCAAAAGCTGCTGGGGAACACAATTTGGTTGCATGGGTGAGAAACTCCATTCTTCACTTGTATACTTTTATTGTTCCACTTATTTAAACATGAATATCTCAGTTCCTTTATCTTAATTGTTTCACTGGTGGATTCAATCTGCTTTATGCCTAAATTTATACTAATTACATTGGTCTTGGCAACAAGTTAAATGTTTGCAACACCATTTTTACTTTTCTAAATAATGTGTATACCTTCATTACATGGCATCTCTACATACCTATCAAAAAAAAAAATTCATGGCATCTCTACATAATGATGTGCATAAATTTATAATCGAAGACAATAACTGGATTCTTCTGATCAAAAAAAAAAAGACAACAACTGGATTCTTTTATTTGTTTCAAGTTCAAATGTACATTGTTTTTCTTTCTCTGACATGCTCCCCAGTATAAACTTTGTATAGATATACCCAATTCTGAACTCAAATTTGACAATAGGATCTCTGTGGACAATCTCTACTCCTGATCATTGAACAACTGTAAAATCATTCCTCTGTGGAGATGGTCGATTCTGTTGAATTTGGGAGACTCTGACATGTTTGGGTTGAGGTTGACTGTATTGTGCATAAGCCACTACACAGGGCCAGAGTTCGGTGATGTGGAAAAAACTCCTTGGAATTCACCTCTCCCACATCCAAGGCTTAGCTGTCAGAAGCTTGTTCACACCCTGCCAATTTTACCATTTGCATTATTCTATGCACTTGCAAATCCAATTTTGATATTTTCGGTTTCTTGATGCACTTGCAGTTCTCTACCAAAAGAAAAACCTATGTTTTGTGTTTGACCTTCTCTAAATGCTAAATGCTGCTTCCCCTTTGCAGGCACGGCCTTTATTCAAGGATAGAAGGAAATTCTCACAGATGGCTGACCCAATGCTCCATGGCCAATACCCATTAAGAGGTTTGTACCAGGCTCTTGCTGTGGCTGCAATGTGTGTTCAGGAGCAGCCTAACATGCGGCCCCTTATAGCAGATGTAGTCACTGCCCTGACCTATCTTGCTTCCCAAAAATATGACCCTGAAACCCAGCCGGTCCAAAGCTCCCGGATGGGCTCTTCCACCCCTAGATCCAGAAGGGAACTGTGATGATGGTGTCGTCTTGGGTTAGAGAGAAATCAAGCCAGAAGATGAATCTGAGATTGTTGAACCTCCAAAAGCAAGTTGATGAGATTCTTTTAACCCCCTATGATTCAATTGGATTGGATTGCTTGGTGTCACCCTACTAGCTTTGGTACTGCTTGAGGAAGATTTCTCTAGTAATGAAGGGTTTAATTTGTGGACAGATGGTCAAATGGATTGGAGCTTTTAGTGCTAATGCATGGTGGGTGCCTGCCTGTTCATGGGATTTTGCATCTCCTCTCCTGATAAATAGGTATTTTTCTTGTAATGGGAGAATTTTTTTTATCTGCTGCTGATTTCTGGTCGCTTCTCTTTCTTTGGATGTACAATTGAGCTTGGTCCTTGTATCTAAATGCCATTTATAAATTTATAGTATGAACTGGTCTCCTGTTAAATAGTAACCCCCTATTGGTTTATCAGTAAATTACAGCCTTGGATCCATCCATTCTTTATTCTATCTTCTATTCTGATTTTCCACAAGCTTAATAATCTACGTGTGTGCATCTGAAATAGGTTTGAAATGGGTGCCCAGGCAACATGTAATGTTCTATAAATTCAATTTTTTGTTTGAACTTCTAATCCAAATTTTCTGGATTGTTTCCCAACAGAGAAGGAAATGATTGCAGCTTAAGACATGAAGTAGAACAAATTTTACGAGATATATGAGATGGGTTATTTGATTTAAAAGGGATGAGATCATCATCATTTTATAAATCTAACCCTTAACTTTTTTTAATACTAAAAAATACCTATTTTAGATAAAAATAAAAATATTCATTTTTTTTCTCGTAAAAATAATATTTTTTATTAAAACATGTGTAAATAATTAATATTTTAAAAGATATTTATGTCAAAAATAGATTATTATTTTTAAAAAAAAAATTATCCCGTCAAAAGGGACAGGTTACTTTTGTTGTAAATTTTTATATGAACTCTTAATTTTAATAAAAACATTGGATCCAGCGCAGAAAGCTTCGTCCTGATTCAGTCTTTTATTTCACGTCCTAAAATTAAAGATTAAATAAAATTTAAATCATAAAAAATGACTATCTGACTTTTTCTTACCATGTACCACGATTGTAACCCAAAGTCTTCATATGCTTCAATGCCCTGTGAGTCCAAATTTCGAAACACTTTAAAGTTATATTTCCCAATAAAGAGGAAAATAAAGAAACCAATTAATACCATTAAGTCCTAGTACTAGCCACCAGGATGAGAAAAGAAAAAAGTACAAAAAAAAAAATTAGATAAATGAAAAGGGTGATAGAATAAAGCAGGCAAAGATTATACAGTTGCTTTAACCATGAATCCCCATGTTTCTGCTACATTCTCTCTCCTCTACACTATTATTATTATTATTACCAGTTAATGAACAAACAATGGATGGATATGAGCTTTTATGTTTGGTGCTATGTAGAAAAAGAAAAGGGATTAAGAAATAAGGGAGCTATATTTATGCTGCTCTGCTCCCCCCAGCTGGCATTGATACACAAGAATTTGAGGCTGTAAAATAGGGAATTTATATGGGTCTCCAAATAATTAACCTTCATCTCGCTCCCTCTCTCTACTGTTTCTCCTGCACTTCATGGCCATTGGCGTCTTTCTGCTGGGTGCTTGGACTCTCTACCTGCTGGGCGCTTGGATTCTCTACCTCATTTGTAGGCTTTGCATCGCTCACCTCCTCACTAGCAGGTTTCCCCTGTTGCAGTCATTAGGTTTGAATTAGCAATCTTAATAGGGCAAATCAAATGCATATATGGGGTGATCTAAAAATAATATGGCTAGAAAATCCACTAAAGGGTACCTTAGATTTACAAGGGTTTTAAATCTGAGTACAGTAACATATTCCTTTCTAGAATGGATCCATTTTATTTTATATAGGATTGAAATGAGTTTACTTTGTTCCCTATAGCATTTTAATGGTTTTGCTATTTTAGAACTAGTTTCATAATAAAAAGCATTAAATAGAGCATGATTTATATCATCTTTCAATTGGCATCCTCTATATTTCTTTCTAAAGATAATATAAGAGGAAAATCGGATCCATGAACACAGTTTACGTTATAATCAGTTATGTTCACTAAGCAGCATCAAAGAGGAATCCTTGAATTTAAATGGAGAAATGGTACAAAAACTAACCTTGTTCCTGTCACGCCAGCCAAGTGCAAATGGTCTAGATAGCAATCCAATCTTTCTTGTGGGCAGTTCTTGTGGTGTTTCTTGATTGCTTCGTGCTGAAGAGGAATCTTGATGTGATCTACAATCAAAACTCATTTTATTATAGGAAACCCACCGATCAATGAAGGCATAACATAATCAAAACAAGAATTGAGCCTGTACTCATGCCTTTTTCATGGGAATGGCATTGTGTACACAACTGATGGTTGAAAGAAAGGAAATAAAACAAAAAAATAATTATGAAAATTTATATGAAAAAAAACTTAGTTGGAGTATTAATCACAACAGATATTGAACACAGTGATAGATTCATCTAGTCAATAACAAAGATGAAACTGCACAGAGGAAGAAATCTTTATCGGCAAAGTTGACAACATACCGGGGAGAAGGCTGTGCTTTAACTTGCCCAGATTGGTATTGCAAGGTAGCTTCTAACATTGTTTCTGCCATAACCACCCTCTTTTCCATCTGAGCAAGAGAAGTGATCGCCTCTTCATATTTTTCCTGCACAAATATAGTGATTGTAGCAGCAGAAATAAGATACAAAATGAAGCAATCAAAGGAAAGATTCAGGAAAACAGGGTCTACCATTGTGCATTGAAGTGGTAATAAAACTATTCTATCAGCGAATTACATGTAATTACCTTACTAGGAGCATTTAGAACTTGACACGTGTCATTAGAGAATATATATATAAAACAAAGAGGAAGAAAAGGAATTTGATACAATGACATCTTGAGAATATCACATTAGCCCAAGATGGAGTTAAATTTCTCTACATATAAAGACACATTCACATACATATAAAAATATACATATACACACATAGACATATTCATATATATAACATGGAAATGATGATGCTAGGACATAATAGATTATTAGTTATAGAATTATACTACTAAGGATTCTTTTAGCCTGGTGCCTACACTTAGAGCAGAAACCTTGGATCCTTTCCCTATTTTCAATTTATCATTGGACACCAAACCAATAGATGCCTATAGACTTCTCTCTGAACCCTAATTTAAGGAGGAAAAAAAAGAAACCCTAATTGGATAACTATGCCTTGAAAGCCTAAAATAGCCAAAACTCCTTAAAAATATTTAAGGTGAAGAGTGAAGACATTTTATTCACTGGTGTTTCCTCCACATGCCCTTGGGTGTGAAATAACCACAGGCACCTTTAGGGGCTTCAAGCAAGAAAGAATGGGATTAACTTACTTGACCCCACTTTTCACTTTCTCCTTTTGCTCTGAATTGTCAATGGAATCCTTATTAGGTTTCCCCTGACAATGCAAACAGCTTGGCTGATTGAGGGTTCTCATAGAGGTCCTTGTGTCAAGTTTCATTTACAATCTGCCTATGATATAAAGCATGACAGACTTTATTCAAAGTTGAGATTTTTCCCTTTTAGCTCAAAGTTGAGATACTATGCTCATTTAGGATGTTTGAAGCAATGTTTGGAAAGAATTGCAATTCATGGCCATTGGAGAGGTGTCAAATCGTAAGAGGTTGCTTCCAACTGTGATCATAGGGATCTGATGTGGAAAGATGTGAAGAAACTACCATCTGGAATTCTAGATACCCACTAAAAGGACGCTAACAGGCTAAGAATGGAGCAAGCTCCAAAAACACTTTTCTGCAGAAAGAACAAGGTGATTAATTACCAGTATCATCTTGCAGAAGGGACCAGTTTATAAACATAGCAGTAAAATAAGAGCTTGACCTAAGATGGTAATCAAAAAAATATTTACACTAATGCAAGTATAAATATATAAGCAAGTTGACCTAATGGAAGGTCCTTTACTGATGGTATAACCATATAGAAACAAGGATTATATGACCTTTATATTGTTGACAGTGATACAATTAACATGAGACTAAAACATATTTCACTTGTGGAGAAGAATGTTTGGACCAAAACATATTTACATTTGACAGAATCAGCTTGGTCAAGTTAGGAACATCGATATGGCAACTAAAAGAGAGGAAGTCCAACAAAACCAGAAGCAGTAACAATATATGGTCCAAAAGGAAATTATGTTTTTCACCCAGCAGAAGTTCATTACAGAACAAATACAATGAGCTTTGATGCACTGCCCTAGGAAGGTCTAAAGCTGAAGGTACAATACATAATTTGAAGGTCTATAAAAAGGAACATAGAGAAGCAAGCTCTATAAAGGGCTCATCTGGAAATGGCTGATAGAGTTCCTCTTATTGACTGCAAAAAATTAAGAGAAGATCCAGTACCAATGATAGCAATAATGATTCACAATTAACAGGAATAAAAAAATCACCATTTACTTTGAAGAGTATAATAGCTTTCTTCAATCAACAATATGTGGAACATAACTGAACTTATTATAAAATTCAACCTGAAATAATTGGTGAAATTCCATGCATAAGCAAATTCATTTATGAACTAATTCTCCAAGGATAGGACATAATGTAGAAATTGTCCACCTTGGCATACCAAAGACATTAAATAAATAAATAAATAACCTGAAGCACTTGAGCAGCATATCTCTGGGCTGCAGCATCTTGCTCAGCAAACCTGCGAGCATCTTCAGTTAACTTTTGTTCTTGCTCTACCCGCACCAATACCTATAAAACAAATGATATCATAATTACTATGACAAGCCCATAACAAGATAAGGTACAAAGCATCTTTCAGAAATGAGCCCTTGGAATGGCATAAAAATTGCAACCTGAAGCATAGCATGCTCTTGTTCCTGCTTATCAGCAAGGGCCTGCCTGAGTTCGGAAACCTCTTGCTCCAACTGTTCAACCTGGAGACCACAAGCAGATATTCAGAGTGCAATTTAAATGACTTAAAAGGAATTCCAAGGAGAGAGAATTCAATAAACAAAAATAGAGAGAAGAATCAATAGGAACTCAGCCTCTGAGTAACGATCTAGATTAATGAAAACGTTTTTGCATTCCCTGGATCAATATAAGCCCCGATTACAGAACACATGCTAATCACTAAATTATTAAAATTAGCAATCCCTTGTCGCTATATATAAATCTTTATACCGGTCTATCCATCTTTTTAAGTCAAGATAAAAGAGTGGCAATATGAGAATAGGTAGGATAAGAAATGAGTGCATTTGCGAGAATGTGGAGGTGACACCAATTGAAGAGATGATGAGTACCTGTTGTTTAAGATGTTTCAGCTATGTGAAGCAGAAGCACATAAATACACCAGTAAGCAGTGATTGATTAAAGTTGAAGGTACCAAAAACAAAAGAGGTGGGCCAAAAGGATGTGAGCAGAGGCAATGAGACGTGAATCAGAAAACATGATTGCCATGGATCCTAAGAAAAATTCAGCTCCAAAGAAAGTTGGTTGTCAAAAAGGATTAGTTAAGCTGACCCAGTTGGTTAGGATTGAAGCTTAGGTGAGTAGAATTGACTTTATCTGTGTCCTTCTGAAAAAGTCCCAAGACAAATGTAGTTTACAACAGGTTTCTAGCAAATCTTCAAAGACATAGATGCCTAAATTATAGAAAGATTATGGAGACTTTCAGCAAAACCCTAACCAAATATTAATATTAATAGCAATAAATAAAACACATCCAACAAGGAAAAGGTCCAAGGACCTAGCCCAGAAATCAGATCTGAACCTCTATGGATTGCAAGCCATTATACCAGGAACCCAGCTGAACTCTTTTGAACCATAAAGTTTTTATGTATGGCAATTGATGTAGGAGAACCCTAGGATGGTTGCCTACACTTAAATAAGTGGGCTAAGGTTTTTAAATTTAGAATTTAAGGAGGGGACCAAAGAATAAAAATTTTGGTAGAGAAAAATAAAATAAAAAAAATATAGAGAAAGAAGATAAGAAGAAGAGGATAGAAACTTTGGAATCTTACTAAGGCCTCTAGGAGTCTCACAATTGAGAATCGCAAAATATGCAAGAACATCAATCCATTACTTTGATTTATATCAATTAGCCTTATTTATAGGTTTCTCTAAGAAATCCAAAGTTTACTAGGATTCTAATAATTTATTATGACTCTAATTCTAATTCTTCTATAATTTAATTATGATTCTAATTATTGGCTACTCCTAATTAACTTCAACAGATACTAATCCTAATTCAATTCCGAGTAATACTACTCCTCCTTTAATTGCAACTAATACCAATTCTCTTTCTTGATGTATATCTTGGAGATTCATTTTCATCAGCAATACTAATTAAACTTTTTGCTATGGTCTCAAGTGATGCAACATTATACTATACTACATCATCTCACAGATTACGAAGCCATCTGTTTCATGTGTGTGAAATCAGAGAGAGAGAGAGAAGCGCATCTCAACTCCAAAGACACGCAAGCACAGGTTTCTTTTAATGTGGCATGTGACTGAACAACAGTCAAGTATAGCAGAGCACACCCAACAGCCATGCCTCAGATCCAAAATGAAGATGATAATAAACTATAATGTGTAAAAAGTGCTTCACATGTACCCTTGCACTCAATTGCCGCCGGTTATCCTGTTTGACCATCTCCATCAATGCTGTCTCCAGCTCCTCAGCTCTGGAAAAAAAAAAGAGAAAAAGAAAAAGAAAAAAAGGATAAGGTAGCAATGTTGAGCATCATCAAGAAAAAACAGAAACAATATCAAATATCAATAAAGTATTAGGAAAATGTTCACCATAATACATCCCATTGACATACAAAACAAAATTACTCCAGAAATGAATTTTATGGCAGCTCCAAAACTGGAGCTCAGAGACATTAACTACCATATTTCTCTTTTGTAAGTCAGCGTTTTTTTCATTTTGTGGGCACTACTCTCCCAGTTTATGAGGCTCTTGCACTCTTGCAAAGTTAAGATGCATGCTGATATGAAGTCAGATCATGGTTGTGAATCTAAGGAAATTAAAAGTTGGTGTAGAAGATATTGTAAATTTGTTGAACTGCAAATCTAGCTTTTAGTCTAGGGAGCTGCTTCCTTTCTTTATTCCATTTATTCTTTATACCCCCTAGACCTAAAAGCAAACCCCAATTCCAAGTCAAGCTTTACTCAATTTGCAAGACTTTATTTGCAGGCATTGCTAAGTTGGGTAAGGATATTCCTTTGGTACAAAGAAACAACATGCCTCCAAATAGTGAATTGAAATACAAGTTGTGGCAGACTCTCTTAGTGGCAGTGAGTTGCAAGCCTAAAATACTCAAAAGTTTGTTTTCTACATCATCATGCACTAGATAAGCTATATCACATCTGGCTTATATAATGACAGAGACAGTGATGTCGACACCAAAGACTTGTAAGGCATGATGCAAACCTAAATTTAAAAGTAGCTGCACACCACAATCAAAATGCTAACCTGAGCAGAGCAGATCTTTTCTCTTCCAGCAGCTTACATAATTCAACCTTCAACCACCTCACCTGCAACATAATTCATACATCAAAATTTGAAGTTCATGAGAGGATTGTCTTTTAATTTTCCATCTAATTACAAGTTAAAAATATTAAATACATGGCAAGATATTTATGTCCTAACAAGAGAGACAATAACATCTATGCAATTGCTGATATACCCCTTTCCTCCACAATGAAAGTTTTCTCAAGGTTTTCTAGTATTGGAAACACAGCATTTTTGAGTAAAAACTAACCTTGAGAAGACTGAGTAGGAACAATATTTAATCCCTGTAGTTTTCCTTCATTCTTTCAGCAGAGATGATCAATTCAACCCAGAAGCAGTTTCACACTTAAACTTGTAACTTTATTTTGGAGTTAGAAGTTTCACGATAGATAAGTTCAATGCAAATCATATACATTTTGGAAATTCCAGGTTCTCTTTGGTTTTGTTCTACCATATCATTATTCGCTTCATACCAATCAGGAGTTTTCAATTGAGACTTTCCACAGAAACAATTTGACATTAAATTTACCAATCTTCATTATGATATTAAACACATGATATGATGGTCACTATATATTCTTCTGATCAGAGTATGTGTATCTGGGAAGGATTTCTCATCCTTTCCACGAACTTCAAGTTCCTAATCGATGAATTTTTTGTTTCTGATAAAAAAAATAGCTCTAGGTATCAGACACTTCACACCCAGGCTAATTTATGCCACTTAGAAATGCAATAGAAACATAAATATAAAGGAAAACAAGTAAATTTCCAAAATGAAATGGGAAAGGACTGTATCCCAGATATGTGTATTTTTTCCATTCTAAAAAGTAAAAAAGCCAGAAATGCTGTCATCCATGCACTGATTTTTTTTTCACTTGAAGTTCTATACATGAGACTTAGTAGATAGCACATCACAAATATTTAACTTCATTACTTTCCAGAAAGAAGAACATGTTGTGTTTAAGAAACAAATAAGCTACCTGTTCTTGAAGATCTGGAACAGAATCTATCTCTACATTCTCAGTCAGACCAATAAGAAAGCCATCCACATTAGCAGACCCAGGCTCCATATGAGACATATCACCATTTGCCTGTGAATCAACCACTTGTTCTGTTTGGTTTGCATCCATCGCTAGTGAACCTGGATCATGCTTGAAACCATATAGCTTATGTGCAAGACCCTTTGAGTCCCTCCAAGCTCTAAGCCCCTTCGATCTCTCCTCTACTGCAGCTATTACAGCGGCTCGATGTTTATCTCTCAACTCTTGTAGTCTGGCTTCATTTACATTTTGGTAACCCATGCAAGCAGTCAAGACAAGTTCACTGCTATCAAATGTTGAGCCAGCCAGTGACTGCAGCAGAGTAACTGCATCTCCAGCATCCTTAGTGGTAACCAAAGCAGGTCCTACAAGAGACTGAACAAAATTACATTCTGTAAAAAGATACCCTACATAGTATTAAATCCATGTTGATTATCCTGAAGAATATCACGGTAATTAAATGTCTTTTACCCAGTACCATATAACTCCATCAAAGCAAGTGCTGTTTTAAATAGCATGACACGGTTTCCTTCAAAAAGAAGCACATCCCAGACCCGGAGAACTGAAGTCAGGAGAAAGCCATCAAAACCCATAAGCTTGTAACCAAGACATTATGAATGCAATCATGACAATGAGAATGCTAAGATTAGTGAGATGGCCATAAATCAAAGAAATATAAATAGATTTTAAATGCAATGTAGGCCCCAAATAACATCTAATTTCTATATAAGCCATGATGGAGACTGACCACTTTCCCATGGAAGCATATTCATAAAAATGGAAAGAAACCACGGTCCAGTAACCCATGCCACCTGCACTCCCAGAAAATCCAGGTGATTAACTGCACATGACACAAAGGTGAAATAAGAAGCCATCCAAAATGCCTCATATAAAGAAAAAATAATAATTGGAAAAGGGCAACGATAATAAAATATGCAACAAGAAACAAACCCAATTTAGGTAGTCTCTCTCGCACCAAATCCTCAAAAGCAAGTTGGTCCACCTGAACAAACACAAAAGCTTAAGAAAAATAAATATTTACATGTCTCTCTGCAGTTGTTCACCTGAGCAGTTTGCACATCTTGAAAAATACATCTAGTTTGAGGAAAGAGAAACCCAAAAACAAATAAGTAAACAAGTAAATAATGAGATTGTAAAGAAACTGAAACGAAAACAGAGAATAGCACATATTACCTGAGATTCTATCATTTCCTCTGAATAATAGCCATCAAAATAGTCATCAATAATGCCCATCAAAGCCCTGAGTAATTTACATAATTCCAGAGTATATTAATCATATTAATCATTATTACCATATACACAAGAGCAAAGCGTGTGCACACACATATATATATTTATATTTATGTATGTATCTATGTATCTATGTGGGCATGCATGCATGTATAATAATGCATAGACAGAATATTTTGTCTTGTATTCTTCATAGAAGTAATAGAAGAGGAAAAATTTGGAGTTATGACACTGAATCAGGTCCAACCAGTCTTCCACAAATAATTCTACTATCAATATTGAAATGATATCATATATTAAATGAATTCACAAACCTACCAGAAAGCATTTTCTTCAGGCATGAGGAGTAGTAATAAGCCTGCAAAGAAATTCATGGCCTGCACATTCATTGAGACCAACAAGATCAGAAAAGGAGACATCGGTATTCCAAGAAAGTTTAAATTCATTCAGTAAAATAAACTGTTAAAAATTGGAAATATTACTTATATCTGCAGAACAAAAAGAACACGTAGTAGTAAAACAGAAATTTATTGGATGGACTCACATGTCCAAGCCTCTTTCTGTATAGTGAACTTGATAATATATCATTTTTCTTATCAGAAACTTGATAATATATCATAAATAACTGAAATTGCAAGTTTAACAAAACTAGTTAGCAGATTCTTTGGCTAAGCATGGCTCTTCCAGCAGGGAGGATTCTGTTGGGGCATCTATCCTCCTTACTCATCTTGGTACTTGATCTTTGTTTTGGTTTTTGGCACCTGTTGGAGCTATTTCTCGTTGTTGTTTTTGCTAATATGCTTCATGGTTGCCACCCCTCCACATTTTATTTTGCTTCTTTTGATCAGATCTTCTCTCTTTGAAGGATATCTCATCCTTCCCTGTGCCTTCTTTTCATTTGTTGGAATTTTTGTTGTTTATGATAAAACATAAAATGCAAATCTAATAAAGAAAAAAATTATAGGTAGGTGAATTTGTTAGCAATACTAGAGGTAACAATGCTAAAAGGTTTTACAGTACAAGTGTTCTCTTTGCACACAAATCATGCACTTCAACCATGTTTAGTAAGGACTAACATCTCAAAACATGTTGGAAGAGACAAAAGTCCACCACAGAATTAAGTAAAAAATCTGCTAAAAATGGCATGAAGCTCATCCATTGAGCTTGAATTGAAATAATAGGGTGTCAAAGAAATGTGCAACAACAAGAGAACAGATTGCTATCATCCAATAATGCCACCAACTGGTTTCTGTGCTGACAAGATAAAAAGGTCACCTAAAGAATTGTGCCATCTCTCTGGCCTTTAACATATGTTAGAACATATACACCTTTTTCTACTGGTTATTTGAGAAACGCAGAGCAGGTTTAATCTAGAAAAAGACAATGAATGTATCATATGGAGCTGATGCAAGGGTACAAATGTCACTTCTTGCATGATGGAACAGTTAGCTAGGCTTACTGGTTCCACGAGCCTCGCGAGCAAGTGACAGTCTAGGCCTTAGGTCTCTTATGGTCTCCACATGTGCCCTAAAAGGGGCCCGTTGAACCTGCTGCAGCATTTTGGTCTGCAGTACCCTTCTGTGCAGCCTTCTGGCTTTTGCACAAATTTGTGAGAGCCCACTAACAGGTAGTTTGGATTCTTTTTCTAGGGATACATCTTACGGTGCATTAGGTACCATCACAAATATTTGTAACTGTAGGACAGCTATGAACAACCAATGTCTTGCCCTAGCCTTTTCCTTTTTAATCAACATACACATACAGAAAAGATGGTGGAAAGTGTTATGAGTGCATAAATGTGTTTATAACAGTGAAATCATACGAAGAATTAGTTCAATTTTCCAGTTGAACTAGATTGGACCAACCCAGACTTGTTCATCTTGATGACTCCTAGTCTAGTTCTTAAAATTGCAAGTAACAATAAATTGAACATTATGAAATGAACACCAGAAAAAATTGGCTACTTGCTTTAGAGAGTATTTTCTGATGGTCCATATTACTCAGACTGTAAATTGCTTCTTTCTCAACAAGATGTATTCCACATAACTGCCCGTTCTGTTATCATGCTATAACTTGTGAAACTCATGGATTACCTAAGCTAAAAATCGAATGATTCTATAAAGCAAAAGTAACTTACTATCAGATACCAGACAGTCTAGTGGAAGTTATTGTACTAGCAGATTGTGAGCTGATGCCCAGTCATAATCAGTTATTCATTTACATGATCAAATCCACTGAAACTCAACCTATGGTCTGAACACACAGTTCACTAGTTTATAAAAATTGAAGCTTCACTCCAATCATCTGAATATCTGTGTTACCAGATTCTAGAACTAAACTATCCTTCATGGAAGATGAGGCTATATGATTAAGCCCATCACCATTCAATCAGATTTAAGGTTGGAAAGAGTGAATGGTAACTTGGAACATTTTTGCAGAATGTAATCTGACAGTTTACATTTGAAAAGAGAACTCTGTTTCATTATGAGATTCTTCCAGCACATTGAACTCCTGCTTTTTTCTTTTTTCTTTTTCTTTTTTTAATGATAGGCAAACAAATAAATTTTGACCAATACATTGAACTCCGGTTAATATTTATGAATTAGTTTTGCTCTGTAAATAACCAAATTTTAACCATGGAAGCATGTTCACCAAGTTAAAGATCATAAATACTGCAGGAGTCACTGGTCTCCATTTGCTTTTTGTGTCACAGATTGTTCAGCTACTGTACTATATCAATTATGCATGACACAAATTTTGCAAGAAAGTAACTCTATTTTCCAACCATAAAAACAATTAACCACATAAACTCCTTCCAATCCAATTACCTGACAGTACCCTACAGAGGGGTTGTGTCGAGCATATGCCGTAAGTAAACGCCTCAAAGCATTTCTACCATCCTCATCTAGAGCAGGATGACCTGGGAATGTTCGAGGCAAATCCTGCATTTAGAAATTTTTTTTTTTTGATCAGTAAATCCTGCATTTAGAGATTAGTAACAATGACTTGAGATTTTTGGATTTAACAAAGGCAACACCTGAAAATCAAAGAAATTGAGTACTAAATTTCAAAGCATATGCATGTAATGACCTTCTCAATCTGCCCTTTCCATTTCTCAGTTACAGTTAAAGAGTCCTTTATTGGCCCATCAGTGAGGCTGTCTGTTTGTGAGCTATCCTGCTCCACTTTATTGCCAACATTATGTTCTGAAGCTAGCAGCTCTTGATAATACCTCTCCACTCGGCGTGCCTTCACACCCACAAAAGCTTGCCAAAGCTGTTATTGCAAGCATGAAGCTTATCATCCAAGAAATGAGTGCCATGAGCAAAAGAAATGCAAGAGTTTAGTAGTTTATGCATTACCTCCCCCCTGAGAGCCATTGGCACTCCCCCTCGAACAAGGCACTCCAGCTCTTCTTTCCAAGGAAATGAGGTTTCCAAAGTGACCACATCACCAGCAGAAGCTGTTGCAGAGGCATTCGAACTATCACTTGAAGGGACATCTTGGACTGGGTCTGACCTCTCCACATCGTAGAACTCATCCTCAGAGTCCTCTTCTGACACACCTTTTAATGATCTAGCCTCTTCAACAGGAGCATGATGCTTTCCAAGTCCAGTTTCTTTCTCATTTTTTGATGAATCTCTCCTCTTTTTTACACGAGTACTCATCATTTCCTCAATTGCATGAAGGGATGTTCTAATCTCAGTCCAGATCTGGATCCTGTGGGTTTTTGTCTCTGCTACTCCTTGTGACTCCTTTTCTGTAACATTTTCGTTTGAATCATCAGAACCAAGTTTCTGAACCACTTTCTCTGGATTAGCATCTACATCCTTCTCTGTAGCTTCACCATGCAATGCCTTGTTATGTTCGTCAGCTGATAAGCCATTTACAGGCAGCTGAGCAGACTCTGCTTGCTGTTCCAGGAAGATGTTCCACCTTTCAGATCGTTCTTCCTCTTCCTCCTGAAAGTCCCAGTGTAAAACATAAACAAATGCTAATTATTTTTATGAATTCATTTTTTTCTTATTCTTTTTCCCTTTTTGCACCATTTTGGTTGCTTGAAGTTTTCATTGCTGGGTTTCACTAATTATTTCAAAGAAAAGACCTCCACTCAACCATATCTAAACAACTAAACAAGTTAGTTGAGGTAAGGTTCAATATTTTTAGGAATTAAAACAAGATAAACATAAATTGACTTTTCTTTTCTCAGATTCTCAGCAACCAAAAAAAGAGTTGAGAATTATAAAGAAGAAAACTAAGCGGATAAACCTTGTAGATATTAGCATATTCTCGGTATCTTTGTAAATGCTGTGGTCTGACTGCAAATCCATATGCATCCCTGTTCAGACCAATGCCAATTAATTCCTCCCAGTCACAGCACTCAGTAGTAAAATCAACAAAGTTCCAGTAACATGGCAAACCAAGTCAAATCAATATTCAGTCTAATGCAAGCCATGAATTAAACTGAAAAAAATCTTCAATACAGTGCAATACCATCACATGGTAAATCAAATGAACTCCAAATTCAGTCAAATACAGAAGACCGAATCAAACCAAGAAGCTAGTAAAAAGTGAGTACGATGACATTACACACCAAATAAACTCAAAATTTATTTTATTTCAAACTAAAAATCAACTAAATACTGAGCACAGTGCAATCACATTGCAGCTCATATGAAATCAACTCAGAGTTCAGCATAACACAAAAAAAATTGAGCTAAAAATCCACTAAATTAACTAATCAAGCTAAAATTCAACTAAACATGGAGAACAATTCAATCGCATTACAAATCAAATCAACTCAGAGTTCAGTATATCAATTATCGCAGAACATGGAACTGAATTAAAAATTCCACTAAATAACACCCTAATCAAGCTAAAAATGTACTAAACACTGAGCTCAATGCAATCACATTGCAAATCAAATTAAATCAACTCGCTCAGTACATCACAAAACATGGAATTGAGCTAAAAAAATCCACTCACCACAATGCCATCATACTGCAAATCAAATCAACTCAGAGGTCAGTATCTCACAAAAACAATGAGTCGAACTAAAAATCTACTAAACACTCGCCACTAGTCAATCTAATTACAATCAGCCAGAGGACAACAAAATATTCAGCACAAAACCGCAACTCTACACTCCATAGAACTCGGCATTGCCTCCAAACAACCTTAATCCGCCAAATCCTCACACCTCACTCCCCCGTAGTTCACACTCAACACTCAAATTGACTTTCACTCCACACATTATCCAAATCCAAAAATACAATCCGAACAAATCAAGCACAAGCCAGACCAAGATCATTCACTTAAGCACTGACACTCCCCCCGAAAATAAAAAAAAGACCTCAACACACACAAAACTCCCCACTCACCAAATCTCAAAAAAGGAAAGAAAAAAAGAAAAATCCGTCGAATTCAACGAGATCGGAACAATTCAAAACGAAATCAGAGGGAAAATCCACAATTAAACGAAACAAAAATCCACGGATCAAAGAGAAAACCCTATAAAATGGAGCAATTGCAGCAAACGCGCGGAGTACCTCTTGTGCTCGAAGGTGACGAGAGGATTGACAACTGCTTTCGGTTTCATTGCGAAGTGGAAGGAGTTGATTGGATGAGAAAACGGAGAGAGAGGAAGATCTCGATGTTCTTCGATTTGGCTCTGCAACCCTGTTGTCCGAATTGCTATAAACTACTACGACTATGACTACTCCGTTACAGAAGAGAAAGAGAGAGAAGACAAGAGGGGAGAGAGAGGGAATATCACATGCAAAGGCCGAGTTTACCGTCACATTATTACATGTTTGTTTGATATATCTTAACACGGAGTTCAAAGACAGGCGTAGTGGGGTTTGGGGGTCGGCCTCTGAGTCTCTGACCCCTTTCTCTTCTACACCATATTGAGAGGGTGGATTATTCACAATTTAAAAATAACAAACAAACAAACACGGAGAATTTATTTGACCCGGAAACGGCCTCTTTCTTTATTTCTTTATTTTAATAAATAAATAAAAACCATTAAAAGCCAATCAAAGGTAGCCACGTAGGGAAATTCCTTTTCTAATTCTTTTTTATAATTTTTTCAATATTAATTTTCTTTATTTGATAATAAAAAGATTGGGGATAAAAAATTATTTGGAAGGAATTTTGGATATGGTCGTTTAAAATATTGTTTTTTATTTAGAAAACGCATTTGATTAATTTTTTATTAAATTTTTTTTAAATTTGAAATGCTTTTAAATTTTGTAACTAAAATTTTATTCATAAAAAATTATTAATAAAAAATATATTTTTTTAAATGTTAGGAAACGTATTTTGATTGAATACAGTAAATGACAAAAAATATATATTATTGTTATTATTATTATTTTAAATTTATAAAATTTAATATAGCAAATAAATATGGTAGCTGCCAACTCATGACTTAGAAAGTCAGGCTAATTAATTAAAATGAAATGAAATTTCCTTGGACCATCTCATTGACATTTTTTTCCTTTTTTAAATTGCTCTCTGAGGAGACCCTTCAATTGAACTAAAAGTGAGTCTTAGCACATTGCCAATGCGATAAAAGATATGACAATAACTTAAAATTAAAGAAAAAAAATTAAATAAATAAAAAATTAAAATAAATGCATAAATGCATTGGGCATTTATACATTTACTTTATTAATGGAATAATCCTTAAGATATGGGCAGAGAGACATTTTAAATGTTTTTCTCTTCATTTCAGGTTAGCAGAGATCAGGAAAGGAATCTGGGTAAAATGAAATGAGGAAAAAAATAATTAAATTGGATTCAGCTTTAATTTTTTAGATTTTATAAATAAAAAATTATAAAGATATTTTCAAGCATTCCAGTTATGTAAATAAGAGATATATATTTTTTTCTTATTTTTGAAAAAATAATAATAATAAATAGGGGGTGTCATTGATTTTGCAATGTTTTTTTTTCCTTTTTTTTTCTTGTGATTTTGTGATTTTTTTTTTTAAATAGCTATGGATGAGAGTTGGTGAAATGTTGATATCATTTTCTTAAAATAAAAAAATGAGATGCAATTAAGGTAAGTGGTAATTTTCCCTTTAAAGTTTGTTTTAAAAAATAGTAATAATTTTTTTTTGAGAGATAAGATAATGAATAATGTCATGGATGATTTGTTGATATCGAATGGATGTTATTTATTTTAGATTGTCATCGTAGTTTTAAAGCATGTCTATGAAGCTTAGAGGTGTTACCCCTTATGAATATTATAAACTTTTCATTTATAATAACGACGGATGTCATAATTTATCATCCCATATAAACTCAATGTCCTCAATTAGGCACAATTCATGAAATACGATTAAATTTTTTTTTTTTTTATTAAAGATCGACTCTAATACCATTTATTATGACCTACCAACATTACGTAAATATTATCTATTGTGAGCCAACAATCTTCGTATTTGCATTATTTTTAAAGAAAATAATTGTCTGACCTCTATTTCAGGTTTTAAAAGAGTTAATATTTCCTCTAAAATAGTAATAACTATTAATGGCAAAAGTCGGTGAAGAACTATGTTCAAGAGTTAATAGATGTGAAGAAGAGGAAATGGGTTCTATAGTAGGATGGTATGTTGGGAATTTGAATGCATGAAACAGACAAATATTCAACAGATTGGTAAACATTTGAATTATTAGAGTGGGATACTAACAAAGGTTATGGTATAAGATATGGAAAGAGACATGTTGTACTATCAACCATTGATGATGAAGAAACTAATTTATTAGCAAAATGAAATTCAAATCCATCATTATGAGAGATTTATCCATCAAGACCTAAACTTTGGCGATATTCACGAATATCATTGTAACAAAAACAGTGCAAGAAAAATAACGGTATTACGATTTGTGATTATTGAATTACAAATTAATATGGAAGATGAGTTTAGAGCTCTCATTTCTTTACTTTACTCTTGTATTATTTATTGACATTCTTACCCCCGTAATTTTGAGCAAAGTAAAATTAAATATCATTATATTGAATCGTGTCATATATTTATTGGTTAAGTTTTTCTACCTTTAAAATTATGGTGAGTCTATTATTACTGTCGTATACCTTATCAATACGTTGTTTAATATAATTTTATAGTAGTGATTATTTTTGGCTTTTGTTTCACACTCAACCTAGTTATAATCTCTTCCGAGTTTTACTCATACTTATTTTAAAATTAGTAGCTTTAATAATACCGATCTTTGGAATGACATAATTTGTCGACTGCAATTACTAGAATGGGAGATTGGCTAAAAGTGGAATCATAATCGATATAATATAAAGAGAAATTATAATTATTTTTTCGCTTTTTCCAACCTCTTAACAATCCCTATATAAACAATAGCATACAATTGTCCAATTTTATAGGAAACCACTATCCATTTCCCTATTAGTTAATTATCTCCATATAATCATGCTATCCATGACATATGTCCTTTTACTCTCATTCACTTTTCATAGCTCCTCTTAAAAAATTTCTTTTACCGTTGGGGCATATGATGGGGCCGGCTATGGGCAAACAAGGAGACACATGAGAATAATTGGGTCCACGTATAGGTAAAAGATAATGGGAAAGTCAAAAGCCCTTTTTCTTGGCTAATCATGACTACTCCATATAGGGGATAGTGACAAGTCTTCATTCTCTTCACACATGAGATTATAAAAGGAGATCAAAGATAAAATTTGGCCCATTTCCAAAATCATTTGCTTGGTGGGTGGTATGATTAAAGGGGTTTGTTTAATTTCATAGAAATATATTTATGACCTTGTTGGAGACTAGGAATTTTGTGCTCTCATGTAATCATTTGATTTAAGGATGGTTAAATTCATTGATCTTTAGTTCAAGGGATTGTTTCATTTCTAGTGATTTTGTAATTAATTTATAGTCTTTATGAAAATTTAAAGGAAAATACAAGAGAGAAAAAAAAAATAAAGAAAAATTAAAATTATTTAAAATTAATAAATTATTTTTATATCTTATTTCAAATTTATTCACTTATTTTATTTTTTATATAAAAAATAAATAATTTAAAAATATATAAGATTCTAATTCATTTTTTTTATAACAAATCAAACACAAAAAAAAGGATCTTTTTATTCATTTCAAGAAATTAATAAGAAAAAAAAATATTAAGTAAAATGATTTTCTTATATTTGGTTCTAATATAAAAATATAAAATAATATAAATAAAAATTAGTTAAATATTTATGTATTTTTGTTTTGTTTATTTTTATATAAAAAATTAAAATAAGTGAACCTTTTTTCGCATTTTCTATAATAAATCAAACACAAAAAAATATTTTAAAATAATTATTAAAATAAAATAATTTTCTTACATTTAGTTTTGATATAAAAAATATAAACAAATATAATTAAAATTAGTTAAAAATTATATGTTTTAAAATTATCTAATTTTTATATAAAAAAATTAAATAAATAAAATATATTTAAAATATTATATACAAATAATTTATTATTATTATTTTTTTTTCCTCCTTTTCTCCCCTTTTTTTATCACCCTTCTCTCTTTCTCTCACATTTGCCCATACCCCCGACCGTAGGCACAATATATATTCTCCTCTTTTTAACGCTTTACGTTACCTAAACATATCAAAGACTATTCAACAAGGAATGGAAGAGGAAGTAGAGGAAACAAGGGACACGTGGCACCGACAGGCTCTGCCTTATTTGATTTGTCTATTTTAGGTTAAAAAGGACTTTTCACTTGGTACTTGTTTAGAATTTGGTTTCGTTTTCAATATAATTAATGATTGATTTAAGTTAGAAATTAATTTTAATTTTGAAAATAATTATATTATTAGGGAAATATTTGACATAATTATATATATATATATGTAATTTTTTATTTTAATAAAAAATATTTTTAAAAAGGGATTTGAATTCTAAACCAACTTAGGAATTATAAACCTCAAATCCAAGCAATTTAAAGCTTATTTTAATTGTAATCAAACATGACTAACTTATTTTTTCAATTAAATTGAGGAGTGTTTAGTAAAATTGACTACCTATTACTTAATGAATTAAGTTAACTTTAAATTAAATTATACTTGAATCATTGACTTTAAATTTATCATTTGTTATTTATTTTAAGTATTAAGTTGTTTTATAAAATTAACTTAAAATTTGTTTTAAATTATAATCCTTGTAGATTATAATTATGATGGATAAGGTAAAATGGAGTAACAAAATAAATTGTGAAGGAAATTATGATAAATTGAGGTAAAAAAATAAAATGAATATGTAGACTCAAAATTAAGTTAATTGTTTTTTACTTATTATTTGAAGTTGTTTTTTACTTTAAGTTGTGTCATTAATATCTTACAAAACACGTGATAGATGGTGTTTATTTTTTTTACTTAATTCTAAATAGAACTTTAATGCTTAATAATGTTAAGTATTAGATTGTTCGTTTGTTTTTCAATATTTTACTTTTATTAAACATTAAAAAGTAAAAAACCAATACAATATTTTTTCTATTTAGAAATTGACTTTTTATATTCATAAAAAAGTTCATAATAAGTCATTAAAAAGTAGAAAAATAAATAACTTAAAATCTAAAAACAAATTATTTTCAGCAAAAAATTAAAAAAACAAACATCTTCTTAGTGTTTGTTTTTTGGGACTAAATAGAAAAAGTCAAAATATTTGACTAAATAGAAAAAGACAAATATTTTATTTTATTTATTTAGTTAAAAGTAACTTATCCACATCAATCCATATAATTAAATTAAACATATTAATAACAAGTTTACTTTAATTATATTAATTGATATGAACGGGTTACTTTTAACTAAGTAGAAAAAACCAAATTGAGAAAATAAAGGTTAATCTTAATAGAGAAAAACACCCAAGAGGAGGGTGAATTGAGGTTGAATCTTTTTTAAAAAACACAATAAATTTAAGCACAAAAAGAAAAAATATAAAGAGATAAGGTTAGAGAAAACAAAGTCAAGTTTTAGAGTTCTTCGACACTTTCTTGCATAAGTCTACTATCTATAAGCTCCTAATCGAGTGAGGGTTCCATGATACTTGAAACTTTAATCAAGATTCTAATCACCTTTACACTTTGATTTCGATTTCGATTGGCTTTTACACAATTCTCTTCAAGTTTCTACTCAATTGAAAGTTCTAACACTCAAATAACAAGTTTGAAACTCTCAACCTAGCTCAACAAGAGCTCAAATACAATTTAAATACTATGAATAATTACAATGGTACACTAAAGAATATGCAAATGGAGATTTAATGCACCAATAAAAGAATGAGAGCTTTTAAGGTAATAACAAATAGGTAAACAAATAAATGCAGGTGTTTTCTTTCTTATAAATGAAGTGAAACTCTCAATTTATAGGTTTCTAACCTCGGGAGCCAAAATCCCAAAAAGATAGTCTCGATCAGTTGAGTTTGGGGTTGACCGGTTCACTAGTCGTCAGACATTAAATGCATGGTAGGTGACTGTTAAGCCTCGACTGGACCTTGACCAGAAATACATATCCCTTGATTGGGAAATAAAGGCTATTGGAAGAGAAATAATATTTTTGCATCTCTCGATTGGACTTCGATTGGGAAGGGTCAACCGATCGACCAGTGCCTTAATTGGTTAAGCCGATTCACCATCTTTGGCCCAAAAACCTATATTTTTTTTTTATAACATTTAGTCAAAATCTTTAGGTAAACTAATATGCCAATTTTGAAATGATTTACCTAAGGTTCATTTGATAAAACTCGACTTTAAATGGAAATGTTACTTTAATATATAAATCGAGCTTTTAAAGATACATGAAAAGATATGAAAATTATAAGTGCACACATGCATTCATCTTATATATGTTTCTTATAAATAAAAGGTCTTCTAATTGTCTTGGCCGTGTATTCATTGGGTCATTTGATGAATTTCCAAATTAACACCTGAAATTCTTTATAATCAAACCAACAACAACTTAACCATGATTTGTTATCATTAAAACGTGATTAGAACAACTCTTGGATTAACACAAATATTTTGGCTTTTTATATTCAATAAAAAAAACAAACACCACTTGTTTAATTACTTAAATTAAGTTATTAAATCATTTTTAAGTTATTAAGTTGGTTTTCCGAACACCCACTTAGAGATGGTTTGGAATTACTTATTATTTTTGTCTTTAGTAAAAAATTTATTTAGAAAGATTTTTTTTTTGTAAAAATAAAATAGAATTTTTATTAGAAGTATTTTTTTTCGTTTTTATATTATTTATTTTTAAATATTAATTCTTTAAATAAAATGAGTAAAATAAGCATAAAAGCTTTTATTGGATTTAAAAAAGAGATTTTTTATATTTTCAACAAATACATCCAAACTTGACTTATGGATGATTAAAAGTAAACTAAATTAGACAAATAATTTCATATTAAATGGTTGAGGAATCTCCCTAGATATATTTTCCTAAGCTCCAAACGAGGAATTACAGGAAAGATAAAAGCCATCTACCACAAAATCTTTTCCCCTAGTTTTGTGGCGTACAGATGCAACACCCTCTTCCATACTGCTAACCTACGCATCTGGTGCAAATTACCATGTCAGCCCTCAAACTCTCCATGGTGGCTTCCATTTACGGCAAACCCTACACCAAACTCGACAGATGGGCGCGCACAATAGCGCCACCCGCCACCGCCACCAACACCATCACCACTACCCCAATTGCTGTAAAGAAGTCTTCGCTGTCCCAAAATAGAGCCACAGAGCGACTCTCGCGGACGGATGGGTGGAGGATAATGCCCTGCGCACACCTCGCCGCGTCGGCGCACGATAAGGGCTCTTCTAGAAATCTAGGGTTTCGTTGTGCCCACAGATCTCTCTCTTCATCGCCTCCCAATTTTTCCTCCTCCTCCGAACACAGAGGAGAAGGGTCTGGTGGTAACGTGGCCGACATGGGTTCGGAGAGTCAGGACGCCGCCGTCGACTGGTCTGAGAATCACCGGTCGTCGCAACGGAAACAACCTCAGCCTCCGCCGGTGTCGTCGTCTTCGAAGTTGCTCACATTGCCTACGGTTTTGACGCTTGGTCGTGTTGCCGCCGTCCCGCTTCTCATCGGCAGTATGTCTGGTTTTAAGTGTCGTAATTTGTTTTTTTTTTTTTTTTTTTTGTTTTGGTGTTTTTTTTTTCTCTCTCATTTTTTTGGGGTATTTGGCGTGTTTGTTTTTTGTGAAAACGATGGTAAATGGAAAGGGATTTGGAATTTTCTTTTCTTTTTGACGTAAATTAACCCAAACGGTTATCTGGCTGCAATGCGATGAGTGTCTGGTGGATTATTTCATATTTCATTTTTATCTCCTAATTTTTTTTTTATTATGTTTGAATTTCAGTGATTTATTTATTTTTCTTTGTGTGAATTTGATGAATACGAATCTGAAATTTATGGTTTCACAGCAAGCTTTTTTAGTGACTTTTGATATGTTAGTTTTGTTGGATATTAGTTAGACATGATGTGATTTCCATGTGCACAAGCTTAGATAAAGTTGGATATTGGTTAGGCATGATGTGATTTCCATCTGTACAAGTTTAGCTTTCTCTTATGTTGTTTCTGAACTTCGGGATTATGTTTTTTGTGCGTGGCTGTTGTTGATTTGGAGTTTTGATGGATGTTTGGCTGGGCAGCTAATTGAATAATATATTGCCTTTTTATTCTGTGTATTTGTGTATTCAGATTTTTGTTTGTTAATTTTGTGCATTTGAGGTTTAGATGAGTCTCTTGTTTAATAATGAGTTGAATTATTAGCTGATGCTTAAAAAATGATTTTTTCAAGGCTTCTTTCCTGTAAAAATTTCTCAGATTTCTGACCAAATGTTTAAGATGTGGAATTGTGTTCTTACTTATGTGAAATTATGCAACTATGCCTTAGTGAGTGGGAAACATTGATACTGTTGGCTGCATGGAAAATGTAGTATTTTTAGATTAATTCCCAATTTTTCAGTGCTTGATACTAGCATTCATTAATGTTATATTGTCCAAGCATGATTGTTATGGCAAAAAGGCCAAACCCAAAAAGGGACATATTGCTGTTCTTTGCATGTATGAATACAATGTTCTTTTTGTGGGAGCTATTATGACAAGGCAAGGGTGTTGTGGGAGCTATTATTCTCTCTCTTTAGAGTTTTTTGGGTGATGCAGTCCACAGTTAGAAAGACTCTGCTAGGCTAACATGGGTCTTTTGTTGGAAGAAAGCGAAAAAAGGTTTGGAGGGCAGCTCCTTTATACCTCTTCTGGACTATTTGGAAAGAGAGAAATAGAAGATCGTTTGAGAATGTGGAATTCTCAATCCAAAGGCTGAAATACTTGTTTTTGTGTAACTTGTTAACTTGGACGAAACTGTTTGTAGGTGAAAGATTGATGTTCATAGTAGATTTCATTGATTGGTTGAGGTTGGTTTGAGGGAGGGAGTATCTTTTTGTTTTCTCTTCCTTTTTTTTGGCGCTTTTTGATTGCCACTATATACATCGTGTGTACTTTGGTGCACCCTTTTTGGCCTTTTTAATGCAAATCAAATTTACTGATAAAAAGAAAAATGAATAAAATGTTCTTTTTGTATAATTCCTTGGTCAATGGCTCTGGTAATTTTATCGTAGAAAAAAGGTCAAATTTTATATGTCCTCTTTTAGTATCTGTTGATAGCCTCTTGTTTACAAATCACTTTAAGTTATATGTCTGCAAGGATAGATTTCTGTACAAGTCACAGCAGAGAGGGAGTGCATTGGGTCATTAAATACCTGTTTGTACAGTTAGTCATACATTATAATGGCTATTGTATGAAGACTGTGAAACTAATTTATTCATTTTTCTATCTAGCCTTTTATGTGGATTCTTGGTGGGGGACAACCACAACAACAACTATTTTTATTGCTGCCGCAATCACAGATTGGCTTGATGGGTACCTTGCTCGGAAGGTTTGCAATTTTTTTCCCTCAAACTCCAAATAGGTGTTTTACATTATAAATACAATCATATTCATTACATTTATTAATTAAGGATAAATGTTCTGTTGCATTTCAGATGAGGTTAGGCACCACATTTGGGGCATTTTTAGATCCAGTGGCTGATAAGGTAGGTCTGTCTTTATTAATAACTTTAAGTTGGTGGCATAGCTAGTTGAGATAATTAAGTTGCACAGACCTTAATAATGAAAAACAGAGACTGCATACTTTTGACTCGTACTAATTGTTTTATAGTTTTCTACCTGACTGCTTTGCTTTCTGAATGCAGCTTATGGTTGCTGCCACATTGGTGTTATTGTGTTCCAGACCTTTGGAAGTTGGTATGTTTGGACCAGTACCATGGCTGTTGACTGTGCCTTCAATTGCCATAATAGGTAGAGAGGTCGGTATTTTGTCTTTACTCTGTCTCAAATCTTCAATTGCCGTCAATACATGTAACTATTCAAGTAATTTAGTGCTGTGTATTCTCTGAACTTCTTATGAAACTTTTATCCAAGCTTATTTTGTGGTTTGGATCATGATGGCCACTGTTTGCTAGGGTTTAAATGAACCTGGTAAAGCTGGTTTACTATTGAAGTTTGTGTGTATCTTCTGATTCCTGGAGTCCTTAGCTTTGAAATGCTCTACTTGGTGTACCATTTAGTATCTTTGCATACATTCGTCAGCCCTACTTGCCAGCTATTTCTAGTTGAGTATCTGAGCTAGTCTGCCTTTTCCATTCAGTTGAAAGTTCAATGGTCTTGTGTTTTGGCACTTATATGTGTACATACATTGTATTTTCACCATGTTTTTGGCTCATAATGACCTGTTTATTGTTTTTATGCTTGCCATTTGTCTTTTCGATCTTTTACCATTTTCTTGCTTCACTTCTTTCTCACACAATTTATTCATATTTCATCTGATTTGATGGGAGAAATTGATGGTTAATGTCTTATATGCAATTTGCTACTGTAGATAACCATGTCTGCAGTTAGAGAATGGGCTGCATCTCAGAATACCGAGCTTTTAGAGGTTGGTTTTCCCTCCACCTTTCAACCCACTACTCCTTCATTTGCAATCCCATCATACTTTTTGCTACAATGATAAAGACAATAAACATCTCCAGGCTGTTGCTGTAAACAATTTGGGGAAATGGAAAACAGCCACACAGATGACATCACTAACCGTCCTTCTGGCTGCTCGAGACAGCAGGTTCATTGTCTCTAAATTTCAAACTCGTGATATATTCCCTTCATTCATTCCATATAATTGAGATAAAAGAGACTATTCCTTTGGGAATGTTGCTGGACTTCTCTATAATGTATCTGATTGTTCTTTTTTCCTTTTTCTCCTGTTGGTTCTTTTAATTTTCCCTTTCCCTTGATTTTGCAGTCTCACAGCAGCAGGGGGTTTAGTGGCTTCTGGAGTTGTTTTGCTATACATCTCAGCAGGGCTTGCTGTTTGGTCACTAGTTGTCTACATGAGAAAGATATGGAAAGTATTGATCAAGTAGCATGCTTGATCTTCAGATTTTGATTTGGCTCATAAACCATTGGTGGTTTGCCAAACAAGGGTGTGCCTGCTACTCCAAATTTTTACAGTATACTTAGAGGATTGATTGCATATATTGAAACAGGAATTTTTTCCAGCTGATCGGAAGAAGAGGAATATGCTTTCACCAAAGTTTAGGCCCCACTTAGATTGAATTGAAACTGTTTGGAGGAAGCAGTACCTACTCATTGTTTTAGAGCTGTTCCATAGTCCTTAAAATCTCAACACCTATGCTTCCTCAGTTTCACTGAGGAAATGTTGGGGGCACATATGTTGCACTGAGGGCTGTCCCCCCTGTCTTACAATCTCTACTTATTTATTTTTCACTTATCATTATATCCCTCACGAGCATCCATGTGTTAGAAGACTGATTTGGAGCATGCATCGAGGAGGATGCATTGTCGGAATCTGGCTGTAGACACATCTTGAATGGAGTTATTAATTATTGGAGTCTCAGAGTTGGAAGAGAGTATTTTATGGTAGACGTTTTGAACATGTAAACAAGAAGCTGTGAAGCAGCCATCTTTAAGTGATCTTTCAGAAGTCTTTTCTGGGTTTGCTGTTTAAACGCTTGCTTTAAATTGAATTTCATGGATTACATATACCTCGTTCAGGTGGATTATGACATACTATAATTTCAATTTATTCACCATATTTTCGGTTTGAATCAGGTTTCTTGTAAACAGGTATAGGTTTTTATTTTTGGAATATTGGAATAAAGAATGGGAAAGAGAACTAAATTCTATTATAGAAATGAAATCTCATTCTCATTAGGATTTTAATTGCTTTCTTGTACATGATATTGTGATTCATCTTCAATTTTATCTTATTTCTATTCCTATATCTATTCCTTCCTACCAAACACATGGTAAGTTTTCTGGGTTGTACTTCTTAGCTGCTATTTGGCATTGGGTGCATTAGATCTAGAAATGTTGTGATGAAAACCTTCTTTAGTTTGGCTTCAGAATTTTGGAATTCATACATTTCTATTAGGGTAGGCTTGTTTTGGTTTTTGGCGCCTTTCATATAACAGGCTTTATGGTCCTGTAATTAGAGTGTTCTATTCTTATGGGTTAACTGGAAAAGTACAATGGTCCTGGAATCCAAGTCTTTGGCCCTTCCAGGTTAACTGGAAAAATACAATTTGTAAATCCAGTGGGAGGATTAACCTCACATCATATTGCAGCAGCTAGGCATAGTAGCAGGCCTATTCCCTCGTCCATCCATCTCAACAACTACACAGAGGATTATGTCAAATCTTTTTCATCTTCAAGTTTGGATTTGGTGGATGTTTTTCGGAGTTCTTCAAGTATTATCTTATATGACACTGCCTTATTGAGCGGTGGCATGTTGCTCTTTATGACTTAGTTTTCAATCAAATAGGCAACTTCACTGTATGGTTTAGTTGTTCCCACGGCCACAATTGAATAGATAGCATCATTTTCCAGTAGGCGGTTGTTATATATTAGAGTTTACGTGTGGACTTTTAACAAACAAATACTTGAGCAGATTACAGCCACTAGGGACCAGTATATCTACTACTACACCACAGCATGCATGGAATCTGAATTTTAGGACAAAAAAGGAAGCTAGTTCTTGAGGTCATGTATCTTCCAGAGGGTTTCAGAGGTGAGCCTGCAAGGAAATGGATTGGGAATAATGCAAATTAGTCACCACCATTGTGCTTCTTTTCAAACGTTAGAACGTTGAAATTTTATATCATAGTGCAGGAAATACCGCAAAGCGTTTCTTGTAGGCTTCAACAAGCTCCTTTGGCTCACGCCGAGTTTGCTGGAATCCTTCGTTCTTGCTCAACTCCTGCACACCATTATTCAACAAAACTGAAATGACTGGCCTCATCCCCTCTTGAGAGGATTTAAACATCACTCCTCAGTTTGCATGATGTTGCAAGCAACAATTGGAAATATGAGTGTAAAAAAATCTATATTTTAAGAATTGTTTTTCAAAACATTTCCACACAAACCTTTAATTTTCAAGCAAGGAGAAATGCAAGGAGCCATTGGGTTTCTCAGGTCAGTCATCCTACTGAGTTTTGAAGCTACCGGTTATAATGAAATTACTGAAAACCCATAAACACACGAGAGAGAGAGAGAGAGAGAGAGAGAGCTGTTTCTTGAGGTACCTCAAACCATGCTTCCAGTTTTGGCCTGCCTGCCATCGCATCATACTTCTTCACCTCCCGTAAGAACGGCACAAATCTCTCAACAAATGGAGCATATGCTATATCTACCTGTAGGTTACACAACAAATTTTTTTAATTACCTTTCCCACAGCATGCAACATAAATATATGCTTGCATCAGAAGCCTTGAATAACCACAAATGGTTTAAACTCTATTATCATTTATTCCAATGTTAACAACAGTTCCATTACTATATCTTTTTTTTTGATAAATATCGCAAATATAATAAAGGGCAAAGGCCACCAAGTATACAGGACGTATACAAATCTGCCTCAAAACGAGAGCACAAAAACAAAGACCCTTACCCTCCCTTAAGTGGTCGCTAGCCACTCAAAAAAACCTACGAATGAAGAGGACTCCTCTCCAATATACACCCTAGCCCAACTCCACAAGGTACAAACAAAAGAATTTTTGAGTTTCTGTATATTTAACACCCCTCCCTTGAATGCTAACCTATTTCTTTCCTTCCATACCGTCCAAAAAATACACAACGGGATAGAATTCCAAATTTTTTTCCTCTTTTTCCCCACAAAGGGGCCCCTCCAACTGAATAAAGCCTCCTTCACCATCTCTGGGAACACCCAATGAACCCCCACAAGGGCAAAAACGATATCCCATAAGGCCCTTACCACTGTACAGTGAAGAAGAATGTGATTTACACTCTCCTCCTCACAACCACACAAAAAACAACGATTAGGGAACTGCCAGCCCCTTTTTTGCAGCCTATCCAAGGTGAGAATTTTCCCCCACGCGGCTTCCCATGCAAAAAAAGCCACTTTGGTAGGGACCTTGTTCACCCAAACGCCTCTATACGGAAAGTCGCAAGCATTGATAACAACCAGCCCGTTATAGGCCTCCTTCACCCCATACTTCCCATGGCCCCCCACTTTCCAAAGCACCCCGTCCTCCTCTGAAGAGAGCTTGACGTCCCTGAGCCTAATAAGCAATCCTCTAATCATGTCCATCTCCCAGTCATTGAAGTCTCTATGAAATCTGAGATTCCAGCCACCTGGACCATTGCTATGGTCCCACATCTCATTTACCGTTGCATTCTTGTTGACCGCCATCTCATAAAGCTGTGGAAAAGCATGGGACAACCTCTCATTCCCACACCACTGATCCGACCAGAATTTTATTCTAGTCCCTTTCCCTACCTTGAACTTAATATTCTCCCAACACCATTTAGCTTCCTTCATGATCTCCTTCCATACCCCTACTCCGTAGGTTCCCCGGCCTTCTTTAGTTTTCCACCCAAACTCTTCCTGACCATACTTCACCCGGATCATTAACCTCCAAAGATTATCCTTTTCCACAGCAAATCTCCAAACCCATTTACCCAACAGTGCTTTGTTCAAGGAGTCAATCCTCCTCATGCCAAGGCCACCCTTTTCCTTGCTAGTACACACCACCTCCCAATTAATTAAGTGGACCTTCCTCTCCACGCTGCCCCCTCCCCAAAGAAAGTCTCTTTGTATTTTTTCGAGTCTTTTTACAATACTCTTCGGCATTCGAAAAAGGGACATAGTGTATATGGGAAGGCTGGCCATCGTACACTTGATTAAGGTGATACGCCCTCCCTTTGAAATATACTGTCTTTTCCATTGGGCTAATCTCTTCCTCATTCTCTCTTCCACCCCATCCCAAATGGAAACCGCTTTGTGATGAGCTCCAAGGGGCAGCCCTAAGTACACAGTGGGCAGCATTCCTATTTTACAGCCAAGTTCCACAGCCAGCTCCTCAATATCCTCCATCTCACCCACCGGAATTAGGACACTTTTATCAAGATTGATTCTAAGGCCGGAAGCCGCCTCAAACCAAGCCAACACCCAGCTTAGAGCGGACACTTGCTCTTTATTAGCTTCACAAAAGATAATTGTGTCATCCGCAAAAAGCAGGTGAGACACTATCATCTCCTCTTCCCCTCTCCCCTTAATGTTGCAGCCTGATAAGAAACCCCCATCAACCGCCCTTCTAATTAGAATACTAAGAACTTCCATCCCCAACACAAAGAGATACGGGGAGATAGGATCTCCTTGTCTTAGCCCCTTAGAGTTCGAGAAAAAACCAGCTGGCACCCCATTGATCATGACTGAAAATTTGGCGGTAGAGATGCACCACCAAATCCACTCCAACCACCGCGACCCAAAACCCATTTTGACCATAACTTTCATGAGAAATCTCCAATTAATGCTGTCATAGGCTTTCTCAATGTCCAATTTACAAATGAGCCCTTTCTCCTTTCTCTTGTTCCAGAAATCAATCACCTCATTGGCAACAAGAGACGCGTCCAGGATCTGTTTACCTCTCACAAAGGCGTTTTGGTCCCCTGACACCACCTTATCAAGCACTTTCTTTAGCCTATTCGCCAGCACCTTAGCCACTAGCTTGTACAAACTTCCTAACAAGCTGATTGGCCGGAAATCACCCAAGTCTTCAGCCCCTCCTTTCTTAGGAATGAAGACTAAAAAGGTGGAATTAAGACTGTTAGCAAACGAACGCTGGTTATAGAATTCTCTAAACAGATCCATAATCTCCTCCTTTACTAACCCCCAACTTGATTGCCAAAACGCAATTGTGAACCCATCCGGACCCGGCGCTTTATCCCCATTCATACCCATTAAGGCTGCTTGGATTTCCTCTTCAGAAAATTGCACCTCCAGATTTTCAGCTTCACTGGAACTTAGACATTGAAAGTGCAGCCCCTCAACATCCGCCCTCCAGCCTAGCTCTTCAGAGAGCACCTGCTGAAACGCACTCACTATTCCTTCCCTCATCTCCTTCTCCTCAGTCAGCCAAACCCCATTAATTTTCATTCTCTCCAAAGAATTAATCCTTCTATGCGCGTTAGCCATTCTATGGAAGAAGCTAGTGTTTCTATCTCCCTCCTTAAGCCACAGCTCCTTGGACAATTGTCGCCAGTGAGTCTCCTCCAATAAAACCCATTTTTTAAAGGAGTCCTTAGCTTCTTTTTTCAGTTCAGTCTCGCCTTCAGACAAGCTCCTCTCCCTTTCCACCCCGTCCCAAAACTCCACTTGTTGCAGTGCTGAATTCTTATTAACCTCCAGCCTACCAAACACCTCCCTATTCCACACTTTAATCTTATGTTTCAGCACCTTCATCTTAGTAGCTAGTCTGACACTGGCCCTTCCTCTAACCTCAATTTCTTGCCACCATCCCCTGAGAAGATCCGAAAATCCGTCAGCTTTAAGCCACATATTTTCAAACCGAAACGGGGACGGGCCTCTCCTTATCCCTCCCCCCATCAGCACAATAGGAAAGTGATCTGAGGTCGGTCTTGGCAGCCTACATTGCACGACCTCATTGAACTGGTCAAGCCAGCTCTGAGTCACCAGGAACCTATCCAATCTGGCCCACGCCTGATTATTCCTCCCCCCACTCCAAGTAAGCATCCCTCCTTGTAATGGGAGGTCAATGAGTTCTAGTTCATCAACAACTTGAGCAAATCTTCTCATTGCATTCGTTAGTCTCCCCTGATTACTTCTTTCCCTCATTGACAAGGTGACATTAAAGTCACCCCCTATACACCATGGATCCTCCCAAATGCCACGGATTGCTCCTATTTCCTCCCACATCCACTCCCTCTCCTCTTTAGAAAATGGCCCATAAACCCCAGTAAACATCCAAACAAGTCCATCTTCCACATTCCTCATCCTACAGGAGATTGAAAAGCACCCCACTTCCAACTCCATTAATTCCAAGGTCCTTTTATCCCAGCAGATCAGAATCCCTCCCGCAGACCCCTGGGCATCCACAGTACCCCAATTAAGGAACCTGCCAGTGCCTAAGCTCCTCACCAACCCCTCTGTCATTGACTGAATCTTAGTCTCCTGGAGACAGAACATATCCACTCTTTGACTCCTGATCATGGCCTTAATCACCTTTCTTTTTGCACTGTCATTAACTCCCCGAACATTCCAGCTTAAGATTCTAAGCTTCATTTGTCCACCATAAACTGACCCCCTCCTACTATTATCTCACCCTTCTGCTTCTTCCCCCTCTCGTAATTAATAGAGCATTCCAGCCTTTTCAATTCCCTTTCGAATCTGGATTTCTCTAACATGTTTTTGCTGTGGACCTTCTCCCTTCTCTTTCGGATCTTAATCATAAACTCCAGAATATCTTCCTCCAGACCTTCTGTAGAAAAACCCAAGAACTTACTGAATTTGGCCAACTCACTCTCCCCCCAACTTTCCTCCTGCCATCCCTTTCCAACATGTGGCATCGATTGGGCTAGGCTCAGCACCTTATCACTGCTCTCCTTACAAGCGCTTGAGCCCTCCCTCAGGCGGCACTCATTTTCCTCTTCCGAGGGCCCCAAGGGGAGAAGCATACATAGAGGAATTTCTCTCAGATGGGTTACCCTATCCTCCCCAGAAATGTCGCAAAAATCCCCAAGCGGGGTCCGACCAAAAAATAAGAGAGGAGAAGGAGATAGTTCAGATGCCATTAAACCACAAGGGGTAGGAGCGCACTTGTACCTCGATGCTTCTTCAATTAGGGCGCAGTCGGTTCTTGATTTCTCCGCGAGACAAAGTTCCATTCCAGCTTGTCTCCTCCTACCATCGTACTCCCAAAAAGGGACTCCTTCAGCTGTCTTGGGCCAGCCCACACGAGAGGCAAAGCTACCCCAGATGGGCCATGACAGTCATCCCCCCCATACAGCCCACCCGAATTAACGGCTTCCATATTCCCAAAGCCCCTTAAATGCAAAGGCCCTTCAGAAGACGAAGGCCCACTAGAGTTTGGCCCGGCCTTAGGCGACACAATCCCATCGGGCCCAACATCCAGGCCCAAACCACGATAAGGCCCATCAGGGCCGAGCCTCCCATGCACTCCTTCTTGATCCCCCAGACCCAGTCCACTTGGACCTCGGGAAAAGGCCCAAAAAGACCCCGGCCCATCTCTCTGCCCCCTCGTCACATCGACTGCAGGAGGGTCTCGAGTCTCGCACCTTCCACCACTTCCGTCACGCGCTTACCCGCGCGTGTAGCTACACCACCCTCAACCTCTCCTCTAGCTTCACCACTGTTTGTGCCTTTCCTTTCTGCCGGTATCATTCTCATTACCGGCCTAACTTCCCACCATAATGTTAACGCGTAATACACCCCCTCGACCCCAATTTCCAGCATGCTAGGAAGCTCCTCGCCGGATATTTTCACCAAGATTCTCGCCCACTGCAATTCTTCCAGCCTCTCAGTTTGAGAATCAATTGCCAAGAACCCTCCGCATTTCTCCCCCACCTTTCTAAGGATTTCCCGGCACCACAACGAGATGGGGAGCCCCACAATTCTCACCCAAGCCTCGCTTCTCTCTTCACCTTCTAACAGACACCCCGTCCTAGGGTTCCACTTCTCCAGCCACAACATTGTCTTCCCTACCCAAATTCCTTCCATTTTAATGGCTTTTTCAGCTTCATCACGCCTCTCAAATTCTAACAACACCTTACCCCTTTCCAGTTTGGCCAAACCTAAACTTCCCCTCAGCCCCCACGACCGAGCCGAGCCATTTGGTTTCCCCATCTCCTCAAGTCCTCCCCGTTTGCCGACCTCGGATCCCACTACCCAACAATGCACTTATCCAGCCTTTTTAGGTTTTGGTAAAGGTCCTTGTGGTTTGCCTCTACCCTAGCCACTGATCTGCCGCTACGCTTATGTCCCTTCACCACTTGCGCGTAGCTACACCCCTCACCTGGCGCCACCGGCATCTTCTCCTCCTTCTGATACTCCTTCCTCTTCGTGGTACCGACCAGCGCCTGAAGTATCTCCAGCATCACACTCCAGCCCCCTTTCCCTCCTTTTCCTTTGGGGATATAAATGTTAAACTTCTTTTTCTCCCCATCCTCTACACCCAAACGGATGAAGCTTCCTCCCTTGTTCTCATCCCGCAACAACGAAAAAATCTTCCCTCTCTCCCTCCAGTTTCTGACCCATCTACCTGTCCGTTTGTCCTCAATACACAAGGCTAAACCTTCCACGACAAACCCTAAGCTCTCCGGACCCATCTTAATCCACGACGAAACCCCTTGCTTCCTTTCCTCGATGAAGATTTGCGTTTTGCCTTTTTTCCTCTCAAGCTCGATCTCGAATGTCTTCGACTCCACCTCAAAGCTTCTCTTCCACCGACTGGTACGAGCATCCAAGCTACTGAAGTTTATCACACCATCGCTCGCGCACAGCTCCATTGGATCTCCTCCCGAGCCCACTCTCTCTCTCTCTACATCCCTATCTCTTTCTCTCTCCTCTCCAACATTCATATTATTAAGTCAGAACATCCTTCCATTACTCTATCAAATCAGTATCCATAAAAAAGCAGGACTAATTGCAACGATTTGTTCTCTCTCATATAGGTATTGTCTGCTCTAAATCTAATGGGTCCTCATGGATTTTAAAATAAGTTTATATAGTTAAGAGGAACTCATATATATTTAGTACTAGAAACTTTTTTCTCCCATTTGATATGAGATATTATGATGACCCTTCATGACACGGTCCTTGTCATGTCCCACAGGATTGTGGGGTTAAATAAATAGAAAAACATCTATTGTTGGGTTAGACAAACAGAGTCCTACACCAAGGCCAAGGATTGACTGTAATATCACTTGTATCGACTTATTTCCCCTCATGTAGATATCATCTGCTTCAACCCCAATGGGTTCTAACAGTTTTTAAACCATACTTATATGATTAAGAGCAATCCATGTGTATATAATAACAGATACTTTTTCCATCTGATAAGTTGTGAATCTAGTGATGCAGATATCAGATCATCACACACTTTTAATGACCAAGATTGCAGGTTCGGCAAGAAACGAATCGCTACCCTAGAATTCACCGTTAAATAAACACTATGTTTGGAACATAGATTGTAGCTGTCAAAAGCAGATTGTGTGGCGTAATAACAAACAGAGAAGTTTTTACTTACCAGACTGAACTGGCCAAGGAAAAAAGGTCCATCCTCGAATTTGGAGAGAGCCATCTCAATGTAATCAAAGGCAGCACCTGATTCAGTTCATTTCTACAGTAACTTTTGTTTATTTTCAGACGAAATAACCTCAAAAGCAGCAATTGGTAATACTCACCAGCTTCATCTACTCCATCACCCTTCAATAAAGTCATCACAGCTTTACTGAATGAGTCAGTGTAGGCCAGCAACTCTTCTGCAAACTCCCTCTTGGCAGGATCCTACATTTTCAAAAGGAATCAGCTCTTTTATATACAGAACCAAGTATCGGGTCATGCAGATATGATTGATATCTTACATCAGGGAACAGTGAAGGCCCTTCAAAGTTACTGTCAATGTATTTGATCAAATCCAGACTCTCTCCTTTCACTTCATTATTGTGTTCCAGAGATGGCACCTGCAAAAACTCAAAAGAAAATACACAGGTGAGTGTTCTTTGCTACCTATTTGTTGCACTTTCTCTTCTTCCCCTAAAATTTTGACATTTATTAGAGTCCCTTAAGCAACCTTTTTAGAAAATACTTCTAGCATAAAAAGCGCTTAAAAGACAATAGGTGTTTGGTAAAATTTAGAAACTACTTTCTGAAAGTTAAAAAATCACTTGTAGAAGCACCTGATAGGTACTTTTTGCAAAAACGCTTCTAAAGGTAACACTTCAACTAAAAGCACTTCAAATTGAAACATTTCCAAATGCACTCTTAGATAATAATCTAATGGTTCATGTGTCGTATGGATACACTTCTTGTTTTCTTTTAAAAAAAATAAAAAATGATAATAACTCCGATATATAAAACTCTATGAAACTTAATTTTAAAAAATAATGACTTTTAAAAACTGTTTAAAAATATTAAGGTATTAAAAAAATTTATTACCTCAAATTTTAGAAGTATTTTTTTGATTTCATACTTTTTATATAAGAGTTACTATAAAATATTTTATATAGAAGTTACCACTATTTTCTGTTTAAAAAAAGAAAAAAAGAAGTGTATCCAAATGAGCACTTAGTGATGTAGGGCAACCCTAGAATGGTTGCCTACACTCAAGGGTAGGTGGGTTAGGGTTTTATTTTTAGGGTGCAAGGAGAGGAACAAGGAATAAATTTTATGGTAGAGAAAATTATAAGATAAGAAATAGAGAGAAAGAAGAAACAATGAAGAAAAGATGGAAAACCTTAAGATGGAAAACCTTAAGATGGAAAACCTTAGAGTCTCACTAAGGCTTTCTAGGAGTCTCACCTAGAAGAAAATCAATGAAGTCTCACCATTGAGGGTTGCAACCTTGCAATGAAAGAAAGTATAATATTATTCATCAAATTCATTCATTTGATTTACATTGATTAGCCTATTTATAGGCTTCTCTAAGAAATCTAAAGTCTACTAGGACTCTAATAACCTATTATGATTTTAATTCTAATTATAACATCCAAATTCTACTAGGACTCTAATAACCTATCATGACTCAAATTCTAATTATATTATAACTCAACTAGCTAATCCCAATTAGACTCCAACAAATACCAATCTCAATTCAATTCTAATTAATATTAATCCTACTTAAAGTTTATTTAGGTCTTCACTTTCTTCCTTGAATAAATTTTAAAAGGCTTTCCCCCATCAATTCTCCCCAGCTTGAAAGAACTCGGCTCCGACAAGTTAGATGCTTGATACAATTCATAGAGATCGGGGTTAAGCTTCTGAAAATCCGTTGTCGTAATCCATATATTCTCAGAGTGTGGTTTGCCTCGCCATTTCACCAAAAATTTTTGGTATCCACCTTGTCGAGTAGACAAGTTGATCATCAAGAACATACTCGATCTCAGGATGTGGGCCAAGAGTAGGTGGTAATTGACGATCCAACTCTTCACTTACATCGTTGTGATGGCCATGGTAGATATACAAATCTTTCACATTAAATATTGGACTAAAATGCAAGTTTGAAGGGAGCTCTAACAAATAAGCATTCTCACTAAAGAAAGTCACAGGATGTTCCTCTTGGCTAAGAATTGCTCCAATTCCCACATGGGAAGCATCACAGGCCACCTCAAATACTTTCTCAAAGTCTGGTAGACGTAGGATAGGAGGGTTCACCATCTTGGATTTGATTTCTTCAAATGCCTTGTTGGCCGCTTTGGTCCAAATAAATAAACTAGGTTTCATGCATTCAGTAATTGGGGCCAGAATAGAGTTGAAATTTCGAATAAATCGTCGATAGAATGTAGCCATTCCATGGAAGCTTTGCACTTCATGGATATTTGTTGGTACTGGCCAATCAACAATAGCTTTGATCTTCTCCGGATTTGTTTCAACACCCTTAAAAGACACAACAAAGGCAAGAAATACAACACTAGGGCTCATGAAAGTACATTTTTTCAAATTAATGTAAAATTTTTCAACCCTAAGAGTGCACATTACTTGCTTCAAGTGTTCCTCATGATCTTCACAAGATCGGCTATAGATAAGAATATCATCAAAATAGACAACAACAAACCATCCAATAAAAGGTTTTAATACTTGCGTCATAACCCGCATGAAGGTACTTGGAGAATTGGTTAGTCCAAACGGCATGACTAACCACTCATACAATCCATCCTTAGTTTTGAAAGATGTCTTCCATTCATCCCCTGGTCTAATACGTATTTGATGATATCCACTTCTTAGATCAATCTTTGAGAAGATTACTGATCCAACCATCATATCTAGCATGTCATCAAGTCTTGGAATTGGAAATCGATACTTGATTGTGATTTTGTTGATTGCACGACTATCCACACACATCCGTCATGATCCATCCTTCTTTGGTGTTAGTAGGGTAGGAACTCCATAAGGACTTAGGCTTTCATGAATAAAGCCTTTAGTAAGTAATTCATCAACTTGACTCTTCAATTCAGCACGCTCTGTTGGATTCATTTTATAGGTTGGTTAATTTGGTAATGATGCACCGGGAATCAAATCAATGACATGTTGTACGTCACGCATAGGAGGGAGTTGATTAGGTAACTCTACAGGCCACAAGTCAGAAAAGTCATCAAGGATTTTACGTACGTTTGTTGGATATTCCTTATCTTGTTCTTTAAATTCTTCCACTTTCCGAGCCATTAAAGCAAAAATAACTTTAGTTTCCTTGCTCTCATTTTCAAATTGACACATTGTAAGTACCTTTTTTGGTTGTGCCTCCTCCTCTGACTTCTTAATTGGAGGGACTTCTTTCATTGGACGAAGGATCTTCTTACGTCCGTTGTGTATGAGAGCATATGTATTTTCATAGCCGTCATGTTGAACTCTTCTATCAAAGAGCCAAGGTCTTCCAAGTAAAATATGACTTACTTTAATGGGTAAGACCTCACACCATACAGACTCTTCAAAGTCCTTACCAAAAAGGAATGTTACTAAGCAGCGAAAACTTACCGGAATAGAGGTGTCATTAACCCATGCTACTCTGAATGGATTTAGATGTCTCTTTGTTTTAAGGTTTAGCTTCTCAACAAGTTCTTGTGAAGCTATGTTCAAACTGCTACCTCCATCAATGATTATGGTGCATAATCTCCCTTGGCAAGAAATGCGTGTCTGGAAAATGCTAGTACGTCGCCAATCTTCTTCTCCTTTTACTTTTGGGACAGTTAATAAAGGTCGTACTACAAGATTATGTCCTTCCGTCATACCATCATAATAGTCACATTCTTCACTAACTTCATCTTCATTGTAGGTCTCTTCTTCCTTTGGGTAACTTTCCAATTCAGATTCTGGTTCTTCAACACAAAAGTGTAAACCTTTGGTTGGGCATACAACAACATAATGACCATGCCCACCACACTTAAAGCATAAAGGAGTCATGTCTACTTTTCTATCTCCAATACTCATTGAATTTTTACCCTTATTACCATTCTTATGAGCCACATTCGAAGTTTGTTGAGTGTTGCCCCCACCATTCACATGATTAGAAGTTCTGAAGTTTGATGTGCTTAAAGGTTTGCTTGCTGTCCTGTTGGAAAAAGTGCTCCCAATTTGTGAACTTGGACGCCTGGAAACCCGAAATTTGAGGCCTTCTTCTATTTTGAGGGCTAGTTGATAAACGTCATCTACGGTATAAGTGTGTGCAACTATCATCTCAAGTTGAATCTCCATTTGAAGTCCAGCTTTGTAGCGGGCTGCAAGTTGAGCATCACTTTCCCGCACTTGATTTTGAATGCTCAATTCATGGAATTCTTCTGTATATTCTTTAACGGGTTTGGTACCTTGTTTAAGGGAAAACAATTTTGTATACATAAGTTGTTCATAATCAGTTGGGAGAAAGTGCTCCTTTATCTTCAACTTCATCTCGTCCCATGTGTCAATAGGCGGTTGGACAGTTCTATGAACTTGATTCTCAATATTATGCCACCATAGACGTGCTACTCCTTTCAACTTTGCCTTCACAAAACGAACTTTTCTATTTTCGGGCATTGCATACCAATCAAAGTAATCTTCCATTGACATAATCCAATCAAGAAAAGCTATTGGATTTAGTTTTCCATAAAATTCAGCAACTTCAAGACGTACCTTTTTTGTCACATCATCATCTAGCTCAAAAAGTTTGGCCCTTCTTTGAGTCCCCATCATAAAATTGTCTTGTTCTTCGTGTGATTGATTTGGCGATTGTCTAAATTGATGACTTGCAATCTCCTCTTCAATTGATCGTTTTTCTTGACTCTTTTCTAATAACTTCATGATTTCATCAAATTTGCTATTTAGTTGTATTATAGCATCTTGATGGGATTGTTGTGTGACTAAAATTTCCTCAAAGCGTATTGTAGCGGCATCTTGATTGCTAGAAGTTTTTTTGGAACTCGTGCTTGCATAAGTTGCTCCGCTCCTTAATTGCATATGCCTTCAAGCCAAGAACTTCGGCTCTGATACCAAAATTGATATAGGACAACCCTAGGATGATTGCCTACACTCAAGGGTAGGTGGGCTAAGGTTTTATTTTTAGGGTGTAAAGAGAGGAACAAGGAATAAATTTTATGGTAGAGAAAATTATAAGATAAGAAATAAAGAGAAAGAAGAAACAATGAAGAAAAGATGGAAAACCTTAGAGTCTCACTTAGAAGAAAATCAATGGAGTCTCACCATTGAGGGTTGCAACCTTGCAATGAAAGAAAGTATAATATTATTCATCAAATTCATTCATTTGATTTACATTGATTAGCCTATTTATAGGCTTCTCTAAGAAATCCAAAGTCTACTAGGACTCTAATAACCTATTATGATTCTAATTCTAATTATAGCATTCAAAGTCTACTAGGACTCTAATAACTTATTATGACTCAAATTCTAATTATATTATAACTCAACTAGCTAATCCTAATTAGACTCCAACAAATATCAATCCCAATTCAATTCTAATTAATATTAATCCTATTTAAAGTTTACTTAGGTCTTCACTTTCTTCCTTGAATAAACTTTAAAAGGCTTTCCCCCATCACTTAGTTTTCAACTTCTCGATAAATTTTGTCCACATATACCATTTTCACTTCAGAGACATTAAGATCCTCATATTTAAACCAAGGAAATTGATCACCATCATTTGGATTTTCCCATTGAATAGAACTATTCCATTGTGTTCTACTCCAAAGTTGATTTCACATTATGCATAGACCATTTTCGGGATTTGGAAAACAGCAAGACTTATGACTCCATTTAGAAGATGGTTTGTTCCATTTTGCTTGTGATTAGCTCAATTTTAAGGATGTATCTCTTCCTTCAAATGCCATGGAAAGCAGACTCGAAAATTTTCATTTTCACACAACATCACCTTGTTTGCTGGGTAGACTTTCTCCTTGTACCAAGCAGGCCTATTTTGCAAATCAATAGGAACCAATTTGATCTTCTCCTGCAATCCCTGTCCCCCATAAAAGGTTTCATAAAAAATATTAGGACCTGTTTGGCAGCTGAAATTAAAGACATTTTCATTTTTGAAGATGAAAGTAATGAACTTTCTTTTAATCATGTCAAATTGCTAAATGCTTGCTGTTCTTGATACATGAAAAATAAACACTTCAAAGTTCTTCGATTAATCCATTCGAAGAAATGCTCTCAGGAATGGTTTCTGAGAGTGCCATTTTCCAAAACAGAAAACATTTTCTTTTCTCTACTACCAAACAGAATAATGGTTAGTGCAGAAACACCACAACATTTAGATTAAAACAATGATCAAAACCCAGAACACACAGAACTAGATGATTGAGAATTCTCAGTACAACCTTACAATTTCGGGTAATCCACACACGCTGCGCATATGGGCAAGTGTAAGATATATACAGCCTTCAAGAAAGACAATGCCATCCTCTCCATTGTTAGATTCACAGTGACAAATGAAAAAGACAAGGAAAAAATAAATTGAAACATTGCTTCACGGGCATTTCAACAAACAGGTATTGTACAAACTAGTAGAGAGCAAAAACACAAATCAAAGTAGAGTAACTCTGATTCAGACCTTGTTGTTCCATCAAACAGTGGGGGTGGCTCTGAGGTAGAATCAAGAGCTGGTGGAAGAACCTCTCTCACACTTCTGCAGAGTAAAGATTCAGACTAGAAGAGCCCAGTAAAACAAACCCATGATATTCAAAGTAATGCTCCGTTTGGTTGCCGAGAAAATAAAATCTTTTTGCGTCTGGGTACATACTACATAGTATGCAAAAATAGGAGAATGCTACCTTTGATTTTCGTTTTTTTCCCTTTCTTACATTGGAGAATCCCAGAGAAAAAGGAACCCAATAGTAGAACATAAATATAAATACAAATTCCAATGCTCCGCTTGGTAGCCGAGAAAATATAAAAATTTCACGTCTGGGTGCGAAATATGCAAAAAAGAAAAGAGAGAGAGAGAGAGAGAATGGAATTTGATTTTCCTTTTTTCCCTACACCGGAGAATTTCAAAAGAAAAAAAAAGGTTAAAAAATAAAATTCAGAAGGGAACTTCAATGCGCCATTTGGTTGCGAGAAAATTTAAAAAAATCCCAACGAAAACAAGAAAAGGGTGCCTCTAATTTCATTCTCTTTTTTCTTTTCCTGCATTTCCTGGGCACCCAAACGGAAAAATGAAAGCACTACTCACCCAGTTGCCATTGCTGCTGATATTGTTCTACTTCTGGGTCTTCTCAATGAAATGAAAGCTTGATTCTTAAGCGAAAAAGCGCCTGTGTTAGAGAATTTGATTGTGATTTTCTTCTTGGTAGAAAGACAAAAGGAGTTTAAAAGATCTCGTGAAGACGTCAGACGTGACGAACCAACGCAGGAGCAGTAGCTTAAATTCAAAGCTTCCATTCGATTCTGATTAGTTGTCACTGTTGTTTGTGTTCATAAACCCATTTTCTCACTCGCTGTGATCAAGACACTGCCACGTTAATTACCGCACTACCATTCTGTACCATTTCACCCACCTTTCCAATTCTCTGGTTGGTAAGCTCCGAAAGATCCGGAGACTCCTGTAAGAAAAGAAAAGAAAAGAAGGGGAATTTTTTTGTCCAGATAATTTTAAAAGAAAAAAAAAAATTAAATATAAAGTATATTTTAAAAATATTATTATAAAAATAAGAAAAATGGATTTAAAAAAGGGTTTGTGTAATTTGATGGAAATTTTAGCAAGTGTAATTTTTAATTATTTCCTAAAATAAATGACAAGAAATTGCTCTAAACAATGGGAACTTGTGTCTGAAAATTATTCTTCAAAATGAATTTTGTTGTTTTTAGTGGAAAAGTGACATAATTTTTAAAAAAATGATTTTTTTTTAATTATTAAAACAGGTTTTAAAAACTGATTTTTTTACAACAAATTTATTGTTAAAAGTGCTTTCCGAATATGACTTAATGACTTAAGTTATATGAATCACAATTTTTTTTTTGTAAATATGATTTTAGGTTTTAGATTTAAGTAAGAATAAATTAACTATTTTGACTTAATATTTAAAATTATTTTTTTATTTTAAATTATGATATTAAATTATTTTAATAAATATGTTTAATATATTTAATAATTTAAATTAAATTATTAAATCATTTTAAGTCATTAAATTAGTTTACCAAAAAATTTCTAAATACTCTAAATTTATATTTTACATTTAATAGTTTTAAATTTATAAAGTTTACTTTCACATAATATGCAAAAAAAAAAAAAATCTTAGTAAGTATTAATTGAAATTATATTTGTTGTATATCACATTCCTATTTATTTCTTATTTAACGTACTTGGGCTATTTATTAAAAAAAAATTAAAACATATATTATGTATTAATTCTTATTAAAATTATTTGATGTTAAAAAGTCAAACTTAATAAAATTTTATGAATACTTTTAATAAAATTAGTGTTTTCAATCCAAGATTTAATCTAGTCATTGATCATGTTTTTTCTTTTATTTATCAATGAATGAATAAATCTTTTAATGTATGACACTCTCATATCTCATATACTTGAAAAAGTGATTTGATTACTGAAATTTGATATTTTAATAAAATTGATATTCAAATATTTTTTTTGCCTTAAACTTGGGGATGTTATATGGTTCCAAAAGATGAACTAGATATGACAACTCCAATAAGATTTCATTTTTAAACAAAAATCCATATTTTTTATTTATTTCGACTATCCCAGGAATAAGGACTAATTCAAATTACACTATGATTTTGAATGAAAGATTTCAAGAAATGATAGATCAATTCACGCTATCAATCATGGAGTTGAATCTTATGTATAAAGGATTTGCCTTTTTTTATTGAGTCTTGCGAATTGAATGAAATATTTAACTCCGAGGATGAATCCAGCAAAAAATCTTTATTGGTTATAACTCCTAGTTTTTATGAAGAGAATGAATCCTTTTATTGAAGGATCCGGAAAAAAAAAAATGGGTCGGAATCTTCTACGAAAATAATTTAAAAGATCCAAAACAAAAAATAATGGCATTTACTAGCAACAATACAACGGAGGCAATCAATCAATATATAATGATTCAAAGTTTGATCAAGTCCAATATATAAAAAATGTATTGAATCAATTCTTTTCAATGAATAGATCCGATCGTAACTTCAAATATGAAATTCATAGATCATGGAGGCAGCAGGGAACACCCAAAAACCATAAAAAATAAAAACAAAATAAACATATAGATAAGAGTTTCAAAGCAAAAGGCGAATTTCATTTCATTAGTGCAGTATTTTAGTGTATGCTGCTGTAAATCATTTTTCTCCCTTCTTCTCTTGGTGGGTTGATGACCGACCATGTCATGAGTCAAAAACACCACTACAAGCTATGATGATTTCCAACATTGCCTCCTAACAATATGGCTAAGAAGCTGAAATTGAAAGTTTTTTTTTTCCCTATCTCAAGCTGTTGTGATTTGACAACACTTTCGAAAACATGCCTCAAAAACCAGTTTTTGAAAGCAGTTCTCAGTTGTTTTCAGAAACAAAATTTTGTTTGAGAACTCAAGTGTGAAAAAACAAATTCTTTGTAAAGGTACTACTATCCACTTACACACAATGCAAAAGTTTTCAAAGTATTCAACACATCATCAGAAAACTGTTTTTGTTTCTAAACTGCAGAAAACTATTTTCTAGATTTAGTATCGAGACAGGCCTATAGGTTGCAGAAAAGAAACTGTGAAATCAAGGTTTGGTTAATTTTGATTTTGATGATAACAAAATAAGGTTTAGAACTAATGATCATATTTCAAGTGTGATTAGGCAAGATGATTTCCAAAGTGGCAATCACAAAGACAAATCAAGCCAAGAAGAAATCATGAAGAAGAAGACCACCTCAAAGAGAAGAGTTTTTCAAGACCAAAGCTTCTTAAGATCTCTTTGTAAGGTTGTTGGTGCACTAAGACTTTCATGCATTTCATTCTTTATTTATGCACCAAAATCATCCAAGAGTAATATTGTTTTAAATATCTTAAGAATTGGATGATTTCATGTTTTCAACTAAAACCTTGTGTTAAATGATTTTCAAACTTGTGTTAAAAGGTTTTAAGTTAAAAAATGTTGAGTGTTGAGCCAAAAAAATAGCTCAACTGGTTCAATCGGTCGACCGATTGTGCTCGTCCAGTCGAGGACCGGTTGAGGGAGGCCAAAAAGTTTCTCTCTCTCCCAGTGGCCTTCCCTTCCCGGTCAAGGTTGAACCTCAACCGGTTGAGGTCAGGTTGAGGCCCAACGGTCACTTTTCCTAACGGCTAATCAACCGGTCGACCCCTATCTCGACCGGTCGAACCCCCAACGGCTAGTTTGACTTTTTTCTTCTATAAAAAGGCTCCAATCTTCATTGTTTCATGAGCTTAACCTTCCCAAATCATTCTTGATTATATTTGAGCCTTGGAAGAGTGTTTTTGAGTGCACCATTGTTTCATAACTTGCATATCTTTAGTGCACCATTCAATCCTAGTTTTTCTTGTATCTTTGAGCCTAAAGTTCTATTATTAGGATTTTTGTGAGATCATTATTTGTTTATCTTTGTGAGGAATTTTCTCAAGTGAGGGGTATCACTTGAGAGGTTATTCAAGAGAGGGATATCTCTTGAAGAAGTGTAAAGGGTGCTTAGAGCCAAAAGTCCAAGAGGGTGAATTGGAACCATAATCCAATTATAAAGAGATTGGAAGTTTGGTTGAAGCTTCAAGATAGTGGAACCCTCACTCGGTTAGGAGGTTGAGGAGAGTGGACGTAGACAAAGAAGTGCCGAACCACTATAAACTCTCGTATTTGCACTCTCTCTTCCCTAACTCTTTTAAATTATATGCAATTGTGTTTATTTTGTTTATTATATATTTGCATATAATTGTCTCTTATTTTTGCATAGTTTAAATTTGTGAAAAAGATACCATCACCCTATTTACCCCCCTCCCCCCTCTCTAGGGTGACTACCATAGTTTGGATTAGCCTCAAATTCCTAACAGAGACCATACAAAGTGGGTGTATGAAGATCAAAGGTTAGAAGACACCAACATGAAGCAATTTGAAATCAAACAACCACCATTTATCAAATGAAACTATGACATTTGCAGAAACTCCAACAAACAAGAATCTGTGAATGGAATTATCTGCAAATGATTCTGGTTATAAAGCAAATTATACAAGTAGCATGGTCGGTATCAGAACTCTAATCCTCATTTTCCGGTCTCATCTAGGATGGAAATGTATCTAAATTGCTCATCAGTACGAGCACAACAGCTAAAGAACACAAAAGCTGTTTCAACAGGTAGATTTCCAATTTTTGTATGAGCTGATTCCCAGATAGTTTTTACATAATTTTTTTCAAGGTATTCAGCTGTTTGATGATCCACTCTACCCTCTAAGAAGATCTTCATTGAATTATAGAAAAGGGTTTGTGGAGCGTAAGCAGCATAGCTATACATACAAACATTTTACGTTCTTGTTTTGAGGGAAAAAAATAAGGACAAATTGATGGAACAAGGTTCAAGGAGAAGATATTTAGAACCTCTACAACTAGGTGCTGCCATTTGCAAAGACACCTCCCCCTGCTATGATTGAAAGTGAAGGTCCACGATTGGAGTTGCGACTGATCAGACTGTAGTCAAGAAACAATACAACAACAGTGATATCATCGTGAAAATGTCTCCTCACACCTCGCTCGATCTTTTTCAGGTCTGAGTATCTCATCTCCCTTTTCTTTGCCGCTTCCTGTAATGCAGCTTTGACAAGTTTCCTTGCAATCCCCTGCACAAAGACATAACATTGGGGTATATGTTAGGAAGCAATTTCAAGAGGTAATGACTCAGACTTGTTATCATACATATTTCTTTGAAAAAACAGTGTATCTCTTCACCATGCTCGGTTCAATTAGTTCAAGTAACTTGGACTGTTTATGTGATTCTTAGAATTTAGTACCACCCTGCTTTCAAGGATTAATTAAGGACCAACTATGTGGTTGAAAGAAAAGTATTTAGTTGAATTCCATGTCTAAGCATTATACACCAGATTCTGGGCTATTATTTCAGATAGAATCAAGAAACTCTAACAGGAGGTCGCAACTTAGAACCATACCCATAACAACTACATTCAATTTAAATACAAAAGAAATTTAAAAAATATAAACAGAAATCCTACATTACGTGGACTGTTGTTGACAATGTCAACTGCCTCCTGATTACTAAGGTTCTCCCATAGCCCATCAGATGCAAATATAAGAAACTGGTCTTCAGGGTGAAGTCTCTGCACTAGAACCGATGGCTCAGCTTTAAGGATTGGCTTGTGGAAGGGCTCATCCAGTCTAAACTTTGGCAATAGAGGCTCTCTGTTGAATTCAGCATTCTTCAGGTAAGCATCACCTATGGATCTTGAAACCTGAAATATTATAAAAGCTCTCTCAATAACAAATATCTTGAACGGCAATCTTCTGGAGACAAGTTTTTTTAAGAATTCCTGAATCATATTAAACTTTCTCAATAGGCATAGGAAACACAATTATATCATAAATAATACCATATTTTATTATTCTTTTGTAACTATTGCCAGCCACTCCAAAAGAATTCCAAATAATTCTGCCATTACCACGTGAACTTCATTATTAAAACAAGTGTTTTCTCAATGCAGGAAATCTCTTGTGAATTTCTCACAATCTATAATTTTTATAAGGGATTGTTCATGATATTTTCCTTATTAATCATCAAATGCCAACTTATTTCCATGGTTGAGAATTAAATCCCAAGTTGGACTCTGTTGATGTGGACAGTTTTAAACAAGTGAATTTTTATGATTTATTTATTTATTTTTATAGGTCAACAAAAAGATGCATTAAAAAGCCCTAAACAAAGGGAGTGCACCATATTCACACGGGGGTATACAAGAGGTGCCACCTAAATAAAAAACAAGAGCAAGACAAGAACAAGTAAAAACCACTATACACAGTTCAAGATATCAATAAAATCCAACAAAGAAGCACATTCCTTCCCCAACAGGGCTCTAGACCATTCTATAAGAGACCTAATAAAGATCTCTTTCAGCATATGGTTGTTGAGCTCTTCCTCATTGAAGATATTTCTGTTGCTTTCACGCCACATGCACCAAAACAAAGAAAGAGGAAGCATACTCCACACCCTCCTCCACCTTTTGTCCATGCCCTTCACCTTCCGACTTAGAAGGAGCTCTTTCACAAGATTTGGAAACACCATTTGTAGCCTGAAATTGCTAACAACATGTTCATAACTTTCTGTTTCCATCATAATGAATAAGAAGGTGGTTCGCTGATTCCTCTGTGACTTTACAAAGACTTCATCTGTTGGTCATCGACCATCTTCTCCTTATAAGAACGTCAATGGTTACCATCTTCCCTCACACAACCTCCTAAGCAACCAAAAAATTTTAAAAATCTCGAAGGGATATAGGTGCCCCAAATTTCTTTGACAGGGAACAGGGCTTCATTCTCATCAAGTCAAGGGTTGTAAAAATATCACTTGAAAAGCCTCCTCCTCCCTCCACAGCAAGCTATCGTCCCCCAATACTTGCACACTCACCTTGTGGATGAGCTTCATAAATTGCATCACAACTCCCAACTCTCAATCTTGAAGATGTCTTTTGAACAGAATTGACCAAAAGCCTTATACCTCCCTTACCACCCATAAGTCAGCTACTGTTACATTCCTACTATAGGCAATACTATCTAAGGGAACCCTCTTTCAAATTACACTCATCCACCCATCCATCCGACTAGAATTTGGTTTGAGGCCATTTCTAATCAAAATAACGGTTGGAAGGATTATTCCTCTCATTCTCTTCTAATTGCTTTCCATAAACCTATACCAAAAGCTTCACTCATCTCTAGAGTGGCCCCTTCCAACTCTCCATATTTGCTTTGAATTATCACCCTCCACAGGCAGTTATTCTGAAGGGCATATCTCCACAACTGTTTAAATGTTTTACTGGCTGAAACTAAATTTGAAGTTCTCATAACTTATTCACAATTTTTTATAAGACAACTTTTTCATTATAATTTTCCCTGTTAATCCTTGACATCCAAAATGATTTCCATAGTTGTAACCAAATCCCAAGTTAGACCTATTGTCAAACATAAGCATTTCCCCCCACTATGTTACTTGAGATAGGTCAAGTTTTTAGAAAGAAATAGTGAAAAATGGTGGTCATCAAGTTAATCTAGGGAAAAGGGGGGAATCCAAAAGCCCAAGGTTGTTTGACAAGAATAACATTGACTTTGGAAAAGAAAGGCATGTTAGGGAACACATATTTTGTTGATTCATAATTACTCAGAATATTCAGGGAATCTGATGGAAATTAAAAAATTACTACTATTCATGTCGAATTAAAAAATTATAATCAATAAAACCAGGTTGCCAACCCTAAAACAAAATTTCACATGAGCACCAAGTATTTTTGCATAAATCCAGAGAATATTTGACAGACTGAAGGATAAAAAGCAAGAGCATGTTGAAAAATGTAAATGAAAAGAATATTTATCAAAAAAAAAAAAGTGAATGAAAAGAAAGCAGAAAGAGCATCAAAACTCAAATCTAAAGAACATACAAAAAAACCCAAAGAGTTCACCTGTATTATACCCTTCACACGCCAAACCTTGTGCTTTAAAACCACTATCTGTGGATCATCAGGATGCAACATGCGCAACTCCTCTCTCACAGATTCAAAATTTGCATTGTGCTCAGAAGATAACTGAACGGCTTTTACCTCACTGAAGGCTTTCTCCAATCTTCCTAACACCACTCGAGAGTCTCCTGCATTTGCAATGTAAAGCAGTCCACTACATATTATACCAACTAAACAACATGAACCCGCAGAAGCAATTTGTGGCTTACTTAGCCACTGCTTCTTTACAAGAGAGAGGAATTCGTCCTCTGTCGCCAAAAATGCTTTGGTGATAACATCTTCTGACATTCCCTGATTCTCTGATGTGAATTCTGCACCATGAATAGCTGTCAAGTCAGTAAACATATGCATTAGCCATCTTCTCTAAGAAAAGACTATAATTAAAAATGGTGAGAAAGAGAGAGCGAGTTCTCAGTTCATGTATGATGTATAATTGAGTTTGACTGCTATTCAGGTTTTCACATGGTTTTAAAAACCGGACCGGACCGGCCGGTCCGACTGCCGGATGGTCACGATTCTGGTTCAGTCCGACAAATTGGACCGAAAAGTGATCGAACTGGAATCGGACCGGATGAACCAGCGGTCCAACAGGCAAATCGGACAAATCAGCCGGTTCCCTCCGAACCGTCCGGTTCAACTTTTTTTTTTTTTTTTCCTCCTAGCATCTGCGCAGCTGTTCCCATTGTCGCCGGCCACTGGAGCATTGTCCTGCTGGAAGCACCCCTCCCAAAATGCTGCAAAGCCCCGCCATCGGCCACTCAACACCCCACCCCCTTGCCGCACGCCCCCAAGCCCAGCAACTGCAAAATTCCCCCACAACACTCCTCCCTAAAACGCTGCAAAGCCCTGTCACCGGCCACTCAACCCCCCCACCCCCCGCCGCGCACCCCAAGCCCAATTGCAAAATTCCCCCATCCTCCCTCCTCTCCTCTCCTCTCCTCTCCCAAAATCCCCCTGCGCCTTGCCTTCCTAGTTCCCACTGCCTTCTATTTTTGTTTTTTAAAATTTAATTTTTATTTTTTATATTTAATATCTTAATATTTAATTTCTTAATTTTTTGTTGATTGTAATTGTAATGATATGTTTACTATTTAAATTTTTCATTTTTATTTTATTTTATTTATTGCACATAGAAATTTTAATTTATTGAAATTATTGGGTTAATTGACATCCACAGGTAAAAAACTTTGTGAAAAAACTTAACAAACAAAGTAAATATTATCAAAATTTAGATATAATCTATTATTTTTTAAATTTTAATAACATGTAAAAATATATATTTATGACGTCACCGGTTCGACTGCGGTTCGACCGTCAGTCCGACCAGTGAACCGTGAACCAATAACTTTTCCGGTTCAATGACTGGTCCAATTCTGAAAACATTGGGTTTTCATGTACATGTTTCATTTCTTTTCTATAAAATACCATTCATGAAGACTAATATCCAATAGGAACTTACTTTATCAATAAAATTTATAAAAATTATATTTTCTTTGCTTTACTCCTTACAGCTAAGAGTTAAAGTTTACAACTCATGACCAGGGTGGCAGGTTACGTCTAGCAAACAGATCTAAGCTTTCAAGCCCTTTAAAGCTTGAATGCAATCATTGAAATGAAATTCTTTCATTTTCTTGAAGTCTTAGAAGGTCCACAACCCCTGTAATTGAATTTTTCAGGAATAGAAAACAAAATTTTCCAGCATATTCCCTAGTCCAAATTATTTCTAGGAGCAACTAATCCTGGTTCCTAAATCTTGAATAACAGATAGACCTGTTGCATTCTGAATATACCATCACTTATTAAAAGCAGATTTTGTAAAGCTCCCATTGACTCAAGAACGTCGGTTTTGACCTCTTTTAAGTTTGATTATTGAATCTCAATCGTGAAACTTACTTCTACCATCCAATTAAAATGCCTTCATTCATGATACCTCAGAAAGATTTTTCCCTGCTTTGACTTTTCAATTTCTTCTTTTTGGATAAAAAAAAATATATATCTATCGGGGTTAACAGACTGATAGAACTAGAATGTGATTGGGGTCTGGTCTTTGTTGGTGTATACTTTTTGCTTACCCACTTCATTTTTTTTCTTTTGAGTTGTTCCCCTGCCCGAGCGAAATGCAAATAATAAACTACTGTACCAGTTGACCAAATTGGTGTGATGCGAACTAGTCAAATAATCATCATGCCAGCATTGAAAAAGAGTGCATGAAAATGAAACTTAATGGAGGAAAAACAAATACTTTACATAGCCAATGGAGGAAGAACATACTCTTAAGATTGTCAAATAGTCTACTGTTGACAAACCGGGAAGCTTCAGGACCTCCATGGCCATCATAAATTCCAACAAATGTTCCTTGTGGACCTGAATCAAGTGAGCTCAGCGGCCCCGAATCAAGTCTGCTATGATCTTCCAATACATTATTAGCTTGAATTACTGCCATAGAAAAGTCCCCATTAACATGGCGCCCTGAATCTTTATACCACAATAAACCATCAACCCGGCCTGCAACATCCCCTCTACCAGAATTTTCACCTTCTATGGAAGGCCTCCAACATGGTGCCACAATCCTCATCAGTGAATTAGATACCATAACTCACATATTCTCACCCAAATGACCCAGCAATTGATCTATTGAAATCAGTCTCAAAAACAATATCAAATCCTAATTCCAATTCTATACTCTTTTCAACTCCAAAACCCACATCACAATTTCCAAAAATTAGATACACATTGATTGATGCAGACACCATTAATCTGTATATGCATTGAAACATCAAATTATCAAATTAACCAAACGGGTATGTGCAAAAACTTCATAAAATATCTCAGAAACAAAGTCTACACAAAATCCCAGAAATGTTTCTCACATACCTTGAATCTTTATGCTGAGATTTTGATAACCGTTTTGTCTAAGATCTATCAATAGCTGAAAACCCCCATCACTGGAAGGATTGAATTGAGATTTGTGAGAAAGCTGAGGAAGGGTAGATCTGGAGACAGCAGAGAGATAAAAGACAGGGGTTGTGGAGTTGTTATTGGTCTTTTCTTTCTTCTAAAGAAAGGGCATATACAACAAATCCCTCATTTTGAATTGAGTTCCATGACTCTCTCGCTTTGGGGCTTTTGCCTTTTGGTTTTGGGGTTGGGTTTTCAATTTTTTGTTTTTCTATTTTATTGCATGGGTTTTGACTTTGACCCCTAACAAACCACCATTTCAGGCAATTATTCCTCCCCTTTCCCATCTCTTTATATGGTAATACCCAACAAAAAATAAAAGAATAATAAAACAAAAATAAATTTGTGTGTGAAAATAAGCTTTTTTTTTTTATGGAAATTTTAATTTTTTTAAAATGATTTCATCTTAAATTATGAGCATGGGTCCTTAATATTTAATTAAAAAGATTAAATAATCTCAAAATTATAAATGTAATATTTCCCGTCTTTTTATTTGAAAAGTAACTTTTTTTTTTGCATAAATATCTTTTATCATTTTAAATATTTATATGTAAGTTTTCAAATATAATGTTATTTTACAATAATAAGGATATTTTTCAAATTGAGACAAAAAAAGATAAAGGATTAAATTTAAAATTTTAGGTTTTTATTTACCCTTTTAATCAAATAACCTTTTTAAACAAAACTAATTTATGTTTTTTAAAAATAATCTAACTTAAAAGATATGTTTTATAAATTTTCTACAAAAAATAATTTTTTTGATAACTTATTTTTAAAATATTTTGTTTTTAAAAACAAGGTTTTATAGGTTTGTAATTATTTTTTATAAAATATTTAAGCAATAATTGAAAACATGAAAAATATTTTAAAAACTTCTATATTGCACTTAATTATACAATACATTCATGGAAATGTTTTTAATATTTGAATTTTTTACCAAATATGAGGAAAGAAAAAGAAAAATCTATTATTTTCTTTGTCGTTTTCTTTTTATTTTAAAATTTTGAAAAAAAAATGCATAAAAACTATTCTAAAAATATTTATTAAGAGTTGATAAAGATTAATACTAAAAAATGTAGTCTTAGTAAGTGGCATATGTTTTGGATTTAATTTGTCCATGGTTCATAAAATTTATTGCTTATCATAAGAAATTAAAATTATTTTAAAAAAATTATAATAATTTTTTTATAAATAATGGACAAAATGAAAAATAAATTATTGTTAAATAATCCAACCCATTTTCACAATTATTTTTTTTTGAAAAGCTAAAAAATATTTTTAAAATTTAATAAAAGATTATTAAAAAAAATATCTTAAAAATAATTTAATATCAAATCCAATAAAATATTACTTCATAGAATTCGAATTTTTTCATTTTTAATAACATTAAAATTTTATTTTATTAAAATTTATTGCTTAAAACAAAAAGACGAAATTTTATGTAAGGTCTAGTTGTCTAGACCGGCCCTTACGTAAAATCCGAAGAACACATGGGTATATCAACAAATACAGCGAAACAGAAGGACCCACATGCAAATAAATTCCATTTTATTACCAGTCTCAGCATTCGGCAACTAGCCTCCAACAAAACGATGTCGTTTTGTCTACACTCCGCTCCAAACAACTCCCGAATCAGTTGGATCCAAAACCGGAGACGCCTCGCTTTGAAAAACTCCCGTTTCGCGTCGGAAGCGATTCGTGCCATCACTGGCAACTCAACCATGGCAAACTCAGTACGAGTCGCGGCCGTTCAGATGACTTCAGTCAACGATCTCGCCGCGAACTTCGCCACCTGTTCCCGCCTTGTCAAAGTATCGTTTCGATTTTCGATTATTTTGTTGTGTTTTTCTGTGGTTGTTATTTTTTTCCTTATGCTTGCGTTTGGTTCTTGAGAAACCGCAGTAAAATAAGAGGGAGTTTTGGGAATCTTGAAACGGATAATTCAAAAAGTCTTTATTTCTTTGCCACGGCTTCTCTGCTACTGGACAGGCCGTCGCAGAATATCCATTTATGTTAAATGTTTTCACGTTCGTTTCGTTTCGTTCTGTTTCTCAGCAATCAAACACGCCGTCACAGAAAATCCATATATGTTGATCGTTGATTCTTGATCACTTTCATTTATTTTTCTACGGTTTCTCAGCAACGAAACGGATTGTCACAGAAAAATCCGTATATGTTTTGTTTTTTTCCTTTAATAAATCACTTTTTCGTTTTCATCCAACGGTTTCTCAGAAACAAATCAGGCGATCACATAAAATCCATATTTGTTAAATTTTATTGCATTTTATGTTCTTATTGCAAAACATAATCGGTTGGTAGGGCTACGATACCATTCTAACCGCTGGAACCTAGCTTGAGATCAGTTCAATTGGAAGCTTGAGATATAGGAATCGAGATATCTTCGCTATGGAGATTGTTAAACACTTAAGACTTTTGAACTAAGCTCACACTTCCCACTTCTCAAGCTCATAAACATCCTAAGACTTCTAAAAAATTGAGTTAATTCAGTTCAGTTATATGATTGTTTGAGTTCGTTCATCTTGGAAAAAGAGCTCAGCTCATTCCCAATCTTGGAGCTTTTTAATGTTTTAAGCCAAACTTGAACAACCTACACTTTGGCTTGATTACAGCTGTGTGGATTGTCTTTTTAGTACTTTTCTTATATCAGTTTTGACTTAGTTTTCTAGACTACCCAAATAAATCTATGGAATTTTTTAGTAATTAGCATTCATATATGGAGGGTATTGTTTATTTTCCCATGATTAGTGTTGCACATAATAAATGTGCAAAATAAATAACTATGAATTTCCCCATGTTTTGTTGGGCACGTTAGTTTATTGCTTTAACTTGAGCTATTTATGTAATCAACCTTTGGGATTTGCAGTAGTTTTGAGTAAGATACTTGTCAGGTTTTGATTTATTTATTATACCTCTTTGAAGTTCCATGTCTAATTTTTAGAATTGATATTTGCAAAGGAAGCAGTATCTGCAGGGGCAAAGTTCATCTGTTTTCCTGAAAATTTCTCGTTTGTGGCTACCAAGGATGGGGAGAGTCTTACTATTGCTGAGCCTTTAGATGGCCCAATCATGCAAGGATACCGTTCTCTTGCAAGGTCAGACTACTATAAACTGAAATTTTAGAAAGCACGCTTATGTTTATTTATACATGTGTTCCATACATACCCAACCAAATTTAATATGGTTGAGTATTACTTTTTTGGTCTTTGCTACCAGGAAATGTTGTTCTTTCACTGTCTCTTTCATTTTCTTTGTGATTTATGACTTTTGCAGAATTACTTATTTGTTCATTCCTCTGAGCCATGAAGTTTCTTAAATTGCAGAGAATCCAAAATTTGGTTGTCACTTGGAGGCTTCCAAGAAAAAGGACAGGATGATGCACACCTGTGCAATACACATGTTTTAATTGATGATACTGGCAACATTAGAAGCAAATATCGAAAAATACACTTGTAAGATGTCTGATTTTGTTTCAGTTGCATTTTATCTTTTTATTTTATCACTATTACTGATCTCTTTCTCTCTCTAGCTCACGCCTTGCATGCACACATTATTGATAAGTAGAATGATATATCAAATGGATTGAATTACATGCAAACCATTATAGTTGTACATGAAATATGTGGTCTTCTATCGCAACAAGTCTATCTATCATAGACCATGATGCAGCACACGATCATCATTAGTTTTTATTTTAAGTTCATCATTAGTTTCTTATTTTAAATTTATTTGCTTTACTATTTTGTATAAGAGATTACCTAGTTTTCGTAGTTTCCATTTATTTCTAGTTTCTTATTTCAGTTATTTCCTTTATTTTTGCATTACAAACATTATTTAAAGACTTATTGTAATTGTTGGAATCAGTTCAATATAATTTATTAGAATTATTCCCTAATTTTCTGATCCTATTGTGATCTTTGTGTTTATTCCCGAGTGTTTTTCTGTTTTGTTTTGAAACAAACCTTCCACTGCACTAGACCACTTCTTGTCTTCTTCCTTTTGAAGTTTACCTGATATTTCTAATGAACATAAAATCAATTCACCATCATGTATGCTAGGAAAAAATACTGAGTAGCGGAAAATAACTGGATGGAGATAAAAATGGATGGATAGGATTAGAGGAGGTAACAGTGGTTGATTGTGGTATTTTAGATAGAAGTAGCAGAGGCAGTTATGGATGATGGTGGATCCACTAGTGTTTAGTTTTGCTAAAGATGATGGTACAGGTTAGAATTTCAATGTGGATAACGCTGATGGTCAATGAGGGTAGTGTACCTGATACCGGTTTTGCTAATAGTATGGAGTCTGGTTGTTGATTTGACTCCAGCAAAGATGCCCACAGTGATGGTGCTGGAAACCTATTACAGGAGGCAGAAAGCAGGTTTGAGGTCCCAATGACCTCACAGATTGTTTGAGAAAGGAATAAAGCATGGTTTCAGAAGGGGAAAGAAATTCTAAGTTTCCTTTTTCTCCTCTTGTAAAATTAAAATACACTGGGGTAATTTGTCACCATAATGCAGGACTGCAGTAACATCCTTGTTAAGGTGGGGAGGTTAGATTTTCCACACATAAACGCTTTATTCACTGATTGAAATAAAAAATAAAACTCATATTAGGTCGAGAGGTGCGGTTTTCCATGTACAGACATCATTCACTGATTGAAACCCTCATTTGAGGCTTATCCTTCTTGTCTTCGGTTTTAAAGAGAAAGAGAATGCCTGCAGTTGGCAGTTTCAAACTTAGAATCACAAAGCAAGAGTGGAAGAGAGGTGCTCGTGGGAATGGAAGTGAGGAAGCACATGCACTTGATGCTTAAAACATTGATTATAGAAGAGTCATATGTTTGTGTAAGGGTGCCAACACACATTAGACACATGCACATATGTCAATTATCAGAACATTGTGAACAAGCTGAGGCATCCTAACAGACCAGTAGAGTTGATCCCCTATTTGCTTCTTTTTGATAAATAACCTTGATATGGCATCTTTACATGCAGATCACTATACTGGTATTTATCAATGTAACTGAGAATGATTGAGTTATATGCATTATTTGGATCCATTAGTAGGTTAATCTGATGGTATTTCTTTTCATTCCTGAGAGCCCTCATAATTTGCATGCAGTTCTCATATACTAAACTTGCTTAAAGTTGATATTATAATGTTTCCCCTATGGATATGCTCTAATAAGAAATGTTCTTCCTATTTAAAGGTTTGATGTGGATGTTCCTGGTGGAGCGGTCTACAAGGAGAGCAGCTTTACAGAAGGAGGTGAATTCTTACCTGTGTTTGATTTTTCTGATATGCTAGTAAAGTTTTCTCCTACATTGTTCATACATATTTATGTCACTTGTTGTAAAATGGCTTCTGTGGCAAATGTAAAATTACATTATTCAGCTTTGTCAAAACTTCTCATCGGTGTACTTTGAACTCCCCTATAGTATTGGTATTCATACTGCATGATTGGTGCTTTCTTCTGATCTTTTTGTTTTCTCAAGTAAAGAGCAATTTTCTCCTTGGAGGGAATGTTTGTGACAGATATGGTCAACTCTGAATTACAAGATGTATTCTTATTAAAATTGATCGTGTCATCCATGTGTATAAGATAGATCTGGTCCATATCATCTTTGTTATTCTTATATCTTCTATCTGTTTTTGGTGGTGAGGGTAGCATGGAATGGTTATTCCAATCATCATGTACTTTAATGAAACGTACTTTTTCTGGTGTTTCCCAAGTAATAGTTGCCTTATGACATAATTGAATGGATGATTTGACTTTTTTGTGTGTGAGAATTCTAAATTGGTGAAGTTTTCAGGGAAGGAAGTTGTTGCGGTAGACAGCCCCATTGGTCGTTTGGGTGTAACGGTTTGCTATGATTTGAGATTCCCAGAGCTTTATCAGCAGCTAAGGTTCCTACACGATGCACAGGTACATACAAGGGGATTCCTTAGCTTTGCATTGTGACCGGCTTTCTTTTCTTACCTATGTTAACATTGATTAAAATATGCAGGTTCTATTGGTGCCTGCAGCTTTCACAAAAGTAACTGGTCAAGCACACTGGGAACTTCTTCTTCGTGCTCGTGCAATTGAGACTCAGTGCTATGTATGGAATTCCTTCTCAACTCTTTCCAAATGTTTTTTTTTTCTTCTTTTAAACAATAATTACAGTGGTTACCATGCCTTCCGCCATAAAAGAAAACAATCTTCACACCAAAAGATGTGCATGCAGAACACCATCCCAGTTTAGGATCCGATGGTGGGGTTCATTTTGTTTTAAGGTGCTTCTCAAAGATGTTGTATTAATATTAGAGATAGATCAACACGACACATGTTAGTGTTGCTATTGCATCACTGGAAGGCATTATATTTTCTTTTCTCTCTATTGAAATAGTTTTCCAGAATTTTATCTGATGTTATGGAGATATTCTTTCTTGGCTATTTTCTTTAGGCTTTGACTCATTCATCTTGTGTGCTATCATGTTTGCTGCTGCTTCATTTGTGGGAATGATGTTGATGAATCTGCTATCAGGTCATAGCTGCTGCACAAGCTGGAAAGCATAATGATAAAAGAGAAAGTTATGGAGACTCCTTAATAATTGATCCATGGGGAACAATAATTGGCCGTCTACCTGGTGAGAACTGGTTCCCTTTTACACTCTGATGTCTAATCTATGATGTGTGCCTCTACTCAAAAAGGACAATGAGGGAGCAGTGATTTTATGGGGAAAGAACTTGTTTCTCAAGCTATCTATCTTTCACTCACACTGACTCCAGATTGCTAAATCGATGGTTGTTTTTTTTTTTTTTTTTTGATAAGTAAAGAAAATTCATTTATAAAGAGACGCCAAAAGAGCGACTCAAGGTATACAGCCTATGTAAGGTATACAAACCTATACACCCGCCACCAAAAGAGACCAAAAACATATAAGAGACCCACCAACCAAAAGGCCCAAAACCTTACAATGATCCCACCCAATCTATAAAATTCACCAAAGTTTGAGGGCATTCTACTATAAACAGCTTTGCCTCAGACCAAAGCGAGCATAAAAAGGAATATTTCAACCACTGTATTGATATATCATCATCCTTGAAGGCTAAACGATTTCTCGCCTTCCAAACCGTCCAAAAAATATGCAAGGGCGCCGCCTTCCACACTTTCCTGTGTTTCTTGCCCACAGAAGAAGTCTGCCAACTAAGCAAAGTCTCTCTAACTGAACACGGCATCACCCAAGACACCCCAAACAAAGAAAAAAGCAACTCCCATAAGACCCTTGTTTTGGAGCAGTGGAGAAGCAGATGATCTATGGTCTCCTCCTTTTCCATACACATGTAACATCTATTAGCCAATGACCATCCTCTTCTCTGAACAAGATCTAGGGTAAGCGCCTTACCCCATGCGGCCTCCCACGCAAAAAAGCTGATTTTGGGTTGTACCCACACCTTCCAAATGCAGCTAGATGGGAAAGAACTAGGGCAGTCTGCTTCTAGAGCAAGGTATAGAGACTTAGCCGAGAAAATGCCACTCTTTGTTTCAGTCCAAACTACCTTATCATCTACGTCTCCAATGACTCTCTTCACGTGAAGACACCCCAAAAATAATTCCGCCTCCTCCACCTCCCAATCGTTTAGGGCTCTTGAAAAACAAGGGTTCCAACCCCCCCTACCCCCTTGCACCAAGGGATCCCAAACATCCGCCACCCAAGCTTCCTTTTCAATCGATAAGGCATAGATGGAAGGAAACGAATCGCACAGAGGGGCATCCCCACACCATCTATCCCTCCAAAAGCTCACCCTCCTCCCATTGCCAACACTAAAAGAAATCCGCGCACCCACCAAATCCCAGTCCATCCTTATCCCTTTCCAGAGCCCCACGCCATGCGCCTCTCTCACTTCCCGCGTGCGCCAACCCCCTCTATCTTCCCCATACTTCCCTCTAATCACTTGATTCCACAAAGCCTCTCTCTCGTTTGCAAAACACCAATTCCATTTAGAAAGGAGTGCCTTATTGAGATTGGAAAGGCATTTGATCCCTAAACCCCCTTTCTTCTTGCTTAAGCACACCACCTTCCATCTTACTAAATGTGGTTTACGCTCCAAACTGCCACCGCCCAGAAAATCCCTTTGGATTTGTTCTAGTCTTCTTCTAACTGAACTTGGTAAACTTAGAACAGACATATAGTAAATGGGAAGGTTTGACAAAGTACTTCGGATTAAGGTTGCTCTTCCTCCCTTGGATAAGTATTGTCTCTTCCACATAGTCAATCTTTTGCGGAACCGCTCTTCCACTCCATCCCACATTGCCACTGACTTAAACGGAGCGCCCAAAGGAAGACCCAAATACGTGGACGGGAGACTACCCACTTTACATCCAAAGTCCAAGGCAAGATCATCAATATCCACAACCCTCCCTACTGGAATAAGTTCACTCTTATCCAAGTTAATTCTCATTCCCGAAGCGGCCTCAAACCACACTAGCAGCCAACTTAGGTAAGTCAGCTGATCTTGGGAGGCTTGGCAAAACACCAAAGTATCATCTGCGAACAACAAGTGTGAAATCTGAACCCCACCTTCATTCCTTCCCTTCACCTGACAGCCCGAGATATAACCATTGTCCACAGCCCTATTAAGGAACGAGCTGAAGACCTCCATGGCAATCACAAAGAGATAAGGCGAGAGAGGATCCCCTTGCCTTAAACCCCTTGAGCTTTGGAAAAATCCCTTAGGCGTTCCATTGATCAACACAGAGAAACTTGCAGTGGATATGCACTACTTGATCCACCCTAACCATTTCTCCCCAAAACCCATTTTCTGCATTACTGTAAGAAGAAAGGACCAGTCCACATTGTCATATGCCTTCTCTATGTCAAGTTTACACAAGATCCCATTTTCATTGTTCTTTAGAATTGAGTCAATGGCTTCATTAGCTATTAACACCGCGTCTAGAATCTGTCTTCCCTCCACAAAAGCCCCTTGAGCCTTAGAAACCACCTTTCCAACCGCTCTTTTAAGTCTATTGGCTAAAACCTTAGCCAACCACTTGTATAGGCTTCCCACTAAACTTATGGGCCTGAACTCCCTCAAATCCTCAGCCCCCATTTTTTTTGGGATTAAAACCAAAAAAGTAGTGTTTAGCCTTTTCACAAATCGATGGTTGTTGCTAGTTTCTTCTTAAGTTTCCCTTGTGTACCTGGCACCTGGAAACTAAATTAATTACGGTCTTTGTCCCATATGCCACTGGATTAAAGGAACTGCCCTCAAGTTGGTGGTTCAGAAATGCTTTGATCCTAAAGGTAATGTGGCAACTCTTAAGATTTTGTCCAGCTCAGGAGACATCGCCTGTTGGAAATTCTGTATTTCCTTGTTCATGCTGTTAGTTCAGAAATGTTTCGACTCTAAAGGCAACATAGCAACTTTAAAATTTTTCTAGTTCATGGGAAGAAACCTCCCAAATCTAAACTATGCATGACTGAGTTCCTTATTAATGTCTTATTGCAAGAGATGGTGTCCACTCCACAGTGTCAGAATATGTGTCATTTCCTGCTTCATACTGTGATACCCTCTTGCCTACATGTGAGCTAACACATCGTGAATTCTCCCAGGAAGAATAGAAAGTGACACTTAAAACCCTAGTCCTGCACTCACAGATCCCTTCTTCTTGAAGGCCAACTTGCAAGATCTCTAAGTCCAAAAAATTACATGATTTGATGGATGATATACAGTTTGTTTTTTGCACTTGCACACATATAAGTACTAGTTGGATGCAAATGTTTTCATTTTTCAATAGTATTAGAATAGGTCAAATGTTTAAAATTTAACATATTTAAGTTCTCTTCCTGTTTCAATGTCCTAGTCAAGATCTAGTTAATAGTAGGTTCAATATCACTGCATTGTTACTCCAAAAGAGGTCATGGTCTGTTCTTTGCATCCTTGTAGAAGCATCTTTCTTCCCTAAGGGATAAGAGTTGAAGTTTACTGTTAAAAGCATTGCTCTTCATGCTCTTAGTAGGTGTACTAACAACTACAGAAACAGAATGCCCATGATCAGTTCTTCTGTTTTCGTGTTTCAGATCGACTGTCAACAGGCATTGCTGTAGCTGACATTGATTTCTCATTGATTGATTCTGTAAGAGCAAAGATGCCAATTTCTCAGGTAATTGTATAAAAATGTTCGCAGTTTTTATGTTTCGATGAACTTGTAAATCAAATCCACTGTGGATGTTTGAAAGACCTTTTCCTTACTGCATTTGGTGATAAGCCCCAGAATGCATACCTGGAGCCTCTAATGTTAGAAAATAATCTTCAGATTCGGGAAGCCAGACACAACTTTACAATATATATATATATATAGATGTTGTTTTCATTCCGATCATCTGCTTATCTACATGCCAATTGGTGAAAATACTAATGAAATCAATTGGATTCATTCTGTTTTGCATAGAAATCACTTAGATGGCTGTATTCTTTGTCTTTCACTCTTGTTTAAATTACAAGAAGGGCATTCAAATCAATAAATAACTTCACCTCTGTTTCTTTTTGGTATTATGATGACATTTCCATGTTAACTACTGGGTTGTGTGTTAAGTGCGATGTAAGAAACAATGAACTGCTCCAATTTTGTAAGGCACCCAAAAACACCCTTATGATATTTGTTTGTTTGAACTTGTGATCTTTTCCCCACTTTGTAATTCATTTATTCAATATGGAGAACCTATTTTTTATTTATTCATCTTTATCTCTTTTTACGTGTTGATACTTGGGTGAACATATGATCCTACATAAAGGCTTCTATTTATATCAGCTTCGTATTTTTTAACCAGAAGTAAATTTTAGGTTTCACAAATTAAAACAACAAATGAAAAGGCGCCATTATAATGAGTGCATGTGGCCAAGTTTTAGTACTCATCTTCTGATCTTGGGGCATCTGGGGCATTTCATTATTCATCCTGTTCTAAAATTGCTTTTCTTGAAGTTTAAATGAAGGAAATCCACACTGTATTGTGGAAGTGTAAGTTGGCATATTGAAGAAGTGCCCCTAAGCTTATGTTGGCAGGAGATCAAAAGGATCAACATTTTCAGTATCATGAGATTGGGATGGTTGTTGACTTATATCACATATAACCTGTCATGGTCTGAATTGTTTAGGCTTGTGAGTTTTACAGGCCAAGTCTGGGCACCAGAAATTCGCACCAGGCTCAGCTGTGGTGTTTATCACTGCCCCCCATCTTTCATCCTAAGTTCATCAACTAGTAGAATCCTATATTCTTTTATAAATTTATAATATAGTTTCAATAATATTTGGCATATAGAGTTATTTCTAATACTATAGAATTGAGTTCATATTCCACTTAGAGAGAATCATTAAATTCAAATTTACCTTTTCTTTCCACTCACATATTACATCCTTAATTAGTCAACTGGTTTGTGGATGGAGTGATTATTTTGGATATGAAGTGGTGAAGCCAATCAAACATCATGGGATGCCAACCAATTGACCTAAAAGATTAAGCTGTTAAGTAGTTATGATTTGGGCCCATAATGGAATATATGGAGACAGTAGAACAGTAGTAGTAGGAAAGACTTGAAGTTGAGACTTCTGGTTATTAATAGCTTTGATATTATGTCAAGTTACCAAACTTTTCTGAAAACTTAAGCTGCTAAAATCTGGGCCCGCAACATATATCAGGCCAACAATCTCGATCGACGATCTACAATTTATGCCTGACTAGTACTAATCTAATAGTCACCTGATGTGGCATATCTTTATAGGACACCGCCTGTACTGAACCTCTCTTTATGGTTGGGCCTGGGCACAGTTTAAACACTTCAACTTTCGTCAGTATGTGCAGGCAAGCTCAGGCACAGTGCTTGTTTGTTCGGATAATACTGTTTCTTTGTTTTTTTTCCCCTCTTAAATCACTTTGCAGCATTGAATAGCATAGGGTTTTTTCATGTTTCTAATGCAATTTACCTCTGCAGCATCGGAAGCCCCCTGAGTTCTGGAAATCTGCTTCTCTATGATTTTTGGAAGACATGTCCTTCAGTTGCCCCTCTTACCCAGGTGGTAAGTCGACACTGTTTTGGACACTTCACATCCTACTTCTAATGAAGGATCACACATTTATGTATTTAGAATTGGACAGATCATATTCCTCTTTGAAGATGAGTGGGATATCCATGCTCTATCGTTTCTATGATCCTGTTGGAAGACCCAGAATAATTATATTGATCCCTGTATTATCAGTTGACACTATTCTTCTGTCCTTCCAATATTTTGTACCAGCTTTCCCAGATCAAAGTGTAAGTACCTCATTAAATTGCATCTCCAAGTATACTTCCTTTTCTTTATCAGATGTATAATGCAGTATGGTGCAGTACCAAAAATAATTAGCAGGTTCATGGTAGATGGTGTTTTCCTTCGGTTCTCCTTTCAAATATTTAGGAAAATGATTATCCTCCGGTTTACTTCTCTAATATATTTTGTGGCATGCGATATGATATTTTACAAAATCAGGGCATTTCTGACTAATGTATGTTAGAATTAGTGGAAGATGTGGCATTACTTAAGGCACACATCACCCTTTTAAGTGACTGAAAGTAGTGGGAATCTTTTCTTTCTCAAAGTAATCCATTTACTCTGATCTAAATGCCTCTCTTTCGTGAAACATAAGCCCCCACTCTACCTTTATATCCCAAAAGAATCCTAGTGGGGAAGCCCCCCATTCGAATCTATAAAACCATAATTTCTATCTCCTCTGCATCCCACAAGCATACAAGCAACAAAAGAAACCATGATACAACTCTCAGTAGAGCAAACTATAATACTCATCTTCCTCACCATTGTCACCATCACTTCTTCCGCAGCCGACAGACTCCAACCCACCTCCCATGTCCTCCAGGCTTCCCCGGGAAACTGCTCATACTCAATTGAGATTGAGACAACCTGTGCACCATCTGCCGAGACAACCGATCGCATTAGTGTTAGGTTCAGTGACATGGCAGGGAATCTAGTCATAGTGAAGCACCTGAAGAACCCAAAGTTGTTATATGCTCCAAGAGGTATGAAGAATCCAGGTGGTGTGTACGGTGGTTTCCAGCGTTGCGCCATAGACATGTTTGAGGCCAGTGGAGCATGCATGAGCCATATCGTGTGCTCACTGTACCTTAAGAAATTCGGGTCAGATGGATGGAGACCTGGTTGGGTGAAGGTACTCCACCGATGGGATGATGGGCGTTTAGCACCAGTGTCACACACATTCTACTTTAGGACCTTTGTGCCAGAAAATGTATGGTATGGGTTTGATTATTGTCGCTCCAGAGGGGGCCTTACGCCTCATATTGCAAGTTTTAATGGTTAGAAAAAATTAGAATGTACCTTGTAAATCATCACAGCCCTGATTCCTCCTTAGCAAAGTTTTTGCGGATGAAGGATGATTCCTGACGTGAGAGAGATCATAGAACTGCAGATTTTGTGGCCAAATTTGTTTGAAAAAAAAAATCATCAGATATACAGGGTTCAGGTTTAATGCTATTGAAAGTTTTTCTTATGTTCCCAGAAACAGAAGGAATAAAACAAAAGCTTTACAGTGGATAAATTCCTGAAAACAAATTATCAACTCCGTTAACACAATAACAAGACTGCGTTCATCTGGATTTTCAGCAAACAGGGAAGCCCAACTACAATTATAGAAACAGATTACAAAAGAATCCTGGTATATTTCCACTTCTTACTCATCAAAGATTTCAATGATACGAGAAGGGGGAGTATAAGAGAAAAAAAACAAAAGGAACCCCAGAAACACAAACAAAAAGTGTAAGGCTATGAACAGTTTAGTTAACTTTATCCAACAGAAAAGCCTCCGACCTCTGTTAATTACTCCAGCAGGAATTCTCGCGTCGAATCAAGACTAGCAAAGGGGTCAAAAGGTTTGTTGCCTAGGCTGTCTTTAAGAATGGTAATCTGACCTTCTTTCAAAAGTAAATCTTCATCAAGTGCCTCTATCTTCTTCTTCAGTACGTTAACCTCAGCATTCAGTAGCATGTTCTTCTCACTGCATTGCTTGACTTCCTCCCACATCAGATCTCTCTCCCCAGACACTTTGGAGAGTATTCCCTTCATGATGGTCAATTGCTTTGTGGATTCTTCGAAGTCAGTTCGAAGGCGATTTATATTCTCATCCTTCTTCGGCATCTGTAATAAAGGAGGAGCTGGCTACTTCAGAACTGAAAATGCAAGTCTCATACAAAACAAGACCATTTCAAGAATCAAAGACAAAGCGTGGGTTGGCTCAAGGGCATTATTGTATCTAATTTTAACAAATGGTACACCCTTGAAAACAACTTTAGGATTAGAAGCAAGCTTGAGAGATAAAGCTTAAATACAGCTTATGTGATATCCCATATCGGATAAGGGGGAGTTTCTAACACTATATAAATATGGGTTCCTCTTAACCTTGTAGATATGTTTTAAAGCTACGAGGGCCCTTTGGGCTCAAAGTGGCAACCGATCTTTGACATCAGTGTGTGTGGGAGTTTGTTTGGCCCCATGAGGGATGTCTATATATTTGGCTTCGCAATCCCATAGGACACAAGGACTTTGTGTTTGCATGGAGGGGGTGATTGTAATATATCACACTGAATAAGGGAAAAAATTCCTAACATTATATAAATATGAGTTTTTAATCTTGCAGATGCGTTTTAAAGCCATTAGGACCCTTTGGGCCTAGAGCAAACAATATTTATATGGTTAGGTGTGGGCCGTTACAGCTTAATAATACTAGAATACGGATTAGATACAACACTAGTGAAAATGCAAGTCTCATGCAAAACAAGACCATTTCAAGAATCAAAGACAAAGCATGGGTTGGCTCAAAGGCATTAATGTATCTCATTTTAACAATTGGTGCACCCTTGAAAACAACTTTAGGATTAGAAGCAAGCCTAGGAGATAAAGCTTAGATACAGCACAACTGGGAAAAAAATGAAAACCATTATATCCAAAGTGTAACATATATGCGCATATAAAAAATAATCATGCCTCCTTATAGTTAACCCAAATCTCCATTGGGGATGTGTCTGTAACTAAATTTAAAGAAAACCAACTCCATATATGTATGTGTACTTATATATATATTGATAACCAGGGAATCTTACCATTGCAGGGTCCTTTGGGCCCACCCCTGGCTATCAAACCCCAAGGTGACTGACCACACCCACTGGGTAATGATTCCTAATGGCAGGAGTTGAACCCAAGACTGCTCATCCTGGCACTCACTCTTACTACTAGGCCATGTCCTGGCACATATTTTGAAGAAATGTATCATGTCCTCAAAAGCTTCTCACTCGACCCAGAAATCATGTAGGAACTAGTGAAAATGGATAGAGAATTAGTTAAAGCTATTCTGATGTCCAAATATTTATAATTAATTTCTTTCTTTGAAATCGCTTCAGAACACATTCAAGACGCTACTACTCCTGCCTTCTCAGCCGATAAAGAATATGCAGACAAATCTACAATTCTAGTGAAAATAAACAAATATGAAATTTATCTCATAAACGTCATGCAGAGAACATGCCATCATGGTCTTTCCTCTCACATTCTTCATCCATGTTCTTTTGCGTCCCCTTCCATTACTAGTAGTCATCGGGCTTTCATTTTCTCATCTTCTAAACTTCTACTTTGGTAAAACTTGGCTTCCCACAAATACAATCACGCTCATTTTCTCATCTTGTTCAATATTTTTTGTGTTGCTATTCATCTATCAACCTCATTGTCATCTTGATTATGCTCAGACAGACGCTTTCCTTGGCTGCCCACAATATTTAATGCCATAAAGCATGACTAGCTTTGTTCATTACTGCTATAAAATTTCCCCTCATTTAATAGGGTACGAATCATCTAGCATTCATAAAAGTACATCTCCCCTTCATCCTTATGAGCAAAAAGAAACTCTTCAGTTTCCAACTCAGTATGAATGACACAGAAAATAACTAAAACAATCATTTTTTAAGATTGTCAAGCCAGTTCTCATGATTTCCATAAAAACTGAGCACTATATACACATCACCACTTCATCCTTGTGAACAAAAGGAAACCCTTCAGCCTCCAACTCAGTATGAATGACCAACAAAGAATAACTAAAACAATTACTTTTTAAGATTGTCAAGCCAGTTTTCACGATTGCCATAAAAACTAAGGACTGTATGTGTATTCATGCATATATGCAAATTAAAGAGGTTAAGCATTGGAGGCTATAGTTACATCACAGGGTTACCTGAAGCTCAAGATCCTTCAATTTGTGTGTTGCGCAGGAAAGGTCATCCTGTGTATTTTGGACTTCAGTTCTGAGGATGTCATTACCTCTTACCACTGCTGCAAGCTCAGCTCTTAATTGCTCAACTTCCAACTCTTTAGAATATAGCTTTTCTCGTAATAAATTTGTTAGCAAAGCTTCTGCTTTGAGTTCAAATTTTATAATATCCTGTACAAATAAAACAAAACATCAATCTCCCATTGAAGTCAACTTGCAAGCCTAGGTGGTTGAATTGGGCTTTGTGAAGTAGGAGGCAATACAACTTGGAAGAACATACTTAAAGATAGTAAACAACTAAGGACTCTATATTCAGGGTTATCAGTTTTAAGAGAACAAAAAATGTCGGTATTGAGTTTACCTCCGAGGTTTGTTCATTTAGTTGATTTAATCTATCATCCTCTGCGCTCTGTGATCGAGGCTTGAAAGCAGGATTGGGCTTTTCATGCAGCAAAGCAGACATTGTCTGCAAACTCCTAGTTAAACTTTCTATTCCACGCTTGAAACCCTGGATTTTCATGCCAGACTCGACAACAAATTGTCCATCCAAGCCTTTATTGATAACTTCTATGCCCTGCTTAGCTTCTACAATTTGCCGTGCTTTCCCCTTGATAAAGTCCAGTAACTTCGAACATAGTTGGGTGCTCTCATTGAGCAAGGACAGCCCTTGATTTTGCAAGCAGCAAATACGGGTCAAAAGTTCCTGATCTAGCTTGAAAGTAAAATAAGCGCCCTCTTTCCCATTGCCTTTTAGACGGCTCAATAGGCTAATATTCTCATGGCGAAGAGAATCAATTTCAAGCCTGTAAGATTCCACCTCCCTTCTTAAAGCCTGTTCTACTCCTGTTAATCTCATCTGCTCACTTTGCAATTTTCCAATTTGCTTATCATTCTTCCCAATTGCCTCACTTAGTCCCTGTCTCAACCCATCAATTGTCTTCTCTTGTTCACTGCATGTTCTCAGTAACCTTGTAATGGATTTGTGTAACTCCTTCCCCTCCTCCTCTTTCTCTTCATAATTTCTTTTGAAGCAATCTCGATCTTCTTCTGCTGCTCTGTACTTCTCTTTTAGCTCAGAAAGATTTTGCTGTAGTCCTTGATTCTTCTCCATTGTCTCCTTTGCCCTTGCAGTCAGGTCCTTCGTTTGTGATTCTGAATATGTTATCAATCTTCTGCTCTCTGCTTCCCTCTCATTAAAGGAAGAGACTTCTCTTTGAAGTGAAACATTCTGCTCTGCAAGCTCCCTTACGCGGTCACGAAGCCTCTGCTCTTCTGACTGATATTTCTCAAGCTTGAATGACCAATCGCTTGATCTTCTGTCCAATTCTTTCTCCAATCCAGACTGCAACTCGTTCTTCTCTCTCTCAAGTCTTCGTGTTCTTGCATCCAGTTCTGCCTTTGCCACTTTGAGTTCTTCTTTGGCAGCAGCCCTCTCAGCAATTCGATGCTGTAGAAGGCTTGAAACCTCGAGTGCCAAGTTCATCCTTTCCTCTGTTAGGTCTCTAATTGTCTGAATCAGTGCTGGCAACCCGAACCCACCATCCCGAAGAAAGCTCTCCTGCTCAAGCTCTTCAGAAAGTAATGCAACTCTCTCCTCAGCTTCCTTAGAAGCTCTATGCAACTCAACATCCATGTCATCTTTAGTTTCAGCATGGTTCCAACACCCACAATTGTCAGCAAGAAAATTATTTTGTTTATGAGAACCTGAGAAATTCTTCCCATCATACCCATCAATTGCTTCATAAGGTCCATCCAATGGGTAAACTTTTTGGGCAACCCCATCTGAATTTGAACCAGGGCATCCATTCAAGGATTCACCATAGATATCTTCAATAGTGATCGGAATATCAGAATCATAATTTGTTGAACTTGTTTTGTGCAAAACATGGCTCTGGGAGAGCCTCTCAATTACATTCTTCGCAAGTTTCCGTGGAGATTCATGTCCAAACCCATTCTCCGCCCAATCTCTAGATGAAAAGTAAAGGCGCGTTCCTACTGTTTCTCCAAACAAACAGGACCTTGGGTTCTCTTTCATACTATCAGTTGGTGAAGTGGGTGCCGTGTATTGAACTCGTGGTGGACGCCTCCCTCCACCATTTCCATTCCCAGCATGGTTCTTTTGAGAATAACTGTTCTTCAGCCTGCTCATTTCCTGTTGCTGTTCTCCATCAATGAACCGGTCCAAAACTTTACCTGAGACATTACTAGAACAAAATGATGAGCTCTCAGAGAAATCATTGCCAGCTCTGGAAGAACCAGCTGAACCAGGCCTCTCTAATCCATGTGCATTCCTCATAACTTCTGCTTCAAATTGTTTTCCCTTGGATTGCCTTTCAGGAGTACAACGACTAGTAGGAAACACAAAACCAGTAAAGGATTAGCCTCACTAAGCAAATCTTAACCAGTAAAAATGTGGAAACCATGTAAATCATTTCAAATTGGATTAAGGGATGGCATTTGATCAAGAAACTAAAATCTAAAATGTAGCTAATCATGTCTTACCGAGATGAATGAGGTTGAACACTAGTATTACTGCTGGGAGATCTGCTTTGATCACTCAAACAGGACCAATTCCTTGGTTCCAACCCACCACCATGAAAAGCTGGTGATGAGAATGAGCGGCTCCGCCTAAGAGCTGAAGGTCCTGAGCTCTGACTTTCAGATGTGTGTTTCTGAGCTTTTGAGAACAAACCCTTGGGGTTTCTATAACTGTTCTCGACCTTGTCACTGTTCATTCCAGTTTCTGATGGATTCTCCCAATAAACTTGCTTATCAGTCGCCGGTTGAGGGACTGCATTGCTGTTTCCACTGTTTGGTGCAGAAGATCTAAAGAAGAATAGCTTCTTCATCTGTGAATCTTCAATTGAAGAGCTGTCTATAGCACATAAAAGAAATTTCCTGTCTTCAATACTGATCTCTTATTTGAGGCTCTATAAAGATGATGTTGTCTGGACCTGGAATCAAAAAACCAAACACCCTTGCCTCAGAAACAATTACATGGGCCCTGTAAAGATACCACTTACTGAGATCTCAGATGCATAATAGAGAGAAGAAAAACATATTTTAACAGTATGAATTATAAAAAAAATAAAAATAAAAATAAAAATAAAAATAAAAAGGAACCAAAGAACTAAACCCATGTTTGGAATACTAGAATTGAGAATGGGAACAGGAAATCAAACCTATCTCCTATTGATTAATGTGTTTGGATTGTTTTTGAGAATGGGAATAGAAATAAAAAATTCGTTGTTATGGAAACCAAATTCTATTCTCGCTATAATTTTGATTCCTCTTTTCTATACGGTATTATGATTCTCTCCATTTCCCATCGTATTTCCATTTCTATTACCACCTACCAAACACACCGGTTAAGGAAACCATCCTTAACCATGTAAAATAAAACAAGATGCACTAAAATCATCTGCTGAATAGACAATCCAGCTAGGGAAAAGAAAAGCCAAATAAAATTTTGGGGAATGCTGTTCTGAAATTACATATAACCATGAATGGATTTCATAAACAAGGGAAAAGAACCTCGTTCAATTCCTGAGAAAACTGAAGGAAAAATAAAAGGAAATGAATCTTTTGAAACTCAGCTGACCTCGATTAAGCCAAGGAGTCTATCAGGCCGGTTGAGCAGTGGTCTTTGCTTTCCTATGTTCAGTGCCTTGGTATCCCTTTTCCCTATATTTACTCGAAAAAGGAAAGAAGCATTAGAGATTATTCTACACGTAGAAACTTATTTTGATAAAGACTACAGCTTTTGATGACAATTCCCAAACCCAAATGACAAGCCTTAAAGGAAACAAATCTGAAAAAAATATTTAAAATGAATCCAAAACAAGAAAACAATACAAAGATGGGATTTCAAATAGCTGCATACACACCTGGTTCTTGAAGGAGATTATATAGACCTGGCCTGCATTCAGAAACAAAGGAAAATGTATTATTGGCTTAACAGCCTTAACCATTTGCTTCCACCAACAACAATGATAATTAATGTAATTAATAATTAATAAACAGACAATTAAAATGAAACAAAATAATTTAAAAAGAAGAGGCAAGTGAGAAGAAATCGCAGCATAGATTTCAACAACCTTTCTTTGTTGCAGAAATCATTGAACATGAAAAGTTAACTAACAAAGCTTCTAGGAAGCAACAGTGTCAGACGTTCTTTAAACCCTAAAAACCTCTGTCCTCTTTCTTCAGGGCTTTGATTTTTTAAAACTAAAAGGCTAAAATCTGACACCAATAGACTCGTATTATTACATACTTTTCCCTAATCCGACAGCATCCACACACCCAATTCGATCTTCTATAATTTCCGCAATCTCAATCCTACAAACATTCAAGAAATCAAGAAAAATTTTAAAACCCCACTCATCTTCAAGGATTTGTGTTCCTGTAGAACGACTATTTTCCCGATTTCCCAGAAAAGAAAAATAGCCGAAAGAACAAAAATGAACGAATCCTGTTTGGTTGCTAAGAAACGAAACTGATGGAAGTGAAATTAAAATGAAAGGAAAATCACAGCATCACACTTTCCAGTATTTTGGTTCCAAAGAAAACGTACTGGTTCCAAAGAAAACGCAAAAATTAAAATAAAAAGGCAAAAAATCCAACTCAACTGAGTTTCAGTCCTCAAGTATCTTTTTCTTCCTGCCCCTCACTTTTCTCGGCATCCAAACAAGACCCAAAACGGTAGAATTGGGCTTGCTGATTCTCACTCTATTCTTCCTCTAAAACGGTAGAAAAAATCAAAAAAAAAAAAAAAATCAATCCAACAATGACAAAATAAAAACATCAAATAAGTAACCGATTTCTTAAAATAATAGGTAACAATTAAATTTCCATTCGAAAAAAGAAACAATAATAAAATTACCCCCAACGGTCGGATATTTTTCAGAAATTCGAAATTCAAAAAGAAAGAAAAAAAAAATACCCGAATTCTCAGGAAAATTGATTCTCTCTCCATAAATGGTAATAGACATACAAAGCTATTGAAAATTGGGAAAGACAGAGAAGAGTAAAGAGCAGGGAGAATCTCACAGAACGGCGCAGTTAACGTCGGTGGGTCGGCGACTGAGACGTCAGAGTCTAGATCCGATCTTCGATGCGAAAAAGTTAACTGTGACGGTGACGGCGGGAACTTTCCGGCGGCCGATTTTCTCAGCGCTTTTATTTAATTGTGAGAAACCAAAAAAAAAAATTTAAAAAGAGACGATGGTGAGTAAAAGAAAAAGAGAAAAGGGAGGGGATTAAGGGGTAGTTTTGTCCAAACGGAAAAGTTTTTAAATTTTTGGAGGCCGCGGAAATGGCGGAGGAGCGTCCCTGGAATCGGAGGCGTAATCAGGTGCGATCGAGTGCAGACTTGCTTTTTGTGGGATCGTATGTCTCTGTCATAATTACTCGAATAAAAATTTATTTTAGTACAAACGCTCCTTATTTAAATTACATTTTATTTCATTGCCATCAATATATTTATAGTAATATTATTTTTTTATTATTTTTTAAATCACAGACGATTTTAAATTATTTAAGGCTGCGTTTGGTTTCCAACAAAAATAAAAAAATGCAAAGAAAATAAAATAAAGAAAACAAAGTGAAAAAAATAAAAGTTTATTTAACTTTTTTTTATAAAAATTAAATAATCTTAAAATATATAAAATCTTAATGAATTTCATTTTTTATTTTTTGTATTTTTCATATTAAAATTACACATAAGAAAATCATATTTTTTTTCTTAGTACTTTCCAAAAAACCAAAATAACCTAATAATTTTTAATTTAACTTAAAATTAAAGTTGAAGCCATTACTATTTATATATATATATATATATATATATATTATTTTTTTATAAAAAAAAATTAAAGTATTCTTTTGCTAAAAAAATAAACACATGTCATCCCAATTTTACTAATATAGACTTGACTTCAAGCGAGAAAATAAATATTGAAAAATTAAGAAATATTATTATATAATATTTTCCCATTTTATATTGAATGATTTTGTGGGAGATAACATAATTCCCATTATTGCTTGATTCTTCCCTGATTCAAGCATGAGTCCTTGTCAACAAGAGCACGCATGTGCATCCCCTCACATCAACTACTATGCCCTTCTTTTCTACCTTCATTTTGAATTTTCAAATTTGATTTCTAAGTTCAAACTTCTAATCATATGCTTACATGCAATAAGATTAACAAAAGTTCGGTGAAGGAAGCATCCAAAATTCTTTCTCATAAGAAATTTAAGTGGTAATACTATTAGTTGAAAGCATGTTTGTCAACCATATAATTTTTAAAAAAAATTGTTAGGGGAAAGGGAAAAAGGAAATAAATGGAAAAAGAAAGGAAGAAAGAGCGAGGTGTGGGTAGAAAATGTTTTTACCTTTCAATTACACGTCTAAATTAGAAAAATATAAGTGAGTGAAAAATAAGTAAATCATTGATAAATAAATGTTTAATAAATCAATAATTTGGATTAAATAATAAAATCTTATCATCCCAATATTGTTGTAATGAATTAATAACTTCATTAAATGCATTACATAATAATTTTTTAGAAATACTTAAAGGCTCTTTTAAATATTAATTAATAATTCATCAAATCCATGAAATAAAAAAACAAACAAAAATTCATAATACAAATTTTTTTTATTACTTTTATTTTTCTCAATTCAATTTTTTCTCAAAATCATTACATACTAGTCTCTCTCCTTAGATTATCTAACTAGGTGCCCTCTATTTAATTAGGTGGTCTTATTTGCTTTCAATCAGTTTGACGTTAGAACACTTTATTAAGACATATTAGAGTACTAAAGAGAAACTTCTTCTTCTACCTACCTGAAAGATTAAGACTTCAGCCAATGCCCAATGTGCTTTTCCACTAAGATAATAATTTTTGACACATCTTTTCCTTTTTAAGGCGTTTTAAACTTTTTATATTAACTTTGAATCATATTCATTGTTTTTAATATTACAAGCCATATATGTACAAATGTTATATATAATACTCTCTAAATTAACAAATGTTTATTTAAGTTATGTTTAATTGACATATATGATATGATATGATATGTATATTTTATGATATCGTATTTTATTTGATAGAAAATACATATATTAGAATATGATTTATAATTAAATATAATAGACATAATATAATGAGATAACATATGAGATGGAATATGTCATATTATACTTATATTTATATTTAGTGTGTAAAATAAACAAAAAAGAAAAAGAAAAATGACATACATATTATTTTTCAATATTTAAAATAAAAATTATGTAATATTTAAATATTTTCAATTTTGGCATGAAAGATTGACATAAAAAAAATGATGAATAATATATCTCATCACCAACCAAATATAAGATATGATATGTTATTTCATATTCTATTACATCTTATGTTATATCTAATCAACTAAATATAGTTTTATTGAAAAATTTATAAATTATTTATTTATCGATAAATCAATAAACTTGTTTATATGATAATTTTTCTTAATCCTATGAATATTACTTTACATAAATCTTACTACCATTGTTGGAACATTCCCTTCTAAGATGGGCAATGTTTAGAATGATGACTGGTCGATAAAAAGCATACAATATTGATATCTCACTTGCTAGACCAGGAAAATATGGGGTATTGAGTAATTGCAAAATCATATACGACATGGTATGATAAGGTAACACTTTGATTAGAAGCACGTTCCATGAATAAGGAACATGCCCAACAATTTGCTAAGCATCACTTGGCACAAATAGGGATGACAACGACCTGCCCAGTATATTCAAAATAATTCCTGTATATTCAAAATAATTCATATTCTGTCCCATTTAATATTTTTTAAAATTTAAATTTTTTGAAACAAAAATTACTTTTAAAATTTTTAATTACATTAAAATAAATATTTTTTATAACTTATTTTATTATTATCTATATATTAAAAATAATAAAATCAAAATTAAATTAAATTAAATTTAAATATAACCAGGGCGAGGCGGGACAGGGCAATACCGCCCCGGATTAAAAAATTTTTTTATTAAAATTGAACCTCATCCCATTAGGGGCGGGGCGAGGCGGTACCGGAAAAAAACCCGCCCCATTGCCATCCCTAGGCACAAACTCAAATTCACTTTTTTGTTTTATTTTATTTGTTAGGTGGGGGGTAGAGGGAATATGCCCCTCCCAAGCACAAGTTAGCTTCACCATTAATTTTAGGCATCGCCTGTCATGGTAGTAATACCTGTCCAGTTATTCTAACCCCTCCCACAACCTATCAAAATGTAGTAGACAGAAGTTGAACAAGTTTCAACCTTCAAAGAGGTCATGTCTGTTTCACTATCGCTTACTAATCCACACCTTGGCTTTTGGTTCCATCCTTTAGGCCAATTATTTCCCGGTCATATAAAGAATATTATAGGATTCTCATACCAAGTTCATTGATATGTATGCATTTATGTATATAATTTCAATTCTTATAAAATTTTCCCATCCACGAGCAGTCAAACCAATCCTCAAAATTCTGCATAAAAACTCCCAACACGTCGTTGTCGGGAGTTGATAGCCGATAGTGGAGTTGAGAATTGAGCCTAAAACGACGTCGTTGGTGGGAATACCCAGCAAAATCGAAAACGGCGTCGTTTTCAAGGGCACCCTTTTATCCCAGGTCGACATCTCTCAGCAGAAACTAGTACTTACATGTTCAGAGACTCCGATCTGGTTCTGGAACATATCTCTCTCTTCTCCAATGGAAATGGAATCGCTTCCCAACGGCAACTCCGTCGCTGCCGTGGTCGCGGCGGCAGCCGCTGCAGCAGCGGCGGCTCCGTCGTCCAAGTTCAATCAATTAGCGGAGTCGCTGAAGTTGGAGCATCAGTTCCTTAGAGTCCCCTTCGAGCACTTCAAGAAATCGATTCGCGCCAACCATCGGATCGTCGAGAAGGAGATGTCCGCCGTCATCTCCGGCGTCGCCGACGCCGCTAACGCCGACTTGTCCGGGGACGAAGCCGTTCACCATCTCAATTCGCTCGTCTCTAGATTACAGGGCCTCAAGAGAAAGGTAATCGGACTCTTAACCCTTCGTTTGGTTCCTAAGAAACGGGGGGAAATGAAAGAAAGAAAAAGAAAATTATTGAGTCTTTATGCATGTGTTTCTTTTGGTTTCCAGTAATTCTGTTAGGCTCAATAATGAAAAATTTTATGAAGCTACAAATTTTGATTTCTTTTTTCTTTTCTCCAATATTTTATTGGCAACCAAACGGCACATATTTAAATTAAGTTGAATTGTGAATCAAATTCGAGGCTCCGATCATTTGGCTGATCTGATACTTGCATTGATATTGATCGGCAAATAGTAGTTTTTCTAAATCGTTATTTTTATCCAAGATTTTCATATGATGGATAATTTTTCTTAATCTTTCTTGTGGCTTGAGAAATTTTATTCTTTGTTAAATTCTCTTGCCGTGTACTCAAACTGAAGATTTTCTTTCCCCGAGTCCATGAATAACCCTAGTAGCATAGAGTGATTACAATTTTTCAATTATTTTTGTGATTTTTTTAGTTGGAAGAGGGAAGCCGCACAGAGCACTTGCAAGCGCAGAAGTGCAGAGCTCGACTTGATCACTTAGAATCAGCTGATGCTGATAATCTATCTGAATGGAATAATACGCGCTTGAAGCGGATTCTTGTGGATTACATGTTGCGGATGTCATATTATGATACTGCAATGAAGCTGGTGGAGAGCAGCAATTTGCAGGTAAACTTTTGGGATATATTTTATAACAGGGTAATTTATTGTGATGGGTCAGTTTAAATTGGCTCGAATTTTGTTGGATATATCAATAACTTTATTTCAAGCATTATTTTGTTTAGTTCCCTATTGGCTTCAGGAAATCTCCAAGGGTTTGCATGTTATGATAAACTTGAGCCCAAGAACTTTGCCATTGTTATTCTATAGTCCACACCTGTCAAATTCTGCCAAGTTAGAATATTTTTTCAATTCTGCTACCGTAGCCAAGCATTTTTATAATATTGACATGCTCGTCAAGGCTATAACTTCATCCTGATGTTAATAAAATGACAGTTCAATTCATCAGAAGAGAGCAGAGAAAAATATCCAAATTGTCACTGGGTCTGTATCATTGTGGCCTGATTGCATTGGTGGATGACCAAATGGATCAGTTACTGTAATGCAGTCACCATCTTTCTGTGAACAATTTTAAATTACCGGACTTCATGTAATCATTCTTGTTTTGTTCCTCCTTCCTGACTGGCTGATCAAATTTATGTTTATGAGCCAGGATCTTGTTGATATTGAAGTATTCCATGAAGCAAAAAGGGTTATTGATGCTCTTCAGAATAAAGAGGTAGCTCCTGCTCTAGCCTGGTGTGCGGAGAACAAGTCCAGGTTAAAAAAGTCCAAGGTATAACTGTTCATTCCTAAAGGCAAATAACTTATTGAGATTACAACTGTCTTGCTTCTTTGTTCATTTGTTTTATTGCTCTATTTTCTTTTAGAAAGAAGAACATGAGCATCTTTGTTTCAAAAATTAACTATAAGCCTATAGAATCAACATCTTTTTGCACCCACATCTAAGATAGTGTAAAATTTGAAGTAACAAAATATGGTTGGAGTTAGAAAATTGCACTCTGTATCAAATCCCATGTTGATTGCGTATTAGTTTGTTAGTAGAGTTTTACAATTGTGAGTTACAATCAGTCTGTGCGATTCGTTTCCTTCCATCTATGCCTTATCGATTGAAAAGGAAGCTTGGGTGGCGGATGTTTGGGATCCCTTGGTGCAAGGGGGTAGGGGGGGTTGGAACCCTTGTTTTTCAAGAGCCCTAAATGATTGGGAGGTGGAGGAGGCGGAATTATTTTTGGGGTGTCTTCACGGGAAGAGAGTCATTGGAGACGAAGATGATAAGGTAGTTTGGACTGAAACAAAGAGTGGCATTTTTTCGGCTAAGTCTCTATACCTTACTCTAGAAGCGGGCTGCCCTAGTTCTTTCCCATCTAGCTGCATTTGGAAGGTGTGGGTACAACCCAAAATCAGTTTTTTTGCGTGGGAGGCCGCATGGGGTAAGGCGCTTACCCTAGATCTTGTTCAGAGAAGAGGATGGTCATTGGCTAATAGATGTTACATGTGTATGGAAAAGGAGGAGACCATAGATCATCTGTTGCTCCACTGCTCCAAAACAAGGGTCTTATGGGAGTTGCTTTTTTCTTTGTTTGGGGTGTATTGGGTGATGCCGTGTTCAGTTAGAGAGACTTTGCTTAGTTGGCAGACTTCTTCTGTGGGCAAAAAACACAGGAAAGTGTGGAGGGCGGCGCCATTGCATATCTTTTGGACGGTTTGGAAGGCGAGAAATCGTTTAGCCTTCAAGGATGATGATATATCAATACAGAGGTTGAAATATTCCTTTTTATGCTCGCTTTGGTCTGAGGCAAAGCTGTTTATAGTAGAATGTCCTCAAACTTTGGTGAATTTTATAGATTGGGTGGGATCATTGTAAGATTTTGGGCCTTTTGGTGGGTGGGTCTTTTATATGTTTTTGGTCTCTTTTGGTGGCGGGTGTATAGGTTTGTATACCTTACATAGGCTGTATACCTTGAGTCGCTCTTTTGGCGTCTCTTTTTAAATGAATTTTCTTTACTTATCAAAAAAAAAAAATTAACAGGTACTTGAGTTATGAACATGTTAAAGTTCTATAAAATATGTTCTTCTACCTTCTAAGTTGATGGTTTGTGACATTAGCAATCTAGAAATGAATGGAGAAAGCATAAAAATGTGGGCAGAAAAGCCTTTTGGGAAAACATCTGAAATTCAATCAGGTTGATAAACATTAGTGCCAAATTTGATGCACAATCCTCTTCTGGTAATGATTTATGTTTTTTTTTTCAAACAACATTAATCCATCTCCAAGTGCTGCCTAGTGGCAAAACAAAATGGTCTGGATGTCATATGTACAGTGTGGACATTGTCAGAGAAGTGTGTAAACCATATGCCACAATGGAAGACCTTTTAATCATGAAGATAGCCCAGGGTGAGACTATTAACATTATAAAAGAGATACATTAATTGTCACCTGTTAGTGCCAAATTTGACACATAATCCTCTTTTGGTAATGATTTATGTTTTTTTTTTTCCAAACAATATTAATCCATCTCCAAGTGCTGCCTTGTGGCATGACAAAATGGTCTGGATGTTCATATGTGCAGTGTGGACATTGTCAGAGAAGTGTGTAAACCATGTGCCACAATGGGAGACTTTTTAATCATGAAGATAGCCCAGGGCAAGACTAATAGATAGCATTATAAAAGAGATACATTAACTGTCCCTGCCATTTGCAGAAAAATCTTGAGGTTGCTTTCTCAGTGCTCGAAGACATCATAATTGAGTGTCAAAACAGCAAAAACCTGCACAGCAGCACTGTCATCAGAGTTCTAGCCCAATCTGTGCCTATGAAAGCAGGAGTAAAATCTTATAGTCTGGGGAAAGGGGGCCTTGGCCACTTTGGGGTGTACTTATGTTTGCATGCCCAGTTGATTGAATTGAAGATATTGGTTTGGTCATGATGGAATATCATAAGGGGCTTCAGACATATTTTCAGGCTGTAATACAACAACTAGAGGATTTGTTACAATAAGCAGATAACTTTAACCAAAGTAAATCCCAACTAGAAATTGCTTGTGGCTAGCATCTTGGTCTGTAGGGAACGAAACTCTAATTTTGCTTAATCTGTAACCTCTGACAGGATGGCACTAGTTGACTGGGAGTAGTGTTGTTGTGGGCTTAATCCTTTGTTGGAGGTGATGGGTAGCAAGTTGGAATAAGAATCAAGAGAAACTAACAGGTTTCTGCATATAATGATCTTCAGCAGGGTTATCATTATCATGTAATACTAGAATGTGGAATTCATAATCATGATGCGTTGTAAAGGAGGATGTCTTAGTGATAATTGAACCATGCCTTGAGATGAAGTTGCTGCATTGTTGGAATCCAGTGTGCATAACTTAGGAAAACATAGCTTGGAATTTGGAATAAGGAAATGTTAAATATTTCTTAGGTGGAGATGTTCATGCAATGTTTCATGTGAGAACGCATTTTTTATGCTGAAATAAGTTTTGCAAGGCCAAAAATTTGCACTACTTTCTGAATGGAAGAGTAAGACTGGGAAGAATGTAGGTTTAGTGTTTCAAGATGGGGATTCAAAGTCTTTCTAAATTTGTATTGAGGTAAATGGTTGTTTGAGGGGAAAAATCTTGGAGAGAGGAAGATGCTTCTCTAGCTGGATTAGATTTGGGGAAGTTAGCTTGTCCCAAGTTGTTGGAAGGTGTGGAAGCTTGCTGCAGGAAGGAAGATAAATGAAGTTTTGCAAGGTTTGGGATGAAGGAGGAAGGTCTTACAGGTTGGAAAGACGTTCTAATGAGGCAGGGAGGTTTATTCAATCTTCGGTTAGCCCCGTTGAGACTAACTTCACTTTGATCTTTCCAGAGGGAAGGGGTGTGCTGGGGGGATGGTCCACTCCTGCCATGAAGCTGCGGGATCTTGGTGTGTCATCTACCCTCAAGGTTTCAAGAAGAGCTCTGGTGGCTAAGAGTCTGAATGAGGGGTGCAGCAAGTCAAAAAAGCCTGAGTCAAGTTCCTTCGCTGAGGTAGTCAAGAAGGATCATGGTGACGTAAGAGAAGCAGTGTGGTTAGAACTAGGAGTAAAGTTTCAGCATAGGGAGGATCTGCTGAAGAGATGCCTAGTGGGAAGTTGAGGGAAGTCTCCTGAACATGTTCCAGACTTGCCTGCTCTGAAGAGGTGGACTGCCAAAAAGTGAAATCTGAAAGGTAATGTGAGGGTATCTTGGCTTGGGGGTGCTCTTATCCTCCTCGATTTTGAAGAACTGACTGATCTTCTAAAGTTGAGAGACAACAAGTCTCAAGATTGTGTCAAGCACCTTGATGTTGCTGGATCACTCATTTTCTTCTTTGTTAATTATTTTTAGATAACAGGTAAGGTTGGAACAATTATACATGGATAACTTAGAATGACAACGATGCGGATGTTTGCGTTTTAGGAAGGAAAAAGGACATAATGAATGATTGTTGTGATTATATGGATTAAGGAAAGGCACTACAGTGGAGGTCAACTGAACAGGGAGAGATAAGTGGTGATGACTTTTTTGACTCCATTAATATGCTTTTGTTCTACTGCCAACCATTAGTTACACTGACATTTGAAAGCAGAGGAAGAGAAGGGTTCCAATGGGAGACACCATTTCCGACTAGTAGGAGCTGTTAAGAGAGAAAAAGGAGTGAGCTAGACGACACTATAACAATAACAAGAAGATCCTGTTAAAGTTCCTGCCCTATCAAGTCATTAAAAGGAATCTTGTGCTGCCTTGCTTTCTCAGTTACTGGAACTGAAGGGTGAAAAGGCAGCTCCTTAGCTGGTTGATTGAATTTTATAATTTCCTTGGTTTTGGTGAAATATTACTAGAATGGCTTCTCATTTGATTGCAAATCTGAAGTAGAGTTCAGACTCAGAGGTGGATATCCCTTTCCTACATTATATATACCTGGAAAACTAATTCAAAAAGGAAAAAATATGCAGTTGGGGAGAAGGGCAAGCTAATATTTAAGGATGATGTCACAATCCCACAAGGGTAGGAATTTGGCATTTAACCAGGACAACAGGCTACGAGAAAAAAAAAAAAAAAGAAGAATGAATAATGCAATCCACAAGAAATCACATGAAGCTTTGTTTGAATGGATGAAAAAACGGTATTGGTACTTGACCTTGTTTAAATCCAAATAAGGTTTTCAGCTTAGTTTTGTTTGGCCGATTCATATAATTTGTTCGACCACTGCTGGCTTGGCATCTATTCACTTTTGATTAGTTCACTTACCCCAATTGGAAGATGATCTGACAACCCTCTGAATTGGACATTCTTAGTTTCTATAGAGTGTAAGGTTCACTGACGATATTTGATTTGATTTCCACTCTGACTGTACAGATTCCTTTCATGGCTTAGTTGTTCATCTAGAAAATGAGAAGACCAGCCTCTTTCACTTAATTAACTTGGGAGAACTAAAATTGGGAGTGCTGAATGAGCTTTGAAAGATCTAGTGAGTGTCATTTCCAGCCCTACCAAGATTGCATTGAATTAACAAATCTAGTCTTTCCATTGGAGTTGGAGTGCTCTTTTTATTGTATTCCTCAGCGGCTAGTCAAGTAGCAGATTCATTAGCAAAGAGGGGAGCAAAACGCTAACCTCCTTTGTGGGGATTTTCTAACTCCATGAGGAATTGATTTTGTTGTTATAACCTCTTTCTTCCTTTTTGATTAGGGTGTTTTACTTTTGTTATGGGGAACAAATGTCTCATCCTTCCTTGTACCTAATTATTTCTTGGCAAGGAAATGCCTTTTTTATGGAAAATGAAATTAAAAATAGCAAAATGTGGTCCCTTGCTTTGAACAAACTTTCTTTTGTCATAAAGAGTGTGATAGCTTTATTTTCCTTATTCAACAATCCAGTGCCACACAACGAAGATTGCACAAACTGAATTCTGTTTGGTGAATTTGTGATTCTTGAAGAGTGTTAGAGAGGGGTAATGATGGGAGAAACATAAGTTAATTATGCCTATAATTAGGCCTTAGAAGGTAGATTTGGTTTGCTTACAAGAAACTAAGATGTAAGAGATTTCAATGCAAACAATTAGGAGTTTGGGTGTGGGAAGATCTTTAGAATGAGGCTAAATGAAGCTGGAGGTTCAGTAGGAGGCATCTTGGTGTTGTGGGACAACAAGGTGTTGACATGGAAGTGGGAGTGTTCTCTATCCCTTTATCAATTTTAAAACTATGATGTTGGGGTATGTGGGCCAATCCTTAAGAGGAGAGAGGATTTTTGGGCGGAGTTAGGTGCTATAAGGGTCTTTAGGATGATCCCCGGTGCTTAGGTGGAGACTTTAATATGGTCATGCTCCTAAGGGAAAGGAGGAACTACTTAAGGCTATCCTTACAGATGAGACGTTTTTAGATATTATAGAGGATCTAAATTTGAGGGATCTTCCTCTTATAGGAGAGCCCTTTACATGGATTAGAGGATAAAGTTTTTGCTTCTCTTTGAGGCTAGACCGTTTCTTAGTGTTGGAAGAGTGGGAAGACAAATTTTCATGCCTAACTTGGAGTGTCTTATGAAAGCCAATCTTTGATCACTCTCCCATTATTCTTGATGGTGGTGAGTTAAAGAAGGGGCAAGTTGCCTTTTAGATTTGAGAATTTGTGGCTTAAGGTCGACGATTTCAAATATTTTGTAAGAAATTGGTGAATGGGCTATAACGTAAGTGGTTCTTAGAGCCATTGTCTAGCAATTAAGTTAAAGGCCTTTAAAGAGGATATAAAACTGTGGAATAAAGAAGTTTTGGGAAATATTGCAACCAGAGAATCAAAGATTCTACCCTAGATCAGTTTTTGGGACTCCAAGGAGAGAGAAACAATCCTTTTGGTTGAAAAGGTATTTGCCTAAAATGGTGGTTTCAAAGGAGTTCAAAAAGTGGGCATCAATGGAGAAACTATGTGGAGACCAAGAGTAATTTGGTTAAGATACAAGGATGAAAACACCAAATTTTTCCACAAAATGGCCAATGCGGATTGTATAAGAAACTTTTGACCTAAATTGTGAATGGTTGACTGAAGAGGCCAAGATAAAGGATGGGCTGTGCAAGACCTTTTGATCCCTACTTTTTGAATCAGGAGAATGGAGGTTGAGCATTAGTGGAAAGAATTTTGAAATCCTAGGGAGTGACAACTCTAGGAGCCTTTTTTGGAGGGGGAAGTCTTTGTTACTCTTTTCAATTTGTGTGGGGATTAGACTCTTGGGCTAGATGGCTTCACCACGGTGTTCTGATAATCATGTTAGGACTTTGTAAAGTTTGAGGTGACGGGTCTTTCCAATGAATTTTTTTACCAAGGCACCTTTTCGAGAACCTTAAATGTCACTTTCTTGGTTTTAATCTTGAAAAAAAAAAGTAGAATAGAAGATTTGAAGGATTTTAGGCTCATCAACTTAGTAGGGGGATTGTATAAGCTTTTAGCTAAAGTTCTAGCAAACATACTCAAAAAAGTGGAGGGAAAAGTGGTTTCAGCCTATGAACATGGTTTTGTGGAAGATCGATACATTTTGGATGTAGATTTTTTTCGCTAATGCTTCATTGATTCAATGTTAAGGAGCAACAACATGGGGAGAGAAATATAAGAGGATGTTCAAAAATACTAAAAAAATGGATCAAGCAATCAAACAATCTTTTATGTTTAATTTATGGGAATGGGTGAAGGTGTATATAGGAGATTGCCCTTTCTCCATGTTGGACTTTGTTGATTTGGTTGAGCTCTAGATAGTGGGTGGTAGTTGTTTTTTGTAGTTATCATGACTACATGGGGCCTTTTGGTACCCTTGTCTACATCATGTATACTTTAATGCAACCTTTTGTTAAACATTGTTTCATTTAATGAATATATTGTTTATATATATATATAAAGAGCATTATTTTTCAAGATGGACATTGAGAAGGCGTACAATCATGTCAATTAGGACTTCTTAATTACGCTTTTGCCTAAAAGTGGATTAGATGGATAAAATGGTGCATATCAACGACAAATTTCTTTGTTCTAGTTAATGGGACTTAAATCTGGTGTCTATCAAAACTCTTAGGGGTTTGAGGCAAGGGTCTTTATCCCCTTATTCATTTTGGTGATGGGGGCTCTTAGTCGGATCTTGAGCAAAATTAAGGAAGGGGGTTTTATTTTGGGATTCAAGGTGGGTGAGAGAGGTGAAGGATAAAAGAGTCCTATTTTTTGTTTGCCAATGATACACTAATTCTTTGTGACACCAATCAAGAGCGGTTGGAATATTTGGGTTGGGTCTCCATGTGTTTGAGGTGACCTTAAAATTAGATATAAATTTAGAGAAAAGTGAGCATATATCTAGTAAGGAGTGGCTAATATAGAGAGAGGGATTAACTTTTGTGTTGGGTTGTAGGGAGGGGAAGTTGTCCAATACCTACTTGGGCCCCCCATTTAGAGTTCCTCATAAATCTACAAAGGTGTAGGATGGTATGGAGGAGAGATTTTAGAGAAGATCGATAGTGTGGGAGAGGTAATATCTTTCTAAAGGAGGAATACTTACTTTGATTAAAAGCATGTTATCAAGCCTTCCAATCCATTTTATGTTTCTATTTGTCATTTCGAGAAGGGTAAGCTTAAGGTTAGAGCAAATCCAGAGAGATTTCCTATGGGTTAATGATGTGCTAGAGAAAATACATCACTTGGCTAGTTGGTCTATCACCTGTTTAGAAAAAAAGAATGAGGGCCTTAATATTCGTAATCTTTCTACTTTAAACAAGACTTAGCTTGGAAAATGAAGTTGTAAGTTCATAGTAGAAAGGGAGTCCTTATGGAGACATGGTATAATAAGGAAGTTTGGAGAAAAGGAAGGCAGTGGTCAAGGCAACGAGGTGGGGTGTAGAAGGCAATTAGAAACACGTAGGAGGTTATAAAAAGCAGGACTTGTTTCACAGTTGGTAATGACAATAGGGCAAAATTTTGGACAGGTGGATGATGTGATGACTTGTCCTTGGAAGAGTCTTTCTTGATGTTATTCTCTGAAGCAATTGCCAAAGATGATTTGGTGGCAGAGATGTGGGAGCAAGTAGGGAGGGGGTAGATGGAGTCCCCTCTTCTTAGGATAGTTTAATGATTGGGAACTTGAAGAAATGGAATCCTTTTTTAGGAAATTGTGTGCTTTATTGATTAGAAGAGATGAGGATGATAAATTAAGTTAAAAAAAACCAAGTGTGGTAAGTTTTTTGTTAGATCCTTTTTCGCCTCTTTAGCTAAGGGAGGTATAGAGCTTTTTCCCACAACTATAGTATGGAATCCTTGGATACCAATGAAAATAAGCTTCTTTGCATGGGAAGCACTATGGGAAAGAATTTTGAAGCTAGATCCTCTCAAAAGGAGAGGATAGATTTTATTGGATAGATGTTGCATGTGCAAAGGTGATGAAGAATCGACTGAATATTTGCTTATTCATTGTATCAAAGCAAAAATGACAGGACAGCTAATTTACTCTTTATTTAGAGTGGTTTGAGTGACACACTTTACAATTAGAGGAAACCTTTTTCATTTGGCATGACTTATTGATAAAGAAGAAGTGGAAGAAAGCTTGGAGGGTCATTCCCTTGTACTTGTTTTGGATCTTATAGAAGGTAAGAAATAGGAAGTTGTTTAGTGATGTCACACGGTTAGACCAAGCAATCAAATCTTATTTTATGTTTATGTTTTGACAATGGATTGAAGTGTACATAGAGGACCATTCAATGTCCATTATAGACTTTGTATATTGGTGGAGCTTTATGTAAGAAGAGGGAATTTGTTTTTTGTTTTCTCGTTTCTTGGTTGGCCTTTAGGCACCTATTATATACATTGCGTGTACTTTGGTGTGTCTTCTTTTAGGCACTTCTAATATATTTTCATTTTTGTAGATAAAAAAAAAAAAAAAAAAAAAAAAAAACGAGCTTCTAATATCTAAACTTGCAATTCCTGGTGAGAGTTAGCTTTTTTGCTTGAGAAGTTACATAAGTTAGAATTTTGACTGTGGATCAACTCAGAAGGAAGGGTTGGAGATCCCTAGTAGATGTTACACGTGCAAAGAAGATGAAGAAACAAGTGATCATATTCTCCTTCATTGCACAAAAGCATGCAATTTGTGGTAGTTGGTTTTTGCTTTATTCGGTGTGTAGTGGGTGATGCACTCTTCAGTTAGGGGATTTCTCTCAAGCGGGGATGATTCTTTTGTTGGGAAAAAAAGGAAAAGGGCTTGGAAGGTTGTTCCGTTGTGTGTGTTTTGGACCATATGGAGGGAGAGAAATAGGAGAGCCTTCAATAATTGTGAAAGCTTAAATCAAACAATTAAAAATTCTTTTTTGAACCTTTTTTAGGATTGGGTTAAATTGTATATTGGGGATGGTTCTTTGTCCGTGTTAGCATTTGTGGATTCGTTAGGGTCTTTGTAGGGCACATTTGCTAGTTTGTGTCTTTGCGCTTCCTTTTGGGTCTTATGGTTACTTTATATACATCATATATACCCTCTTTTATTTATAATACATTTTCTTTATCTAAAAAAAAAAAAATCCAACCTTGCAATGCATTTTCACATTTGTTGGACCTTTTTTTCTAAAAAAAAATCTTTAGAAGTTATTTAAATTTTTTAGGGTTTTTATTTGTTGATTACCAGTTATATGATTTAAATTTCTGTTTCTTCATTTTAAGTCTCATGTTCTCTTCTTCTCCCTCTTCTCGGTTCTCTTCCCACTTTCTTTTTATCCTATTTTTTACTGTGGTAAAAATTTCTCCTGAGCTAATTGTCTATATTTATACTCTGATTTCTTCTAATTTGTATATTTTCTAACTCATCTTTATTAGAAGCTGTTCTTAAGGGTGTTGTTTCAACAAAATCAGCAACCTTTTCGTAAAAACTTCTCCTTTGTCACCTTTAAATCAGCAGCTTTCTCAAATTTCATACCAGTCTTCTGAAGTCATGATTCATGAATCACCACTCTTTGGCTTGGCTCCAGAATAAATGCACTCTTTAAGCTTGTGTGAATTAACCCACGGTTTATGGTTCTTAAGAATTCTCACCTAGGTGGTGTTTATTTTTTGACTGAATAGAAAAAGCCAAAATATTTAACTTTTTCTATTCAGTCAAAAATAACATGTTAATATCAGCCAACATAATTAAACTAAACATATTTATAACAAATTCACTTTAATTATATTGGTTGATATTAATAAGTTATTTTTAGAAAAGCTAAATATTTGTTGACTTTTTCTATTTAGCCAAAAAACAAACACCACCCTAGTCTTCAAATGACAGCAATAGATTCCTTTTTGGCTCACAAAATGCTTATCCATTAGGGTGGTCCTGTCAAATATAAAAAGCAATTTTTTGCACACTTTATTTATTTATTTTTTACTCACGTTTTTTTGACTGAAATTCATTTGTCATATTTCACATATATTGCACATCACATTCGGTTGTTTCACATATTTTTTTGTCTTTACTATCTTGCCCTGGAAGACCTTTCACTTGAGTTGGCTTCTGTTACTAGACATTGAGACACAAGCATGATTACTTCATAAACAATAAGAATGAATTTCTTTCTTTGAAATTATTGCAAGATAACAAAGTATAAAAATTTGTTTTTACGGAACATTCCAAGGTCTGAATGTTATGCAGATAGGTGCCCCTATCAATGACCTTTGTGCTAAGAGGTGAGAATGAACTACTTTTCCCTGTCAGGTTTATGGCACTAACAAGTGTAACTCAAGTATATTGACTTGTGCTAGACTGCTAGTTAGATCTAGCAAACATTTTCCTTGTATATAAATGGGCCCTAAGCATCTATCGCTGACAATTAGTGGTTGAAAATGCATTAAGTGGAGGAACTCTAAAGCACCTCCCATCTAAAATTATATGCTAGGAGAACTTGAGTGTTGCTTAGCATGCAAGAATTGGAATGGCATTATAACTATTGTAGAATTTGTGCTTGATGTGCGAATGAATTTTTTGATGGCAGAGCAAATTCGAGTTTCAGTTGAGGCTCCAAGAGTTCATAGAGTTGGTACGAGCTGAAAATAACTTGCGAGCTATTGCATATGCTAGGAAGCACCTTGCACCATGGGGAGCTACCAATATGAAAGAATTGCAGCGGGTCATGGCAACACTGGCTTTTAAGAGCAATACTGAATGTGCAACATACAAGGTAAACTCATGTATCTTTGTCTTATTATATTTCTAGTACTTGATTGTAGATGGACATACTTGTTCATGATATTTGGTAAAAGAACAGGTTTCCAGTACTACTATTTTTTCCTTCATGTCTGGGACAGAAATGAACTGCTTGCTTTGCTTGGGTAGGAAATTCAAGTGAAAGATTTTGAATATGACAAAAGCAAACAAAAAGATAAAGACAGTGATCTCTCTCTCACCTCCAAGTTTAGTATCAGTGAAACCATGAGGCTGATTATTATGGGGCTTGATAACTATTCAGCATGATGATGGCTATGATGATTTCTGCAATAGTGGAAATAATTTTTCTGATAGGTAAATTTTTGTTCCCATTGGGACTTGAACCTGGAACCTGCCACAGACCCTCCCCAACCCGTTACCAATTCAGCAATGTTTTCATCTTTTAATTAATATCAATAGTTTATGACTCATCAACGAGAAAAAAATTTAATATCAATAGTTTATGTATTGAAGGGTTATGCCTTGCGTTCCTGTAGTAGATTCTGCTACTTATTTGTGATTCTTTTTGTAATTCACTTGTTAGGGAGTTAAGTTTGCTCACTTGTTTGCTCTTGCCCAAAAATGATAAATGGTATCTAGGTTGAGTTCAGCCTAATAAATTTGCCATCTGAACTGACAAATTGGGATTTCATCTAGGTTTTTTTCCATGTTGAAGTAATTTCTTATCTTGGATCTAGTATGTGCCACTGAATGACTGATATTTCTATCCATTCAGTGCCATTGTAAAGGTCACTGAATTTTTATTTCAAAATTTTTCCCTCAATCAACTGATATTATCTGGTTCAATTTAATTTCCCACCCTTAGCCCAGACAATTACATTCCTCTTTGATTTCTGGCTTTTCTGGGTGCTTTATTATCCGTTTATGAGCTATATTTTACACGTTTTGCAAAGCATTTGACTAATTTGTCATTGTGCATTGCAGGTTTTATTTGAACCAAAGCAATGGGATTACCTGGTGGACCAGTTCAAACAGGAATTCTGTAGGTTATATGGCATGACTCTTGAGCCTTTGCTGAATATATATCTGCAAGCAGGCTTGTCTGCTCTAAAAACTCCGTATCCTCATTCATTTACTAATATATCGTTGCTTGCCTTCACATACTAGTTAGTGGCTTAAGTGCCATTACAGTCAGGTCATATATTTTGAATTTGCAAAATCAGATTTATAGACCCCAGGTTTTTGAGCAAATGCTTGGAAAGGAAAAATGGTGGGGGCATCTTACCATTACTTCAGAATTTACTTCCAGATTAATTTACCCTTCTTTTTTTAGTTCAAACACATACTAGATAGAAATGGGGAGAGGATGTCATGGGTTATGCCTACCCTTAATCCACTCACTTAATAGCAATACCTTGTATAATCCAATTTTTACCATTTGAAGTCTTCATGATAGAAACCACCAATTATTACGTCTCTCGTTGGCAATCAGCTGAATGTGTCCCATCGTACAACTCCTACCTAATAATGGGAGGTTCAGGAATATGAAACCATTTACATTCTGAAAATGAGTACCAGAAACTCAATGATTTGATGAACCAACAATGAATTTGCTGCTTTTCTTACTTTGTTAGTTGTGGATGCTCATTTTCACCTTTGTGCTGGTGTTTTGTGCATGAGTTACGGCTGGTAATTTCTTTTTCCAGTCGTTTTACCCTGACCTGATTTAGATACTGTTACCAAGATGACTGCACCAAAGAGGATCCTTTGTCACAGGACGGATTCCGGAAACTTGCCTTGCCATTACCCTACTCAAAGCAGCATCACTCGAAGCTTGTTTGCTACATAACTAAAGAATTGATGGATACGGAGAACCCACCTATGGTGTTGCCCAACGGTTATGTCTATAGCACCAAGGTTCGTATCATTCTAATGTCAAGTAAGAGCATATTTGGGATTGATTTTGAAAAGGGCTAAAAGCTCTTCCTAATGCTGAGAATCGCTTTTTGACAAAAATTAGGTGTTTGACAAATTTTTAGAACTCTGATAAGTGATTCATGAGGATCACTTGATAGGTAATCTTTTTAGTTTATGTCCAAACAACAAGGGATTCTCTTTAAAAGCATCAGAATCACTCCCAAACTGGGTCTAAGTAGGTTTTATATCAGCCATCTAACTCCTTTTATGCTAACTGCAGGCTCTTGAAGAAATGGCAAAGAAGAACGGCGGCCAGATTACATGTCCAAGAACCGGTTTCATCTGCAACTCTTCTGCTCTGGTCAAGGCATATATTTCGTAAACCCACGCACAGAATTGCCAAGTAATTCTAAAGTCTCCGTACGGGTGTCTAAAGGTGTTGGACTTTTATTCTTCATTGGCACCAACCATTTGGTGTTTGAGGTAATAGTCCAGGGCGATTCTTCTCATTCTGTGACTCTTTTGGAGACAGGGCCACATGTATATAGTCTGCAAACTATCATTTCTACAAACGTACGGCTGTCACAATAGCTAAATAAACCAGAACATATTTCATGATGTTACGACCCGAACCCTCACAGCTATGCTCTTAGAACATTGGTGGTTTGAACAGTTTACAGTGGCAAGGTGGTTTCTTTACTTATGTTCTCACTCCTCAAACCAACTGATTATATTTAGGCCTTGATAAAATCAACGGTAATCTGTACACCCAAAATCCCCAACCATTTACTTTTATTCTTACTGCTCAAGCCAAAATCCCCACATTTCTCGCTTAAGCCTGGTGGTAACAGATTTATTGACAACAAGACAGTTCTGGGCATTTTGGATTAACCTCCCGATCCAGATGTTTTTGAAGTATTTTATAACTGTTGATCCCGCTATTTTAAAGTCATTAAATAATTGAATAAAAAATAATTCCATAATTTTCAAAGAAGATATTTAACCAATACCTCAGGTACTATAAATATACCCGAATACCACAAATTGTCCATGGTTGTTCCACTTAAAAACCAGGTCCAGAATCCAAGTACCTGTTCTCGCTTAAACCAGAGCCAGATGACAAATTGTTCCAAAGAGCTGTTCGCTTAAAGAAAAAAACATTTAGGAAATCAAATCTCACTACCAATGTTTACAGCTACTTGAAAATGCAATCCAACCATAAAATAGAGAAAGTTCCACAAACTGGCTTTTGGGCCTGATCTACTCTATTGATGAACCCTGATTACTCGTTACTCATCATCATCAACAGGACTTGCATCGTCCCTAGGAATGGGACTAGGGCTGCGACTGTGGCCATTTTCTTCATCAGGGCTCCTCCTGTAATTCCTATCTCTTGGGCTGTCTCTCTCAGCATCAAGTGCAGGGCTTCTGCTCTTCACCCTGGGGCTGTCACTGTAGTCTGAACCATTGGTGGTCTGCTTACGATCCCTTGGGGAGGGGCTTCTCTCTTTTGGGCTCCTCTCATCAGGTGTTGGACTGCGTTTCCTTCCCTTTGATGGTGGTGGTGATGCCTTGCGCCGCTTAGGGCTCCTGCTGTCATGAGGGCTCCTAGATCTTCTCTCCAGACGCTCAGCACTTCGCTCCCTCTTAGGAGATGATCTGGGTTGACTGGAGGCAAAATTTTAATTTATAAGCACATATCAAAGGAATATCCATTTGCCTTGTGACACTTTGATCAGTTCTGATAAAGACAAAGGATGATAGCAATGGATGATAAAGAAAAAAGGAACCTGTAACTGCGGCTCCTGCTGTAACTACGACTTCTGCTTCGGCTCCGGCTCCGACCACGACGAGGAGATGGAGACCGAGAATAACTACGTCCACGCCTGTCCCACAAAATGAGCCCATTGATATGTATTTTCATAATAAGGCTATCACAACCATTGTGCTGGAAAAAAAAAAGGCAGAAACACCATAAAAGATCAGCATACTTTAGCTTCTTCGGACTATTCTGACAATTTCTTTCTATATGGCCCCGTTCCCCACAGCGGTAACACTTGTTCTTCCAATCACCAGCTTTACAATCTCGAGCCCAATGGCCATCAATTCCACAGTTAAAGCAGCGACCTGATCCAGGTGGAGGACCTCTGCCAAGATACTCACGAGACCCACCAGGACCGCGTGGACCCTACAAAAACTCAACAATTAACCACTTTTTAAGTCAAAATGAGAAAGTTGTGATCCACTGGAAAGATCAGGAGAGAATAAAATGTGTTTTGAAAATCAAACTGAAATAGCAAGTTGGAAGAGATTGAAATAACTAGCCATTTCTTCGATCTTCTCCAGTGTTAGAAGATTTTTTTTTCATTCAACATTATTAATTCGTTAATATTTCTTTTTCAACAAAATTATCTTTTCTAGGTTATTAATGTTCTTTTTTTGTTTTTCTTTTTTATAGATTTTATTTAATTTATATTTTACCAAGAAATATTCCTTTTTTGCAATTTAACCTAAAATCTATGAAAAAAAAAACTTACAGAGTTTGGACGATACATCACAATTAGTAGATTTTAAAAAATACAGCCAACTGATAATGTTTGGAGATGATGAAACAAGGGGTAAAACAAAAGATGGCATTCCATTGGATTTCTCTATTCCCCAACACAAAATATTTAACCTGGATTATCACTGTAATATGTGTCAATCCATGTATCAAATGCATTGTATCCAACTTAAATGGGTACTTGATTATTCATAGTTGTAAATGAGGAATTCGCAATAGCAAAAAATATAAAATCAAATAAATAGCCTTCAACTAATAACTCATACGACACAAACTCTATATTACACTTACATAGAAGTACAAAAGAATACAAAGAAAAGCAAATACTTCATAAAACTCAAATAAAAATAATCAGGAAATCAAAACAAAAGCAATATACTATATATAACTTACCCCCTTAGCAAATTCTACTATTATACGACTTCCATCGAAATCTCGACCATTCAAGCTATACCTTGCATCATCGGCATCTCGTGGATCACTGAATTCCTGCCATTAGGAGTGACACAAAAGAAGAAAGAAACACAGACGATCATATTTGCAAGACAAGGATGATTTAGTGAAGAAATATATTCATTAAATAAACTATAAAATAGATAAGAATATATAATAGTGAGAGAAAAAAAATAACAAAGTGAGAAGTACATACAACAAAGGCAAAGTCGTGCTTCATGTCCACATCGCGTACTCTGCGTAAACGGGTTCCAGAAACAATAAGGCCATCATGACATAAGTACCGAAGGGTTGATACTTCGCCCCTCACAGATGAACTAAACACCACTTTGAGATTGTTGCCATTTCCATAAAAACACGCAATAACATTATAGAAAGAATCGCCATGGTCCCCCTATACACTGGGCAAGAATATCCACCAATTCCACCATGGGCAACCTCTCACCATAGACCTCCAGGTTAGGAAAAAGTCCAGAAACCTTCAACAAGATCATTTGAGTTAAATTACAGACACGTGGAAGGGTGCAACATTCTCACACAGCTAGTATAATGAAGATTCAATGTCAAGCACAGAAAAGGCTTGGCAAAGACTCTGTTATTGCTCACACCCCTAAATTTAAATTAACCCCTAAAACCACCACCAAAGACCACTAATCCACCAAGACAAGATGATGCATCTTAGATAGAATGCACAACATGGTTAAAAGCAAGCCAAAATTAAAATAACATTAACATTGTAATATAGTCAGAAATAAATGAGTCTCTTTTAATATAATATAAACAGAATCTGCTTAAAGAAAACATAGCCCAGGATTTAACAAATTATTAAAGAAAAATAAAATGAGAAAAGCTCACTTTGGATAATGCTACTTCTTAAAGTGGCATGTTACTGTATTGTTCATTACTGACATAAAACATCACTTGATTATCAAACAGCATTTAACATTACCTTCCATATCTACTAAATAGGTCCTCCAGATCACGCGACCTTGTCCGAGAAGACAAACGACCAACATAAAGACGGGTACTCCCATGGCGGTCATCATACCGAGGCATTTTATCTGCACCCAAATGTGGTTTTTTTATTGTTAATAATAAAAAGGACAGCATCGATCTCATACATATCTCTTACATGGAGGAGAAAACCCAAAAAAGGAAGGCCAACAATGTCAACAATTTTAAAACGCATCCACAATTCCTATAAAGATCAATAGATCAGCGAGCTCATGTTTTGTTGCTGAGAGGATTAACAACAATAAGAATAGAAATAAAACTCATGTTTCCTGTCTTTTTTCCTTGACACATCGTGCTTCTTCTTTCAAGTAATGTTAAGTTTATGACTCGGATTTCAAATTTTCCCTTTCCTCAAATTAACCCGGTGACCAAGCAGAACCTGCATACCAGCTTAAAGTAAAAAGGGGGGGGGGGAGGTGGTGGGGGCGGGGGAACGAGGGAAAAAGAGAAAATGCATGCACAAGCGCACCAAGAGAGCGAGGAATGGAAAGGGATTACAAAACTAACCTATTCAATCTCCAAGAAAGAGTTTTCAGAATCAAAGGCAAACGATTATAGACAGATTCATAGACAAATTATCCAGGAATCCTCAAAAACAAAAGCTAACCTAATCAAAACTCCGAGAAAGTGATTACTAACGAAAGACAAGTGGTATCACCAAATTCATACACAAATTATCCACAAATTTTCAAAAACAAAAGGATTTTCAGATCCTACGAACTTACAAAAACAAAAACTTCTCAGATCCTACAAATTCATGAAACATAAAAGACAGATTCAAGCAAGTCATCAAAAAATCATCAAAACCAATGGAAATACAAGAGAATTGACAGCGTACCCGAAAGCGGAGGCAGATAAAACCCTAGATTTGTTTCTTGAGAAGAGGGGTGCGCATCTTCTCTCTCCCCTATTTATAGACAACGACGAGGAATGGACGGCTACGATGCGTTCTCGTGAATCACATATTTTCTAACGCCTCTTTCCCTTTTTAAAAAAAAATAAAATAAACTATTATTATTTGTTAATTACTACTAAATACAACAAAATTTATTTTTATTCAATTTGCAATGATCGGAGATTTTTAAAATGTAACAAATAATATCAGCAATTAGTCTATAAATTAAAAATAATTCAATTTCATACCCACATTGGAAAAAAGCAATATCTAAATCAGATAATAACTGAATGGTAAAAAGTAATTGATCAAAATATATATAAAATACTAACTATTTTTTAACAATTATTTAAAATTTATACCTTCGGATTTTTTTTTTCTTTTTTTCTTTCTTTCTTTCTTTTTCTGTATTATGAATGAAACTAAATCTTGATTTCACTGTCATAAACAAAAAAAAGACTTTTATATTAGTTATGAAAAAAAAATATATGAGAGGTAAATAATCAGTCCAAAAAAGTTTAGAAAAACGTTATCCATATAACAAGTTCAGAATATGATAAGTAAGGAATCTCATAATATGTTGATTTTGAAATTATTGATAAGTTAATTCTCAATCGGCATATTCACTTGAACTTAAGTATGATTGAGTACCCTCTATAACAATTTTAATCGAGGTTAAGTTTTTAACTATAATATTTACATAACTATAACTTAGTTAAGGTTAAATTCTCAATTATAATATTTACCTGAACTTAACCATCATTAAATTTCATTTACAAATAACTTGACCAGTGTCAAGTTTATGGTTAAAATATTTAAATTGAGTTAATTATGATTGAGTGGTAATTTACAAAAAAATTAAGTTGAGTTATCGGTCTAAATATTCACTTTAACTTGAATATGGTTGATTAATTTTCATTTGCAAACATCTTTGGTTTAAGTTATACTAGATTATAAGGTTTACCTATATAGTAAGATTCTCAATTAAATTTTTTCTACCTTTATGATTATCATTTACTAAGAACCACATAGTTAAATTTTTAAAATCAAAATGGTCACCTAGAGTTAACTACAATTAAGAGTTTTAAATATAAGATTTTACCTGAACTTAATTATGATTACAATTCATTTACAAAGAAGTACCGAGTTAAGTTATATAAAACAAATTATTCACCTAAATATTGATTATGCATCTATCAACAACAAAATGTTCATTTAGATTGAAAACATGTTTTTAACATATCAAATTATATTAAAAAATTTAAAACTTCAAACATTTAATAAAATTCCGCCAAGCTAAGAGTTAACTCTCAGTGACATATAAACTCATTTGCATAGGTAAGTTCTTGAAGTATAACAATTTTTGTGTCATTTTCTCTTAAAAATAGTGCATAGGAATGTCGCTTGAAATCTTTAATGGATGATTATGCATAAAGTATAATGCATATTTGATAAAGAACATTTCGCCAACATTGCATGAAACACCAATAATCAAAATTAAAATTATTATAAAAAATATAATGTCTAACACAACGATAAAATGATAAAATGATGTTTAAATATTTGTTTATTTACACATATTCCCCATAAAGAATACCATTGGACCATTCAACATCTTGATATAAGTCATCATTAAGGTTATCACTATCTCCATAATAGACTATGACATGAAATGTATACAAGGGTTATACGATTAAAAAAGATGAAATCATCCCCATTTTTATATCTAAACCTCCAACTTTTTTCACCCTAAAAGTATATATTTTGAATAAGAATACCCTCACTTTTTTTTATAAAAATATATTTTTTTTAAATACATGTAAATAATCGAAACGTTAAAGGGTATTTACGTTAAAAATATGTTATTCTTTAAGTTAAGAAAATAGGAGTGGTTAGTTTTACAAATTTGGGCTCTTTCAATACCTTTTAATCAATTAATCCTATATGCAATAGCAATATAGTTAAAGATTGATGAAGCTTTGTTGATATCCATTGACAAGTTATGACAATGCAGATTCAAAGAGAATTGTGTTTATTTTGGATAATAAATAATATGGGTTACAAAATGAAACAAAACTATTGAAAATCCAAAAGAACCTTCAAGCAAAGTTGCATTGTACATAAAAAATCTCATAACTCTTAATAATTTGAACATTCTATATAATGATACCAAATATCATTAAATATTTTTCAAGTTCAAATATGAAAGAGATTAGATTTATAAATCGAGGATGGTTTCATCTATTTCAATCAAATAATTATTCAAATTAAATACAGATTTTAGCATTTTCATTTAAATCAATTAGAGTTTTATTTTTTTTAAAGTGCAAAATCGATAATACTTGAAAAAAATGTTATTAATTTTTTTTTTCAATCTAAAATAATTATTACATGTTTCATCTCATATAATAAAATCAGTTCCCATTTGTTTAATGTAATAATTATAGTACACCTATTTTTTTTTTATATTTTTATAAATTTTTAAAAATAATTGATGTGATGTAATCTAAATAATTTCAATCTAAAAAGCTATTAAAGAGGTAAAGAATTCAACTATGTGTTTTATTTTTCATTGTAATTTTCCTATTTTATTTTAATTACTATTATTTTCAACATAAAAATGTTTAAAAATATATTTTATTCGTTATTTTGAAAAAGACAAACTTTTCAAATACATTCAAGAAGAGTAAGAAAGATGATAGGAATGAAGATGAATCACGGTATTACGTACAAATGATTAATCGAAATCCTACTGAAAAGGAAAATTTGATTTTCACAGTAATGAGCAGTTTATTCTCATTCCGACTCTGAAAAACCAATCCAAGCACATTCAAAGAAATTAATTTCCCTTTCCAAATATAGATAATAGTCCGCACCAATCCCATTGGGTTGTTGGCTTAGTGATAAAGAGGCCAGATTCTAGGAGGTTTAGCCTCCAAAATGTTTAGATTCAAGTATTTCCATGCACACAGGAGAAGCCCATTTGAGCATGTGAATGCAATGGGATACCTTAGGCTATGTTTGGTCTCGATAAATTAGAGGCTAAGAAAATAGAAAGAAAAAAGTAAAAAGAAAGATTAAATAATTTAAAAATATATAAGTTTTTTATTAATTTTAATTATATTTAACTTTAGTATGATAAAACTAGACATCCTTTTGTCCTTTCTTCTTTGTTTATGTGCTTACTTTCTTTCTTTTAATACAATTCTTATTTACTTATCAAAAAAAAGGGAAAAAAAAGCCAAACATAAAAAAAAAAAAATCATTTATTTTAACATTTTTTTTTCTTTTCTTATTACTATCGCGCAACCAAACATAGTCTTATAGAACCTGTGGCATTTCAATGAAGTGGGACTATTTGCTTTAAGCCTAAGAAGAAGTGAAATTTTCATTTATTTTCATATTCTATTGCTTAAGAACACCTCATCTCCCCCTGTGACTAACCTCAAAAGCCTGACTCAGCAAAAATTTGTAAGGGCATGGAGCATGCCCGTAGCCTCAATACTATTCTAACCTTACAAATGGCGTATATGATGATTTCCAACATGCAGTATCACAAATTTTTTTACTAGTACCCCTGCTTCAACAGGTTCCGCTCTTTCCGGTTCAAAACTTTGCTCGACTGCCCAGAACAGTTTCTGAACCGCCATTCTCATCACTAAGGTAGCTTTTGGTGGTTAAGGTTGCACAGTAGTTCTCCAGCCATGCACCAGCAGATTTCAGAACGCGAAGCTCACCGGTGAGGAGATCTCGAGCCATTTGCTTTCGAAGAGCAAAAGTTTCATACAAGGGAGAAGCAAGGGGCAGTGACTGCACATTCATGGGAGAAAATAAATGAAAAGTCTAGGTAAAATGACAAGCAAGCTTGGTTTCAATTAATTGTTAACAACCGGGTGAAGAATACATTATCACAATTTTTTTTTTCTTAAATTTTTATTGAGGCAAGTTATATATTAATAGGTGCCTAGCCGAAAAAGGGGCGGAACCTAGGTACATAAGATCTATATATGGGAGACTGAAAATAGGAACAGAGCAAAAACCATCAACCCAAGCCAGGTTCTCCTACCCATGCTATCAATAAAATTGACAAAGATGAAATTTGTAGAATCCTGGCCCTCGATCATGAAACAGAGATTTGAAAAAGAGTTATTCAAAGCTAAATTCAGACATCCCCAGCCAAACAAAAGTTCTCCGATCACATATATGAATCTTACTATCATCATTCATGTGATTTAAATGCACACCTCTTTAAAGAAAGTAGAACAGATAATCTTGAATTTTTCCTTGTTCTTTGTTTTTTTTCCTCAATCTGTTTTCCACCATATGTCATGCTGTACCACATTTTGGTGAACACGCTCCTTGGTAGTGAAACACTCCAAATATTTGACAGCATGACCAAACAGACCATAAGCAAGTAGTGATACTAGATTTTAGATATAAGCTTTCAAATGTTGACTTTGTACTTCATGTTGAGGTTCCAGAATATAGATGTATTCATGAAATCATAACAACAAAAATGTGAGAAAGGATGTAAATTAGTAGAACATGAAAATTTTAATATTACATTAGAAAATGCTAAAAGAAATATCAATACAATTAAGACTAAAAATGTAGGAAATAAAAAAAACAAGCATGTGATGTTCATGCACAGAAAAGTGCCTGAACTTAATGACATATCCACAAAATATGACGTCTTTAATCCTACTGCCTCCCCAGTACAGAAATGAGTTGGGCAGCTCAAAAACTATCATTCTCGTCTTCACCAGTGTTGCAACCACAACACTGTATTTCCAACCCAAGTTTAATTTCAATAAGGATATGAGATTAAGGTTTTGTTTTGTTGAGAATAATATTTTCACTGAAGAGGCTACATCTTATGCCATTTTGCAATGCCAATCTCAAATTATACTATTGAGGTCAGTTGCTGCAGGGATAAAAGAGTCAATGTGACAATTCATTCCTCTCAACTGTGCACTGAAATGACTCTAAAGCACCATCAAAGTACAATAACATGGGTCTTAGTTTCTATTATTCACTCATGCCTTTAAAATCTTCAAAATTTAATATTTCTAATGAATATAGAAAAAAAAATCCTTAAAAGAAACTCTTTTTTACTGGTATCATAAAAATAGACATCTCGATATGTCATCCAAAATTTTCAAGTATAAAATTTGTCAAAATTTCATTTCTCTGACACCATTTCAAGAAATATATAGGCATTTGCAACCTCCATTCAATGTGATGGGCAATCAGAAGAATTATACAAGAAAGAACTTGGGTGACCAACCCTACATATATTAAAACAATTTCAAAAAAGAAACACCCTTGCATAGGCACGTTACAAAGATCCAAGTCTAAAGAAATAAGTTGAAGAGATCCCATCAAATATCGATGCTAAGATAGAATAAATTTGAAAATGGTGCTGTAGTTGCCTCCAGAGTTGAAAACAATCATTACTTGAAAATGTGAACTCGGTGTAACGACTAATAAATAAAGTAAAAGTTGTCACATGTACCTTAATAGATGTATTATATTCATTGATTAACCGAGTAATCCATGACAACAAGACCTGATGTGCTTGGATCTCTCTATTCCAGCTCTTTAATGGACGCCGAGCCAGCCGGCCATCATTTTGTGCAGCTTCCACGGCCAAATCACTTAGTTCTGAATATTCAGCAATAATCAATAAAGTATGTAGTTAAAGGCAAGAAGTAATGTTAGTTCTGAAAAAATAAAATAAAATAGACGATATACAAAGAGAAATGTCTGAATCAAAACAGACCTTGAGGAGAGGTGCAACAGAAAATACGAGCAAATGCACGCAGGGATTGTGGAATTCCCCTCCCTTTTCCTCTAGCAGACTTCACTTCCCTATGTGAAAATAAAGTTATAAGAGATAACTATGGACACTAAAACATGATAACTGAAGTCAGATCCCACAGAGTTCAGGCATTTAAAGACCACAATGCCCATGGAGGAGCACATATACAGGGTAAAAAGTTATGATATTGCTGACTGACAAAACAAGTGAGAGTGAACTTTTCAAGCTCGTAGTGATGGACAATTATATATCAAAATGAAGTTATGAAATATGCTAAACATAATAATGTATGTTGATACATATATAAGAGTATAATTGAAGCTACACAAGAACTTTGAAAATGAAACTAGAGTAAAACTCATTTGAATGACTTAACTAAATGTCCACCACAAATAAGAAGGTCAAGTGTCATTGCAATCATCTATGCCAGTCTTTAAAAATAAAAAATAAAAACCTTGGCAGCACATGGAGCTATGACAATCTTTTGGATGAGGGAGCAGTAGGTCATAGGTTAGGTTTGCAGGTCCATGGAAGTTAGATTCTTGGGTATGCAAAGTCATCAACTTGGCTGTAGCTTTGAAGTGGTCCTCCGTAGGGGATTTTTTGCCACCTTGAAATTTAAACCTTGGCAGCACATTATGGCAATCTTCTGGATGAGGAAGAATTAGGTCATAGGTTAGGCTTCCCAAGGGAAGCAGGTCCATGGAAATTCGATTCTTGGGTATGCAAAGTGATCAACTTGGCTGTAGCTTTGAAGTGGTCCTTCGTTAGGGATTCTTATATTTTTGTTTTGGCCTTTTCCGTCTTTGGTGTCATGCCATTTGCTGCTGTATTCCACTTTGAAGGACCTCATTTTATTATAAATGTATGTTGCTACAGACTACAGTTCAATATATAGCCCATAAACTACACCACACTTCCTTTTTTTTCTTTTTACGTGAACATACTTTCTCCATTACTCCTATAAAACTGGATTTAATTCAAAAAAGACTCCCTGCTCCATTTCTATTCAAAGCCATTCCCCTGCAAATTTATAGATATCTCATGCATCAGAATAATTCTTTTCTGGCTCAACAGTCTAATTGATGCTTGACAATTTAAAATATCCATTTCTTGTTTCTAGTAGATGCTCTTATTCTGTAAGCAGACTACCAATCCACTGACATGCAAAGATTCTCTTGGAATATAGCAAAAGCATAATGATAAAAGGAATGATCTTCCCTTCCCCTCTTTCTTTGTTAATTATAATGACATCTACCAAGCAAAAATTTAAATATCTTATCATTTACTCTCAGCGAGTATTTTTTTTTTCTTGATAAGCACATAGAGAGAATATACTAGAAGCGCATACAAAATGGGCACAACAAAGTACACACAAAGTATACAATAAAGGCCACCAGACAAGCAAAAGAGAAAAAAGAAAAGCAAATACCAACCACCCAAACAACACCAAACCCCACACCCTAAAGACCAGGAAAGAAAAGAAAGCGCCCCTGATCACTACTGCATACAGAAACCCACAACCAAGTTGAGACAGAAGAAGCGTCCTCATAGTAGAAGAGATTAAACCCCACAGCTCCTCCCCCTTCCCCTGACTGAGAGAGGAGAGCTTTTGTAATTACTCGAGCATTCCAATTTACAAATTTCCCTCTCAACACGGGAGTTCAGTCTCAGTGAGTATTTTGAGCTTTCTTTACACCAAAGCATTTTTATTTCTCAGAAATTAGGCTTTCCTCTAATTCTTAGCAGTTTGTTATTCTCTTGAAAAGATTTTTCTATTTTCAGCTCAAGGTAGATCAAGAAAGTTCAAAATTTTACATGGAACACAATCCATTTTCAAGATATAAAGAACCATGAATCAGTACCAACTTGATTGTAAACGAATTCCCCATAGAGCTGAAGCTATTGACATCTCCAATTTTTGGTGGACAATGTCTATGAAGAAGTTCCAACTTCAGTGTGCGTAGAAGATCATGATGAGGTATATTGACCTGAATCTGGACCTGAGAATAACTGGTGTCATTCACTAAAGACCATGCCATGACAAAGACACAAAAATATATATACTTAATCTTTTAGTGTTGAAACCTCAAGCAATAGAATGAAATGCGTGCAAAGATAAGAACCAAAATTAAATTAACTTGCAATATTTATTGTTATTATGTGTTTCACTAGTAATTTAGTCTTCCCACCAGCATCGCAAAAGAACACTTTTAAGAATAAATGATCACCGAAGAGCACTTTTGTGTCAATATATAACAAAAACTTTCAGAAGATTTCAGATACTTGTTGAAATTACTAAGTTCTGGAGACTAATTGTGTCCTTTACCTGGTTCACAACTGGAGTAAACATAAGTTAGTTTAGAATCGACTTTCACATCCTGGAAATACTAAAGTTATGGGTAAACTAGTAGGCTGTTTGAATAAAACTTGATGAACAAAAGTTACAAGTAACTAATAAGAAGTTCATTATTGAAAATCAAATTTCATGTGTGTGTGATTTCATCTAGACTAGAAAAAATGCATTCCACCATGGTCTGAATTCTATGGGAGCTCAAACCACTTAGAAATGTCTCACCAAAAATATATTATGAGCACCCTCCCTGATCAGAAAGAAGGAATAACAACAGCAAGAAAGCTTCACTAACAAATGAATTGTTAATTGTGCAGTTTTTCAATGAGGTCAGAAAAATGGCCAAAAATTTGGAAAAAAAAACCTCATATAGATGTTGTACATATGAAAAATATGAACACTGCAGGGATAGGAAAAAAATATAAACACTGCAGGGATAGGAAAAAATATAAACACTGCAGGGATAGGAAAAAACTATAAACAAGACGTCTTGTATAATGTAGACTTCAGTCATGGAGGAACACAATAAAAAGAATGGCACAAGTACAGTGGTGCAGGTCAAAGGATGGCAGCAAGACAAGTTCAGGATGCGGCATGCCCATCCCTCCCAAACCTGAGCAATGACAGGGGCCTATAGGGGGCGGGTTCTAGAAATATGTTGATAGTTCTCAATCCCACGTCAGAGATGGAAGAAGTATTGGAGGCAAAACTAGTCTCTATCAATTGCCTCATTGAAAAATTCCCTATAGGTCTGCTATATTTTTGAAGAATGTCTTCCTCACAAAAATTGAAAAAAAAAATGTAGGACTCAGGACAATTCAGGGCAGGGCAAACTAAAAACCGTGCAGAACCCACTACTCAATGGATCACACATACATATACCAAAAGCCAGAATGATTGGATAATTCTGGACCACCTGATTAAACTGCTATATATAAAGAAAAAAAGAAAACAAAAGAAATTCAGGAAAGAAACACCATTCAATCTAGAGCCTGTCTTAGAAGGGATCCACAATTGATGTGTGATGGCATAATGACAAGCCAAATACACAAAGATATAGGTGGTCAAACTCAAGTTTTCTAATTCCAATGAATAAACAGCTACAAAAAGCTATGACATACATACATATATGTGTTTGTGTGTGCACAATATATCTTCTCAGTTTAAATCCAAAACTAACCTGGTCATAAATGTTGTATGGAAGCGTAAACCCAAAGTCCAACAGGAGGGTGGCATTTGGAAATTTTCCATATCGTATCAGAACCTAAACAAATGCTTCAAGAGAACTCAAAAATTAAAACTTGGAATAACCAGTTCAACAATGCTATAATGACATGAAATTTGTGTAACAAATTCCTGTCTATTCAGTGTGATTATGGACCGCATAACACCAATCTTCTAATGAACAAGACTACAAAATAAGCTACAGCATCAACTTATTTAATACCATATAACTGTTGATGGCATGCAGCTGCACTCATCACACCAGCCCATAGATATGTTACTGTCAAACTTTTAAATAAATGATTCAGCGAAAGACAAAACCAGCCTATTAACTAATTTCAATATGCCAACCTTCAACATTAAAAAACTAAAACATAGTCAAATTTATTGTCTCTAAGGCAAAAAGCTATCCCATCAGCTTTAACAAACAACAAAAGAAAACATCAAGACAATGTCAGAAAATAGTTGTCTAACATAAATATACAAAAACAATTAGCTCAAAATTTGAATAGAGATATAAAAGTAATCCATTTCAATACAATAAAGGAAAGAGATATATTAAAGCTGCATCAAACCTGTTCACCCGGAGCATAATTACGATCAGCAATGACCTGTACAGAGAAAAGAATTAAAGCTAAAGAAAAAATTATAAAATATATAATGATTAATCTAAGGTGGTCCCTGAAAGATTGCAGGCATGCAAATATACAACAAAAATTTGAAAATGAAGTGGCCCCACATTACAAGATGTGGGAGATCAAGTTTGAAGAATTGTTAAGTGACTCCAAACCACTCACAGAAACTTAGTATTTTGTGACAATATTTGAATGTCAAACAAGAAATGGGTTTCTGACACATGACCTAGGATGGTAAAAGGTGAAGTCAAACAACTAATCAAAGCAAGTAGACATGTGCACATGCACACACACATAAACAAAGGGAGATTAGAACTTGCAGCAATGAAAAAAATTATATGGTTCAGAGAAATTAAATGATCAAACAACACAGTCATGGAGAAGGCAGAAACAGTCGTGGAACATTTTCAAGAAATTCCCAGCCCAAATGGTCCATGATTTAGTTGACACTATGATTAGATGTGAACAAGGAAGAGAATGAAGGATGAAGGCATTGCTGCTGTAAATGCACAAAATTTGAAAACTCTAACAACATGGTAAATCCAAATATATATATATTTCAAGAAGATTTGAGTAGAAAAATATCAGATACTTGGAGAACAAGCACACCATCAACTCATAAGCAATAAAGGAGAAACCAAAATCTACACCAATGACCATGAATCGACTTTATGACATGTCAACATTAGAAGCAAAGATGAAAATATCTATGTCAACAGAAATGTCGATGGTTCAATTTCGTAATGGAAATATTGGTAAAATGAAAGAAACATAGAAATTGACCAAAAAATGGAATGAACAACATTTGAGAAATGATAAAATAATGTCACTAGTGATGAAAGGTTTTTCATGAACACAGATATGTGCATGTTATGCATATTGTCATGAGTGCTAACATATACACAAAATTTTTCTTATAATCAGTTGATATGACATTTTTTTATTAGAAAAAATTATTCATTTATACTTTTTTTTATTAATTTAGCTCCCTAACAAAATTTTATTGTTAAAAACATTGGAGAATTATTTTAAAGACTTGTTCCCAAAACTTGATTTTTTGGAACTGTTTTCAAAAATGTTGTCAAACATGCCTTTAAACTTTTGTTCACAGAAATCACTCTATTTTCAAAATAAATTCTGAAATACTTGTTTTTACCCCAAAATTTGTTGAGAATGTGTTTAAAATAGGAAAACTACTCTCTGCTTTAAATAAAAATTGTTTTTAAAAGCAATTACTAAACAAGCCTTAAATTTTTATTTAATGTCCATATCCCGTTTTTCTAACAAGTATCTATAATAACTTTTTCGTGAAATTTTTCAAAACTATTTTAGAAAAACATTTTAAATATATATATATTTTTAAATATAGTTGTTTGTATTATTTTTTAATAGGAAACGACAAAGGGATATATTGATAAAAAAAGAAGTACAAGAGAAGGATGAGGAATCCTCCCGCCAAAGAAAAACTAAACTACAAGGAAACAAATACTAGAAAATACAAAGTAAAAACAAGCAAACTCTCTAGGTCAGACCAACCCATTGGAATTACACACCGCTAACCAATCAAGTTGTAACACGTTAAGGGGAGTCCCCTTAAAAACCTTGGAACAAAAAGCCCAAAGAAAAGCAAGGAAATGAATAGAATCCCAAAGGTTCTCTGAATTCCTTGTTTTATCATAAAAAATCCTTGCATTTCTTTCCCGCCACACAACCCAAATTAAAGCAATGCTCACAACTTGCCACAAAACAATCTCTCTCTTAGAAAAACCAAAACCATTAAAATTTATAAAAAAAAGCCCAAAGAGAAGCAAGGAAATGAATAGTTGTTTGTATTATTATCACTCTAAGAATTGATAAAAAATGAAAAAATAAAATAAAAAATAAAAAACCAAGCAAACTATGAGCCTTTCAAACTTTTTTATTTTATTTGCAACAAATAAAACATTTTAATTTAAAGTAACAATATTTTGCCTGAAGTCATATGTCAGAATATTTAAAATGATAAACAAAATATTCCCCAAAATTTGTGAATTTTCAGTTATTTTTTCCTTCTTTTTTTTTTGTGGCACTTTTTGCTATCTCTTGCCAATTTTTTGCACCCCTTCTTCATATTAGGAACCCGTCTCTTGGCCAAGTTTCAGCACATATATTGCTGAAAATTCGATTTTCCAAACCTTGGTTAGAAGTATCGTGTGGCTATGATAGATATCACCTAATGAAGTCTAACCCAAAACTTACCTCCAATGTTGAAGAACTCTAAAAAATTGGTTGGTTTCAACAAATACATGTTTATACCCTTATTACCATGTATAGTAAATATTGCTCACAACATCAAAGAAGTTTAGTTTTGTCTTTTTTTCTCAGCAATATCCTATTAAGAATCACCAATTTCCAATAATACGCTTTAATACCTATAACTGCCTCAGGAAATCCCTTTTTTTTTCTTCTTGTTCTCTCATTTCTCAGCAGTCAAAACCCTATATTTTATTTCTATACTTGGACCTCCTTTTTTCTTTTTGGTCTCACTAGATCAATATCCAAAAGAAAAACTCAACATTTTCTTGCCAAAAATTTTAGTTTCTTTCATTTCTTTAATTTTTTAGTCATTTTCTCATCTTTTATTTCTTATTGGGTGAAACCGTAGACATTCAAAATCTATCAACTTTTAAGCTGATTTCAAGCTTTTTGGGGGGGTATACAAGAACTTTAGCTACTATTTGCTGTCTATTTTACATTTAGTAGAAGGAAAAAGGGCCTTTGAACCTCTCTATCCCTTTTTGTTAAACCGATACAAGAAGAGAGGCCACACACAAGATGACAGTGTTAGTTAACTTGATATACATTCTTAGCCTATCACTTAACAATTTAAGCTTTTAGGATAAGTAATATTCTAACATAGCCAAATATCATCCTGCAATAAAGTTGATGTCAAATATTATCATGCCTGAGATGGCTATCATGCAGAAGCCATTAATCTTCTTTCTATTCCTCTTTTTATTGCTCTTTCATGTTACCTTACTAGCAAGAAAGAATATGTCATCATCAATCATGACCTTAATTAAGAACACATCATACAGTTATAACGTATTAAGAAGCAAGTAAGAGGAGGGAGAAGTAAATATTAGAGGGCAGAAAGAGGAGTCATCAAACATTAAAACTCATGTTGTTGACTTCCTTTTTTTTCCCACTCAAAAGAAACGAACAGAGAGAGAGAAGGCAAATTGCCCTTCTCGCTTTTCAAAAATACTACTAAAGAGCTCAACCACCAACAATAGTTAAGTCTTTTGGAGAGCAGGACCCTTATGCATCTTTTGGATGGTTTGGAAGACAAGGAATAGGATTGATTTCAATAATGAAGTGCTTTCAATCCAAAGGCTAAAAAGTTATTTCATTTGCTTTATTTGGTCAAAGACTAACTAGGCTAAAAAGCTCTAGTTAGTTTCTTTGATTGGTTGAGCTCTTTTTGAGGGTAGTGGTGTTGTTGTCCTTCTTGTTTTGTAAATCCTTCTCTTGTTTGAGCCTTTTGGCCATGGGTTTATACATCATGTATTCCTTGAGTCACTCTTTTAGCACTTCTTATTAATATATATGCATTTATATATCTATATATATTGATAGGTAAATATATGCATTTATATATACACACACTTCTTTATCTATCAAAAAGTACTTAAGTCTTACCTATTGTTAAATTGGTTTAGGAAAAGCTTTGATGAGAAGGCACAACTAAAGAAAATTTTAATAATACACATATAGCATGAAAGACATTGTGAGAAGGCCACAAGTACTTTCTTCCTTGTAGAATTAGGTTTTGACAAACTTTTGAAACTCACTCTTGCAAATCTAAACTTGGTGGGTCATTCTTCAAAAAATCACTTTTTTTTTTCCTTTTTTGATAAGAAAAGTATATATATTAAAAAGAGGTGCCAAAATAGCGCCACATGATCTACAAGATAAATGCACCCACCCCACATAGCTCACATAAAATTAACTGCCAAAATGGAGATACAAAAAACATCCTCACCCTCAATGAGAGTCCAACCAATTAACATCAAAGGACCATCCTTTATAAACATCTTAGTCTCTAACCAAAGAAAGCAAACAAAAGATCCCTTTAAACTTTGGATGAAAAGCACATCATCTTCGAAGGCAACTGATGTAGGACAACCCTAGGATGGTTGCCTACACTTAAGGGTAGGTGGGCTAGGGTTTTATTTTTAGGGTGTAAGGAGAGGAACAAGGAATAAATTTTATGGTAGAGAAAATTATAAGATAAGAAATAGAGAGAAAGAAGAAACAATGAAGAAAAGATGGAAAAACCTTAGAATCTCATTAAGGCCTTCTAGAAGTCTCACCTAGAAGAAAATCAATGGAGTCTCACCATTGAGGGTTGCAACCTTGCAATAAAAGAAAGTATAATATTATTCATCAAATTCATTCATTTGATTTACATTGATTAGCCTATTTATAGGCTTCTCTAAAAAATCCAAAATCTACTAGGACTCTAATAACCTATCATGACTCAAATTCTAATTATATTATAACTCAACTAGCTAATCCTAATTAGACTCCAACAAATATTAATCATAATTTAATTCTAAGTAATATTAATCCTACTTTAATTGCAACTAATATTAATTCCCTTTCTTGATATATATCTTGAAGATTCATCCTCATCAGCGACTCTATTCCTTCCCTTCGAAACCATCCAAAAAATGCACAAGGGATCTACTCTCAAAACTTTCTTACCCTTTTTGCCCACAAAGGACCCATTCCAAAATTCACTTTTTTATTATACAGCACATTACCAAAATATTGTCAAAGCATTTCCTTTTTTTACATCCAAACACCAAGTAAGTCTTCTTAAAAGCATTTCTAATGGAACTGTTACCAACAAAAGCACTATAAACTAAAAGTGTTTTAACTAGAATCACTAGTAAACAACTCTAAATATAACAATTCTAGACCCGCATTTTTCAAGTGTGTTCCCACTCGACAGGTGAGACTTGCTTTTTATTGTGAATTTTGTTTTTTTGTTTTTTTTTTTAATTTGGAGTCATCATTTATTTTTATTTATTTTTAAAAAAGAAAACAAAATAAGAAATAAAACCCTAAATGACTATAGACCCTCCATTTTGTCATCGTAACATGTATCATCATACTTGTTACCTCACCCCTTACATTTTCATGTAGTATGCACATAGGATCCCCTTCTATTTAGTTGTTCATCACTCCTTGGTGGTCCGCTTGTTACTCAGTTTGACACTGACTCTTAAGCCACTTTTAGAGACCTTTTGAAAGGAGTTTTTGGATCCATCGTGTAACTTTAGTGGCACCCTAGTTTTCCTTAAATTTTCGACATATTTAGAGCTCGTTCATAGCCTTTTTGCAAAGCTCGAGAACCTTTTAGGGTTAAATCGGTCAAGGTCAATCGGTTGATTGGGTTTTGTGTTTTTTGGGACCACTTCGGTCCTTTTTCAAGCCCCCTTTTTTTTTAGTTAGTTTTGGGGGGTTCCTAGAGGTGCTTTAAGAGAGTTTTAACCGTTAATGTCTCTTTGGGCTTGGGGTTAAGTTTTTAAAGCTTTTAAATGTTTTGAGCTTTGGAGGATACGAGGACAAATGTCTAAATCTCCACTATTCCTTACCGTATAAAAATGGGACTTGGGAGCTCAGTTTTGAGGAGGATTTTCTAAGTGTTTTGGAAATGGATACTCTGCTAAAATTGAGAAAGGGGGAGAAGAGTTCTCTTAGAAGGATTCTTAGCTTGGAAGCTTACTTGATGAACAAGTTTAGTCACTTGTGAGGATAAATTTTGTAAGTATGGTTTACTTTCGTTTTTTATCTTTCACTTATAGTCCATTCTTCTTCTCTTTTAATTCTTTGAGGATATATATTTTTTAGGTATAGATATTAGACCACAAACTTGGATTGTTTATTATTTGTTCATGATTTATGGTTATACTTCTCTTCTTCTCTTGGTTGTTCTTAATTGCTTAAAAGATTGTTTAATCTTTATTTATCTTATTGTACAATGGTTTTGAAGTTTTGTTTGATTTGGTTTTGATATTTTTACCCATTTTTCAAGTCCATTGATCATTCATGAGATAAGACTTTGCTAGGATTTGAAATCTTTGTTTTCTTTTGATTTTCTCTTTTAGGGACTTCGGTTTTCCCCTTCATTTTAATGATTTTTGAAAACTTTTTAAATTGATTTTAAAATAAATTTAGAGAATCACAAGTGTTTGTTTATTTGACAAAATGGTTTTCCATAGAAAATGTCTTCTGAAGCCTCTTTTGGCCCTTTTTTATTTTCTTTTCAAATTTGGTTATAAAACCCATTTCAAACCCTCTTTGACTGAGATTTCATGCATCTTTAATGGTCTTTTTCTTGGCCAAGGTTAAGCCTCTTTCCATAGGCTTTGATCTCACTATTATACTTGAGAAAATTGATAGATACTCTTGTATTCTTGTGGTTTTTGAAAAGCTTTTTCAAACTAATTTTTAGAAAACCGTTCTCAGTCCTTTTGAACCACTCTTTATAGTCAATTGGAGCTTAAGATTATGGCCATTTTGAGGTCATTAATGGTTGTCATGATCATGGGTACATAATGCATGATTTCACATTAGAACATCCTCATTTATGGGTGTTTCTTTGTGCATTTTATCCTCAATGAGCACTCAAGCATGAAAAAAAGTGTTGAATTCACAAAGAAATACTCATAAATGAGAATATCCTCATATGAAATCATGCATTATGTATGAAGGAACATGACAACCATTATTGAATTTAAAATTACCACAATCCCAAACCCCAATTAACCATGACCAGGGATTCAAAAGGGATGAGAATGGTTCATAAAAAATTAGTTTGAAAAAGTTTTTCAAAAACCATAAAAATCATGAGAACAACTATCAATTTTCTCAAGCATAATGGTGAGATCAAACCCTATAAAAGAAGGCTTGACCCTGGCCACAAAAAAAACCATTAAAGATGCTTGAAATCTCAGACAAATAGGGTTTGAAATTAGGTTTTACAACCAGATTTGAAAGGAAAAAAAAGCCAAAAAAATCCTTAAAATGAATTTTCTATAGAAAATCACTTTGTCAAATAAACAAACACTTGTGGCTCTCAACTTTATTTCAAAATCAATCAAAAAGACTTTCAAAAATCTTTAAAATGAAGAGGAAAACCAAAATCCCCAAAAGCAAAAATTAAAAGAAAACAAGGATTTCAAATCCTAACAAAACCTCATTCTCATGAGTGACCAATGGGTTTGAAAAATGGTAAAATACCCAAACAAAATCAAAATCATAGCAATCAAAGCTTCAAAAACCACTATACAGCAAAGTAAATCAATGATCAAGCAATTTCTCAAGCAAACGATATGAATCAAAAGAAAGAAAAAGAACCATAAATTATGAACAAATAACCAACAGTCAAATGTGTGGCCTCCAACATCCATACCTAAGCAAATAATCTCAATATACAATTAAAAAAAGAGAATAAACAGTGAATGAAAAGAAGAAAACAAAATCAAAGTGACTTACCAAGCTATCTCCATATAAGTGAATCACTTGCCTTCTTGCAACCTCCAAATCTTCCTCCAAGAAAACTCTTCCCTCTCTCTCTCTCTCTCTAAAAATTTGCAAAGTTTCCCCACCCAGAACACTCAGAAACCCCCCTCCCGCCCCTCAAACCAAGCTCTCAAGGCTTTTATATGGCAAGGGATTGTGGAGATTTAGACACTTGTCCTCATCTCCTCCAAAGCTCAAATCTCTAAAAAAACCAAAAACAAACCCATGGGGTCTCTAACCCATGGCTAAGGCTCATAAAAGCTAACTTTAAAATAGGGCTCAAAAAGAAGTCAAAACGGGCCTAAAATCAACAAAACCCGATCAACTGGTCAAAGAAACTGGTTAAGTCGTTGACCTCGATCGATTTAGCCCAAAAGGGTTTTGGGTCTCACGAAAGGGTCCTGAACAGGCTCTAATCGCGCTGAAACTTTGGGAAAACCTAGGGTGTCGCTAAAGTCACACAACAAATCCAAAAACTTCCTCTAAAAATTCTCCAAAAGTGTCCCAATAGTCAATGCCAAACTAAGTAACAAGTGGATCACCAAGGAGCATGATGAACGTCTAAGTAGAAAGGAATCCTACGCACGCACTACATGAAAATGCAAGGCAAGGGGTAACAAGTATGATGAATAACATGTGCTATGAGGACAAAATCAAGGATCTACAAATTTACTTCAAGGAAAAGATAAAACAATGCAAAAATAATGGCATTCCAAGCATAGGCATACTGGGTTCAAACACCACTTTATATCATTGTAGCAAATCCACTCCTTTAGGCTTTAACTAAACTAGAACAAATGAAAAACACAATGACAAAACCTTTTTAATATATAGATAGTAACCATTTGAATCTACTAAGATTGAATGACAATGGGATCACTAAAACTCAATTACTTGAAGTTATATATCCAAAATCCAACTCTCTTAACATATGAAAATTCCATTGTTAAATAAATAAAAAATAAAACATAAAAAACAGTGTTCAACTATGTGCTTTGATAGAAATAAAATGCAAGAAGGATTATGCATGAACACCAATATTTTTATATCAATCCCTGTTGTCTCATTTAAGTTTGATTAACTATGCTATAAAACACACTTCAGTAAAGAAGAAAAAAACTAATAGAACACATGAAAATTCAGCTAAAATGAAAGAGAATGTATGGTTTGAAAGCAAAAGAAAGCAAGAAGGATCATGCATGAATGTTGGCATCTTTGTGTCAAAACCTATTGTCATATTGAGGTTTGATTAACTATGCTATAGAACACTTGACTAGAGAAGAAGAAAAAAGAGTAATATAGCATAGGAAGGCACACTTAATGACTATACTATTCTCTTATTGGATCCCATAAATCATTAGGAAACTAAGCAAACAAGATGAGAGAAAGAGAGAGATGGAGAGAGTATACCTCTGACAATTGCTTGTCCTCATCACCCAATAAAACTGAATCTGAAAACCCATCATGATTTACAAAATCTGCAAACGGAATCTATAAAATAATTTAATTATTCAAGAAGTAGTCATATAAAATATACAAGTATACAAAGTACCCTTAATTCCAAATGGAAAAGTACATATATCTATAACCAGATAATTATAATAGTAATACCAAAGAGAGACCCTTTGTGCTCCCCCATGCCCGAGATCCAACTGTCACATTCACAACATATGAAAATAAGTTCCATACTTCAGAAAAGAGAATTAAATTTAATAATAAAACATAATTCAGTACGGTAAAAAGTTTATCAGTACAATATTTTTTAACTTCTATAAGCAACTGTGTACCTAGAGCACATGCATGCATGAATTCCTTCAATGAGATATCCTTAAAAAGATTTTCAGAGAAGTGATGCAGAACCTGAAATCGTAAGACACATCTTAGCAAAGTCATAGATTAAATGAAAGTCTCCTGAGTTGAACAGAGTAACCGCTCATGTTATATTTTTAAAGTAAAAGCACCAAAAGAAAATATTCGAAGAACACCATATCGAAGAAGAAATGCCTCATTGGTATGTACATTGCATTATTTGATGCTATAATATTATAATTTTATCTATCAGTTAGTTGGTCAGTTGACCACATCAAACAATATGAAAGATAGTGAGAGATAATCAAATATGTGAGATGCTTAAATGAATGTGAGTAGTTAATCTGTTATTATGTATAACACTCTAATCTTTCCTTTATGATTAGATTAGGCTGACTGTGGTTAGATCTTTCCTGTGACCATTAAAATCGTCTTCAGCATTTATCAAAAACAGTGTTTCTCTAAGAAAAATAATAATAAATCAACTTCCCTTCTTGAGAGGGGAAAAAGATCCAAAATTTCCAACTTGTTACTTTGTTGATTTGTTCCTTTTGCATATTACCCATTTCTGTTTTAGCACATGTCTTTCATCCCACCTGTTTAGTCCTCTCACACTGCAAGTCATAGGGCCAGACAGTCAAGCATGGCCCAGCCCGCAGCTTGTTTAGGCTTGAAAACCGTCTTCAGCCAGTCCACAGCCTCTAGGGGCCACAAGTGGGTCAAGTCAGCATGGTGGGCCACCACACATGGCCAGCACGGTCCAAGGGACTGTGCCGAGCCATGGGCGTGCCTGGCTCACTCACCACCTCTAGGTGCAACTCACTCTAGTCTCTTAGTTTCTAGTGATGAGAAAAAGGATGCAGTGGTAAGAATGATGAAATGAAATGCAACAAATCTCCTACATCTTACCACAGTCTCAGATAATAAAAATTGTGTGTGAGGGAGAGCAAGAGTCTTGGAACATACAAGAGGGAAAAGAAATGAAGTATTTACAGGTTTAATTGCCAAAAAGTCCTTCTGAATTTGAGCCTTTTGGTTAATCGTCTCCTGATATACTGAACTTTGTTGAATCATCTTCAACTCGCCTTCACTCCAGAATATCTACAAAGAACCAATCAACACCCAAATTACAACTCATCTTCATGCCAACAAAGTTACTCCTATAAATAACTTGATCCACCTATGTTTTTTCCCTTTAAGGGATAATAATGCAGTTAGTTGTTCATGGTAACACTAGCAGGAAGATGATAAGCAAGCTCCATCATGGAAATCAACAAAAATCTACTCTTTTTTTTTTTTTTTTGATAGGCAAAAGCACAAAGATAAATTAGAAAAAGGGTGCTTGAAAGGCGACCCGGAGCATACAAGGAGTATACAAGTGTCACCTAAAAAAAACAACAAAAACACAAGCACTCACTGGCCCTCAACAAGAACCCAACCATTCCACAAAGTTAAACAAAGTTAAGGGGCCTACAGCTATAGAAGATTTAGCCCAAGATAAGAGATTACAAACAAAGGAATTTTTCAATCTTTGAGTCGACAAAGCCTCATTATTAAAGACTATCTTATTTCTTTCCTTCCAAACCGTCCAAAATAAACAAAGAGGAACTACCCGCCAAACCTTTCTATGTTTCTTGTCCTTAAAAGAAACATACCAACTTAATAGAGTGTCTCTCACCGTAAACGGCAGAACCCAATTAACCCCAAAAAGAGAAAACACAAGATCCCACAAAATCTTCACCTTAGAACAATGAACGAGGATATGATTTATCGTTTCCTCTTCAACACAACACAACACAAGCAACATCTGTTGGCTAAAATCCAGCCCCTCCTCTTGAGCTGATCTTAAGTAAGGACCTTCTCCCAAGAAGCTTCCCAAGCAAAAAAAACTCACCTTTGTAGGAACATACGGACTCCAAATAATATTGCACGGAAACGAGATTGCACAGCTATGAACAAGAGACTTATAGAGAGATTTTACAGTGAAAATCTCATTTTTCGTTTCTTTCCACAGCATCCTATCCTCCCCATCAGCATCCAACCTCTTTCCTTGAATGGACGAAAGGAGTCTCTCCACCTCCTCCACCTCCCAATCATTGAAAGGTCTAAGGAAATGGTGAGTCCACCCTCCCTCTTCCCCCATTGGGTCCCAAGAGTCCGCTACCCACGCATCTTTAGAACCCGCTAAATCAAACAAGGAGGGAAAGGCCTCACAAAGGGGGGTGTTCCTGCACCAAATGTCTTTCCAAAACCTCACCCTTTTACCATCCCCCACAGAGAATGATACATTATTGAGCAGTAACAAACCTTCCTTGCCGATTTCCTTCCAAAGCCCTACCCCATGGCCCTCCCTAGCCCCGCGAGTGCTCCACCTTCCTCTTTCAATCCCATACTTCGTACTAATAATAAGCTTCCAATATAAGTCTCTTTCAACCGCAAAACACCAACTCCATTTGCACAAGAGGGCTCTATTAAGAATGGAAAGATTTCTAATCCCCAATCCACCCATCTTTTTGTGAGTACAGACAACAGCCCACTTAACAAGATGAGGCCTCTTCTCCAACGCTCCCCCTCCCCAAAGAAAATCCCTTTGGATTTTCTCAAGTCTTAATTTAACCACTCTTAGCATGCGCAATAATGACATAAGATAGGTTGGCATGCTCGCCAAAGTGCTCCGGATGAGAGTGATTCTTCCTCCCTTAGAAATGAACTGCCTCTTCCACAAGGCAAGTTTCTTCCTCATCCGCTCTTCCACTCCGTCCCAAACCTTCACCGACTTATGCGAAGCACCCAAAGGGAGCCCCAAATAAGTGGAAGGGAGAGATCCCACTTTGCAGCCAAGCTCAGCAGCCAATAACTCAGCATTCTCCACTCTACCCACCGGCAAAATCTCACTTTTGTTCAAATTAATGCGCAATTCGGAAATGGCTTCAAACCACATTAATAACCAACTTAGAAAAGCCAATTGCTCTTGAGAGTCCTCACAGAAGACCAAAGTATCATCGGCGAACAACAGGTGCGTAACTTGGGTCCCGACACCTTCCCTTCCCCCTATCCTGCAGCCTGATAGAAAACCCCCTCTCACTGCTCTGTTAATGAGACTACTTAAGGCCTCCATTCCTAAGACAAAAAGGTAAGGAGAGAGGGGGTCTCCTTGCCTTAACCCCCTGGAGCTCCGGAAAAAACCAGTTGGAGAACCATTGACCAGAACCGAAAACGAAGTAGTGGATATGCACCATCTAATCCACCCAACCCATTTCTCCCCAAAACCCATATTTTAACAAAAATCTACTCTTAATGCATATTCTCAGTGCAACTTAACTTGTTTATACATTCATAATTGGAGGAGGAGCCACTCAAGGCCCAGCGGGCACTTGGCCAACTGAAAATTTAAAATAAAATAGGTATTATTGGAGATTTGGACCCTTAAACCAAGGATAAGGAAAAAGTCAGTCTTTACCACAAAGCTTAATCAAGTAGTTTTATTCCTTCTAGCGCCTCACCCCACAAATGAAATTCCTGACTCTGCCACTGTTCATAATTCTTATGTTCTCCTCTCTGGTACAATTCCAATTCATATGAACCTCTAAAGATTCATTCTGCAGCTCCATACCTATCATAGTCTCCACCAATTTTATTATTGCTCTTGCATGCAAAATCTGAAGCCCATGATGGCTAATAGCTAAAAACAATTCTAATTTCAGATTCAATATCTTTTTTCATGGGAAGCTACTTGCACCACAAATAGCTTTAGCAGACATCAAATCATGCTTTTACTGTTTTACAAATTTTTTAAATCATCAAAGACACAATTCAATAGAGCATGTCATTGAAAAATCCAATCCGTCAACCAATAATGTCAATAGTTGTGCTATGAGGCAATGTAATTCAACAAACATAGAAAGAATGCATAGTATTTAAGGACATAACAAAAAAAAAAATGGGGGGAGGTGGCAGGAGAGAAACCATCAGTTTGCTCGTGAAATCTGAGATGTTAAGGATAAATTGTGCCAATCATTTTTAGATAGAATCTTTTATGTTCCTCTTACCTCCTGAACTGTGCCTATCCATGGATGAAGAACTGATATAATTTATCACTCTCTTTTTTTCTGGAAGCATAACATGAGGAAGAACCTCCACTCAAACAAATGCAATAGTGATTATTGAAGGCCCAACATAAGCCATAAGCAGTTCTCCTAGAATCAGAAGTTGCCTCTATGTAACTGTATATACAGATGTTTATAGAAAATAAAAAATAATAAAGAAACATTTACTGTGCTATGCATTTCCCCAGGCTGAGGGAGACGGTTGATATAAGGGGCCCATTCAGAATCCTGCATAAAACAATGGAAAAAATTGAGAATTTTTCGCTTTCATCATATCTTTTTCAGTATTGCCATAAAAGCTCAAAATGGCAAGGCAAACAAGTACAGACAATTTTTCAGCTACATGCAAGAAGGTGACAAATCATAGTTGTTAAAAGATGAGCTTAAAGCACACCTAGGCCCAAGGCACAACAACTCCCTAGTTATAACACCTCACCTACCATAGCTTGCCCCTTGTTGTAGAAGCATATCTCATCTATTTTACTTTTCATTTTTAGAACTTTTATTCTTAAAAATTCTAAATGAATAGTAAAATTCTATTTATTTTCTTTATTTTTTTGTTGGATGATTCTTTTAAATGTCAAAAATCTTGAATTCTGTTGTTTCGATTGAATTTTTTTATATCATATTTTATAAAATTGACATGCACAATAGGTTGCATTTCATTCCATCAGGCATATGCCTTGTCTTGCCCCTTGCACCTAAGCCTTAAAAGATTTTCACGCTGGGTCCGCCTTACACTTTTTAAAACTATGCGACAAACATGCACAACTACCACCCATTTAAGGTTAGTGATCCCAATGAAAGAAAAAACAAAAAAAGTTAAGTACCTGACCCATTTTCCACTCCACTGAGATGACTATAGCAAGCTTTGCAATATTTCCAACCTCATCACCTAGCAAAGAATTAATTTTTGAAGGAACATTATCTGGTGATATTTGCTGCAGAATCAAGAAAAAAATTAGTTAACTATGGTTCAGAATATGGCTGGGAAATAAACAGCTTTAAAGACTGGAAAAGTTTATAAAGGGCAATTTACCACATTATAAGGAACCTTCAGTATGCAGTCTCCAGTTTGTATCGACTTAGAAGCAAACAAGGACCTGCTTTCAGGAAATACATTTAATTTATTTTAGGAAAAAAGAAACTTAATAGCTCAATCAGGCATATACCAGTTGAAGGCCCATATTATTTCATATTTTCCAATGACTTAAAGTTCCACAATCCATAACAAAAGATGTTGTCATGATCTTTAGAAGCAGGAAAGACCTACCACAGTTTAATGATGAGCTCAAGCACCCAATCAACATATAATATTTTTTTTAACAGATCTCAAATCCCTCTGCCTGTATTGACTTCAAACACTTCATCTTTTACATAAACAGCATCAAGGCCAAAGAAGTAGGGAGGCTACAAATTCAAAATGATGGGCAGCCAGGCTAAAACCTTCAACCAAATTTTTATGAACATGAGTCTTGAGAGTTCCCATGAAAACAAATCTAGAAGTCATAAAATCGTGATTTCAAAAACACCAAGTTGAAGTCTCTTAGTGTCCTTTACTGAGAAACGACAATCTAAGTTGTGTTATATTCGCATGGTACAGCCGAACTTATTTGATCCTTCAAATCAACAATAGACTATTATCCAAGCATAGGAAGAACCCCGATGCATTCTTGCACCTAAAAGGTGCAAACCTCCACACACATTCCAATCAATCGGATGATCTTCATTTAAGCCAAAATATTCAGATGTAAAATTGTGAATGATGGACAAACTTGTGTAGATGTTCATTAAGAGAAATGTTATCAGAAAACTTGGGTGAAGGCCATCCATGAACTAGTCAAAGCACCATCTTTGCCATGTGAAATGCTAGACCACATGAAAGTGCCCTTTTCATTTTTGAGAAATGACACTGCTTCTATATTTTGTGAACCCATCAAAGGTATCCTCAGCATTTGTTAAAAAAATTTCCTCGAAAGGATCATAAGATCGTAATGCAAGTTTCATCTATCCAACAAAACAAAAGACAAGTACTTCAATTAATGCTTCAGAAGAGTTCACTGTTTTTTCAACTTCATTTGCAACTTATGTCATAAAGTTCTGTCTACAACTTAGTCATGATCAGTATTCAAATCTGAATTCCAAACAACTTGATGATGCAATTATTATTCATGCTTCTTAAAATGTGTATTCCAATTGAGAAAGACATCTAAACAACTACATCAACCAAAAATCCATACCATTCATCAGCAGAATGACTTCCAAACAGGGAAATTACCAAAACACCAATATGAATCATCTCAAACATAGAATGTCTTGGTGAAGTCCAGGGTGATTCCTCGACTCTATGCCAGCTAACCTTCATGAATTCCATAAATCATAATCCTCGTGTTGCAAGACCTCATATCAAAAATTATTTTTGAACCATCTCCCATTGAAATACATTACCTTTAGTGTCTAAGCTTCTTATCTGATCTCAGTCTTACCCATTGATTTAAGTGATCTTTAGTATCTAAATGTCTTATAAATCTCAGCCTTATGGAGCACATTAGACTTTTTATCCTATGTGAGATACAATATTACATCTTATCTCACTTCTTCTGCATTGAGGCTTTATTTGCATTAAGATTTCCTTTGCGAATGGTTCTAAAGAATACTAAATATGTCCACGATGATGACTTTTTTTTTCGCAAGTATTCAGGATAATACTTTGTTGAGAAGTAAAACTGCATTATCAATGCAAGCATCCTCAATTTGTCCAACAAAGTACCCAAAGCCTCCATAAAATTTCTGCTCTTTGGTGAATAAACAGATTCCCATAACACCTCATAAATACCATACCAGTTAAGGCATTTTGGATTACAAGAAAACAATATAATTGATGCAATTTAATCTGGGATTTCAAAATTCATTTTAACCTCCAATTATGAGCATGGTTAGAATATCAAAGGAGAGGGACAGCTGAACTCAGAGAAATTTGGAAAGCATCTTACAAGGCATGAACAACCAGTTTAACTTCAGAAATGCCTTTGTTTTTTTATTTGGATTGGCAATCAAAATGGATATGTCCATAATTTTCAAAATTCAAGTATAAAGTTTGACCAAAAAGAAATATGGAGATATACGGAAGCTGTGTGGAGATATATGGTTTCATGCATGGTAAAACATGTAATACATAAATGTGTGAGCATACGAATTGTAGATGAAACATTTGTAGCGAGAGAAGTAGACAACCTGCCATAAGTGGATTTCCCAATTGAAAGCACTGATGAAATTTCAACCCCAGCCTTCTGCTCCAGCCATGGTAAAAAATCATCACAGTCCTTGTCTACACAATGTGAGTCCTGACGCCATAAAGCAACAACAAAACCAACTGAACTTCATCACAACATTAGTGAAAATTTAAAGGAAATACAATCAGCTGCTACAATTTGAACCAATTAAAATACATCTGTGCATTGAGAAAACCAAACAAACTGTTGGATTATGCTCGGTTTTTTCTTCCTGTTTTCCAGATACTGGAAATTCCAAACTTCAGGATTTCCGCCTCTGTTTGGTTGCTGAGAAAGAGAGGAGAATAAAATTTTTGAATCTCATCTTTTAAGTAGTTACGACCTCTTAAGAGAGAGATTGTTCCACTGAGAGACGCGATTAAGGTGCAGGTTTCCTAATGAAACCTACAACACAAATACTCGATTTCTTTCCTTCCAACCAAATGGAGCATTAATTTCTCTCCTTTTTTACAATCTCATCCTCTGGATTTCCTATTCTTTCCTCCGTTTTCTCGCTGACCAAACATGTAAAAATAATAAGTAAATACATAAACAAATAACAGACATCTGAGGGAGTACTCGACCAGAGAGATAGAATTGGAGCAAACCTGAGGCATCGCTGGAGAAGAGAATTTGAATCGACGAGAGAGACAGACAATAGGACGATGAAGGCAGCAGCGATCGATGAATCGAGCACCCAATAGCATCGCAAAGACCTTCGTGGATAGGGTTTGGTCCGCCTTCGCCGGTTGAAGCGATCGAACAAATCAGAATAGTCTATCCTGAGTTACCGTTGGACCACGTGTTAACTCATTTTGCATCAGGCATTTCGGTGAAATGAAGTGGAGTAGCCCTTTGCCTTAAAGAGAAGGGGCGGTTATGTTTGGAAATTGTTAAAATGAGACGCTTCTTGAAAAACAATTTTTTTTAATAATTTTTAGCATTTCTAGTTTTATTATGGAAAATTTTTTAAAAAATATTATAAATATTTTTTAGAATTACTATCAAACTCACTTTTATTGTTTTTAATACTTAGATCATTAGAAAGTCTAAAAACACTTTTTAAAAACAATGATGGAGTTTAATAATAAGTTGAGGAAGTAACAACAGTAATTTATTCTAATGAGGACAAGAAAATAGCAAAAATAACTTCATAGTGACATGGTTGGTGACGTTGTCTTGTAAATTGAATAGTAGAGGTTTATAACGTGTTTTACACTAGTTTTAGTCAATGATTTCTAGTTTTTTTTAATACTTAAGTTAAAAAATATTATAAGCACTTTTTAGCCTAATGGATTATTCGGCTACATCCCTACCTAGAAGCATTGTCAAACACACTCTTAAAATATATTTCACACTAGTTTTAGTCAACGATTTCTAATAATTTTTAATACTTAAATTATAAATATTATAAGCACTTCTTTGCCAACTAAATTAGCTAGCTTCGCCCCTACCTATAAACACTATCAAATACACTTTTAAAATATATTTCACACTAGTTTGGTGAACGATTTTTAATCATTTATAATACTTAAATTATAAATATTATAAACACTTATTGGCTAAATGGATTAGTTGGCTCCACCCTACCCAAAAGCATTGTCAAATATACTATTATAATGAATTTCACACCAGTTTTAGTCAACAATTTTTAGTCTTTTTTTAATATTTAATTAGAAAGATTATGAGCACTTCTTAGCCAAATAGATCCTTAAAAACGTTTCTCATGTATTTTCCAAATTATAAGTATGTTTCAAATCTAAAACTTATGATAAATTTTATTTATAATATTTTATAAATATTTTTTTAAAATGTATCACACAAAATGTGTGAAAACAATTTAAAATAACTATTTTTTATTTTATGATTATCAAATATTATTTTAGATAATATAAGATTGTTTTATAAAACGATTGTCATATGAAGTCAATCATTCCGCTTCATTATTTTTAACTCGATAAAAATATTTTATGCATGATATCATTATTGCTATGAGAGTGGTTAGTCTTTTATCATATGCATATAAAAGTTGCTACCAAAGCTTTAGAATAGAAATATGATTGTACATTAAAGGAAAGAAAATCATATAATTTAGTTAAGAGTGTAGAGAGTTTATGAAAAACGACACAATAAAGTGAACTTAGCAAGAAGTTTATTGTAACACCAGGTAGTTTTGCAAATGTAAATATATATATACAAAGTTAAATTGTGTTTAATTAAATATTGGTTAGTTTAATGTTAAGCATGTTTAATTAGGATTTAAATAAAACTTAAGCATTATTATGTTTGGTTGAGATATTAAACCTAGTTTAAGGTTAATTAGTGCCTTGAACTCGTGGTTGGGGTAGATGAGTTTTACTTCTAATAATGAGGACTTGAGAAAGTGAATTGAGATTAGGAAAACATGGAAGACAAAGTAGCAAGAGGACTCTATAAGTATAAAAAAATTTATTAGTTGCAACTATAGAACTTATCACCTCACGTTTTCTATACTTTTTTTCTCTTCTTTATGTCATTTGAGTCGTCCCTCTAACTCGTGATTATCCTTCGTTTTTTTAACTTAACCATTAAAGGTTGTGAGCCAAGGGAGATCCTTTGGGCCATGATAATTTGTAGGTATGGGCTCAAAAGCAATTACACAAAGTAGCGAGAAGAAGGTTCCTACATCAACCCTATACCTCCCATAAGAATGGTGTTAAGTTCCCTCATTAAAGTAGTGTTAGCATACACCCCTTCCCATTCACATGAGGACATTTATTTGAAGTTGGTCACAATTCATTGTTTCTTTAAATAGTTTACACGCTCATTTAAAAACATCTCACTTATAGCATGACGTCTTGATATCGTGACATTTGCACTAGATTGGAGTAGGGCTCATATGGCAAGCTTGACTCTCCTATCATTGAGTTATTGGGAGAAATGGGGGATCTTAGTTCGATGGATGGAGCTAAAAATTATTTAAAACAAGTTAGGTTGCTCATATGTTGAACCTCATTTGTTTGAATGATTGTAAAGATGAATGCGATTAGACTCGAGTTCATACAATTCTACATATCCATAAACACGAAACTACCTATTCAATGGGTAATTCTAATTCCGTCAAGTCATATTGTTGGTTAGGTTTCACTAAAAAACTGATTTAACCATATGTTAAAGTTAAAATCATCCTACAACGGTTAGGAGACAAGGGAAAACTTTCTTATACTATAAAATGAGGTATCCATCTCTTATACTATTCATTAAAACAAAGTAGTTATTATTCCCATATGTTACAATGAATCGTCAATATATAATTGATCATTTTTAATTATTTGTTTGTTCTATCATTTTTATGTATTTGTTTAAACCATTTATTTATTTTTTGTACATTAATGATCAATGTTTAATTCATTTTTTTTTCTGTTATACTTTATGTTTCGTTATTTTTCTATGACATGTTTTTCAATATACGTTTGCTTATAATTTTTATAATAAAATCCATACATACAAATTTTGAATTATGAAATAAATAAAAAACTAAATATCAACAAATTTATATTTAAATTTTTTGAAATTCAAAAAAGAATATCACCAAACAAATCCTTCTGCAATATATTTTAAAACACAAATAATACTTAAAAATTTGACAATTTTGTTTCATTTTTTACTAACTTATTTTTTCAAAATTTTAAAAATAATTTTAAAAAATACATGACATTTTCTTTTTTATAAGTTTAATAATGGAAAATCCCGTGAAAATAAAACCGCGAAATATGATTTGAGCCTGGCGCTCTTTTTGCCATGTCAGCAATCCGCCCTAACTTGAATTACATAATCGTAGCCGTTGGTATTGAAATCGACGGCTTTAGACACTCCCCTCAAACCGCTGGCACGGATCGATTCCCGACACCCGCAATCCTCAACTTTCACTATAAAAAACACACCACAGGCCCCCCTAATGATCATTGCTATCACAGTTCTCTCTTTCAATTGGTTCAGAGCTCTTGATTCAGGTTCCTTCTCATACCATCACAGTTCTTTATCATGTTCAATTATGAGGTTTATCCTTGTTGTATCTGTTCTCTCATTTCCTAATCTTGCGTTGATTGGAATGAAGAAGTTAGGGTCTTATCTGTTTTCTAAATGTTAGGGTTTAGAGTATGTAATTGAAATTCGAGTCGATTTGTTGATGTTTTTGCCAATCAACTGTTGACTTAATATCAATAATTTTGTCTTATCGCACTACGGTTGAGAAATTGCATTTAGAGGTTTTATTTGATTTTGAAGGTTTTTTTTTTTCGTCTCCTTCATTACAGCGACCAAATTTTGCTTCGCTCAAGTGAAAACCTGGGGCCTTATTTGTTTTATTTTTTGCTGATTGATGTTACAAATCATCGATCGAAAGTTTTCAACAAAATGCTGATTTGCTACAAACGGTTTCTTTATCTCCCATTGTGATTTTATTTTTGTTCTGATGCTGAGAAGTTGCGTCGGGGGTTTGTTGTTTAGCTGTAATTTGCTTAAATTTTCGGTAACCTATTATTATTCTCAGCAGCTGATTGGGATGCATCTCACGATTCTTTAGTTTCTTTTAGGGTTTTTGTGATTCTTATCCTAACCTAGCCAGTTCCATTGTTTCAGCTCCAAGATCATCCATTCCTTGATCTACAATGTCTGGCCGTGGCAAGGGAGGCAAGGGCTTGGGAAAGGGTGGAGCCAAGCGTCATCGCAAGGTCCTCCGTGATAACATCCAGGGCATCACCAAGCCTGCCATCAGGCGTCTGGCCAGAAGAGGAGGCGTGAAGCGTATCAGCGGTCTGATCTACGAAGAAACCAGAGGGGTGCTCAAGATCTTCCTTGAGAACGTTATCAGAGACGCTGTGACCTACACTGAGCACGCTCGTCGCAAGACCGTGACGGCTATGGACGTGGTGTACGCGCTCAAGAGGCAGGGCAGGACTCTCTACGGGTTTGGTGGTTAGGGTTTGTGAATGGAAAGTCTCGCAGCCTAGAAGCGAAGGCGTTGTGTAGAGGCTAATTTTAGGGTTTATTTTCTTGGATTTAATGGGATGTACTGCTCCATATCTTTGGGCATCATTTTGTGATATATTCTGAAATGAAAACGGACGGTATTTTGAGCATTAATCATTGTTCTTGGGGTTTTTTTTTTTTTTTAAATTTTTGGCAGAAAAAAATTGTCATGAACTCTAGTCTATTTGATTAAGGATGGCAAAGTTCGGATCATGTTAATCCTACTCGGTTTTTAAATCAATTTCCAACTTTGTTCCAGAAGAAATCTTAAACCTGTGGGAGAAGGTCTGTTTAAAAAATAAGTTAAAATCTAATTAGGTTTTTTTTTGAATAGGATAGGAGGAATATTTTAAAAAATTGATTTCACTTATTCTTATCTTTGATGGTAGTATAAGTGTTTATTTTTGAATAGAATAATATTTTTTTGGATTATTAGATTTAAGTATTTTTTTATTAAGAAAAATGGTTTGGCGAGCAGTTTTGTTATTTCAAGCCTTTATATTTTGATAATACGGCAAGTGGCGGTGTCCTTTGGCGCTTTGTAATGGGCAATTGGAAGTGGGGTATCTCTAGGATTTCATGGGGTGGACCATGATTGTTTTGTTTGAAGTTAGTAATCGAAAGCGATGGCGTATAAGAATACTAAATTGCTTATTGTGAATCTGTGATGGATTGACCAGAGTTTTCCTTAGAGGCGAGGTGTTGCTTCTAAAACAAACTGTTTCTGTATGATTAAATTAAGAAAATGTTTTAAAAATTAAATTATTTGCTAAAATTGTAGCCCATTTTTAATTAATAATTTCCTACACGCAAGGTGGGGAGTGGGGACCGCTGCCGAGAGGCAACGCGGTTTCTTAGATGGAACGGCAGGGCCCAGTGGAGGACAGTTGTTGGCGAGTCATTTTCAAAAGCATCACTGTCACTTTTCTATTTAGCAGATGACATGCCAATACGTGTCGACAGGCCATTGACCCAAAGGTCGGTTGGCGTGACGAAGACGCCACTATTCCCGATAAAATAAATAAATAAAGGGGAGTGGAACACCGCAATGATAGAACTTAGAAGAGATGCCATTTTGCTACAACCCTAACAAACAGTCTCGGCACGCGAAGAGAAAATCTCTCTCCTCTCGTTTTTCAAGAAGGTGCCGATGAATCTTGTCTCTTCTTTACTACTTTGATTTTCTTCCCTTCTTCTCATGTAATTTTAGTGGCTTCCTTTGTTCATCTCTCTTTGGGTTTTTATTTGGTTGTGATCTGCTTGGTTGATGAAAAGGAGAGGAAATGAAAGTTTTGATTTAGGTTTAGGTTTAGTTTTTTTTTTTTTTTTTTTTTGTGTGGTTTGTTTTTGGGAAAAAAAAGGTGGGAAAAGAGGAGTTGAAAGGTGGATCTCAGATGTTTTATTTTAATTTTCCTTGTGATCTGTTTGGTTGTCGAGAAAAGGTGGGAATCGGGAAGAAAATATTTTTTATTTACGGGGAGTTTTCCTTACTTGGAAAGCCGATGGAACGGACCATGTGTTTTTTTTCCTTTCTTTTTCTTCCCCTCCACAGTTTTTCCGGTAACGAAACAAAGGGTTAATATGTGACGTATATGATTCATTATCAGGCATCCCAGTTTTTTAATTAAATTTGAGGCTGTGGTGATGGATCTGATCATCTTCTTTCTCTATGTAGACTTTGATCTCCTGTGTGTGCTTAAATCTAGCTTAGCTTATTCAATGTTTCCAAAATGCAGATGATGTTGATTTTATTCATGATTTCATTATATCTCTTTTTCTCAGTCGTTTTTTTCTTCTATTTTCATGAACCACTCAATTTTGAAATTCAAGGATTAAAAACAGTTTAGGGAAAAAAATTCTTAGAAAAGGACAGTTTCATAAGCAAAGATATATTTCCTGGAGCATGCCCAGCGGGCTTCCCATGTTCTTTTTTAGATTTGTATATGCATGTGAATATTGTTATGATAAATGGAGGTTTGCAGATAAATAATCTCTTGAAGCATTTCATGTGCATATGAATGGTCAATTAGTTGTGTTGACGTGTTGTTTAATAGTTTGATCATTACCTTTGGAGGAATATTTAAAAATGGTTATCTTTCAAATATTTATTTTCAGTTTAGCCTAGGGTATTGGGGAAATCTTCCATCCAGTGTTAAGTGAAATTTCTTCTTTGATTGTTTGAATCAAGATTTGTTTGTCGTATCTACATCTGAATGATAATTCTAATCCAATTTATGTTGATTGATTTTGCCATTTTGTCTGCAGGTTTTGATCCACAAAATCCTATACATGGAGCCAAACCTATTTGACAAAGGAATGGGTATATTGTAGATAATGACATGAAACCTACTTCAGATGCAATTTCTAGGGTTTTGAGATTGAAGTAATTATATTTGTTTAAGATAGAGATCGGAGATCTTCAAGAGGCACATATTGGAGTCATGTCTGTATCAGGGAATGAAAAGGTGTATATCTCCCTTTCTTACTTACACTTAATTTTATGCATCACTTGTTTTTTGAATATCGTTTGTGTTTATTTCCTAAGATACTCTCAACTAAGAGTAGAAAAATATAATAATTTCTTTTTTTTTGGATATTGATTCATTAATCTTCAATTGGCAGCCTGGGATTAAATCTGTTTCCCGGCAGTATAGCGCTTCTATTGCAGGTATTCCTATCAAGAAAAGGAGGTTCCCATTGGTGCGGTCTCCTTCACCTCCACCTGAAGAACAAATTTCACATAGGAACTTATCTCAGGATTCATGTCACTCAAATGCCAGTGTTGTAACAACTTCTTCTGGCATATCTGATGCAAGCAAGAATTATTTCTCAGAGGAAAGAAGAGAAAGATCTGCTGATAAAAATATTAGTTTAATCCAAAGTGATGCTAATATTTCTGGAGTCAATCCTCTGGAACCAAGCCTTAGAATTTATTCTGGTTCTTCTGAAAGTATAGCAAGCGAAGAAAAGCCCATGCCAGCGGAAAAAAGTTCAGGCCAGATCATTTCTGGAAACACAGAGCCGCAATTAGCTTGCAAGGAAGCTCTTTCTCTTCATGTAGGAAAGGACATATTTAGCAAACTAAAAATAGAAAGGGATTATGAACCTCAAGTATCTACAATTATAGGCAGCACTGAATTGTCATTAGGACCAAAGGAACCCTTTGCTCCCTCCTTGGTTGGTCAAAATAGTGAAGGGAGCGGTCAGTTTCTAGAGAAACTAGGTTCTGTTTCTTTGAATTTATCTTTGAGCAAAGGAAAAAGCAGTATCAATTATGGAAGTGGCAAGGATAAGTTGAATGTAGATGGAGCTCATCTTCAGGCTAACAGGTCAAACTGGGATTTGAATACCACAATGGATGCATGGGACCGTTCTGAGAGTGATGGAGCTGCATGCCAGGGAACTGATGGGATCAATTGTTTGAATGTTACCAGTGATACACAAGATATAAAGCCTTTGATACGTTCAGATGGAATGGTTGTAGCTGGTGTTGCTTCTGGAAACCAGTTTCTTAAAGGGAGCAAACACAATCCTAATTTCACCATATCCTCCAAATCTCCTGGTCAGCATTACAATTTTGGGGATTCTCTTCTTCTGCAACTAAGCCCTTGTCTCCAGCCAATTATAGGTGGGGAACAATCTGGATCATCCTCTAAAGTAGATTCAGTCAGGGTTATTCCTACTTCAAACTTATCCACTGTTCTAGTGTCAACTGGAAATCCAAATATGGCAGGGAATGTAAAATCTGAACCAATTGATGATAGTCCCAAGCTGGATTTTAAGGGATCGAAAGACAACCTTGAGACATCACCAATAGATTTTAGAAATATAAAACATGAATTGATTGAGAGGTTGGAACTAGAAGCCCTGAAAAATTTTAATTTTGGCAGGCTAAAATTGGATCCTAGAATCATCAAATCTGAACCAGTACATGAGGGAAATCATGGAATTCATAAGACAGCTGAGGGGGCATCACAGTTATCAGGTGGACAGGTGTTTCAATGCTTGGATAATCAATCTCGTGAAGTGGTATTGCCTAAATCTTCGCATTTGTGCCCTTCAGAGCTTCCTACTTGTTCAACAGAGTTACCAATAAATGGGAATGTGTCAAGCCATTCAGGAAATTCCACTTGTGCAAAGGGAATCCATGTTAGTACAGAGGTGCCTCAGAATGCAAGCAATAGTATTAAGCAGGTTGCTTCAGAAACTGTTTCTATATCTGAGGTTCATAAAGGTAAAGAATTGAATGTTTCAGATGTACATGCACCAGGAGTGGAAGAAAATTTGAATGTTGGTGATCCTGAGCAGTGCAGATTGAAATTGATGGAGGAAGCGCCTTTGGGTTCATGTGGAGATGGTGGGGGCTCTGCAAGAGATAGTGAGGGGTCTGTGAGAAGAGACGGTGAGGGGTCTGTTAGAAGAGACGGTGAGGGGTCTGTTAGAGGAGACGGTGAGGGGTCTGTAAGTGATGAGGAAAAGATTAACATATCAAATGACATGCTCGAAGATTCTTATGAATCTGATTATGACTCAGATGGAAATCATGATTTAGCTACAGTTATGGAAGCGGAACGATTGGGTGGAGAAGATGATGATGACTATGAAGATGGAGAGGTCCGAGAACCACTTGTGCATACTGATGTAGGCTCTATGTCTGAGAAAAGAGAAGCAGAAGATGTTAATTGTGGTGATTCTGATAATAAAAAAGTGGGTTTTTTGGGTTCTTCTGGTGATGATTGTCCTGCATCACTTCAAGCTGAGGAAAGAGACACCAAAACAGAAGATCCTGGTGAAACAAATAATGATGTTAGCGAAGAATGTCTTGATGCGGTTCCTGATGAGAAAACCGATATGGTTGCTGAGAAAGACGCCTGTTTCGACAAGTCATCAACAGTTGAGATCCCGATAACTGAACTGGACAAAAAGGGGCCCATGAAGCCCATTCGAAGAAAACCCCTTGATCGATCTGGGAAAAAGGAAGTTTCAGAGGACCATGAATCTGAACTATCATCTGATAAAGCAGTCAGTGGAAGTCAAGGAACTGCAGTGGCAGTTGGTCAGGGTATAGATCAGAGCATGAAAGGAACTGACTCAATGGAGAAAAATGAGTCAGCCTTACCTAGGACTGAAGTATCTCTAAATAGTAATGATGCAAATAAGGATGCCAACAGTGGAGGTACTCGGAGCAGGATTATAAATCTACCTCGTGCTTCATATGTTTCATCTTTATATAAAACAAGATCTGTTTCAGGCAGGTCATTACCATCTCGAACTGTAAGAGAGAGGTTCACTGATTTAGTGCCTGAGGGAGATAAATTACATTCTCAAGGGAGGTGATTATTTCTGACCCTGTTGCTGCTTGTTTAATTTGTCCCTTCTTTGGAGGAACCTTGGTAAATGACCTTTTATTTCATTTTTCTTCCTTACATGTTTTCAGGGATGAAATTTTCATTGATGGCCCCCACAAATTTTTGAGAGAGCGGAATCAAGATCAAGCACTGAGAAATTCTAGATTAAGTTTTACCCGAGGCAGAGGAAGAGGTTCCAGCCGATTGGATGCTCTACATGGTGACTGGGATTCTGATCATGACTTTGCACCTGAACTTTATAATGGTCCAACAGATTTTCGTTTCCGTAGACATAAAACTGATGTTGTTGATGCAGATCTTGAATGCAGCAGCTATATTATTGCACCAGATGGTGCTGTTGGCACGGGTAGAGGAGGGAGAAAACCCTTAAATGATGAGGTGGCAGTTTTCCGGCATCCACCTTCAAGGAGGCGATCTCCTGGTGGTAGAGAAGGGCCGGCTACACGAGGGCCTCAAATGGTTCGCAGAATTCCAAGAAATATTAGCCCAAATAGATGCATCGGTGAAGATGCTTCTGATTTGGTTGGACTGAGGCATAGTGAAAAGTTCATAAGGGGTTTGAGAGATGATATTGTTGAGCCAGTATTTACTCGCCAACAACCTCCGTTTGAGGGAGTAGAAGGTCATTTTGTCCAAGGGAACAGGAATTTTTCTTCTATCCAGAGGAGGGGTCCTCCTAGAATTCATTCAAAGTCTCCAATGCGATCTGGATCTCCTGGCCCATGGTCATCACCCAGAAGAAGATCACCTGATGGGTTTAATGGACATCCAGAATTGACTCATAGAAGATCTCCAGCAGTTTATAGGATGGATAGGATGAGGTCTCCAGATCGTCCTTGTTTCCCTGAAGAGATAGTGGCTAGGAGGCATGGTTCCCCTCCTTTTTTGCCCCGGCCATCAAATGATTTGAGGGATATGGATTCTGCACGAGACCATGGCCCTCCAAGATCTGTCATTCCCAATAGGAGGAGCCCATCTGGCCGGATATTACTAAGAAACAGTCGGAGATTCGACATTATAGAACCTCGAGAAAGGACAGACAGTGATGAGTTCTTTGGACCCCCCATGCATTCAGGTCGATTTCATGAGCTTGGTGGTGATGGAAGTGGTGAGGAGAGAAGAAGGATTGGTGAAAGACGGGGGCCTGTTCGTTCTTTCAGACCTCCTTACAACGGTGCTGGTGCTGAGGGTTTTCGTTTCAATATAGAGGATGGTCCTAGGCCTTATAGGTTTTGTCCTGAAGCTGACTCAGAGTTCCTTGAAAGAGGGAATTTGAGGGAGAGGGAGTTTGACAGGCGAGTAAAGAATCGACCTGGAAATGCACCTAGAAGAAGCATTGAAGATCAGGAAGGAAATTACAGGCATGGTGAGCAGGTTTGGCATGATCAAGGATTTGATGACATCTCCCGGTTGAAAAGGAGGAGATTTTGATTAGGTTGTTTCCTGCTGCTATGGGCCAAGAGTGTAGTATGTGTTGTATTTAATGGAGGTTGGTGCAGCAATTTGGTGATTCATGGACTGATTGTGGAACTTGATTTGATTAACATTGCTGTTTCATTCTCAATTTTCAATCAAGTTAAGTAAATATCAGATGCTAGCGCTTGGAAGGCTTGACGATCTGTAGTCCACAGCAAATAGTTGGTTGATATTGTGATGCACATGCTTGCATGTTTCTTCAGATATAATGGTGGCTAGGTCTTGGACTCATTCAGAGTTTTTCTTTTCCCTAATCATGGGAATAACTGCAGTGTCTCATTTTCATCTTTGCAAGTTCTGTATTGTTATAGGTTATGGTGACACTCTATATACCAAGGGTCATTTTGGGGAAGTTTCTTGTAAGTTGATGGAGATCCTCTATTAAGTTTCTTCACATATCTTCATCTTTATATATGTTGATTTTGGTGCTTGGGCCTGGGCAGAAGGCATTTAGCAAGGAGCCATCCAAACTTTGAATTTGGAACTTTTCAGCCATCAAAGGGATCATGACTAATGTGAGTTGGTGTTGAACTTTCTTATACTTTCTCATTGCTTAAATTCATCATGCAGTGTGGCATTGCTAGAACCCTTCAACCCTTTTGCAGTGATGTCTACTTATACATGTGACCTGAGATAAGAAGTTGGATTTCACAGGTTCAGACAGGCAATGAAGTGTTTGTAGAGTTCTCTTTATATGCTTTGCTTAATTTAACAAATTGGAATTCGCTCGTATGCATCCAACTTGTATTCATCAGTCTTGGAAAGTAGTACCAATAATGTGTTTTGGGCGGGGAGATATTCTGAGATTCTGATCACCTGCAGGACCCCAAGTGGTTCCAGAGTTCATTGAGTAGTAAGTGCTTTTGAGCTCAAGTTGCTTAAAAAGTTTAGGGCATATGCCCGAGGTTTTAGTGGTATCTCAAGGTCTCAATGCATTTCATCAATTGATGGTGTAATTGAGGTTTTTAGTTCTTCAGTTGGTGGTTTGGCATGTGGTATGAGCTTTAAAAGGAAGCAGCCTGTGAGAACTATGTCTTGGAATGGACTCTTCTAATTCTCCTATGGGTTCTTAAAAGGTCAGCTGCCATTTAATGGTAAATTATAGTCTCTAAGGAGATTATCGGTTGTCTATCATAATTGAAAAGGTGAGCCACTAGTTGCTCTATTGGTTGGGTACTTTTGCCATTACTTGTTGAACTTTATTTTGTACAGTCATATGGAAGCCACCAACTCCTCTACTAGGGTGATTAGGATAGGTTTCGTGTTCCTCATTGAAGGAAGAAGATGTGTTACTTATTGAGTTCTATTTGATCGAATGCCCATTTATGTTGGAGTGGCTTGTATGCCAAAGACCTCAAGGTTTTTTAGATGCTGGGGGAATCTGAGAAGTAACCTCCAGGTCTAGGGTATTCTTTTGTTGGTAAGGATGTTGCAAAACCTGGGAAATGGTATTGGCCCAATGGATTTGCAGTACACTAGAACTTGGATCAGTGTCTCATCCTAGTCCCTTGTGCTTCGGAAATCAGGTTTAGTATCTTCTCTTCTCCGGTTGTCTGTTCTCTTGTTAATTTATAATGATAATAATCATAATGAAGATGATGATAATAATAATGATAATAAATAATTTAAAATGATAATGATAAGTATAGTAATCTTCATTATCTTCTCAAATTTGTGGAAGCAGGGAAGAGTAACAGTAGAGGAGAGCTTGCACACAAACAAGCGATATTTGTGCTGGCTTCAGGTTTCTTCCTTATTTCAGATTATTCAACTTAGGTTCAAGTTTATCTCTCTTTTCATTTGATGAAAAGCAGGTAAAATATTCCATGAAATTGGTGTCAAAATTTAGAACAAAGATTGAAGTTGTGGACTCTGCTTGTCAATATGATGAATGGGCTAGATGGCTCTCATGTGAATCCTACTGTTACTCTGGGTATATGGTGAATGACTGTAGCCACTTGCTATCATGATATGTACCGAATGAAATACCTCAGTGTGGAATTAGCTGGAAATGCCGACATTTCTGAGTATTTGCCATCACTTTCAAATAACAAAATTGTCTCAAAGTCCTGTGAGTTGACTCTTTTTTGTAGACTAACAACATTAAGAAGTTGGAAACTAAGCACAAAAAGACATGATACTCAAATTTGTCTTGAATACATCCAACTGGAATCTTGGCGGATTTGCTGGACATGTGGATCCATTTTATTAGATAGGTCAAATTTGAATATATCAATCCCCCATTCCTGCATTGACCAAGTCAAGCCATCAAAATGGGTTTTTGGATTTGAGTTGCCCTGGTTGAATTGGATGTAATTTGAGTAGATGAGAATGTGAATTTCTCGTGTAGAAGAATGTTCCTGTTGTCTTTCATATGAGAGGTTGAATACCGAGGTTAATGAATGTAAAGAGTCAATTTAAGTGGGTGAAGGGTTTATGCTCAAGGATATGATATTGAGCTAAGAAATGGGATTTTTTGGGTTTAAGCTAATGTAATTGAAAGAAGTAAGCCCCAGAATAATGCCTCGCAGAATGTACTGGAGAAAATAGGAAGTAGTGTTTTGTAGTTGGAAGCCTGAATGGTGATGTCTCCTCCATTGTTTGGCATATGGATGCTTACATCTGTGAAATAGGCTGCAATACATCAAACAAACCGGTTTTGATATATTACATATCACAAGGGTTGGTCGTACTTCCATACATTTCTTTCTCCAAAGTTTCTTACTTGGTAAGCCCTTGATGATAACATTTTTGTTTGGACCCTCTAGTTTTAAATTTTTCCGAAGGCTACGCTAAATTAATCACTAGAGGACAAATTGAGGATGTGGGTTATGGATCTTAGACTCTTATGGCATGTTCAAATACTCGCATTGGACGGCAAGCTGATGAGGGCGCACCGCTCACAACTCATCTCCATTCTAAAGTTATGTTTGATTTTTCCGAAAAAGTAGAAGTAAGAAAAAACATGTGGAAGTCACTGTCTGCATCCCAGCCACTGTCTATTAATTTCCTCTGTTATTAGCCCATGCTTTCTTACTTCACCATGCCTAATATTGCTCGAGTTTAACGCTTGCTATGCATCATTTCCTTTACCATCCGTCTGTCATGTCATGTTGTCATCAAATAATTTAAAAATGCATGGTGTTCTAAATTATTTTCCTTATATTTCAGTTTCTGATATTTTCTACCACTAGTTAAAGAGGAGGAGGGTTTAAGATATCCATACGGATCTTATTGCAATTGTCATACTTGTTTGAACTTTTAAAACCTCACATCCTTGCAAATGGCTTAAGATGAAGTCTAAAGATACATATAACAAAATTCAATCGTATTTTAATTATTTTATGAAAAACATTATCATGAGATTTTCTACAACTCCTCATCTCCTTTTTAGTGAGTTTTAACCTATGTTTGGTTTCCTAAAAATTTGAGGGAAAATGTATAGGAAAAAAAAAATAGAGATGAAAAATTGAAAGAAAAAAAAAGTAAAAAATAAATTTAAAAAAAAATTATTTTAATTCTTTGATATAAATATTACACAATGTGAAAATGAATAAGTTTCTAACGGATTTAATTATACTCGATTTTCTTTGTTATTTTTTATAGGACAATCAAAGATAATAATTTTTTTTTCTTTAGTGCTTTTCGGGATCTAAACATAGCATTAAAAATGTATTAGTGAATACGGTTTTTATTATGTCATTTTCATCTCTTTATTAAGGGTAGTAAAAGTATAAAGTTTCCACTTTTGGTATGAATAAATGATACGTTAAAATTATGTTACAGAAGTAAACAAATGAAATAAATACGTTTAAAAACTAATCAATTTTCTCCCTCCCACCTTTTGTTTTTTCTTCTTCTTTCTTTCTTTCTTTTGTTATGGAATCTTATGGCAATAGGCAGTTCCGGTCTAACGTTTCATAGCCCAAGTCTGATTGGCCCAATAGTTTGAGTCACTTTGCTTGGTAAGCTTGGCCCGACCTCAAAGAGAGTGTCATCGGGAACATAGCCCATTTGGGCTTCTCATCGATAAAATGTTAAATAAGAGTGTGTTTGATAGTTATTTTAAAAAGTACTTTTAGTATTTTTTACATTTAAAATATTTTATATTACAGGTATTAAAAATACTAAAAACAATTTCTAAAATCATTGTTAAATGTACATTAGTACAATTTCTAATTAGTATAGGTAATAATAAAATATATCTAATTTTCTACTTTTAGGAATATTAGAAGTGCTCGCTAATACTTAAAAATTATATATTCGATAAAATTTTAAAAGCACTTTCAAGAAAATAGAGAATCATTTGAGGTGATTTTTAAATTGGAATTGATATTTTTTTTTCTTATAAAATATTATAAATAAAGAGTATGGAAATAAGAAAGTTATGAAAGTAATTTTAAAAATGAAAGAAAATGCTTTGTGTGCTTTTTGTATAAATACTTGACAAATGGTTTAGAAAACACTTGAATTGAAATGAAATGGTTAAGAGTTGCTTAGCTTTTAAAACTCTCTCTCTTTCTCTCTCTAGTACAATTTTCTCTCCTCCATCTTTAATTTGTTTTATTTCTCTATTCTTATTTGCATGACTTCCAATGGCAATGACATTGACGGCCACCACGGTCCGTGCTCACCCTCCGCCCTACACACCCTTTTTCTAATTGTAAGTCTTCTTTACTTTATTATAAACTAAGTATATAAGTAGATATTTTTTTTAATCATAATGAAAGGTTATTATCTAGTTTTTTTTAATCTATTTAATAAGAGAATAGAGATTCTTTTCATTTTGTATTTTAGGCTATATCTAGTTCTCGAAAAGTTTTAAGAAAATAAAAGAACGATAAGAAAATTTAGACTTGTTTGACTATATTTTCTAAAACTTATTTTTAAAAACTTTTTTTTATTTTTTAAATTAAAAACAACTTTAAAAAACAAGTTTTAAGAAGCATATTCAAACTTATCTATATTTAAAAAAAAACTGGTAAAAAAAACTTTTGCTTATTTTCTAAAAATTGTTTTCAAAAATAACAGTTAAATAGTGTTATAAAATTTTAAAAAATAGTTTTTAATTTTTAGAAACAAAAAAATTATTTTAAATGCAAACAAATTCTTACTTTCTCATATTTTAATTTTTAAGTCAATAATTTAATTTATTGAACACTCTCTCGTTGTTTTGTATTTAAATATTATTTTCTTCTGATTTGATATGTTATTTTTATTTTTATTTTTTTTTGGAACAAATCATTTTAACCCATAACATTTTTTTATTTAAACATTTATTTTTTAATCCTCTTATTTTCTTCTTCCATCCAATCCATGCACTCAAAAATCTTGACCTAATATGTTCTTCTTCCTCTGCCTGTCTTCCCCACCGTCTAATCATTCCTTCCTTCAGTTTATTTCTTTTATTATTCATCTTATTTTATTCTCCACTTTGAAATTTAAAAATAATAATAAAAAAGGAACAGAGAGGTAAGCCCCCATATAGACTGTCCTTGTAATAAAATCTAATATCAGGGGTATAAGTGTAATTTTCTCATACATATATATATATTAAAATTTATCAAAAATAAAATAATATTTTATTTTATGGGGTTTTTTTTACATTAAATAAAAATAAAAATATAATATGGTATTAATAAAACTTTATTACTTTTCACATTAATCTTTATGATACTTTTTTTTTTTTTATTTCTCTGCATTTAAATCATGATTTTAATTGTTGATAATTTTTTTATATTAGGAGAAATTATATTTGCATCCACTCAATTTCGGTTTACATCTATTTGAGTAATGAAATTATATTGAATAAAAATGTTCTTTTATGAGATAACCAAACTACCTCAAAGAAGGATAAATACATATCGATGTCTTTCTCATTTTTCTTCCATCTCCTCTCTTATAATCCCTCCATAGACCCTAACAAAATTTTTCAAAAAGAAGTTGTGTTTCTCATTGATGAATGAACAAATAATCATCTTTATCAACAATACAAGTATAAAGGTATACCTTTTATAGTTTTTTTTTTTTTGCATTTCTTTATATGTTTTTTTACTTGAAATAAGAAGGTGTCGTGAATAATATTCCAAATTGAGACTTAAATAAGGTATAATTGTCTTACACTATGCTTTGAACATCATAAGATGTTCAAACTTTGGAGTTTGGACACCCCAATGTATGTTTGGTAGTATAGTTTCTAATACTCTTAAAGAACATCTGTTGTCAAACACTTTTAAGAATGTCCAATATTGTACATCCAAACAACCCTTTTTTATTTTTTATGTAAAAGAAAATTGCATTTTAATTAAATTTCTTATATAAAAATGTTGTATCCATACTAAAAGTTCCAATGATAATACACTACACCATTGATATCATTCATTGTGATATGGAAGCGTTGATCAAATGGGTAAGAGAGACAAGTAAGGGGAATAAAATGGTTATTATAATCGGTGAAAGAGATATGAAGGGATTTTGTAGACAAAAGCCTTTAATTACTTTCATTTGTGAAATAAGTGAAAGGATTGACAGTGACAACGAAATGTGAGTGTCTATTTACTTTTAATGGTATGAAATCGTCAAACGATAATAATTGTATTTGTAATCAAATGTGGAAAACATAATCACATTAGAGCATGATAACTTGAAAAATATTATTTTGTTAATCATTTAAGTAAAAAAAAAATGAATATCTTAGTTGAAATGTGAAAAAATAAATGATATTAAGTTGAGAAATATATTGAATAGTTTGAAGCAAATAAACGAGTTTAATTGTAGCACATTGAGGCAGCATAGGATGCAAAATTATAAACAAATATCACAAATACAACAATCAATGCACAAATTAATGGAGTTGAATTGCATCAAATGACATGGAAATAATGAATAAAATTGCTACATCAGGGGCTTGATGCTTGCATACCTAATATCTCTTGATTTATAGTTTGCATTTACAATAGTGTTGATCAGGAACTATACCAACAAGAAAAATAGATATTTAACATCTTTACTCGAGAAAGTTAATATAATATCAACACATAGAATTTTGTTATTTCATCTGCATATTTTTTGGGTGAAAAAATATGATTACCACACACGAGTCTTATAAAATTTGATATATAAAGACTTTCTTCAAATAGTATTTTTCGTTAATAGAGAACATATTATTATGAATATACTACATAATATGTTCCTAACCTCTTCACATCTTATACGTAGGTGATATATATCAAAAAACAATCATATAAATTGTAAAAATTAGTTCGAATCAAAGGCAAAGTGAGATGTTGTTTGTATGTGAAATGTTTGGTGTTTATAGAAGCCGAAAAGACATATGAGAACCATCTTAGTGTCTTTGAAAGACAAAGCTAAAGGCATACAAAACAACTAAACATTATAAATTTAATGAATACTTCTATATAAAGAAAAGTTTGCAATAGTTTACATAGAAAAAGTACATATTAATAAAAATAGAGCGTCTAATAGCCAACCCAAAGTATACCAGAAGTAGTAATAGTTTACATAGATAAAATCATGTATCTCAATAATACTACAATAAGTATATAAAGAAGCTTAGGTGTATTCATTGGGCGTTTTGTTCATAACCGGATAAGTAAAAAGACTTGGATAATGACAAAAGTGGGATAAAACAATGTTCTCATTTGATGGAAAGTTTGATTATAGTAAAGAGAAATATTTTTTTCGGTATTTATAAAAGATGGATTTAGAACTTATTACCTTTGTACTTAAGTCTCAATTTTTTTTTAATCTTTAACTCATTCATTTGTATTTTTTTTTTCATAATTTAATATCTTATTTTCATTAAAATACTTTCAACAACCCCAATTAAATTTTAATAGATACGAAGAGTTTTAAACCATAACATTTTTTAATTGTACACTTCAATTTTTAATGCTCTTATTTATTCTTCCATCCCTCCACTCACTCAAAAATTTGACCCTAATGCATTATTCTTCCTCTTCTCGTCTTCTCTACAGTCAAACAATTTCTTCTTTTTTTTTTTCTTTCATCTTATTTTATTCTTCACTTGAATAGAATCAAAAGAAATTTTTTTTTTTTTTATAAAAATAAAAAAAATCATATTTTCAAATAATATATTTTAATTATTTTCACTCAAATATTGTTGTAGAAAATAACTAACAAACTTGAAGAATAATTAAAAATAAAATTTAAAACATATTTAAAAATATTAAAAACATGTTAAAAATATTCCAAATTTCTAAGTATATATATTTGTTTTATAAATTATTAGAGAATAATTTTCAAAAATTGTTATCTAAATCAACTTTATCACAACTGTTTTAGAAAACAATTTTTAAAAATAATTTTTGAGAATTTTTTAAAAATAAAAGTCTATTTGGAAACTTAAAATATTTTTAACCTATTTTTAATATTTTTAAATTTGTTTTAAAAATAATTTTATATTTAGTATTTTATTTTTAATTATTATACATGTTTTTGTATAATTATTTTTGAAAATAACTTCTAAGAAGTGAAAATAATATAAAATAATTAAAAAATGTTTTTAAGAATAAGAAATAGAAAACGGTTTTTGGTTACCAAACGTGTTTTCTATATTTTTTGTTCTGAAGAATATAATTTAAAAAATAGTTCCCAAAGTTATCTAACTTTATTTATTAATTTTATTAAACATAAATTTAAAATTTATTTATGAGTTTATTACAATAAATAGAATAAAAATATTTAAAATGTTATCAATTAAAATTTATTGCTCTTCACATTATTCTTTATTATATTTTTTTTATACATATAAATTTAAATCATTAGTTAAATTGTTGATAAATTTTTTAATATTAATTTCGTAATTTAAATAAAATTAATAATGACGCATTCTATATATATATAAAAAGGTTTTATTTGGACCACAAACTCTATATAACATGTATATTAATAATTATTTTGATTAAATTAAAAAAATCAATTATAAATTAAAAAAGTGAGAAATTGACATATTTACCCTCAACGAACCAAAGATATTTCTTTCCACACCGCCAACATTTCCAGGCCAAACCCCAAACACGACCCAACAAAGAGACTCTAGATTTCTCTCCTCTCTGTCCCTCTCTCTCCCCATCAGAAATTTCATCCGATTCTCTCTCCATCCGTGATTCTTTGATTTTCCTCCCAATCTCTCCTTATTTTTCAAACTGTTTTCCTGCAATTTTTTCTTTATTCGCTACTTTGTTGTATCTTATTACTTCGCACATCACATTTATTTGCTTTTTTGATTTTTCTTTTTACTTCTTTTTTGATCTCAATTTGTTTTGTTAATTTCTCCCTTCACCGTCCGATCTGTTGAATCGCCGCCGATAGAGGAGTTCTGGGTTCAGTTTGTTTCCGAAGGTTAGAGTCGTTTGTTGTAAGATTTGTGAAGTTGTTTTAGGGTTTTTGTGTTAAATTTAATTTCTTTAATTTGGGTAGGAAAGATCAGTGTATCTTTTCTTTCTTTCTTTGTTTCTTTCTTTTTTTTGTTTGGTTGAATATGATGGTGTTTTAGATTAAATGGTTGTGTTCGTGGGTTTACTTTATGTGATTTAATATGATGTGGTGTATGATGAATCAGGATGCTAAAGAGATGATGAATCAAGTAGGCAATACTGACACCATAACTCAGCTCCAACTCGACCCCAATTCGCTGGAGGTATTTTTCAATTATCTTTCTTTCTCTAAGTACAAGTTTTTGTTTTTTCCGTGCATGAATGTATATTTTCATAATGCGGGTTTTGATTAATTTAAATTAAGTTGAATTGACTAGAACCAGAATTTAAAGTATTTTTTTTTTTTGCTGAGTAAAGTATCGTTGTTCATAGACCCGTTTACTATTGTGATGGCAAATAGCTTGGTAGTTCTAATGGTTGAGTCAATTTATATAGTGAGAATGCAGATATGTCCATCTCTTTAAGCTCATAACTGGGTGAGCAATATGCCTTGTAGGCTTTTAGTAATTTCTATGATAAGGGCAGAGAGGAGTAGTTTTTAGGATTTCATTTACAGAATGGCTAGTGATTTTTTTTTTAATAGAACCTTTTGGCTTATGATTATCAACCTAGATGTACTAACATAGTCAATTTGCCATTTTGTGTAACAACCTTTAGTTTTGTTGAGACATGGTTCACTAGGATTCATTGATTGGTTGAAATTGAACCCAGGTTCTTTGTTTTGTTTTTATGTGTTAGGTTTCGGCTGAATATATTGTAATAACTTATTATTATCATTTTTTGATTCTCCTAATTTACTTCCATATAGTATGGTTTCAAAGCCTAATAGATGTATTTTTAAGCACTTTGATTTATTTTATCAGGATGAGGGAAGCTTATATCAAAATGAGGGTTTAGTGTATTAAGTAGTAGAAAGTTTGTGATCCTAACGTGAGAGGTGCTTAGTGTGTTAGAAATAAAAAATGCTAGTTATCCTTCAAGTTCAAACAGACCAAAACAGAGAAGAAGGAAAAAAAAAGACAAATTCCAATACAAGGATAAGAGGTACACTCCCAAGGAGGCAAGAAATCCCCTATGCAACATCTAGCCTAAAAACCACCCCACTTCATTGTCAACATATAAATATCTTGTTAGCTAAGCATGGAATCCGAGAATGAGACATCCTAGTTGTATTGTTCAACCAAATGTACAATATCTATAGTCCTTTATATTTACAAGAGGCACAAGATAAAAAATAGCGGTTGAGTTGCTCTTCACAAGTAGTGTTTTTTTTCAAATAAGATCTTTGCAAGTTGATGAAACCCATAGAACTTGTCAGGGAAAAGCCTTCCAACAAAGCTAATGTCTCCACTTCTATAGTCAGTCCCACCTTGGTATGCTTGGAAAATGCTTTGGCCAAAAACCTTCCTTGCCTTTTAACACTCTGCTGGAACCTGTGTGCCTTGGGGGCAAAATGATCTCTATTCACAATGATAAATCAAGGATCTTGTTCAACCAAAACCTTGAGGGGTAGCTTAGTTGGCCGGACCTTGGGTTTGTTCCCTAATGGTCACCAGTTTGAGTCCTCTCAGGGCCACTGGAGGTTTACCCGGTCGTTAACTTCAGGGCCTCGTGAAATTAGTCGAGGTGCGTGTAAGTTAGCCCGGACATCCACGATTATCAAAAAAAAAAAAAAAAAGGATCTTGTTCAGCCAAACGTCCAATATATATAGTTCTCTATATTTATGAGAGGCACAAGATAAAAATAGTGGTTTGAGTTGCTCTTCACAAGTTGTTTTTTTTTTTTTAAATAAGATCTTCACAAGTTGATGAAACCCATAGAACTTGTCAGGGAAAAGCCTTCCAACGAAGCTAACGTCTCCACTTCTATAGTCAGTCCCGCCTTAGTATGCTTTGAAAATGCTTTGACCAAAAACCTTCCTTGCCTTTTAACACTTTGCTGGAACCTATGTGCCTTGGGGGCAAAATGATCTCTATTCACAATATATGGCTTCTTGGAGTGGTTAGCCTCCAGTTAAGGGTCGGTGGGTTTTTTGTCTCTTTTGTCTTTTGTTGAGAGGCCCTCGTCGCCCCGTATACTCCTTGTATGCTTTGCGGCGTTTTGCCTTTTGCTAATATATGTGTTTATTTATCGAAAAAAAAAAATGGTGTTCAAATGAGTAGATTAAGTATAATATATTTGTTCTAGATCTAGTGATGAAGATAATAACTCCTATTGTGACTTATTTTAACAAGTTAACTCAATAAAGCTTCAAAAAGGTTTTGGAAAAGGCTTGTTATGTGGAAGAGACGGTATATATCAAAAGGAGGAAGACTCACCCTAATTCGGAGCACTCTCTCTAGTATGCTTGTTTACTTCATGTCTCTCTTTTATTTGCCCAGAAAAGTAAGGCTGAGGTTGGAGAAGATTCAAAGGGATTTTCTGTGGGGTGGAGGAACTCTTGAGCAGAGGCCACATCTTGTTAGATGGAACTTGGTTTGTTTGGAAAGAAAGAAAGGTGGTTTGGGTGTGAGAAATTTAGTTTTGATGAATAAAGCTCTCTTAAGTAAGTGGAATTGGTGCTTTGCCATAGAAAGTGAGGCTTTGTGGAAGCAAGTGTTCGGTCACAAATATGGTGTAGAGGAGGGGGGATGGTGTACTTGGGCTGTAAGCGGGAGGCATGGTGTAGGGCTTTGGAAAGCTATTGGAAAGGAATGGTTGGGTATGTATAGTAGTTTAGCCTACCACGTGGGTAGTGGTAGGAGAGTGAGATTTTGGAAGGACAAGTGGTGTGGAGATGAGCCTCTTTGTGAGTCTTTCCCTTCTTTATTTGCCATCTCCCAGGCTAAAGATGCCTGGGTATTAGATGTGTGGAACCCAGATGGTGTAGGGGATGGCTGGACCCCTCTTTTCTCAAGGGCGTTTAATGATTGGGAGATTGAGATGGTGGAGCGTTTTATGCTAAAAATCCAAGCCTTTAGGGTGCAAAGGGAGGACAAGGATAAAGTGGTGTGGACAACATCTAGAAGTGGAGTTTTCTCTGTCAAGTTGCTTTATTCTATTCTAGAGCCCAGAGGTTCTTCTTTGTTCCCTTATGGTAGTATTTGGAGGGCGAATGTGCCTCCTAAGGTAGCATTCTTCGCTTGGGAGGCTTCTTGGGGCAAAATCTTAACTTTGGAGCAACTCCAGAGGAGGGGGTACTCTTTGGCAAATAGATGTTTTCTTTGCCTTTCTGAAGTAGAAACTGTGGATCACCTTTTACTTCATTGTGTTAAGACGTGGGCATTGTGGAATCTTCTTTTTTCCCTTTTTGGTGTGGCTTGGGTTCTCTCTGGTTTAGTTAAGGAAACTCTCCTTGGGTGGCATGGAGCGTTTGTGGGGAAACCCGTAAAAAGGCGTGGCAAATGACCCCCTTATGTATATTTTGGTCAGTCTGGAAGGAAAAAAATTTGTTGGCTTTTGAGAATGAGGTGCTTTCGCTGCAAAGATTGAAATATTCTTTTGTATGTAATACTTGGTCTTGGGTTAGGGTGTTTATAGTTTTGAGCCCTTTTTCTCTTGTTAGCTTTTTTGAGTGGCTAGGCTCTAAGTAAGGGTAGGGGTGGTTGTTTATTTCCTCCTCCCTTGGTTTCGAGTCTGTGGGTTGCTTTTGTATACTCCCTGTATACCTAGAGGGTATTAGTTTGGTGTTTCCTCTTCCCGTTTAATATTATTCTCTTTATCTATCAAAAAAATAAAAAATAAAGCTTCAATCCCAACTGCTTGTAATTGAATTTTCCTACTTTAGCTGCATAATTTTGGAATTTTTAAATTGCCAAAGTGCTTTTTCCTCCAAGTATTTATAGTTCATTGATCTTTTGATGCCTCTAAGCCGTTGGGGGGCTTTTCTTTTTGCTTGAAAGCAACTTTGTATGGAATTGATCTCTTGTCTCCCCTTTCCGAAAGTAGTAATATTAACCCTAAATACTATCATTTCTTTTATAGAAGTTACCTCTAGCCTTAAGCTTGCCCTTAAGTAAGATACAACTCAACTACTATCATAATATATATCTTTTATTATGTGGTTGGGTTTGTTTGACTGCCTGGTCCCTCAAACCTTGGTAATTTGGTTGAGAGCCTGACATTGTGTTAGAAATCTTAAGTGAGCTCTTAATCGCAGTCTTGGCCAAAATGATTTTTGGTCAAAAGTGAATTAGATGGATAAAATGGTCCATATCCACGACAAGTTGCTCTTCTAGTTAATGGGACCTCATCTTATCTTCTTTCAAACCTCTAGGGGCTTGAGGTAGGGAGATCCCCTTTCCCCTTATTTGCTTGTTTTGGTGATGGAGGCTCTTAGTTGGATTTTAAGTAGAGCTAGGAAATGGGGTTTTATTTTGGGATTTAAGGTGGGTGGAAGGGGTGAGGTGGGGATAGAAGTGTCTTATCTTTTATTTGTCGATGGTATCCTTATTCTTTGTGACACCAATCAAGAGCAATTGGAATCTTTGAAGTCTCTGTTGAGAGATTGGAATAAGCTGGAGTTTGGGAAAGTGGAGGTCAATAAGGCTTTGGCTTTGAGTCAGGTGGATTTTTGGGATAAAATGGAGTTATCTCGGACTCTCTCTGTTCAGGAGGTGGACGCAAAGAGAGGAGCTAAAGAGGATTTTAAGAAGTGGGCTTTGATGGAAGAGATATCTTGGAGACAAAAATCAAGGGAAGTCTGGTTGAGTGAGGGGGACAGGAATACTAAGTTCTTCCACAAGATGGCTAACGCTCACAGGAGGGGGAACATGTTATCCCGGGTCAAAATAAATGGTGTTTGGTTAACAAAGGAGAATGAGGTTAAAGAGGGGGTGGTGAATGAGTTTAAAACTATGTTGTCTTCTGCTGGAGGTTGGAGACCCAGCTTAAGGGGTTTGTCTTTTGAGAGATTGGAGGCGGTGGATGCAGCCAGTTTGGAGGAGCCGTTTTCGGAGCAAGAGGTGATGGAGGCGCTTAAAGGTTTTTGTGGGGATAAAGCTCCCGGGCCTGATGGTTTTTCTATGGCTTTTTGGCAATCTTCTTGGGAGTTTGTGAAAGAGGAGGTCTTGGGGTTTTTTAGGGAGTTCCATAACCATGGCAGGTTTGTTAAAAGTCTTAATGCCACCTTTATTGTTTTGATTCCAAAGAAAGGAGGGGCAGAAGATTTAAGGGATTTCAGGCCTATCAGCTTGGTGGGAGGTCTGTATAAGTGGTTGGCTAAAGTTTTAGCTAATAGATTAAAGAGGGTGGTGGGGAAGGTGGTGTCCAAGGCTCAAAATGCCTTCGTACAAGGAAGGCAAATTCTAGATGCTGTTTTGGTGGCTAATGAGGTTTTAGACTCGGTTTTAAAAAACAAGGAAGAGGCTGTGATGTGTAAGCTGGACATTGAGAAAGCATATGACCATGTGGAATGGTCCTTTTTGTTTTCAGTCATGAGGAAGATGGGGTTTGGGGAAAAATGGATTAGATGGATGAAGTGGTGTATCTCCACTGTTAGCTTCTCCGTTTTGGTGAATGGGTCTTCCTCAGGTTTTTTTCAAAGCTCTAGAGGTCTAAGGCAAGGGGATCCTCTCTCTCCGTATCTTTTTGTGTTGGTGATGGAAGCTTTTAGTAGTCTCCTAAGGAAGGCAGTAGCTGGGGGCTTTGTGTCTGCTTGTAAGGCAAGAAGTAGGGGTGGTGAGGGAGTTAATGTGTCACACCTTTTGTTTGCTGATGACACTTTGGTTTTCTGTGGTGCTTCCAAGGTGCAATTGCTGCATTTAAATTGGATTTTAATGTGGTTTGAAGCCATGTCGGGCTTGAGAATTAATCTTGACAAAAGTGAGCTTATTCCGGTGGGTTGTGTGAATAATGTGGAGGAGTTGGCTGCAGCTATTGGTTGTAAGGTTGGAAGTCTCCCAACCTCTTATCTGGGCTTGCCTTTAGGTGCGCAGTATAGGTCGCGGGCTGTTTGGGACGGTGTGGAGGAGAGAATGAGGAAAAAATTGGCTAGATGGAAGAGCCAATATATATCCAAAGGAGGCAGGATTACTTTGATCTGGAGTACTCTAGCTAATATGCCCATTTACTTTATGTCCATGCTCTCTATGCCTAGAAAAGTCAGATTGAGGTTAGAGCGGATTCAGAGGGAGTTCTTATGGGGAGGTGGGGCCCTTGAGAGGAAGATCCATCTTGTTAAGTGGGAGCTGGTTTGCCTTGAGAAGGATAATGGGGGGTTGGGGGTCAAGAGTCTTTCTATCCTCAATAAGGCTCTTTTATGCAAATGGAGTTGGAGATTTGCTATGGAAAGAGAGGCTTTTTGGAACCAAGTGATTAGGGGAAAATATGGGGAGGAGCAAGGGGGATGGAGTTCAAAGGAAGCAAGGGGGGAGACGCATGGTGTGGGTTTGTGGAAAACTCTTAGAAAAGAATGGGAAGTTGTGAAAAGTAGGCTTGTTTTCGTTGTGGGGAATGGGAAAAGGATAAAATTCTGGAAAGACATTTGGTGTGGGGATGAACCCCTTTGTGTTTCTTTTCCTTCTCTATTTGCATTGGCTGTTTCCAAGGATGCTTGGGTTAAGGATGTTTGGAGGTGCAATGAGGGTGGGGGAAGTTGGAGCCCGTTGTTTTCTAGACCGTTTAATGATTGGGAGTTGGAAGAGGTGTGCAGTTTTTTTGTGGCCTTAAATAGGAAGCAAATTCAGCAAGGGGTGGATGATAGGGTGATTTGGAGAGAGACTAAATGTGGGATGTTTTCGGTTAAGTCTCTCTACAAATCATTAGTATCAGGACATCCAATCTCCTTTCCATCGTCGGCTATTTGGAAAGTTACGGTGCAGCCTAAAGTGAGTTTTTTTGGGTGGGTAGCAACATGGGGAAAGGCTCTCACATTGGATCAACTTCAAAGGAGAGGTTGGGCTCTAGCGAACAGATGCTATCTTTGTCAAAAACATGAAGAATCAATTGATCACATTCTTCTTCATTGTGAAAAGGTTAGAACTCTTTGGGTGCTGCTCTACTCAATGTTCGGGGTGCAGTGGGTGCTGCCTGCCACGGTTAAGGAGACGCTTTCGGGGTGGAATGGGTCTTTTGTGGGGAAGAAGAGGAAGGGTGTTTGGAAAGCAAGTCCTTTGTGCCTTTTTTGGACGGTTTGGAAGACAAGGAACAAAGTTGCTTTTGAGGAAAAGGAGTTGTCAATCCAAAGACTCAAGGCTTCTTTTGTTTATTTTCTTTGGTCGGAGACGAAGAGGTCTATAAAAGATGGTCCCTCAACCTTAGTTGATTTTGTTGGGTGGGTGGCTTCCCGTTAAGGGTGTGGATAGGGTGGCTCTTCGTTCCTTGGCAGGCTGCTAGGGAGCGTGGGGTGTTTTTCTTTCTTTTTCTTTTCTCCTTCTTGTACTTTTTTCCACTGCTTCGGTGGTTTTTAATACAATCTCTTTATTTATCAAAAAAAAAAAAGTATTCTTTGGATTAAAAATAAATTTGGAGAAAAGTGAGCTAATAAAATAGGGGAGTGGCTAATGTGGAGTGGTTAGCTTTTGAGTTGGGTTGTATGGTAGGGAAGCTGCCAACTATCTACTTGGCCCTCCCTTTGGGAGCTCCTCCTGAGTCATTAAGGGCGTGGGAAGTGGTGGAGAGAATTTAGAGTAGGTTGGCGTTGTGGCTGAAAAGTTGAAAGCTCTAAAGTCTTTATTGAAGAGTTGGAATAAGGAGGTGTTTGGCAATGTTACAACTAGATAGGATATGGCTTTGAATCTGTTGGATTTTAGGATTCCAAGGAAAGGACTATGGCCTTGACTTTGGAGGAGCAAAATGCTAGGAAGTAGGCTAGGGAGGAGTTCAAGAAGTGGGTTCTGTTAGAAGAAACTTCCTAGAGACAAAAATCAAGGGAATTATGGTTGAAGGAGGGTGATAGAAACATCAATTTTTTTTCACAAAATGGCTAATGCCCATAGGAGAAGGAACTCCTTGGGCAGGATTAAAATAAATGGGAACTGGGTCTTAGACGAGAGTGAGATTAAAGAAGGGGTGGTCTAGGCCTTTTAGTTTCTTTTGGCTAAAAATGGATACTGGAGACCTAGTTGTATGGATTTACCATTTGATGCTTTAGGAGGACATGATGTGGCTTTGTTGGAGGTCCCATTCTGTGAGGAAGAGGCCTTCAAAACCCTCTTGTATCTTAGTGGGGATAAAGCTCCAGACTTGGACTCTTTTTCTTTGTTGTTTTGGCAGTTCGGTTGGGATTTTGTGAAGGATGAAGTGTTGGGCTTCTTTAGGGACTTTTGTAAGCATGACAAATTTGTATAGGGTGTGTGAATGCTTTTTCCTAGTACTAATTCCTAAAAAGGGGTAGTGGAAGACTTTAAGGACTTTAGGCCTAGAATCTTGGTGGTTAACCTTTATAAGTTGTTTAGCTAAAGTGTTAGCCAATAGATTAAAGAAGGTGGTGGGAAAGGTGGTGTCTTGTTTCCAAAATGCTTTTGTGGAAGGATTCTGAACTAGATTAGTTCCAAAAGAGAGGATGAATTTTGTTGAATGAATGTTACATGTGCAAAGGTAATGGGGTTACTCCTTCATTGTTCCAAAGCAAGAATGTTATGACAACTATTTTATTCTCTATTTGGTGCGAGATGGGTGATGCACTCTGCAGTTAAAGGAAACCTCTTGAGTTGGCATGACTCATTTGTTGGGAAGAAGGGGAAGAAAGCTTGGAGGGCTGCTACCTTGTCCTTGTTTTGGAGTTGTAGTAGGAAAGAGATAGGAGGTTGTTTAATAATGTCGAACAATTGGATCAAACAATCAAATCTCATTTTATGTTTATTATTTTGGAATAAGTTAAGAGTGTACATAGGGGACTATTTCTATGGTAGGCTTTGTAGATTGGTTGTGCTTCAAGTAGGGGGAGAGAGTTTATTTTTTGTTCGGTCTTTCCTTAGTTAGCCTTTTAGTGCCTATTGCATACATCATGTGTACTTTGGTGTGTCTCCTCTTGGGCGGCGCTTTTAATATGTTTTCTCTTATTGTCTATAAAAAGAAAAACTCTTTCAACGATTTTGACCTTTAAATTCTGGCCTTACTATTTATTAAAAAAGGTGGCCAAATTTATCCAATATGCATAGTTTGTAGGTGATTGTGTATTTGAGGTTTATTCTAAGTCCTTGTGCTTGACGAGGGGATTGGCATGAGGTTTTCTCTTGTTATCCAAAGAACAAAGAAAAGGGAAAAGGTTTTCGAACTATCCTCTTAAAATTTCCGAGATTATCCAGTATTCTTGAGGTTTGACTCAAGTAATAAGGGGTTGAGGTGGGGTTAGAGGAGGTTTGAGTTCTAGGAGGGACCAAATAAGGAAAAAATGTTTACCTATTAAGAAAAAAATCAGAGATTAATCAGTAACACTTGCTTATGGCTATCTTTCTACAATTACTTCAAAACTGTTCATGCTTCTTCCCTCCATTTGTAGTGAATTCACATGCCTAATGCATGCCATTCCCTAGCATATATCAAAAGGCCGAATAAGCTTTTGGTGTGTGTTTTTGGAAGCATTAATTATGCCCAGGATCTGAGCATGAGTCAAATAATTGTATTTATGCAGATTGCTTATGACATAGTGATCAAAACATGTAGTTCACAGAACTTATTAGTACGTTTATATATAGCTGACAGTCAGTAGTAGCCTATTGCCATGTTTACATAGAGTCCTTCTTTACTTTAATTGTATTGCATGGGCATGATAACTTATATACTCTGTACAGCTCTAAGTTTAGATGGTTGAATATCTTGTTGCAGCTGACGCATTCCAGGAAAGTCAATCTATTTACCTGTTCAAACTATAACCTTGCGAATTTTAGCTTTTAATTCAGAATAGGGAGTGTTCTTCTTATTTAGTTCAAAGTTATTAACTCATATAGTTGCTTTTCATAAGTTGTAATTCGGTGTAGATTTATCTGGTGTGACTAACCATTCAAAAAGGTTCAGATAACCTGCTCCAAAAGGGCTTTGCAATGGTTGCTTTTAATTGCTTGAATATTTTTTTGGTCGCCTTTCCATTTTCATCTAAAGTTTTTTTGATTCTCGAGTCATTTTCTTTGTTCAGCTACTGTTAAGTGGTAATATTAATTGACAAATTACCATAACTTTTTTAACCAGAAACGTCAGATTGTTGATGCAAGCCAAGGGCATGCATCTTCATATCATCCCTCGACAACGGTATCTGAAGCTGTGTCATGGAACATGCATAGAGCAGATAATCACTCCACAGAGAATGGGATGTTTTCAAATTCTAGCTACCATCATGTTCAGCAGACAGAGCCACACTTAAGGAATGCTCAAGATGGCTTGAATGCAGCATCCTCTGTCTATCCTCCATCAAGTTTAGGAGCAGCAAGTGTACCACAACAATATAATGGCTACACGACATACCCAAGTTCTAATGATCCATACAGTTATGGCAACACAGGATACCCAGGTTACTATAGTGGCTATCAGCAGCAATCAAACCATTCATATTCTCAGCCTGTAGGAGCAAATCAAAATACAGGTGCTCCTTATCAGCCCCTTTCCTCATTTCAGAATACAGGGTCTTATGCTGGGCCTGCAAGTTATCCAAGCACTTACTACAATCCTGGTGATTATCAGACATCTGGAGGACACTCAACCAGCGGTTACAGTAATCAGAGTAATTTGTGGAGTGAAGGAAACTATGCAAACTATACTCATCAATATGCAAACTACACTCCTGACTCCAATGGTGCTTATAGTTCTAGTACTGCTGCTGCAACCTCATTACAGTATCAGCAGCATTATAAGCAATGGGCGGATTACTACAGTCAAACAGAAGTTAGCTGTGCTCCTGGGACGGAGAACATGTCTGTAACCAGTACATCTAACTTGGCATGTCCAATTCCTGGTGTAACTAGTGGCTATTCTACCTCAGCCAGCCATCCGCCACAACCTTCCATCTCATCTTGGGGTTCAGAGAATTCATCTGCATTGCCTTCAGTACAGGTTTGCAGTTCCCTTCCACACCCATTTTAGTTTGGGTTACTTGCCCTGATATGCCTATCAGGGAAAGAGAAGAAAAGAAACAAAAAGTTTCTTGTCCTTTTACATCCTTATAACACCCAAGTGATAAAATAGATTTTATCATATGAGAGGCCTCAAGATGAAATGTGAATAATACTAGAAACAACAGCACAGCAAATGATATATGCACAATAGAGCTTGCATGAAGCACACTTAAATAATGAATGGGAATGATATCATATGAGACTATACTGTGGATCACTGGGAACATTCATATGGACTTTATGCCAAGAAAGATATCTGAGTGAGTTATATGAGTTGTGCCCATAACTACCAACACCTGACTTGTGACTGAAGTTGCTAAAACTGGACTTGCCCAGATGGTTGAGCTGACTGCTTGTCTAGTTCAGTTCATCATAGGATAGAAGGGGCTTGAAGTGCAATTAAAATCTTGGGGGAGGGTGAGGGGACATTTTTAATGTTGAACTGGAGTAATCTGGTGTGTTTCCTAGGTCAACAGGTGAGACATTTGCCTGGTAGGTCAGAATATTTAAGGAAATGCCTCTAAGATGAGTTGAAACCTTGACCTCAACCACATGTTTTGGAACTTCTACCTCTAATTTAAAATCAATTATCTGCCTTCAATTGTACTCATTGATTCTGATTAACTGATAACTATGGTTATGAGTCAAGTTATGCTCAGCTTGATGATATGCAGGACCTTTAGGCCTTGTTCAGCTGTTGGTGCTTATTTATGTAATTTGTAGATTAGAGACATTCTTGTGGTTGGCATTTTTGATATGATTTACATAAATGCTAAAACATGTGAAATTTATAATATTTTGTCTCATCTTTTGCATACATTTTCCATTCATTTTCTACATGAACTCTTCAAATTTATTTTTCTTCGCACCTTTTTTTTTGGTAGTTCGGTTGCTATTGCTTTGTGTACATGTATACTTTCTTGATACCAATACAATCTTTTTATTACCTAAAAAAAGAAGGAACTCTTTAAATTTATTTTCAAGGTCTCATAATGAGGCTGTAAGTAATGCTGCATTAGATCTTTGAAATCATTGTCCATATTATTTAGTTTTATGGCATATTAGACTGAATTATTCTTTTTGTGAGTGCCAGAAATGTTCCTCTTTCTAGGAAAGTTAAAAAAAAAATAAAAAAATCAACTTACTGGGTTTTTTTATTATTCTAAATTTTATTATCAGAATTTTGCAGGAACAATTAGAACTTTCCATCTGTATATTGAACTCAACTGTTTTTTTCTGGTTTTCTTGTCAGCCTGGTGCTGCAATCAGTGATACCCATGATGGTTATTGGAAACATGGAGCTCCAAGTTTCCAAAATCACCATGTTAGTACTGTACAACCAGACTTTCAAAAACATTTGGATACGAAACCTTCTTATGATAGCTTTCAGGATCAACAAAAAACTGCATGTCCTCAAGGATCCAATTTACAGTATCCCACTGCTCATAAGGTATCCCACAGCTACCAGTCACCATTGCAAACAATTGCATCTTTAGATACACGCCGAGTAAACAAACTTCAGATTCCAACAAACCCTAGAATTGCATCAAATTTGGCATTGGGTTTACCAAAAATTGATAAGGATAGCTCTGCCACTGGTGGCACAGCAAAACCAGCCTATATCGGTGTTTCAGTTCCAAAGCCAAGCGACAAAGTGCTGTCTCATGATGGTGCTGATGCTATACTTAAGGTGAGAGTCATGGTATGGTATTCCTTAAAAGATTTGCTATTGAGAATTAAGGTGCAAATTTGGAAGTGTTTGTTTTGTTTAATTTGTTTATTTGCTGAAAGAGTTGAATAGCCAAATACTGATATAGTTCTCTAAATTGTAATTTTAAGTCTGGAAGTGACAAACATATTGCTATAGGAGAACTGTTCAATCACAATGCAAAGTTGTTATATATAAATCATGTACTCTTACTGCAATTATTTATAGATGTATTATAGCCCATGTGATGCATCATACAAGATTGGCAATTGAAAGTCACTCTGTATGCAGAAGCTAAAATCTTTTTAATTAGCTCATAATCATAGAATGAATAATGTTGTGCTTTCACATCTTGGGTCACTTGATTCTATATGTTACAAAATTTCAAAGATATTTAGTCATATCTTGGTATCATATCTCTACCTAGTTTGGATCAATATTTAGTCATATCTTGATATCAAATCTCTAGCCATTTTTTCTTATCCAAGATTTCGTTTTGGCATCTACTTCTTCAATTTTGCCCTTGTATGGATGCTAAGTTGGATTAGTGACAAAACATGAAAGGGTGGAGTGGGAAATGATTGCTTCTATGAGAATTGGGGGTTACCATGATGGGGACGGTTTTGGAAGAAAGTCTCTGAAATGGTCTGATCATGTGCAACAAAGAGTTTGATCACTGCACCTGTAAGGCAATTGGCTTGATGTGGATAGATGAATCAATGAAAGGCCAAAAAGGATGTAGTTGTGGTAGTTTATCTCATGATGGTCTTTGACTTAACATGCTTGTATCTAGATTATATTAGTGGGTCAGTTGATCCTCAATAGCTTCAGATGGAGAATAACAATTAACAAAGCTTGTGGGTTATAAACCTTCTATACCATAAGTACAGATCAGCAAACGATCTCTTGGAGATTAAAAATGCATCTGGTTATGATCCAGCCAGAATGAATAGAGAGGTGATCAAGGAAGGATTTTTCTATACAGCTTAGCCATCTTGGGTGGGGGTTTAGATGCAATTGGATGAAGACATTGACACTTGAAAAGAGTCCTTACAGAAAACTGAATTGAGATGCAACCTATTGATCTTCAATACTAACATGTTCTCCCTATCCTTACTGATTGCAACGTTAGAAATGCTTGACATGAAAGACTCCACCAACTCTATCTCCCAGTTATGAGACCTTGGAAATGATTGGCTTTAATGCCTTTTTTTTTTTCTCTTTAAGCATGAAGCACAAGTAGTTGTCTACATCAGCTTCTTTATTTGGGTCAATATTGAACAAATTCGGAAAAGGATTCTCTGGAGGGATTTTCCTTGATCAGATGTGAAACAAAAGCTTGGTTGGAGGTCCATCTTCTATAAAGATAATAATTAAAAATATAAAAACCGTCTTGTCCTCTTTTGATAGCTTTCCAAAGTCTCAATTGGCAGACTCTAGAACCCCAGTGACTCCCATCCCCACCTAGGGATCTAATTACTTTATTATCATGAATCCCTTTCCTACATAACTACAAAGAACTTGCATTTCCATGTTTGTTTTGTTTGTATTTGTTTCCTAGGTTTGTGTTGGTGCTTTATAAGTTCTAGTTTAATGTTTTGCACCATCTGAAAAATTTCCCATGTGTCATCATTATTTTTTGTTCAAATGTTGGGAGTTCCTTTAAATGCATTTACATTACAAGCACTAGTGAACTATATGATCCCGCTGGCTTACTAATTTAGGGCTTTGATTAGGAGTATTTGGTGGATGAAGTGCATATAAGCTCACAATTGGACAGTGTATTTGTTAGGCAAGAGTTCCACTTAACTAAATATGTGTTGATTTTTGTGGATGTCCAATTTTGTGCGCTCCTTATGGACCCATGCTTCCATGAAATGTATTTTAGTGCAACATGTTGAACCACCTATAGTGCATCCACGCTTGTATGAAATTATTGTTCATTCACTCAGTTCTATGTGTCTTGCTTTGACACTTAGAGCTTGACATCAATGTACTTTGCTTTAAGTTGGAAGCCAAGATTGGCGCTAATGTTGACCTACTTATCGAATGCTCTTTTATGGTGGATGCTAAGGAAGTGGACTTATCACCACTATTGGCATGATACTTGTTTAGTGATGTACCACTCATTCTTTCCACATATGAAGAAGAAGAATGGGTCAACCCCTTTTAGTTCGTGCAGGTAACTCCTTAGAGCCCTCATAGGGATGGTTTAACTTGACTCTTGTAGGGGTGGCATCAACTTAGGCCCCCTCACAAGGGTGCATCGGCTAGCTCTGCCTTTTAAGGTTGCCATTGACTTGACTATGACCCCACACAGGGTGGTATTGATAGCCACCTGACTTTTTACATTAGTATCATCCCATCCACTTATTACATGGGGGGTGCTTCCACTTTTTACATTTGTATCATCCCATCCACTATTACATGGGGGGTGCTTCCTATAAGTTTGTACCACTCTATGACCTATCAACTTAGTCTCCAGGCTCCTTTGGAGAAGTCACACTTAGGATGTAGAACCCTAATGTTGTCTATTAAAACACCTAAAAATTCTTTTTTTTTTAGGAACAACATTAATAACAAGTTGGGAAGGCTTAGGATTAGGGTCTTGTCTCTTAATAAAGCCTTGCTTGAAAAGGGAGTTCCTTTGGAGACAGGTTACAGTGGGGAATTTTGGGGACGAACCTGGAGGTTGGTGCTCTCTTGTTGGCAAAAAGGGTTATGGTGTTGGCTTGTGGAAGGCGCTAAGAGGAGGTTGGGAAGCCTTTAAAGCTAGAACAATTTTTATTGTTGGCAATAGAAGAAGGACAAAATTTTGGCTTGATGTTTTGTATGAGGATGCTCCTTTAAAGGATTCTTTTCCATTTCTCTTCTCTTTTGCTTCTAATAAAAAGGCTTGGGTGGTGAGCACTTGAGAGGTCATTAGTGGACAAGGTGTGTGGAACATGGGATTTATGAGGTAGTTTTAGGATTGGGAGCTACATACTGTTAAGGGGTTACTTAGAAGGCTTCATGTGCTTGGCAAGAGCAGTGAGGATGACAATTTAGTTGATTTGGAAGAGTATCAAGAGTGGGAAGTTCTCAGATAAATCTTTCTACTCTTCCTTAGGGTTGGACAAAGGTATTTCTTTCCCCTCAAAGCTAGCGTGGGGCTCTTTGGTGCCTTTAAAGGTGGGTTATTTTTGCTTGGCCATGGTTTGGGAAAGGTTCTTGACCTTGGATCAACTTAAGAAAGAGGATGGGTGTTAGCTAACCATTGTTGTTTATGTATGAATTCAAAAGAATCAACTAATCACTTGCTAATCCATTATGGAAAGGCAAAAGGTCTTTGCCATTTGTTATTTTCTCTCTTTGGATGTTCTTGGGTCCTCTTTTTTTTGTGAAAGATTTGCTTAAGGGATGGTATGCGAGTTTTATTAGCTAAAATAGAATAAAGATTTGGAGGACAACCTCTCTTCACTTGTTTTGAATTTTTTGGCAAGACAGGAATCAAAGATACTTTGATGGAATTCAACGCTCGGATCAAGCACTAAAGGACTCTCTTATTTATATCCTTTTCCAGTGGACTCGCCAACATATTCAAGAGGGCCTTGATTCCTTTTTAGATTTTATCAACTAGTTGTGTATTAGTTAGTGAGAGGGTGTTTTGTATACCCTTTTAAGGTGTTTCTGTTTTTTGGCTCCCTTTGTATATCTCGTGTACTTGGGGTGTGCCCCCGCTTTTTGTTTGGTATCTTTGGTATATTCTTGGTTGCCTATCAAAAAAGAAAAAAAAAAGAAGAAAAAGAAAAAAAGAAGCCAACCATAACAACATTTTAAGTTATCTATACCAAACATTTTTCTTACGACTAGATATAGTCTCTTGGTCCTTGCGAAAAGGAAAAAGGAATTTCACATTCTTCCTTTTGGGAAGGGAGGATTAGGAAAATCCTATTGATTGCAGCTTTCTCCTAACCTTTGGGAAAAACATGAAAAAAAGAGAGACTCAAATGGTACTATACCTCCATCACCCCAAAATGAAGGAGGTGATATCGTAGTTCTTGGTCAATGGAGATGCATTGTTAGGTGCTCCATTTTATTTTCCCATTGAGGCTGAACCTAAACCTATGCTCGTGAGATAGTTGTCCATACATCAATAAGGGATGTATGGATTCTTGAGAAGAGAGGAGTCATGGTGGTCGACTTGGGGTAATTTGGTCCTTGGGTCTCTGTAAAGAGCTCATCTCCTAGGGTCCTCTCCTAAGTGTTCTTTGCTGCTCTATCCCCATTTGGGACCACAGCACTCACCGTCTTCAGATCTCCTTGTTCCATCACTTATTCCCAATCCCAAGCATTCTCCTTGTAGTCTGCTCGACTCCCCTCTTAAGCCTTCCACCTCACCATCCATGTGGCTCACGTCCTCTCCTACTAAGAATCCTACAACAATTTTGAAATAGAATCTTTTTTTGCTAATTCTTTCTGATGATAATGACATTGTTCTACAACCTTATATATATTTGAATGAATACAAGTATATATTTACATGAATGTTATAAAAAAGGGATTGGAAAATTAATTAAAAGATTGACTGATAAAGAGTGTAAAAAAGCGATAGAATAAAAAAAATTGAAAAATAAATTAATTTAAGGAAATAAATCCATGAAAAACTGAGATTTAAACTATCTAATGTTTTTAACATATATTACAGGAGACCACCACCTCTCAGAATCATGCCTCCAAAGACCTGGAAATCCTCCTAGTTGATGGTCTGGACAATTTAACTGCTGGTCCCTGTTTCTTAAACACTGTTTCATATCTTAATCTGTTCATCTATACAAGTTAGTTATAGATTTGGGTTGATCCATATCAGTCTAAACTTTTAAGTCGGTTGTAAATGAAGGTCCTCTTCCTTTATTCAGTTTTTTGGATTGGTTGGGTTCTAGATGAGGGCTGGTGATTTTTGTATCTCCTCTTTTTTTGTTTGTGCTTTATTGCGCCTCTTGTATACACCCTGTATGCTTTTGGGTTAGTCTTAAGGTGCCCTTTTTCTAATATATTTCTTTCTCTGTGCTTTTACTTATCAAAAAAAAATATCAGTCTAAACTTTTAGCTTTACTTATCATTTCACACTTTTAACTTTTAGCCATATTCTAGTTCGTGTCAAAAACACGTGCAAAGCTGGCTTGTATCTTTTGTTTAGTCACTTGTTTTGATTCTGAACTTCATTTATTGCCTTTTTGAAATGTAAGCAGGCCAGGTTCCTTAATACTTTCTGTTAAAGATTTGCTCTTAATATAATTTGTCATTTATATTGCCTGTCATGTTGTTGTGCTATGCTATGCGCATTTTATTATATTGCTCTTTTGCCTATTTATAGAAAAGAAATATTGTCATGCCTAAGTTGCACTAGTTCAGTTCTTTGTGTGTTTGAGGATTCATGATATTTGATTTCAGAGAAGTTATTTTACCTTTTTTGCCTGTAGCCTGGAATGTTCCCTCCGTCTCTACGTGGTTATGTGGAAAGGGCCTTGGCTCGTTGCAAAGGTGAAATGCAAATGGCAGCTTGTCAAACTGTCCTGAAGGAAGTAAGCTACTTAGTTTAAAAGGCAATTCTTCTGAAGAATTATTTGCTTTTCAATGCAATATCTTACATGTTTATTGCTGGCTCACTCTTTCTGTGATAAAAATGAAACTTGGAAATATATAACTACTTCTGTATTAATAGATTGGATGGCATCACTTTTTAACATGTGGTTTCTCTAGAAGTTAGCCTTGGACCACAGTTACTTTTAATATAGTTTGTTTGTATAAGTTGCATAGATATGGTGATATGGCATAAAATATTGGAGCATTTACCAGTTATTAGTTAGCACTAAACATGAGTTAGTTCCTCCTGTTCTCTGATAACGGTGAAAAGTTGTAAACAAGTAACAACTCTGAACTGTTAGACTGGTTCAGATCATAATGCTTTGTGTTTTTCATACTAGTCCTTCAAATGAAAGAAATATGATGGTCTTTTTTTTTTTTTCTTTATTTCTTTTAATATCTCTACTTTGGAGTTTCAGGTTCCATCTCAAGCTAGGAATGTAAATTGTACAGTGAGTGACAAGTACTGTTTAATAGTTGCATGCATACCATCCGCTCTTATTTATCAGAATTGAAAGCATGAAAGTACTTGGAATTCCATTATGCCTAGGTTTGACTGAAATTACACTATTAGTTTCGTACTATTTTGCATGTCTACATGTTATGCTAAGTCACATGGAAGTGCATATAAAATGTGTTAGGCTAACATAGCTGTTAGAATATGAGCACATAATGTATGCTGGGCTTACCTTGCCTCACGTGTGACCTCATGCTTGCATGTGGAGAGACAAATTGGTAGCAGTTAAGAATTACAGATAAATAGATGAGGGGATAAACAGTAGAAGAAATTTTATATTGAAACCTCTAATTAACCAAATTTCTGATATCATATTACACTACCAACTTTCCTAGAAACTTAAATAGTTAGGATATGGGCCAGATTGTACACCAGGCTAGCAAAACCATTGTTAACCTCTTTTAGATGACTTACTGCAGTATTTTTTTCTTTTTTTATAGGTAAGATGACTTTCTGCAGTATTGAGATTGCATAAAACATTTGCTAAGACTAAAAATGATTGTCCTTATGTATTGAAGTTCCAGTCAAAATTACAGGTCTTGGACAAACCTACTTATTTTAATTCATAAATGATTTCCATTTCTTTCTCATAAATAAGACATCCATACAAGAAAAAGGAAAAAAATATTGTCATAATTGTATCATCAGTACCTCTATCACCACTACCATGGTACATCCATGGTACATCCTCCTCCATCACTGGTTTAGTTTCCAAGCGTTTTGGGTTGGCTTCTGGTTTGCCTTTCAATTCTATTTAGAGCATGTGTCCCCTTTGGCCATCTGGTGGCCCTTGTCAGTCTGTTAGTATGAATGAGATGTAGTCTGACTGTTGCAGCACATGACCAAATTAGCACTCTAGTAGTATGATAAACTTTGACCTTTATGCTGTTGAGATTGTATCTGTGGAAGATTGTTTGATTCAACAGTTTGACTACTTAGTTTGATCTCTGTTGAGTTTTATTGACATGATGATCAGATGCTTGTAATAATATTTGGTTGTAGTTTTTAAGCAATCAATTTGACTCAAAAGCTTAAACAGTTAAGTAATTGACAAATAATATATATTAGGTTGACTTGGATTAAAGTCCTAACATTCCACCTCATGGTCAGACTTCTTTTAGCTTGCTTGTGAACTCAATAAATTGAGAAAATAAATAAGTGGTTAGTTTGAATTCATTACCTCCTAAAAACTAAAATGTTTGATACCATGTTAAACTACCACTTTAACCTAGAAGCTTAAGTTGGTATGTACTGGACCAACAATGTATATCAAGTCAACTCATACTAAAGTTCTAGAAGTAGTATTTGGTGTGAAGTTTATTATTATTTATTTCAAGTTAAATGTCTTCAGGTAATTACTAAGGCAACTGCTGATGGTACACTCTACACAAGAGATTGGGACATTGAGCCTCTTTTCCCACTGCCAGATGCAGATGCTATCAATAAGTATTCGCTCACTAAATCTTATCTTTTGATTTTTATTTTCATTTGATATGCCTATCTCTGCCGTGACTGTTTTGTGATCGTGTTACATCTTGCCAACTTCTTTACTGTTTCTTTTTTTGGTGTTGGAAGTTTTGGATTTTGCAACTGTTCTATTTTAATTGGTAAAATATTTGATATCTGCATCTAGTTGGATATTTTTCCAGATTAGTTTCAAAAAGTATCATGGTGAAAGTTTCTCCTATCTGGTTCAATGTAAAAGCATATGCCTTGCATTAAATTATGTTCACATTTCATAATAACATGCTCCTGGAAGGAAGAGCTCTGAATTCTGTCCCAAGATTCATCCAGAATCTTGAGTACTGAACACATCCAACTCTTCAAATTTAGATTATAGAGTGCATATTGGTTTTTTATTTTGGTGTTGGTTTTTATTTTATTCCTTCAATTTATTATTTATACTGATTGTTTAGATGTTATAAGGCCATGGAAATCCCAGTTTTTGCTGCAATTGCATTTTGTTGTACAAGTATGTACAGTTTGGTGAATATCAGAATATGGAATTGTTTAGACAAAAATTGTTAACCTTTCTGTTTTGAGATAAGGTCTTTAAGGGGATTGGAATATCATCTGAACCCAATCTGATCCAGTAACCTGATGGATATAGCAAAAAGAGTTGGTATTGGAATCCATTTGTTAGGGAAATCCAGTTTGATCCCATTAAAATTTAATTTTGTTAAATTGCTAAAAGGATTTTATTTCTGTATTACATATAATAATGTAGAACATATCTTATTATAATGGTATATTGATGGAAAGATTTAGATCCTAGTACTAGAATCCAGTGTGTCATCCAGGAACAATGTCTCTAACCTTTTGGTTGATCTGCAGCAATATAGAGAGTTCAATCTCTATTTCTTTGCCAAAACCAAAAAGAAGTCCAAGTAGACGATCCAAAAGTAGGTGGGAGCCTGTAGCTGACGAGAAATTGATTGAAAAACCAGCATCCATCAATCATGAGACAGTTAAATATGGTGGTTGGGTTTCTTTCAATGAAAGAACTGAAAGGGATAAAAAGGTAGTCCTTTTCTCCTCTCTTTTTCTGGTATTATTACTGCAGAATGGTACCTGTCAAAAAATAAAAAAATAATAATTACAGCAGAATGGCAGGTGATGAGCCTATACCCTTTGCCTTTCTCTTTGTCCATTTTTTTATTTTTTATTTTTTTGTTTTGGGGATGGTGTTCAATAAGGGTGGCTATGACCTTGTCCTTATTTCTCTGTCTTATTACTGCATTGAATGTTGAGAAGTACTTGTCTCTTTAATCAATTTATTAAATCTATCTCATTTTAAAATGCAGTTTCCAAGTGGAAAACCTGATATCAAGGAGGATGGTTTGAGTAGTACAAAATTTCCTCTAATAGAACAGAGAACTGCAAGTAAAAGTGCTCAGCGGCCGGTTAAGAGACAACGTTTTGGTGATGTTTTGAATTCTGCTGAGAATGGTGATGCATCTAGTGATAGTGATAAGGAACAGAGTTTGACGGCATATTATTCTTCTGCAATAACCCTTGCAAATTCACCAGAGGAGAGAAAGAGAAGGGAAAATCGCTCTAAACGTTTTGAAAAAGGACATGGTCATCGGGCAGAAACTAATCACTTTAGGCCCAAAAATTTTGGAGCTGGAAGTTTGTACACTAGGAGGGCCAGTGCTTTGGTTCTAAGCAAAAATTTTGAAGAGGGTGGCAGCAGAGCTGTTGAAGATATTGACTGGGATGCCCTTACTGTTAAGGGAACTTGCCAGGAAATCGAAAAACGTTATCTGCGCCTTACTTCTGCCCCTGATCCCTCTACTGTGATTATCTCTTTCTCATTCCCTCTCTTTAAAGCATTCCGTTTTCATGCTTAATATTCCTAATTTCTTTGACACTTACATTACTTGCAGGTAAGACCAGAAGAAGTATTGGAAAAGGCTCTGCTTATGGTTCAGAATTCTCACAAGAACTACCTTTATAAATGTGATCAATTGAAATCGATTCGCCAAGATCTTACTGTGCAACGGATACACAATGAGCTAACAGTTAAGGTATATATCATTCTTGATATTGCTATATGTTATTCTCTGATGGTCATGTAATGATCCTCCTCCTCATCAATTGATGATGTACAAATGAGGATGAAAATGTTGATGTTGAAGAAAATGTCAGTGGTTCTATTTTACAAACATATATATTGGTAAAAAAAAAAAAAAACCTAAAAAATATGAAAAATTTGGAACAAATGATAAAACAATCAATAATGCACATATTAGATTAGTATTTTTTTTTTTTTAATCAGAAACTGAATGGAACTTTTCTATTTAAAAGATCAAGAGGGACTGGACATTCTTCCGCAATGTACAAATTTAGATCAATACAAGGGAATGGTATCCTTTACACAAACCCTTATAGTTAAACAAATGAGGGAAATTACAAAAAATAAAACAACATTTGAAATATACATTATATAGACACAAGGAGGCACATAATTTCCAAAAATGATACCAAGTGTTTTGCTCCTATTTTAGTTAATCCATCTGCCACCTGATTAACTAAGTGAGGAACCCATTGAATGGAGCATCCCGACTTTGTAAGGATATATATATAAAAAAAAAATAGAATGAAATATGTATAATCAAATTATTGTTATATGTTAATGCTTAGCATTAATATTTAGTGATAAGTTTATTTGACTAGCGCAAAATTTAATTGTAATTATTAAAGTCCAAAGAAAGGAAACAATGAAATCAAAAGAAAGGAATATTCCACAAGGAATACATATGTTCTTTGCATTAAAATTAGTGTGTGATGAAAAATAATGATTAATTGTTACTTAGCAAAATCTTTTGTTTTTTTAGCATTAATTTTTAGTGGTAAATTTATTAAATCAATGTATTATTTAATTTAACCATTGGAGTAAAAAGGGTAAAGAATAATAAAGAAAATATAAGGGAGTTAACAACAAAGAGAATAAAGTTAAGTGAAATTTTAATTGTAAAAAATATTAAAATTAATAGGAATGGTTATAAAAATAAGGAAAAATGTTAAGTACCATTTTAATTTAAATAAGAAAAAAGTTAGGTGTTAATAGAAATAAATGCAGGAAATAAATTTTATTAGATTTTTTTTAGAAGGGAAATAAATTTAAAAGCAGACTAACTGAAATTTGTTAATAAGGAATAATGGAAGAGTGCATATGATTTAATAGCAAATAATAAATGATTTAATATGGATGGAAATTAATTGAGAATATATGTAATAATAGATTTTCAATAAAAAAAATATTATTTATTTAACATTATAACGCAAAATTTTGTGATAAGGCCAAAACTTTGTGATAATGCCAAAGTTTTGCACCAAAATTTTTGCCAAAATGTTCCTTGATTTTTATTTTTATTTTTTTGCGGTTTTTGGCCAAAAATTCCCGTAACTGTTTGATTACAAAATTAGCCTTGAACCCATTGGACACTAAAAAATCACCAAACAATTGGGTATATCTCACGATATATTTTTGTGATTTATTGCTGACTTTTTGACAATTTTTTGATGAATATTTTTTATCCCTTGTTATTGTTTTGGCTGCATGATTCATCCGAGATTTCGCTGATATCTCAGCCAAAATTGTTGATATTTTCATCCTATAGCATACACTTCAGTGTATGTTTTTTTTCTTGTCACAATACATTAGTTTTTCACTCTATAAGATTTCAGCATAACTCCAAAAGATCTATTATCCGCCTTACTGAACAGCTCACCTTTTTATGCTATTTTCCTTTAAGGAATCATGTTAAATGTGCTGGTGGAATTTTCTCTTGATAATTTTGATGTTTTTAATGCTTTTGTTTCAGGTTTATGAAACTCATGCTCGATTAGCTATTGAAGTTGGGGACCTGCCAGAGTATAATCAGGTCTGTAGCCTAATTGGTTTGGTTGAAAATGATTTCTTTTGTTTGATCTTCCCATCTGCCATGGTTTATACTCTGCCACTATAAATTTAATCCACTGCTTCTGTGGACATCACTGTCTTCTTCCTAAGGCATATATACATTTGGAAGTAGTGAGCGAAATCATTTTTGTTGTATTATTAAAGCCAGGACAAAGTGGCTGCATTTTAATTGGCAATTCTCATAATACACATATCTCCAATAGTTAGCACAGTTAATATCTTTAGCATTTATTTCCCTTCTTTTACTCAATAGACAATTCAGATGTAGTTTTGATTGGAAAATCTTAATTTCAAGTTAAACAATGCTTTAAAAGCCAAAGGCTTCAATAGTGACTGAGGATATACAAGCATCACATGCTCTTGTGTTTCACATTAAAAAAATTATTTCTAAAAGAAAAATACTGGAAGATTTAAGTGGAGTAATGAAGTTATGTATCTAAAGTAGGTATCAAAAAAGGAAACAAAACTATATCTAGAAGCACTGTAACAATTCTACATTTAGATCTGGTATTTGTCTTTGTATAGTTACTTGAGGATTGAAGATGCAATCTAGAAGGGTGGGTTTTGAAAATCTGAGATGGTTTATTTATTTTGTTAAAAAAGAGTTAATTGAGTTGGCACCAAAGCTAATTCTCTTCTTCATATTTTTGGTATCTATGCATGCTCTATCTGTGATGTAGTAGCAATATTTAGCATTTTATGTTTTGAAATATCCAAAAATGTGAATTCATAATAAATAGAAGCATTGCAGTGCTTTGAAATGGCTATGGAAACCTCCTTTCTTAATCCTTATTTGCTTGGTCAAGGGGTCACTAACTTGTAATTCTTATATTTTTAGATTGAATGGGCAGGGCTTGAAGGTGGCTTTTTGCCTATCACTTTCAGTTTTTCACTTTTTCTGTAGTTCTACTACTGTTAATGCCCCTTGTATATTTCCATGTGCTAGGTTTTTTGTTCCTCTTTTGCTTAGTGCCTTTTATAGGTATCTATTATTTGCCGATTAAAATAATAATTAGACGTGTTGTCTGACTATCTTATTCTTTGTGGTCTACAGTGCCAATCACAGTTGAAAACCCTTTATGCAGAAGGAATTGAGGGATGTGATATGGAATTTGCTGCTTACAACCTGCTTTGTGCCATCTTGCACTCTAGTAATAACAGAGATCTGTTGTCATCAATGTCAAGGTCAGTTGCATTGCCGACAAATGTCTATGCTTTGTTTGCATGCCTTTCTGAATTGGCTTGTTATGTCACTCCTGCTTATGAAGTTGTAGTGTGATGGTGGTGCACAGCAAGGTTCTTTCCTATTGGTTTAGGGTCAGAAAGAGCCAAAGGAATATACTTGTCAAAGATTTTCTTAAGTATCTACCAGTCTTGGATATAGGAATCTGAGAAGTTTAGATGGTGTTAAAATTTCATGGTATGTTCATTGCATTTTTTTTGGACCGAGACTGAATTTTAGTGCTTTCTTTCTTGTCTCATTGTTCTCATTTTAAACTTAAAGCTTCCATAAATTGGTTCTGTTTCATGGTTGAACCAAAATTGAAGGTCAAAAGCTAGCAATTTTCTCATTCAGATGACTTCCCTCCAACCTGGAAATTGTTGGTTGATTGTTAGAAATTCAATAAATTACATTCTCCTAAGAAGATAATCGATGCATTTTAATGTACAAAATTATGAGTTTTGGACGTATTGGGAAAAATCCATGAGGCATATTTTTGACTGGATATCATTATTGACTGGATAGTTTTTCTCAATCCTATTAAAGGGTTGAACTTGTTTGAAGCAAGATGGCTGGGTAATCAGCACCTCCATTAAAATGTGCAGAGCTCATTTACTGACACTGAAAAGGGCTTCTAATTGAATAATTTTGCTGGTTTTCTCTAGCCATTTACTAAAAAGCCTAGTGCACATTGGGTGAGACTCTTATGGGTTTTTTATTCAGTTATTTAGAATTTTAAGAATGCTAATTTGTTTAAATAAATGCGGCCATTATCTTGTGAACATACTGTTTCTCATGGTCTCAAATGAAATCAAAATCCTAAAATGATAAACCCGAAAATGTGAATTCCTGTAATATTTTGTTAGTGTTTCAGGATCTTTATTGGGAATCATGGTGATATGAAATTTAGGGACAAGGAAGGTGAGGAAGAAGAAAGAAGGGGAAATAATTAATAAAACTCACTTTTTTTCTTGTTCTGGACCAACTGTTTCTGGAATGACTGCAGAAATGCGACATGTGAATGCTGGTGATATCACCATTATAATTGGGTTGAAGTCTTTCAGTTTTAGTGACCTCCAAATGCAGTTTGAGTTCAACCATTTCGCTTAAACCCCTCATTCCAGAAAATAATTTGTCTGTTGTGGAACTGCTTGTATAATTGCCGTAGGGTTATTATAATAATTTCATTCTCACACATTTAGTTTCTAAATTTACTTATGATGGGCTTATGAAGTCGCTGAATCTTTCATTTGGAAGAAATGTGTTTCTTTCTCTTCTTTTCCATTATTTCACCTTGAATACTGAAATGGAATGCCATTGGATTGAATTTTCAGATTATCAGATGAAGCTAGAAAGGATGAAGTTGTAAAACACGCTCTTGCTGTTCGGGCAGCTGTCACATCAGGAAACTATGTCCTGTTTTTCAGATTATACAAAACAGCTCCTAATTTAAACACCTGCCTAATGGGTATATATATATATTGGGATTATCTCCATCTTTCAGAAAAATTATATAATCCAATTATGCATTTACTAAACATTACCAAACGGATAAGTTGATATATATCTTTTCATCTTTCTTCAGATCTTTGTGTTGAAAAGATGCGGTATGAGGCTGTAAGATGCATGTCTCGTTCATATCGCCCCACAGTGCCTGTTTCATATATTGCTCAGGTTCTGGGCTTCACCAGTGCCTCCCCTGCCAGTGAGGGGAGTGACTTGAAGGAGGTAGATAAATCAGAGGAGTGCGTAGAATGGTTGAAGGCGCATGGTGCTTGCCTAATCACAGATAACACTGGAGAGATGCAGCTTGATGCAAAGGTATGTTAAATCTCACCATCCTGGCTTTCATTGAATCTACTTTCTATTCCAGGGCTGGACAGTCGTAGAGGCTAAAACAATAATGCACTTAAAACAGTCAATTACTTATCCAAATTTCGGAAAACATTTGTCCCAAATAACATTTTCAATCCAAACACCCAGTAGAATTTTGGCATTTATGACTGTCAAGTGGAGTTGGGATAGCGTTCTGTATTTGGCTCTAGCTGGAAGTTGAAGCTGAAGCAGAAGTCATGATTTTGAAAGGGCAATACTGGTATTTCAAAAGTGTCACTAAACATGAAAAAACTTGTTGCATAAGCCAACATAGAGCTTCTACAAAATAGCATCATTTTCTTAAGCTTTTTGAATAAAATTAGTCGAGCAAGCATAGAAGTTCTTATTGAGAGTAAAAACTGTGATTGTAGCTATGATTATTGTTTAGAACCATTTCTGTTCTCCGCGACTAATGGGGTATGCTTGATACGCAGGCTTCCTCTTCCAGTCTGTACAGACCAGAACCAGAAGACGCCGTAGCCCATGGAGACACAAGCCTCGCTGTTAATGATTTTCTGACACGGGCATCCTCATAACAAAGTCGATCGCGCCCCAACGTGTATATGATTTGCATTGGTAAGAAAGTAGTGGGAAATTTTTGCCGCCCTCAAGTGAACTAATCTGTACACAAAAGGGGAATCAACAATCAAGCGTTCCCTTTTATCAGCATGGTGGAAAATGCAGAAGGTTGAGCTTGAGCATGTGGCGTCTGGCTGTAAGACTAATAGAGAAGAGTACGATGAGCGGGGAATGTGAAACGAAAAAGAGGACGCATATTGAGATCTCCTTCCCCCTCTTTTGTCTTGGACAGTGAAGGCTGTTTATTGCTACTGGCCCTTTTAGTAAAATATGTTTGATTAGATTTCTTTGCTTTTCAGCAGAGTCATTTCATTCTTTCTAATTGAACACACCTTGTGGTAATACTTAGAACCAATAAGAAGTATATATAGAGATATATAACCTGTATGATTTATCAAATGCAAGTTTTCCTCATCTCCTCTCGCTTATTTTCTAGACATCTGTCTAAAAACTTCTATATCCTGGATTTATTTTTTATTTTTTTCCGGTTTAGGTTGTTTTTTTATTTTTCATTTATACAAATTTAATTATTTTTTATAAAATAATGTTGATTTTTAATATTTAAAATAAAGGATTATTTTATTTTAACTTCGAAATATTTCAATGAAAAGGAGAGAGAAAAAAAACTTGATGCTTTCCACATGATAAAGAATTACAATAAAATTGCTAATACAAGATTGCAAATCTTAGAACCCTAATTAATTAGTGTTTTATCTCTTAAAAAATTCAGAATTATTTCTTGGCAGGTGAAGATTCAGGCCAAATGCTAACACTCTCCTTCTCATACTTGACGTACAAAGCGGAAACAGCGGCCACAAAGTACACCTGTATGAATATGATCGCCGGTGAGTGGTACCTTATCACGCTCTGACCCGTAGCCAGCTCCACCAACAGTAGCGCTCCTAGTCCCAAGATCGCGATGCGACCGTTCACTCTCTCCGAGTACGGGCTGAATCCGAAATCTACCTTCAGACCTCCGGATACCGGCTCTTTCAGAGGCACCGGCGGCAGGAAGACTCCGGGGCCAGAGCTGGAAGAGGATTTCTTTGATTTCCGGCCCTTCCGGACATCCGCCTTCTTTCCGCTGCCCGAGCGGTACCGGAGCCGGACCTCCGCGAGGCGGCTGTCGAAGGCGTCGGGTTCAGAAGGTTGTGATGAGGTGGATGATTCGTCGGCGTTAGTGCTAGGTTCATTGTCGGGGTTGGAATCGGAGTCGGAGTCGGTGGCTTTGGCGGAGAAGGAGAGGAGGGATTTGGGAGAGAGGAGCGCGTGGGGTTTGGAGGAGGAGGAAGCGAATGGGGTGGAGAAGGGCTTCGGGAGTTGCAGAGATGAGGAAGGTACCATTGCCATTCTTCTCCTTCTTTCTTTCTTTCTTCTTCTCTTCCTTTGGATAAGAAGCTCTCTGTCTCTCAAATTTTATTTTTATTTCTATTTTTGGAAAATCCTTCTTTCTCGGCCTTTCATTTTTTACATCTCCTTTAGGTCTTATTAACATGGAAGTTCAATTAATGCTGACCTCTTCAGCTAACCAAGCTTAAAGAGTTTCATCTGGAAGTCTATCCGATTCACATTGAACCTCTTCCTCCAAAGTTTATTTTGGGCGTATCTGAACTCACACGTAAAGTCCACTCCCAAGATGGGCTAGCCCAAAGAAATTTTATATTCTGTTTATTTCAAAGTTTATTTTGGGCTTAGCTGAACTCACACACAAAGTCCACTTCCAAGATCTCTTGGGCCTAGCCCAATCCAACATAAAATGATGGTTGGAAATTTTAAATTTTATGCTTTACGTCTAAGCTGTAGTTTAAAATTCACAAACTCAGCATGCTGGACGAGCCCAATTTGGGCCGCTTGGTCTAACCCATGGTGGATGGACTTACGTAGTCATTTTTAATCTTCAAGTTGGATTTGGATTTACTTCTTTGAACATAAACTTGATTTGGGTTGCGTTTGAGCAAAAAGGTTTGGAGAACTTGAATTCAACTCAAACCTAATTTAATGTATATATAATATTTTTAATTTATGTTATTCTATATAATATTTTTTTTTGTTTGATTAATTTATTAAAAATAAAAAATTATTTTGTATAAAAACCCTTTTTTTTTTTCCAAAACTTTTGACTCCTCAATTTTTGTAGTATCGCAGTTTACCTTTATACATATTCCTTTTTCATTTCAACTTATTTAGAGTGCTACTTAAAATGCTTTAGTAAAAGTATTTTTTCTCGAAATGTTTTTGAAAGATACGAGAATCATTTATCAAATATTTTTTTTAAAGTACTACAAATGATTTTTCAAAATTTTAAAACGTTTTTACAACTTTTTTAAATACTTAATTTTTCTTCAAAAATAATTTTTATATTAGAAGTTTCTTCTAAAAGCGCACGCCATTTACATCATTTTGCGGCCATTGGTGGCTATTTATCTCTTAATAATCATGCTTCTTTGGTGACTAATATAGATATGATGAAATATGTTGAGTATTCGAACCTTTAGGCGAGATCCATCAAATTGGTTATATTTAAAATAATATAGATGACAAGGATTAAGTCGTCATGTTAGGATGTTAGGTAAGATTAGACTCACCTTGACAAGGACACTCTTTTCCATTTCAAACCCTAAAAACCTAAGTTGAGAAAGTAAAATTAAATTCAATGGAGATATTCTTAGTTTTTCATTTTTAAAATTTTTTTTTTTAGACCATTCACACCCTTTATCATGGTGTAAAGGCATGGATGACTAATAAAAGACAAAGAAAGTTAGTATTTAAGGCCTCTAGAAATCTAAGTTGATATTATATTAAACTAGGTAGTGTCAAAAACTTAAAGTAGTGTGACGAGTATGTCAAGCTTTCTTGTCTATACATGATTCAATTTTGCCTGAAAAGTCTGAATGGAAACATGCAAATAATATGGGGTGGGCCGTGGGTGAGGTCTCTTCCACTCCAAGCGATTTGGATGAGACTTTTCGTATCAATTAAGGTTTGTTATGGGGAAGGTGCCTGTAGGTATGACTCTTCCTCTGCCCTTTTTGCCTTGTTCTATTTTGAAATTGTTATGCTGCCTTTTCATATGGAAACCATGGGAAAAATAAAAAGAAAGAAGGGTAGAGAAAAAAAAAATTGTGCTCTCTATAAAAATTTCTTAGATGTTTTTAATTTGTTTTTCTTATGACAAAAATGGATTATTTGAATTTATGTAAATTTATCAATATTTTTCATTATATTTGTTGTGTTAACGAAAACTTTAATACAAACAATGTTAAATAAATAACATAAAGATTAAACAATCAATATAATGATACACGAGTTTTAACATGATTTGACCAACTATGTTTATGAATACGAATAAGAGAAAATCTTTTCACTATACAAATGACATAATTATCGGATTCTTGAAACATCCTATGTTTTTCACTACTTACATCCACCTCCTTCTCGTGACCTAGAATATTTATAGAAATATTCTTAATAACTTTCCTTATTTTATAAAAAAATTTAATATTATAATAATATATCAACTAAAGAAATATTTTATATATATAAAAAATATTTGTTAATTAAAAATTTGGGACATTTTTTAACAATATTTCTTACTTTGGTATCATAAATAAGATATTTTTAGATTTATTTCTAATACTTTTGGAATTAGATGAGTTAAAAGTCATTTTTAATCCTTAAAAAGGAGTTTTTTCTATAAAAAAAAATTAAGTGTTTAGTAAAATTTTAAAAATAGAAAGAACTACTTCTTACACCCAATCTTTGACTTTTTTTTTTTTTTTTTTTAATTTTTAAGTTATATTTTTCATTTATGTTCAAAGATGGACTGATGATTGTTGATAAGAATATTATAAAAATCTTTGAAAAAAAGGCAGTTGTGAAATATGACATCCATTAGAATGTGGAATTGATGGTCATCCTCTTGTTCAGTTTCCCATCTCTTCCCTAGTATTGGGCCCCATATGTCCTTGTCTCATGTCTGTGGAAACCGAAAAGCTTGAAGCTTGCCTCATCAATCCATTTCACATATTCTCTCTCTCTCTCTCTCCCTCTCTCTTACTGTTGCCAGTCCAAATTATCTGCATCTTTCCTTGTTATTATGATTCCTTTTATGACAAACTAATTCTGGATATGTTCAACACAAAAGCTTTTGGTTTATATACCCTAAAGCTCTAAGGGGGTGTTTGTTACGTCGAAATAGGGAATGAAAATAATATTTTGTTTCCTTTCCTATATCTTAGTGAAATGGAATGAATTTGATGATTCTATTTCTAACATTTGGATGGACTTAGGAATGCAAGATTGGAATGATTATTTGTTTCTATTCCAATGTTTGATAATAATAGGAATGAAAATGAAAAAGAAATAAATTTACAATAATATCTTTACATATAATTTTAAATATTTTTTTATTTTTACTTTTATTTAAAAAAAATAAAATTTGAGAGGTTTTTTGTTATTAAATAATAAGACTAAAAATATATATATATATACTCAATAAATAAAAAATTAACCATAAAAAATCATATAACCCTAATGCACAAATATTCAATTATTATTTTTATTAAAAATTTGAATAATTTGTCATGCTTAAGTAGTTATAAAATTATATTTTTCAAAAAAAAATTATTTATTATAATATTTAAATTTTCAAAGCTAGCAAATGTTTTTCCTATTTTCAAAAGAGGAAATAAAAGAATTCTAATTTATTCTAATTTTCAACAAGTATCATATCCGATAAAATCCATAACCTTAAAAAATTTTAAATATTCGTTTTTTTTTTATCAAAATTTTAAATAATTTGTCATGCAAAAAAAGTTATAGAATTATATTTTACTAAGAGAAAAAAAGAGAAAAAAAAATATAAGAACATATAAATTGTCAAAGCTACCAAATACTTATTTCTTATTTGCAAAAAAGGAAATAAAAAAACACAAACTTCATTCTAGTTCTCAATATAAGTACCATATCTACTAAAATCTACAACTAGTATATCCTCCAAAATTAATTGTTTATAAAAACCAAATATTTACCATGTGGAACTGTCAGTCCATTTCTCCTACTAACTGCATCTCGAAGCACTCGAGAATCAGAGGTCGATCCCTTCCAACCTGACAATACATAAATAAACTGCATGTCTTGAGAACAAACTCCTAAGACATTTGTTGCAATTTCATTCTTCTTTGTTCGATATCTAGGTTTGCCTCTCTCACGTACATTCACTCTAATGTAAGTTCCATCTAAAGCTCCTAGACAATTCTATTTAAATAAAAGCATTAGTATTGCTATAATATGAAATAATTAAACCTATATAAACTTAATTTATAATTTATATACCTTAAACCATTTCCATCTCTCATCTATGGAGTTCTCAGAGACTGGTTCCGGTTTTTTGAGTAATACTCCTTGTAGGCGAATGACTGCATTCAATACTGCATTGAAATGTCTACTAATAGTTTCTCCAGACCTTAAGAATCGAAATTTTATAACTCGATTCTTTACATGATGTGCAAGAATATGCAAGAATAATGCAACCATTTCTTCTACATCAACATATTTTGAATCCTTTAGTTTACCAATAGTACGAAGCATAGAACATAACATGGTGAAAGTATGTCTATCCATCCTAAGTTGCTCCATACATGCTATATCACTCCCATAAATCAATCGATTAAGATTTTCAACTCACAAAAATTCTCTATTTGCAGGTCTTTCCATCAATGTTCGCCTCTGATAACGTTTTCTTGTAGTCGTGCAAAGTGCGGTAAGCATATTAAGTATGTTCACTATAATATATAGAATCATGATAAGTTGTTCTCTTCTTTCCATCTCAATGAGGTCCATGGCTGTGCAAGAGTCCTAATCATACAGGAGGAAAAAAAAAAACATTCTGTGTTTTTAATAGGAACAAAAAAAATTAAATATTCCATGTTTGACCTCATTATTAATTTTCTATAAGCAAAGAAAAATTTATATATGTAAATTCATTTGTACCAAACTAATACTAATTTTCATACCTTTTAAGAAAGTTAGTAGCTTAACAGAATAAAAAAATAGGCAAGTGGGGCACATACAAATAGACAAAATTTATCATTACAATACTCTTGCTTGGGAAATTTAGCAAAAATTAAATTAATCTATTTAACATAACCATATGTTCTGTTGACATTTTTGTATATGGTCAGAATCATGGTAGTCCTCACAATCATGGTAGGCATTACTTCTAAATTTATTGTTACTTGAATCATTAATCCTAAATTTTGGTCCGTTTATTCTAGCTACTGTTTCAATGTAGGCAAATATGCCTTAAACAACTAATAAATATTAAAAAGATTAAATATTCTATGTTTGACCTCACAATCATGGGTTTTTTAATCATTAAATTTATTGGTTGTTTAAATAATGTCCATAATTTGCCTTAATCGGATGCCCACAACAGAATGCCTGGGAAGATCAGTAGTGACAATGGTACAGAGCTCATCTTGACTTTTTCTTGAAGTTGCAGATTTTAATTTAACCCCACCTAAATATTTTATTACACTGTTGCTTGAATCTTTCTATGTGCCATCGGTCGGTCATTCTGGTAATCTAATTTATTGGATCTAGAAAGGTATGAAAATCATGTTTTATTGGCATTGGTGTTGTGATGTGATGTGGCTTAGGTCGGGAGATTTGCATCATGCAAACCTCCTTGGGCTGTCTACATCAAACTTAAAGTTGGGCCGATATAGATCAATAGCAGCTGGAATAAAAAAATTAATCAATGTTGGTGTCTCGGTGCTTAATGGTTTGTTTACTATTAAATAGCAATGATATGAAGAGATCTTCACTGTGGCCCATGCTAAAGGTCCAAAATGAGCTGGAAACGCAGCAGATTTTCTGCGAGACGGCAGAATCCATAGCTTTAACTAGGAAAGGAAGACGCCGATAATAATAAACAAAGGGGAAAAAAAACCAAAAGTTTTGTTTTTGTTTGTTTTTTTCTTTTTATTTTTTTCCTAACCATTAAAAATTTTCAATATTGTAAACACGTGAAATCGAAAAATCTTTTTCCAACCATTTCAATTTTTCTCTCCAGTTTCTATTAATACAAGATAAAGAAACATCAAAGATTCCAAACATAAATTAATAAAAAAAATTAATCGATTTATAGAGAATAAGAAACACATATAAAGAAGTAGAAGAAGAAAGAGAAAATAAGGTAAACCTGATCGAAGATGTAGAAGGGGGTTTTCAAAACCTAGTTGCAGCAAACAATGACGAATCCTAGATCCAACAATCAAAATGAACATCCAAAACCCTATAAATTAGAAATTGATTTTTTTTTTTTTTTAAATATCATGGAAGGTTTAATTGATTCAATTTGGAAGAATCACTTGTTGCAGAGAATTGGATGATGAGTGGGTCTCTAGCTTTGCAAAGAAGATAAGAAGTGGATGATGAATGGATCTCTACCTTTGCAAAGAAGATAAACATTGGGTTTGAAGAACAAGATAAGAGGGTAAAATAGTAATTTAGGTTATTTTATATTATCAAATAGGTTTAATGAATCAGAATACCACCTACTTTTAATGAATGCAAATCCGACTCATAAGTTGGATTTGATTTTTGCCGGAATAATTTTTTATTTCATTTCCGCCTTCTTAACATTTATCCAAACATAAGAATAAGGGAGAAAAGGAATAAGATGTCTATTCTCACTCCCTATTCCCGTGTACCAAACACCCCCTAAGAGTAGTCATGTTAGAAGCCATTCAATTAGGAGACCAATCCTAGATTTTCTAACAACATCATTTGATGAGACACCCCATTATACATAAATTAACATCCTTTATTTTTTTAAGAAGATTACACAACATGTTACCAAAGTTTCTCGATATGCTCTTCTATTAAATATGTATAATGCATAAATACTCTTAATTTTTTAATTTGATTATTTAAAAGGTAAAAGTTATTAATGAATAATAAATTAGTGAGATGTTTTTTAACATGATTAAAAATACCCAGAACAATCATAAACTGAATATTTGTGTTTAAGGTCTTTATAAACTTAATATTTAATACAAATGTCTGTCGAATGAACAAGATCATCCTCAAATTCAGAAATATAATCTCTATTTAGTAAAAATTATAAATTTAACCTTAATTTAGTATTAAAGTTATTCTTTTGAATGTATACAAATATTTGTATCAAATGGACAAGATAGTTCTCATATTTGGAAATACACCCTCTACTTGATGAAAATTTTATAAATATGACCTTAGTTTGCTGACATTACTACAAGATATTTTATTGGTAGTGTCTTATTAGGCGTTCCTTATCTTCAAAACTTAAAAAATAATATTATATAGGAAGTTAAGGTGATTAGTTTTCCAAGTTCTCTTGCCTGGTCCTAAGACTCATAACTCACCAATTTTGCCAGTTTCTTAGCCCTTCTTTCATTTGAGTCAGTTACTGATACGGAAGTTGGCTACTCACAGACGCTTTTGACTTTTCGTGTTGCATACCGTCCTAGAAAGTTGGTTTCGAAATATGAACTCCAATGGGTGGCAGCAGACATGTTGTTAGGTTTCCCACCTGTTTCTCAGTATTGGACCCGTATGTTCTTGTCCCATGCATATACCTGTGAGAATTGGTTAGACAGTCTGTCTATAGAAGATATGACTCCCACCTACTATGGATCGAGATTAGTTTACCTCTCTTCAGAAGAGTGAAAACGATATGAGCGGTTGTTGTGGTTTCAAGCATATGCATTAACCTAACCTCCTAATAATTAGTCTCATTTATATGTACTATCTCATCTCATGTATTTATACCTTTATCAAAGCTTTAAATTCCATTCCTTTATTTCCAACCGTCTCACAGCTGTTGGAAATTGAAATTAGCTTATAAGTCGGCCCCATCTCACATTTTCCCGGAACAAACGTAGAAAGAGAAAGGAAAGCGAAAATCTAGGAAAAGTTGGCATCAAGGGGGATCCAGAATAATGTGGTAGAGTGAATTAAGCCCGCCAAAGGCGGTTGGTCAAAGCAGTGGAAAAGAGAGTAAACCGGTACAGAGAAACCCCCAAACCCCCACGTCATCTTCCCACTTTATTAGATAGAGACCTTTGAATTGTTGTATCAAAGCTTGGACCATCTTTCTTCCTTTCTTTTGAGTTTGAGTCATTTTTTAACTCCACTTTCCTGGAAGAAAAAAAAAAATTTAAGAATAAAGTCAAATTTACATTTTTTAGGTAACATTGTTTCCCTTGAAACCAATTTTTTCTATTTTGCCTTGTATTGTGAAGATTTTGATTTTTCTCTTTTATGTGATATAATGATTTATTTTTATTTATATCAAATGCTTCCTTTTGCTATGCTTGATGTAGGAAATTATTAAGAATTATAAAGAAAGAGAGAAAAAACTAAAATAAAACATTTTTTTTTATTTGGTATATCATAAAAAATTAATATATATATATATATATATATATATATATATATATATATATATAATTGATTTCAATTAGAAGTTTATATATTTTAAAATTATTTAATTTTTTACATTAAATAAAAATAATAAATAAAATGAATTTAAAAATATATATGAAATTAATTTATTAACTTTAAGCATATTTTTACTTTTTCTTTCCTTTTATTCACCTTTTTCCTCAATTTTTTTAAAATCAAGAGACAGTACGAGAACTTCAAGAGGAGTGAACAGTAGTAAGCACAATGATTTTCATGGCAAAGGACAGTGGCTTGGAACCAATAATATATCCATCACCTCAATCAAAACTAGTCTTAGATGGGTGGCTGCTAAGATCAACCTCTACCACTGCCACATGTATCCCACGTGTAAAAGTTAAAGATAAGACCTAGTTTAATTTTAATTATTTTCACTCTTCTAATAATAATAATAATATTGATGATAAATTAAAATAAAGAAAATGATTCACTTCTTTTAAATTTCAGAAGATAAATTACGTTAAGGAATATTATGAATTGAAAATATTTTTTGTGTTTGGGAAAAAATCTGGTAACCTAATAAAAGAGAACCACACTGGCTGAGTATTTATATATTTAACACTTTCACATCTCTCCCAACTCAACTCTACCAGAATACGAAAATCATAGTTAAATTACAAATAAAAAAATTAAACAAACAAATCACACGCTATCCTGCCACCAAACAGACCCTTACACACCCAGCTGGTTAGCCATGCAGCTTTCTTCTTCTTCTTCTTCTTGATCACCTTCTCTTGTTCTTGCTTCCCATCAACAAAGCAAAGTAGAACAGAATTCTGAAGAAGAACCCCCAGGCCACGGTCACCCACAAGCAGTTCCACTTGCTCAGATCAGTGATCCCCTGCTGCTTTAGTATATCCACTCCTGTGGTCACGCATGTGGAGCTTGTGATCTCCATGCCCAAGGTGTTGCTTAAGCTTTTCAATAGGTTTACTTTCATGGCCTGCGATACAGCGCCCAGCGGAGTGTTGTCGAAGATCTGGACGCCGCGGACGTAGCATTTCGCCGGGTCGTTGAACTCGTTTTGTAGCACTCCTTCGTAGGGGTATTTCACCAGAGAAACGTAGTGGAACCAGATCCAGTAGGATGGGATTCGGTTGCGGTTGATGAAGAATCCGCTGAAGAGGAGGAAGTAGGCAAGTAAGGCGACGACTATGGTGTACCCGAGCATCACGTGAGGGACGACTCCTGAGAGGAAGGTGACGAAGGAGTTCCCGGCCCAGAACGAGGCAAAGATGATGAGGAAGTAGAAGAGAAAGCCCGAGAGGCCGCCGTCGAGGCCTACAGCGAAGAATGTTGTGGCGGCAAAGGCAAACGAGAGGAAAATCAATGCTGGCAATGAGGTGAGGGAGTGGGAGAGCACGTAGGATGACCGGCGGTACGCGTTGTAAGCCGTCTCCCTCAAGAAAATGTATCGCTCTTGTAAGAACACCGGGAGGGCATCGGCGCAGGTGTAGAAGGTTGTGGACATGGCGAAAGCGAAAAACCCTAATCGCTCTTGGGCGCCTTTCGGGGAGTTATCGAGCTGCCAGTAGATAGTAGCTAGAATGAAGCCGGTGATAAGGACAGCACCGAGGCGAATGCCAAAAAGTTCAGGCATTCTGCGTGAGTTGGTTATGGATCTTTTGGAGAGCACAGCCATTTCTACCCAAAAGGAGTTGGCGAAAGTGGGGACCAAGGATGTGGAGCTTGCGTCGTTGGTGGCTCCTGACACCAATTTTCCCTTCGAAATGCTTGCGCTGATTGCTTCCTTCATTGACAAGCCGTTTGTACCGGCCTCGTAGCTTCGAGTGTGCTTCGTACTCTGCCACTGCTTGTTGAATTCCACTAAACTCTTCGTTCCGCCAGGAGATCCTTCGAGTTCGCGAATGAGATCCAGTGCGAACTCGGTACGGTTCTCATTATCAGGGGGAATTGGGTGGCCAAACTCAGCGAAAAACAGTGGAAGATTCATTGGTGGACCGCTGTAAACTGTTTGTCCGCGGGAGAGGAAGATGAGTCGATCAAGCAAGCCAAGAATTCGGTAGCTGGGCTGGTGTACGGACATTATCACGATGCTTCCGCTCTGAGCTATTCGTTGGAGGACCTTCACCACCATGAAAGCGCTGGTGGAGTCCAGTCCTGAGGTTGGCTCGTCCAGGAACAAGATGATCGGATCGTGAATAATGTCGATTCCGATGGAGACGCGGCGGCGTTCTCCACCGGAGACTCCGCGGTGGCCTTCGTCGCCGATGACGGTTTTGGCTGCGTTTCGGAGCCCTAGCTGGTCGATGAGGGCTTCAACTCTGGCTTTCTTCTTTGATTTCGAGAGAGTTCGAGGGAGTCTGAACTCCGCGGCGAACATTAGCGTTTCTTCGACTGTCAACATTGGATATAAAAGATCGTCTTGCATCACGTAGGCTGAGATCACCTTAAGAAGCCGAGACTCCAGGGCTTCGCCGTTCAGCGTCACCGCTCCTTTCAAGCTTCCCTTTGCAATTCGATTCGCTAACGCATCGATCAACGTAGACTTTCCCGATCCGCTGGCGCCGAGCACGGCGAGGATCTCTCCATCCCTTGCCTCGCCGGAGATGTCATTCAACAGCGTCTTCGTTCCCGTGAGCATGCTCTCTCCGGGGATGTGATCCGCCGTCGCCACACCAAGTTGGCTCGTCCGGCGAAAAATCGCCGGAAGCGCCATTTTCCGGCGAACGTTGACGCTGTACGTCAGATTACTGAATGACAGAACGAAAGGCAGAGACCTTGGCTCCATGTTCGCTTCGCCCATTTCCAGCACCTGGTGCACCGGAGTCTCATCCCCAGTCACCTCCTTCCGCACATCTCCTACACACTTCAGCAGATGCCCCAGCGTTGGCGACGGTCCGCTACTAGAAACCGTCAGTTCCTCATCCTCCATCGTTTGCCTCCAGTCAAAAACCTCCCCGTTATCTCTCGCTGGCGGTATATTCCCTGTCACAAAACGAGACATTCGCGTTTCTTTACACTTTCCCAGAACTACCTATTATCTCGGCCGATGTTTATAACTTCAATGGCGCAGGTACCTAACGGACGCAACTGGAAGGGCAGTTTCCTAAGCTGCGCCGGGGGTGTTATGGTGGTGGTGGTGGTTTCCTTGGGAAGAAGAAGAAGGGAGTGCATTGTCACGAGATATGAGGTATGTTTCTATTTATAGCAAGTTCCCATAAAATAATAATAAAATTATAAGAAGGTAAGCGTTATGGTCTCTCAACGATTCTCTCTTACTGTATAGTATAATTTGGGAGGTGAGAGAGAGGTGACCTACACCTCCTAATCTCTTGTCCGTACGTCTTCCTTTCTTTGGTTCAAATTTTTGAATTTTTGAATTTTTGAAAACGTGGGTGGTTTTGCTTCATGGGATTTTGCCACGTGTGATTCATAATACATTTCCATGAAAATTAGGTTGGGCGTTGATCTACTGTGTATAGTCCAAGTAAACAACCTCCAAAGGGTAAAGAACTAATTCTACAAGCTTTCGTGAAAATACTAGTGCCATCTCCCATGCCCTCTATGGCCCCTTCTACCCATTTTCCCAAGTTAAGAAGAGTTAATTGTGGAAGCTTCTTGCCCCCATCTTCTTCGGAAAAATGGGGGAAATTTATCTAACTCTTGAGCAATTATGAACCATACATGGAGAAATTAACAAATTTAGTGATAGCTTAACATATAGTTTAATGTGTGGAAGAGATGCAAATTCATAATAAACAATAGCCTCCTAATTAATGGTACCCTCTAAAGATGAATCGAGGTTCCAAATTCTGTACCCTCAGGTTGTGTTTGGTTCCCAAAAAATATTAAGAAAAGAAAAAAAAAAAATAAGGGAAAACGATTCTTTCATGTTTGGTTGTTCTATAAAAAATATAAAAGAAGATAAAATATAATTAAAATTAATTAAAATAAATAAAATGAGTTTTAAGTAACAAATATAAATAATTTATCGACTTTTAATTTATTTTTTATTTTTCTTCACTTTTTTTTTTCTATTTTTTCTTTGTATTTTCTTTCCTTTGCATTTTCTCTCAAATTTTTCTAGAACTAAACATAGCCTTAGAGTTTTAGCCTTTTCGATAATACTATAAGTCATATTTGGAAGGTTGGAATAAAAAATATTCTCATTTATTAATATGAGAATAAAAATTACAAATTCATTATTAAGAAAATCAAATTTTATGAGGGGTAGGATTTTAATTTCTCTTTTTATATTCTATTTTCATATTTTTTTCTAACTTACCAAACATGGAGAAATCTGGAGGCAAAGCTTTCCTTCCATCAAAACGATGTGACAGTGTACCAGTATTAGGGTATGGGACATTACGTGGTGCCGCCATACTTCATAAAGCTTGCTGCAAATTTTGGAGTCCAGCACCCAATGTGTGATAAAGTTTATTAGAACCCAACACCCATGACCCACCTAATAGCTAATATGAAAGAGAGACAAGCCCATGAAAGGTGGAAGATAGAAATTAAGAAGAAAAATATACAGGCCATAGTCATATGGTCATATCTCAATGTTACCCTAGAAAATCCAAAGGTCCTTTAATCGATTGAGTATTGATTTTTAAGATAAATCCGGCCCCCGGCCCTTTGAATAAATGGGAACCCATTTATCATGCCCACATCACCCCAAAGACCAAAGAAAAAAACTAAAAGAAAAACACACAAAATGTTTGTGGGTAGTTAATGTAGATAGGCCGGCTCTTTCCTGATTGGAAGCTAGGTCACCTAAAATGAGGGTGTGAAAAGTCAAAATGAAAACTGGCGTAAGCATGTGCATGGTTTTTTAACTGCCAAGTCAATTTTCGCTCTCTGCCTTCACCTCAGTTCAAAAAGTGGAGGCTGCTTTTTCTCTCAAAAGGATGAGAAAACCGGGATTCATTACAGACTCCAGAAACGGAAAGTATGCAATTCTGAGCTTCCTCTTGGTTGCTTCAGTTGCTTATCCTTCGAGTCTGAGACCAAAAGTTAAAATATTGGTTTTGATATCAGACTGTATTTTTTTAAGAGGGGTTGTGGGACTTATTTTTGTACTTACTTCACAATATTTGATTTATTTTACAAGATAAAATATGCTAAAATTTAGGGTATAAATGAGTTGGCCTTTGAATATGGAGGTTTCAGTTGAGAAAAAGAGGGTGCATATATTTAATAGATAGGGAAAGAATTTACCAATTCAATAAAAGGAAGTAAAAAATGTAATGTGATTGACCTGTGGTTTGGAGTTGAATTTGTAGGGCAAGGCATAATTGAATAATTGCACAAGGAACATAAAAGTTAGGTCCCACTTTCAAGGATTATCTAGATACTTTCAGATCATGTCACTTTCTCTAAGAAATTCAATATATACTTTCCTATTTATTCATTGGATGAATTGTGACATGCAATATTTCACATCATGCTATATCTTTAAATAATTTTATTAGTACATTTATAACCATTGCTACTATACCATGTGTTACCCAATTGTCAAATGCAACATTTCACATCGTGCTATATCTTTAAATAATTGTATTAATACATTTATGAGCATTGCTACTATACCATGTGTTTTTCTTATTCCAAGTGCTAGCTCTACCTTTGATCCTCAAAAGTAGAAAAAAAAATCAAAAGAGAAATAATTTTCTTATGTTTAGTTTTCAATTTAGGTGAATACGTAGGAGGGAGACAATGGGTTTCAATTAGGTGTTCGTCAATTTTTAAGAAAAGATTATTATTATAATAAAACTTAAAGCAATTATAATCAAATAAATAGAGAAAATAACACAAAAATGCAAACGAGACTTTTTATAATGGTTTAGTAATTAACTACATTCACTCTTTCTCATGTCTTCTCAAATTTGGGATTTCTTCATTAAGTTACGTATTCAACCAAAGTCCTCGAATACTTCTTACACTTGGATTCAAAGTTTCAATGAACGATTAGAAGCTTTAAGTGATCGTAGTTAACCAAAACTTCCTCACACCATGTAAAATAATGAAATTAACTAAAGGTAACAATTTATAGTTTACAATAGAGTACAAATACAAGGAAAAAAACTAAAGTCAAAGGAGCATTAAATGGGTTTTGTAGGTTTGGAATTAAATGCATTCAAAGATTGAAGTGAACAACTATTTTTATGAATGCTATGAATGATTCTTAAGGGTTGGCAACATAATAAATGAGTTCAAATAGCAATAAATCGGAGTTTCAACATGAGTTGTTAGGTACAGGTTACAGTTCAGTCGGTTGATTACATGCTTGATTGCTTACAGCACCAACTTTGCTCCCATTCCACTACATAATTGATTGATTAAGCATTCCTTGACTTCGTGTACAAACCAATCACCCACGCAGCCGACCGACCGATCGCCCTTGACTATTCCGCCCTTGAAACATAAAAAAAAAGGGAAAATAATTTATTTTCCTTTGTTTTTTTTATTTTCCTACTTTTCTCTTTATTTTCTTCCCTTCGTATTTTCTCTCAAATTTTTCAAAAACCAAACATAATCTTAGAAAAATTAGTAAAAAATACATAAAAGAAAGAAAACAGTAAAAATAAATAAATAAATAATTTTAAAATTAATAAATTATTTTAAAAAAATTATTTTAATTTTTTTCATTTATTTAATTTTTCTTTATACAAATTTACAAAATTTAGAATATATAAAAAAATTTAATAATTTTAATTATATTTTATTTTCTTTCACATTTTTCATAATAAAATTTTAAAAAAATATTTTCCTTAATTTTCTTTTTCTTTTTTTCTAGTACTTTTCATTAACCAAACATAACCTAAACAAACAAACACAACCTAAACACCATGTGAATCCTTCAACAACTAATCAAGCTTTGATGGGCATGGATAAAAGGTCATTTTCATTGAATCTCACTTCACCCAATTCCAAAGAATTTTAAAGGCGATCTAAGATGAATTGGATAACGAAAACCCCACTTCATCCAATTTTAAAGAAGTTTAAGTAAGAATGATGTAAATGAAAGTTTTCTAAAAAAAATTTAAGACCAGGTGAGTTTAAAATATACAAACATTACTAATTTCATTTAAAAAGAAGAGGAAATAATAATTTCAACTTGAAAATCCTTGGTGCATTGTTCTTGGTGTGGTAGCTTTATTTTTTATTTTCAATAAGGTGATTTCTAGCTCTGAAATTTGCTTAAATACATCTCTATAACATAATCTAATCATTATTGGGATTATTAAAATCTTCAATAACCTCAGGCTAACAATATTTAGGTATTTGATTAAATAGGATCGTCTAATTCCTATAGAAACCATTACCAAAATACCCTTCCCGGGGATAGGGCTAAGCGAAAAAGATTTTTTGTGAAATGGAATAAGCGAAAAAGATTTTTCGTGAAATGGAAAATGAAAACTATTAACCCCACACGAGGTTTGTAAATAAATGATTGTCTGTTAGTGAGCAAGGAAAAACAGGATGTATTGAACTCATTCTCTATAAATCAAAAAACCTGTATTCCACATTTTTAATTCCAAACCAAATTTAGTTCAATATCGTAACACCACGTTAGCGATGGAGACAATTTCACCTCTATTTCCCAATGCCCATACCATACTCATCTTTTATCCCACTCACACAATTCCTTGAACGAATCACGTACGTCAAGTATCACGCAGACAGTAGTGAAGTCTTAACTAGGCTTTTTTTTCTTTTTTCCTTCCTCATGGTTAGCCTAATGGTTTCCCATATTAAGAAAAAACGATTTATATGCACAGGTTCGACAGTGAAAAATTACTCATAATACTCAAATGATTAAAGGCACGTGTGTTTAATGAATTACAAGGGAGCAGGCGTGTTACACATGTTTACTATAATCGTATTAGAATTTCCCAGAGAAGATGATGCCAAATAAAAGAGACAAACTTGAATTGAACAAAGAATGCAGCACAGAAACCAACAAAGAAAGTTGTGCTCTATTTGACTCCAAAAGCTCCTCTTTGCAGGACAACCAAAAATTGAAGACGGCTTGCCACACCCCAAGTACGTTCCTGGTCTAACTTACCCATCAAAACATAGAATGGGACAAGGAGATTCACGTTTAAGCATATCACATGATAGACTTGTAATCAACACAGGACAACGTGCCTGTGAAAAGTGAAGGTATTCAAAATGGACTGCTCTAACAATATGAAACCGACATTCTTTCTCATCTCAGCCTAGTACATATGATTAATCACACATACGAAACACAGTTGGCTATTCTTTGGTCTAAAAAAAGTCTCAAGTGTTTTGAATGGAATTAAAACGATTATCACAACCACAACTCCTTTTTCCTTTTTTCCCTCTTCATTAAAGATGGAAAAGGACCCCTAAAAAGGGGGGGGGGGGGGGGGGGGGGGGGGAAGGCCTACAAGGTTTAGAACTAGCCAATCCTAAACTCTACACTTAACCCCCCGTTATAATCAAACCATCATTGAGTCAAAATAATAAGAATAAATCAAAATAAAATAAAATAGCAATAATAAAAATGAAACCTTCCAACATAGCAATAATAAGATACCAAGGCATGATAATCACGAGCCATGTTTACATGTTAAAGGTATGCCAGAATGAACATGATAATTTTTGTCCTTGTGCAAGACTAGAGACAAAAATAATGTTAAGTGCTTTATAAGAATGGGGGTGGACCATTATTGTTTTATGAAAACATCAAATAAGGTTATAGGCATGGGGACGACCATTTTGCGTTTTCAAAGGCATGGAAGATGCAATTATGAAGGGCTCCCTACCATCTGACCTTGATATGCATGCTGGGAAGCAGACATTGATCACCCTTAATCCACTCATTTCACTCCAAACCGTCCATGAGCAATTTATTATAGATTAATATGAAAAAAGAACAGAAAATTATAAATAAATAAATAATTACAAACAAACAAAAACAAAAATATTAACGAATCAAAAAGGCAATTCTTTTTCAGATAAATCTACCAGGGTATTCCACATGTGAATATTAAATCAATTCTTTTTCAGATAAATCTACCAGGGTATTCCACATGTGAATATTAAATCAACTCTCTACTGAATATGCCTAATGAAACTAAGTTTCCCCGATAAGACTCTTGGAACCTCCCTTAACCTGGAAAAAGCATGGATTCAAAATAAATTTTTCTTGAGAAGCAACGATTTATTTTTAATCCTACAAAACAAAGTTCTCAATTCTTACACAAAGGTTAATTAGATAGAAGAGATGATAAATCTGAAAGAATGACAACAAAATTGAGAATATCAAAGTTGATCAAGAGATAAAACATAGGTAGCGAAAACTATTCATCAATATATACACACAATCCTCACATTGCATATGGTGAGGGTATCAAGAATTTCAATAAGATGACAAGATAAGACAATAAAGCAAATATACAGGCATCCATATCAAGTAATAGAACAGATGGTAGGACTAAATGCTACCCAGATACAAAATTGTCTCAACGGATTGTAAAATCAGAATGCAATTCACATGCCCCAATGACCTAACAGCAGAATTATGCGTATAAGGTTGATCCTGCTGAATCAATTTTGTTCCAGGCCCATGGGTAGGGGGATCAAATATATATGAAATAAAAAAACATCATTTCTTATCATCTCATACAGTTTAAAAGTTCCATCAACTAGTCAATACAAAACTCAATTCACTTACCAATCACCACACCAAAATATGGAACTACAGCAGCTCAATTCAAAAAATGATCCTCAAATGTATGGGCGGTGCTTTCTTGAAAGCAGCTTGTTGAATTATATTTGGTCACCTGAGAAGTTAACAGCAAGATCCCAATAGTGACCCACGCCAGCATCAGAAAAAATTTTCCGTGCTGCAGCTTCAGTCCTGCACTGGTGAAAATTAAACTTATTGAAGCTTGGTTTAGCCACGCTTCCCTGCCATACTAACACACAACTGTTGAGAGGCTTCTCATTTTCATCTTCATCGTCGTCTTCATTTTCCACAGCTGCTGCCCAGTTTATACGCTTAAGCATAAGCTTCCCATACCTTTTGATGGGTTTGCTCCCACCTTCAACAACCACAACACTAATACCATCTGAAATCACAGCACATCCAGTCAAACGGTTCTCTTGGGCATTAATATCAACCTTAAAACGGGTCTGAGGGTGTGAAAGGTCATTAATCTTGTACACAGAAACTATAGTCTCCAGTGTATTTGGGTCATCAAAAAGTTTCCTTTCTTTCTTTTCCCGGCGTTCAGCCGGTGTGAGCTTGCGTGCAATATTCCTGTCAACATGAGCTTGTTCACGCTCAGCAGCTGCACTTCGAATTTCCATTTCAAGCCTGGTGGGATCTTGGGTTGCTTCAGAGCCAAGAACTTTCATGAGATTGCTCATCTTAACTTTTGGTTTTGGTGGTTCAATGAGGCCTTGTCTTATCATTTCCTGTCTATCTTTCTCCCTTGCCAGACGCCGCTGTGTTCGGAGTTTCTTCTGCTCCCTCTTAGTTAGCTTTAGGGGTTGAGGTGGGGGTGGAGCAGGCTCAGCAGGAGGCTCAATAGGACGCGGGTGTTCCAGATATATAGTGATCTTGTCCATCTTTAGTTTATCTTCAGTTATACCACCGTCAGTGTCGCCATAAGTTCCAGAATGCAAAAAAGGCACATCCCTGATTAATTCACAAAAGCATATTTAGAGTAATGCCAATAACATGCCACAGTCGCAAAACCTAATAATGAAAGAAACCAAGGGAGGATGGCAGGAAAAAAAAAACATATTACTTGTTTAAATTTCATTTCTTAAATTCTAAAAAAAAAAAAGAAAAAAAAAATTGCAGTTGAGGGTTCAGAGGTGACAAGCTACCACTGCATTCAAACACAACCAAAACCAACATAGCCCCCAGCCCACCAGGAGATACATTAAGTAGAAGAACAGCTTTGTTCAACAAACACGAAGAATTACACCAGATGTATATGGGTGTGTGGCTGGGAGACTACTAAAAATTCTTAACATATCAAGACAGGGCCCATGCAGATCTTATTTGAAGAAACAAAGGTCATCCAGGTTTGATTCAAACAAGTTAATAAGATTTGCACTTTCCCTGATACCCTGATCTTGGATAAAATCTCCATGTAATACCATACAGTCAATAACATCCGACTTCAAATAAAAACCATCCAGCATGGTCTATGAGATTGCCCATTATTTTCTTGGTTACTGATATAGAAGGCAAGATCAACTTACCACCACTCAACTTCAGGAATTTGGTCCTTTGGTTTTTCTTTGATGATAACTCTTTCCGATACCTCTATCAAATTTGGATTTATATCAGGCTCTGCCTTGGCCCTTGCCAGCTGTGCTTGCTTTGCCTTTAGCTCTTTTGCTTGTGCCTCTCCAAATTGACTCTGAAAAGCAGATGGCAAGAACAATTAAAAAGTTGCACAATTGAAAGAAGAGATCATGAAGGAAACAAAATGGCTGCAAGAAATACCTTTAACTTAATAATCTCTGCGTCTCTTGACCATTTACCTTCCTCTACAAACTGAAAATTCATCCTCTTAGGCCTCAAAAGCTTATTTTTATCAATACCCATCCTTGAATCAAAATGAGGATTTGACTCCGGATCCACATCTAATTCAGGTTTAAGAATTTGGAATGCGTCCTTTTTCTGCTTGTTGATGTTGACCTGGAGAAGTTTGAACGAAGATGAGAGAAAAACACTAACAAGCAGAAGGCTAAAAAGATTAAGAAACCCAAATAGTTTTATTTTATTTTTTTGAGAGGAAAACACACAGGAAAAATTTTATATACAAAAAGAAAAAAGGGTGCCTAAAGGCCAACCCAAAGCATACAGAGAATATACAAGAAGTGCCTAAAGATGATGATGACAAGCAAAAAAAAATAACAAACCTTTAGGGTGCTGAGATTGTTTAGCTTAGGCATATTAACTACATTTCCATGCTCATCTATCTCCCTACCCAATGCATCCAAGCGAAGTACAGGGGCCTTAGCAGGCTTCTGCTGGACTGCAACATCTGTTGGCATCTGCCCAGGAAACATGTTTATAAGAGGAGCAAACTCTGGGTCCTGGCGAAATCCCATCTTGGCAGCAAGCTCTTGAGCACGTTTTACGGCTTCAAAGTTGGGCATGGATGTAAGCCCAGCAAGAGCACCAACGCCACTTGCAGACGGCATCACAGAAGCTGCTGCAGCAGCAGGTAAAGTTGATGTGCTTGGCATTGCCACCAGGGAGACAGCCTCAGTGGCAGTAGTTAAGGGGACAGACCCAAGCAGTTTTCCAGTAGTAGAAGATGGCAATGTAACCTCTTCCTTAGGTTTCAACTGTGGGCTACCGTCTGAGCTTGGACTAGCACCCTTGTTCAACTGCATGATCAAAATAATAGTTGCTTAACCAATTCATAATGGGAACACACAAACAGAAGGATAAAAACCTTTTGCTTGTAACTTTTGACCAAGTAAGGATGTAAAAACACACAAATAATATATACACACACACACATATAGATATATATTTATAAATAAGTCGATATGGAAAATTTACAGATGAACTTACCAGGGGAATCTTCTTAAGCTTTTCTGACAATTCCTTCTGCATCTGTAAAGCTTTCTTAGCTTTTGCTAAAGCATCAAGGGATAGGTTTCCACTTTTTCCAGCAGCTGAAGTTGTCCCATCTGTACTAGATTTTCCAGGAACCTCATGAGATCTGGTAATACTAACTCCCTTATTTTCATTTGTGGTAGAAATTGAAGATACCTTGGTAGGAGGAGGGAGACTAGGGGCCAAAGAGGTCTCAGGTACAAGCCTTGGTGCCATATTGAGTGGTTCCGGAACAACACCCTTTAAGCATAAAAAATAAAATGAATGAGTCCAGATACAAAGTCAGAGGGCTTTCACGATGAAAAACAGAAAAAAGTATTTAAAAGTTGCAAAATTGGCATGCATGAATATCCTATTCTCCATGGAGGAAAATCAACTGCACATAAGAACAAAGAGGATTTTTTTTTTATAGGCAAGAACAAAGAAAGGAACTGCCAACAAGGCTTATAAGTTGAAAAGAAAAAGTGATAAATGTGATCATCAAACAGTTCCACCATGTAACCTTCATTGCAAGAGGGCTAAACAACCACGATTTTTTCCAAAACAACACACCAACCATTCCTTGGCCCCCAAGCGTATATTTTAAGAAGACCACAATTTTGTGAAAGTAATATTAGAAGACACTGATCAGTGCATCTTTAAAATTTATAATTTAGCACCTGTATAACATATAAAAAGCATACGCAATGCAATCAATCCAACAGAAATCATTTTTTCTTAAGATTGCAATGGTCACAGAAAGTAATCTGGCCATATGAACCAGTCTCTTTACAAACATGTGGATAAAATGGCAAATGTACTAAAAGCGTAAGTGCAGGTCACTGTGAACCCTTCGAGCAGTCAACATAACTCATTAACATGGAAAAGGGTAGAAATTCCATATCTGAAAAAACAAAGCATCAGTATAGAAACGAGAGGTTGAATTCAATATCAGTAGCATGTCAACCCTTGTATAGCGTTTTTTATTATTGTGAAGAAGGTATAGCAGAGAAACATGAAGATAAGTAACCAAATATTTTTTCTTATATGAATATACCAATAACTTGTGCAGTCTTTATCCTAATCCTTTCCATACGTATGTGCTAGATTTTCTTCCAGGACTTAACCCACTAACGAACTAAAATGTCAGTTGATCCAGCAACTATCAAGGGAAAGAACATCTGGAAGCATCCAATGAACGTGTTATATGCACCCCCCCTTCAAGTACCACCAATGGCACTCACAGTTCAGCACCATGGCTCAGAGTTAAAATGCACCAAAAGGCTAAGAGTTGCATTCAATTCTTTGATTGTTTTCAGATCCGGAGAACTTTGAATCATAAATTTCAATTACAAAAGAACAAAACTTAACCTGATATTTGGATTCATATTCTTGCTTTAACTTCTGTTTTTTTTTTTTTTTCAAATTGAATAGATAGCCAAGTTTGCCTAATTCTTCATCATTTAGAAAAACTATCATACTAATCATAAGCTTAACACCACTGGAAAACCACAATCCAAAGTAGCATATTAGTTAAACAACGGAAAAGAAGAGTGTTAAGTGAACTACATTTATTGGGTTTGATCTCTCCAAATTCTCCAAATCTCTCTTTTTTATTTTGATAGGCAAACAATCTCTACCAATATTCATATGGGAGGATGCAGGTGGTTACACGGCAAGTTCAGTAAGGAAATTTGGAAGTAAATATGCACTCAACAGAACACCATTCCCAATATATTTAACAGTTAGGCCCACGAGAAAACCCCTAAAAAATTACAGACATACCATGACTACTATTAGCCTTCATTTTTATTGATTTAAATCGAAGAGAGAAATTAGTTCGCTGACTTATTTTCTGCTGTGTACAGTTTGCTATTTCTTCCTCGGCATGATGTAAACATTGAGCAAAATCCAAAATTCCAGGAAAATTAGTGCAAGAAAATACATTTTCCAATCTGTTCTGATGTTCAACATCCTCAAAGAAAAACATTCTAAAATCGTGATTTATATCTTTTTTACATTTACTTTTGCACATAAAACGAACCTAAACTATAGCACCATATTTCCATACATTCCTATCAAACATAATTCTAATTCAAACATAGAACAATAAATAAATTGAGATAATAAAAAATAAGGCAAAATTTGGAAACTCACATTCCCAATTGAACCACTCCCATTAGATGCGGCATCACCAAGCTCCTCACTCTCTTCCTTCTTCACACTTTTCTCATCAAAATTCACATTCTTAACTTCGTCAAAACCTCCCAAATCTTCTTCCTTGACTCTATCCTCGAACTTCCTCCTCTCTCTCCGCTCAACTCCATTCGATTCCTTCACATCCTCAACCCTATCCTCGAACCGCCTCCTCTCCCTCCTCTCCGTCGAAACCCTAATCCTCTTCTCACCGCCATCGCCCCTGTCCTCACTCTCCCCGCGCTCTTTCCTCTTATGCGAATGCGCCGAATCATGAGACCTCTCCCCCTCCCTCTCCCTCTTCACCTCTTCGTCGGCAGCCCTATCTCTACTGCCCTCCCTCTCGTGCGATCTCTCGCGCTTCGATCCCCGATCGGAGGATCGGTGGCGATCGGCGTCTCGGTGCTTGCTATCGTCTCTGGAAGAACGTTTCTCGCTTCGGTGCTTGTCGCCGCCGCCGCCGCTGTGGTGATGGCGGTGATCCTCATCGTCTTCCTTGGAACGGTGCTTGTGTTCTCGATTTTCGCGGCTGTCGCGATTATCACGATTGCGATCTCTGTGATCCTTGGTGGACTCCCTGTTTCGTCTGTTCGATTTCTCTTTCTCAGAAGACCTATCCATTCTAGGGTTTCGCAGGGACACACTCTCCAGAGCGAGAGCTCTTTCTCCCACTCTATGGAAGCCCCTTAAAAAATGGAAATTCTCAAAGATAATTTGCTGAAATACTTTTAAATCGCCGGGTGCGGGATATATCCTATAATTATAATTTTCTTAATGAAAGTTGGTGGCTCTTGTAATTATAAATTTCATTTCCAAATATTACTCATTTGATGAAAACCAATAATTGGATTCTAATTTATGCATATAATCTGGTAGCAGGCTGCTCCAAACCTCCTCAAAATAGTCCTTCAAATCCCTCAAATATGCTCTGAATATAAAAAAAAATTAGAAATTAATGCCATAAAAATAAAAAACGGTATATTAGATTGAATTTAAAAAAGAAAAAAGAAAAACATCAATTGTGGTTATTTATTTTTATTTAGTTTTAAATATAATTTAAAATTAAATAATAATTAATAATACTCAGTATTTGTTTTCATAATATTTTTTTCTATTAAACATTAAAAAAACAAAATATTATTTTTTTTATTTAGTTAAAAATTTATAATAATTCATAAAAAAAAAAAAAAAAAAACTTAAAGTACGAAAACTTTTAACAAAAAGTCAAAAAAAACAAACACAATCAATAATTCCAACAATTTTAATTAAAACAAATTATCATAAATCAAATTGAAAAAAAAATATCTTTATGATTATGATACTATGATACAAGCTTAATCCAAATTTATTAAAGTTTATATTTTTTTAATTGTGTTATCATGTCTAATTAAATTTGTCATTATTCAAGATATATGAATAAAGGAATTTAATGTCTTTATAATAAGATTTTAAATTTAAATTTAAATTTAATTATATATATATATATATATATATATATATGAAAAATTCATTAAAAAAATACTAAATTCTAATAAATTTGTGAATTTAGCCATATGTTATAAAAGAGTATCGTTTTTAGAAAAAAAAAATTGATATATTTTAGAATAATCATTGATTTGTAAAAAAAAAAAAAATTAGTAGTTTGTTATTGTAAATGAGCAAAGCAATCAAGAAAATAAAAATGCTCTTCTAAATTAAAATAATAGGGATAAGAAGCTTTAAAAGATGGCAAAGCGGAAAAGATGAGACGTAATAAAAATAACAATTATTGGCCAAAATAGGCATGCAAACGGCTAGCTTGGCTGCTTGGCATTCTTGGCTTTTGTTTCCGCCGGCTCAACCCGCACTAACCACATTAGGCTGCCCTTTGAGCCGGGTTAGGAAATTAACCCTTAACCCAGATTGAACTCTCCTCAATGATACCGGTTCAAACCCAGCCCTCGAGCTCGAAGGATCGGCCCAGGCCTAGATGCGGACCAGACAAAATTTGACCCTAAAGTCTTGGGCGGGTCCAGAGTGAACATTGGGCCTCTGGCCCAAATTTACATCGTCAAATGATTTAGATCCAAAATCCTCCTCAAATGCCCCTGACTAGGTGATATTTTTAGGCTCCAATGAGATCATAGGGCCAGCCCATCTAGGGGTGTGAAAAGCGTGGTTCATTCGATTTTTATTTTTATTTTTTTATAAATATTGTTAATTTATATCTGAATCAAAATTGAGTAGATTCTAGAAACTACTTTTAATTTTTTTAATAATTTAAATTTTTTAGCATTTAAGTGTTAGAAACGTTTTCTAAAATTACTCTCAAACACACTTTAAGAGTGTTTGATAGTAATTTTAAGAAACGTTTTTAAATTTTTTAACACTTAAAAAGTTTTATAATTCAAATATTAGAAAGATTAAAAACATTTTATAAAATCACTAGCAAACGTACTCTAAGAGTTCGTTTAATAATAATTATTAGAAACGTTTTTAAACTTTCTAACACTTCAAAATTTTGATTATTCAAATATTGGAAAAATTAAAATGTTTTCTAAAATTACAGCCAACGTACACTCTAAGATGATTTAATTTGATTAGATATAAGTTAATTTAGGTCTTAAAATCTAATTTGTTTTTAAAACTAATTGACATTAAGTTGGATTTGAATTCTAAACTACAATAAATGCATTTAAAAACTAATTTGATCATAATCTAAGAACAATGAATTATTTTAATAGAGTAAAAAAAAATTATTAAACATTGAACAATGAACATTTATATACCTAAGATTGTCATTTGGTTCAATTTTTATCGATTAGGAAATAATAAAATTAAAAACCAATTGGACAAAGTTGGTTTCCAGAATTATCAACCAAATGGATCTTTATAGTTATTAAAGATTAAACAAATACAATCAATTGTAATTGGTTTGGATTGGTTTTACATTTTTTTTTTGCACCTTTACTCGAAACATGATGAACATAAAAAGCCATTGTTTGACAATTATATTTTAAAAATGATTTTTTATTTTTTAAAAATAAAAAAAAATATTTTTAATAAATATTCTTAAAAATAAATTTTAAAAATGGTATCTTGACGATTTCTTTTGTATATTTAAAAAAAAAAAAAAAGATAAATCATTTTTTGAAGAGTATAATAACATTCTCTTTCTTACAATAGATTTGAAATTATTTTTAACATGGATTAAATTTAAACTACCCTCCTCTTGTCAAAAATGTCTCATTCAAATCTCCCCAATGAGACCGGACTCCGGAGACATGTGCATTTATGACCAATCGTCTTAGGTTAAGGTCAACATCACAACTCCACAACCCATGGAAACCACATCATGGCCTTATAATGACTTTCCATTTGCTGCACTTGCTTCACCCGCCCTGAAAGGGATGGCTTCCAACCCTTGAATTACATAGTCTAAAAATGCATGGAAAACACACCAATCTAACAGGAAGTATACGGATATAATTAAGGAGAAGCCTTCTCACCAAACAAACAGAACCAAAAAAGTGAAAACCCTGCAGACTGATACTACAATATGTGAAAAAGCACTATCCTGTTCTGTATTACTAGTGATGACTCACAATCTCAAGCAAATCAACCATGGAAATTTCAAGGTACAAATACAAAAATTGAGATGCTATGTGTAAATCAAAAGGGCCAAGGGAACAGGCTTGAATCCTCACCCCTGCTGTACAAAATAGATTTCACCTTACTTGCTGGAAACTTGATTCAGGAGAATTCCGCAGAGAAGGCCAATCTGGCCTTATGTTTCGCCTTCGAATGGAGGAATGGAAGCATGTTTGGTTCATCTCATGTCGGCTTTAACCAGCTCAGAGAATACTGCACTCATTGAAATACCAGCAATGTCGTCTATGCTTCCCATGCTGAAGTGTGCAGTAGAAAAACCAGATGGCAAGCGATTGATGCTTCCAGCTTCTTGGCTCATCTCACCGCCATTGACATTTGATCTTTCACCACTCACTTGAAGTTGTAAGGCATATTCCAAGTTCCATAAGACGTCTCCCATTGCGGGTCGATCGCTGCCATATTCTGCCAAGCATTTCTCAGCTGTCTCCCCAAACTTCTTCAAAGAATCTGGTTTTATTTTACCAGCAAGCCGGGGATCTATGATTTCCTCCAACTGGCCTTTCCTCTGCCATTTCATGGCCCATTCAACTAAATTCACCTCTTCCCTGGGAAGGGAGGGATCAATAACAGGCCTTCCACAAAGGACTTCAAACATGACCACACCTAAGGAGTATACATCGGATTTCTCTGTGAGTTGTTGCCTAGTTAAATACTCTGGGTCGAGATATCCAAAGCTTCCTTTCACTGCAGTACTGACATGAGTCTCATCGATCTCGGGACCAATTTTTGAAAGCCCAAAATCTGCAACTTTGGCCATGAGATTTTCATCTAGTAGAATGTTGGCAGACTTAACATCACGGTGAATAATCGCCTTTGCAGTACCAGTATGAAGATAGTGAAGTCCTCTTGCTGATCCAATGCAGATCTCAAGCCTCTGTTTCCAACTCAAGGCAGGCAAATCTGAGCCATATAGATGGTTCTTGAGGGTGCCATTCTCCATATACTCGTAAATAATTATCATCTCCTTTCTTTCATCACAGTATCCAATCAAAGACACCAAATGACGGTGACGAAACTGAGACAGCATTTCAATTTCGGTCCGAAATTCTGCAAGACCTTGTCGGGATTGAGCAAGTCCCCTCTTTACTGCCACCTTTGTTTCATCTCCCAGAGTTCCCTTGTAGACCTTCCCAAAACCACCAACTCCAAGGACCATATTTTCACTGAAATTATCTGTAGCCTGTTGAATTGCCACAAAAGGGAAGCGGTACCCAATTTTCGAGACGGAGAAAATAGCACTTCCATCCATGTTCCTACTACGCAAATTCCCTCCTCCATTCTCGCCAAACCGATCCTGCACTGAATGCCCGACATGTGATAGTTTTCTTCTTCTTCTACACAGCAGGAAGAGAACTAAAGCTAAAACCGCAACAGTACACAGCACCCCACCGGCTAAGCCCACCATAACCCAGACTTTAACCTTGGAGCTTGTCTTTGAAGACTTAACTTCAGAGTCCAAGACATCAAGACTGCCCTTCGAATTATTCATTTTCATGATCTCCAGACCATTGAGAATGGCCATTGTTCGACGCGAATCCACCGTCGATCGGCCAATGCTTACATTGAGGGCCCGGCTATCGCCCATCTTTATGATGACGTCCATGTAATATGGGGCACCCAAAATGTTTGATGTCCTATTACTAAGATCGAAATCCGTAACAACAGCCAAGGCGTTGATATAAACATTGAAAAAGAGCATCTTTGGAGATGAACTCACTATATCACAAAAATGGAACCGAACCAGATACTCAAATTCAGGATCAACATCAAAAAGCCAAGTGACATTAACCATGATTCTGGGATCAGAGTCATCATTTATCGTTGTTGCAGTGCCATAGACCGAACGCGGAGCAGTATCCTGAGTCGGCCCCCCACTCGTGTAATTGACTTTATCCTCCTTCGACACAAAGGTGCCAAGATTATTGTGTTTCAAATAACTGTAATCCGAAATCCAAAGTCTCCATAAGGTATCATTTTGGGGAAAGACTGTTTGGTTGCCCATATTCACCCTGATTACAGTCTCTAACGCCTGCTTCTCCAGATTCTGGTAACTGCCAGGCTGGTGGACCACTGAAGCTCCATCAGGGATGAGGCCATCAGGGAGCGAAAGAACTTCCAGAGCATTCACAAAGGCAAACGAATTGGCAGAAGGGGTAAAGGTGAGCACCAGAGGCCCTGAAGATATATTCAAAGAGTATTCCTTAACCTCTGCGTCATTCTGGGGCTGGTATTCTCTGATGAGAGTGAAATTTTTTACAGAAACCGAGAATTTCGCGGCGCTCAGATTGAATTCTTGGTAAACAAACGGAAAGAAATGGAGGCGAATCCAGTGCCATCCAGGGGCCTTGATTGAAAACGTGTAGTGGGTTGTTTCATTGAGAATTCGAGCAGTTTGATACAGAGATGAATCGTAGTTGGAAGAGATGGTATTAGAGTTTGTGCTGGCGAAAAGGCGTTCTGGGGTTGAGACGGTGTAGGAATCAGAGTTATCAGACGCAAAAGTGCGATTACCCACAGAAGTATTTTTGGAGGATCCACAATCTATCAGATAGTTGTCTGTAGGATCAAATCCTAATGAAACATACATCAAACAGAAGATGGACGAAACCCAGAAGAGCAAATCAAATTTTCCAACAGTCATCATGATGATAATAAGCAAGAACTCAAAAACAGAGATGGGATTCCAAAACAAAGCAGAAATTCTCTAACCCACCATCACGAAATCCCAACAAAAACGAAATCCAGAAGATGTATAAAAAAGTAGAAAAATATCACCTTTTGAGAAGGAATCCAAATGGAAAAAAACTGAGGAAAACCCCACTGCATGTAATGACTTCTTCACAACTTCCTAATAAAAAACCACAGGACTCTCAACACTCTCAGATCTTTTCTTCTAGTCTCATCTTATCCTACACTTTATCTGAAAAATCCAGAGTCTGGAGCGAGAAAAAGCACAGATGGGTCAAAGGTCTTCCCCACAGGGACGACAATACGGTTCAGGGGAACAGCTGTGCGGGTAGCTAAACCTTCTGTAAGGACAGAATAATTACGAACGTCAATTCGATGGTGATGTTTTCTTTGAATTCAAGAGAGGGAGAGATAAGCCGAGATTAGAGATCCACTGTGTGTCCCTCGTGGGCTTACAGGAGATAAAGGAAAGGAAGAAGGTTCCTCAGTGCTTCCCCGGTAATATTTGGTGACTAAGAATCGCATGTCATATACGCGTTTTCAGTACCAACCGTGGACCACGCCTGTGACGGTGGGCAGCTTTTTGGTGTGAACGTCAATTTTTTTAATTGAGATGATTGGACTTTATGTTTGGGAGGCTTCATGAGTTCAATGGTCATGGCCACATGGCTTGAACGTTGGTTTGGGTTTTGGATTTTCTGCAAAGAGAGAAGGAATGGCATTTGAAAAATAATTTAGTGTCACTGTATATCTTTCTCACCACCCTTTTAAAAGTTGTCCACTTTAGGTAATTTCTCTATTTATATTTTACACGTGGCGTTCTTTTACATGTGTCATGTTGTTATTATTATTGTTATAGTCCCATAAATTGGAACGATACATAGGAAACACCCTATCTTATGCAAAAATAATACACAATAAGAAAAAGTCTATGATTTATTTGATTAATTTATACCTCTTGTAAGAATTATAATGTGACGTCACATATTGTTTGATCTTTGAAACGTTTTAAAAGTGGTCAAAAGTTAAAAGTAGAAAATACTCGCATACTAAAAAGGTGGTACGTAAGTCAAATTCATGGTGTGAGTTGTGAAGGCAAATAATTCAAATTCATGGTGTGAGTTGTGGGTATGCAAGGATGTCAAATCCATAAACAAGTAACACTTGTGTTGATAAAATCGAAGTTAATTTAATTGTTTTCAAAAATAAATTTTTATTTTTTAAAATAAAAAATTAAGAAAATATTTTGTTCTTAATAATGAAAAATATGATATTTTTAAATAATATATTTTAATTATTTTTATTTATTTTTTATTTCAAAAAATAATTATATAAATATATAAAATAATTAAACATAAAAATAATTTTTAAAATATAAAAAATATTATAAATTTTTAAACAGATTTTTATTTTATAAAATATTAAAAAATAATTTTTAAAAATTATACTTAAAATTTATTTTTAAAATTATTTTTAAAAATTATTACCACTTAAGTTATTTACACATTTTTCAAAAGGGACAGTGTGAAGTTCCTAAGAAAAAATTGTAAACTTCGAAACATTTCAAAACATGAAAATTATTAAAGTGGACAATATCCACTTAATAAAAAAACATACGAGTCAATTGTGGGTCGTGGTTCATGAAGGACTAGGACGACTCCATAGGATTTTTCTTCCTATTTTCTTTAGCATGTATTAGAAAAAACATCTATCAACTTACATTTAATAATTATTGATTTTTATTTTCATTTTCATTTATGATTTATTATGTAAGCGGTTTGATTTTAAGTAGGAAAAAGAAATGTTGCGGTGTGGCGCCGGAGGATCCACCTCCATCAACCGTACCATGTCGTGTGAGTAAAACCGTACCATGGGGTAATTATTGCCAACCTGGAATTTTAGTGGGGGCGCAGCCTGCAGCATTATATTAATAATGGGTCCCACAACGGTGTCCTCTTCTGACCGTTGATGTAGATCTGAGTGAGACTCCGTGGACTATCACTGATTGTGTTTCTTGTACTCTCCGTTGGGTTGAAGCCAACCTGGCATTGGGCCCTTTATCAAGCATCCAATGTAGGCAGTAGGCCACTGATGAGACCAAATCAGACAAGAGATTTTTTACTTTGAAAAAATATTTTTTTTTAAATATTATAGTTGAAATATTGTTTTAAATTTTATTTTAAATATAAAAAATTGAAATTTGAATTCCATTTATTTTTTGGGGAGATAGTAGTTTATTGAACATCTCACAACTTATTATAGAATTGACAATAATTTTAATAATTTTTTTGAAAGGATAAAATTTTAAATACTTTATATAAGAAAAAACAAAGATGTACGAATATCAAAGAGTCCGAATTCAATTCATCGCACTTGAGAGCCACCAAATTTAGTTGGGCCTATTAGTAGCTAGATGGAAAATGACATTTCTCCTCCTTTTCCTCATTTTTGGTAAGGGATGAGCTGATGTGTAAATTTCAAATATATATATATGAATAAAATTATTTATATTAGAAAAATTGTGGATACAATTTAATTTAGTAATGGGTTACCTTTGGTTGCCGAGGAAAAATAAAAAGATAGAAAATAATGAAAAAAAAATAAGAAGGAAATAAAAAAAATTATTTTTATATGTTATTTTAAATTTGTTTAATTTATTTTTATTAAAAGTATAGATTTTTAATTAAATTTAATTTTTATTATTTATTTTTATTGTGAAATCAAATATAAAAAATTATTATTTTTAAGTTGTGTTTGGTTTTTAAAAAATTTAAAGGAAAATATAGGGGAAAGAAAATTGAGAAGAAAACGAATAAAGAAAAAATGAAATAAAATAAAAAATAGATTTAAAATTAATAAATTAATTTTTATACGCCGTTTAAAATCTATTTTATTTATTTTAGCTCATATATATATAAATATTAACTAATTTAAAAATTTATAAGTTGCTTAGTAGTTTTAATAATATTATTATTTTTAATTTTTTTTAATATTTTTTTAGAATTAAACATAATGTTAATATTTTTTTTTGGTTAATTTAGTATTTTACTCTTACGTAACTTGTTCTATGATGATTTTGTTAAACTTTGAGGAAGTGAAAAGTAAAGTTTGATCGAGAGCTTGAACTTTGAGAAAAGTGAGAAACACGTGCTTTCTTGGACTGACATAAATGTCTTGTGAAACAATTTTTCTCTTTGTGAAGTCTTTTTCAAGTGAAGCCATTTTCTCCCTCTTCCTCCATTCTAGGAAGCCACCTCTATTTATATACATTAAATTTGAAATTATCAATATTTGATTGTTTAATTCAAATAATTTGACGTATTGATTTTAACAATTTGTCTCATTCTTTTTTTAAATTTATTAATAAGAAAATATTTCTTCATAATTTCACTGTAACTTTAGTTGTAGAATTTATTTTATCTATTTAGAAAATTTGTTAATAAAAATTATCTCTAATTCCCTTTTGATTTTAATTATTTAATTTTTAAAAACTTGATTTTGTATCCTTCCAAATTTTGCCACATATTATCGACTAATTCATCATGAAAATGTGTTTAGCAATTATATTATGTACAAATTTCATATAAAAAACTTTTGAACCTAATTTGAGCACTTATAAATCATCCTATTGTTCAAACTTTTCGATTTTTAATACGCGCTGATAATAGAACTCTTAAACCTCATTTGAGCACTTATAAATCATCCTATTGTTCAAACTTTTTTATTTTAAGTATGTGTTGAGTATAGTTATACCCAAAATTACAAACCTTATTCATTGTATCTTGAGACTACTTACTTTTTCTATTGTATTAATATTTGTTAAGCTAGTTCTTAAATCATCTTGATTCAAAATTCATTATACTCTTTGAGAGAGTTATTATTTTAAAGAGAGATTCTAAGATGATGTTTAATAAAAATTAATACTCATTATTTAATAATTTAAGTTAAATTATTTTCAAGTTATTGAATTAAAGCTTATTAGTTATTTTTACTTTTAAGTGTTAAGGTTATTAGTAAACTTAAAGTTCACTTCACTCTTCCATTTCATCATTTAGTATTAGTATCAAATGTCTATTTCATTCCTTTCATATGAATAAAGCCACCAAACATATCGTATGAATCAAAATAACATAAATTGAAAGGAAATGCTTAGAAGTGTCACTACAAGAAAAATGGGAAACAATGACGTTTTTTAAGAGTCAAGAAAGGTAACAGATGACGCTTCTCTAAAGCGTCCTCTTCGCCTCTGTCATTGTATGTCTTAGGCAACAATGACACTTTCAGGAAGCGTCATCTTTGATAAAATAAAGGTTTTGTTTTTGGCTGAAATATGACTTTCCAAAACTCTAAATCCGATCTTCATCGTTCAAATTTAATATTAATGACTTATGAACCTCTCCTCCAAATTTCAGCTCAATCAGACCATGAAAAAAGCGGCATCGAACCTTTGATGAAATCTGGGCATGATGTAAAAAACCACTGTTTTTCTCTCTTCTCCTCTTTCTCTCTAATGACTGTCCAAAACTCCAAATCCGATCTTCACCGTTCATATTGAAGATACATGAGTCACGAACCTCTCCTTCAAATTTCAACTCGATCGGACCACGGACGAAGCAGGATCGGACATTTGATGAAATCTGGGCATGATGAGAAAAACCTACGTTTTTCTCTCTTCTCCTCTTTCTCTCTAATGACTGTCCGAAACTCCAAATCCGATCTCCACCATTCATATTGAAGATACATGAGCCACGAACCTCTCCTTCAAATTTCAACTCGATCGGACCACGGACGAAGCGGGATCGGACATTTGATGAAATCTGGGCATGATGAGAAAAACCTACGTTTTTCTCTCTTCTCCTCTTTCTTTATAATGACTTTCCGAAAATCCAAATCCGATCTTCACCGTTCAGATTGAAGATAAATGAGTCACGAAACTCTCCTCCAAATTTCAGCTCGATCGGACCACGGACGAAGTGGGATCAGACCTTTGATGAAATCTGGGCCTGATGGGAAAAACTTGCATTTTTCTCTCTTCTCTTCTTTCTCACTAAAAACGGTGGCTCTCTCCCTTCTTTCTTGTCTTCCAAAAGTTAGGGTTTTCAATGGAGACTTTATAACAAATTCTAAAATACCATGCATGTCATTTTTCAATAAATTAAAATAGTATTCTTTATTTCATCTTCCAATAATAATTTTTATATATTGAACTCATAATAAATTTATATTGTTTAATTATTTGATATTTTAGGTTTATGTTGGTTTAATTTGAATATTGATATTTAAAAAAAAAACTAATTTAATAGAATGAGCTTAATTCCCATAAATATTAGAAAGTTTTTATAAATATTCTTATTGCATTTAGTTTTATTGTGAGTCTAATCATCATTAAATTAATTTAAATATTAATTTATTTCATTTTAGTTAAATAATTTCAAATTTATATTCATTAACTATAAAACCTTCTCAAATAAAAGGGTTAAACCCAATAAATGTGGCCCAAGGCTCGAACAAGTGCTCAAAATAGGCCACTTTTTTGTGGTCCACAAATAAATTAACAAATTATTTTTAAATGAAATATAAGATAATTTCTAATTTAATAAAAATGAAAAATAGTTTATGAAAATAGATTGTATTGATACAAACTATAAAAAAATTAATATCAAACAATAAAAAATAATTTATTAGGATTTTATTTTATTTATATCCAAATTTTAAAAAAAAAACCTTAATGTAGCAACTTTATGTCATTAATATTAATGTCAATTTACCATAATTAATTTATAGAATAAAATTCTAATATCAAAATTTGTATAAGTAACTTAAAAACAAAAATTTTAAAAGTCAATACAACTATGACACTTCTCAGGAACGTCATTACATACCCATCAAATAATGATGCTTATAATAAGTGTCAAGGTAAATAATAAAACTATGACGCTTCTTATAAGCGTCATTATATACACAATTATAAGGAAAAAGATGACATCAAATAATGACACTTATAATAAGTATCAAGATAAATAATACAACTATGACACTTCTTATAAGCGTCATTGTATACCCTCAATAATGACGCTTTTAGAAAGCGTCATAAAATAAAGCGTCATTAATTTCAATTTTTGTAGTAGTGTGTCACTAGGTATGGTCCTATTGGAGGTGTCAATTGAGCCGTCAAATCATGTCTCGTAAATATTTCAATTCCATTGAGGATAGGTCGCAAGGTAGATTGGTTTGTGGCAACTAGGGTTTTATTAATTTTGAGACCTATAATATCCATAGGGTAAATGCTAACTACCTTTGATGAGTCATGTTCAACTGTTAGGGTTGATTTTTCTTGACCATTGATGTAGATGTGCATGGTTCTAGTATCACTACAGTTACTTGAGAATGCTGCAAAGTAGAACACAAAGTAGGCCGGCGACGGAGTTGATTGAAGAGGAGGAAGATCAATGGTTAATATTATTGGATCGCCACAACGACATCGAAAGTAAGAACATCAAATTGAAGGACAGGAACTCACCTGACTTCAGAGCCACCAAAGTTGGTACTAGCGACTAAATGTAAAGTTGCAGTAGTAGTGTCCAATACCTCCTCGTAGATATTCCTTATCGGCACACCCTCCAGAGAAGAAATGAAGGGCACCTCTCGATCCATGGTTTGTACTAAGCACACAGTGAGGTTGCCTGAGCGTGTCAAATAAATGGCTTCATGGTATATCGGAAGCCCTCCATCCACCGACGATGAAGTGTTCACTGTCGTCCAATTTTCCCTATCTAGTTTTAGATCAAATGTGGGGGGCTTAGACAGACCGTCGTAGTTGCCATAGTAGAATCCAGCGCGAACGATATGGTTGAATCCTGGAAATTTTAGGGGTATAACGTAACAGTTGTTGTCAGTCTGGTTAGGGAAGAAGCGGAGGGTGTTCATTTCTTCAACTGCTTGGTTCTGCGGAACCCGCCTGTTGGAATCGGCTTTGGTGTAGTTGGTGTCGATTTCCCATGAAATAGAGCCGTCGACAACATGAGAACTGCTGCTGCCGCAGTCAATACTCCACCAGCCTGTCATCAAGCTCGCCAATATATATGTCCATGAGAAACAATACATGATTGGTCCCGGGAAGTTGTGCTGGATGATTGATTTTGTACTATTTTTTGTACTTGAAATAATAAATTGAAGGACAGAAGTGAAGATGAAGAAGTTGAATTTTGATATGCAAAAATGGATTTTAAGTTTGTGAAATGTGGGAGTGGTTGGGACTTCGGAGTTGTATATGCATATACCTTCATCAGAAACAGCAGCTCCAAGCAAGTGAAAAGCCAGGAAAGAAGCAGTATCCGTACTGGTTTCTCCATGGGACATAGGCTGAGAGAGAGAGATGTGGGAACTCTTATATATTTTGGTGACTAATGGGTGCTGAATCAAACAAGAAGATATGCCTAGAGGCAACCGCCCAAAACGTAGTAAGCTTCACGGACAAGAATATATGGCACATGATTAAGTACTTGGTGATTCAATTATGATATCCAGATGGGGAACATTTGTGCGTATAAATGCTTCTCTTTGTCCTTTGCTTTTGTTATAGAGGAAAAACAGTCACCATTCAAAACAATTCAACCTTCAACAATCTTTAGATTATAGATCGAAATTGTCTTTGTTCTTATATGATACAGTCGTATTATTATATTAGTTCAAATGAGACAAAGGTTGAGGCCTGCCATTGACCCAGCTTCTGTCTACTATATCTTTCCAAAAAAACAATATATTCATTAATTTTCAAAATTATGTTAAAAATTATTGAAAAGACTCTCAAATTCCCGTCTAACGAATATTCCTTTCTATTAATAATACTATCTAAAATGTTCTTATAAAATAAGAAAAAATTATTATGAATCTTAATAACCATTCTTGATTGAAAGGGGAAAAATTGTTCTCGATATTAATGTTCTATATCCTATAATAGAATAATTATCTTTCATAAATCAATTTAAGTATAGTTAATCAAACTATCTAAAATAGGTGTAATTTTATCATAAATCAATTTAAATTTCGAAGATGATAATAACATAGTAGAAGAGTCACATTCACTAAAAATTTATATTATAAAGAGATAGGAGATTGAGTTGATGAAATTTGATTTAATACATGGGATCATTGGAAAATGCTTCAAATTTTTAATTGGTATGTATATATATATATACATATATATACATATATATATGTATGTATAATATTTTTATTTATTTATTGTACAAGGAAACTTATTATGAATGTCTCTAAAAATATTTTAGATATTAAGTGGAAGAAGTTATGAAAAGGAGATGAGTAGAGAATCTAGAGATAGGAGAATAGTTAAGGTTCAATAATTATATCTTTTATTTTATTTTATTTTTTATCTTTTGTATAATGAAATGATTTCATCATATTTATGGATATAGATATTGAATGTCACGTGACTTGAGGGTCACCAAATTTTGATCATAGTGACCATATGTAAAGTCACAATAATAACAATCCCTCGTGACTTTTGAATAAAAGTTATCTTATTTGTAATTACAATTGAAGGTTAAGTCGTGTATTTTGTTTCATTCTTTAGAATATCCTACTAAAGGGTTGAGTTCAATTATATAATTAGTTAATTATTAGAGAATTTCATTCAACATTTCAATAACTTAATTTAAGTGTCTAACCACATGACTAGAAGGTCGAATTTGTAAGGTGCTACCTAATTTTCTCTCTAACTATATTATCCTATTAACATGATACATATGTAAACTTTATTTATCAATTTATTTCACTTTTAATATACGAACCCAAATTTCTAATGACTGTAATAATATATTGATAACCACAATCTAAAATATAATAATAAAAACATAAAAGAAAAACAAACATGTAAAAACTTTGTAACAAGTTGGCTTCACTCGTGTATTTTAATTTATATCATTTACTATCATCAAATGTTTATTTCATTCATTTCAAATGAATAAAGCTACAAAATATATTGTATGAATCACAATAACAAGTAACGAAGGCAAACATTTAGAAATGTCATTCGGGTATGGTCCCATTGGAGGTGTTAATTGAGCTGTCAAATCGTGTCTTGTAAATATTTCCATTCCATTAATCATAGGTGGCAAGGTAGATTGGTTTGTGGGGATTAGGGTTATATTAATAGTGGAGCCCATAACATCCATGGGGTAAATGGCGATGCCCTTCAATGATTCAACTTGAAGAGTTATTGTGGTCTTTTCTTGACCATTGATGTAAATTTTCATGGTCCTGATATCACCCTGAACACGTGTGGACGCTAGATCTGCAAAGTAGAACACAAAGTAGGCTGGCAACGGAGTTGAATACTGGAGAGGAAGATTAACATCTAATGTTATTGGATAAGAAACATTCACCGACTCAATATAGTTAAGCAACATTGAAATAGGTGGGGCATTTTCTATATCAATGGAGTAACCTATTGGGATGGAAACATTAGCATGACAGTTTGGTGGTATTGCTCCACGCGTCCATACACGGTTGTACGAATCATCCGGAAATCTGTCATTTGCGAATAACATATGAATTTAATATATGTTAAAGCTCTAATTTAACATTTGCACGACAATTCCATTTTAATCCAAATAATGCATTTGATTTTAGATTAAATTATTTGAGGTGCGTTTGGTGGTGATTTAGGTTTTTAGTTTTTTTAATATTTAAAAAATTTTATTTTTCAAGTATTTAAAAAATTAAAAATATTTTTTAAAATCATTACCAAACACGCTGAGTCGAGTATGTGACCGTTAAAAGTTAGACTCACCCAAATGACATCCAAATTAAGAAGACCAAATTCCATGGAACTCACTTGATCACTTCAGACCCACCGAAGTTGGTTCTAGCGACTAGATGTAAAGTTGCAGTGGTAGTATCCAATACCTCCTCGTACAGATTCGTTATAGGCACGCCCTCCAGGGAAGAAATGAAGGGCACCTCTCCATCCCTGGTTTGTACTAAGCACACAGTAAGGTTGCCTGAACGTGTCAAATAGATGGCCTCATGGTATATGGGAAGACCTCCATCCACCGACGATGAAGTGTTGACTGTCGTCCAATTTTCCCTATCTAGTTTTAGATCGAATGTGGGGGGCTTAGACAGACCGTCGTAGTTGCCATAGTAGAATCCAGCGCGAACGATATAGTTGTATCCTGGAAATTTTAGGGGTATAATGTAACAGTTGTTGTCAGTCTGGTTAGGGAAGAAGCGGAGGGTGTTCATTTATTCAAGCGCTTGGTTCTGTCGAACCCGCATGTTGGAGCCGGCTTTGGTGTAATTGGTGTCGATTTCCCATGAAATTGAGCCGTCGACAACGCGAGAACTGCTGCCGCCGCAATCGATACTCCACCAGCCTGTCATCAAGCTCACCTGGATGATTAATATTGCATACAATTCTTTGTTCTAGAAGCTGAATTTTGATATGAAAAAATGCATTTTAATATTGTGAAATGCGAGAGTGTTTGGGACCTGGGAGTTATATGCATATACCTTCATTAGAAGCAGCTCCAAGCAAGTGAAAAGCCAGGAAAACCAGCAGTATCTGTACTGGTTTCTCCATGGGACAGAGGCTCTGAGAGAGAGAAGCGCGCGGATGTTTAATTATACTGGGAAGTCGTACGTATATATATATATATATATATATATATATATATATATATGTATGTATGTATGTTCTGGTGATTAACGGGTGTTGAATCAAACAAGAAGATACGCCTAGAAGCCATCGCCCGCCTTGTAATTAAGCTTCACCAGCAAGAACATATGACATACCCAGATGAATATACAGCTGGGGAACGTGTCCGTGTGTATATATGCTTCTCTTTGTCTATTGCTTTTGTTAGTAAGGAAAAGCAGTCAGCATTCAAAACGATTCAACCTTCAACTATCTTAGATGATGGAGTTCGTCTTTTTCTTATCTAATAATACTCTTATATTAGTATTATTAGTTCAAATGATTGGGATGATTTCAAAGCTTGGAGGCCTGCCAAAAATTGATATCAAACTCATAGTAAATTCTTCATTTTCAACGTTCTTTAGACATATCTATATGATTAGATTGACAATGTTACCATTTAGATACCAAAAATTATTAGATATGTATGAATGACTAGGCACACGTATAAGAATACAAAATTACAATTTTTTTTTTTATTGTAATTCATTAATTATAGATTATAATTTAAATAAATTTCAATTTATAAACATTAAATAAAATTAAAAATAAAATCAGACAAATATATAGTTTTTTCCAGAGTTAAATTTGTATTTTTTTTTTGTTTGTTTGTTATCTTTCGGACCTCTTATAAAAGAAGGGCTCTACTAATGAAGCTAACATTTTTATTGGAATTTTCCCTAAAAGGTAAATATTTTGTAATATAAATGCAATATTTAAAAAATGAGATGAATATAATTAAATATTATTTTAATTTTAATAAGAAATTAATAAATACAAACTAAATGATAGAGAATGCATCATCAATTGATTTAAATTAAAAGTTAAATATTTCTAATGAGTATGGGATATAAAATTAAAAAAAAAAATACTTACTACTACATAATTATTTTAGAAATAAGATCATAAAAATAAAAATAAAAACCCATTAAGTCTTTTGGAATATAAATATAATATATTAAAAATATTTTATATCCAAAAAAATATATATATAAAGAGGCTGAATGGAGATATTAGTCTAGTAAATAAAATGATGTAAATTTGATATAATATCAGTCTAAATTATTTTGAGGTATACTTAATTAATTAATTATAAAATTAATTCATTGATGAATGTAATCTGTATAAATTTTAAAAGATAAATTATTTATTAAGTTTGTGAAACTCAAAATCAACTTATAGATAAATTTATTTTTATTAAATTTTTATATTAATTTTTTGTGGAATTTTAATAGAATATTTGATTAAAAAGGATAAAATTATATTTATTTTGGCACTAAAAATATTTATTTTGTATAAAAATGTCATCATGTTAAATAATCGAAATATGGGACAACACTTGCGGAAGAAATGGGTTGCTTTTTTAAGTTGAAAAATGGAAGAGAGAAGGAGATAGCAGGAGAAGCAGAGCGAGAGAGCGCCCCTCTGGAGTCGACCTTTGGAGTACGCGACGAGGGAGATTTTGCTGTGTTCTTTTCTGGTAATCTCTCCTTTTTCTCAGGTTCCAATTTCTCCTCCACCGATTGTGTTGTTTTCTTTCCGAATTGGATTTTTATGGGAGGTTCTTTAGGGCTCGAGTTTGCATTTTTGGTTTCTTTGAATCTGGGTTGTGTTTTGGTGGTGTCTTACACGAGGGTGGGGGGATTTGGGAAGAGTGCGAACAAAATCTGAAATCCACCCTGGATGGATTGGATTTTGGAGTTTTGATTATTTCCCGTTGATTAGGTTTTCGGATTGGGGTTTGAGTTTTGCTCGTGAATTGGTTGGAAATTTGAAGAGAGAGGTTGAATAAAGCTTGGGAATCTGGCCTTGGTGGATTGAATTTTTTGGGTTTTAATTTCATCTTTTATAGATTTGTTTTTAGGAGTAGATTTTGATATTTTTGGATCTGGCTTGTGTTTGGTTGATGAAGTGCGGGAAAAGCAGGAAGAAAAGCGAAATAAAATTAGGGACTTTAGGGGTTTTGATTTCGTTTCCCATTGATTTGTTTTAGGGTTGGGGTTTGATTTATAAGGCATTTGATTTGATTTGTGGTTAGGAATGTATGTTTTGAGGATGAATTGCTGAAGAATGTAAGAAAATTGAAATGGATTTTCTCATTAGTTTCTGAAAATTTTCTTGAGATTTTTTTTCTTTAATTTGTACAATTGTTTAAGAAAATTTAGTATTGCCCTTTTCTTTTTCTTTCAATTACTTGCATTAGAGCCAAAATAAGTGTGATGCATCCGAATATTGAATTGGGTTCCACTGATATTAGTTTCTGAAGTTTGATGTTCTTGAACTGTTTTATTTAATATGCTTTTAGTTTTCTTGGTATTAGTTTATGAAATTTGAACTTCTTTAGATGTTTTCTTTCATTGTACTATTTGTTTATGATCAAAGTTTAAAATGTTGTTTGGGGAATAACTTTGGTTGAAGATCCTGGAGTGCTTTTTACTTAAGAACATAGGATTACACTAATTGATTTCAATATTTTGATTTCTTACCTATACTTTTTTACAATCTAGTTAGTTCTTGAATAATTGACAAAAAGAAAAAAAGAAAAAGAAAAAAAAGAGAGAGCTTGGAATCTAGTTTTCATTTCATTCTATTGATGGTAAATTCTAAAATTTGGTATCCATTAGACAATGTGTTTTTGAATTATTTATAAATTTTGTTTCCAATTTTGTTATAGGGAAATTAGGGTTTATGATTTATAGGTTTTAGAGTTTAGAGCTTAGAGTTTAAGCCATAAGGTTTATGGGTTTTAGGGTTTAGATTATCTATTTGTTAGAATATGTGTAATAGCCTTTGTATCTTTATGAAAATTGAGTTTTCATTTTGTTTTCACAAAAGTTTTGTATAATTGGTGCTTGTGGTTAGATCTGATCAGAAGTTACAAGTGTGTGTTCTTTTGATCACAACCACTAGAACAGTTTGTTTCTCTTTTGTTTTTTTACCGTGGTCCTTGAATAAGGTTTTCCTTTGAATAAGGTATTTTGTTTACCTATTAAATTAGAAAAAACATATTGTAAATGAATCTTTTTATACCCCATTACATTTTTAAATTAATCCTATATATTATTGACATTCTTTCTAATCTTTATGAATTTTAAGAAATTGTGGTGATTGAAAATTTCCCTTTGTGGCGATGGATCTTTCCCTTGTATATATATTTGGTTTTTGTTTTTGTTTTGATGGTTGGATCAAGAAGAAGGTTTATTTTGAAGGGGAGACTATTATCTTCAAAATGTTATGATTTAAACTTCATGTAATGCTAGTGTTATTTATCTTATTGTAAAACATTATTAACATGGTGTGGTTTTCTTATGGTCAATAATTTCTGTTTTGATGGTTGGGATCAAGAAGAGAGTTTGTTTGAAGATGATATTTTATCCTTTAAAATGAACCCTCTTATGGATCCCAACCATCAAAACAGAAAAAAGAGGGAAGACAAAAAGACTAAAAATACGGTTGAATTTTGTCTTTTCCCTTTTTCTTTTGTGTTTATGATTCTAAGGAGCAAAACTGCTTATGCATTTCTAGCACTTGAATCATTGATTCAGGTGCATCGGAACATATAGTTTTTCAAAGTTATTTTCCATTTACCCCACACGTTCTCAAAAACAAAAAAAGAAGATTGTTGACGGATCTTTTTCCTCTATAGTTGATCAACACACAATCAAAATCAACCCTACTTTGTCTCTAAAATCCATGTTGGATGTTCTTAATAGCCTTTTGTCTATAGGAAAAATCACTAAAGATTTGAGTTGTTCAGTTATATTCATTTCTTTTGATTGCATTTTTCGCAACTTTGTAATGGGGAGTATGATTGGACATACGAAGGAAAAAAATGGATTGTAGGAGCAAGATGCTAATTGTAAGACTGGTGTTTTATGGTCTTCAGGCTTGGTCCCTACCTCTTCTCCAAAAGTTATTTGATTTGGCTTTGGCATAGTCTTCTAGGACATCTTTCGTTCTGATTATTGAAAAATGTGTTCCCATCTTTGTTTGAAAACATTAATTGCCTTGATTTTCATTGGGAAGTGTGTGTTCTTGCTAAGCACCACCTTTACTCATTTCCAGTAAAAAATCCGAAACGTCTCTCTCCATTTTGTTTGATGCATTCAGATGTTTGAGGTTCTTCTCATGTTACAAATAATTTAGATTTTTGATGATTTGTTACATTTATTGATGATTGCACTTGTTCCACTTGGGTTTATCTCTTGAAATCAAAATCTGAAGTCTCCACTATCTTTCCTATTTTTCATAAATTTATGAGTACACAATTGGGAGTCAAAATATATATACTCAAATCTGACAACAGGGAAAAATACTTTAACAATGACTTAATCGCATTGCTACACTGTTTATGTGAGCAACCCCTCACATTTCTCTCTTTTGTACTTGGTTGACTCTCTGCAGCTGAAGAACATAACGTCAATGGCTTCACCAAATGTTGGACAAGATGTCACTCTACACGAGGTAGCAATTCTTTTTCCATGATTTCAAATTTTTATGCACAATCAGTCTCTATTTCTTTTATTTCTTCGAGTTTGCTGGATTTTCGTTTAGATATATTGGTAAATTGGGTGTATTCCGTGAAATTTGTGTTGACACGAGTTTTGGATCTCTTGTGTTCTCTTCCTCATCTTTGATTTGAGTGGATCTGCTGTTGTAGAGGGGAAATCATTGGGAAAATGAGATATCAGTGAGTGATTTGTTCTAATGTTGATGATGTGGGTTGGGCGGATTTTTATTTGTTGTTTTTGGAACAATAATGAATGATCCGAATTTACAAGTTTTGAAATCGTTTCTTTAGATCCTTAATGAATACTTATTTTTTGTTATGAAATATTGTAACAGTTGGACATGGAATAGACATAGTTCTTGTGCTGTGAAAAAGTGAACTTTTTTTAATGCTTTTTCTTGGATTAGTATGGCATTCAACCACCATCATTTGGGTGACCCATCCCGGGCTTACCCAAAGATTTTATTTATCCAAAATGACCTGATTCTGATACCTATAAAACAATGATGAATTTTTGTTTTCACCACCCTCGTCTATGCAAGGTAGTTGTCTGCTATTGTCAGTTAATTTAATCCATTGAAACTGTTCTTTTCTCATTGGATGTGTTTTCTGTTCTCTAAGCAAACTATGATCAAGGGACTTCTCCCTGGACTTGGACAATGTGCGTGAATAGTTAGATACCGTATTGCATCTGAAAACAGTTCTTCCAGACAACTAGATGGGTGAAATAAAAAATTGAGGGATTGTGTCCCATAGTGGGCTTGGTTTCTTTTTTCAAATTTTCTGAAATAGGACCCCCAACAAACTGTAAATGATGAATTGTATTTAAATAACTTGCAAGAGAATGGAAAGGAAGTGTTTGTGTGACAAGGAAGCCAAGGGAGGGGGGTTGTCAAACCATCAAAAGTAAGAGTTAGGCTTTGAATTGTTTATTTAGGCCAGTGTATTACATAACTTCACAGTCTGTACTAAATCAGCTTCAAAGGCCAAGCCATGTTCATGGTTGTGTAATATCATTAGGGCCCATAATGGATGCAGAGTGGGTGATCAATGGAGTGTAAACATGAGTAAAGCTTTTGTCCTTTACAAGGTTGAAACCTTAATCCATGTTTTGAAATGTTGTTGGTGATATCTTTTAGTATAGAGTTTGTTATTGCAAGGACATATCCTGAATGGATATTTATTTACTAACATGGCTATGGTTACATTGCAGTTTTTTGGAGGGTGAGAACATATAGTGGCCCTCTGCATTTTAGCATTTCCAATAATTATCTCCTTTTCTGTTTGATCATATTATGAATTGGTTTTGGCTGGAAACTTTTTCACTTCATACTTTGACATGCAGCACTATATGTTGGGTGATGGGAAGGGAATTGAGAGTGTGGAAAAAATTGAAGTTAAGATCCCAGTAGATTCGGCTTCTGAGAATGTTGTAACTGAGAAGATCGAGGAAACACCTGCTGTTACAAAAGAAGCCACAGAAGCTGCTCCGACTGCAGCTGAAGAAATTATTGAGGTCACCTCTGCTGCAAGTCAGGAAGCTACTCCTGCTGCCAAAGACATCAGTGAAGCTACCCCAGATGCTGCTGAAGAAAGCAGCAACAATGTTGAAGAGGAAAACTCGGGTGATCAAGAAGTTGAACACACATCGGAAATAAAAGTCAGTATGAATAAATAATTTATCCTTCAAACTTCTTGACTGCATGTGCCAGCTCCTTCGCCTAATGTTCCTGCTGTTCTTGCTTCATCTTTTGATTTCCTGTTTGTTCTATTGTGTACTGTTACTGGATTTCAGCTTGAGACAGCACCAGCAGATTTCCGTTTCCCGAGTACCAACCAAACAAGGCATTGCTTTACCCGTTACATTGAATATCATCGGTAAGTCAAAGTGTTTTTGTGATTTCCTTTCTCTTAAACTTCACTCCCCGCATTTATTAATTAGACAAATTTTCTTTGTACTTATCTGTTCAGGTGCACTGCAGTAAAGGGGGAAGGGGCTTCTGAGTGTGATAAGTTTGCAAAATTTTATCGTTCTCTTTGTCCTGCTGAATGGGTACGTATATTCATGCTTTTGCATGTTAATAGAACCATACATGCTTTCTTCTTAGCCTCTTAGGAAATTTTATAATTGTATCCATGGCATTAGCTATATTTCTTGTTCATTTTTCTGCCCAAAGGGAAGGTATATTAAATTACTAAATGCTTGTTTGGATACACTTCATATGTTTTTTAAATAGTAAATAGTAATTACTACTATATAAAATATAATAACTCTTATATAAAAAGTATGAACTTATGTCCTATCTTTTAAAATTCGAGGTAGTAAAATTTTTTTAATACTTTAATTTTTAAACAATTTTTAAAAGTCATTGTCTTTTTAAGGTATTTCTTAAAGGTTGTGATATTCCACATCGGATTGGGAAAATTGTTTTTGTTGCTATATATGTATGAGCTCCTCTTAACTATGTGGACACGTTTTAAATTCATGAGGATCCTTTGAGCCTAAAGTGGATGATATCTACATGGTTGGGAGCGAATTGTTACAAATGGTTACAAAGTTGATTCCCGACCTCGGTGTGGGAGTTTGTTTGACCCCATAAGGGATGCGTGTTTGTTTTGCCTTGAAATCCTATGGGATACAACGTGGACTTTATGTCTGCATAGAAGGGTGATTGTGATATTCCACATCCGATGAGGTAAAAAGTTCATGACTCTACATATGTAAAAACTCCTTTTGACTATGTTGACACATTTTAAATTGTGAGGGTCCTTTGCGCTTAAAGCAAATAATATCTACACAGTTGGACATGAATCGTTACAAAGAGTTCTTACATTTTATATAGGAGTTAATGTCATTTTCTGTTTTCAAAAATGGAAAACAAGAAGCGTATCCAAACAACAACTAAATTACTAAAATTTTATAGAGTTTAGAAGGGAATTGTTTATTGAATGCTCAAAATTAACACTTGAAGGAAATGATAATGTGATTCTTCTTGCATCCCACTATATTAGCTTTTTATCAGATACATTGCTGATCGATTTAAACTGCACACTGTTGCTAAATGCACTTTCTAAACAACCCATTATGGACAAGGATGAGGGATGGTCGAACTCTAGTTGTAGTTATGAAAACATCTAACTGTAACCATATGTTAACATGATCATTGGTTCAATTGTATATGCATATGTGAACTGAATTTTTGATGGAAAATCATGTGCCTAATTGATGTATAATTCTCAAAATTAAGTCATCTTTTAGGTGATTTGCTTTCATAACTATTGTAGTTTGAAATGCATGAAGTTTTCTAATTGCATTTCAGTTTTAAAAAAGTAATTCTCAAGTCACTCATGTTTTAGTTTACAAAATCTCAGGTGTGGAGATTTTCTACTTCTTACCTTGGTTTGCCTCTTAGGGCACTTCATAACTCCTCTGTTGTGTGGGATGCACTAGAGGAGAGAGATAAAAGGAGATTGATTTCTTGGAAAAAATAGTACTTATTCGAAGGAGGAAGATTAGTCCTTCTGTAGAGTACTCTTGAGTCTCCCAATCTATTTTATGTCTTTCTTTGCAATCCCTGGAAAAGTGAGGATTTGATTAGAGAAAATTTAAATAGACTTTTTTATAGGGTGATCTTGGGAATAAGCATGTAAAAAACTGTTCAAGTGTGCAATCCTATTTTGTAGTCTTAATCTTAACATAAAAAAGGCTTCTCATCATTGCTTTGACCACTCATTCCTTGCCAACTACCTCCAGGAAAAGACTTGCATCATGCCTTTTGACTCACATAAATCCATGATTTGTAGTAGCTCCAAATTTTGAACACTATGTGCAGTGGAGCATTGTGGATGTTCTAGTGGGTACCTTGGAGGTGGAGCACATCTAATAGCTTGTTTGGGATAGCTTCCTATTTTTTATTTTAGTTGGGAGTTGAGGCTAAGGTCACAATTTTTAAAAGGGCAATATTGGTATTGTAAAATTTTATTATTAAAATAAAGCTTCTATAAGAAGCAACATTTTTTTGACTTTTATATTAAATTGTTTTTTAAGCCATAAGCTCTTTGAACAAAATTAGCCAAACAAGCATAGAAGCTTTTATTGCACTTAAAAAAGAGCTTTTAATTTCTCAAAAGTTATCCTAAACAAGACCTAATATTCTTTACATTAGGTAAGTTAACTATTTTTAAATAAAACTTTAGTAAGGACAAGCAAATAGCTGCACTAAAGAGAGGAGGCAATTCGCTTGTCAAAAAACATAGATAAACTAGAATATCCAAGGAAGAGAAAACAAAATTCAAAGAGGAGATGCTTCCAACAAAAACTAAATTGGAGGCCACACCCTACCTAGGAATCTTCATGAGTTGGCTGTTTTTGGGAAGAGATGTTGCATATAAGGAGGTTTACAAGTGAAACATTTTATTTCAATTGAAGAGAGGTTTCATAAAAGGCTATCGGTGTGGAAAAGATAATATATTTTTATGGAGGGGACACTTGCATTGATTAGAAGTATCTTGTCCAATCTACCAATCTATTAGATGTCCTTGCTTGTAATCCCTAGAAAGGCCAAGTTGATGTTAGAGAAGATTTAAAAGGATTTTCTCTGTGGACATGAGACTCTGGAGAAAAAGCCTCATTTAGTAAGATGGTTTGTTGTTTGCATGGATATGAAGAATGGGAGATTGGGTTGTACAAGTCTCTTTCTTCTAAATCGAACTCTCCTTGGTAAGTGGAGTCGGGGATATGTTTCTAAAGGGGATGGTTTTTGGAAGCAAATTATAAAGGGAAAGTATGGGAAGGAGGAAGTGTGTTTGATACTCTTGCATGGTGAGAGATGGTTACGGTGTTGGAGTATGAAAAGCTATAAGGAAGGAGTCTGATATTTTCGTTACTAGAACCAACCTCCTTTGAAGTATATAATGGTAGGAGGGTTGAGTTTTGGAAGGACAAATGGTGTGGAAAAAAGCCCTTGTGTATTTCCTTCCTCTCCTTGTATGCGATGATTGTCTCAGGAGGTTTGGGTGGCTGATTTATGGGAAGATTCAGAAATGCGGGATCATTAGAATTTGTGCTTTTGTAGGCACTACAATGATTGGGAGCTGGACATTGTTGAGACTTTCTTCTCTAGATTGCTAGTGAAGTTAGTTAGGAGGAAAGAGAATGATAGGATGATCCGAAAGGATTCTTAAAAGGGTGTGCTTTTGGTAAAGTCTTTCTATTTGGTCTTGGAACTCGAGAGGTCAATCCCCTTTCAAACAGATGTCATTTGTAATCTGTGAGTCCCATCCAAAGCGAGTTTTTTTGCTTGGGAAACTAGTTTTTGTGAAAGGGGGGGGGGGGGGGGGGGGGTTGTTTGACATCAAATCAGCTTTAGAAAAGATGGTGGCCGCTAGTGAATAGATGTTTTCTTTGTAAATTTGAGGGGGGACCTATTGATCATATTCTACTTCACTGTATCAAGGCAAAGATTCCATAACATTTTTTGTTCTCCTTAATCGATGTAGTTTAGGTGATCCCTTCTTTGTTGAAAGAAACTCTGTTAAGTTGGTATGATTCCTTTGTAGGGAGGAAAAGAAAGAAGGCATGGAGAGCACTCCTCTCTGCATTTTTTGAACAATTTTTTTGGGTACGAAATTGAAGAGAATTTGAAAATGAGGAAAAGACTACTCAAAAGTTAAAACTTTCATTCCGTTGCAATCCCTCAGCTTGGGTTAGCATGTCCTTAAGAAAAGACTCGATGCCTTTGATTGATTTTGTACATTGGGTGAGGTTTTTTGGTGGCTTCTTTTTTGAGGCCATTCTTTTAGGTGCCTCTTGTACAAGTCCTATGTACTTTGGGCTACTTTTTTGTTATTATATGTTTTTTCAGTTAGGTCATTGATTATTCCAGAAAGAACTGCTGGAAGCATTATTCCCTCAGCTTATTAGATTCACCTTGTGACCTGCCAATGATCCTCGATTAGGTTCTTATATCCCAAATAACTGACAGAAGCATCGTTCTTTAGCTTGTTAGACTCACCTAGTGACCTGCCAATGATCCTAGAGAAGCCATTCAAGTTTGGCCTCATCAAAATCTTAAGAGCACCAGAAACCATATGGTCAGGCAGAAGTAAAATCTTCTGAACCCGAATGATCATGAAGCAATAGTTGTTTATCTTGTATAACATTGGCTCGATGATCTAATTGCATGAACATATTTATCCAAAAAATCTCAGTATCTCACAGCAGCTGGGTACTGAAGAGAAACCAAAAATGACACATTTGAAAAAACTATTGAAAGCCAATATTGCATACTATGAAGAATTACAGTATTATTTTAAGCCTAAATCATTTGATACTTCTACTTCTCTATCTCCTTGTATCCGGAACTTCATAATAGGGAACAGGGGAACTATTGTCATGTCCCTAAAAGTGATGATTGATGAAAACATTTGTGTTCTTTGTAATAGAGTATGGCTCGCACATGTAAGATAAAGGGTCAATTCTGATATATGGCCAATCTCCTGAAATTTGGAACTGCATTAATTCTACTCCAGGTGAAGCAAAATTTGACACAATGTTCTTATGGAGTTCTCACATGGGAACCCGTGAATCATGATCATGAACTATAAATCTTTCTTCTTTATGTAGATTATATTTTCATGTTTGAGATTGCAGACAATTTCTATATATTTTTTTCATTCAACTTAGCTCTTTAAGAGTTGCCATCTAAGCTGACTTTTTTCAACTGTTTTTTGGTTGCAGGTAGAGAGATGGAATGAACAAAGGGAGAATGGCACCTTTCCAGGTCCTCTGTAGATGGTGCCCTTTCTAAAAAAAATCCAAATCCTGTTTCTTTCTTGCCATTTTAATATTCAAGTTGCTCCTGATTCCGCCAGATGAATTTCCTGGTATAGAATGGAACAGGACGAGGGAAACTGCTACCTGAATGATTCAAGTTAATAAAATTTTTGGCTAGGTCTGTTGGAGCTATTTGTAATTTGATGTCTCTTTCTTCCAATCTTTGATGCTTCCAGCTGTTTTGGAACAGCAAGAGGTCCTGAATGTAACCGAATAAAACTTGAGCAGTTAAATATGCTGATATAACTTGCTTTCTTGCATAAGGCACTTTTATTGTCTTTCATCAGATTGCTTCTTCCTCTTTGACATGCAACCAATACAGGAAACAAAGCTTTCTAAGTGTGCTAAGGCTTTATCTAGAATCGGCTTTTGCCCTTTATCCTGCTGCAACTGGTTAGTCTTCTACTAATATAAATAGTAAAAGAAAGGCCTGGTTTGAAAAGAGGTGAAGAAGAGGGAGACCCCAATCCCCAGCAAGGACAGACATCCTGTGAGAACACCTATTACGACTAGACTTAACTTGAAGGGCCTACCTTGATTAGCCTTCCTGGAGCAAATCAAACTTATTTTTTGTACTCTAGCTATAAGGGACAAGAAAGCTACTCTTTTGAGGGGTACCCCCAATGGATCGAAGATAACGGGCTAATAACACTCAAATGCTTGCTCTCAGTACTTATGATTTATAGGTTTTAGAGTGGGCTATTCCTTATGTGAAATTATAATAGGTAATGTCCCTGATATATATAGGATTAGTTGTAATTGATAAATTAGGTTTTTTTATGGGTAAATTTATTTATTTTAAATTTTTGTGGAATTTTTATAGAATGTTTTATTAAAATGATAAAATTATATCCCTCAATTCCATTCACTCTTTTTTTGTACCCTTAAAAAAATTATTTTGGACAAAAATGCCCTCAGGTTAAATAATCAAAATATGGGAGAAAATGGCTTACTTTTTAAGTTAAAAATCGGAAGTGAGAAGGAGAGAGCAGGAGAGGCAGAGCGAGAGAGCGCCCCTCTGGAGTCGACCTTTGGAGTGCGCGACGACGGAGATTTTGCCCTTTTTACTTCTGGTAATCTCTCTTTTTTTTTCTCAGGTTCCGATTTCTGCTCCGTTGATGGAGTTGTTTTCTTTCTAAATTGGATTTTTATGGGAGGTCCTTTAGGGCTCGGGTTTGAATTTTTGGCTTCTTTGGATCTGGGTTGTGTTCTGGTGGTGTATTTCACGAGGGTGGGGGATTTGAGGAAGAGTGCGAACAAAATCTGAAATCCACCCTGGATGGATTGGATTTTGTGGTTTTGATTATTTCTCGTTGATTTGGTTAGAAATTTGAAGACACAGGTTGAATAAAACTTGGGAATTCGGATTTTTGGGGCTTTAATTTCATCTTTTATAATTTTGTTTTTAGGAGTGCATTTTGATATTTTTGGATCTGGCTTGTGTTTGGTTCATGAGGTGGGGCAAAGCAGGAAGAAAAGTGAAATAAAACCAGGGACTTTAGTGATTTGATTTCATCTCCCATTGATTTGGTTTAGGGTTGGGGTTTGATTTATAAGGTATTTGATTTGATTTGTGGTTAGGAATGTATGTTTTGAGGATGGATTTCTGAATAATGTAAGAAAATTGAATTAGATTTCCTCATTAGTTTCTGAAAATTTAATTTTCTTGAGACTTTTTTCTTTAATTTGTACAATTTGTTTAAGAAAATTTAGTATTGCCCTTTTCTTTCAATGACACTTGCATTTGAGCCAAAATGGGTGTGATGCATCCGAATCTTGAATTTGATTCCCTTGATATTAGTTTCTGAAGTTTGATGTTCTGTTTTATTTAATATGCTTTTAGTTTTCTTGGCATTGGTTTCTGAAATTTGAACTTCTTTAGATGTTTTCTTTCATTTTACTATTTTTTTATGAGCAAAGTTTAAAATGTTGCTTGGGGAATAACTTTGGCTGAAGATCCTGGAGTGCTTTTTACTTAAGAACATAGGATTACACTAATTGATTTCAATATTTTGATTTCTTTCTTATACTTTTTTACAATCTAGTTAGTTCTTGAATAATTGACAAAATAAAATAAAATAAATAAATAAAAGAAAAAAACGAAAAAGAGGAGAGTTTGGAATATAGTTTTTATTTCTTTCTATTGATATTAGATTTTAAAATTTGGTATCCATTAGACAGTGTCTAATTTGAATTATTTCTTTATAAATTGTGTTTCCAATTTTGTTCTAGGGAAATCAAGGTTTATGATTTATAGGTTTTAGAGTTTAGAGCTTAGAGTTTAAGCCATAAGGTTTATAGGTTTTAGGGTTTAGATTATCTATTTGTTAGAATATGTGTTATTCCTTTGTATCTTTATGAAAATTGAGTTGTCATTTTGTTTTCACAAAAGTTTTGTATAATTGGTGCTTGTGGTTGGATCTAATTTGAAGTTACAAGTGTTTGTTCTTTTGATCACAAGCACTACAATAGTTTGTTTCTCTTTATTTTTTTAACCTTGGTCCTTGAATAAGGTTTTCCTTTGAATAAGGTATTTTGTTTACCTATTAAATTTTAAAAAAACATCTTGTAAATGAATCTTTTTATACCCCATGACATTTTAAAATTAGTCCTATATATTACAAACATTCTTTCTCATCTTTTTGAATTTTAAGAAATGGTGGTGATTGAAAATTTCCCTTTGTGGTGATGGATCTTTCCCTTGTATGTATATTTGGTTTTTGTTTTTGTTTTGATGGTTGGCTCAAGAAGAGGGTTTATTTTAAAGGAGAAACTATTATCTTCAAAATGTTATGATTATAACTTCATGTTAGGAAGAGGTATGTAATGCTAGTGCTATTTATCTTATTGTAAAACATTATTAACATGGTGTGGTCTTCTTATGGTCAATAATTTCTGTTTTGATGGTTGGGATCAAGAAGAGAGTTTGTTTGAAGATAATATTTTATCCCTCTTCATGATCCCGACCATCAAAATAGAAAAAAGGAGGCCAAAAAGATTGAAACTAAAATATGGTTGATGTGCTTGTGACTCTAAGGAGCAAAATTGCATATGCATTTCTAGCACTTGAATCTTGGATTTAGGTGTATCAAATCATATAGTTTTTCAAAATTATTTTCCATTTACTTCACACTTTCAAAAACAAAAAAATAAAGATTGTTGATGGATCTTTTTCCTTTATAATTGATCAACGCACAATCAAAATCAACCCTACTTTGTCTCTAAAATCCATGTTGGGCGTTCCTGATCTTTCCTATAGCCTTTTGTCTATAGGAAAAATCACTAAAGATTTGAGGAGTTCAGTTATATTCACTTCTTTTGATTGCATTTTTCACGACTTCGTAATGAGTATGATTGGACATGCGAAGGAAAAAAATGGATTGTAGTACCAAGATGCTAATTGGAAGACTGGTGTTTTAAGGTCTCCAGGCTTGGTCTCTATCTCTTCTCCAAAACTTGTCTAATTTGGCTTTGGCATAGTCTTCTAGGAGATCCTTCATTTTGATTATTGAAAAAAGTGTTCCCATCTTTGTCTGAAAACATTAATTGCCTTGATTTTCATTGGGAAGTGTGTGTTCTTGCTAAGCACCACCTTTACTCATTTCCAGTAAAAAATCCTAAACGTCTCTCTCCATTTTGTTTGATGCATTCAGATGTTTGAGGTTCTTCTCGTGTTACAAATAATTTAAATTTTTGATGATATATTATATTTATCGATGATTGTACTTGTTCCACTTGTGTTTATCTCTTGAAATCAAAATCTGAAGTCTCCACTATCTTTCCTATTTCTCATAAATTCATGAGTACACAATTGGGAGTCAAAATATGTGCACTCAAATCTGACAATCGGCAAAAATACTTTAATAATGACCTGATTGCATGACTCCACTGTTGTGACCAACCCCTCACATTTCTCTCTTTTGTACTTGGTCGCCTCTCTGCAGTTGAAGAACTTAACATCAATGGCTTCAGCCGATGTTGGACAAAATGTCAGTCTGCATGAGGTACTGATTCTTTTTCCATGATTTCAAATGTTTATGCACAATCAGTCTCTGTTTCTTTTATTTCTTCAAGTTTGCTGGATTTTCATTGAGATATATTGGTAAATTGGGTCTATTCTGTGAAATTTGTGTTGACACGAGTTTCAATCTTTTGTGTTCTCCTCCTTGACTTTGATTTGAGTGGATATGCTGTCGAAGAGGGGAAATAAGATATCAGTGAGTAATTTGTTCTAATGTTGATGATGCGGGTTGGGTGGATTTTTATTTATTTGTTATTTTTGGAGTTATTTTGGAACAATAATGAAGATCCGAATTTACAAGTTTTGGTATCGTTTATTTAAAACCCTAATGAATACTAATTTTTGTTATGAAATATTGTAACAGTTGGACATGGAATAGACATAGTTCTTGTGCTGTGAAGAAGTTGAACTTTTTTGAATGCTTTTTTTTTTTGGATTAGTATGGCATCCAACCACCATCATTTGGGTGACCCATCCCGGGCTCACCCCCAACATTTTATTTATCCAAAATGACCTGATTTTGATACCTATAAAACAATGATGAGTTTTTGTTTTCACCACCCAAGCCTATGTTGTCTGGTAACATTAAAAACTATGCAGGTAGTTGCTGAAAAATCATGGGGGATAATTTTATTTTTTATTTTTATAAATTTGCTTCTTATAATCACCATGGGTTCAATTCACAATTGTCATTTGAGTTTGTATGAAAGTGCTAATAACTGCATCAGGGCAGCCTTTCTACTTATTTCTGGTTAATTTGATCCAAAGAAATTGTTCTTTGGTCATTGACTGTGTTTTCTGTTCTCTAACCAAACTACGATCAAGAGACTTCTCCCTAGACTTGGACAATGCGCATTAATAGTTAGAAACTGTATTGCATCTGAAAACAGGTCTTCCAGACAACTAGATGGGTGAAATAAAAAATTAAGGGATTGTGTCCCATAGTGGGCTTGGTTTCTTTTTTCAAATTTTCTGAAATAGGATCCCCAACAAACTGTAAACGATGAATTGTATGTAAATAACTTGCAAGAGAATGGAAAGGAAGTGTGTGCACGACAAGGAAGGCAAGGGAGGAGGAGGGGGGGTGTTCAAACCATCAAAAGTAAGAGTTAGGCTTTGGGTTGTTTCATTAGGCCAGCGGATTACATAACTTCACAGTCTACTAAAATCAGCTTCAAAGGCCAAGCCATGTTCATAGTTGTGGTGTAATATCATTAGGGCCCGTAATGGATGCAGAGTGGGTGATCAATGGAGTGTAAACATGAGTAAAGCTTTTGTCCTTTACAGGGTTGAAGCCTTAATGCATGTTTTGAAATGTTGTTGGTGATATCTTTTAGTATAGAGTTTGTTATTGCAAGGACATATCCTGAATGGATATTTCTTTACTAACATGGTTATGGTTACATTGCAGTTTTTTGGAGGATGAGAACATATAGTGGCCCTCTGCATTTTAGCATTTCCAATAATTATCTCCTTTGCTGTTTGATCATATTATGAATTGGTTTTGGCTGGAAACTTTTTCATAACATACTTTGACATGCAGCACTATATGTTGGGCGATGGGAAAGGAATCGAGAGTGTGGAAAAAAGTGAAGTTAAGATCCTAGTAGATTCGGCTTCTGAGAATGTTGTAACTGAGAAGACCGAGGAAACACCTGCTGTTACAAAAGAAGCCACAGAAGCTGCTCCGACTGCAGCTGAAGAAATTATTGAGGTCACCTCTGCTGCAAGTCATGAAGCTACTCCTGCTGCCAAAGACATCAGTGAAGCTACCCCAGATGCTGCTGAAGAAAGCAGCAACAATGTTGAAGAGGAAAACTCGGGTGATCTAGAAGTTGAACACACATCGGAAATAAAAGTCAGTATGAATAAATAATTTATCCTTCAAACTTCTTGACTGCATGTGCCAGCTCCTTCGCCTAATGTTCCTGCTGTTCTTGCTTCATCTTTTGATTTCCTGTTTGTTCTATTGTGTACTGTTACTGGATTTCAGCTTGAGACAGCACCAGCAGATTTCCGTTTCCCGAGTACCAACCAAACAAGGCATTGCTTTACCCGTTACATTGAATATCATCGGTAAGTCAAAGTGTTTTTGTGATTTCCTTTCTCTTAAACTTCACTCCCCGCATTTATTAATTAGACAAATTTTCTTTGTACTTATCTGTTCAGGTGCACTGCTGCAAAGGGGGAAGGGGCTACTGAGTGTGATAAGTTTGCAAAATTTTATCGTTCTCTTTGTCCTGCTGAATGGGTACGTATATTCATGCTTTTGCATGTTAATAGAACCATACATGCTTTCTTCTTAGCCTCTTAGGAAATTTTATAATTGTATCCATGGCATTAGCTATATTTTTTGTTCATTTTTCTGCCCAAAGGAAAAGTATATTAAATTACTAAATGCTCGTTTGGATACACTTCATCTTTTTTTTTTTTTTAATAGTAAATAGCAATTGTTATTATATAAAATATAGTAACTCTTATATAAAAAATATGAATTATGCCCCTATCTTTTAAAATTCAAGGAAGTAAAATTTTTTTAATACTTCAATTTTTATACCCTTTTTAAAAGCTACTATTTTTTAAGGTATTTCTTAAATATTGTGATATTCCACATTGGATTCAGAAAATGTTATTGACACTATATATATGAGTTCTTCTTAACAATGTAGACATGGTTTAAATCCATGAGGGCTATTTGAGGTCAAAGCGGATAATATCTACATGGTTTTGTGCGAATCATTACAAATGGTATCAAAGTTGATCCTGACCTCGTATGGGAGTTTGTTTGACCCCATAAGGGATGTCTGTCTATTTGATCCCTAAATCCTGTGGGACACAACTTGGGCTTTATGCCTGCATGGAAAGGTGATTGTGATATCCTACATCGAATTGGATAAAATGTTTTTGACACAACATATGTATGGACTTCTCTCAACGATGTAGACACATTTTAAATCATGAGAGCCCTTTGAGGCTAGAGCAAACAATAACTACATGGTTAGGAGCAAATCGCTAGAATTTTTTTTTTTTTTGATAAATAAAGAGATTGTATTAAAAACCACCGAAGCAGTGGCTAAAAGTACAAGAAGGAGAAAAGAAAAGAAAGAAAAACGCCCCACGCTCCCTAGCAGCCTGCCAAGGAACGAAGAGCTACCCTACCCACACCCTTAACGGGAAGCCACCCACCCAACAAAATCAACTAAGGTCGAGGGACCATCTTTTATAGACCTCTTTGTCTCCGACCAAAGAAAATAAACAAAAGAAGCCTTAAGTCTTTGGATTGACAGCAAATCGCTAGAAAATAGTTCTTACATTTTATATAGGAGTTACTATCATTTTTTATTTTTTTTAAATGGAAAACAAGAAGGTATCCAAACAACACCAAAATTACTAAAACCTTTTAGAGTAGAAGGAAATTATTTATTGAACCTTCAAAATTGACACTTGAAGGAAATGATAATGTGATTCTTTCGGCATCCCACTAAATTAGCTTTTTATCAGACACATTGCTGATCAATTCATACTGCACACTGTTGCTAAATGCACTTTCTAAACAACCCATTATGGACAAGGAAGGGCGATGGTTGAACTCTAGTTGTATTTATGAAAACATCTAACTGTGACCTTTTGTTAACATGATCATTGATTCAATTATAGACTCATATTTTAGTTGACAAAATCTCAGGTAGGGAGATTTTCTACTTCTTACCTTGGTTTACCTCTGAGGGCACTTCAGAACTCTTGTGTTGTGTGGGATGCAGTAGAGGAGAGATATAGAAGGAGATTGACTTCTTGGAAAAAATAGTTCTTATTCAAAGGAGGAATATTAGTCCTTATAAAGAGTACTCTCTCAAGTTTCCCAATCTATTTTATGTCTTTCTTTGCAATCCCTAGAAAAGTGAGGACTAGATTAGAGAAAATTTAAAGAGACTTATTATAAGGTGATCTTGGGAAAAGAAAAAAGATGCATCTTCAAAGGTTTGCAAGGATAAGAGGTTTAGAGGATTGGGAATTAGGAGATAGATCTTTAATCAAGCCTTACTGTGCAAATGGTTGTGGAGGTTTGCTATTGAGCAATAGAGCTTGTGGAGAAAGGTTATCCAAGCTAAATTCGAGGAGTTGGAGAAAGGGAGTTGGGAGGATGAGTCCATGAAAAGACATCAGTAAAGGGTATGGAGATTTTAGTCTCAAGCTTGCTATCCGAATAAGAAATGGTAGATGTACAAAATTCTGGTGATATAAATGGATAGGGGAGAATTGGTCAAAAGATGCTTTCCCTGTGCTTTTTAGGATAATTTATTCTAAGAAAGGAGTGGAGGCCATTGGTGGGTTCAATTTAGAAGACTCTTCCAAGATTCGGAGTTAGAGGAGGTGTCCAAATTTTTGGCTCTCATTTTCCTTGTGAGAGTGCAAGGAGATGACACTGTTCTGTGGAAAGAGACTAGGAGGGGAAATTTCAGTGTAAAGCTGTGTTACAACTCTTTATGTGATGAGACTAATATAGTATCCCCAACCAAAGAGATATGAGGGTCTTAAGCTCCTCCAAGAAGGTGTTTTTATGAATGAGAAATTGTTTGAAGAATGACCTTAATTGCAGATATTTTAATGAAGGGGGGTTGTACAATGGTTAATAGATGCAACCTTTGTAAAGACAACAAAGAATCTGTTGATCATATCTTGATTCATTGTGAAAAGAGGATTGTTTTGGGTGTTTCTCTTAGTAGTCTTTAGCTTGAATCTTGCGTGTTTCCAACTTCAATGAGAAGTCTCCTCTTTGAGTGGAAATTAAGGGATTGGATGAAAGAAGAATTGTTTGGCATATAGCCCCCATTTGTTTGTTTTAGTGTATATGGTTAGAGCGTAACTGAAGGATATTCAATGAAGAAGAGCTCTTAGAGCAAAGGTTGAAGGTAGTCTTCATTTGTTTTTTTTTTTTTTGGATAAGCAAATAATGCAAATACATTTAAGACGCCAAAAGGCGATGAACCAAAGTATAAGGGATGTAATAAAAGAGTGCCTAAAATCTGGTTGAAGATGGTTTTCATTAACGGTGATTGGGGTGAAATATGGTCAAGAGGGGTGTGGGTGGAGGACTAAGGAAGTTTGTGGGTCTTTTGGAGTGGGAGTGTGGAAGGAGATCATGAAGGAGGAAAATTGGTGCTGGAAGAGCATTGAATTTAAGGTAGGGAAGGGGACTAGAGTAATGTTCTGGACAGATAAGTGGTGTGGTAATGAGGCGTTGTCCCAAATTTTTCCACATCTGTTTACCTTGGCGGGTCATAGGAATGCCAAAGTAAGTGAAGTGTGGGACTCTAGCCTTGGTCAAGGAGGTTGGAATCTTAGTTTTGCTAGAGATTTCAATGATTGGGAGCTGGATCAGATAGGAGATATGCTGAATTTGCTGAGGGACTTCAGGACTTCTCCTGAGGAGGATTCAGTGAGCTGGAAAGGGGAGGGCAATGGTGCTTTTGGGTTAAGGGTGCTTATAAAATGCTGATTGGCTCCTCAGTTTGCGCCTTCCCGAATAGACGCATTTGGATGGACAAGGTCCCAACAAAAGTGTCTTTTTTTGCTTGGGAAGACTCGTGGGGGAAGATCCTCACCTTGGATAGGCTTCAAAGAAGGGGATGACAGCTCCCTAACCGGTGTTTTTTGTGTGGCTGTGAAGAAGGAAATGCGAATCACATTCTTTTACATTATATAGTGGTTAAGACTCTTTGGGAGATTGTCCTCGCCATTTTTGGAGTTCAGTGGGTGTTCCCAGAGTCTGTTAAAGAGGTGTTACTTAGTTGGAGGGGCTCTTTTGTGGGGAAAAAAAGGAAAAAGATCTGGAATTCCATCCCGTTGTGCATATTTTGGACGGTTTGGAAGGAAAGGAATATGTTAACTTTCAGGGGGGGGGGGGGGGGGTCGTTAGCTATTCAGAAATTCAAAAATTCTTTTGTATGTAACTTGTGGAGTTGGGCTAGGGTGTACATTGGAGAGGAAACCTATTCTCTCTTAGGCTTTTTGGAGTGGCTCGCGGCCACTTGAGGGTGGGCGAGGTTACTCCCCTTTCTTCTTTTAGTTTCTTGTTTTGGGCTTCTATGTATACCCCCTGTATACTTGTGGCTTTTTGGCCCTTTTTTAATATGTTTATCTATCAAAAAAAAAAAAGTGGTCCTAGGTTTTGTTGCAAATGGAGAGCTTCTCTATGGTGGATTTCTTAGATTCCTTGTTTTGTGGTTATGTTGGCTTGTTATGTCTATTAATTTCATGATTGAAGCATTCATGGTTATTTTGATTGCTGAATTGAACAAGTAATTCACCAATAATTTATATCAATCATTTTCATTTGAAAATGTAGTTGATAAAAAAAAAAAAAAATTATCCTTCATATCATGGCATTTCTAATTGATGTAGTTGAAATTGGAGTTTGGGAAACCCCAATAGTTGTAGTCTGATTCACTAGCTTGGTGACAATTGGGAGAGGCAATCAACACTAACTATTAGATTGAATTTATGATCTATGAGATCCTAGCCTCGATTGACATAATGCTAGAAATCTTTATTACAGTCCAATCCATTTACCATTCCACATAGTTAATAAGGAGATATAAGCACGTGAAAAACTATTCAAGGGTGCAATCCTATTTTGTAGCCTCAATCTTAACAAAAATAAGGCTTCCCATCATTGATTTGACCACTCATTCCTTACCAACTACTTCCTGAAAAAAGCTTGCATTATTCCTTTTGACTCACATAAATCCATGAGTTGTAGTAAGTACAAATTTTGAACGCTATGTGCAGTGGAGCATTGTAGATGTTCTAGTGGGTGCATCGGAGATGGAGCACATCTAATAGCTCGTTTAGGATAGCTTTCTATTTTTATTTTTTTTAGTTGGGAGTTGAAGTTAAAGTCACAATTTTTAAAAGGCAATGTTGGTATTGTAAAAATTTTATTAAAAATTAAAGAACTTTTTACATATTTCAAAATAAAGCTTCTAGAAGAAGTACCATTTTTCTGACTTTCATATTAAACTATTTTTTAAGTCATAAGCTCTTTGAACAAAATTAGCCAAACAAGCATAGAAACTTTTATTACACTTAAAAAAGAGCTTTTAATTTCTCAAAAGTTACTCTAAACAGGACCTAATATTTTTACTTTAGGTATATTAATTATTTTTAAATAAAACTTTAGTAAGTACAAGCAAAGAGCTACACTAAAGAGGGGAGGCAATTGTCTTGTAAAAAAACATAGATAAACTAAAAGATCCAAGGAAGAGAAAACAAAAGTCAAAGGGGAGAAGCTTCCAACAAAAACTAAATTGGAGGCTTCACCCTTGCTTGGGAATCTCAAGAGTTGGATGGTCTTAGGAAGAGATGTTGCATACAAGGAGGTTTACAAGCCAAACGTATTATTTCAATTGAAGAGAGAGAATATATTTCTATAGAGGGGACACTTAAATTGATTAGATGTACTACCTTGTGCAACCTACCAATCTATTACATGTCGTTGCTTGTAATTCCTAGAAAGGCCAAATTGAGGTTAGAGAAGATTTAAAAGGATTTTCTTTGTGGAGGTAGGGCTTTGGAGAAAAAGCCTCATCTAGTAAAATGGTTGTTTGTTTGCATTGAGAGGAGGAATGGGAGATTGGGTAGTGCATGTCTCTCTCTTCTAAATCGAGCTCTCCTTGGTGAGTGGAGTTGGGAATATGTTTCTAAAGGGAATGGTTTTTGGAAGTAGATTATAAAGGGAAAGTACAAGAAGAAGGAAGTGTGTTCGACACTCTTGAGAAGTGAGAGATAGATGGTTACGATGTTGGAGTATGAAAACCTATAAGGAAGGAGTATGATCTTTTTTTTACTAGAACCTCCTTTGAAGTAGATAATGGTAGGAGGGTTGAGTTTTAGAAGGACAAATGATGTGGCGAAGAGACCTTGTGTATTTCCTCCTCTCCTTATATGCGATGACTTTGTCTCAAGAGGCTTGGGTGCCTAATTTATGGGAAGATTTAGAAGTGCGGGGTCATTAGAATCCGTGTTTCTCTAGGCACTTCAACAATTGGGAGCTGGACATTGTTGAGACTTTCTTCTCTAGATTGCTAATGAGTGATTTGTAAAGATTCTTAGAAGGGTGTGTCTTTAGTTAAATCTTTCTATTTGGTCTTGGAACTCAAGAGGTCAATCTCCTTTAATTGATTTTGTACATTAGGTGGGGTTATTTGGTGGCTTCTTTTTTGAGGCCTTTTGATGAGGGAAAGTCTTTTAAAGTCTATTCAAGAAGGAAAGGAAACTTAAAGAAAGACATAAATAAACCTTAAGTGGGATTAATATTAGTTAGAATTAAATTATGATTAGTATTTGTTAGAGTTAAATTAGGATTAGCTAATTAGGTTATAAGATAATTAAAATTAGAGGCATAATAGGTTATTAGTATCCTAGTAAACTTTGGATTTTTTAGAGAAGCCTATAAATAAAGCTAATCGATGTAAGTCAAAGTAATAAATTGATTGATGTTAATAATATTATGTTTTTTAATTGTAATTGTTGCAATTCTCAATGGTGAGACTCCATTGATTTTCTTTTAGGCGAGACTCTTAAATCGCGTTAGTGAGACTCTTTAAGGTTTTCAACTCTTCTTCGTTGTATCTTCTTTCTCTCTATTTTTTATTTATTTTTTCTCTATCATAAACTTATTCCTTTTGCTCTCCTTACACCCTTTAAATAAAAACCCTAGTCCACCTACTTAAGTGTGGGCAACCATCTTATGCTTGCCCTACATCACCTTTCTCTAAGGTGGCTCTTTATATACTTTGCGTGACTTTTTTGTTATTATATTATACATACCTTTCTTTGCCTATAAAAAAAAAAATTCTTTTTTTGGGTTAGGTGATTGATTATTCCTGAAAGAACTGCTGGAAGCATTATTCCCTTAGCTTGTTAGATTCACCTAGTGACCTGCTAATGACCTCGATTAGGTTCTTATATCTCAAATCACTGCCAGAAGCATTCTTCTTTAGCTTATTAGATTCGCATAGTGATGTGCCTATTATCCTAGAAAAGCCAGTTAAAAGTTTGGCCTCATCAAAATCTTAAGGGCAGCACCAGAAACCATATGTTCAGGCAGAACTAAAATCTTCTGAATGCATTTGATCATGAAGCAATAGTTGTTTATCTTGTATAACACTGGCTGGATGATCTAATTGCATGAACATATTTATCCAAAAATCTCAGTGTCTCACGGCAGCTGGGTACTGAAGAGAAACCACAAATGCTCACATTCCAAAAACTATTGAAAGCCAATATTGCATACTATGAAGAATTACAGTATTATTTTAAGCCTAAATCATTTGATAATCTCTATCTCCTTGTATCCGGAAATTCATAATAGGGAGCAGGGGATCTATTGTCATATCCCTAAAAGTGATGATTGATGAAAAAAATTATGTGTTCTTTGTAATAGAGTATAGCTGGTAACTGCTTTAATTCTACTCCAGGTGAAGCAAAATTTGACACAATATTGTTATGGAGTTCTCGCATGGTAACCTGTGAATCATGATCATGAACTATAAATCTTTCTTCTTTATGTAGATTATATTTTCTTGTTTGAGGATGCAGCCAATTTCTGTACACTTTTTTTCATTCAACTTAGCTCTTTAAGAATTGCCATCTAAGCTGACTTTGTTTGATTGTTTATAATTGCAGGTAGAGAGATGGAACGAACAAAGGGAGAATGGCACCTTTCCAGGTCCTCTGTAGATGGTGCCCTTATAAAAAAGTTCCAAATCCAGTTTCTTTCTTGCCATTTTTATATCCAAGTTGCCATTGATTCCGCCAGATGAATTTCCTGGCATAGAATGGAACAGGACTGTGAGTGAAACTACTACTTGAGTGATTCAAGTTAATAAAATTTTTGGCTAGGTCTGTTGGAGCTAGTTCTAATCACAGTACTGGAATTTTGTTGCAAACGAAGTTAGTTATTGTCCTTTTTGATGTCTGTTTCTTCCAATCTTTGATGCTTCCAGCTGTTTAGGAACAATAACAGGTATTGAATGTAGCACATTAAAACTTGAGCAGTTAAATATGCTGATATAACTTGCACTGTTGCGTATGGCACTTTGTCATCTCTCATTGGATTGCTGCTTCAGCTTTGACATCCAACCAATACAGGAAACAAAGGGCCTGTTTGGTTGCTGTTTTTGAAAACTGTTCTGGAAAATAGTTTTTGAGAACAGTTTTTAAGAACAGTTTTTGGTGTTTTTTAAAAAAAAATTATGTTTGGGAACTGAATTTTAAAAAACAATTTTTGTTCTCAAAAACAAAAAAACATGTTTGGTTGAGTTAATAAAAAAAAAAAAATTAGAACAAATAAAACAAAAGACATGTTTGAAAGATGTTTTTTTTTTCTTTTCTAATTAATAAAATATTTTCTTCAAGTAATTTTATATTATAAATTTATAAATAATTTTTAGATATATAGTTCATTTAAATTTAAAAAATTATTTATTTTATTAATTTAAAAATAAATAATTTTTTATATTTTTTTTAAAATAAATCAAACATAATAAAATTATTTTTATTAATATTTTTTTATTTAATCTTTAACTTTATTAAAAATTATAGCATATTGTATTAAATTGAGATAAAATTGTTCTTGATTTGTTAATTTTTTTTTTATCTCTACTAAAACCAAAAATTAAAAATGCCACCCACTTCTCTCTCTCTCGGGCATCAAGAAGCCCTTTTCTGAAGTTGCCCTCCAGCCGAGAGAATCCCTAAAAGGCCCTATTTTCCTTTGCCACTCTCAATCCTCGCAGGTACTAATCTAATCATGTTATTATTATTATTATTTTTTTTGCAACCCCCGTTTGATTCCCAAGAAAATCCATCACCCATTCGATTTCCGGGAAAATTCATCCTCGTTTGATTTCCGAGAAAATCCAAGCAAAAACCCTGCAACCCGTTTGATTCCCAAGAAAATCCATCCCCCATTTGATTTCCGGGAAAATTCATCCTCGTTTGATTTCCGAGAAAATCCAAACAAAAATCCCAAGGAAAACCAAAAAAATGGATTTTCTTTTGCTCCCTGCGTTTTCTGGATCCGTTTTAGGTCTCTTTGCTATTGTGCCATTGGATTTAAATTTCACGAACCTTGAATCAAAACTGAGAAATGGGAAAAATCAAGAAGAGGCGAGCGACTGTGCTGGAGATGAAAACGGGAAGAAAAAAAAAAACACGGGAAACAGGTTGTTTTTTTTGGTTTAATTTTGTTCTTTGCACAGTAAAAAAACGGGGAAAACAACATTTTGTTGTTCTCTAAACAGTGTCATTTTGAGAACACGGGGAACAACAAAAACAAAAATGACTCTCTCAACCAAACGAGTTTTTGGTGTTTTTTGTTTTCAAGAACAGAAAACAGTTCTTGAAAACATTAAACAAACAGGCCCAAAGCTTTCTAAATGTGCTAAAGGCTTTGTCTACAACCGGCTTTTGCCCTTTATCTTGCTGCAACCGGTTAGTATTCTACTACTTGTATATAATAGTAATAGTGAAAGAAAGGCCTTGCTTTTCGGCAAATTTTAGGTAAAGTGCCCGAAGAAGGCAAGAATAATATTTTCATAATTGGACATTGTACATTGAGGTAGAGCTTTTCATTTTGGGAGAATTCAGTAACATAACCCCATTGTTAAATACGTCCAATATCATAAATTAATACTAAATTGAGTTCACAAATTAATTAAAATGTTAAGAATGTGTATCAAATTCCCATGTAGAATAAGGAAGAGAGATAAGATAGAGATGTGAGGAAGAGTGAGTCATTGGGTAGAGGTGTAAATGCGAGGAAGAGTAAGAGGATTAGTGGAGCAAAAGGATTTGTGGTTTAAGGTGAAGATACAAAGGAATCTGACAATTGTATCTGATTCTTTTATATCATATAATCGAATGTTCTCTCTCATTTGTGTGATTTGTTTTATTTTTGCGTTATTTCTTTAATATGTTTACATTAATGCTTTCACTGACATAACAAAAAATTCTTACTCTCATCCTAAATATTTTCAAAGCAAAGAAAGCGGCAAAATAAATTTAGAAACCCAGATATAACAATAGTACCCCATCAATAAACTTAAAAATATAAACGTAAAAAAAAAAAAAAAAAATTATATCTCTAAAGCAAGGAAGTATAAAGCTTGAATAAAAATAATACACAAAGTAAAGAAACTCTCACATGCAGTGATGGAGGATGCTCCTCTATGATCCTCCGTATCTTCCCATGTAAACATTTCCATGGCACTAAGCATAGGTGGCAATTTGGACTCGTTAGTGGCCGCCAAAGTTATATTAACGACGGACCCAGCTTTGACATTAATACGCTGTGAATAAACAACTTTGCATGAGCAGCTTTTGAACTTCACAGGGTCGCTTTGCGGAGTGCCATTGATGTAAATCTGAGTTATCCTTGGAGCAGTCCTAGTATTACTGCCCTCATGTACTTGACACGAATGATCTGAGAAGTAGAAGACAAAGCGTGCTACTTGTGGGATCAATGGAGGAAGGGGAATTGACAAGATTATGGGATCGGAGGGATTGATTGGTTCAATGGAGTCTCCGACAGCCGCCATAGGTGGCCTGTTTTCTATCTCTAACGTAGTATCTGCTGGCATGGTGGAAACCTCCCGGCAGTTGGGTGGTGTTGCCCCTCGTGTCCATATGCGGTTGAACATATCCCCATGTAACCCTGACGTGAATCTGTCCTCCACAAACAGTCAATGAAAAATATTAGCAAAAGTGAAAGGATACCAAGAAATTTACAAGCAACCAAATTAATTCAAGTCACCTCACTTCAGGGCCACCAAAGTTAGTCCTGGTGACTAGATGGATGGTCGCATTGGACGTCAACTTGGGAAACAATTTCACCCACATGGGCACGGCCTCTAGTGAAGAAATGAAGGGCGCTTCTCCTTCCCTAGTCTGTACCAAACACACATTAATTTCTCCTGACCTATGACTCATATAACTGATCTCATGGTATACCGGCGACCCATCCATCGATGAAGTGTTCACCGTCGTCCACATCTTGCCCTCTACTGTAAGGTTAAACGTCGGCGGCCTAGACAAACCATCATAGTTTCCATAGAAGAACCCGGCGCGTATAATGTATCTTAGGGTTAGTTTATATACTGGAAGTTTGTAACAATGTTCTTCTGACAGAACATCATGGAAGGATCGTAGCGTGTTCATTTCTTCGAGGTCTTGCTTCTCCTGAACCTTCCTGTTGAAGCCCGTTTTGATTAATCTCCCGTCCGGTTCCCATACAATTAAGTTGTTGCTAAGGCGAGGATACTCGGCACCACAGTCAATACTCAACCAGCCCGTTGTATCGAAAACTAATAAGATCAGACAAAATATTAATTAAGTCGAGCTTTGATATCAAATTGATGGATTCATTTCTATGGTTGGAAGTTACAAAATACATACCTTGAGAACCAGCTTTGAGGAAGTGAAAGGCCAGGAAGAGCAGCAGAATCTGTTGGAGTTTCTCCATGGAGAGGGTTAATTTAGCTGCTGTTTCATATTTGTAGGGAGTCATATATATTTTGATGGTGATCAATGGGGGTGGAGTCCAACAAGGAGATGTGCCTAGAGGAAATCGATGGAGGGCTCCTTTGTAAGCTTCACTAAACGTAACTTTTGATGGGTTAGTGTTTCATAATTCTGACTAAGACAAAATATATAAACAAGTGTTTGAAAATTTTGGATTTTAGTTTCTAAATTACGTTAACTAAGTTGCGGTTAATTTATTTATACTCGGAAATGATATTTAAAAATGTTCTTTGAAAATAGTTTTTAAAAACTGTTTTTATATAAGGGATTTTAGACAACAAAATTAGAGTTCTTAAGCATAAAAAATGCTTTTCATAACTTATTTTTCACAAATTTATTATGTATTTATAAGTTTTCGAAATATTCTACTTATAATTTATACTTAATAAGAAATAATAAAAAATATTTCAAATTTATTTTTAAAAACAATCTATTTTCAAAATTAAGAAGGAAAGTTTGTTAAATGATATATTTTGAGTTAAAAAAATTGTCTATTTTAAAGACTCGAAAATTATTTTCAAGGAAGTCCTATTTTTAAATATTTATCCAAAATATAAAAAGTAAAAAGTAAAAAGTTTAAATTTCAATTTAGAATTTAAAGACAAGTATACACGTAATATCTTTGTATGGATATTTATCAAAATGTAGACATATTTAGAAAAAAAGTCTATTTGTGATTGATGTTTATAACAAGAACAAAGTCTTCTAATTAATGATTGAAAATGCCCCCACAAGATTTTTAAAAGCGCTTTTGAAAGGTAAGAAAAGCACTTGGAGTAATGGTTTCCTTTCATTATTCTTCCATTCTTTCACGCTTAACAGTCTGAGTTACAATATTGATAAAATCATGAATTATAATACAACTACCAAATAGAGAATATGAGCTAAAATAATGTACACAAATATGAGAAGGAGAGGTGTGGCTGCGGAGGGTGGTGGAAGAGCCGGCGCCTCATACTTTTCATAATGCCTTGTAAACACTTCCAAGCCGCTGATCATGGTTGGTAAGTTGGAATCTGGATCAGGGGCCAGGGTTATATTGATTGTGGGACCCATAACATCCACGGGGTATATGGTAACAACCCGGGACTTGCCCCACTCGAATGTAATGTTGGACTTCAGCTGACCGTTGATGTAAATTTGGGTAGCCCTGGTACCGATGATGCCGCTGAGCTGGGATTGGGGGGCTGGATTAGAGAAGTAGAATATGAAGTATGCTGAATGTGGGCCATCGAGAGGAGGAAGATCAACGATTAGGAGGATGGGATCAGAAGCGTTGATGGATGCGATGGAGTCAGCCAAGACTGCAGTGGGTGGGGCATTTTGTAATGGCTCGATGAAGTCTGGCATGGTGGAAATATTCTCACAGCCTTTTGGTGTTGATCCACTCGCCCATATGCGATTGTAGGAATCGTTGTAATCATCCATTGCAAACCTTGCAGACAAGAAAAATTGAATCTAAGAAAACGAAATTCAGAAATTTCAATTTTAGCAGGCAAGATAAAACACTTATTTTTCTAAAATAGAAAATATAATTTTTTTTATATATATTCACTTCAACCTCTAATTAGACTATATAAGGATAACCATATCCAAAATGATCAAAATTCTTAACTCACCTCACTTCGGGGCCACCAAAGTTGGTCCGAGTGACGAGATGGAAGGCGGCTTTAGGGTCATTATCTGATGTTACAGGGAATGGAACCATATGTGTATACTGGGGAGTCTTTATTGGCATGAACTCCAGTGAAGAAATGAAGGGCACCTCGCCTTCCCTGGTTTGCACCAAGCAAACATAATTTTGAAATTCATGAGACACATAGATGGCTTCATGGTATATCGGACCCCCACCCATCGACGAAGTAGTGTTCACCGTCGTCCAATTTTTTCCGTTACTAGTGAGATCAAAGGTCGGCGGCCGAGAGAGACCATCATAGTTACCATAGTAGAACCCGGCTCGAACAATGTAGCCAGAGATGTAAGATGTGAAGAATATAGTATAACAGTTTGGCTCTGTCCCATTAGGGAAGAACCGAAGTGTGTTCATTTCTTCGATAGGTTGTTTCTGCGGAACCTGCTTATTCATGCCAGTTCTGATGAGTCCATAGTCGGTGTACCAGGGCATTGAATGGCTGTTAACACGAGGTAGTTCGCTACCACAATCGATATTCCACCAGTCAATAAAATCTGAGAAACAATTAATAGATCATCATTAGGCCGTCCCTTAGTAATCAAGCATTAATATATAGAAGTTTTATACATGAAATGTGGCACGGGTTAATGGAAGTTTTACATACCTTGGGAGGCAGCTTTAAGAAAGTGAAAGGCCAAGAAAACCAGCAGTACAGGCACTAGCTTCTCCATGGAAAGAGGAAGCCAGGGAGGGATAGAGAAGAATTGAGCAGGCTTATATATATATATATATATATGGGTGTTTTGACAAGCAAGGAAATAGCCGGCTTAGATGGAATCGATGGAGAGGGGCCTTTGTAAGCTTCACCAACAGCTTTTAATGAGTAAGAGTTTGATATTAATGTTCTATACACTCGAGGTTTCAAGTTAAATCAATCTACAATGGCATCATATATATATATATATTTGTTTTGAAGTTGTTTGTATGGTTTCTAAAATAAGATAAGTATTAAGTGGGGTTTGTGTTTTTTTACTAAATACTAAATATAATTAAAAACTTAATAATGTTAAATATTAAGTTACTGAATTTTTTAATATTTTATATATATATATATTAAGTATTAAAAATATATAAACGAGTGTTTTAAAATTTTGGATTTTAGTTTTTGAGATAGAAGTTGTTTATTTATCTTAATAAATTTTAAATATTGGCAACAAAGTTCGAGGAATTTAAATATAAAAAATGTTTTTTTTTTACTTAATTTTCACAAAAAATATTTTACTTGCTTAGAATACTCTATAAAATACAACGAAAAATATTTAAAATTTATTTTTAAAAACAATCTATTCTCAAAACAAATTCTTAAAAGAAAATCATTTTTTAGCATAAGTTTATTAAATGATATATATATTTTGAGTTAGAAATTGTCTAAAATTATTTTCAAGAAAATCTTATTTTAAGAGATTTATTTAAAACATAAAAAGTAAAAAGTTTGAATTTCAATTTAAAATTTGATATATACATAATATTTTTGTATGGATATTTATCAAAATCTAGAGATATTTAGAAACAAAAAAAGACCTATTTGTGATTAATGCTTATAACAAGAACAAAAGCCTTCTAATTAATGTGTGAAAGTGAACCACAAGAATTTTAAAAACACTTTTAAGAGGTAAGAAAAGCACTTGGAGTACTGCTTTTCTTTCATTCTTCTTCCATTATTTCATGCTTAATTAATAGTATGAGTTACAATATTTATGAAATTATGAATTATAATACAACTACCAAGAGAAGATGAGCTAAAATAATGTACACAGATATGAGAAGGAGAGGTGTGGCTGCGGAGGGCGGCGGTCCAAAATTAGGCACTATGCGAACCCGTGGAGGATCCGGCGCCTCATACTTTACATAATGCCTTGTAAACACTTCCAAGCCGCTGATCATGGTTGGTAAGTTGGAATCGGGATCAGGGGCTAGGGTTATATTGATTGTGGGACCCATAACATCCACGGGGTCTATGGTAACAACCCGGGACTTGCCCCACTCGAATGTAATGTTGGACTTCAGCTGACCGTTGATGTAGATGTGGGTAGCCCTGGTATCGATGATGCCGCTGAGCGGAGATTGCGTGGCTGGATTAGAAAAGTAGAATATGAAGTATGCTGGATGTGGGCCATCGAGGGGAGGAAGATCAATGGTTAGGATGATGGGATCGGAAGCGTTGATGGATGCGATGGAGTCAGCCAAGACTGCAGCGGGTGGAGCGTTTTCTAATGGCTCGATGAGGTCTGGCAAGGTGGAAACATTCTCACAGCCTTTTGGTGTTGATCCGCTCGTCCATATGCGATTGTAGGAATCACTGTAATTATCCATTGCAAACCTTGCAAACAAGAAAAATTGAATCTAAGAAAAGGAAATTCAGAAATTTCAATTTTAGCTACCTGGTTTTTTTTTTTGTTTTTTTTTTTTAAATTTTTTTTTAACAAAAATTACTTTTGAGAATTTTTTTTATACTTGTTCACTCTTTTGTCAAATAGATTTTAAACCTAAGCTCACCTCACTTCAGGGCCACCGAAATTGGTCCGAGTGACGAGATGGAAGGCGGCATTAGGGTCATTGTCTGATGTTAAAGGGAATGGCACCATCTGTGTATACAGAGGATTCTCTATTTCCATGAACTCCATCGAAGAAATGAAGGGCACCTCGCCTTCCCTGGTTTGTACCAAGCAAACATTCATACCATATTCATGATACACATATATGGTTTCATGGTATATCGGCCCCCCACCCATCGACGAAGTAGTGTTCACCGTGGTCCAATTTTTGCCGTTAATCGTGAGATCAAAGGTGGGCGGGCGAGAGAGACCATCATAGTTACCATAGTAGAACCCGGCTCGAACAATGTAGCTTGTGAAGTAAGGTGTCAATTCTACAAGATAACAGCTTTGCTCTTTCGACCCATTAGGGAAGAACCGAAGTGTGTTCATTTCTTCGATAGGTTGTTTCTGCGGAACCTGCTTGTTCAAGCCAGTTGTGATGAACCAGATGTCGGGGAACCACATCATTGAACGGTTGTAATCAACACGACGTTGTTCACTACCACAATCGATATTCCACCAGTAAGTAAATTCTGAGAAACAATTAATAGATCATTAGGGGTGCGTCTCTTAGGAATCAAGCATTAATAGAAGTCTTATATATGAAATATGGCATCTGAAGTTTTACGTACCTTGGGAGGCAGCTTTAAGGAAGTGAAAGGCCAAGAAAACCAGCAGTACAGGCACTAGCTTCTCCATGGAAAGAGGGAGCCAGGAAGGGATAGAGAAGAATTGATCAGCAGGTTTATACATATGTAAGTGTTTTGACAAACAAGGAGATGGCAGGCTTAGATGAAATCGACGGAGGGGCCTTTGTAAGCTTCACCAACAACTTCAATTTTAATAAGAGTTTGCTAATCCAATTGGAGAAACAATTGAAAGGGGATCCATTCAAAGGAATTTAATATCATTCACAGCGCATGTGATAAAACGTATGGTTATACAACAGGTATTGTCTATGATGTTTCTATGTACTCAAGGTTTCAAGTTGAATCAATACACAATGACATTATATGATATATACTTCTATGTTAGAATTATTCTTGTGAGTCACATATAGGATATTAAATTATTTTTATTTCGAAGTTATAGGCATGAGAAGTCTTAAGCGGTGTTTGTTTTTTAGTTGAATAGGCAAAGTCCAATATTTCTTGTTTTTTCTATTCGGCTATAAGTAATTTATTGATATAAACTAATATAACAAAACTAAACTTATTAATGACAAGTTCACTTTAATTATATTGATTGATATTTGATTTTTCTATTTATCTGTACTTTGCTTTAAAGTATGTACTAATTGGCTTTTTCAAAAATCGGAAGTCTTGAACAATTAACATTAAGCGACTATTGGATACCATGTTGGAAAATAATTATCAAAAAATAGTTCTTAATAACAAGTTCGAGTCGATAACACTTTCACTCCGCTTTGATGAGTAGTCAAGTTGGTTTATTTGGTTCAGTCTGACACCCTACAATTTGAAACCATTTCGGTGCAATCAGGTAGAAGTATTCAAAATCGATACTCTATCAAAATTAGTTACTGACATTGGGTAGCAATTAGAACATGGGTCTGAAAGTAAGAAGTAACGTGGCATAATTCTAGGGACACGAAGGTGAACATGCTCTCAAAACACACGATTAGAACATGCATGAGTGTACCAGTAGGTAAAGTTTATCAATCATCGATATATGCCTATAAAAGAACTCAATTGCTATTCGTAACACCATTTTTACTAGTGCGGTATTTTACATTCTTAAACTACTCTATCTTATTCTTTCCCCCCTCTCTCCTCTCCAACCTCACATCCTAATTGCACATCTTTTCGATTTTTTCTTTTCTTTTTATCTCTACCCACTCAACCCCCCACCCCACGTAAACTTTTTTTTTTCTTTTCATTTCTTTTATTTTTTCACACTCAATTGTTTTTCATATTCTTTTTATATTTTAAAACAAAATAATAAATTATAAAATGATTTTTTTCACCAAAACTATATTATGTAAAATGATTTTATTATATTCAATGTTTTAATGTGAAATTCATAACTCAATTTTTTTTAAATAAAAATTATTATTAAAATTTTAAAATAAACAATATTTAATTGGGATGGTTTTTAAAAAAATATATATTTCTTTATAAAAAAAAAAAGTTATAAATCTTTTCTAAAAATTATTATAGACAATTGAATTTCGTCATTTATTATATTTCATATGTGATTCGTAACCTTAATCAACTAGAATTTAAGTTTAATATATTAAGAAGAGGTAAGAGAGGGTTCGTTATTAAAAAGGATATATGTAGAAAAAAAATATAACAAAAAAGTGTCCCGGATGTTACGAATAACAACCCTTAAAGAAAAAATAGAGTGCACCAACAACACTACAAATAAAAGTCTCTGAATTACCTTATAAATTGTCACACGTGTTTTATTTCATCAAAAACATACAGGAACAAGAGGAACCAACACAAATAAACTTCATCATCATGAAAGGGTCCATACTCTCCCCTATCTTTCATGGTTTCTTCCCATCTCTCCTTCAACCACCTTAACAAGCCACCGGAGCAACCTTCTCAGCTTCAATTTTCTCATCCCCAGCCTCCTTGCAGAATAATTCCGATAATCTTGCTGCCAAGCTCTTCTTCGCTTCAGGGGAAACACCATGCTTGCCGATGATGGACTCCAGTACCGCCTCCGTCAATAATTTATTCTCTATCACTGCATTCCCAACTTCTGGTAGGGACCCATCTTTGGAGAAGCTCATCTGTAGCCAGGCAAAGGGTGGCAATTATTCTTTTTTAGTACTTTATTTGATAACTTCCTAGAAAGACATGGAAAAGATCATCGAAGCATAAGGTAGTAGAAGGCAAGACAGTGATACTAACCGTTAAAGCTCCAAGGGGAGAATGAGTGAAAAGAATGGAGTTGCCTGGTGGGAAGGTTTCATCCTTCAAGACCTCATTGAATTTCTCAATGGCTTTGGCTTCTGCGTCAGTGTAAATTCCAACAGATTTCCAGAAGGCAACACAATTCTCTGACACCTTGTCTGAATACTGGCGACCCGTCAAAGGCAAAATCGTTGTTACCTTTGTGAATTTCTCAAAGGGGCCTATCAATATATAGCGGAAATTGTGATTGGAAACATGAAAATTATATATCCTTCGATCTTCTAACTACCACTCTCATATCCATTCTTAAATATCAAATCAGGACAAGATATCAATCTATCTCTCAAACCAAATTGGAATAGAGAACGAGAACAAGAATTCAATTTCATTCTCAATTATTATGTCTGGACTTCTTTTTTTTTTAATTGACAGTATGAATAAAACACTCGACTACTCCTTACAAGTGAAAGTATTTTTTGAAAATAATCCTTAAAAAAAAATATTATAAATGATTTCATAAGTAATTTTTTAGATTTTTAAAAATATTTGTTTTTTAGATTTTTAAAAATATTTGTTAATACTGATCTATTAAAACACTAATATGCCTCATTAAAAAAAATTAATGACGATTACGTGTCCAACTATATGCTGAAATTTACCATTTCCCTTGAGATTTTTACCAATTTTTTCTCCTTTTTCATTCCGAAAATAGTTGTTGGCAGATTTGCATTTGTCCACGTGTAACCCACTACGGAAAATCTCGCCAAAATCCAGTGAAATTAATAAATAAATATTTCTTTCCATTACCTGTGACGACATCTCGGAAAAAGTCAACCGAATCCGCTAACTCCTCCACAGTCTTGCCCTTCCACTTGACGGCGAGCGTAGGAACGGCGCTGCTCTCCAAGTACACTCCGATGGCTGTGAACTTCACGAACTTCCCTTGGATCTCCAAACCTCTCACCCCTGACCGGATCAAATCAGCAAACCCGACCAAAACAAAGGAAACGAAACGAAAATGTTTGGCGCCGGAGACTAACCTGCACCGCCGAGGAAGAGGTCGTTGGTGGAGCCCGGCGGCTTCACCGACGGCGGAAATAGGACGTTCTCGACCTGAACTGCGGTGACTGACGGCACTGGAGACATCTTCGGGGATATGGCTGCAGAGAAACGAGGAAGAAATCTTAGTTGAATGGAGGAGAAGGGACAGCGACGTTATATAGGAGGAAAACGAGGGATGGAAGAAACGGTGGTAGGTATGCGTAATTGAGTAATTTCCCAGGTAGGAAAGGGTAGATGGGGGCACGTTGTGGATTGAGAGGTTAGCGTGGAGCCACCTTCACCATGAGCCAACCCACAGTCGAGATTGAACATTTGGTATTGAATTGCGGAAACCGAGGACGATAAAAAAAGTCAGTAGATCTTTTCACCAAATTTTGCAATTCGGAAAAAATTATAAAAATATAAATATAGAAATAATTAATAGCAATCCTATTCTTCGATGTGATGTCTGCCTCAGGGTATCGGCAGTCCACAAGGTCGGCTTGGCCCAAATGCACGTACGGGAGTAGGAGTAGATGAATGGACTCAAGTTGAGGCCTACGAAGAAGAGTCAGAGCTTGATATTTCAAACCAACCCACTTTGATGTAAAGTCAATATACTTTATTCGATATGATTCACAATAGGTTGGTGGCAAATTGGCTTTGAAAAAGAAAAGGTCTCCCCTTCTTTTTTGGCGATCATTTTTCTTTGAAAACAAACAAGGTTATAACTCAATGAAAAATCTAATTTGCTAAAAAGAAATTCAATTGAGTTATCAACTCAACCCATAAATTGTCTTGTTTGTACGACTGCACAACAGTTTCTTAGGTCCAAACCCCCTCTAGACAACATGTACGTACAAAAGTAAATGCATAGTCTCGTGTTAAGGCCGCCATATCGGGGCATGCTCATCTTTCTTTTTCATTTTTTGACCTATTAAAAAGCTGAATACTCAAAGCTTCAAAATCCCAACTAATCCATAATTGAAATCAAATATATTTTATTTGACTATTTGTCTTCCATAATTCCATTATTATTTAAAATGGGTTGGTGGCAAATTGACTTGGAAAAATAAATTTTCCTTGTATTTTTGGGCTGTGACAAAAGCCCGCCTATATTTACCCAGTCTTACTCTTATTGGAGCAGCTTCCAGCTAACAAATCCCATTCATATGCATTTGATATATTTATTTTTGCGTCTATTATTGAACAAAATAATGTTAGGTTTATCCATGAAATTAAAATTGGTTTCATGACAGTCAAAGGGTGTCCCACACACCATTCTTGGCTTTCTGGGTTTGTGAATCAACAAAAGACCATTCGTTATGCCTGGATGTGCTTTGGTGACGTCCTCATAAGCACTTATTGATACGGCCGTACAGGCGGGTGAAGTGGAAGAGAAACGGGGACTGACGGTGACGCGGCGTCTATTGCGGTTGTACGCCCAAGTAGGGAAAAACAAAGGGTTTTGCCCGGTTTTTGTTTTTAACGTCAGATATTGTCATCTATGTAGAAACGTTAAGCAATGATCTACTTGCGGCCGCACCATTGAATGCGTCATATCCTTCTACCTCTCATCATCAAGCGGATTGGCAGGTGGAGCCGGTTAAGGCTAAGCTAGGACTGAAGCCTTTGAATTAGAACCTTGATGTTTATTATTAAATATGGAAATTAGACTTAAGAAAGACAATAATACATAGGCATGGCACCTAAAAACAAAGAAATAAGAGTAGATTAAAAAGAAAATAAAAACCGGAACCGCTTTCAAAATACCAACAACTTTTTTTTACCACATTTTCAATGGTGATTGGGTGTCGATGTTGATTGGACATCACTTTCCGTGTGCCAAGAACACATCATGCAAACAACACAAGCTACGTAGTGTATTCATGGGTCACTAGCTAGGTGTAGTTGAAGCCTCGATGTGAGGCTGGTGTATACCGATTAAATAACGTGTCATTAAGATTCTATTTTACAGTAATTCAAATAAGCGCTCTAAATTTTTATTTTTTTTAAATTCAATGCTAATAATCAAGTCTAGAATCTCATTGAATTACCCATAGGAGTAAAAATTATCAATTGTAAATAAGTCTTTAAAACTAAAAAAGACTCCGTAAAACAAGACTTGTAACTAAAGGATTCACTCAAAAATAAGGAATTTAATATTGTGTTATACCCTCCCTTGCTTCAAGGAATGATTCAATATTCATGACATTAGTGGCTTATTTTGATATAGAGCTACATCAAATAGATATCAACACACTCCCTCGATGGAGACCTACAGAAAGAGGTTTACATGAAAAAACCAAAAGGTTTATCACAAATGGGAACAATCATTTGGTTAATAGGTAATAAATGCTAATTATTCATTTGGTTTTACGAAGAATGACATGGATCAATGTACATTCCATAAAATCAATCGGCGCATAAGAAAATTTCTTCATCTTATAACTTACCACATGTTATAATGTAATTTTTAGAGGATTTACCGTCCCATTTTTGGAGGGCTTACCACCACAATTTGTGTGATTTAAACTCTCTTATTTAGGTATAAGGAAATAATATTTAATAGCTCATTATCAGAAAAATGTAAAATTTAAATAAGATCCATTCAGTTTCCCTGATATTGTGGGCAGATGCTTATTGGAGGAGATATTTGCCCATCTAACTCATTTTATCTTCTTTGATAGGAATAATATATAAGAACAACATACATGAAAAACAGAAGGGATGTCTTAGAGCTTTTCATTATTACATGGATATCATCCATTAGGTCTTGAATAAACTAACCAATTGTTCAATTTTAAATTTTCATTATGCTCAACATACTGAAGACCGTGATTATCCCTGAAAAGGTTTTTTTGGGAATCTGATGGTTGAGGGTACGATCTAGTTTCATTGTTTGTGTTTCTAAACAATGGTTATCACTAAAACCCCAAATTGAACTATACGGACCAAGCTCAAATCTAAGGATCGCATGGTCCAACCCAAACATTGAGGAGAAAAGAGGTAATCTCCGGATACCTATACCTAATGACACACTTGGATACCCAACAAACTTTATTATATGATTACTTATCATTGTCCCAAAGGCAAGACAAGATGACATTTCCAACATTTCTAACATTAATAATTCAGATTTGGTGCAAGTGGAATACAGCCTGGTTAAAAAGCCAATCTAGATAATGCAGGCTGAGGTTTGAACTACAAGGGAAGCTTCAGATTCAACCAAAATCCCAAATGCAAAGACTTGGTCCAGTGCTCCATCCCAAGTCCACTTTGGGTAATTACTCAACTTACCACTGATGCCACACATGCTAAAAACTACTATAAACATAATGACTATCCCAAAAGAAAACAAGTTAGCATACCTATCAAAGAAAAAAAAAAAAAAAAGGTTAGCACATTTTTTTAGAGTATCTGAGAAGAAAATGAAAGAATTGAAAATATCCAAATGGTTTGGTCTTTGCAGGTGAGTAGAGAGATCCCGGGAGTAGCAAATCGTACACTATCAACAAAAGGAAATCTATTGTTGCCACTAAATGGAGTATACTTAGCAGGCACATTCGAGTTTCAGAGGGGGGATAGAAACTCAAGTTGAACTTGCACTCAACTAAACCTAGCCTTTATCCCACATGGGAGACAGGTGACAACCAATATCACTCACAACATGTGTTTCACCCAAAGTTCATGAACTAAATAAATCTATATTTGGTTCATAAGCCGAATGCATCAAAGCCTCAATACCATGGTTCTGGAATCCTATATTGTCTACATCGATGCATGGACAGTTTCTTTAGCATTTATTTATACAACAATGTCCTTTTGTGAAACAAATACATCTGAATTGTGGATGCAGCTCATGCTGACTAAATCTTTGAATGAAAAATGCCATGGTGTAAAAATTAACATCCTTGAAAGATGACACGGTTTAGTCTACTGAGGAAGAACGGTGAGAAGATGCAGGGATTCAAGATGAACCCTCAACTCAGTTAAAAATTAAGTCACATGCCACATCCCGTGGAGTGAAAAAAGCTATTTGCCACAACTATTACTTCCTAATACTTGTATCAGAGACAACAATTTCATGGCCTTAAACCATGTCAAAATAGCAAACCAAACCACCAAAAAAAAAAAAAAAAGCCAGTGGATATGCCATCCTAGATATGTGTCCAGATTGCTAGCACAGCAGGTCTAAATGGTATATTATCTTATTCACAAAACAAAGAAAAGAAATTTGCACCATACAAAGGAGTTAAAAAAAACCCATGCTTAAGCAAAAAAGGGAAAGCAGCCCTTCCCCAATAAATAGACCTCATTGATTGAGTTGTAAAATGAATGAACCTCATCTAAGTAATGTATTCATTCAAGAATGAAAATCTTCATTTAATTTTTCACCAGCACTAGTGATTAACCTTAAAAAGATGGCCACTCTACATCAATGAAAACAAATAATAAAGCAACAGAATTATTGAACATTAAAAGAAAACTATAGGAATGACAAATGTCTATGGGTGGGGTGGTTAGCACCCGAGGTTTGGGTCCTCATGAAGAGTCCTAAGGGCTTGGCTATAGAAGGTTCCTCGGTTATCAAAAAAAAAAAAATGGAATATCAAAAAGTACCATATTTACAAGGATACTGCACCACAGTATTTATTTTCTTTCAATATTATCCTCACATAAAATTTAGTGAATCAGTTATAACATCAATTTCTCATGCACAGAGAATGACTACTAATATTGTAAATGTCCAACAACTTTTCCCATACAAAATTGATGACAAAATGATATCTTATACCAAATATATTCTCATTAGTCACCCCAAAAAAAAAGGTTGTAGAATTCTCAAACTCAACTATATCACCAAAGCCACCAAGCAGTGAAAGGATACTATTAATTCCTAATTATCCTTATCGAGCAACTAATTCTTTAATGACAAAAAACTTATCTAATGGTCTAACTACAGAAGAATCATGTCCTATCTCCATACACCTATTTTTACCATGCAATCATACAAGCTGGAGGCTTGTGGTGCAACTTGGTCCACTGAAACTCGAAAATCAAACAAGAACATTCCCAAGTTATAAAAGTTTGGAACAAGTTAAAATTGGATCAAAGGAGTAACCCACCCGCCTCAATGAGTAAAGCACAATGCATGCCATGGAGAAAGGACTTTACAAACAGAAAATAGAAAAGGAAAGCCAACCTCACCTATACAATATGCCCTATGCCTCCAAAAAATGCACAAAACTCTCCCCCATTATTCAACCAACTACCTAGTTAGGTTAAACAGTTACATCAACAGCCTAAACCAAGCACATAATTTGGACAGTTATACACAACAAACCATTTTATAAGAATGAATAACGAATCATACAGAACATTAGAATCAATCACAAAAGTATCCCGTAATGCTAAAGAGTACAATTCATAAGTTGCAGCAAAACCAGGTACAGCAAATACAAAAACAGAACAAGTTCAAAATCTACTTTGTAACTTAAAATTGGTATAGCAGCAACATATTACACTAATTCAAAATGACCACAATTCAAGTATTAAATTCCAAAAACAATTGTCCTTATTACGAGTAGAAGTAAATGGGAGAAGCTATCCAAGCAGTTTACCTAGAAGCCAAAAGGGCAAACTCCCGAAAATTCCTGCAGCCAAAGAAGTGTACAGACAATGTGAAACTTCAAAGATCAAACTCTTCATCACGAAGGGTGGCCAAAGCAACCTCTTCTTCCTCCTCATCCAGAACAAAGTACTCATTCTTCTCAACTGGCCTGAACATATAAAACATCACCAAGTAGAAAGCCAAACTAGCAATCTCCTCAGCTGCATTACTCACCCACTGATACTTGTATGCTGCAATTGTCCTGAGCGCAAACACGACAATTCTAGTAAAGTACAAGTATCCAATAACAACAACGTAAAACTGCCTAAAAAGGGTCAACTTTGCCAAATTCCTAGCAGCCTTCCCATCTGTCTTCGATGTTTCCCTCAGTGACCTAATTGACCACACAATAGGAAAGAGAATTGCACAACAACATATGATGTCCACCAATAAGAACACTTGTTGCCAAGTAACCCAATCCTTAATAAAGGGTCCGGTTTCACCAATCACCACAGATGCTACATTAGCCAATACCTGAAGTGGGATCACAATCATCAATACCTTCTTCTCCTTCTCCTGTAAGAAGGGCTTCAAAAACGACCACCCAGTCCCAACCAATACAATCACAGTGAACAACAGGGTAACCCTAATAAATTGGAATATATAGAACAATACATCCCAACCGTGTGGCGTTCCGGTGACCTTCACATAGTGCTTGTCCTCTGCTGCGAATAACAGATTCAACGCCTTCATGAGCACCAACGCGGTCATGAGCAGGTGAATCCGATGCACAGACCTCTTGTTCTTAGAACAGTAGTAGCTCCAATACCCTAGAAAAACGAAATACGCAAGGGAGAAGAGAAAGAAGAGCGCCGGCAATTGGGTTTGGCCGGCGGAGAGATAGTCCTTGACGCCGTTGTCAAGGTTATAGATTTCGGTATGAACCGACATGGTGACCAGAGATTCGGGATTACAATTGGCGAAGTAGAGGCTGTATTCATTGGGGTTTTTGACGAGGTAGGTGTGGTTGAAGGCGATACGATTGGGGGTGAGGTCTAGGAAGGTGAAGAGGTGAATGGTGAATTGGGAGTCAAGGACGCAGAAATTAGGGTTTTGAGTGGATTCTTGGACGACTTGGAGGAGGGACTCGTCGGAGAGGAGGAAAAATCCGATGCGGGAGTTGGCGGGGGTACCTGTGGCGGCGGAGGTGGCTTCGACGGACACGCCGGAAACGGCGATGGAGACTTGGCCGGTGTGGGTAAAGCCGAATTTCTCGAACAGAATCATGTGGCGGGCGTCGGATGTGATTTTTAGGTTTTTAATTTCCGCGACGGAGGCGGCCATGAGAGAGAGGAACGTCACGGCGACGAGGAGATTCTCCATGGTCCTAGCCATTCTGAAGCGGTGGCCTGATCGCAGATCGGTGGCGGACCTGGCCCCGACGACCGTGGTTCTAGTGAGATCTGGGCGGAAATGACAAGATGCGTGGAGTTTACCAAGGACCTAATCAAAGAACCAAGACTTTGTTCACTTAAAAGACGATGATTTTTGGTCCACTGGCCCCACTACTCTGAACCCCTCCAATCATCACTCTTCCTTCCGTTCGAAGAATTTTGGCTTCTCGTTCCAAGATTTAACGCGCTTTTTAAGGATGTTTTTAACTTTCAGGGCATTTCAAATTATTAAATATTTATTTAAATAAAATTTCGCATTTTTACATAGTCTTTTAAATCCAATAAAATATTCCACAATCTTATAATACAATTCAAAACAAAATTGTAAAAAAATTACTTTTCTAATTATAACATCATTTAAAATACTAAAAAATATGTAACGACCGTACTCAACCTTATAGATATTATCTATTCCGAGCCCAAATAAGCTTTTATAACTTTAAAACACATTTACATAATTTATTATAAATTATATAAAAGTTTGGTGACCCTCAATATTGAGATTTGTTTGAGGTCATAAGAGGTATCTATTTTTTTTATCATATAATTTCATAAGGCATAATAAAAATGTTATGTTTATACGAATAATAATTATCATGTCTCACATCAAATAGAAGATAAAGTTTCTAATATTATATAAGTATATACTTCTTTTTTTAACTATGTAGATGTACTATAAAGTTGTGAGGGCATCTTTGAACAAATAATGAATAATATTTACACGATTAAAAACAAGTCGTTACAAATAACATTAATGACTAATGTATGTACATCTACATAATTATGACCAAGTCGTTTTTCTTCTCATTTTTTCACAAAAAAGTGGAGGAAAATATTTTTTAATAATTATATTATTTTTCCTCAATTTTTTCAAGGTGAACCAGAATTTTATTTTTTGGTTACTTTTTCCTTCTTTATAATATTTATCTATATAATTAATTATACGACTTTAAAAGAAAACTTTATTTTATTGTCTATAAATATATTTCTAGAATGGTGTTTCCCTGAAAATTGGGTTCTAAGTGCTATCTAAACATCATTTTTAACTTCCAAACATTTATCTCTATTCAATTTTTGGTTGGTAGAGATTGGATCATGTCAACTTTAGTAACCAATCTTGGTATGACACGTAGACTACAAAGGTGATTAAAAACATATGAGTAATTATTAAGGTAATATTTTATTTTTAATTTTAGGTTTTGAAAAATTATTAAGGTGTGTTTTTTAAAAGGTTTGTTTGGATTTTAAGGATAATATCATTTTTAAGAGAGACTTAATTTTAAATTGGATGATGATTAGAGCTAAGATCTTGGAAAGTATTTTCTAAAATATTTATAAATTTAAAAATTTGATAACTTTTATGTGAATAACAATTTTTCATTAATTTCTATTAAAAAAAAATTGAAACTTCAAATAAAAAACAATATTTTCCAAGGATGATTGGATTGGAGTTTTGAGTATTGTTATTTTGATTTACTTTCTCCCCCGTTGCCAAACACCTAGGAAGTTGGAGATATATCAGGCCCTAGAGGTGGGGCGGTCCCAGAACTTTACTGGGCTTGGCCTTAAAATGGCACTTGTAAGCCTGATCCAAGACAGTGCTCTCTAAGCCCAAATGAGGTCCTCCAAATGTAATTTCTCACTGAATTAATCAAAATTATAAGCAAATTATGTAGTAGATTGAAATTTTAATAATGTAAATTTTAAATTTAATAATGAGAAATAAACTAATTATAGCAAATATTTTTTTTATAATTAAAAATTTTAAAATTATCGTAATCAATATATTTTTACCTTTTGTTTTCAAAAATTGATAATGGAAATAAAAATTAAAGGTTTGTTTGGTAATTATTTTTGAAAATAGTTTTTTGTTCTTAAAAACAAAAAAAAAAAACACGTTTTACGATAAAAAATTGTTTTATGTTTTTCGTTATTAAAAACATAAAACATGGTGTTTTTAGAAAATATTTTTTAATTATTTTATATTATTTCAATTTATTTTTCAAAGGTTGTTTTAAGAAATAATTATATAAAAATGTAGAATAATTAAAAATAAAATACTAGATATAAAAAATACTTTAAAACATATTTAAAAATAGGTTACAAATATTTTAAGTTTTTAAATGGATTTTTATTTTACAAAAATAAGAGAATAGTTTTCAAATACTATTTTTAAAATTATTTTTAAAACAGTTACCAAATAAACCGTAAATGTTTTAAAATTTTTTTTTAAATAAAATGTAGTTTTAAATTTATGCAACTTTCATTCCAAAATTAAAATCAATTACATGAATTACATGGGTCTAAAGGCCTTAAGACTCCTAAATGAACAAGTATGTGAGGACAAACGTGGACTGTTTGGTTGGTTCCGTCAAAAGCTTAAACGACGCCGTATTGAGTCCATCGGGCATTCAATCTCACGTCACACAGCTCAAGAAGTTGACTACCTCCGTTCCACTCTCTCCAATTTTCCAATCCTCTGCGTGCTCTCCAAAACGAAAACCCTAGCGCGATTTCTCCACTTTCTGTCTCTGGATTTCTCGTTTTCATTGGCCTCGATTTTCTTGAGAATCGAAGGAGGAAAATGTCGTGGTTGAGATCTGCAGTGAGCAAAGCCGTGGAGGTGGGCAACAAGAACAACCTCACTCGCACCGTTAAGAACTACGCCGACTCCGTCGTCCAACATGCCGGTCAGGCCGTTGCTGAGGGCGCCAAAATTCTTCAAGATCGCATTGTAATTTGCGTTATTTCTATGCTTCTCTTTGATTTTGAACCGGAAATTTGGACTAATTTGGAATTTCTTGCGATGTTTTCTGCTGTAATTGGGAGTATTCGTGCTAATCTCAGTTGGAATGGTTCCTTTATTTCATTTAGGTTCTGTTTGGTTATTGGGAAAAGGGAAGGGAGAATGAAAGAAGGAAAAGGGGAGGAAAATGAAAATGTTGTCTAGCCTAATAGAATTTCCCCTAATATGTGTCACATTATTTTGACTTGTTTCAATGGCGTATATTGATAGGGAGCTCGGAGTTACAGAAGCTTTAGGCTGACTGTTAAAAGATTGGAGGAGGCTGCTGTTTCTTGCAGGGGGCCTGAGAGAATTCAGTTGCTGAAAAGATGGTTGGCTGTGCTTAAAGAAATCGAGAAATTATCTGGAGCGCCCTTTGAAGATAAAGAAAAGAACTCTGAGCAACAAGCCACAACTGACGAAGCGAGGGATAATCCAAAAAAATCATCTATGGTGAGAAAACACATTTCTCAACTATTTCCTCATCCTTTTCTGATAAAAAAAATTATATATATATATATATATTCTCATGCTTCAGTTACATAATTGAGTCTAAATCCTTACTTATGCCTGATCCGCATGGATTTTTGTTTGAATGCCTTGATATGTTAATGGAAGTTTTTATCAGTGTTAGACTTCTATAAAGGGAAGCGCTCTTGCTACTTTCTAGGCGGTAGTGCATCAATAGTCTAATCCTTTGGCTTTATTGATAGGTTTTGTATTATGACTCTGATATGGGGGGTGGACCAGTGAATTTTCGTGATGTGTTTCTTCACAGTCAAGCTCTCGAGGGCATAACTTTGTCTATGGTATGTTAAACTAATTTCTTATTTGTGTGGACATTTAACTTCTAATTTTCAACTAGTTGAAGTGCAACATATTTATTTCCATTCCAGAACTCCATTATTTATGCTATGATTGATGTACATGTGTTGAACGTGTAGTTTCTCATTAGTGTTTTTGAAAGCATAACTTTGAGGTGAGTTATTTATTGAGCCAAAGTGAAAGGCGTAGCTCTCAAGATCTTAAAAATGAAGCACAAATTTTGCATGTGTAACACGTTTTTTCTCTTTTAAGATAAATTTTTGTATGGTCCTTCTTCAGCATGCATGAGGCCTCTTACCTAGGAGCATGCTACCCAGTACTCATCAGGCAGCCCTAACAATGTTCTTATGAATGTATTGTAGTTATTTCTGTTGTCCTTGATATTCCTATTGGCTACCATTCTTGTTCCATTTTCAGCATGGAGCATTTTCCTTTTAGGTGCATTCTCCCTTTTGGCTTAGTTACTGTTACTATATTTGAATCATTTAAAATATTTTTTTTTTTTGATAGGTTACTATAATGGAATCATACTTGACAGCTTCTGAAAATTTTCACAGTTCTGCCATTTTTTTTATAGGAAATGAGTTGCCTATGATATGGTACCTCAAGTATGATACAGTCATATATTTCACTAAAATTATCATTGGACTCTGCCCCGCTGAGCTTATTGTTTTTTTTCCTTTTTGTTTTTTTTTTCCCTTATTTTTCCTTGTTGATTCCTTTTTAGGGGTTTTTTTCCCACTTCTTTGAGATCTTTATATTTGGTTACCTTGAAGGGCAACTCATCCTTCATTTTAGGTTTCCTTAATGTCCGTCAAGTTTATGTTTCTTATCACCAAAAAAAATGAAAAAAGGATGGTAGGATAAGATCATTTATTTCTGTTAAGTTCTCATATGACTCATGAGTAGAAAGAAAAAAAAGAAAAAAAGAAAAGAAAAGAAGGAGATTTAGTTCCAAAAGTAAGATTGAAACTTCAAGTCATTTATTTTGTAAAGAATAATGCCAGTTGAAATTGATTTATTTCCAAATGCTATGATTTAAACCTATAAATTGTGCTACTAGGATTTAATATTTGATCATGTTCACATTTTTGTAATATGATTGGCTTTCTGTGCCTATTATGTGTTTCAATCTTCAAAATAAAATTGAATCAAATTAAGAGTGTTATCTTGACAGAACTTGTATATTTGAATCGTATTTTAAAATGGAAGTATGCTTTCTTTCAACCTTTGACAATGCTGTGATATTAAATGAACTTTTCATTTGCATTTGTAACTGCTGATCATGAAGTTTAACCGCAGGTTAACTTTTTCTGTGACTCAGATTCTTGAAGCACCAAACGAGGAAGAAGTTTCTCTTCTCCTGGAGATGTTTGAGTAAGTTTGGTTGCTAGAATAATTCTGTATAATACCTGATGGTGGTTGAAAGTGTCATATTGCCTGTGGGGTTTTGATGGAATGAACTTCATCGCTTTCTATTGTTGTGGACAATTCTAGATGGGAAATTTGGGATTAGTTAGTTTCAATGTGATGCTGGAGTATATTTTATCTTATTTTTCAGTTTGTTTGCATCTTCTTGAAGATCTCTTTTGATCTATTGAGACAAAAATAATAGTCTTTGAGTGCCTATGTGTAGTTATAGGTTCTATTAAATCATGTTGGGCGTTGAGCTACTTCCTTGATACTCTTGTGAGAGAAAATTATCAGGTTCCTTTTTCCAAAGAAGATATATGTTGTGAGCAGCTAATAGTTTGGCTCAATTTGAATCGTATCTTTTCCTCTTCTTTCAATTTGATACATGCAGGCTTTGTCTTACTGGAGGAAAAGAAGTTCATAATGCCATAGTGAGCAGTATACAGGACCTTGGAAAGGCTTTTTCAAGATATGAAGATGAAGTACTGGTAAAGATGTGAACCTCTTGACTACACTTTTAAGATTTCATTAACAAATGCTCAAACTTGAATACCCCAGCCAAGATTAAATTGCTGAGGATGCAATAATGTTATGTTGTTCTTTCAAAAGGGAATAATCATATTGTTAAAGAGTTCTTAGTAGTTATTTAGTAAGGGGTAGTTTAATCTTTTTTTTTTTTTTTTGTGTAAAAGTCTATATATATGCTTTGTAACCTTTCCTTGAAGAATAAGACACTATTTTTTCTCTCATTCAACACTTAAATAGATGTCTGCAAGAGATATCTACTTGTTGAATGGCTGGCCATGCAAATTCCTTGACTCCCCCCATTCTCTCCTCTCATTCCCCTCTCCCCAACCCCAATTCATACACAATCATACGCAAGAGAGGAAAAGTTTGCCAATCCTCCATGGGTTTTGGAATGTCTTCTTTCACTATAGAATTTTGCACTTTTCATTGTTATTACAACCTTATCCACCACATTTTCTATGGTATACATGAGAAATTTTTTGCGTGGATTTAAAATAGATACCTGCATTGTCTCAGTAGCATTATTAGATACTGGCATAGCAATCAACTACAAATAACAAGAAAGATTCACCAACTGATAACCTTATACTATAGATAGGAATTAAACAACTCATATCACATGGTGAGATAAACCTATACATTACTCCAATAACTGGCTGTATATATGGAAAATAAAGAGAATGGTCTTGCTAAAGTATCATTCAATATTCAAAGCTTGCTGTCACATCAATAGAAGATATAAACAGATAAAAGGGCTTATGACCATATTAATTGGGCCTATTTGCTAGAATCCCTGAAAAAATGGGTTTTGGCAAAAACTGGATTGGTTGGATCATTTGTTGCATTTCTACAACTAGCTTTTTGGTGTTGGTGAACAGTACTTGGGCCTATTTGCTAGAATCCCTGAAAAAAATGGGTTTTGGCAAAAACTGGATTGGTTGGATCATTTGTTGCATTTCTACAACTAGCTTTTTGGTGTTGGTGAACAGTACTTCAACTGGGTTCTTTCGGAGCTTTAGGGGTTTAAGGAAGGGGATTCTCTTTTTGTTTTAGCTATGAAAGGACTCAATGTTTTGTTGAAGAAAGCAAAGGGGGGAGGTTTTATTTTAGGGTTTAAGATAAATTAGTAGGGGAGGTGAAGGAGATGAGGTGTCTCACCTTTTATTCACAGATGACACACTTATTTTTTTGCGAAGCAAACCATGATCGAGTAGTTTACTTAAGGTGAATCTTTATATGGTTTGAAGCCTTGTTAAGGTTAAAGGTTAATTTTGGAGAAGTGCAAGTTAATTCTGATGGGCAATATTCCTAATGTGGATGATAGAGGGATTGAGATGGGTTATAGGAAGGGGATGCTTCCTACTGTGTGTTTGGGGCTCTCTTCAAGGGTGTCTTATAAATGAATGATGTTACCTATCAAAAAAAATCAATGATGTGTTGCCATTCAATAGAAAAGAGAGTCTACAAGAGGTTGGTCATGTAGAAAAGATAGTATCTTTTTAAAGGTGGGAGGCTTACTCTTATAAAAAGCACTTTCTCAAGGTTTCTGTTCGTCAAATCTCTCCTTTTGTCTTGTGCAAAAAGAGTAAGCTTAAGGCTTGGGAAATTTTCAAAGGGACTTCTTGTTGAGTGGGGGTTCTTCAAAGAAAAAACTGTATCTAGTGAGATGGGATATTGCTTGTACGGGATAAATTTGATGAAGATCTTGGTATTAGAAAGCTTTCCATTCTCTAAGGCACTTCTAGGAAAGTGGTTGTGGAGGTTTGCATCTGAAAACGAGTCCCTTTGGAAGAGGATTATTGTTAGGAAGTATGGGGAGGAGGAGAGGGGATGGTATACTAGGGAAAGTAGGGATGGTTATAGAGTTGGGTTGTGGAAGGCCATTAGGAGTGGGTGAGGCTTCATTAGCAGAAGAACCTCTTTCAATGTGGTTAATAGTAGATGGTGAAGGTTTGGCAAGATATCTAGTGTGGTGATTCATCTTTAAGAGATTCATTTCTCACAGGAACCACCATCAAATGTGTCAGGTTTTTTCAAAATGGAAACATCTTTATTTTTACTTTTTCTAAACTTCTTATCTACTAAGCTCATCAATGTAATAGATACACTCAAGGGATTATAGTTCTAATGAAATACATTATTGTTAGATGAAAATAGGGTACTCAAAAAGGAAAAAAAAGAAAGAGAGCAACCGTTCTTCTTTCTTTTAAACTATCATGCTCTCTCTTTGTCTCTCTCTCGCACACACACACACACACACAACACAAACACACACACAAGCATATCTTGCGGTTATATGTATGTCTTGTGTTCTGAATTATCTGTGACACTTGTGCATCAACTTGCACCTCTCACTTGTGCTTTGATTACTGTTCCATGCTCTAGCTACTTAGGTTGTTTGGGGAGTTCTACATTTGAACAAGGATTCCTCTCCATGATGATTCTCTAAGCTTAAGAGTATAGATAGGATACAATTTGTCTATTGATTATGCCAAACATGTTGCTATGAAAGCTTTTTTGTTTATTAACAAGTGGTAATCTTTTCCTTCCAGGTGAAGCGAGAGGAATTGCTCCAATTTGCACAAGGTGCCATAACGGGGTTGAAAATTAATGCTGACCTTAGAAGGTGGGTTTTTAATTTTTTATGCTTGAACCTTAAAATTTTGCAGAGATTATCTGACTCAAAAAATTAAGAAATAAAATAAAAACTAAAAAACCTGGTAGAGAATAAGGCTTGTGGTTGGCCTCATGAATCCTTTTACCTGTCACTGCTTTTCCTTTGTTTGACAAAAATGCAAGGTTTCTAACATACGAACTTTTAGAAACCCTAAATGCATTGTAGGTAAGGGCAATGCTGATGTGTATTTAATGAACCTACATATGAGTACACTACCACATGGGTAAATGGATTGTCTCTTTAAAGTTGCACAAGTCCTTCCTGCCACCCCTCTTTGAGAGAGACCCCTAAGGTCAATTTGTGATATTGGAGTTTTAGAGGACTAGCTCTGCTTTATCAGCAACTTTGTAAATGGCTAACTTGCTCTGTCTATGCATCCTTCCTCTTACCCCATGAACCAAAAAAAAGCCAACAACTTTAGAGTAGGTTAACTGGCCGGTTCCATAATCAAGTTAAATTTTAGCTTTGGTAAACATAGGAAACAAACTTCCATGCTCTCTTGGGTTCTGTTGTGCTGCCAGTGATCACATATCTACATAAATTTTTATTCAGATAGATATCTGAAGTGCTTGTTAGATGTTTCACCCAGTTTGTGATCTGTTTTCTGGCCACAGAATAGACACTGAAGCCTCTAGTCTAAAGAAAAAACTTGATGGAATGTCTCTGTCTGGGAAGCCTTCAAGTGAAGGTCATTTAGAAACATCTGAAGAAACAACTGTTGCGACAATAGAGGTGAGCTTGGTTATTTTAATGATTTTGGTTTCAAATGTTACTGGGTTTCGTAGTTTTTGTGATTATTTGGATGTCATGGATATTTCAGTCACCAAGGACAGAAAATTTATGCTATGTATGTGCTGACTCAGTTAGCTTTGAGGCAGGGCCGAATAGAAAACATTGGTTTTATTCCTTTTGATTTCTGTTTTTTTCTCTTCCTTCTATCTTTTTATTTTTTTATTATTTTAAAATTAGAAACCAAGTATCTGTATGGATACACATCTTATTTTTTTTTTAAAAGTAGAAAATAATTATAAATTTTATATAAAAAGTGGAACCTCTGGTACAAAAACTATAGTTTTACTTTATGTCTTTAAAATCACTTCAAAAAATTTTAAAATTTGAGGTAGTAAAAATTTTTTGATACCTCAATTTTTTAAAACCCTTATCTTTTCAATGAAAGTCTTTTAAGAATTCTTGTATCTTATGGAAAAGATATTACTATTTTCTGATTTTGAAAACAAAAAACAAGAAGTGTATGCAAATGAACATTAACAAATTCATTTTATGGAAAATGAATGTTAGAGTGCAAGAAGGACATGGGCAATACAATGTAAAAGGAAGGAAAAACACAATAAAAAATAACAAGAGGATAACTTTGTTTTGTATCATTGAGGTTAATTCTGTTTGATAAATGTGTTGGAATAATTATAATATGTGCTGCCCCAAATTTCTGTAAATGTGAGGAGGTCATGTGTGCTACTGGTTTCCAACTTCAAAGTGGAGTGTAGCCCCTTGTTTTCTATCAATTTTTTCTTAACAATGTAGGCATTGTTTTTTTATTAGTGGATTAATTTGCTTATGGAAACAAGGAAATATTGGTACAGACATAGGCGTATTGAAGTTGTTACTTGTCTGAGACTCAATACATATTCACCTCAACAACTCTTCAAAATCTGAAGTGACACTGGAAATTTAAAAATTAACTCATATATTTTTACCTTTTCTTCATAAACTGATGTCTACATTTTCAGCTCTCATCATAGGGAGTAACAGCTATAACTTAAGTTTTCAGAATTGGCGTTGGAATACTTTTTTAAGCTTTCAAAGTTTTAAGAGGTCTCTAGCTTTCTTCAATGTGCTAATCCACATGTTTGTCTATAAATATATAATATAGCATGTGCATTTAATTCTGGGAGACAAGAAAATTTAAATGTATGCCTTAACTTTGCTGTTGAACTTCTAATGTTCATTTGAGACTAAAATTTGGAGCCGTAATTGGTAAAATATAGAAAATTTTGACATGGGAGACTGGCTGTTGATACTGGTAAGGGTTTTCAAAAGTGTTTCAACTTATCAGCCAGGCATCAAGTGGAAGGGTAAGAATATGAATCTGATCACCCAATTCTTCCAGCAGGCTTTAAAAGAAGCACTTGTACAAATTCGAGTTTGTTCCAGATTGGAAGGGCTTTTACTGAAGAAGAAATTTCTAAATAGTGGAGACTCACCAGAAGTTCATGCTCAAAAGGTATGTTTCTCTCTTACTGTTGAGTTGTTCCTTTGTTACATATTTTGAAAGCATCTTTGTATTGGTGATGCTCTTTGTTACATTCAAAGAAGGTTAAGAACATTGCTGTAGGTTTATTTATTATGCCAAAACATTGCTGCCAACGTAGATACGTGAAAAAGGTTATCAAAACCATGTGATTTCTTATATTGGTCTCTCTAAACACCCCATAAGAAGGAGCAATCAAATTTCAGATAGACTAATATAATCACAGTGGCAAAGATCCTTCTGTGGCTTGAAACCATCAGGAAATCATTGGAGGTCCTATCTTTGCCGCTGTTATGGAATTTATTTGAAAATACATCTAATTAATTCCAATCCACACAGAATTCTCTGATAAATCTGAGTAGAGAGCCTGAGAATGTGGCATCACACTTCACGCAGGCTGTTGGTCACATCAGCAGTTGTCAGACACTCCTTTTATTTGTTGAATTCAGATCCATGGTCATGCCTTTGCTGATCCAATTGTCAATGTTTCTGGATCACAAGAATTCAGAGGAAGAAAAGAAAAGAGATGGGGATTGTGAAACTAAAAAAATTGGAACTTATCAGGATTACAGTCCTGCTGAACATCCTATTTGAAAATTCTTGTCTTAATTACCAGAACTGCCAATTAATACATCAACACCAATTATTCAAACTGTTAGTTTCTTAATAAGCATAATTTGTTTTTGTCCTCATTTACTAGTTCCTACTTCAAGTTATAGACAAAAAGTTTCTTTTTTAAATGAGGTTTCTCTGGGTTTTCAATCAGTTTATTTTGAGTTGCCTTAGAGCTGTAGAACTTTTGATTACTAATGCCATCTTTATATATGTATAAAATAAGCAGGTTGATAAGTTGAAAGTTTTGTCAGAATCTCTTGCTAACTCCTCCACAAAAGCTGAAAAGCGCATTGCAGATCATAGGTATGAATCTAAAGCTAAGAAATGTTTTGTCTTTTTTGTTTCCTATATTTGACATTCTCTAATCAGCTAGTTATTTTATTCTAAGAGATCCAAGTCTTCGACTTCAAGTAGTCTCTGAAAAAGTCACTTAGTTTTTTTTCCCTTGTGCCTGATGCCATCTTGTGTTAAAGTATTTATTGGTTCTAAACTGGGAGTCTTTGAAAGTACTGCAGTTAAAACATTTTAATGTTCTCTTTCTTTTTACATTTCCCTCCTGTTTGGATGTGGAGTCAAATCATAGTTCATAAGATAAGTAGGGTTCTCAGCTTCATGTACCTGAGATAAGATAGTGGGATTCAGCAATTTATTTCATGCCCTTTTCAAATCTTCTTTTCTTTTTCAATGTATAATGTTTGAGATAAATTTTAGTTTAGATTGTCCAAATTACTAGTCATTGTGCAACAATTAGGAGCATAGTTTCATCAGGGGCATTATATAGGCATAGATATTAAACTCCCTCTACCTAAGCAGAATCTATCTAGTCGACTTAATTTTTTTTTCCACTACATCATTGTGCCTCATGCAAAGTTGTGATTCAACATCTTAGGAGATTTGAATTGAACTTGTTTGGAACTCTAAGGTTTTTCTTAATTGGAAACAAACATTTCATGGCCAAAAAGATAAAAGGGATTCAAGGATGAGCTATCCTTGAAACCAAATGTGATAATAAGTGCAAACCAAGGAACCAAGGGGGAGAGCTCCCAGAGTTATATTCAATAATCACTCAAAAGTGAAGGACCCTTGCAAAAGCTTCTGTTAGGAGACTCTAATCTTTGCTAGCAAAAGGTTTGACCTAAGGATGAGCTTTGGCTCCTCAAACAAAATTAGTTTGAGGAAAGGCAATGGAAATGATCATTGTTGAAAAGGAGACTGTAAGATTTTCTTGTCTGTATTTATTAAGTGGGTAGCTCTGAGAAAATTATTGATGGTTTTCTTTTCTTTTTTTAACAGTTAGTTGTCAAACCACAACTTCTCAATGCACACTTATGAAATCCTTATTTATGGAATTACCAAGAAATATATGTTAACTTGTTTAGCAATCCTCTTTGGAACCACTTCCAATGAAGAAATGTTGACATGCCTACTGTCTCTATAATTATCAATGGTGTTAAGTTTGTATAAAATATGTTTTTGCTCAACAACTTTTGTACTTTTTAACTTCATAAAAGTGTGTTGATTGGGCTGATGTTAGGTTGTAGAATAATCCCATTCCTTGTTCTGGCAGATCTCAAAAAGAGGAGGCATTAAAATTTCGGGTTTCTAAAGCAAGTGAAGTTAGTGAAGTGGAAAAGGTATTATGCTTCTAGTAAAAGCAATAGTCTTCTTTGTGTGATCCTATATTCTATTGCAATTATAAACTTAATGCTAAATCTGTGTAAATTTAGAAAAATAAAAAAAAAGAACACTTTTGCTTTACTCATATACTACTAACTTCCTTATAACCCATGCATTTTTATATGAAATTTGAGCTGGTTGTATTGTAAGAAAAGTATGCCAAATGGCTATTGCAAATTCAAATTACATAATGTAACTAATATCTTCAAAGTTAACTTCTCAATTTTACTTCCTATGCATTTGGTGACTTATGTGGTTGTGAGGTTCTTCAACTCTATAATCTTTTCATGTGCAAGCATTCTTCTTGCCCTTGGCAGTCACTTTCACCATGGCTTTCCCATTTTATAAGTTTGGCAGAGGGACCCTGGGGTAGTTTGTACATTTAATGAAACCATTCAAGAAATTTTTTTTGCTCATCACTTATGTTTCAAATCAATCAGAATGTCAGGAGATTTTTTTTTTAATTTTTTTTTACTTCCCTAATATTCATGCTAATGGTGCTATAGGGTTGTATGTAATATAGAATTTTGTCTCTTATTAATGAGATTGCCATGTGCTCAATTACGAGAAATGCCTTTCTTTTTGGTTTTTGATCTCTATAAGTTGTGTTTTTTTTTTTTTTTTTTTTTTTTTATAAATAATGAAATGTAATGGAGATGTGGGGTATCGCTCCCCATACCTCTTGAATGCTAAGCGATTGCTCTACCATCTGAACTACATCCCATGACAAGTTGTTTTTATTTTCATGGTTGAATAGTTGCCTGTTTACTTCAAGCATGCACAAAACATTTTTGAGTCTCCATTGATTCAAGTGGGAAATTTGAATTTTGCTTCTATTATCTATTTCCAGGATTTAATAACTGAGATTGAAGGATTGCAGAAACAAAGAGATGAACTTGAAGCTGAACTGAAAAGGGTATTTCTTCTCTGTTTTTTTAATTATTATGAAAAGTAGATCTGTGCAGATGGTTTATTTCCAATTAGTATTCCTATGAAATATTTTTTTGATAGATAAAAAAGATGTAAAAAAAAGAAAAGAGGAAGCACCAAAAGCAGTGCCCTCAAAGTATACAGGAAGTATACAAAAGAAGCCCAAAGGCTCAAACTGAAGGGGAAGGGATAGATACAAAAAACATCACCTGCCCTTACTTAGAGCCTAACTAATCAAAGAAACTTACAAGTGAAGAAGGGCTCAAAACTATAGATACCGTAACCCAAGACCAAAGATTACATACAAAAGAATTTTTCAATCTTTGGAGTGAAAGTTCCTCATCACCAAATGCTAACAAATTCCTTTCCTTCCAGACTGTCTTATGAAATATTTAGTTCCCTCTTTCCTTTTCTTCTCCAGAATTCTTGATGCTACGTTATTGATAACTTTTTCGAAGGATGCATCATGCAGAGTACCTACTCTGAAACCTTTAGATGTGAAAAACTAATAATAATGTCTACACAGACAATATGATATGCGGGAGTGCACATCCAACCAGTGACATTGTGACCCTAAGGCATTCTTGTATGCCGTGGTTGCCATTGTTTAATTTGATTTCAGTTCTTTTTCAAGTAATCTCAAACAAAGATGAAGATCAATATCTATGATGAAGGGGAGCAGGTTCTCTCGTAGTTGTTGTGGGTCACCATAGATGATTTTTGAAGAGGTTTCGGTTGAGACCCTTTAGTATTTACCATCTATAGGTCAAGGAATAGTAGGGAGTGAAGATTCTTCCCATTCTAAAAAATATCAGGAGACACAAAAAGTATCTTAAAATATAATATTGGTGGGAAGTAATATAACAATAAAATTGAGAATTACAAATACTTAAAACCCTTTCGAATATGATAACACCTTTGATAGACACTTAAATTAAAATGCACAATGAAAAAATTTATCAAGATTAGGGCTCAGTTATTGAATAAAACAAAAACACCTCCAAGAATGTGGAGGTGGAGAGATAAAACAGGCTCAGTTGGAAGGTGCTCATTCATATGATTAATACAATGTGGATGCAGGTTCTAGAAATGTTTATTTTTGCCTTGATTTGAAATTTAAAATATTCAGTGTTCTTTGGAAGAAGTGTACATTCATAAGAAAAATAATAGATTACGAGCACCTTACAAAAAAAGGATGCAACACAAGTACACAAGATATATGTGGGGAATATGAAAGGGTGAAGGAAAAAAAGAATAGGAAAGAAAACACAATGGGCTTACCCCATTGCACTTGTCCAAGTCATCAAAAAATCCAAAAGAGTAGGATAGAGTAGGATTGCCAAACTCCAAGGAGTCTTGGACAAATGAAAGCAAGCTAGTTTTGAGGGAAAACTATTTGAGAGACTGATCAAAATGCACTTCCTCTTTGGAAACTTTGCTGTTACATCCTCTTCAAATGTACTATTTTGAAAGAAACTGAAACAAATTAACAGTCCGTAAAAAGCGTGCTCCAATAAAACTGGCAACGAGTGGAACAGTTCCTGGAATAATATCTGCTTGAAAACTTTTATTATGGGATTGATATCCTAACAAATATGATGCTTATATTTCATGACAAATCTTTGTAATCTGAAGAATGAGCATGTTTGGCTGCACATTGGATAACGATAAATCACCTCCTATGCCTGTGGTTTTCAAGGAAGCTTGTGAATGATGTGGTTGGAGAAGCTCTTTGGGATTAGGCTTGTGACTTCTGTTGCAGTGACGGTTGTATGATTTTCGATGGCACTTTCTGTCCTTAAATTCCTTAACAGTTGACATTTTCCCTCCTAAAAATGATATTGCAATTGTAGTATCGTGCTTGACCTTTCTTTCTTTCTTTCTTTGTAGCTGTAGTGTTTTTATATATTCTCTGATTGCAACTGTCTTAAAACACAGGTTAATATCTCCTTGGCTGCTGCCAATGTACGCCTTCACAATATGAGGGAAGAGAGGTCCCAGTTTGATGAAGCTAGCAATCAGATTGTCACACACTTGAAAACAAAGGTCCTGGTTTCTTTCTCAGTTTTAATACGATGTTGTTCCATGCTTTGTTGGATACATATGGATCTTCATCTGAACTGTTTCATTTAAGTTCTATTATTTAAATACAGGAAGATGAGCTGTTGAAAACCATTGCCTCATCCAAAGTAGAAGCAGATGTACTGAATACATGGATCAATTTTCTAGAAGATACTTGGGTCCTCCAATGCTCTTATGCAGACATCAAGGAGAAGCAGGTCGAGTAAGTGGTTCCGCATTTTATCTCTACCCTTCTTTCCTTTGCCCTTGACTCATAGGTCCAAGTAGACCTAATGCCCTAAATGGTATAGCGTATAAGATATGGGCCTTGTTAAGTTGTTTTTCAATATAAAAATTATCTGCTGACCTAATGGGCTTTATTTTTTTTTTTTCTTTTCATCAAAGATTGAAGCCGCTTTTTCATTATGGGGTTTTAATTTTCATAATGAAAACGCGCCTTTTATGTTTTTAAAAACATTTTCATCATTGAAAAAATAAAGAAATCGCATAACGCGGTGCTTTGTATTTATCTAAATTTTTATCCTAAAAAGACAATATTAAAATTCAGCATTCATCTTTTAAAAAATAAGTATAAAAATGATTTAAAATAAATTATTTGAATTTAGATAAGTAAAATTTTTAAAAATCAAGGTGACATCAATTCTAAAATTTAGTATATCAAAATTAAAATTTTAGAAAATTTAAAATTCAACATATATCTAAATAAAAAGTTAAAAGTAATTTGTTTTTTTTCTTTTAATAATTTAGATGAGTTAATGTTTTAAAAAAATCATTGTTAGTTATAAATTAACAAAGAAGTTGTATAACCATTCATATTAGACTGAACTATGCGAGCTTCAGCATCTGTTTGGTTACAATGAACAGTGTCAACACGGTATAACCTTGACCAGAAGTGCCATTTTGCCCCTCAATTCTCCTCACTTGTTAGTACTTTCCAGTACTTCCGTATTGGTAGTTACATTCCCTGGAGTGGTTTTTGTTGACTGCCTTTTTTTTTTTTTTCTATTTTCTTTCTTTCCTAATTTATTTTTATTCTTTTTTTAAGTGATGAATTGGAGGAACATGAGGACTATTTTGTACACTTGGCCATTGGTCTCCTTTCTTCTTACAAGGTATCAAACTGTCAATTACATTCTTTCTCCAGTGTCTTAAATTTGGAGATAGCGTTCAATGCTGTATGCTATGATTTAAATTTTCCTTACTTCCTGTTCAATCTGGGATGCAACCTTTTATACGTTACAGAAAGAGCTAGAGCCTTCCATCAGTCGTATTGGGAAATTTGTGGAGAATCTAAAGAGCTTAAGCCAGGGGTAATGTAGTTTGTAGCACTTGATGGTTACAGCCAAGTTCCTATTTTACCCCATATCAAAAAAGGTTCTGATATTTTTTCCGTGTCATAAGACAGGTCAGAGACGGAAGTTGCTGCAGATACTGAGGACTTGAATCCAAGGAAAAGTCTTGAACAGCAGTATCGGGACCATGAAGCGAAGGTATGTGTTTAGTTCCAATATTTCTAGGTGACCATATTTCCATGTCCTATTAAAAAAAGGATTCTAATCCCCACCTTCTCAATCTTTTTTTTCTCATGATTCTTTAATAAACAATTTGTTAATTCTATTCAACACCTAGCAATACACAAATTCTATTGTCTTAACTATTGGCATGACCAATGATTAGTGATTTTTTTTTTCCTTTTTGCAGATAATAACCACCTTCAGTGTAGTTGATAACATGAAAGAGCAATTTTATGCTCAACAAGGGAAAATTTCCAGGTCTGGTGTTCTGGTTATGTCATTATGTATTTCTTTTCCTAAACAGTATTACTTCTTGCTTTGTGTAGATCTATTCCAACATTTTGACCCCTCTTAATCCAGAAAAAATGATCCAAGGGTGAAGGGGCTGTTTGATGATCTTGAGAAGTTAAGAGCGGAATTCGAATCCATTGAGAGACCAATTCTAGAAATAGAGACTCCAACCCCAAGGGGGCCAGAGTCTCCATCAGGTGCCAAGCTGCAGGGAAGTTTATCCCAATCCACAGTGCAGGTTACGGAGACACAGAATGCCGTGACAGATGAGCATCCCAAGTCACCTGCAGTGAAGACAGAGCAGGTGCTAGACCCTGAGGCAGAACTGGCAAAGCTGGAGTCAGAGTTTGGGAACGTTAGTCGAGATTACTCGGCAGAGGAGATTGGGGATTGGGAATTTGATGAGCTAGAGAGGGAGTTGAGATCTGGTGATACAGCTCCCAGCAAATAAAAAACGAACCACCACACGTCTGCCCTATTATACGCTGTTATTATACATGTCTAATAACCAAGCCCGAATTTATACTAAGTAGGATGATGTTACAGTTTCCGACCTCTCTCATAGCTTCATTTAAAGATCAGGAGCTTTTCTCTGTAACATGGATGGGGGAGTTCAATTTATTTATTCTTGTGTAAATTCTCATACTTGTCTGAATGATGTAATATGACAATGATAAAAACAGATGTAGGGGAGAGACTCTGTTTGGATGTAATAAAAAAGAGGTTTTGAAACAATGAGAGTGTGATCCCAGAACACAGCCCTAGTTTTGGAAGAGAAATATGTGGACTCTATGATATTTCTTTGCACCAAAAGTTGATTCTGAAAGGGAGCCCTCATGCTTCCTTATCTAAGAAATGGAGGAGCCGACAGGAGGAAGGTGGGGTTTTCAGATCTTTGTTTATGTTGATGGACTGAAAAGGTTTCCACATATAGAAATACCAATTTGTTTCATCTTTTGAGAGGCATCATCATTTTGCAGGACCCGGCCAGGCTTTCAACTCCAGGGAACAGATGGTAGTGGAATTGAAGCCCCCCCACCCCAAACCTCTTCTTCAAAAGCTAGTTTCTAAAATGACTACCAAAAGGCTTTCTCCGAACTGTTTAGCTGCTGTTGTATTTTTCTACTTTAATGGGTTGCCGGCGGTATACCCGGCACCGGTGCCCCTCTGCTCAGACCGGAGACCCCTCACCCGTCTCTATGTGAGCCAATAAAAAAACTCTGGCTTCCTGATTTTCTGAATTCACGGGTCATTCAGATGGATACATTTATGGCTATCCTTTCTCACCTATTACTTGATTTGCTGGCAGAAATTGTCTCCCATAATCTTAGTCTTGTTGTGTAGAGTCACCATAGATGTGGTTCCTTGTAACTTCCTTCTTAATGATATCGTGCCTATATGTCGGTAACTTCACAAATCCAGAAATACCTAACCTTATGAACCCACAATAAGGTTTTGTAACTTCAAAATCACATGTTTACACCTAGGCAAGTATGGTTGTCTTGTAATTTTCTCGGACCCTAGCAATGATATGTTCCTTGTTGCATCCAAACACGATGATCCAATTACTAGTAATTCTAAATTTAAGGGATTGAAGAATCATCTTTTCCTAGTGGACCTTGTGTGGCCATTCATGGATTGCAGCAGAAGGCAACTTGCAACCAGAACAATAGACCTGACGATGGCTTGAACATGACAGGAAAGACTTACTTGGCAAGGAATAATAGAGGATATGATTTTTCTAATGGTCTTTGTATCAAAACAAAGTAGCTATAAGCCTATAATTAACTTGCTTTAGATTTTGGAAAAGGAAGTATCAGTCTTAGAGCTTTGCTAGTGGTTTAAAAAAGAGAAAACAGAGTTAAAAAAACATGGGGTATCATTAAAAAGAAGATGGGGGCAAACAAAAATCTCGAGCATCCCAGGCAACATTTCCAGAATTTCGTTTTCCCACAATGAAATGTCGGATCAAGTGTTGGTTATCAAATAATAGTGAGGTCAACTCTCTGTCTTCCCCCTGTCTCTTAACTCTTTTTGAATCATTGAAGTAAAGAAAACAAAACAAAATTTAACAACTGTGGCGAAGATAAAGATAAAGATGAAAGATGAGAGAAGATGCAGACATGTAGATTAGTTCATTAAAGAAATAGACAACCATGAAAAAGCCGTGGAGAAATTCTCTATAAAAAAATCAGAAAAGAAAGTGAAAAAAAACCCAGGAATCCAGTAAAAGGAGTAAAACCAGTAAAGTATATAAAGTGATTCTTTATCTCTAACTAATATTTTATTTAGCTTGGGAGCTTCCTTTCAAGGTTGGTTCATTAGTTTTTTTGATAGGCAATGGTTGGTTTAGTTAGGGTGTGGAGAAAGAGAGCTGTGGGGAGAGAGCTATATACATGAATTAATATATTGTGAGTGCAGAGAACCAGGTTTTGAGATATGGGGATATGTGCTGGTTCCAAATAAGAGGAGACAGAAAATTGCATACCTATTTATTTATTATGCACATACATGCTTTTATTTATTCATATTTATTTCACTACAGAGAGAGAGAGAGAGAGAGATCAAAAGGAGGTGGTGCCGGTGGGGTTTTATCCCTTTACTCCCACTGAGATACATTGTTAACCATATCAGATATTTTATTTATTTCAATCCCTATTTCTAGTGCATTTTTTCCTTATATATGTGTGTCAGTATATATTTATACACACTTACATGTATATCCAAAATATGGGATATTTTGCAAACTAAAATGTTCCATCAATGTATGTTCCAGCATTGAAAACTTTGATTTCTAAGACAAATCAACAAATCAAAGCTTTTATCTAAAAGTCTCAATTACCTGGAATCAGCCGTATAATCCTTTCTGCCATTGAGATCCTAATCATCCAACTTGTGGGGTGTTCGGGTTAGAATGCATCAGATCATTGGATCAGCATATTGGCCCACCCACCAGACAATTAACTCTTAATGATGTCAAACATAAAGCTCTGTAGAGAACCTGCACCACCAAAAGAGAGATGATAGCATTACTGTGTAATCCACCTAAAATCAGTAATGATTCTCTTTTAGTTTGTTCTTGTTAGAAAAAAGAGAGCAAAAGAAAAAGACAGGACTCCTGTAATTCAAATGTGAAAGACGAAAGGCAATGAGAAATGAACCACAAAAAATAATTAGTTCAGGAAAACAATACAGACATGGGTCAGTGCTGGGCCATTGGGGCAAAAAAAAAAACTCCTCCATAATGTTCTGAATTTTATATTTGAAAGATTCAAGAATTTCCAAAATTCTGACATTTTCCAACAGTTGCTTCTTTTCATGACTTGGCAGCATCGCCACTTCTTAAAGGATGGTCTTCCCTTCCTCCCCTCTTCACAGAGCTCAGCTCCCCATAAGCTACTCCAGAGAGAGAGTGTGTGAGAGAGAGATATCAGAAATGGCCATAGACTTTCATTTATGTGATGATGCAGATGAAGACTACATAGACATGGAAGTCAGTTCATACTCCAACTTCCTCTGTCACTCCATTAGCTCTCCTCCACACCCCAGAGAGTTTGAGTTCCACATGTCATCAAGCTCTCTTGAGAGAGAAATCACAACTTCCCCAGCTGATGAGCTCTTCTACAAAGGGAAGCTCCTTCCTCTTCACCTTCCTCCACGCTTGCAAATGGTGGAAACACTCCTCCAGAACTCCAACTCTGCTTTCCATGACAACACTGATACCTTCAGAGACTTCTATAGCACTCCATTAACCACCACTGCCACCACACCGACTACAACCAGCACCCCATTCGAATCCTGTAATATCTCACCTTCAGAATCTTGCCGGGTTAGTGGAGAACTCAATCCAGATGAGTATTTCTTGGAGTACTCAACTGATATGAGCAGTTTCATCAGTGACAACCCAAAAAAGTCCTGGATGAAAAAGTTTAAGCTCATCAAGCAGTCCTCCTTCGGTCTGAAGTTGAAGGCTTCCCGGGCTTATCTCAAGTCCTTGTTTGGTAAACCCGGCTGCTCAGATGAGTCCTGTGTGGCACCTGCAAGGACGGTAGATGAAGCTTCAGGTTCAAAATCCAAGGAGTCCTTAAGTAAGTACATGAAGGCAAAGAAAAACCCATTTGGACTTCAGAAGGACAGTTACCAGATGTCAACTAGTGACACAAGGAGCTCTAACAAAGAAAAGATCAATGAGGATGGGGGTCACCATAGAAGGTCATTCTCAGGAGCTTTCAAACGGCATTTAATAACCAAGTCTTCATCTTCTTTATCTTCATCTGGATCTTCTTCGTCCTCAAGCTCAAGTAATGCAAATGGGTCTCATGAGTTCCAGTTTCTCAAGAGAAGTAGCAGCGCAAACTCAGAGTTTGAGTGCTCAATTCAGGGAGCAATCGCTCATTGCAAACAGTCTCAGCAGCTGTTCCGATCAAGAAAGACTGTTAGTGAAGTTGGGTTTTGCACATTGTCAGCTTCCAGGATTGCAGTTTGTGATGACCAAGAAAGACCAGTTCTTTGCCGAGGCTGAAGAGAAGAGAGACGGAGAGAGAGAGGACAACAAGGACAAAGTACGAAGTTTGATTGGTATATTGTGTTCCTTTTTTATCCTTTCAAAATTTTGATGATTAGCATGCTCTGATTCAGTACAAGATCAGAACTATGCATGGCTCTCCTGTACTCTGATAGACCTGTTCATCATGTGAAAGTTTCATGAAAATGCAGAATAAAATTCTCTCTTAAACAAAAAGGAAGTTGATATTCATGATCAAAATGACAGTTGACTGACATTTTTCACATTGATATCCGCTTTGTCAATCGTTAACAATAATTTCCAAGTTACAAGAATATCCTAGCTCCATTTATTCAAAAGCCAATTTAGGCATTCTCTTAAGAAAACTCACTCCTTTTCCCAGTTGTTTTTCTAATTTAAATCCTGATTAAGGTTCAATTAGCTAGCAAAATTCAAATGTCATGATCATTGATTACAACTTTCAAGAAACTATTATTTATCAAAACACAATTTTTAAGGAGCATACAACATTTGAAATAAAAAAACCAGGACAAAAAGAATTTTAAAAATTACTGCTCTTAAACAATACAATACTTGGCCATCAAGTTCCATCTTTCTGGTATATTGCACATGTAGATATTCTGGTACCTATACAGTGTTTTATTGGCCTGTTCATACCCTGATATAGGTTTTAGGCAAATATAAAGTTTTATTCACCCATCTAAACATAACTAAGAATGATGTGGATCAGATTCTGACTGTTAAAGTGAAGATATATATATATATATATATATATATATTTTCTTTCAAGGCAGTGAGAAATACAATCTTTTAACTTTTCATCAAGCAAGAACCAAAACAAAAAGAAAAATCAGAAAGATCTGTGTTTGTGTACCCAAATCTAAGGATCTAACAATCCCCCAAAGCTCTCATAACGCAATTCTAAAGACTACAGATAGAGGGTCTTGAGGTGTTTCAGTTTGTAGGCTATGTTTTTGAATGTTGACTAGAAAAATGTAAAAAAAGTCATCTCATCACAAAATATTACTAATTGAACACTGCTTCCTTCACTCTTAATTTTTGGACCATGAATACTATGAGCCAGTTTCACCAAAACTTGAATGATAGAAAATTGTGTAAGGACATATTTTTGGCAAAAAGAATATCAAAATGTCCCATCCAATCATCTAATAACAGAACTAATCATGAATATGATTGCAAATGCCCACCTGTCTGCCTCTTAAGAGCCTCTAAGAGACACCTGCATATATTAGTATGCTAAAAACTTTCCTCTAAAACAAGATGATTCTGAATAAACAATAAAAATACAGTACATGAAATCTCCGAGCGTGGGCAAATAGCCTTCCAGGTGGCTTTTTTGCTTCTTTTAATTTTCTAAGTGGATGTACTAATTCTTAAACTAGATGAACATGTCAGCCAGGATTATGACAGATTAAAGTCAGCAAATGACTTCTCTGATGTCACTAAGCACTACAAATTACTGATAACCATGTAACAAGAAACCTTTTCCCCACTCAACTTCCGCGGATTGTGGGGAGAAAGAAGGAAAAAGGAAAGCTACCAGCTGGTAATCCTGGAATTTTTTAATTACTGCATCTAAATCATCCTATCTTTGTTATTTAAATTTTCAAGATGGTCCCAAAAGATTGCAGAAAAAGCAGAAGGATACACAACAGGTCTACCCTTTGGCTTGTTTGAGACCATATATGTAGCACCATACATAGCTAATGCACTTGTAATCTTTCTAGAGTATCTCCCACATGTTGCAGTCACTGATTTTCACAATTGTACTGCAGTAGAATTGTGGGCTTTGCTACTTATGAGTACTTAGACAAAGGCTCATGGATATACTCAGACATATTTCTTCAGAATATTAATATAATCATTTTATAAAAAATAGCTTTGAGGATAAATTACATGACCCAGAGTGTCCATTCAGACATTGAGCCAAAAGACTCAGAAAAGAACTCCATGTGTCTCAAATTGAAACTAAAACAAGTATAGTTCTTGCATTCTGTTTATATTTTCCTCCTCTTTGTCAACTCTTAGAATTTGAGCCACATTCTTGGATGGGCTAGAAGAAGCAAGGGTTAGCAAACTATTTGGTAGATAGAAGAGCCTGGAAATGGGAGTCCACAGGCCAATTTATTTTTAAACTATGTTCTAACATGCTCCAAAAAACATGATAAAAAACTATTGCTTGGAGCTTTGTTTGTAATATTGTTAAAGTGAAGGATGTGAATCTACTGTGTCTACAGGCCCAGTAGTCTGACAGGATGGATGATTGCTCCTGATGCTGTCTAAGCATATAGAAAGAAAATGAACACTTGAATCCTCAATTAGTGTACTCCTTTGTCAGAGAAATTGCCACCCAAATCAAAACCCAGCCCATTTGTTGTTAGGGATGAATGCCTTGGAGTTTCTCTCCTGTTCTTATGTTTATAGATGGATATGGTAGACACACGCACACAAGTCAAAATCTTTTCCTTCTCAAATTGCTTAAAACTAAAAACTAATGACAAAAAACAAAATAAATAAAAAACAAAGGAATCCTGAGGAGAGGGCTTGGCTTTACTAAGTACAGCACAGGTTCGTTATTGTACCCCTAGTCTTCTTAGGGTCGATACACCAGCAAGGTAAAAAAACAAGGAGGTTACATATTAGTAGGCAAGCATTAGAATAATGAATTGTTTGAGAGTGGAGTACCTTCATGTAAGTATGTAACAGATAATCCATCTTCATCAGTCTGAAATAACTGTTTACTCTCAAGAAATTTATGCAAGCAGAGAATCAGGTGACCATACACATTACAATCCACATCCATCATTAGACTGATATACAATCTCTTCCCCAAAATGAATATCAGACAATATAAATTATAAATGGCTCATTTTTTTTTCTTCAATATAATCACACGACTGTCTATTCATTGTAAGTTCTCTCCCTGCCCACCAAAACTGAGTTAAGGAAATTCTAAGTCCAAAAAGTGTAATAGCATGAGTTTCATCCATTTTCCTAAACCGTGCAATGTGTGTATATGAAACTTTGGATATCAATCTCAAGATAATGCTTCCGAAGTATTAGAAACAACAATTTGTTAGCCAAAAAAGGCAGATGAAAAGGAGTTCCAACCAAATTGACTCTGAGATGCCAACTCTAAATTCTTGAACCACAGCCATAGTTCCTCATGTTGACAATTAAACACAGAGCTAGGCAGGGTTCATCTATATATCTCCCCAGATTAATAATTGCAGGATACATTGGAAAGCTATTAGTCTTAAAACAGTTTTCGGAAACTATACATTGAGTTGGAACTCTATGCTATGTTTGGTTCCAAGAAAGTACTAAGAAAAGAAAAAAAAAATTGTTAAAGAAAACGATTTTCTCATATTTGATTTCACTATGAAAAATAGAAAAGAAAAACAAATATAATTAAAATTAGTTAAAAACTTATATATCTTCAAATCATTTAATCTTTATATAGAAAAGTTAAAATAAGTTAAATGAGTTTGAAGTAGTATATAAAAATAATTTATTGAATTTAAATCATTTTCCTTCCCTTTTTCTTTCCTTTGGCTTTTCCTCTCGATTTTCTTTCCCTCACGCTTTCCCTCAAAATTTTCGGTAACCAAACATAGCCTATATAATCCATTTTTATAAAAGTATTCTTCAATTAAAAAGAAGGCATCGACAATAAATGCAGCCCATCTTAGACATCTAAATGGTTCAAAAACTAGAATGACCAAAATTTAGGCCCTTCAGTCTCCAGACTAAAAGTATAAACAATAATAATTACAACAAATAATTGAATAGAATCAAGAGGTATGGAACTGATGACTGGACTCACTATAGAGTTGAAAGGGAGCCAAATTCCTGAAATCCAATAAGCAATAAAGAAATTCCCGAAGAAGATGTGAGCACTGCTGTATTTAAATAAAATGTTCTACTCACAATCTTTAGCCAGATTGTGCAGACTCAGCAATGAGATATTCAAAGGTTGCAGGTAACTTCTAAACCTCAACTCTATCTACCTAACTAAGATTTTCACGGTCCTCTTGAAATCCATGAAGTCTTTTGATGGTTCAGAATTCAAATTTGGAATCTCATGTTCTCATGTTGTAGTAGGCTCAGTTGAGTGGGAAAAATGAAAACTTCAATATTCATAAATTTACTTTCTTTCATTTTCGAAATTTCTCAGTGACCAAACAGAGGATAAAGAAAATACAAGCAGTGTACAAAAATTTACCAACAGTTAACACACTAAATCTCAAAAATGGAAACATAAGCGTACCTCTAGAGAGAGTCCAGAGACAAACCACCAGGCGTCTCTGTTTGGTTACCGAGAAATATGAGGTAAAGAAAATGAAGAATGTAAAAAGAAGTACGATTCCGAGAGAAAACTTCATTTTGAAGGGAATAAGAATACAGAATTAACAATTGAAGGAGGGAGCTCACAACTCCCGAGTCACAAGACGCGCAACAACACAGCAAGAGGCAAACGATGTCGTTTTAAGAAGGGACGGAGAAAATGGGAAATAAGACGTAAAACGGAAGAACTAACAAAACTATAAGCGGTTTAACTTAGAAAAAACTTAAAGCACTGATTACGAAAACTTAAGGTAGTATTTGTTTTTTTATTGAATAGAAAAAGTTAAAATATTTAATTTTTTTTACTAAACTAAAAGTATCTTATTGATATTAACCAATATAAGTAAAGTGAACTTATTATCAATAGGTTTAGTTTAATTATATTAATTGATATCAATGAATTATTTTTAATTGAATAAAAAAAATAAAAAAATAAATGTCACCTTATACTTGTTTGTGGGATAAGATAAAAGAGAGTATATATATATATCCTAAAATATCATATTTTATTAAATAAAAAATATCAATATAATTTTTAATTAAATATGATATTCTTAAATAGTAAATTTAATAGATGTAATATCTTAAAGAAGCATATTTATGGAAACATGTTATGTCATACTTATATTTAATTTATAAAATAAAATAAACTATAAGTTATATTTTAATATTTAAAATAAAAATTATATTATATTTTACTATTTTCTGTTTTTAAAAAATATAAAAATTTTCTTATATTTAATAATATTTATGATTAAAATATTTAAATTTTATAAATAATTTTTTTTTATATTATATTATTCAATATATACAAATAATTTATATATTTTGAATAACACATATATTACTATTATTTTATAATATATCTTATAAATATTTTTTGAATTCTTTTTTAAACATAAATTTAATTTTATAATAATTTTTTTTATTTTACCAAATAAGTTATATATAAAAAATAAAATTTAATTAAAAAATAAATTATGATACATGATATATGTATATATATATATATATATATATCTTACATTTTAACTTCAAATTAATATATTTCATTTAGAAAAAATATAAAAATAAATAAATAAATAAAATATTTCACTATCTCTCTTATCTTATGTTTAATTGAAGATAGGATAAATAATGAAATAATTTGTTTAATTTGATCTTATCTTATTTCAATGTTATTCCAATCAATCAAACATACCCCGACCCGGAGAAAATTGAGTTGGCAAAGAACGGGTGAATCGGTCATAGGGCATGTAAAGGGTAAACCGCCAGCCCAGGCCCTCTGGCTTGGTTCGATCCGACCCCTAGTCTCATGAATTTAAGAATATCTAATTATTTGATTTCTAGATAATTAGATATAAGGAGCAATGTCTTGCAAATTTCCCATCTTTTGGGTTTAAGACCAACTCTTACCTATCATTTGGGGTTTAAGAAAATAATTTTTTTCGTTTTTAGAATTTGTAATGAAAATAGATTAGTTTTTAAAAATAAATTTAAAATATTTTAAACTATTTTTTTTATAGAATATTCCAAACGAGAATTAAAAAAAATATATATATATATATATTTTGAAAATTTTAATAAAACCTAAAAAATTATTTCTAAAATCAATTGAAAATTGTTTTTAAACATGAGAACTACTTTTGAAACTTTCCTTAACAGCCCTGGTAAGTTCTGAAATCTATTTTTTCAAAACTCAGTGCTCTTTTTCACTTCCGATTTTAACCTTCTAAAATTGGTGTTGCAACTAAAACTGAACCAACTTCACGAGTGTGACCCCACGGACCAACATAGAGAGGCTTAATGCCATTTCATGCTATTCAAATTTTGGCTCTTAAGGATAAATTATCCAACCAATTTTGAATCATAGCAAGCTCAAGCTCACTACCTTCTCTGTCCCTCTTCCCAGAATTTGAGAACTCAAGTCCGCCATGTTTCTCACCATTTCTTGCTCGAATCATGAAATCCTTTTAGTTTCTGGATTGTATATGTACAGAACCAACGCTCAAAAAAGCAACCTCCCCTTTTCCGTTTTCATATTTAGCTAAACAAGGGCATCAACAGAACAGGCCTAAGGTCAAAGGGTTTCAGTTTTTACAGACTTACAGTCCAATGGCAGGAATATAGACAACATGCCAGCCAACCCCTGCAGAACGCTTGCTGTCAATTGTATCCTTGTTAATTCCTGGAGCTTCAGGGCTTTTGGGGAAGTGCAACCAAACACCTCGCTATCCTGCATCAGTTGTTCTTCTTTCTCTACGATTCTCCAAACTCTGATAGGTTCTGCATCAGAGGGCATAAATCCTATCAATTTCTGAATCGGAGAACTCGGAGTGATGCCAGGAGTTGGATCCGCTCCTCCTTGCATTCTTGTCTTTCCTCCTCACTGATCTTATCCTCTTTGATTTAACCACATAGTAAGTCATGGTGCCAAGGACCCCGGCCATTATTACTCCTCCTACAACTGTAACGAAAATCGCAGCCCATTCGTTATGCCTGCCAACCACTATATAAGAGGAGGCAATAAAAGCCACTGACGTACACACAGAAGCCAACCACATCAACTTGTTGATCACCACCACCACGTTTCTCTCTGCTTTTGTCTCCCCTCTGACCAAAGTAATTTGAACTACCACAACAGCCAAGGATGTGAAAAGTGCCAAAGCATTGAAGATGAAGAAGATTTTAAAAGAAGCACTCTTCACTACCACCCCTGTCCCATCGGGGTTATCTCCACCAGGCACAGTGAAAATGGCGGCAAAGGCAACTGTGGCAAATAGAACAGCCACCACAGTCACTGAGTTGGTGGCATTGTTGATCCCTTCTCGGTGGAGTTTTCTGAGCTCTTTAGAAATGTTATGGACATTTTTGTTTGTTCTCCTGGTTTGTTCAAGTTGAGTGTGGACATCTCTCTTGATCTGAGTCACGGTATTCCTCAACTCGTCTCTTGGTTGGTTCAGTTCATTAGCTTTGATAGCACCATAGCGAATAAGGCAGTCCTTTATTTCTGAAGCTTCTTCAGAGTGGGAAAGGTCTTCCGCTATATCAAGAGATGTTTTGTGGTCTCTGTTCAGTGCATTAACATTGGCGTCAGGGAGGCGCAATAATTCATTCACTATCTGCAAAGGAAAAAGGAAGGTTCAATACTCTTGTTCTAGCTATAATCCTAATAGATTATATGGTATGTGAAAATAATCAACAGCAAGGGGCAAACTACATGAGCAGTAAACCTGCAGACTCCAAGAAAACAGAAAACTAAGAATACAGACAGCCACACAGAAATCAGAAATAGTTATGATATATTAAATTTCAGGAAATGTTTACGGCCATGTCTGTTTCTTGGAAGCACGAAAGGGAAAATAAATTTTAAAGAAAATGATTTTCTCTTGGATGCCATAGAAAATTGTGAGTGCAGAAAAAGAGTGCAGAAAGTTTAAGAAAAGTACATTCTTCAGCAATTTAAGGCTCTGATTCGAAAGTGTTGTCCAAAATAATTTTGAAAAACAGCTTTTAAGAACAGGTTTCAAAAATATTCTTTTATGTTCTATAAAATAAAAGTATGTTTGGGAACCTAAGGTATTCTTAACCTGTTTTCTATGTTTTTAAATATGTTTTAAAAATAATTTTTATATGTAATGCTTCATTTTTAATCATTCCCCATATTTATATAACTATTTTTAAAAATAACCCTAAAAAAATAAGTGAAAACAATTCAAAACAACTAAAAAACGTTTTGTGAAAACATCATGTTTTCTATTTTTAAAAAGATAAAACTATTTTTTGTTTTCTAATTGCCAATCATGTTTTCCTATATTTTGTTATGAAAAATAGAAAACTGTTTTAAAAAACAATTACCAAACAAGACTCAATTTTCTTTTTTTCAACTTTTCTATAGGCAAACAAATAAGAAATTTTTTTATAAATTTTCCTTACTTTTTTCTTTTCTTATATTTTTATTCTTCATTTTCTTTCCCTCAAATTTTTTGAAACCAAACATAGTCTAGGGCCATGTCTGGTTCCTAAAAAAATTGAGAGAAAATGTGAGGAAAACAAAATAGAAAGGAAACATGGAAGGAAAGAAAAAATATAGGAAAATAAAAATTAGATTTAAAGACAATAAATTATTTTTATATGTTACTCCAAACTTATTTTACTTATTTTTCCTCTTCTATATAAAAATTAAATAATTTTAAAATGTATACATTTCTAACTACTTTTATTATATTTGATTTTCCTTCTAGTTTTCCATGGTAAAACTAAACATGAGCAAATCATTTTACTTAGAATTTTTTTTTCTTTAATACTTTTCAGGAATCAAACATAGCCTAAAGGAAATATTCATATATGAATAAGAAAAAAGTTTAATGGTAAAAACACCATAAATCTCATTTTTTGTAATGGTGCACAAATATGCAGGGAACAGTAACAGTCGAAGGATCCAGAGGCATGAATCTGGCATCTTCCATGGAACAAAGCATACATCCTAAAGAAACCAAATAAATGCTGATGCAATCACGGAACAGGATTAGATACACTGCATTCACAGCCAGAAGAGGCAGTAAGAAGTTGAAGTTCATCTCAAACATAGCTATATCCAAGAGAAAAATTTTCCATGTATAGACATGGTACATCATGAGAAGCTGACAAAGATTAACATCATGCACCTTGAAAATATTAAAACCAGACAGCTACAAGCCTTAAGTGGCCAACCATTGGGACAAAGAAACTTTAAAAGGATAAAACAATTAAAATGTTGAACGACAAAATGTCCAAGCTTAATGGAAAATATTTGAGAGTGAACACTAGAAAACTACCAAAATGAAGTATAAATTATTTTGTTTTGCATCTAATGTAATATCATCTGAATTAAGGATTTTTTTAAAAAAAAAAATTGGACAGGCAAATATAAATTAAATTAGAATGCATCTAAAGGGGAAGATTACAGATATAAGATGCCCCACCAAAAAGAAACAAGAAAAGAGGAATAATAGATTCATAGCTACTCCATATTAGATGAAGCCTTCAATAAAAAATATCACCAGAGAATCTTTACAGGTAGTTCTGAACAAAATTTTGACTGAACTCCATAGTCAAGCTACAACCTTTATAAATCAAATAAGTTATGCACAGATCCAATTAAGGTTCTTTCGAAAATGTATTGTTTGGAAATGGCAAGAAAGGGTGGAAGGCACTCTAATTGAATGTCACATATTAAGACAAACAAAGATAGAATTTAGTAATTATTGCCAATTGATTAAAAATTTTCTATTGGTATGCAATGCTAAGTGAAATTAAAACACTAAGCACTCAAAGCTATGTAAGCCACTGACAATTCAAAAGGTATAAAATTAAAGAAAAAGAGCATCATCACCAAGCACTACTATGTCTCTCCTTAAAAAGAAAAGACAAAAAAAGGAAACAAAAAACAAAAGATACAAAAACAAGACATACCTCTGCTCGCTTTTTCCTGGTGGCGACATGTAATGCTGTATTACCTTGCTTGTCTGGGAGCATAACAATAGCGGCATCTGCATTAAGAAGTAATTTCACCACCTCACAGCTCACCCCTTTTACAGCCATGTGTAATGCAGTTTGTCCTTTCTTGTCAGTTCTTCGTGCCAACTGTGGATCTTTTTCCAGTAATGCTTCTACAATGTCAACATGACCCTGTCGAGCAGCCAAATGTAATGCATTTTTCCCATTGGATTTGGCAATCTCTAACAAGCCACAATCCTTTGACAACAGTTCAATAACTACTGCTGTATGCCCTCTTGATGCAGCAGAAACTAGGGGGGTTGCATTTGATGGCCCAATTGTTTTGCTCAGCTCTGGGTCATAGTCTAACAGAACTTGGACAATGGCTGTAACAAAAAGAGTCATGATGAATATTCTAGTCCTTTTCTTTGTAGAAATATAGTTAGCTTACCATGAAATTATGTAAATGAACATATCTAAAAGAAGTAACGTTGCAAGCCTGTCATGAGATTTACTTTAAATCTATGGAGTTTTGACCAACAAAATTTAAAGCAGAATAAGATGGAAGTTTGATATCTTGAAACCCTAGAAGTAATAGATCTTTGACATTGTTTCCCTTTGATAGATGAAAGGAATCACCGAGTATCATTTTATACACCCCCATCCACAAGCAAGAGAACCTATTATGTTACCAACTCATAAACTTTGACATTGTTTTCCTTTGATAGATGAAAGGAATCGTTGAATATCATTTTCTGCACCCCCATCCACAAGCATGAGAACCTATTATGTTACCAATTCATTTTCAGAGTTTAGCAAAAACCCTAACCAAACTTCAACTTATATCTTGCATGTACCTTAGCAAACCAAAAGGAATTTAGAAACATTAAAAAGTTTTGAAGCTAAGCAAGGGACAAAATAAACAACACCAAGAATGACACCACAGGCCCTTGTAGCCCATTGATATCTAGCATGCTGCCCATGATCACAATGTATGTTGGGAGTCAAGTCACCAAGCATGTTAATATAGGTACTAATTGTGAAGTTCTTACCATGTATAAGAAATAAAAAATGTAACTCCAATTCCAGAGATACCAGCAGCTACTTAAAAACATATGGATTTATGGCCTAAAAATAAGCACTTTGCACCTCTTTCAAGTTAATCCCTTCTCCAAGCACAAGTCAAAATTTAGCCAAAACCATCAAGCACAAACATTTGTTGCTTTTGACTTGGAATCCATACTACATCAAGCTGTAAGCTTCTTATCAAAACTCATAACTGAACAACCTGCTTATTGTTCCCATAAGCTAAGCCATATAATTTTAGGCCCACGTGCATCATGTTTGCATGCGGACAAGCTAGATTAGATTAATCCATATAATTTACAATAATAGGTTTTATGATAAGAGATAAATTGAAGAGCATTTGAAAACAAGGAATAGATTGATCAAAAGTTGAAACATTTGTTCATTTGTAACCTTTCAGCTTGGGTTAGCATGTACATAAGAGAAGGCTCAATGCCTTTGACTGATTTTATAGATTGGCCTTTCATGCCTAATGCATATGTTCTTCTACTTTGGTGTAATGTTTCTTTTACTATTAATATATACATATCTTTCTCCAGCTATGTGCATTCTGCTAGCAGATTCCCCAGTATAAGTCTCATAATCTTGAAAAAATATACTTGTGAAAAAAAACTATTAACTTGCCTTTTGAATGCACGGTTGGACTAGAGGTTAATCAATTTCAGTACAAAATTTTACCCCTTTGAATACCTAATAAACACATTTACTTAAGCAGTTACCTTGCACAGACCTAAAAAAACTTTGTAAATGACTCAGAAAAAGAAAGAAAAAATCAACCTAGGATAAGGCAGTTAACGTATCAAAGGCATCACAATTCATTACAAATATACTATGAAGCACACCTAAATTATGCTACATCTCCAACACCCCCAATCACCATAGAAACCAATTTCAATCTTCCTAGCATAAAGAGAATCTCAACACAATCAGCAATATTCAGAATTGTAATTTGCACTTCATTTGCTGTGGAAACATATAAAAAGAAAAGAATTTAAGATGTTGAATTTAGTATTCTTTAAGATCAAACCAAACATAATTCTATCTAATCTATGCAGCTATTAAATGCATTGAATTTTCCTTCTCATTACCTCAATTTTCTCTTTAAGAAATTAAGCAGTCAAAGATGGTAATACATAATACATAAAAATATTACCATGGTGTCCCTGAGCAGCAGCTATATGCAAAGGACCGAACTGCGACCGGTTCTTCCTCGATATACTCTCTCTATTTGAATACTTCAACAATTCCTTCACGACATCAATATGCCCTTTCTCCGCTGCAGTGAACAGCGCCGTCTCTCCCAACTCATTCACTTCATTCACCATCAAAGTCCTCACCTCAGCAACTTCAGCTTCGAACTCGGCACCGCTCATGGTATCACCGATCTGCGAATGAATATCGTCCAGAATCTGCTTCACGGCGGCCAAATCGCCGCGCTGCGCCGCTAGATGGAGTTCCGTGTCGTTGTGACGGCCGGTCACTTGCTTCACATACTTCTTCTTTCCCGCCTGATCGATCCGTTTGCTGGAGCTCGAAAGCACCAGCGCCGGAGCTGAGGCAGTCGACGACGGAGACGGCGACGGCGATGGCTCTGCCAGAGGGTTCTGGTTCGGTGCTGGCGTAACCAGTCCCTTTTCCAAGTCCCTCTCCATCTCTGAACAAACCGATCAAAGTCAAGATTAGTTAAAAAAAATAAAATAAATAAATCAAAATCCCCAATCTTGAAACTTTCTTCTAGAAATTGAATCAGTTAGACAAATGAACAGAAAGCATCAGAAATACTTTTTAAGAAAGTTTCCACAATTTCCACGGTAGCCAAACAAACCGAGACTGAGAGAGTACCTTCTTTCACAGTTACAGGTGAAGCCATGTTTGGTTAGCCAGAACAGGCGTGAAAACCTAAAAAATCATTTCGGTGAGGAGTGAGAACTCAGATTTGTGTAGATGAAATGATGACGATGATTTTTAAAAAAATTAAAATTAAAGTTAAAAAGAATAATAGAAAACGACAAATGAAAAGGAAGCTGCAGCGAAGGCCGCTGGTTTGGCGGAAAAAGGTGTTTGGATTTTTGTTTCAAATTATTCCCCACATGATATGCCTTCCACGTGGACTGAACTTTCAATATGTGGTTCTATGTTTTGTTTGAAAAAAAAAAAAAATATATATATATATATATATATATATATATTATATTTGATTTTAATATGAAAATTTTGTAAATAATTAAATAATTAAAAATTATATATTTTTATAAAGAAGAATTAAAATAATTTAAAAAAATTTAAAATAATTTATTATTATTATTATTATTTTTAATTTTCCCGCCCCGATTTTGGCTCTTACATTTTTCTTTATAAGAATAAACCAAAAGGACCTCTGCAAGTTTGAAGTCCATGGAGGAGGAAAAGAAGTGCACGAATGAACTGCTACACAACCACTGTCTAGACCATATATGAGGTCAAACCAAATAGGAAAACGTGTTAATTATGACATTTAACCATGAAAATAATTACGGTTACTATAATGTTCATTGTGACACTCGACCACGATTATTACCTATTTTAATTTTTTTTTTAAGTAATAATTTATTACTATGTCCAAAATTCATCATTACTAAATAATTTACACCCCTCTTCTTCAAAAACCATTCTAAAAAATAAGTTTTAAAAATAATTTTTAAATTTCTATAAAATAAAATTTTAAAATATTTTTAAATTATTTTTAATATTTTAAAAGCAAATTTTATTTTTAATCATATAATTATTTTTTTAAAAAGTTATAACAAAAAAAAATAATTAAAATATATTATCTGAAAATTTTATATTTTATATTTTTAAAAATAAAAAATGATTTTTGATTATGAAACGTGTTTTTTATAGTTAAAAAGTATTCTTAAAAGATTAAATATATTTAATCAAATCGGGAGTGAAATTGACCCATGGTACGTAGGGGGAGGACATAGACATTTTTTACTATTAAAATGGAAAATTGTACCTAACAAACCTTTATTTTGACGACCAATTGCAACGTTCCTCGGTATTAAAATGGAAAATTGAACCAAACAAAACTTTATTTTAGCACTGTACCTAAAGTCATTATAGTAATCCGTTGGGCTGCTTTTTTGGTTTTACTTCAATAAAAAGTAGACAACGAAGTCTAGCACCAGCATAGCTTGCCCTAAAAGATAACGTTATGACTCAACCGGCATATGGGCGGTCAGAAAAAGGTGCATGCAGCTAGTAAAAGAAAGATAAATAATTAGAACTATCAATGGTAGGGGGCTAATTACATATCAACCCCTCCAAAAACTGGCGTAGGCCACATATAACGGCGAGCACACGGTATTCTTTAGTAAAAGGCGAAAGAATAGTTCGCTGTGTGCTCACCGCATGGCTCCACGGTGGAACGAATGGCTGGTTTTCCAATATATAGGAGTGCGAGGGTTGGAATTCTCCTCTCTTTCTCAATGTGGGACAAGGTGTTGTGTACATTGGACCTCTCAGGGCTCACGGCAACCTTCTCTTGCTTCCAAACCAAGTCCCAACATTCTGTCATGCAAATCTGATAGCTTAGATGGGGCCAAACACTTGCTTGTTTTTTTCTTTTAAGTCAATGATCAAGTCTACACCCCTTCATCTAGCAATGTTCATATGACAATGCTTGAGCAGGATTCTTCCAAATTTCACATGTTGTCATCCAATTTTTCAAAACGTTAATCCATTTATATTTTGCATTGCCACTATACCTACCGAAATGTCTCCCTATACTTGGCTGGTGACTAGTTTGTTACTCAATGTAATTGGATTTTTGAAGTTGAAAAATTCCATGAAGTACATAATTCTAGATTAATAATATTGGAACAAAAATTTTAACCTGTCTATCCAATCGAGCTTGCGGGTGATGTTACCCCAAAACGTGGGATTGAAGGGATTGTGACCTTTTGGGACTCTAAGGCTCGAAGTGTATGTTCCAAGGAAGTAATGGAAGTTACATTGTGAGAGCAGGAAGCTTGGAAGCTCTACATGCATTTTTTTTTTTTTTTTAAGGAAATCTCATATGATAGGAAGAAATTGAATCTAGTGTAATATTTTTAGTAATAATTATTTTTTAAAAAGTATCTCAAGTAAATAATGGTAAAGAAAAGTTACTTATTTGCATCTCATTTGTTTATATATTCATTATATTTTACGTACCATCTTCATAGTTATGTATTGGTCTAATAATTATTTTATTTTCATACATTTCTCATATTTTGTATACCCTTATTTGTACATTCATCATAATTTTTATATCTTCTTTATATTTTTTTTGCTGTAATCATGATTTTTACTTATACATTTTATTTATTTTTCCTATAATTTTCATATGCTAAAAAAAATATTTTCATATTTATTTATTTATTTATTTTTACTTTTTTACATTTTTATCTATTGTCAAATTTATTTTAATATTGTAATGTTTTGCTAGTTAAAAAAAATACTTATTTCACCCGACCCTCTCCATATAAAAATTGAAATATATATTAAATAAAATAAATATTAACAACATAATTACAATAAATGTATTTCTTTAATTTTAATCAAAGAAATTAATAATGCTATTTTAAATAATAAATGAATTAATATTCTAATTTTTATCAGTAAACACTCTATTGAATTTTTAATTTTTTACATAATCTTTGAGTTAGAACTTAATATTTCCATGAAATAACATAAAATAAATTGCACTCACTCTTTTACTAAATTTAAATAAAATATAATTTTTTTCATTTATAACTTTATAGTTGCATAAAATAAACAAACATTCTTACCTCAAATCATGAACTTCTTTGCAATTTTTTCATCACACAAATAAATATTCTGACTTCTCCATCCTCTTGCTCCACCACTCTCATCTTCCACTAAACTAAAGCGTCTTTCTTTCTTTCACAATCTTACACCTGTTCGCCTCTTTTCATCCGTGAAAATTTGCACCATATTGTTCCTCTCATCATGAGGAACATGACTTTGGGATTTGGAATGAGGAATAAGATTCATGGCCAGTTGATCTCCAATGGGTATGTCATCTATGGGCAATGCGTTTGGGATGACACGGTTGACACTTGGTAGGTGAATGGTAATGCATGTAAGATGTTTGCTAAATGTGTTTGCGAGAGATTTGATTTGATTATGTTTGATGTTCTTGACATGAGTATCGGAGTTGATTTTATAGATGTGAAGGAAACTCTAGAGGCCCGATTTGATGTTGATGATGATTACAATTATGCCTATGCAGACATGGAGTGCATGAGAATTGACAAACTGGTTTGTGGATATGCAATGAGAATTGCGTTAGAGTGATTGAGTCATTTGTGAATATACCTTCTTTTCTTTTCACTCTGGAATGTCGGAACTCTGATTGGGTTAACAGATGACTAGTTGATTAATTTCATAGCAATCAGTGATTGATGGGTACGTCCAATATAGATTTTTAATGATCAATTGCTGTTTCTGAGGAGTGTTGGATAAGTTGGTTGATATTGCTAAGTTAGCCATCATGGGACCGCGTTTAACCTTCTTTATTGAGTTGGCTGGCTCAACGTGACTTGAGATTTTGTTCAAAAAGATGAATGTTGAGCTGGGAGATTAGTGTTTTTGGTGCCTCACTCTTTAAACTAGATTCAGAGGAGCTGAGTATCGAGTATTGTTTGCTCTATCAATACTAAGTACATTGCACCAATTGAAAGTTTAATGTAAAAGATGAGAAAACTGCTTAATACCATCTGGGAACTTGACTATTGCCTTTGAACTAAATACAAGCCCGGGTGCTTCCATATATATCCAAAAGAACATTTGGGCTTGCAGTGTTACCATGACAAGACTAAAGTACATTTTACTCGCAATGGAATGGAATGGGAAACCAATGTGGGATATTTCATTGTTCCACCATTTTAAAGACTTAGACTTCTTCATGTGGAAACTATTAACAACTTGTTACCTACACATGTTTTTTTGGCTGCTATGCTATCGCCCATGTTAGAATTCCATGGTATAGGTTATTGGATGTAGAGACATTAAGTTTCTGCTAAAAGGTTTCTGATTATTTTGAAATGTTAGCAATGTCAAGTTGTTATTGCAAAATAATGCTCAAACTAGAGTCTTTCTAGCTACTGTTATACTAAACAAAGAATTTTCTGAAAGTCAGATTTGGTCTTTCATTTTCTTCCTTATCATTGTATATAACCCCTGTCTAGTAAATATGAGATTTATAGTATGCCCTAGCAGACAATAGCTGCTTGCTTGGTTTTGACATGGAATATGAGGCCTAAGAAACATGAGACTTTGATGGATTATAGGTCTGGTAAAGTTAATTCATAAATAATTGGTCCAAGTCCCTTCTTTTACGCATTGAAATCCTGTCAAAGCTCTACTTGGGGTGGTGAGGTTTGTGGTGGAGAAGGTGGGGCTGAAGTGGATAGATTATTTCTATAAAAGGATACTTGTAAAATATGTTTAAAAAGAATTTCGAGGAACTGATGACACATTATCAAAAGAGTTCCAAATGAGGTTTTCAAGATATTGAAGCGTGGGGGGAGGAAGGGGTGTGGGAGAGCCCAAGCCCACCCAGAACTGCAAGTGGAGGTAGATGTTTGATCTTTTAGTGACCATAAATTCCGGTCAGTATGTTTGGCATGCCATTCCAGAAAGCACGTTAAGAAAAATCTTAGGGGATCACGCATGAGTCTTCCTCCAAGAACCAAATTCTCAAATCATCGACTCTAGGGCTGATTGATAATGTAGGATAGCAAGGGGTAGGTAGGGGTTTGGGCCTAGCATGAGCCACAAAGGGCATCATATAAAAGATCGTATAGAAAGCCTAGTACAAGCCCGAAAAGAGACTATCGGGTTGGCCCTAGCATGAGCCACAAAGGGGATCATGTAAAAGATTGTGTAGAAAGCCTAGTACAAACCCCAAACAAGACTGGCCTTTTGGATTGAGGTTGTCTAATCTGTCTTAGGCTTGGATTATTTGTTTTCATTTTCTACTGTTATTATTTCTTTTTTCCTTCTAGGCATTCTTTTGATTGAATTTTGGGATAAGTAGAGCATACAGGAGCCCCCGACATTTCAATTTTAGGTCCAGCAATATTTTAGCTGGTTCACACCTGAAGCTTTGATCCATATCTTTAGCTGGGCCAACACTTGGGAATCTTTGGTGGTTTCTATAGTGACGATTGATTGCGCAACAGACATAGCACTTTCATGATTAATGCATTCCATAAATGTGCCAACTTCTAACACCTTTAAGTTGGTGGAATATGGAACGGAGAGGTTGTAAGGTATGAATCGTATTCCTTGTTTCTTGTTTCTTTAGGCCCCGTTTGGTTGCTGGAAAATGTCAAAGAGTAAAACGTAAAAAAAAAAAAAAGGTCAGTGCATCATGACCATTGATTGTGAAGTTCGGACAGTGTCCTTCCATGTCATGATGAATTGGTTGCAAGCAATATTAATTTGGTGTACATGTGGACTAGGTTGGTATGTTTGACACGAATCAAAAGTCGATTGCTGCAAGCAAGAGGGCAATGAATGAAAGGCTAATTTAGAGACTGTAGATTATTGATAACCAGATCGAGTACAAATCAGAATCATGCAGAGATTACAGGTACCTTATCCAAGCACTAAATGGAGTAAATATAATATGCGTCTATGAAATACATCGAGCTTTTGCACACTTGCCACAATAATAGACGTCCTGATAAATAAGTTTGAAATCAATACTCCTATGGAAGTCTGAAAACTAGAAAAGAAAAAAAGCTTCAAAATAAGAAATGGCTAGAACTTCAGTTCCAGTCCAATTTAACGAAGCTTGCACTTGGATCATTGATCCAACCATACTTCTCTATGAAAGGGTTGACTATGGATTTTGGAGGATAAGAGGCTATGCAGTCTTCCCAGACATTAGCATCCTTCAAGTCCTTCATTACCTGCCAAACACAGTTGTTGCATTTAAAACCTGCTCCAAAGCTGATCATCAGAATTCTGTCGCCCTTCTTGAGTCTCTTCTTTGCTTCCATGTAACCTAAAACATACCAGAGGCCACCAGCCGAGGTGTTACCAAACCGGTGAAGCGCCATCCTTGCTGGTTCAAGATCATACTCAGTGAGTCCTAAACTCTTGCCCACTCCATCAATAACAGCCCTTCCACCAGGGTGAATACAGAAGTGTTCAACCCCAGTCTTAAAATCCAAACCTGCTGCCACTAATTCTAGAACGGGGCTGTCGTTCTTTTTCCCAAAGCGAGATGATATTACATACCGAAGTAGTTGCCATAGTGGTAGCACTTTAGGTACTAGCGCTTTTAGATTCTCGGTGAAAGATAGAGCTGCGGCCTTTGTGAGTTTTTTGGTGAGGCAGAAGCCTCGGTAGCCAAGACTGTCTTCTATTTGGATGCAACAATTATATGCTTCGTCGTTGGAGCCAAGATGGGTCCGTACTAGAGTGTTCAATTTGAAAAGTGCTCGATGCTTCATAGCTCTTTTGTTTGTTAAGAGCATTGAACAGCCACCTACGCGGAATAAGCAATTGGAGAGCATCATGGATTTTTCTCTACCACAGTACCAATTTGGACCCATGGATTCTGTACTCACAACGACTGCAAATGCATCCTTGTGAAACTTAAAAATGTTGCGGGCGATATCAATGGCGAGAAGGCTTGCGCTGCATCCCATTCCCGAGAGATTATAGGACTTAATATCCTCCTTCATCTTGTAACGGTTTATTATTCGAGCTGTTAGAGATGGAGAGGGGGAGAGCAAGGACACATTCACGACCAGTACGTCGATTTCTGATGGAGAAACTCCTGTCTTCGCGAATAGCTTATCGAGTGTATCATACATGATTTCTTCTATCTCAGAAAGAGAATCTTTAAGAGAAGGAGAGTCTTCTTGGCCTGCAAGGACGATTTTCGGGCTGTAAGTTTCTTCACCAATGCCTGAACTGACAATGGTTTGTAAGAGAAACTTGTATTCTTCAAGTCCTAGATTCTTGTTTCTCAGGACTATACCCGCACAAGTATCGGTGTTGAGCTTCGTATCCTCACTGGCTTTAAAGCACTCATAGTGCACCATATAGCACCGTTGGTCTCTCCATGCCAATAGCTTCTTACAGAAGAGGATAATAGCATAGGATAGAGGAAGCAGAAAAACTGCCAAGAGGAGCTCCATGTGTGCGTGTGAGGAGAGTGTGGATGTGTGTTCTGTGGAACTTCTAATATAGGCATTGGAGCTCTAAATGTTACTATCCCCTATAATCACTTAAAACTTACCTCCTTGTTCTTCACCTACTAGAAAAGTGTAAGAAACTTAATACTAGTGGTGTAAGTATCATTTTTGTCGGTATTCAAACTCTCTCTCCATTATGTTCCGACTGAAAAAAGACCAGTCTAGAGCTTATAGTCCAAAACAATTTGCTATCAATGAGACTAATGAATGATCATAATCATGAAAAAGAAAACAGAGATGAGAACTGGTTGCTTTCTTTATCTATCTTGGTCTCTTGAATGTTCTCCTATTTACATATACTTTATGATGTTCAAATTCTACTTCATACGTATCATGTTCAGAGATGCCCATAACTTGAGATCCAAGTCAGTAAAACTTAAAATTACACCTATCTGGCTATCTTTACCAAAATTGTGACTAGTTTATGTAAGTCCAGACTGTTCCTTCCTCTGTTTTTGGGTCTCTATCTCCCCATCTTAAGAAGATTCAACCCTCCCAACCACCACTAGCTCTTCTCAACTAGAATTATAAAGGACCTCACATACATTCAGTGGGCTGCCGGTATGGTAGGCAACAGTTCAGACCTTTTTCTATCCTTGGGGATGTGCAGGGGTGTGGAGGTGGGGTGTGGTAGTGGGGGCTGGGGAATTTAATTTGAGGGGCCACAGCCCAAGCTATTCTCAACTGTATCTATAAAGAACCTGTTGGTCTCTATGTCACACTTAACTTATAGTGGGACGTGTTTAATTGAGAAAGCAACTGCTTTGACTTCCACCTTAGGAACATAAGGTAGATGAAACCACCTTAAGACCATGGTTTCTTTTAGTTGGGGTTGTTGAATTGGAAATGTTACATTTTACCCTCTTCTTTCACCCTGGAAACCTGAGGAGACCCTCCTTGCTGCCACTGTTTCTAAATCTGTCAAATATTTCACAGAGGTACTTGATGAACAGAGATCCCAGTTGGACCCAACTCTGAATTGAGAAAATCTTAGCCTTTAGGTTCGTAACATTTGGCTAAAATCCATTCAGATTTTAGTTGGAATTTCACAATAGTCTGTCAAATATTTCAGAGGTATTTGATGAACAGAGAACCCAGTTGGACCCAACTGAATTGAGAAAATTATAGCCTTAGATTCACAACATTTGGCTACAACCTTTCAGATTTTAGTTGAAATTTTTACAGAAGCTAGCCAAACTATTAAAATTTCTAAAAATCTTAGAATGGCTCAATTCAAAAGTTGGCCAAATAGTGCAGCCTACAAAAAATAGATGAGACAAGACACATCTTGATGGCCTTTCATTGAAGAGTAAGCTGTAGTTGGACTTTTCTCAATAGTACAGTAGTTTAAAAAAGTTATGCTTAAATTATTGTAGTAGAAGAAGTTATTACAAATATATGGTAGTTTTTGCCACATAGGAGAGAGGAGAGAGGAGAGAGGGTGAGAGAGAGGAGAGAGGAGATAGGAGATAGGGTGATAGGATATTACAAAAGGGAACTCGTCTCTTGAAGAGACGAGTTCCATGAAAAAAAAAATATATATTTTTTTAAAAAAATTCTCATTTACTCAAGGGAACTCGTCTCTTGAAGAGACGAGTTCCATGAAAAAAGACAAGGGAAAGACGAGTTCCCAGGGAAATTTTTTTTTTTTTTTTAAATATATTTTTTATTTAAAAAAATCCCAAATTAAATAAATAAAAAATTCCTAAAGGTAACTCGTCTTTTGGGGAATTTTTTTTTTTTTTAAATATATTTTTTATTTAAAAAAATCCCAAATTAAAAAAAAAAAAAATTCTTAAAGGGAACTCGTCTCTTCAAGAGACGAGTTCCCATGTAAAAAAAAATATATATTAAAAAAAAAAAATTTCCTAAAGGGAACTCGTCTCTTGAAGAGACGAGTTTCATGAGAAAAAAATTATTATTTTTTTTTAAATATATTTTTTGTTTAAAAAAAATTTTCCTAAAGGGAACTCGTCTCTTCAAGACACGAGTTCCCATAGGAAAAACAATATTTTTTTTTTAAAAAAAAAATCCCAAATTAAAAAAAAAAAAAAACAATTTTTTTTTTTAAAATATAATTTTTTTACATGGGAACTCGTCTCTTGAAGAGACGAGTTCCCTTTAGGAATTTTTTTTTTTTGTTTTTTATTATTATTATTATTATTATTATATATATTTTAAAAAAAAAAAATTTACATGGGAACTCGTCTCTTCAAGAGACGAGTTCCCTTTGGAATTGGTTTTTTTTTTTTTTTTTTTTTTTTTTTTTTGTTTTAATTTGGGATTTTTTTAAATAAAAAATATATTTTAAAAAAAAAAAAAATTTCCTATGGGAACTCGTCTTAAAGTCCAATTTTTTAAATTAATTTTTTTTTGCCATAGGAAATTTTTTTTTTTTTTTAAAATATATTTTTTATTTAAAAAAATCCCAAATAAAAAAAAAAAAAAAAAAAAAAAAAACCAATTCCAAAGGGAACTCGTCTCTTCAAGAGACGAGTTCCCATGTAAATTTTTTTTTTTTAAATATATATATATATATATATATAATAATAATAATAATTAAAAAAAAAAAAAAAAAAAAAAAAAAAAAAAAAAAAACAATTCCTAAAGAGACGAGTTCCCATGTAAAAAAAATTATATTTTAAAAAAAATTTGTTTTTTTTTTTTTTTTTTTTTTTAATTTGGGATTTTTTTTTAAAAAAAAAATATTGTTTTTCCTGAAGAGACGAGTTCCCTTTAGGAATTTTTTTTTTTTAATATATATATTTTAAAAAAAATATATATATATTTTAAAAAAAAAAAATTTACATGGGAACTCGTCTCTTCAAGAGACGAGTTCCCTTTGGAATTGGTTTTTTTTTTTTTTTTTTTTTTTTTTTTTTTTTTTTTTGTTTTAATTTGGGATTTTTTTAAATAAAAAATATATTTTAAAAAAAAAAAAATTTCCTATGGGAACTCGTCTTAAAGTCCAATTTTTTAAATTAATTTTTTTTTGCCATAGGAAATTTTTTTTTTTTTAAAAATATATTTTTTATTTAAAAAAATCCCAAATAAAAAAAAAAAAAAAAAAAAAAAAAAAAAAAAAAAAACCAATTCCAAAGGGAACTCGTCTCTTCAAAAGACGAGTTCCCATGTAAATTTTTTTTTTTAAATATATATATATATAATAATAATAATAATAATAATTAAAAAAAAAAAAAAAAAAAAAAAAAAAAAAAAAAAAAAACAATTCCTAAAGGGAACTCGTCTCTTCAAGAGACGAGTTCCCATGTAAAAAAAATTATATTTTAAAAAAAATTTGTTTTTTTTTTTTTTTTTTTTAATTTGGGATTTTTTTTTAAAAAAAAAATATTATTTTTCCTGAAGAGACGAGTTCCCTTTAGGAAATTTTTTTTTAAACAAAAAATATATTTAAAAAAAAATAATAATTTTTTTCCTCTCTTGAAGAGACGAGTTCCCTTTAGGAATTTTTTTTTTTAATATATATATTTTTAAAAAAAATATATTTTTTTTTACATGGGAACTCGTCTCTTCAAGAGACGAGTTCCCTTTAAGAATTTTTTTTTTTTTTTAATTTGGGATTTTTTTTAAATAAAAAATATATTTAAAAAAAAAAAAAATTCCCAAAGAGACGAGTTCCCTTTAGGAAATTTTTTTTTTATTTAATTTGGGATTTTTTTTAAATAAAAAATATATTTAAAAAAAAAAAAAATTTCCCTGGGAACTCGTCTTTCCCTTGTCTTTTTTCATGGAACTCGTCTCTTGAAGATACGAGTTCCCTTGAGTAAATGGGAATTTTTTTAAAAAAATATATATTTTTTTTTTCATGGAACTCGTCTCTTCAAGAGACGAGTTCCCTTTTATAATATCCTATCACCCTATCTCCTATCCCCTCTCTCCTCTCTCCTCTCTCTCACCCTCTCTCCTCTCTCCTCTCTCACCCTCTCTCCTCTCTCCTATGTGGCAAAAACTACCATATATTTGTAATAACTTCTTCTACTACAATAATTTAAGCATAACTTTTTTAAACTACTGTACTATTGAGAAAAGTCCAGCTGTAGTTGGTATTGAATGCGGACATCTTAAACCTGACCTACAAGCAAAGGCAGTAAGGAGATGAAGACTTAGCCTTGAGCCAAAGTTTCCCAATCGCCCCTCATCTTGATGTCTCTGATCATAAATTAGTGAAAGTGATGTACTTCTACTTTGGACTATCTTATACTGTTATACAACGCTCGGCCTGGGATTGAACCAAAACTTCACTATCAGCACGCCACTAGGAGATTGATTCTGTGTGCATCTCCATGTTTCTGACCATAAATTAGTGTAGATGATGTACTTCTAATTTGACTTATCCCAACTAATGCTTGATTGGTTTCCATCATCGTCTTATTCTTACCTAAAAACAATTAGTATGATGCTATTGTACAGTCTTATTCGTGTGAAATTGTCATCAAATCAGTTCTCTAACTTCTTGTACCCAACTGCCTGACAATTGCTGTGGTGATGTTATACCCTCACCAGAATGATTATAACAATGTCAATTTTCATGAAGTGTTGATAGCTCACTGATTACAAATAAACATGTGATGTGCTTTTGATAATGTGGACACGATGATAGGCCTTTGAAAAAAGCTAGTTTCAATTTGAAATTTAATTCCCACCTAATTTGTGTGGCATCTTTTTATATTTTCTTCTTTGATGTGAAACCTATCATAGAAAAATAAATGACTTGTTTGAAAACTGTTTTTGAAAATATATATATATTTTTGAATAAAATATTGTTTTTTTACCAATTTATTATGAAAACATGTTGCTTTTGGAATAAATTTAGGTATTTTCAGGTGTTTTTTTTGTTGATTGTTCTAAACAACAATGGAAAATATGAAGAATATTCAAAAAACCTTTTTATTTTCATAAATATATAATATTTTCATGAAAAATAAGTATTTTGATGAAAGACAAGTAAAAAAAACTATAACTTTGTTGGTAACTATTTTCGAGAATAGTTTTAAAAAAAAGTAAATTTTGCAAACTCTTATTTAATGTTTTGTAAATCAAAATCTGTTTAGAAATATAAAATATTTTTAATTTGTTTTTAATATTTTAAAAATAATTTTTATATCTAATATTTTATTTTTAATTATTTTACATATTTTATAATTATTTTTTAAAATAGTATTTAGAAAACAAATGAAAATAACTAAAAAATGATTTCTGAAAACGCCCTATGTTCATAGGCTTAGCTTTAGGTTGCTATTGTTCAGTTTAAATAAGTCAAGTCCCTTCAATCGATTCACTCAAGTGGTCTTCCCTTATCTTCCCTAATATTCAAAGTAATTCTAATTTGAGTAAGGAGTATGACTCAGCGCCTTGAATGAATAAGAAATGGACAACAGCGAGAATTAATGATTCTTATTCAATGAGTTAAAACTAACAACATGTCGATTACACACTGAAGGCTGGTAAGAACTGAGAAACAATGTCCCCCTAATATAAGTGAATCTATCCGAAGCAATTGGTATTCAATTGAGTAACAGAAAATTAAAAAAAATGTTTGGCAAACAGAAAATAAGGTAATTTTAAAAAATATTTTTTAGTTGTCAACCTAACTTTTTGTTAAAAAAAATAGAAAACTATTTTCAAAAACAATTTTTAAATAGACCTCAATATTTTCATATTTGAATTTTTTAAAAACTATTCTTAAAAATAATTTTAAGATATAACCCCGAAAATAGTTTTTGGCCATTGAATTCTCTACATACGATTAAAAAAAAAGTCTTTCCCTAAGGTGTAATGCAAAGAGTTTTCACAGACCGGTAGTGGCATATCGTGTAATATTTTATCAATATGTGGTGATTTATAGATTCATCTTATCCATAAACTACGCTATCACATATACCTAATTTAGGTACAACCAACCCTAATTAATTATCATTTAAGCCGCCGGCCCGCCGCCCAACTTTAATGCCATACAAGAAAGACTAAAGCTTTACCATCAAATTGTTCTTCCCAAAATGCCCTTCTGGTCCCCTCAAACCAACCCTCTCACCATCAAATCATATCAGGAAAGATTACGATTGAAGCGATTTTAGGTTGTAATATGCTTTTGTTAGTAAAGTCAATATCTTTTTAAGAAAATCACTTCAAATCACTTATCATTTTATCAATGTGTTATATATCACAAAATAAATAAATAAATAAATAATGATTTTTTGAATAGTCACCTATCAAGTGATTATCCGAGATAATTTGGGATCATTTAAAGTAATTTTCTAGATTTAAAAAAAAAATTATTACATGGTTTTCGAAAAAATTAAAAGAAAATATAAGAAAAAAATAGAAAGAAAAAGTGAAAGGAAAATAAAAAAGATAGATTTAAAATTAATTAATTATTTATATATCTTATTTCAAATTCATTTAATTTGTTTTAACTTTTTTATGTAAAAATTTAACTAATTTTAATCATAATACAATCAAATGTGGGAAAATGACTTTTCTTGATTATTTTTTTATATATATTTTTAATGTTTTCCAAAAACTAAACATAACTTAAGGATCTTTTCGAGAAATTAATTTTTAAAATTATTTTCAAAAAATAGAATTTGAGAACCGTTTCCGAAAATAGTTTTCTAATGTTTTTTAAAACAAAAGTCCCTATCAAAATATGGAATGATTTTAACTTGTTTTTTTTTTTTTATGTTTTTAAATATTTTTTAAAAATAAATTTTATATATGATTTTTTTTTTTCAATTATTCTTTCATATTTATCCCATCAATTTTTAAATCAACCATCTAAAAAAAAAAAGAGAATTATCCAATAGGGTGGGCTGAGTCAGAATAATTATCGGAAATGATAGTTCTTTTAATAATTCTTGGAGAGGACTTTAATATAGTTCTTTTAATAATTCTTGGGGAGGACTTTAATAGGCTTAAATACTAAAACTGTCCTTCAACTAAAACTTCTAAAATTCAAAGCATTTAAAACATTTTACTTGATTTGTCAAGACATTTATGGTGCATGGGTCCCACATTGATTGTAATGATTTTAAATTAAAATTTTGGTTTAACCATTACAATTATATATAATTTGTTATTTAAATTTACTATTTAAAACAAAAATATTTTCAAAATATCATTTATTTTTATTTTTTTTACATTTTTTTATTTTTATTCTAATTTTTAATTTTATTAAGAAAAACATAGGTTTTATAATTATATAATAAAAATGATGATTTTTTTTCATATATATATCAATTTTATTTTAATAAATTATGTTTTTGTATTAAATTCAAATAAGATAAAATGTTTAATTTTTCATTCAGATTATTTAAAAATAATTAGAAAATGATGGAGAATGTTTAATCATTTTTTTATAATAAAATAATTTTAAAAAATTTATATGATTTTTTTTTCCTTTGCATAGTGTTTTTTTTTTTCTTCTTAATTTGCATATATAATTTTTTTTCTCAATGCATCGAGTGGATGATGTTAATATATTTGATATGTTGAATATTAATAAAGTATAAAAAGTGATTTTCAATATTATTACTTTTATTATAAAATACAGGTATAACAAAAATATATTAGAATTACAATATAAATACACTCACATTACAATAAAACCTAATTAGAAAAATTTTAAAACTTTTTATAAAAATGATAATTTTGTATGATCATACCATATTTCACAACATACCTATATCATAAATAATTTATGAAACCAAATGAAATACTAATTTGAATCCACGAGTGGTTTTTTTTTTATATACAAAAAATATTAAAAAATTTTAATGCACTATATAAATGTTATTAATATATTGATACGATGTGTTAATACCAATAGGGTATGAATAAACATTTTTAGAATTATTACTTTTGTAATGAAATATAAGTATAACATAAATGTATTATACTTACAATATAAATATACTATTATTTCAATATATTACAACATAATTTAATTTATTTTTGTTTAATTTTTTCACGTGCTATATCACTCAATGAATAATTGTGAGTTATTCCATTTAATAGGTGTGTGTTAGTCAATTGAATATTTATATATTATTTAATTAATAAGTGCTTATAAAAAAATAATTATTCATTCTATTATGGTAGCAAAGTTTTTAATTGTATGTTTCATATATAAAACGATATAATAACATTAGGATATGGTTTTTATTTATGAGATATTGAAAATTATTTTGTTTACAAGGTTCTTTAAAAATCTCAATTTTTTGAAAAAAAAAAATATAGCAAATTTTAAACAGTCATTTGATTGTTCAAAAGTGAACAACAATTTTTTCGAGTATAAGAAATGTACAATTGATTATTTGTACTTATCATCATGTATGAGCCCTACATTATTGACAATTTCAAATTTATTTATAAATAATATAGAAAATATATTTAAGGGTAAAATTATCTTCTAATAATCTTTGAGATAAGTGAATCTTACTAATAATTATTCTTTACAGCCTACCCTATTGGGTAATTCTCAAAAAAAAAAAAGTGAAAACATTTAAAATATATTCCCCATAATTTTTCAATTTCTTTTATTTTCAAAAATGGAAAAATTGCTTCTTAATCGATAAATATGGGAAAAACGGGTTTTGATTCACTAATTTGAAAACATATAAAAAAAAGTAATGTCAAATTTTATAAATCAATTTTATCTTCATTTATTTAAAAATATTTTAAAATATATACGCTTTTATAATAATTCCCTGAAATATCATTTTATTTGATAATATTAAATTAAATGATCAAAAAATTAATTTATCATTTTAATTTGATAAAAGTATCTTACAAATAAATATATTATAAAAATTTTATTATATAGTATGATATACAAATCATTTTGCAAAAATTCTCCATGATCCTCGAGTAATAAGTAAAATCTTTATAATTCTCAAATTAAAAATGATTTTATATCATATATTATATAAATTCACTCATCTTCTCATTTTTTTTCCTTTTAATAAAAATTGAATAATTTTTTTTATTAATAGACATCAACAATGAAATAAGAAATTTTAAAATTTTAAAATACAACTAAAACTCAAATACTAAAAAATAAAATACAATTAAAATTAAATACAATTAAATCCAAAAAAGTTGCAAATTGAAAATATAAACTATTGATTCCAATCATGTTTCAAACTCTTTTTAGAATTTATATTTTCTATTAGTATGATTTAGCTAAGTAAAAGTTAATATTTTATTTTTATATTTTTAATTTTAAAGTTTTTTCTAGTTTTAATTGTATTTTAAAATTTTAAAATTTCTTATTTTATTGATTTCAAATCCGTTCTCATGAAAAATTATCAATTGGTGTTATTAACCTAATAAATAAAAAGTCATTTTAAGAAATAATTATCTAAATTATGAAAAAGTTCATGTATTTTAAAATATTTTTTAAATAAATGAAGATAAAATTGATTAAGTTAAATATATATATTTAAATTAGACTATCAAAACTCACTTTTTCCAATACATTTTCTAATTTCTCTTAAAATTGCTTTCAAACAAACTCCTTAATCTACACCATTGGTATAAAATTGTATACCTATAATGGATACGTATAATTTTCCGTACAAATACTTTGGGTCGGTATACCGTATATACGCCGACTGAAGAGCCAGCTGGACCAATTAAGATTTTAATTAGGCTGGTGTGTAGCAGTAAAATTACTACAGAAGATTTTCAGTTCAAAGGCTGCGCAATATGAACTGAAAATCAATAAATATGTATGGTTTATGGGAAATTGCCATGAAGTAAAGAGGATGCTGTACGGACCTCCTTTTTTTTTTTTTACCATCATTAGTATTAGAAATTATTAGAATAATAAATGAACAAAACTTTATCATTAATAATTGAGTTGATTTGCAAGTCAAAATTTATTTTATCCTAGTTTTTATTATATAGTATTTTCTTTATTGTTATTATGGTTAATACGCTATCACAAACGAAGACATGTTTTGATTCGAAAACAAATTTTAATGAGATATTAAAGGTTTGTTAAGGAATGTTTTTGAAAATGGTTTTTAAAAATAGTTTTTAATGTTTTTTAAAAATAAAAGTCTATCAAATACGACATCTTCTGCATTTAAGAATAAGTTTTTTATTTTTTATTTTTTTTGCCTCCACTCGAATCAATCCATTTACTCAACTTCTTGTATTTAAAGTGATTCATGTATCTACTCCAATGAAACTATTGTTCCATATCATTATGAAAGCAGATTTGGATAAAATATGCACTTTCTTGGGAATGAAAAAAATTAATCTACCTTCATTATCCACTTATTCAACTTCTTGTATTTAAAGTGATTCATGTATCTACTCCAATGATACTATTGTTCCATATCATTATGAAAGCAGATTTGGATAAAGTATGTATTTTAATGGGAATGAAAGGTCGATCTACTTTCATTTGATATTTTGGCTTAAATTTCGGCTCATCGATATTCAATCAAATCCTCTTTTTAATGATTGTATGTGCCTCTATAGTCCAATATATTAGTAATTCTTGAGTAGTTTCATTTGTATAAAGGATCGTCGAAATAAGAAAAAATGTTATTTTTTTTTTTACGAAAAATACCATTTATAGGTATTTCAATCTTGATATCTAAACATTTTCAAGTACATGATCGAATTGTCCATTTGAATGCACTTATTGTTTTTGTTTTCAAAGTAGAAATTTGTACATTTCGGTGGATCTTATTTATTTGAAATCCATCTTTAAAAATTTTAAAATTTGAATACCTTAAATTTTTTAAATGGTTTTTGAAATCATTATTTTCTCAGAAAATATTTTCAAATTGACACTAAAGTATTAAATTTAAATTAAGGGGTAGAAATAAAAATTTGATTATGTAAATAAAAATAAAAATAGCTTATATCTTAAGTAAAGTAGGAGTTAAAATTTGGGAGGTTGGCAAGGGGACCGAGAAGGAATCATGCAGACGAGAGGAACGTGGCCAGGCTGTCTCTAGCAGAAACCTACCGCAATGAATAAACCATAAAAGGCCATAAATTTACCTAATGCATTTGAGGGTGGTGGTGCAATGAATGAATGAATGAATGAATGGTTGGTTTCAATTTTAACTTTCAACACTTGGGCTTTATATATTTCTTTAATTCTTTTTCCTTAGGATTTATTGTGATTTGTGGATCTACCTACCACCCCACGTGGAATGTATTCATTACACCTCATATCTTATGATCTAGGATCAATTTCTTTTTTGAAAAAAAAAATCGGTTAAAAATAGTTTTTTTTTTCATCCCATAAAATAAAATACAATTAACAAAATTTTGATGCAAAATAAATTTTAAAGAATTTGTTGGAAAACTAATTTATCACATAATATACATTTGAATGCACCTTTTGGTCATTGTTTTTGAAAATTTAATACTGAAGTTGTTTTTAAAAATAAAAAATGAAAAATAGGGTTTTTTTTATGAATATCTTGTATTATTTTAAAAAATAATTATATAAATATAAAAAATGATTGTAACAATCCATTTTAAATCTTATAGATATTATACATTTTGAACTCAAGAGACTTTTACAACTTTAAAACATGTTTATTTGGTTAAAAAAAAATATTATTATATAGTTTTAGAAAATTTTTCAAATTCGCTCTGAAATATCGCAAACACTCTCTCATATAGACACAATGTTCTTATTGTGTTTTACGGGATTATGAGATTAAACAAACAAATATATCTCACAAGATCAAATAAATCCGTACATCGAGGTCAGGGAGTAGTCACTATAATGATTAAAAATAAAATAATATATATAAAATTTATTTTAAATATATATTTAAAATATTTGTAGCATTTTAAAAGAACATTTGCAAGAAAAAGCAGTGGAGAAAATATTAGAAAATATGACAGATTTGGTCAGACATGTTTAAAGGTTTTCAAAGTAGTTTGATGGTTATACACTTATACCACCATGCTTTTGAAAATTGGTCTAGAAGTTTATGGTAATTTTTTTTACGAAAAGGAAAAGTGGTCGGGTGAATTGAAATAATGGTTAGTCTCTTTTGTGAATGCGACCCCACAATAACATTTATTTATGTTTTCCTCCTTTGGCTGCGGTACAAATACCCTAACGATGCGAAATATATTTTTAGTAAAAATTAAATTGATTGATTAAAAAAAATTAATCATATTTTATTTAATAATCAGGTCATGTTAGATCTTATTTGAATTAATATAATTAATATATGATCTAATTATTAAACATATGATATATCTATAACCTATTTAATAATCAAATCTTATTTAATAACGGGGTTGAGTTAAATTTTATTTAAATTAATATGATTAATCTTTTTAATTTGATATGCTTGTGATTAATTGGCCTATTTATTTAAAATTAAATTTAAAATGAATCAAATGAAGGGTTGCAATTTGTGCGGGTTGGTCGGATTGCTAATTAATCTAAGTCCAACTAGAATTAAGAAATATTCCATTCAAACTCAATCTAACCTAAACTCTAACTACCAAACCCAACCTTATTTTTTGGAAAAGTCGGATTTGATACACTAATTTGAAAATATATTAAAAAAAGACCCCGATTTTTTTAAAGCATTATTATTTTCATCTATTTAAAAATAGTTTGAAATACATGCATTTTTTAATGAGTCGTTCAATTATTCCAAAAAAAAATATCATTTTACTTGTCATATTATTCAAATCAATTAACAACTAAACTTCTTCATATAGATGTTTCATTTCCTTTTAGATATTATTATTATTATTTTATTATTTGAGATTTTTTTTCTTTGGAAACAAACTCCTCGTAGGATTCTTATTTTAATTTTCTAAAAGTTTAGGAAATATTGTACAAAAAAATTCATATTTAAATGGAATTAACATTTTTTTTTATTTCCTAGAATTTTAAAAGAAAATATTGTCAAACAAATCCTATTGAATCATAATTACCAATTCAAAAAGTAATAAGGTTCTTTATTAAATAATAAATTTAATAATATATAATTATTTTAATTATGATTAATTTATTTTAACATAAAAATATTTATTTATTTATTTAATTTTATACTATATATCAAAATACAACCATATTGTAAAACATTTTATATATGAAAAACTCTTACAACAAAATTTATTATCTATTATATCAAACAATTATTAATATTATATGATAAATATAAATTTATTGTTGGTTTATTTATTATCAAGAATATGAATTTATTTTTAACTTATTGATACTAGAATATATATATATTTTTTTTTTCAAATTCTTACTTTATAAAGTTTCTAGAGAAAAAAAAATTCTCAAATTCCCAAATAACAAAATATCTAAAAGGAAGAGAAACATCTACATAGAGAAGTCTAGTTGTCAATTGCTTTGAATGATATGATAAGTAAATATGCATTTTTGAAAATAATTGGACGACTAATTAAAAAGTGCATGTATTTCAAATTATTTTTAAATAGATGAAAATAATACTAATTTTTAAAAAATTTGAGGTTCTTTTTTTCCATATATTTTCATATTAGTGAATCAAATCTTACTTTCCCCTTATTTTTTTAAGCTCGAGTTGTTCAAGTTAGGCACGAGTTGGTTGTGTTGTATAATTTAAAATCTATTTATAATATTTTTAAAAAAACTTTTTTAATGTATTTACATGAAAATTTAAATTAAAAATAGGGTAAAATTTTAAGATAGTAATAAAAGAATAAATATAGATTTATATATTTTATAGAAAAATATGAAAAACATATGATAAAATGTAATTTGATATTTTTTCTTAAAAATAGAAAAAGAAAATGAATATTATTATATTGAATAAGATATATTATAAATATTAAATCGAATTTGGGTTAAGCTTGAATTGTTCAAACAATAGCTTAAGTTTAATTTAAGTATTGAAAATAATTGTTCAGGCATGTCCCAACATTTGATTGGATTTGGGTTGAATCGGATTAGCCCGCCCAAGTTGCACCCCTAATCAAATGCGGGTTAATGATTAAATTTGTGTTGTGCAATTTGACCCAAAAATAATTTGTTTATTTAGTGATTTCATATACTTGGACACGAATTTAATGTAAACATAATTGTAATCGATCAAATCTGGGGAAAATGGTATCGGGTTTGAGTTGAAAGCTTTGTTACCCTACATGGAATGAATGTCCTGTGAAATCTATATGTAAACATGGGCCACATCTTGAAGCCCATTGGGGCCTTTCTGGCTTCACAGTGGAAAGTAGGTTGGATCTAACTATTTGGGCCTGGTTTTATGGATGTCAGAGTCAGTTTAGAAAACCAGAACAAAGATTTTTAAAAGTATTTCTAAGTTTTTTAATATTTGAAAAATAAAAAAAAGTTAGAAACACTTTTTAAAATCATTACCAAATACATTCTAAACTTAGGTAATGTTTATTTTTTAATTGAATAGAAAAAATCAAAATATTTGACTTTTTTTATTTAATTAAAAGTAAATTGTTGACATCGTGCAATATAACTAAAATGAACTTATTATCAATATGTATGGTTTAGTTATGTCTGAATGATGCCAATAAATTATTTTTAATTGAATAGAAAAAGTTATCTTAAACTTTAAATTGATTTATCCAAAACAGTGATTTTTATTTTTTATTTTTTTATTTTTAAATAAACAATAAGTAGTCCCTACCAATCTCATTAAACTCAAATAAATCACAATCAATTTGAAAATATTTCAGAAAAAAAGAAAAAAGAAAAAAGAAAAAGGGCCCTTGTTGATAGCTTGAAACTTCGCCATTGAATGCGAGGGCTCTTGAAGAAGGTGTCGCACAGCATTTCCATAACTCTTCTGTACCTACTTGTATGGTTGTATCGTACTACACCGATTTATTTACATAAAACTGTGGAGGCAGTGAGCGCATAATAAAAGTCAATTTGGGTATCCCCATTTATAGCCATGGATGAAGTACACTGATTTGATTAAGCTAGAAAATATTTTCATCCATGTACAGATGTTGGGATTAGCTTGAGCCAGAGGCATTCATCTTCCAAGTACTGGTAAAAGGCAGGGTTGATAGGGTAAAAGATGATGACATGTCCACTTTTAAGGGCTAAAATGGAATAAATTGAGTAACACCTTAATTGAGTTGCAGGGTTTGAAATATTTTTAAAGAGGCCTACATCTGTACTTGAATTTCACTGATATATTAAAAATATGACGATGTTTTAAAAAATTGATGATTTATAGGTGATTTTTAAAAAAAAATTGTTGATTTTTACGCTTCTCCTTTTCCACTCTTCGTGTGTTATCAGGTGTGGTAATTTCATTAAAATATCAATAATTTCTTAAAATATTGGTGATTTTTCGCTAGGTTGGCCGATTTTGTTTTAACCATCGATAAGTGATATTTCGTTGAAATTTGGATGATTTTTTCAAATTTTATAAGGTTTAACAAAATAAATCGCCATACTTTCAAAAGTTTTAAAATTGGACTAATTTATATAATTTTCCCCAACTAGCTTGCAATACATCCAATAAATCTTTAACCTCCTAAATCTCATTTGATTTTCTTTTTTTCCATTCTTCTTCGCCTTTTGAAAACTTTCTTGTAATTAAGGATGAAAATATTGGTATTTAGACTTTATAGAAATTTTGGATAATATCGTCCAAAAAGTTAAAAAAGAAAAATGTCATTAAAATAAACATTGATTAAAACTCATAAAATATTAGAAAAAAAATAAAAATAAAACAAATAATAATACATATATTTAAATTATTATTTTCAATTATTTATACTTGATATTAAAATGATGATTCGTACACTTATTTAAAAAAAAATTGTTTATAATTATATATTATATATAAAATTACTATTTAATAGATACGAGAAATCCCGTTTAAAAGGCCCCATATATATATATATATATATACCAACCTCGTTTAATTTTTTTTTTTAAAGTCTTTTTTAAAGTTTTTTAATTACATTAAAATAAATATATTTTATAAATAATTAAAATATTATAGTTTTTATAACTTATTTTATTAAAAAATATTTATTATATAATAATTATTATTATATTAAAATAAGAAATAAAAAATTAAATTAAATTAAATTTATTTTATATATAATTGTTATAAGGGAGGGATTTGCTTGTCACAAGTATAAAAAAAATTTATAAATTTATTTTTTATTTATTTATTTAAATTCCAAAATGGTCGTATTAGGGGTGGGGCAAAGCTACCATCTCATAAAACTCGTCCGTTTGAGGATTTATCATCAATCCGAAAGAAGATATTTTGATCCAAATTCCGCTATACATTAATCTATGCTTACAATTACTTTCATGCGAAGCCGAAGCTCTCACAATCCCACGGTCAAGATATCTTCATGTTTTCAAAGCTCTCACAAGTCACAACCAAAAGCTCCATGCTTGCTCTCGCAAGTCGCAACCCTGAAGATAGATCTAAAAGCCCACATTCCAAAACAGCCTCGAAGTTTAAGCCCACCGGAGCCATTTGAGGCCCCAAGATCTCCAAAATTATAACAAACTAACAAGATTTGGCTTCATAATTTTGTGCTTTTAAGTGTTGAGAGATTCCAAGAACTATTTTTGAAAACAGTTATAAAAAATAGTCTTAAAAAATAGTTTTGGAAAGCTATTCTATGATATTTTATACAATAAAAACTTATTTGAAACCTTGAATGTTTTTAATTTATTCTTAATATTTTTAGATGTAACTTTTACATCTAATATTTTATTTTTAATCTTTTACATGTTGTATAATTATTTTTTAAAATAACTAAAAATTATTATTTAAAAATGCCTTATTTTATGTTTTTAAGAATAAAAAATAAAGAACAATTTTCTTATTATTAAAAGTGTTTTCTTATTCTTTTATTTTATTTTGAAGAACAGAAAACCATTCTCAAAAGTTCTATGTTGCCCACTACAAAATATGTGATATTAACCGTGGTATGAGAGAAAGTATATTACAAATTGTGATGGAAGGGAGTTCACTATATTATATATGGTGATTTTTTTTTAATTATATAAATATATTTTAAAACTATGATGACATTTTGATTTAGAGTAGATAATATCTATCATAAAGGAGTGAGTTTTTATAAAGGGTATAAAAGTCGATCCTCAATCCCAATACAAATAATGATATCAGAGTTAATCCACAATTTCGATATAATATTTAGTTTGACTTCATAATGCCATAGAATGGAACCAAGACATTGTATTTGTATGAGAAATATTTGTAATATTCCACGACTGAGGAGAAAGTTTCTAACCTTGTAGATGCATTTTAAGATTTGGTACAAGTAGTTACAACTAATTTCTATAAAACATATATATTATATCTCTAAAAAAGGAAAAATACATGGGAAGTATTTCCTATTAATTTGATTGAGCTATATTCCAAATCAACAACATAAATGGACATAATGTTCCTCACAATTACTTATATACCAACTTACCAATAATAGAAGGGACTTTTAGCATACAAATAGATTTTTTTTTTAATTTTCATTAATTCTACATATATATATGGAAGAGACTATTACCATGAACTCCAACCTCTGGTGGTTGGATCCTCTTGATAAATCCAACCATACTTCTCCATGAAAGGGTTGGCTAGGGTTTTAGGAGGATATAGTGAAACACAGTCTTCCCAAACATTTCCGTCTTCTAAATCTCTCACCACGTCCCACATACAGCTATTGCACTTGAACCCAGCACCAAAACTGATCATCAAAACCCTATCCCCCTTCTTCAGCCTCTTCTTCGCCTCCATGTACCCCAAAACATACCACACACTACTCGCAGAAGTGTTCCCAAATCGATGCAGTGTCATTCTAGCAGGCTCCATATCACTCTCACTCAGCTCCAAGCTCTTCGCAACTCCATCTATCATTGCCGTTCCACCCGGGTGCAAGCAGAAATGATCTACACCCGTCTTGAAATTCAACTTCGCTTTGAATCCTCCCTTTGTGTAGTGAAAAAATGTAGATACAGCAGTGTAACGAAGAAGTTCTCTTAAGGGAAGCGCCTTGGGTGCGAGTTCTCGAATGTTTTCGGTAAAAGCTTGATTTGCAGCCTTGGGGACGCTCTTGCTGAGGTGAAAGCCTTTGCGGCCGAGGTCATCTTCCTTCTGCATGCAGCAGCTGTGCGCTTCATCGCTTGAGCCCATATGAGTTCGAATCAAACACTTCAGTTTTAGAAGTGACTGGTCTTTTAAGGCTTTATTGTTTGTTAGGAGGATCGAACACCCGCCTGATCGGAAGAGGCAGTTGGAGAGGATCATGGACTTGTCGTTGCCGGAGTACCAGTTCGGAGCAATGGACTCGGAGGTAACAACAATGGCCAGTGAATTCTTGCGAGAATTGAAGATTCTGCGGACTAGATCAATGGATATTAAGCTTGCACTGCAGCCCATTCCCGAGAGGTTGAAGGCCTTGATGTCGTTCCTCATCTTGTAATGGTTGATTATTCGGGAGGACCAGGAAGGAACCGATGCAAGCATTGATACATTTACCACTAACACATCCACATCTAATGGGGAAATGCCAGACTTTTCGAAGAGATTATCAAGGGTTTTGTAGAAGAACTCTTCCATTTCTTGGATCCCATCCATCAGACATGGACAGTCTTCTCTGCCATCGATGATAGTTCGTGGGCCATAAGTTTCTTCACCAATGCTGGAGCTCACAATGGCTCGGAGGAGAAACTTGTACTCCTGGTGACCAAGATTCTTGTTTCTCTTGATAATTTCGCCACAAAACTCACTGTTCATTTTGCGTTCATCGGATGGCTTAAAGCACTCGTAATGCAGAATATAGCAGCTGCACTGGCCCCTCCAATATTGATTGGCAATCTTGGATAATAGAAAGAGAAGAAATAGGAGAGGAAATAAGTACAGTATCATCATGATCAGGAGCTCCATATGAATATGAAGAGACAAAAAACCAAAGAGAGAGGTAGGCTAGTACTAGATCTTTGATGAGTGAGTGCAGAGTGCTCACTCTTTGATATATATACTATTTCATTAATTTGGGCATGTAGCTTTGATGTGAACAACCCCTTACCGCACACTGGAATCTCATTAGTTTTAGTAAATCTTCTTGACAATTGGGAATGGTTAAAGTAAGAAAATATTGTGTGTGAATTGAATGCTAGGTTGGCTTCATTATCAATAACTTTTCCTAAGTTATGAAATCAAACCCAGATCAGAAAGATGCTTAATCTCATTGATCTTGAGCTTCTTTTCCCAGATCACATCACTCTTAACAAATTCTGAGTTATTGGAGCCAAAAAAAAAAATGCAGATGTATGAGGGGCACCTGTATTGCAGGTGTCATCCACTAACTAGTGTTGTTTTGGGAGGAACATTGAGTTATCACTTCTGCGTGGGATCTGCCTCTATCTAAAAATTTAATGTCCACCCACCTTAAATTGATTTGATTCTTCCCCCTCCTGCTTGAAGAGCTTGGACATAACTTGATTCCTTTTGGTCCTTGGGCTTACCCTAAAACTGAAGAAAGAAAAGAAGTTGCATTGATGAAAGGCCATGGCAATCACAATTGACATTTACTCAACTGAAAGCAACTTATATCTATCAGACCAACCAAAACAAGGCAATAGGCGTCTATGTTCTTTTACCGTCCAAAAAGTAGGGTTCGGTTTAGGCTCTGAACTGGTTTGGTTTAGGTCATTCAAGGTGTGGAAGGTGAGAGAAGAAAATTTTGAATTTTCAAGGAATCAATTGGTCTTCAACTTGATGAAAAACTCCATGATGTGTCTTTGATTTTCCTTAGCTATTGACATATTAAAATCCTTAAAAAAACTAAAGCAAAGAAGCTTAAACACAATTAGGTTAAAATAATCATCAAAATTAATGGAAGAGGAAAACTTGGGCTAAAAATGAGTACCATGCAATATAAATTTTTTTCAATTTTATCTTTAGTTTTTCCTCAAGCACTTGCCGAATATGTTTTTAATTAATAAAGTAGCCTAGAAAATCATAGCAAGAGTCTTGAGGAAGATAGACAATTAATCAAAACAACACAACAAACACATAAGACACAAATAATTTACATAGTTTGGAAAATCCTATACATCCATGGACATGACCAAATCACTAATTGTATGAGATTCTTCTAAATGTACATGTCAAATTACCTACATCTAGATACCTTCTTGATCTCCATTGATCTCTAAGCTATAATGTTTTTAGATGAAGTTAAGTCTTGTGTCAATGTGCTTTTTCTGTCGTAGAACATCTGATTTTTTGAGAGATGGATAACTCTTTGATTGGAACACTACAACATTCATCTCAAGATGACCTTCCAACTCATTTACCAAACCCTTAACCTTATATATATAGCTTTATTTTATGGCTTTTATAAGAGCTTTATATTTGACTTCACAAGTTGAAAGTGTTCTTGTTAATTTTCAACTTATCATATTACTATACAAATTAAGTAAAGATATGTCTTATTAGTGATCTTCTTATCAATATCACCTACAAAATCTAAATCAATATATCTAGATATTTCTTGGTGAACACCTCGTGACATGTTATATGTCAAACCAACCTTTTGAGTTCCTATCAAATACCTTACAACTCACTTAGATGTAAATCTATGGCTTTCCACGAGATTAGCCATCAACCTACTTACCAAGCTTATTGAAGTGCTATATTTGGTCTTGTATAAACCATGACATACATCAAGCTTCCTATGACACTTGAATATGACATAGTACTCATATACCTTCCTTTTGCTTCAATGTTTGATTATATTAATGAGAATCCAAAATGTGTTGCTAATGGAGTGCTAATTGACTTAGCATCATGCCTACCAAACTCATCTAGGAATTTTTTCAAATATCCTTCTTGTGACAAGTATAGAAAACTTCTCTTCCTTTTCTAAGAAATGTTCAAAGATAAGAAATAATAATAATAATAAAAATAAAATAAAATAAAAATTAGATTTAAATAAAATAATTTTTCTTTATATACTTTTTGTTTATTTTATATTTCTACAAATATGTTAAAATATTACTATTTTTCAAGCCAAACAGCCTTGTCTAATTTTTATTGGGAAGAAAATTTGGCATAAAAAGGTTAATTACTTCCAATAAATCAGCTATTATGTAAAGAACATCTTCTAATTTGTAAATTGCTTGTTTTATGGGCCCATAGAGACTGGGTCCTCCAAAATGAAGGTGTGGTTTAGCAATATGTGGCCCTAAGTGAGCGGCCCACAAACCGCAGATCCAACGGCCTAACGGCCTATAAAGCGCACCCGCCAAGTGCCTTTGTCAGAGACTAAGATTCAAAGCTGAAGAAAGACGAAGATGGCTTCGCTGCCCTACGCTGATGTCGATTCCAACCTCAGAGATCTCGCCGGAAAGGCCGAGGGATTCGGCAGATTGGCCGTCGGCGGCCTCCATGGCCCCATCTATTCCGTTACTACATTGGCCGGTCCTCTTCTCTTTGCTTTCCATTCTTATTGAATTTTTTATGACTAGGTTTAGCGTTAGGTATGAATTTTTAATTGACAACGGCGGTTTCCATGATGTGTCTCCTAGCAATTTGAATGCGTTAATTGGTGCCATGGGAGTATTGACGGAGGAACTAATGGGGTTTGGAGCTTGATTTGAGAGTTTCTGGAAAACTTTTGATGTCGAGGAAATAAGAATGCCCAAGATTTTGGAAAGTTGCCCGTTTTGAACGACCATAAAGCCTTATTTCCCATTTGCATGACTCTGTTGAATTAGAGATTTCTTGCCCCAATTTCAAGTTGCTTTCTGATTTTGAGAACTTTCAATTTGAATCAATTTAATTTTTCCACATTGAGCATTTTTTTTTTAAATAAAATAAAATAGATATGAAAAGTCGTTTCTTTAACTTAAATCACTCTTCCTGATTGGTGATTCATTTGAGACTGATGAATGCCGGATGTAACCGAAGAGCTCTAATATTTTTCCTTTTTGTCTTTTTATTGGTAAGAAGATTTAGATTCTTATTATTATGAAATTTTCAATTCGTTTTTGAAATGTTAGAACGACTTTGGTGATGATTGGAATTTTGAACCACCCATATCTAAAGGCTTGTTGTCAAAAAATATTTGCTATAGTGAGATTGATGGAGTCATGAGCAACTATGTAATGGTTTCAGAAATAGTATGTAGATTATGAGCAACCACTCTTTCATAAATTCAAGGTCCGGTTTCTGTTTGTAGATGATGGACCAGGATCACTTCGTGAGGGCTGCCGTAGACAAGAACCACTTTGGATTGTTTTTGAAATTTCAGGCACCATTAATCTTTCATCCTACTTGAGTGTATCATCTTATAAGACGATTGATGGCCGGGGCCAAAGGATAAAGTTCACAGGCAAGGGCCTGAGACTCAAAGAATGTGAGCACATAATCATATGCAACCTGGAATTTGAAGGTGGTAGAGGACATGATGTTGATGGCATTCAAATAAAACCAAATTCTAGACACATATGGATAGACCGATGCAGCCTGCATGATTATGATGATGGACTTATAGATATCACCCGCCAAAGCACAGATATTACAGTTTCTAGGTGGGTTGGTTCTTGCATATCACAAATTGAATTGAATATTGCGAGCGAAAGTTGGACTCTGATGGATCACTTTTGGCTACCAGATGTTACTTCTCACAACATGACAAGACAATGCTTATTGGAGCAGACCCTTCTCACATTGGGGACAGATGCATCCGGGTGACCATTCACCATTGTTTTTTTGATGGAACGCGGCAAAGGCAGCCTCGTGTTAGGTTTGGAAAAGTTCATCTGTATAACAATTACACCAGAAATTGGAGTGTGTATGCTGTTTGTGCTAGTGTTGAATCACAGGTAAATGATATCTTAATACCTTAAACGTATTGATGTCTCTGTACATTATGTTATTTGCAGGGCATAAAGATTTTATCTTTTATTATGTAATTGAAATCTGTTACATTTTTCTTGGTATTTTTATTGCTATCAGATATACTCCCAAAACAACATCTATGAAGCGGGAGAGAAGAAAGTGGCTTTTAAATATTATACAGAGATGGTAAATTAAATTCCTCTCCTTTCTACCGCATTGCTGGCGAACTGCATGACTGTTTTAGGTTCCTACATGGATATGTTATGAACCAAATTATTGATGCCATAAACTTTCATGGATAAAGATGCAGGTTTCATGATATTCTCTATTCAATGTATTTCTATTTCGATATGGTGCATTTAAACTTACAATGAATATTATTTCCCTGTTGTCAGTTTTTTCTTGAAAGCTATGTGCTTCGATTTCTCCAAATGGGCAATGCCACAGACATTTTTGAGTCGATTCTGTAGGTTTAGAAGACCATTTACAGATGGAAAACCAAATTCTAAAAGGGCACCATTCAACAAGGGAAGCATCAGATAATTAGAAGTAATCTTTTTTATTTTTATTTGGTATATGCTTCCACCACGATCTTGTGGTGTTCAGTGTGTGATGTTCATTTACATGGTTTTAAGCAGTAGCCAGAAAGTGGACAGTCTTATTCACTACCATACACCATAGAGTACCAAGCACTATGAAGAATCAATAATAAGTGTAGTCGGGCATTCAGTGAACCTACTTTGATCACCGTGCTACTCGATCACCTGCTTTCTTTTTGGTACCAACAATTAAGAATTATAAGATATACTTCAGTATCTCTGAACAAATCAATAGCTTCTTATGGGTGACTGAAGAATGTATAACCCTTTTTGTTCAATGCAATGTTTTCTAACACAACGAGATTGTTTGTGAAGACAGATTTTTTGCTGGTGGCCATTAACAATGTTTGATTCAACTTCCGGTTGTTATGACACTCTTGATAGGCAGCAGACATGGAGGAGGCAAAGTCTGGATTAATAAGGTCTGAAGGGGACTTGTTCCTGAGTGGAGCTCAATCATGCTTATTAACAGGAATTGGTGAAGAATGCATATTCCATCCAAGTGAATATTACCCGACATGGACGATAGAACTGGCCTCAGATTCTCTGAAAAATGTGCTCCAAGTTTGTACCGGTTGGCAAGCCATTCCCAGGCCAGCAGAGCTAATGACAAGTGCATAGCAGTAGCATGGCATTGCTGAAACCTTTATGTTAACTTATGTCTCCCTTCTTAGAATAGTTCACAAGGCTCTATATCTTTTTTATGCAATTGCAGAAATTTTAGAAGGCTTTTTGGCTGATGTGTATCAATCATAGCATAGTGTGTTTGTGTGTCCATAGCTCTTCAAAAATAAGTTTGACCATTTCCTTGACAAAGGCCCCGTTTTGTTGAGCAAAGTATTAACTATAAATACCTAACAGCCCATGTTCAGCAAGTGGTGTTTCTCTAGCAAGGCCATCTTTCCATAGGGATGACAAAAATACCTATTGGGTGAATCCCTAATGGGACTGGCAATGGGAAATAATAATCTGGGACTGGGTCAGGGTCGGGACGGCAAAAGTTTTAAAAACCCAAATCAGGGATGGGGCGTGAACAAAACCCTGTTCTCGGCCCCAAACCACCCTGATTATATATATAATTTTAACAATAATATGTTATATATAATTTAATGTTTTAAAAAAATAATACTAATGGGGATTCTCGTCCATGGGAAATATCAAATTTGTTGCCTGGCCCAACGGAGATTCTCTATCCCTCTCCCACCTAATCTAAGGAATGAAGCAGGATGAGGAATAAATTAAGGACAGGTTTAATTCCCGTGAAATTTAAGTGAAAATGTAAGCAAAAGAAATAAAGAAAAAAAAAAACTTTAAAGTTAATAAATTATTTTTAATATTATATCAATATCATTTTTAGTTTTTTCTTATAAATATCAAATAATTTTAAAAAGACATAAGTTTCTAATAAATTTGAATTATATTTTTTTTAATATTTCTTATATTATAACCAAATAGAAGATAAATTTTCTTACATTTTTTTTCTTAATATTTTTAGGAATCAAACTATTTTCTCCTATTTGGTTTCATTGTAGAAAATAAGAAAAAATTAATATAATTAATATTAATTAAGAATTTATATATCTTAAAATTATTTAATATTTATATAAGAAAATTAAATAAAATAAATTTATATATATATATATATATATATATATATATTATTAACTTTAAAATCTTTTTTTTTTCTTTATTTTTTCTTTTCTCGTAATTTTCTGCCCTGTTTTCTTTCTTTCCCACCCAATTTCTCTCGAACTCTCCCTTTGCTTTTAGTGGAAAAATGAATGAAACCTGCAACTAGAAAGTCAACCCCTTTTCCCCTTCTGAATTGCCAATGGTTGATTGAAATGAAGCTTGAAACAGAAAGAGCAAGAATCAACTCAAAACCCAGACCTGGTTCTGGTTGGTTAAATTCCGATCCAATATTGATTAAACATAGAAATTGAAATTAAACTATTTTAGCTGAATTTATTCATTTCCAACGGAATTGAGTTGCATTCTGAAGTTTTTCTTATTGCTCAAATCTTTATACCCATCAGAAAACAGTTGTATATAGAACTTGTGATGAACATACTGAAAATCTAGCTGAAGAGAAGCCTGAAACATCGATCAGACATCAAAACGGTACACATTATTTTGTGTGTGTATGGTTTCATCGGGCCCGGCCGGACTTCTGTGATGAAGAAGAGGATGATGATGATGATGAACTCCCTGAGATGGCAGTTCCGTGCAACAAGTCCGACAAGTAATTTCCCAAATCATCAGGTGAAAACCTCACCAAAACCTCCAAATTCCTCTCCCCGTCCAACATGCCCAAATATTTCTCATAAAACTCACCGTACGCCGGCACCAGTTTCTTGGCAATGGATACCTTGATGTCGTCCCTGAGCTTCCCATCTTGCACAACCCATGAGGTTTGTTTCCGATACGCTTCTTCGAAAGCCAAGTTGAATCTCCCAAAGCACTCCTTTACATCCTCCGGCGACATGGGCGCCTGAGAATTATTCTCAGGTAGAGAGGAGAAAACTTTAGTCCATCCCATGACTTCGTAGCTGGCACTGTATTGTTTAACTTTCTTTTCATGCTTTGATATCCACTCCTCCCCCAGGAGGTACCGCAGGTTGGATGTACGGACTTTTTCCAAAACGAAATGGAGATTATTGGCGAGGAAGAGGTATGAGAGCCCAATGTCTTTGTACAGCTCAGCTTTGCAGTCTAGCCTGCATAGGAGTACAAGTATGAGCCAAGCTAGACGCATGGCCATGGCGGATGGTGGGTTGTCAATGGATTTTGGACTGTCGAAATAGGACTCTGGGAATGGTGATTGTACTGGTAGCGGCCAGTCAGCGAGGATTTCGGAGAGGACTCCACTGTAATTAGCTAGGGAAGAGATATAGTTCATTGCTGATTCGGTCAGCGGGTGAATTCCTCCGCCTGTGACCAGTGTTTTGGATGAGTCCTTTTGAACTACTGATTCAAATTCCGATAATGTTGCCCTTACAGCCTCGCTGAGCTTCTGGAGTGATGAGGAAACCTGTAATCTTACTGCTGAAGTTGATTCAAATGAGAAGATTAATTCGATCTCAGGGAGTAGGTCAGAGATGGCTTCATACAAATCCAGGAAGCAGAAGATTTTATGCGGTGATGATCTCTTGGTTCTGGCGACCAGCTCCGGAAATTTGAAGAGATTGATGGCTCCTTCTCTGGTGATCTCTGCAAAGGATGATTCCCTGATGGAATCCGAAGCTGAGAAGACATGATCACAGAGAACTCTCTCGCCATTAAAGAGTGTCTTCACAGCTATCCTAACTGCACTCAACCAATGCTTGATCTTGTGCTGGAGGGCTTCGAAATTCATCTTACTAATCTGTGAAGAACTGTTCCGTTCAATCCCGATACGGTACAGCCCTTCATCTACAATCGACTTCCTGATGATCTTATATATCTTCACACACTCCTTACCATACCCACAACCAATCATGCAGTCCGCTATGGCCTTGAGATCATACATAGCCAGCGCTGAGACTCTCTCAACCTCCGAAATCGACTCCCCAGCAACATTAATCTCCTCATCTGATCCCACATCACACTGATATTGATCATCATCCGAGTTACTAGACCTCCCCGACACACACGACCTGACGGAATCAGGATCAAGGCGGTCCCGGTTGGCAGACAGAATCTGGTAAAACTCCTTCTCAAGCCTCTTCATGGCTATCTGCATGAGCTGCTGAGCCAGCACCAGCTTCCCAGAAGCCGATTTTTGGGAGAGAAAGAAGTGCATGGCTGTCCTCAAGTCCTTGACACACTTGAGAAACTCCCTGCCCTCCTTCCTGTTCTCATGGAAGAGGGAGGTGGGACTTTTGGTATCCCACTTGGTGATGATGGCATGAGCGTGGTCTACACTCTCTTCCATCATGTACTCCGAAAACGCGGTGTGCCGTGGCAACGATATCGTTTGATGGACTGAGAATGAAGACGCAGAAGAGGCCTTAGACGATGAAATGAAAAGAGTCGCCATTATGGTTCAGAGGCTCTGAGAGAGAGAAGAGAGAATTAAATCCTATATATAGAGGTAGGGAGCAGGCAACAAGTGGTGACAATTGAGGGAGTGGGGTACTAGTATTTGAAACTCGGAATGGCTTACCATCGACTGGCTCAATGCGGTTCCGCGTGTCAAGTAGTAGAGGGGCCTACGTCAGCAAAATGTGAGGTTATCAAATTAGGGAAGCTATCCAATCAACGAAAGCCAGCAAGACTTTTCTAATTTTCTGGCTGCATTTTACTCAGGTCAAAGCCCAACAAAACCAAACGGATCCCTTTCAAATTGGTTTTCAGACAACTCCTAACGGTATAATATATCTTTATATCATACCCAGATATAACCAAATCAAACCCACTTATATTCTTGTCATGCATTATTTTTTTTTTCTATTTTTATAGATTTTTTGGGCAATCTTCAAATGTTCTTCCAAGACTCAAGGCTCCAAATAAAAAGACCCGTAAAAATTTAACCAATAAAATTATCGGTTATAAAATTTATCGTGACATTTCGTTAACCTAATTTTAAATTAATGTTAAATTATCAATTAACCTAAAATTTTATCCTAATTTACGAGAAATTATTTGTACAAATTTCTTGAAATTTCTTGGAGAGCTCTCCCTTCACAACATTACCCTGAAATTTTGTGGAAATGAAGATATTGTTGTTTGTGTCAACTTCAGTTTTGGTGGGAGGAAACCAAGTCCAACCCAAACCCAGTTGGGAAGTAACCAGGAAGGGTTTTAGGAGGAATTTTTAGGGTTTAAGAGAGTTCCTCCCACGCCATAAACCAAATCCATTTGTCCATACCTCCACTTTCTCATATTCATCCATGAACCCAAAGACACACGGTCATTTTCTGCTGTGTGTATTGTCTTAATTTGAAGTCTGAATAGATACAAGTGTCCTTTTCTGGTAAGAAAAAAGAGGCAAATACTAAGTAGATTCTAGTAAGTTCTAATTTGTGAACAGAAATACAGCCATGTGCGGGGTATTTGGTAGTCATACTCTTGAACGTGTTTCTGAAATGTCCAAAGCAAAAAAACCGTGAACAAATCGTGGTGTATGAAAGACCATCAACTCGGTTGAGTAAGAATTTGCGGCTCCTATATCCCATATCAAGCCTAGTTTCAAACATTGAAACACAAGAAGTAATGGAAGAGCCAAAGTAGGCGAAAAGAATTTTAGGGTTGTTTGGAAAATGTTATTGAAAATAATTTTTTGTGTTTTAGAAATTAAAAAAAAAAATCTAACTTAAAAAACACTTTTGATAAGCTTATTATGGAAAATAGATAATATTTTAAGAATTATTCTAAAAAACTATATTAAAAAATATTCCCAAAAAATCCTAAGAAAATGATAAATAATTTTGGAAAATTTAAATTAAAAAAAAAGTACTTGTAATGTGATGGGGAAAAGAAACATGACTTGGTCAAATAATGGATTGCTGCTTACATGCAAAAGCAGAAAATAATAAATAGAGAAGATTGAGTCAAGATCTAAACAAGCGCGTTTTTAGAGTTGATTCCTTTCACCATTTCAAGTCTGAATAGTTTCAATCTAAGCTCAAATATAAAATAAAATAAAACTATTCAAAGTGCTTATACATTTGATATGTATTCTTTGATAAGCCATGATATGATAATTGAGCTTTTACTTTGAAAGTTTTTTTTGATAGACAAAAGCTTGCATTAAGAAGTGTAAAAAATGGGGTGCATCTAACTTGTATAGATAGTATACATAAAAAATAAAAAATAAAAAATAAAAAAAAAATAAACTTAAGCATCATAAAAGAAAGAAGAAACCTAGAAAAAAAGTAAGATTCATCGCAATAAAAAGACTCCAAAAAATTTAGATGAGAGGGAATCTTCAAATCTAGCAATTGTTTGAACCACTCCATAAGAGACTTGAAAAAGAGAACCCTTAGCCTTTGGTCTTTGAAGATTCTTCGTTTTTGAAGATTCTTCAATTACACTCTTTCCAAACACACCAAAGTAAGCAAATCGAAGCCAGCTGCCAAACCAGTTTTTTCTTCTTTCATGCCAAACAACTTTTACTTTGAAAGCTGTTTATTCGCAACCAATTGCTTAATTCATCTTCTAAGGGTTTCTAGTATTAAAATGAATTACCATTAATATTTTTATTATTATTATTTGTTTTGGCTTACTCGGTTTGAAGTAGTCCACTAGTGAAACTACAAGATGTAAGTGAGGGTGTCGACCAAACTTCTAAGAATGACTGCTAAACATAAAAATGAGTGTTAAAAAAGACAAAGAACAATTTGAATTTCAGTGATTTAATTCGAATAAAAATCTCATGACACTTTGATTACTTTGTTGGAGAGAAGTAGTCCACTAGTGAAACTACAAGATGTAAGTGAGGGTGTCGACCAAACTTCTAAGAATGACTGCTAAACATAAAAATGAGTGTTAAAAAAGATAAAGACCAATTTGAATTTCAGTGATTTAATTCGAATGAAAGTCCCATGAGACTTTGATTACTTTGTTGGAGAATACATTTAATACTATTTCTATTCAAAATATTGTAAGTGAAAATGGTTTTTCTAAAACTGTTTTTAAGAAAATTATTTATAAAATATTTTTTCAAAAAACATTACAAATGATTTTTCAAAATTTTAAAAATGTTTCATAAATTTTATCAACCATTTTATTTTTCCTTAAAAACACTTTTTATGTTAAAGGTCTTTTTTCAAAAACACTAGCAAACAAACTTTGTATCACCTTTAAACATATTTTGAGAATAATTTTTATTTAAGAAAAAATAAATATTATTATTTTCGAATCACATGTTTTTCTAAAATTTGAGATCCAAATTCAATAAATGTTAATATTTTTTTATCACTAATTTCCTTAAATTTGAGTCAAATACCATATTCTCTTTTAGTAAAAATAAGCTAATAAAGACTATTCAAATAACGAGGACAAAATATGGAATTTGTTGTCAAAAATCAATCAAGAAATATATATATTAATTAAAAATGGATGAAATAATTCTCATATTTGTAAATTTATCTTCTTTTATATATATATATTTAAAAGTAATTTATTTTTGGAATAAATATCCTTAATTATTTCAAGTATTTATAATATGCTTAAAAAGAATAGTTATTTTTATAAAAAATTAATAAGGGCGATTTTGTTCAAATGAGGTCAAAAAAGATAAGGGGTTAAATTTTCAAAATCGGATTTTTAATAATTCTTTTAATCAAATAACCCATATATATATATATACCTTTCCCAAGTAAACCCAAGATGGAAGCTTCTAGATGTCAATGACATCAAATGTTGGGCACCACCATTTTCTTTAAGCCAAAATATACGCCAAACCAAATTTAATAACAAAAAAACACTCCCATATTCTAACTATTTGACTCCTAACATTTACTTACACGCCAAAGTGTATACAAGCAAGTACCCAAAATAACAATAATTTATTAGTCTTTTTCAGAAATGTAAAATAAAAAAAATATTTCCTGTTAATTTTGTGAGATCATGATGGAGATTTGAATGGGCCCCATTACAAGTAATTGCAGTTTTCTCCGATTGATTAAAGAGAATGGTGATGGACTGACTTTGATTCTTGGTTGGGATTTTGACTTTGATGTATTTTTGTTTTATTTTATTATATGGAATCTATTGATTTTTATATTATAATTGGTGGCAAAGAAAGAGAAAGGGACAACTAGGAAATGAGGGGAAATCTTATAAGAAATTTAGAGGATGTTTGGCGAAATTTTTAAACACAGTTTTCTATAACTATTTTTAAAAATAGAAATTAATTTTTAAAAATTCATGAACCTGTTTTCCCGTATGATTTTAAATTTTTTTTTTTTTTGAAAAATTTCTAGTATTTGACAATGATATGTATCAAAATTATTTATAATATTTTCTGAAAAAACATTTAAAGTGTATTTGATAATGATATATATCAAAATTTTCAAGTCTTAAAAAATGTTAGAGTCACTTCCTATCATCACTGTCAAATAGGCTCTTGGTGTTAACAATAATTTTAGGAAACACTTTTAATATTTTTCACACTTGAAAACTTTTATCATTTAAGTATTAAAAATATTAGAAATATTTTCTAAAATCATTATCAAATGCACTTTTTAGTGTTTATTTCAAAAACACTTTGATTAAAAACACTTTAAATAGAAATGCTATTAAACATTTTTAGTATTCCAAAAAGGTATTTATATTTGAATTATTTATTCAAAAACCAGTTTTTGATCAACTATCCATATCAAAAGCTACTCTATTAATCCCCATCTATTTTGGAGATCCCTTTTGAAACATTTTTTAAATATAAAAGTTCAATATCTTCCTCCGAATTTGTGAATTAGTCATGATTTTTTTGTATAAAATAAAAAACAACATATAAATTTGATCATATTCATTTCTTGTCATAAATATTCACTTATAGCATACCAGATCTCAATGAATTAACGTAATTTTTCTTCCGCATGTATATTCCCATAATGATGATGTTTTTCCAAAATCAAACTTTGTTATTCAACATGCCGGATTAGTCATGTCTTAGAAAATATTGTTCAAAGATTATCAATTCCTAACGAAGGAATGGTTTGGCAAATAGCTTTTTGATAAAAATAAAATCAAAAGCCGGCCTCTAGACGCATGAGGAGTGAAGTCTTTTGTGGACTAAGAAAGTCGAATAACCAACTTTTCTCTTGCTTTTTAAAACAAGCAAAACTACTTTTGACTTGTTCTATGCTTATTGCTTCCACCATTGTAGCAATTAAATTTCTTAACATTTCAACTATGAAAATTTCATTTATTTCTCATTTAAATTCATGAAAATCAAACCTCGTGGGTCGAGATTTTGATTCTACTCTTTCACATAGGATTATGACTTATTCGGTTCTTGTTTGATTTTTATTTTTATTTTTATTTTTATATATCAAATACATTCAAAGTGTACATAAAAATTAAAATGGGATATTGCATGAAAAAAAGAAGAAAGAAATTAAAAAAATGAGTTTTAATTCATAGGATGATTTTGTTTTTTTTCTATCATTTATTTTAATTTTTTTAAAGATAATTTTGGATGTAAATAAAAAATAATATGTTAAAAATATTTTTAGAAAAAAAAAAAGAGATCATTTTGAATATAAAATACCCGCCAACCTTCTTTGAAGGCCTTAATAATATAGAACAAATCAGCTGCTCCTCTCCATCAAGATGATAAATTAATAAGATTTCTCTGATTAATTCTCCTCTATCATTATGACACCTTTGAAAATATTATCATTACATTAAGTATATGAGGTTGGAGATGGATGGAATTTTCCAATTAGAACTTGTGGGATAGGAGATGGATGAAATTTTCCAATTGGAACTTGTGGGTGGGAGGTGAGTTAGGTGTTGAAGGAGACTCAACAGTGGTAGGGAAGTTGGTTGGTGGGTGTGCATACTCCATGGTCTTTATCAAAAGGGATTCCAAAATTTTGGGTGATGTTTAGAGGCCTACTTCACTAAATCAACAACTGGACCACAGCATTCAATCAAATTCCCACTTCATGATCATAAGAATTGAGAAATATTTGATACAGATATTACATAGAAGCACTCATGTCCATCCAATGGCTTCACTCAACCACCCAATTCCTCCAATGAACATTTTTTTCCTACATTTGACTGTTGGATAACATCAAAGTATGTAATGTTGTATCATATTAATGGGTCCATTTAGGTGGAGTCAATTAGAAGTTGTTTTTTTGTTGCTTTACTTAATTTATATAGCTGTATTGAACTATAAGTCTTTAGAAGGGATGCCAAAGACCAGAGATCTTTTTGGGTATCCTATTTATTGAAATGGATTTGAAACTAAATAAATGGATTACGGGTTTGTTTAAGATTTTTTATTTTTTTGGGACTTAAAATGGGTTCGGTTATTACCTTATCTCATCCCGTTTCATTTAATTTTTTTCTTGGGAAGGAAACTAGAATTAATTTATATAAAATGAAAAGGATCAAAATAGAAGCGATCCATCTCAAAGTTGTCCCATTGTTAATTTCTTAAGTTTGGTCAACTAGATTAAAAAAAAATAAAAAATTACTAAATTAACTCAACACGTGTGACCGTTACCACATATTTTTTAAATGAATCACTTAAATATACACGCAATATCACATATTATTAATTCAAATACACACAACATTGTCTTATTTGTCTATGTACATGTCATATGGCACCAACTTTCCAAAATTTTGCTGACTTTTTTATAGGCATTTGTCATTTTTCTCTGACTTACTCTTCCTTTCAATAGTCCTAGTAGCCTATCTTTGCTTTAAAAAATCCAACATAAAAGGTTCTATTGAAAATATATTTTAAAATATTTTTTTAAAAATGGAAGAAAATTACAAAAATGGGTACTTTGGTTGTAAAAAAATTCAATCAATAGGGTGAATGAATTTTTTTTTTTTTTTTTAAAGGCCATGAATAACACATACAAGCAAGAAGCCATTGGCAATGGACAAGCGACTATGACATGAATCAAAGACCCCCAAAAAAATGATATTAACAATAAAAAAATCAACAAAAAACAAATGAGAGAAATGGGAGTTATCACTTGAGAAATAGTCAAATAACAAAAGTCCAAAAAAAAAGGGAGTAAACAATAACAAAAAAACAAATAAGATATGAGGATGAAGTAAGTTGAAATTTTCAACATGAAAGAATAATCTTGAGAGTCAATGCAAATGTGATACATTACTCCTAAGTTTTGTCCCTTTCCATAAGATGGAACCATGGAACCATGACCTCATTTAGGAGACAAGGTTGGATATTTATTATTAGTATAAATCAAATATGTTTTTGAAAGGACCCGTTACATAACATAAAGAAGAAAAATGGATGGGGGGATTTTTCTATGAAATTTTAAAATGGTCGTTTATAGGGTGAAGCCAAAAATAAGATTCAGAAAGGACAAAATGAAAAAATTAGATTATGACGCAAATAAGTTGAAAAGCAAGATTTGATCCATTGATAGCGTAGTTTATCTTCAAAACTAAGGTCATAGGAACATAACCTAGTTTTGCATAGCAATTTTTTATTTTTATTTTTCAGGCCTCTATTTGTTAGCATAAAAAACGTTAAAACAAAAAATTAAACATTTAGTAAAATTTTAAAAACATTTTGAAAAATTGAAAATTTTCTTATACGGTGTTTTCTGAAAAAGTATTTAATAAATGTGTTTTCTAAAAACACTTACACACACACATTTTCAAAGAAAAATGAGGCGTGAAGAGATTTCAAAGATAGGCAATGAGGAAGCCCATTGACGTGAATGGATTGGAAGGAGCAGCCAGTCATAATAGTTGAAGATAGATTTTTTTTCTCATAAGGGGAGGTGAAGTCTTGAAGGGAGTGAGGACTGAGGAGCAAAGCTGTAAAGCATAGTTTACTTATTTGTATATGTAGATAACGTTCGATGCAATGCACTCAGTTAGGCTTGAAGCAGTCTACTCTGAAGATTAATTAATAAAAACTCTTATATCATTACCTCCTACTTGTTTAGTTCAAACCTGAATAACAACATTGTTGGGCTTTTCCAATGGGCTTCTAGTAATAACATCCAAGTGTAACGAGCTACCCATGAGGCTGGCGGCGGGGCGTTGAAGAAAACAAAGAACAAGGGAATGAAAAGATGAAAATTGCCACTTGTAGTCGATGAAGAATTGTTGCTTTGAACTGACTGAATCAATGAGTGAACAAGCCTCTCCTCATTTCTGATGGCACGCCTTTTTGACAAAGCCCATTGTTTTTCATAGCTCTCCCAAGAATGATTCCTTGTAATCTATGCAACTTCCACTTTGGAATGTTACAGCTTCGCGTTTCATTTCGGAAGGATAGTGAAGGAAAGAGAAATGAAATAGCAAAAAATCAAAGAGGGAAAAGATTAAGGGATAGTTGAATAGCGTTATCTAATTACTATTTTCAGAAATACGATTCAGTGATTTGGAAGGCAGGTCTTGTTGGGAACTTGGGAGTAGGCCTGATTGGACCTTAGAACAGACCCGGTAAGTGAAAGCAGATTACTCCACTAACAATTTAAAGAAGAGACAATCGGGATTCAGGGAAGGAGAGAGAGAATGGAATTTTCCATTAGATTTGGGCTTCACCATCATAGAATCTAAGCACTGAAAGAAGTCTCATAAATGAAATTTATTTTTAGCCTCAAAAAATTCTTGGCCAGTCAGCACAGGAAGCTTGCTAATGCTATTGCTTCAAGTATAAACTCTTACCATATCAGTAGATTTGTGCCATCCCATCGTGGCTCTAATATTGATCGGATCACAATCAACTCGATATTGGTCATCTACAGAGTGTTGTGGACAGTATTGTTTTTATTTTACAATTGCTTAATTCTACCAAAGCTATAGTAAAGATGCCTATGAAAAAAAAGAGGATTCAACTAAAGAGACATCTTATGCTCAAGGTCCAAATGCAAGTATGATATTCAGTTGAAAGTGTGGAAAGCTCAGCCAACATTTCCATAGGGGTGGCAACTAGATATCATTTAAAGGAGACGACCAACCTCAAAATCGCTTATCAGGTGAAACAATAAAGGTCACAAGCTAAGTTTATGGCTCGTCTGTCGAAAGACCATGGATTTTTTCATCAAGGCAAGCTTCCTAACATGAGAAAATACTGTACAATACCACCAATGGCTCGAACTCTACTTCAGCCGAGCAGAGCTTGTGGAACTAGTCCATCATACAAGCATCAGTAACCAAAGGAAACCAATTTGTAAGAAGGTATTAACACTTCAATTTTCTAATAAGACAGCCATTTAGAGTCTGTTTGATAATACTTTTAAGAAACACTTCTGAGGTAAAAAGCATTTTTAAAGAAAAATCAAGTATTAGAAAAAATTTAAAAAAACAGTTTTTAAAGATTGAAAAATCACTTATAACACGTTCCTGAAAATTTGTTTGATAGATTCTCCGTACTATATTTTTAAACAAAGCCCTTCAATTAAAAGTGTTTCAAATTAAAACACTCCCACATGCACTGTAATTTTACCTAAACAAACGCTGAATGATAACTAAGAAAGCAAGCAATCAACAAGCATTCAACCACAAGAGCAAAAGTAAAGAAAAGAAGAATAAAACCCATCTGATAACAAGCATCAGAGAAAAAAAGAATTAGAAACACCTCTTAATAGCTATCATTGCAGAAAAGGCCTAGCATCCTGGTATCAGATGAGATACACCCACCAGAACTTACAAACACAAAATCCAACAAATTTAACCCCAAACTTGAGTCCAACATGAGATGAAAGTAAACAAAATTCAAAATTTGTCAACTTAATAAGATTTATGGATTCAGAATACCAAAATGACAAACATAATTGATCCTGACCTACACCTTAATAGCATACTTCCTCATGGGGAAGTACATCTCCCTCTTCTTTTCCCTTTCTGTCTTTAATGACACCTGAGGAACAAGAAAATAGTGAAGACTTAATACCAAGGAATAACAATACATAAAGCTAGAAACGGGCTACAAGCATGGAAAATTCTGAAGGCACAGTAACATGGTTACTGCAGCAACATTTGGGGAGGGGGAACCATCCCAGTTGAATAACACAAACCTCCTTCCAATCCAACCTTTCAAGCATAAAATGGTCTACCATGAAGCTTTAAAAGTAATTAAAGATATAAAATAAAATATAACTTCCCAGTTTCCAGTGAACTTCTGAATATAAATGGTGAAGAGAAAGAGGCACTATGAGGATTTTGTTGTTTTGGCCTCCAACAAACAAACCATTCCCCTAAACTAACACAAATGCTATAGTAGGTCCAGTTGAAACCATATACAATGCCTAGCATTTTCTCTTCAGCTAAACAGACTATGGTTTTCAAATATTTTCAACAAATGGTTGAGCAACCTCCATGTTAGTATTTTTAAGAAATATAATAACACATAAAAAAATTAAAATAAAAAAAGAAAGATTAAATTGATATTCACAAAAATGAACCTTCAACCGGAAAATATTAGAAACAACAAATCAACAAGAGCATCATATCAAAAAGAAGGATTACCTGATGCTTGGTGAGTCGCTTGCGAATGGCTCTGGTCTTCTTGGGGCGCAGATCAAGTGGCAAGTACTTCTTGTTCTTGTAGGCTTCCCTCAGAGCAGCCTTCTGCTTCTGTGAAATAACTGTCAATACCTGTGCAATCGACAATCTCACCACCTTTCTGCACCCACACATAGATCAAACATAAATCACAAGCATATCAATAACACCGCATCCAAACATATAAAATTCAAAACCCAACTGTATCCGTGCAAACCAACAAGCAAATACATATGTACAAATACATACATTGTTATTTATCCCTCAGATATCTCCAAAAAAAAAATTAATATTAGTTTTCAGAGATATTAATATCTCCAAAATCAATGAACATAATTACTCAGAAAAATTACCTATTTTCCATCATTTTAATAAACAACAGAGCATCAACATCACCCTATTTTCAGAACTTAACACTAATTTACACATAATGAGCATAGATAAAAAACAAGCAGAAAAAGACCTATGCAAAACTTTACAAGTTCATAAATACATACTGAAACAGAAGCAAAAATCAATCTGAATGGGCATAAAAACCAAAATAACCTAACAAACCGCATAAACACCAATAAATCTTAACAAAACTTGAAAAATACACATATAACACAGATATATATACATAAATGGAAGAGGAAAAGAGAGTACATCTTGGAGAGCTTGTTTGGTGCACCACCGGTGACCTTGGCAACTCGGAGAAGAGCAAGTTCGGCCTTCAACTCCTTCAACTGCACCAACAAGTCCGCCTTAGTTTTTCCCCTCAACTCATGAACCTTGATTCTCGCTGTTGTATTTTCACATCCAAAACACAAAAGAACGGATCAGGAAACATGCTTTTGCCAAATAGAAGAAACAAAATCAAATATTTCGAGTTTCATTTCTCCATCGTATTACCCATGGCTGCGACTCTGAGCTACAATGGCGGCTCCTCCCTCTCCCTCTCTCTGAAAGAAACCCTAAAAATTGAGAGAGCTTAGGGTTTCATTTTACGAGTATATATATATGAGTAGCTGGATTCTTATTGGGCCGCCATATTATAGCTCGTCCCACGTAGCTCAATACTGTGGGCTCAGGCCTCAATCTATATATACTTTTAGGCTTTTGGCGTTGGATCAGAACTTGCAGCATGAAGAAAATGATTTTGGCCCAACTCTGCTATGTTATGACCTAGTCCTGGGCCTACAATGGTATCGCTGCCCACAAGCCCACTCTGTGTAAAGCATGATGTACAAATTTGGGCCGCCTTTCTTTTTTTTTTTTTACCAAATCTTTATATTGTCGACTTAATTGTGCTGATCATAAATATACTCACATTGTTTGACCAAATGGGGGTGATGTGCCTCATCTTTAGACCCCATTCTCAGAACCAACATCAAATCGCAAATGGAGCTTTCCGCCACTTGCAAGCAATAGGCTCATTGACATTATCAATTCAAATGCCAAATTTCCATTAAAGCACACTACCTTCACAAGTTGTAATCTTAGCTCCATTAATCTTTGATTAGACACTAAACCAACTAGAGGGTGGAACTAAATTAAATAAAGAAATTCTCGATTAAACGTGATGGTTATATAGGCCATGTTTGGTTTACAAAAATTGAAAGGAAAAATGTGAAGAACGGGAAAAAAAAATTAAAAAATACGCTCCAAGGCAATAAATTATTTTTATACAATATGTTAAATTTATTTTAACTTTTTTATATAAAGATTAAATATTTGATACACTTAACTTATAATAGTCGGAATTCTTACATTAGAAGTATAAGCTTATTTTATATTTTGTAAAATTACTTGTTAAAATTTTGAAATTTGAGGAAGTAAACATAGTTATCATTAAGATAAATATATAAGAGTTTTTGCATTCCATGTCATAGTTATTACTAATTTTTTCTTTAAAAAATATCAAAATTACACCTAATTTCTAACTATTTTTTTAATTATACTTTAATTTCTTTTTAGTATTTTTTATAAGACTATGATTCACAAAAAAGTAATAAGGAAGGGAAAAAAAATATTAAAGATAATTATTTTTTTATGTTTGATTTCACAATGAAAAATATAAAAGAAAATAAAATATAATTAAAATTTATCAAAAATTATATATATTTAAATTATTTAATATTCATATAATAGAGGAAAATAAATAAAATAAATTTAAAGAAGTATATAAAAATAATTTATTAAATTTAAATATATTTTCTATTTTTTATTTTTTTTTCTTTTACTTTTTCCTCTTTTTTTTTTTTTCCTCGAATTTTCTCGAACCATACAGAGCCTAACCCATGTGATCCTTCAAATGAAGATATGGTAGGAATTTTTGAAAGAACTTTCAAGAAATGATACCGAACATTTTCCTTTCATTTTTAATGGGTTGGTTAGTAACTATAACATCACTCAATTTGTTTTGAAATGAATGCCACCAATAATGTAGTTTAGTTATGTGCGTCATGATAAGATAAGGATATTTGACCCTTTTTTTTTAATACTCCATATGAGGAATAGGTAAGAATTAATTTAATTATCATGGAAAACCAAATGCTTACTCAACGCTCTCTCTCATCCTTACGTCATTTTCTACCTTCACAATAAGCCAAGATTTTTTTTTCTTTTTCATGATGTTGTAGATAAAGTTAATGTTAGAACTAAAAATAACCTAGAAAAACGTTCTTATAAGGTTTTATTAAAACTAAAAATAAACTTTTTTCTCTTTGAAAAAAAACTAATTCATACATGGTCTTAAAAAATGTTAAGGTAGCGTTCTGATATACCAATAAGTAGATTTGAGAGTACAAATTGTAGGTGTCATTCCCAATTGGAGCCAGGTCCGTCTAGTTCCATTGGAGTCAGACGAACTTCTTCCCTTATTTTTGCTTCTTGAGGAGTCCGTCCAGCTGCACTAAAGTCAAATAGACTTCTTCCCCACACAAAAGGATGTCCGGATAGATGGTTCGAGCACTTCTCTCAGAAGTTTAAGTTAAACAAGGATAACTCTAACTATTTTGTATGAGAGAATGAGTGTATGTGCGTGCGTACCTTGTTTGTGTTTTTTAAGGAATTTATATAGAGTTGATGACATAGTCACTGTAGTGCTGACTAGGCACACTAGCCTTTCTGGTAATGATGAATGCCCTTAGGGCGATTGAGCGATCATATCATATAAGGGCGGTTGATTGGTGTCATATGTTGATGTGCCAAAATCTTGAATCATGCGGCCGACTATCCATTTAGTCTGCCAATGTCTGGGATTGTGCGTAACAATTAATTGGTATTGACTTTTGAGTGTAAATGGAGCCCTGTTTGCCGCTTAAACGTCAGGTGTTTGGGTCGACGCTCAGACATTAGACGTGGTTAACCACGTATGTTAGAAATCCTGAGAATTTGACTAGATTGATTTGCTCGTCTGAAATGTCCAGTCAACTTGATCTGTCCATTCCATCTGGCATTCTAGGAGTCCAATTAGCTTGTCTAGCAATGTGGAAGAAGGAAACTTCTCACTTCTGGTGCCAGTCGTCTAGACGGGGTGGTCCTAGACAGATTATGTGTTTGTCTTGGTTGGCCAAGGGGTCTTGTTGTAGTATGTAGCTCATATTTGAGCGAAAAGACATATGGAAAAAAATGGGCAAAATGTTGGAGTGAAGCGGAGTAGAGTGTAACCCTAATTTTAACATAGTGAAAATCTTCTTTCTCTGTTCCTGTGGACGTAGGCAATTAGCCGAACCACTTTAAATCTTCGTGTTCTCCTTTCTTTTCTTTTTTTTTTTCTTTCTATTTTTCATCATTAATCGTTTCACACATTCCAATAGGTCTTGTATTTGAAAATGACACGTGGAGGGAAACCCTCACACAAATAATAGGACTTGATACACTTGAAAAAATATATATATATGACATCATTTTATTGGTGATGGATTTTCTATAAGTGTACTATATATATATATATATATATTGAAAATTAATGTCATGTTTGGTAAATTATTTTAGAATTGTTTTTTGATTTCTAAAAATAAGAAAGAAAACATGTTTAATAATAAAAAATAGTTTTTTATTCTGAAAAATAAAAAATAATACGTTTTTTAAAAAATATTTTCTAAAATTTGTTTGATAATGATTTTAGGAAGGGTTTTTAACATGAAAAATGTTTTTAAAAAACATTAGGGGTTTGTTTGATAACTATTTTTTAGAATAGTTTTCTATTCTCCATAACAAAAAACTAAGAAAACAAGTTGAACAATAAAAAACTATTTTTTATTTTTAGTTATTAAGAACAAAAACATGATACTTTCAAATAACATACTTTAGTTATTTTCTATTCTTTTCATTTGTTTTTTGAGCATTGTTTTAAAAAATAATTATACAAATATGTGAAATAATTAAAAAAAAAAACTAGATATAAAAATTATTTTTAAAATATATTTAAAAATATTGAAAATGAGTTAAAAACATTTTATGTTTCCAATTAGACTTTTATTTTACAAAACACCATAAAATAATTTTTAAAAACTATTTTTCATAACTATTTTCAAAAACAGTTACCAAACAAGTTTTAGGTATTTGGCAAAATTTAGGAAATATTTTAAAAATCTAAAAAATCACTTATAGTGGTAAAAACTGACTAGTAATATTTTTTGAAAAAAAAATACTTTATAAGTGATTCTCCTAAAAATATTTTTTGGGAAAAAACTTTCATTAAAATTGTTTTGAGTAAAAATACTTTATAACGACAATTTTAGAGTATGTTCGATAGTAATTTTATAAAATATTTTTAATATTTTTAATATTTAAATGATAAAAAATTTTAAAAATTAAAAAAGTTATAAACGTTTATTAAAATCATTGTGAAGCGGATTTTGAGTTGCTTTTGATTATTTTAAAAAATAATTATATAAATATAGATTAAAAATAAAACATTGTGAGCCTGGAAAGATTCTAACCCTGAAAATGTCAGCAATAAAAGATATGACCCTGACATTTTGCAACAATAAAATATAGCTAGAAGTCCACCACAGCTGTATGGGTAGTTATTTTTTCTTTACAGCAAAATAATAATAATTGGTTAGTCTCATGTCACATTAATAGGAATGCCCTCAATATATTTTTCAAAGATTAATGACTTAGGAGAAAGCTACCACACTGAGTTATGACTTATGACAAGGATGTTTATCTGATCTACTTAGTTTGACAAAAGGATTCAAAATTATTACTCTTAGATGTATTCTAAGACTTTGACTCATTGTATATAAATTTTATTAAGGTTCTGTTTGGTTTTTAGGACGAGCCACTAAAAAAAAAAATTGATAAGAAAATATTAAAAAAAATTAAATATAATTAAAATTTTATATATTTTTAATCTTTATATAATAAATAAATAAATAAAATAAATTTAAAGTAATATATAAAAATTATTTATTGACTAAAAATTTATTTATTTTATTTTCTTTCATTTTTTTTTATATTTAATTTTTTCTTTGTATTTTTTTCTTGTATCCTCTCATAAATTTTTTAGAACCAAACATCAAGTGAGCTAAAGTGATGTATGACCAAAGGATAGGTCTATATCAACCATATTTGCTCTTTACACGGCTAGGATGGTGCCATTTGATTTTAAAAGAAATTGGACCCACAAACTCTAGATGAGCAACAAAAACCATTTGGTTTTGTATTGTATTTTTTTTTTATGTCAAGCAAGATTGTGAATGGAAATATAAGACATACATGGATACGATTACAGCACAATTTTTACAAAGATGTGATTCAAAATAGACATGAAATTACAAATTGCTAAAAGGAGGCCGGCATTTAGAAAGCAATGTCTTGGATTTTCATAAGAGGGGGATGCAAACATTAATGGTGGAGCTAGCATTTTCCTTCAAGGGATAATAACAAATAAAAAAATAATATTTAATAAATAATAAATACAAAAAAAATATATATTGATAGATAATGTTTTTATTAAATACGTTTACAATTGCCTTCTATAATTTTCCACACACACACACACACATATATATATATATATATATATATATATATATATATATATATATATATATTAAGATTAAAAAAACATTTTCTCCCTAGTAGTAGTTGCAATAGGCATGATTAGAATCAATGCAACAAGCAAGTAAATTAATAAATGCACAATATATTTCTCTATCTCAACCATTTTTTGTATATATATATATATATATATATATATATATATATATATATATATTAAGAGTAAAAAAACATTTTCTCCCTAGTAGTAGTTGCAATAGGCATGATTAGAATTAATGCAACAAGCAAATAAATTAATAAATGCACAATATATTTCTCTGTCTCAACCATTTTTTGTGCAAAATCACTATTCATTTCACTATTAAAAACTTAATATTAGAGCGCTTATTAATAATGTCAGTCTTGAATTGATCATTAAATACTATGGATTAGTTTTTTATTATAAAAAATGGTAAATGAATCATATCTTGATGAAACAATTATTAAGCTTTTGAAGTTATAAATCAATAAGAACATAGAATAACTCCACCTTGATACAAGTTTAAGTTTGCGATTTCTTGAACTTTACGTGGTAGTATCTGTTGGGACGTCATTTGTTTTGAGTATATTTGGCTCTGTGCCAGTCAAGGGCGTCACAGAGTGGCCTCCCCAGGATTCGAACTCGGGACCTTAACCCTGGCAGTTGCCCTCCTGGTACCATCTGGGCTACTAGCCCAGATGGTACCAGGAGGGCACACTCAAGCACCTTAAGGCTTGGTCTTGAGTTCGAATCCTAGGGACGTCACCCCAAGGGTCAAATAAACAAATGGCCCCATAAGACTTTGCGCTGCTGGCCCATTCCGACTGTGATGCCCCTGACTGGCACAGTTCGGTGGTACGGCTGGCACCAGAGCAAAAAAGGCCGACGTTTATGTTGGGACGTCATTTGTTTTGAGTATATTTGGCTCTGTGCCAGTCAAGGGCGTCACAGAGTGGCCTCCCCAGGATTCGAATAGTAGCCCAGATGATACCAGGAGGGCAACTGCCAGGGTTAAGGTCCCGAGTTCGAATCCTGGGGAGGCCACTCTGTGACGCCCTTGACTGGCACAGAGCCAAATATACTCAAAACAAATGACGTCCCAACAGTATCCTTTTAGTTAAAAAGGTATCATCTATATTTGAAACATTGGTATTATATTTTTCAAAAAAACAGAAAATTTGATCATGCGGAGAATTCCAACCATTCTTTCATCATTTATATATATATTTCGATCCAAAGTCATTATATTAACGATATCGTAATCTCCATTTTATAATGTTGTGATAATTCATTTGTGATTCCCAATTTAACTCTCATCTAATATAAACTGAATACAAAATTAAATGGTTGTAATATTAACTCTAACAAGTTAATTGTGTCATATATTTATTTAAAATTTGAGTCATTTTCCACAATAATCCTAAATACTTTTGTTACATATGAGACCACGTTCAACAATCCAAGTGTCATACTATGTGTCTTAATGTATATCATTAAAATGTTTAAAGGTTATTTTATGTAACGGCGGCTTTAGAAATTACATAGAGTTTGTTTGACATTTGTTTTTAAGAACAATTTTCTATTATGTAGAACAAAAAAATAAGAAAACATGTTTGATAACCACAAACTTTTTTATGTTGTCTATTTTTAAGAACAGAAAACAGGTTGTTTTCAAATAATATCTTTGAGTTGTTTTATTGTTTTCGCTTGTTTTCTTAAAGTGATTTTAGAAAATAATTATACAAGTACATGGAATAATTAAAAATAAAACATAAATATAAAAATTATTTTTAAAACATATTTAAAAATATTAAAAACATTTTAGGTTCCCAAACAAAAACATTTTTTCAGAACTGTTTTCAAAAACAGTTATTAAATAGGGTCTTATTCTTTCTCCTTACTTTTCAAAATAATTGCAAAGTCTTCCTCTTCGACTTCAACATCTCGATTACTTTGTAGTATTAAGAATCAATCCATCTAATAAATAATATAAACTTGTTTTCTACGAAATTAAGAATTTCAAAGAAAGATTTGTTAGGAGACTTCCTTGATCCATGTATAGGTGAAACCCAAGGATCAAGTGACTATCACATGGGGGGAATTTAATCAACCCACCACCTCCCATGTTACAAACATGTATAGTCTCCTTCATGCATCCTTCCAAAATGATGGCCCTAATTGACATGTATTTTTCTAGTACCAACAAAAATGATTCAGCACATAAAATAAGTTTCTTTTCCCCCTTTCGTAGGGCTTGGGGAAGTTGACTATTTAACTTTCCCGTAAATAGTTCAAGCAAATGATGATCATAAAAATGGATATTTTTTCAAAAAATATTTGTCTATATCCACTTTGATGGGTTTTGATTGAGATCTCTCAACACTAAAAGATTTAGTGGCTTGTCTAGGCCTTTCAACTGCCTAAAAAGATGGTAGAATATCACATATAAAGCTTTTCCCTTTTTTACCATATGGTATAAAAAAAATAATTTATTGCTATTATCTTGGCTTTCCATATGTTGTGTGGTTTTCGTTTCACATGCAACATGAGAAACAACATCATTGTTTTTTAGTATGAATTGTTTCTTATATCTTTTTAAAATCAAGCAAAAGTTAAAATAGGAATCATGTTATCGATAAGTAAATAATTCATTAATAATTTTTTTGAAGTTATATCTTTTCAATATTTGTGTGATATCCCACATCGAATAGGGGAACATTCTTTATACCATATAAGTATAAATTTATTTTAATTATGTAGATATGTTTTAAAGTTGCAATGACTCATTGAGGTTTAGAGCGAATAATATCTATATATTTTAATTATGTAGACATGTTTTAAAGTTGCAATGACTCATTGAGGTTTAGAGCGAATAATATTTATATAATTAGGAGCAAATCGTTATAAATAGTATCAGAACCCATCTTTGATCCCGGTGTTGGGATTCATAATCCTATGAGATACAACGAAAATGTTGTATTTATATGAGGGGTATTTGTGATATCCCACATCAGATATGAAGAATGTTCCTAATGTTATACACATATAAATTCCTCTTAATTTTGTAAGCATGTTTTTCATGAAACCATTCGAACTCATAGTTTTCTATTATTGAAAATATGAGGAGAAAAAACTTTTGAACTTAATAAAAAATTTTGTGGGTTTTTTCAAAATTTATTAGTTTTTATTTATTTTTAAAAATTAATATAAAAATTAAATCATTTTCATTATATTTGATAATAAATCAAATAAAAATGTTTGGGTTTCTCAACCCTTCCCATGTTGTCTAGAATGTAAACAAATTCTTAAAAAACGTTGAAACCACCATTCAAATTCTCTTTCATCACTCATTTCATTATAATTTCCAAAAATAAAAAAAATTATAAATATTAGAAAATGTGTTAATAATCATGAGATGAATACCCATTTTTAATTATAATATTTTATGAATTACCCATCTTGTTCCAAAATGAAATAATACAATAGCTAGCATTATATTACGTGTCATAATATAATTGGCTGTCCGTGGCCCACTTGTAAAAACGCGCTCGTCAACGATCGTGGGCACGTGTCGGCGCAAGTGCATGGTCAGCTCTGCCGTCTCCTTCATTCGCGCTCAAATCTAGAAAGTGTGCGTACCTGCCCCAAACTTTTGGAATTAGATTTTTATTTTTTCATGTGATCAAGAAATTAATGCTCGTGGCGGTTAAAATAAAATAAAACAAAAAAACCAAAAAGACAAAAACACTTTTTTTTTTTTTCAACTGAGTTAATGCATCAAAATAACTCATCTACAATGTCTCAAACCCTTACGTCAACAATAATCATGAATATTAACACCTAACTCCAAACCTAAAATTCGTTATTTATAACATCACTAATTGACATATAAAACATTATAACTCTATCAAAATAAAATATTATTTGACATCAAATTCAAATATAAAAAAAACATAAAAGTTATTGCTCATACTTTTTTTAAAATTATTGCTAAGATGAAAAAACCCCTTTCGGATACGTCGTATTGTGAATACGCTTGATAAAATTAGTTAAAAAAAAATTATTGTTTGTGTATAAAAAATAATACCAAAAATAAAATTTTAATTTTTATATTATATATATATATATATATATTTTTTTTTATTTTATTTTTTTTTTTTTTTACGAGATTTAAGAAAAATATAAAATGTAAAGAGGTTTATTTTGTATTATGATATGGTCCGCTCACATGTTTACATCATTACCTTCATTGTTTTGAATTTTCTTGTGGCTACTTGCTATGAGAACCTTACCAACAAGACACCATAGGTGGTCAGCTTGACACAAAATAATTAAAATATAAAAAGAAAAAGGAAAAAAAGGTGCACACATTTGACCAAGGAAAACTTTTCAAGAAAAATAATGGATGAGAAAGTCTTTCGTGAAAAATAAACCAATTAAAATATAATTTTTTTAAAAATAAAAATAGAAAAATCCGATATCATGTTAAAAAGGAATCTTATTTCATATGCTTATAAATAAATATTATTTTTTATTTAGAAATTATTTTTTTCTATAATAAAATATTCCCAAAAAATAATAATAATAAATCCGATAAAATTTACCATTTCTAACGTGTAATTTAAGAAATTTTATTATTCTTTAATATCTACCAAATCAATTCTAAGCAATTAAATCCAAGATCATTTTTCAAATTTTTTACACAAATCAAAAGCCCCACCACACTTTGCTTTTTAAAACTTAATATTTTGTAATAATCCACCCAACCTTTGGCCTAAATGGATTGGCCCTTAAGATAAGTGCTGACCCGAAGGTGGTGAGAGCAGTGCCTCTAATTCTTCTCTTGGATTTCTCTATATAAACCGCCAAGATTCAGTCCTCAAACGATCACCTGGTCCACCTCCTTCATCTTCTCCTTCTCCTACTCCTCTGTTTGTGGCAAGCTTTCCATTTCCGTAATTTTCTCACCCTTTCCTTTCTTCTATTACTTCCCTATTCTTTCTCTTTTCCTTATCTCAGAAAAGAGACTTCTGAGGTCCCTCTTTCATGGTAATCATCACCTCTTTCTCTGTTGGCCTCTAATTTTCTCACATCTCTCATTCTGATGTTCTTTTGTTTTTGTCGGTGATTCTTTCCAGGCGGGCGAAATGAGAAATCATGTGAAGTATGAAGAGGTTAGTCAACTTGGCCTGGTTTTGGGTTGAAAAAAACTTGAGAGTTTATTTTTTTTCTTTTTACCTTTTGTTGTGTTTGGATGGTGAGAATCATGACTGAGACTTGAAAAATTATGCAGGAATATATATTGAATTCTCGAGGACTGAAGCTCTTCACATGCAGATGGTTTCCTGCAAACCAAGATCCGAAAGCCTTGATCTTCATCCTCCATGGTTATGCCATGGAGTGCAGCATCTCCATGAATGGTATGGCATCTACACCATTGAATTTCAAATTTTCTTTTTCACCATGAGAAGGAAAAGGAAAAGGAAAATTTGAATCATATGGGGATTATTGAATTGGCTTCAGATACTGGAACGAGGCTGGCAAAGGCAGGATATGCAGTTTACGGGATTGACTTTGAAGGCCATGGAAAATCATCTGGGCTTGGTGGCCTCATTTCCTGCTTTGATGATATAGTTAGCGACTGTGCTAATTATTTCTCAACCATTTGTGGTAATTAAAACCATCCTCCCGATTCAGTTCTGATTTCTCCTTTTGTTTTCTTAGCAACCAAACACACACAGAGATACATAAAAACCATTCAATTACCAACTTTTCTTGGTGGGATTTTCTTGTTTGTGAACAAAAACAGAACACAAAGATAACATAGGGAAGATGAGATATCTGTATGGAGAATCAATGGGAGGAGCAATAGCTCTGAATATGGATAGACAAACACCAGATTATTGGGATGGCGCAGTCTTGGTTGCACCCATGTGCAAGGTATGTTTCTATTCCCGTGTTTTCATACAACAAACGTAAATATTCCTAAGAATTTTTTTTTCTATGTAAAAAGATTGCAGATGATATGAAGCCAAATCCAGTGGTGATCACTGTTCTAACCATGTTGTGCAAGGTCATTCCAACCTGGAAAATGATCCCCACAGAAGATGTGGTAGAAATGGCCTTCAAAGAACCAGAAAAAAGAGCAGAGGTGTGTGTTCCCTCTAATTTATTGAATCCAATTTTGTTTGAATAATTTGATTTCACCTTCTCTCATTAATTGAATCATTAATCCACAGATACGGTCCAATCCATACTGCTACAAGGGACGAATTCGCTTGAAGACAGGCCAAGAACTTTTAAGAGTCAGCTTAGACTTGGAAAAGAATCTCCACAAGGTTGGTCCCAATTTACAAACATTTTACTTATCGAATAAAATTTTGGTTTTGTATTTGAAGTTGGCCTTTGAAATCTAACTTGGGTGGGGGTGTTTGTAACAGATACAAATGCCTTTTCTAGTTGTTCATGGGGGAGACGACAAGGTGACGGATCCATCAACCAGCAAGCAGTTACACGAAACAGCCGCCAGCGCTGACAAGACCTTCAAGCTATATCCCGGGATGTGGCACGGCCTGACTTCTGGTGAGCCGCCTGAGAATATAGACACGGTGTTTTCGGATATTATCAACTGGTTGGATGAGAGGTCCGCCATAGGAAACTCAAGGTTGGAGAAGGAGAGAAAATCTAGGAATGATGGTTTCATCTCCAGCAAGAAGAAGATGGTTTGCTAACAGGAATATGCCAATTTGGATGTGGGGATGTATAATTTTACTAGGATTCAATTTTAGTTTGCATTTGAATAATTTTAATTTAATCCTTCATGGAAATTATGATAATATATGTAGGAAAGAAAAAAAAAAAGGATTATGACCCAGGAAAAAAAGGGACTTTGAAGCAATTCGGTTGTTGAAATGGTGACCCAGTACGAAAGAAGAACCACTCGTTAACCATATCCAATGGAACAAAAAGTTGTCCTTTTCCTATGCTTTTCTACCTTCAATTGACTAATAATAAGGCACCTTCAATTGACTAATAGACATGCAAACTGTGGTATAGGTATAAAGATGGATTGTAACTCACATTGGCATAGATCTTAGTTCAGTGAAAAAAAAAATGGATGGTCTGAATTTGTCAAAAATTCAATACAAAAATGACTTTTTGTGTTTAAACAAAAGATCTAAAAATAAAACTTAACAATAGACTTGCCACCCAAAAAAAAGTCCTAGTTCATACTGCATACATTCTAAACTAGGTTTATTTCTTAAACAACCCACAACCCATGAAACATGGTAAAGCACATACAAAAAAGAGATTTCAAATCCCAACATGCAGCTGGTGAGAATTATGAAAACAGAGGATGGAGATCATGGCCATTCAATCACCTGGTTGGTTAGTAAGAAAATCTTAAACATCTATTTTCTGCAGAGGAAATGGGACAGGTAGTGTTCCAGAGAATAAGATGAGAGTATGCAGAGACGGAATCTGAGGATCAACATCAACAACAAATCCACAAAAAGAAAGACCTAATAAAATCTGTTATTGCTTAATTACAACATAAGAAATGGAAGGCTCGCCTAATGAGCTGCAGCTATTCCTTTTTTCGGGGGGTTTCTTTCCCAGCACTTCTAGCTTTCCCAGGCGCTGATTTTTTTCCATCTGTAAATAGGTGTCTCATGGCCTTCTGATTATCTATTCTAGTGTCTAGGAACAACTAGCATGCTTCGTTTGTTAGTGTAACTCCATACGGCGTTTCTCCGTTTTGAACACAAACTCAAGAGAGCACCTAAGATACAAAACCGAATTACTGATGAGTGTCCGCACAATGATAATAAAGATTCAAACTCCAAACAGTACCATATGTGAATTGTTATTGGGTGTAACACAACAGAGGCCAAATCCAAATAATTCTTCAGGAAATGAGTTATGGTAATCCGAAAGACAGAAAAAATAGAAAAGAAGCCTAATGTATGTATGTATGAAATGCAGGGACAAAGCAACAAACAGAGATAAATATAAAGTTATTCAAAGAAATAAAATTGCACAGATTCATGATAATTGTTTGGAGCCCTTTCATGTTTAGTTCCAATAAAATAGACAGATCTTAGCTAAAAATATAGGATCATGCAAAGAAACATCAAGAAATTTATTCCAGTACCCATGAGAGGCTTGTGGGAATCACCTCACCATGATCTTTTAGAGGAATCATAAAATAAAAGAATATGATCCAGGTGAAAGGGCATGTCCAAGTTGCTGGGGTAGGAAATGATGTACCTTTGAACTGATACTTCTCAAATGATCTTATTTCGAACTTCTTCAAGTTTCTTCAGTATCTCCCCTGGAGTTCTGTCCAATTCATCCGCAATTTTTCTCTGCAAATCCAGAGGCAGTGTAGGAAACTGCTCACATAGATCCCCATCAATCACATCCTGCAGGGTGATTCCACAAAGTGTTAAGTTGGGGCCATTACCAACTAAAACTACTGACTCAAAAATTCAAGCACCTAAGTGGGAAAAATTAAAATATTTCTATATTCAGCATAAATAGAAAGAACATGATGCATGTTGCTTATCACCAAGCATTTTAAATAAGAAAATGTTATCATAAGTAGTAGCAGCAGCAACAATGGTAGTAGATGTGTTCAGTCCTGGTCAACAGTGCACAAATGGAGCTTGTCTTAGCCCACAATTGCTGGTTAATCAAATGCCTAAATGCACTTTAGGGGTCTTTGGACATTCCATTAATCCCAATCATTCGATGCCACCCATAGTATCTGAAGGGATGAAATTGTTTGTTCTTCTACTTTAAAATGGAATAATTATTTCAAATGAAATTGCAGTTTTGTAGAATTCACACACAAAATGATGATAAGATGCCTAACAGTTGCTATTTCTTTATACTCTTCCACCACCTCCCTCCCAAAGAAAATCAATTTAATCAATAGACTCATTCATTTTAAACATCATGCTATAAATGTATATGTATATGTACATATGCATGTATGAAGAGTCTGTATATTTCAACATATCAATTCACACCCTCATAGAATTAAGAGCACTAATCCAAAAGCAAGACCTAAGCTGCAAGCTTAGCAGCTTGGATGAAATTGCCTAACTTTAGACTCTTGAAAACCCAAAGAGAAAGTAAAATCAAAAGTCTCAGCACCCTGATAGATCCCAGTCCAGGGTTCTTGTTGAATAAACAACTCCCCACTAAAAACAAAAAGAACAAAATCCAAAACCAAAAACAAAAAATAAAATGAAAAGAGAAAAGAGAAAAATAATGAAATTTATAGTAGGTCTATGGTGACTTGGCAATGTGAAAAATGTGTGCATTTGAGGGGACAATGAAGCAAAGAGTTCACCTTAACAGGAAAATAAGCAGATCTGTAAGCCATGTGATCTCTTCCACACAGAGGTGGGTGTTCCTGTCTCATATGCATCTCCAAGTGAGAAAAGAAGTCAACATCATCCCGCGAGGTGAACGCAAGCAATGCCCCTAAGCTCCCCATCACTGTCCCATAGATGATGCACTCTCCACCACCTGGTATTAGAGATGCCTTCTGCAAGCATGTGACCACATCACCAACATGGAACTGTACTATCTCCTCTACCTTGTTGGGAGCACCATTCAGCTTCCCCTGCTCCCACTTTATCTTCCCACCAGTGGGATCTTCTTCAACCTCATCCGATACATCCTGAGGCAACCTCACAAAATAGATATTCCCAAACTTGTCGGCTCCTGCCATGGTGTCAAAATCTATGTGGTAAGATGCTGTCAACCATCTTGGAACACTATCATCAGCAAATATATACAGTTGATTTTCATCCCGTCTATACTTGCAATAATGGAATGACTGCAAAATGACATCAAGATTTACAGTCAGTAAGTTCATTAAAGGGGAAAAGTGTACTAATGAAAGGGATAAAACAAAGGCCTATGCAAGCATCTCACTTTTTGACATATTCCAGAATATAAAAAGGTCAATACCTATAAAATTATGGAATCAATAGAAAATAACTACATGGTTGAGGATTATGTAATCGGATGATTTTGGGCAATATTACTTTTCAAACTCTTCTGACAAAATGCCAAATGATCTATTATTCAAATAAATGCACAGCCATTCAACCATATGATGATCTATTCTCCCGTTATTGAAAAAAGGCGACATCTGTATTCCTTTTCCATAGGACTCTTCCAAACCCAAAAAGGAAAAAAATAAAATAAAACGAGGTGCTTGGCAGCCAAAATCTGTGAATTCATCAATTCAGACAGGTCCAAACTTCGCCAGAAGGACTTCTACTGACCAGCAGATCACACAGAAGATAGTTGCTCTGATTAGGGGAAAATGAATCTGTTCCCCTGACAACCCAAGACAAACCACAACCACCCTCTCACAATGCACACACATAAATATACATTCCAAAAGAGATAAATGACAATCCAAAAAATTTAGATGTAACTTTCTTAGCGTACATACCTCTTGAATGTCGCCTACATAAATTCTGTCCCGATAAGTGTGAATAGAGACTATTGTATTTGGAAACAGCTTATTCTCACATTTCCTGAGCAATCTTCTTTTCCCCAAATCATATAATCTGAGCACAGATCCTATTCCAGCAAGTAATCTTCCCTGGAACTGGCATAAAGCAAGAGGAACACCTTCCACTTGTGTCTTGTGCAATAATTCAAGGGATTTCCCATCTTCCAAAAACCTATAAATATGAATATAACCTGCATCAAAAGATCTTTTGGGCCAAAACTGCAGTGACTTTGCTGTACCGACAGCTAAAAGAGTTCCATACTCTTTATCATGGAAATTCACAGTGCATATGCTAAATGCAGCCTCATTATCCTGAAGCTCCAGCAGACAAGTTGTGGTTGCTGTCCTAGGATCAAGAATTCTGATGCAAGAAACCCACTTATCAGACTCTGCCTTTGGATAACCATACTGTTCATCAGAGAGGGGATCATCCTTATCTTCATCGTCACCACCATTCTCCATCTGCTCCACATTACCATTCCCGTTCTCCCCCATTCCAGCAGCCTCAAAGCATTCCTTTTTAGCGGCTTCACGCTCTTCTGCTGCAAATGCTCCTTGATCACTCTCAATAACTACCAATAATTTTCGCTTGGGTTGAAGAACAAACTTTCTCGGTGTATACCTTAAAGGAATCACAGTTTCATTAAATGTTTCACCCAGTCTTTCAATAGTAAAGACCCTCAGCGCATCCCCGGCAACAGCAACCACACCTTCAGCACACTGATCAGATGAAAATGAGGCAGCAAATTCAAGTGTCTCATAAGAAAGCGGTGTCAACAGAAAATGCCCTTGGTGAATATAACCAAGCCAAGGGCGGCTTGACAAGCATAGCATTGCACGTCGGCCTCTCACAATAACAGAGAATAGCTTCGGGGCTCTCAGTCCTAAGAATCGGGAACGAGCATCAGAGAGCTGACCTGTCACCATATCTACCACTGTTCTGAACAGAACACCATTCTGCAAACCAGCATTAAGAAAAAGACTAGCAGGGTGATCAGCACCATCCTCACCACCTACTGATGCCTGAACCTCAAGAAAGAGAAGAGATTCTGGAGGAGAAGAAACACTTTGCACACTCAAAATCTGCATACAGTCATCAGGATCCAAAGACAAGATACGAATAGTGTTGTCATATGATCCGACTGCGAGAAAACGAGATCTCTGTCTTCCTTCAGGAACCGGGGCAATGTCCAAACAAGCCACATCTCCAGACATTTCATGCTTCTCAACCTCCATCAACTGACCAGTCATATCCACCTCAAAATATATAAGCTCCCCTCCACTCAGGGCAATAACCACTTGAAGCCTATTGGAACCAACTTTAACGATTGTCCTCTTTCCAGGAGTTCTCCACTCATTAATACGCCCATCTTCTCTTATATGTCGGATACCACTAGGGTGAACTTGCATCAAGGAATCATCACCTATCAAAGAAACAGCAAGGGATGGTGTGGTATCAAGAAACCCACTATCACTTACTTCTTCAACTGTTTCACCAATTGAAAGCACAAGAGTAGCATTTGCAAACGAAACAACAATATATGCATCAAACTCATCATTGACATTCTTTTTTACTGTCCAAACTGCACTTGGGACACCAGGAAGCTGCGAAACAGCCATCTCACTGATGGCCAAACCTGGCCTCAGAATCCGTATAGATGAACGTGGACCCCTCCCACAAAGTGCAAATATTTGAGGGGTTTCTTCCTCGAAGAGGTTTGAGACTTTCATGTCCATTATTGGCATCAAGCTCTCAACTTGGTCTATCCTAACAAGGTTCTTAAGTCCTCTAGGCTGGAAAAACACAGGCTGGAAACCCTCTTCTGTTTCCATCAATGAAGCCGATGAAGATTCCACATCAGCATCATCCCCTATTGCCTGAAATTGATACAAACCATGGTTTCCAAACTCTGATGCGGCAAATAAAAACCCAGATTTCAGAACACACATTGAAGATGTAACTGGGATTGTATCAAAATATTTAATCTTCAACTCTGAGATGCGGTCATTCTCATGTTCCAGAGTAACCTTAAAAACATCTCCATATTCTGTCTGCAAAAGAAAGAAGAACATCGACTTCTGCCTATGTGTTGCAGCAGAAACTATAAGCACCCCACGTTCTGCAGGTAAATCTGCCCGCCTAGGTATGACAGCTCGTACATCTGGGTGACCCTGATTCTTATAAATCACAAAATTTTCAGCACACACAAGAACACCACTTGGTCCATCCCCACCCCCAGGAACTGTAACAAGCATATTTGCTCCATTGTCAACCTGCTCCGACCATTTCCTAGACACATGGTTAAGCCCAAGATCAAGCTCATAAAAAGTAAGGTGTTTCTGGGCCTCACTTGCTGCCTGTCCAGTCGAATCCTGATCCGCCTCGGAGTAATCCAACTCAATTGCAGCAAATATTGGGTTATCAAAACCACAATCAACCCCAGTAATCGAATACACTATAGTATGCGACTTATGAGCCTCCAAGGGCGACGATATGGTCAACCTCGCCACTGTATCTCGATTCAACACATAAACAAGTTTTTGTTTCTCACAAGCTCCAATCATAACAGCACGACCCTTTGGGTCTATTGCCAAATACTGCCCCGGAACTATTCGCCTACAGCCCGATTTCCCGAAAGTTTCTTGGTGAATTTTATCGAAAACGTTCTTCTCTTTGTTGTATTCAAGAATTACAATTCGACCCGAATCAGACCCAACAACGATATAGTCCTTTTGAGACCCGGTTAGCCTAAACTGAGCTAAAGACCTAATGGCACCAAAAATCTCAACAGAGAGAATCGTTTGGATCTTACCGTTTTCGTCAGGGCGCAAAAGGTCGAGAACTTTGCCTCTGGCAACAACAATTTCTTGGGACTTTCCACCGGAGAAGTTGCCATTAATCGCACAAACTATGCCTGTGGCTTGCTGTAGCGTAAGACTGTAGAGATACATAGCTCAAAACGGCGACGAACGCTGTCAATACAATAGGGTTTCGACAAAATGCTAACAACGAAACGAAGGTTTGGAGGAACGAACAAAAAACAAAGAGAGAGAACAACCAAATCTTGACAAAAATGGGAAGAAAAAAAACACTAGTGTTTTTGGAAAAGCGAAGAAGGGGCTTAACGAGAATGTGAGAGATGATGGAAACAAGATTAGGTTGATAGTGGTTCAAAGTGGGAAATTAGGGTTTTGGAATTAGAGTTTCTGGGAGTGATCTGAAATAGTACGGTGGGTTTAGGGTTTAGAAGGGAGAGACCAGAGCGGAGATGCAGAAACGAGGGTGGGCTTCATATTAACCCTAGCAAGCTATTTGTGGACAACCCGCGCCAACATCTGAGTTAGACCCCTCTCTGTGTGTTTTCTCTTCGAATTTATTATTCATTAATTTATTATTATTGTCATTATTTATTTTATTATTTTTATAAACTCTCAAGTGCAACAACGTTAATTTTTTAATAATTCTCTCTTTTTCTTTTTTCTTTTTCTTTTTTAAATAAAAAAAAATATTAATTATGTTAAGTAATATATATATATAAAACAAAATTTGAACCATAAAATATTTTTATTAATATTTCATATCGAAAATTAGAATGTCTTTAATACTATTTTTTTCTTAAAGTGTTTTTAGTTGATATATTTAGAAAAAGTGAGTTTTAATTCAAAATATATGAAAAAAAAATATCAAAAATTTTAAATCGGTATTATCTTCATCTATCTAAAAATAATTTAAAATATATATATATTTTAATCAATTATCTAACTATTATGACATATGAAATACTTAACACCCGTTGTGCTATCTTTCATCCTTGAAAATTTGAAAATAATGCAAAGAAAAGAAAATAAAAAATAAAAAAATAGATTTAAAACCGATATATTATTTATATGTTCTATTTCAAATTCATTTACGTCTTTTTTTTTTTTTTTTTTTTTGTCTTTTCCTCTTTCCTTGGATTTGATTTAAAATGCGTTTAACAATGATTTTATGAAGTGTTTCTAGTTTTTTTAACACTTAAAAATTTAAAAAAATTTATCTTTAAGTATAAAAAAAAATTACAAACACTTCCTAAAATCACTACTAAATGCAATCTTAATATCTCCAAATTTTTTACTTTCATGAGCAAGGATTTCAAACAAATGATGCATAACAACCAAATACCAAACCAACCACCCCAACTCAGACCAACTCCCCTGCTCTCATTCCCCTTAAATCAACAAACTGGTAGCCAAAACACAAGCAAATTCTTTCGCAATGGCCAAGCTGATCATCTCCATCCTAGGCCTACCCTGGTTGCTCATATTCATGGCCATCATCAAACATTCATCCTCAGCTCGAACCCTAGGCAATCCACCACCCCCAACCCACCATAAACCTCACCCCACCACCACTTTCTTCATGCAAAATCTGCTCACCAAAACTAAGCCCTTGTGGAGGCCAGCCACCACTAAGGTCAATCATCAGCTGCCCTTCCCAAAACCAGTAGGCTTTTTTCCTCCTAATGGAGGTATCCCTCTACCAGAGCCTAGACCCAATGCTCCAGCCACTGGTTTGCCTACTCAAACACTCGATTTATCGGGTATTAGTTTATCTTTCCCTGCTATAGCTACTCTTCAGGAGTTGGAGTTTGGAACAGTGCTGATAATTGATGAGGACTTGTTTGAAGGCACGGCAGTTACGCCGTCGTCATTGCTTGGAAAAGCACAAGGGGTGTATGTTGCAAGCTCAGAAGATGGAAGCAGCCATATGATGGCGATGACAACGACTTTTGCTGAGGGTGCGTTTAAGGACAGCTTGAGATTTTTTGGGGTGTTGAGGACTGATGTTCCGGAGTCTCATATTGCCATCATTGGAGGTACTGGCAAGTATGATGGTGCCAATGGCTATACCACGGTTAAGGCTGTAACTGCAGGCCTCAATGCTTCTGCAGAAGGAAGTGAAGGAGCAAGCAAACCCCTTTTATTCAATGTTTATCTCAGTTGAGAGGGCCTTGTTCTTGTGTAGAATCATAACAATGTATCAGGAATATGAGCCCCCCTTTTTTTTCTCTCTTTTTGTGAGTTCAATGTAAAGATTTTGATAAGATTAAGGCTGATAATGACTTAGTAGTATTTGAATCAAGTTCATAAGAGATCAATTCTGGATTCTGTCCCAGTTGATACATGATTGCCCTTCTGTGAAATGAAGCGTTTTACTAGAATCTATACTGAATTGATATGGTTATTGTATTCACCAAAAATGAAGGCTAATACACCAATCATATTCTTAACTAGCTGATGAATAAACTGAAACATAACTGATGTGAGGATGGAGTAAATGCCCTGCTGTCAACAAAACTAATATTGTTGATTTTTTACAGATTAGCATTACCTCTTATGAATTGGTTTTAAGCTATGGGCCTTTGACTGTCTTTGAGCATAGTTTTATCTAATGATATTGCTACATTTGAAGGAGAATTTTGACAGGCCATGTTATTCGAGGCTGTCGAATTGGCCTCTGCATTTCCCCATCTGAATCTGCTGAGCCAATATGATAATTCCCAAAGAGGCTTATGGAAAATGGTGAATCACTTCAAAATAATGACACAAAATAACAGATTAGAATCACTTCAATTCTAAAGGTGACTTCTCCTAGATGTCAAGTTTATGGAGAAGGCAACAAAGAAATTTGTTTCAGGTTCATAGAAAACAGATCAGAAATGGAATGAAAACCAAAATGTACTGTCTACTTTGAATAAATCTTTTGTTGGGGATTAATTAGAGCTCAGATACATTACTGTTTCTATAATATATATTTGAAGATAAAATCACAGTTGAGGTTTGAGGGGCCATGTGCCACTTCCACTCAGTGACAAAGGGGCCACCATTTTCATTAGGTAGAGAAAATGTCTTAATGCTTTGAAGTGGTTTTTTTTTTTTCATAAGGAAAAAAGGGTGGCAGAGAAACTCTGTTTTCCAATATCTGATGTCTGTTTTCTATGTTCTGAAAACAAAAACATATCCAACAAAGGGGCCATTGTGATTGACTCTAGACAAAATACCAAGAGTCCATTGAGATAATGCCAAATTTTCGGGTTGTGGTCAAGAGCTTATCATGTTCATACATTCATATAGGAGTTGGTTTTCTCAACCAAACACATCATACAAGAAAGGGCATGTAAAGCCTCCAACTCACTAGCCCCGCTTCCCAACACATCATACAAGAAAGGGCAAGTAAAACAACTCCAACTCACTAGCCCCACTTCCCATTAGAGACACCTGAAACTATATAAACACACAGAGTGTCTGCTCTCTTCCCCAACAATAGGACCCTCCCAAATCTGATCTCTTCACAAAAAATGGCTGCCACACCGTTCTTACTCTCCAAGACTATCATCCACCTCTTGCTGCTAGCCATCACTCTTGGACATGTCAGCTCGGCCCGGATCCTAGATGAGGTAGATCCACAACCACCAGTCATCCCTGATCCACCTGAAGCAGATGACTCTCCGGCAATTGTGCCCAGTGTGGCACCGGTACTGGCTCCCACAAACACCTTACCAAGTGGCCAAATCCCGGCTACTGCCAGCAGCCCCACAGAGGCTGATGATGAACCACCACTGCCTGAAGCAGGCGCACCTGATGCTGTACCGGTTGATGTGGCGCCTGTGGCGGGTCCAGTTGCTGCATTGCCAAGTGGACCGGCCCCGGTTGCTGCCACTAGCGCCACTACGGGAAATGCTGCCCCACCAAACCCTCCATTGTCCTTCTTTATGCATGATATCCTTGGTGGATCACACCCTTCAGCTAGGGTGGTCAGTGGGATCACAGCCAACACCCAAATCAATGGTCTCCCTTTCTCCAAGGCCAATGGTGGCGTCTTCCCAATCAATGGCGGAGTTCCACTGCTTAATGGCAACAATGGCCTCATTAACAACAACAACATACCATTCCTCACAGGCCTCAACGGTGGACAAACCAGCACAATAATTCAAAACAATGGCAACAACAACCCAGTCAATGGTGGCAGCAACCAACCCTTTGTCACTGCTGGGCAGCTCCCGGCGGGAGCCACCCTTCAGAAGGTTATGTTCGGAACGATTACAGTGATAGACGATGAGCTAACTGAAGGCCATGAGCTTGGGTCTGCTGTGGTTGGGAGAGCACAGGGGTTCTACCTAGCTAGCTCTCTAGATGGTGGCAGCCACACAATGGTCTTGACCGTGTTGCTCCATGGCAGCGATCATCACCAAGAAGAGGATACCATTAGCTTTTTTGGGGTCCATCGCACTGCCTCACCTGTGTCTCATATTGCAGTCGTTGGTGGAACTGGTGAGTATGAGAATGCAAAAGGGTATGCCACCATTGAGAGCCTTCATCAGGAAGATCAACATACGACCGATGGAGTGGAAACAGTCATCCAGGTCAATGTTTACCTTTCTCACTAGTGCGCTATCTTCTCAACCAAACTTGATATATACACTATCTGACTAGTGTGTGTAAGAGTTCCAGTATTATTTTACTTGATGTACCTTCAGCAATCAATGTTTAAATGCGCCTGCTAAAGAAATCTATGATTCAATGAGAGTATTATCCTTTAATGGCATTAAAAATTGGTTCAAAAAGTCCAAGAATTTAACCTTAAACAAATTAACTAAGCCCAAGACCAAACAAACAGGAAACAAAACAAAACTAGAGTAGGGAACTTATCGGATTATTTGGCTGAGACGTGACAATGTACTTACCTTAAAGTAGATCTGCCCTCCTCGAATATCAACATTAGTGTAGAAGGGAATCACAATTAGTTGATCCGTCCTCCTCGAATATCAACTTCGGTACAGAAGGGAACCGCAGTTACAAAACATCTCGAAGTATAAATGAGACTCTTAACGGATGCTAGAATGAGGCAAGACTACTACTTCCCTCTCCAAGAGTCCAAGAGGTTAAAGAAGTAGGAAGATGCATAAAAGGCAAAAGGTTCAAACGTCAGATTGACACCTTTTTGCTTTTTCTCTTATATACACACTGACATGCTCTTCCATCATTAAAAACACTGGGATCCCTTTAGCTCTTATTGAAAGTTCTGGGTAATGCTATCTCTTGGAACCAAAATAATGGTGAGGATAACATTGGAGGAAAATTGTAACTGGGAAAATGAGTTTTGAAGATGCATCAAATAGAAGCCAGGAATATCTGCTTTGGGGGTTTTATTAAAATAAAAATGATAACCTCAGGAAGGGAAAATTGAAAGGCACATGGTGAAACAGAGGGTTGGGCATCTTCTATTATCTTTAAGTACATTGCTTAAGCCTTCAAATATTGTCTGTTCAAGTTTTACATATTCTTGTTTCTTTGTATTCTTCGTTAAAAATCACAGGTATTAATCTCTTCTAAATTTCAATCTCTGTCAATTCTAACTGGTGGACAAAACATCTGCTGCACCTTTGATGGGAGTAGCAGACCTGATCCCTTGGATCCTTGATCTATTGTGACGGAGAGGCTGTTAGAACCCTAATAGGTATAAAGCCAGTGGTTATCAGCATACTTTTTAAAATCTTCCCAAGAATCCAGCCAATCCAATTTTTCAGAAACCAAAAGAATGCAAATTTGCAAATGAGAAAGCCTACACATGGATATCAAGAGAGGTATATTGGGGCATTCAATGAGACAAGCTAGAACTTAGAAGTTGAACATTAGAACATGAGATACAGCATATGGAAATCAGGATTGAGGAACAGCTTCACTAATATTTCTTTCAGATGTTAATAAGTCATAATACAGGCAGAACAGAATATGTATTATTTTTGCTTTGCACCCATGAAGACTGATAAAGCTGAGTGAGGAAAGTGAGATCTTAAGTTAAAAGAGCAGACAGTCCATAGTTCATATGCACTTCCTCAGCTTCATTTTTCTTGCAATTCAAATGTGATTTAGGTGGATTACTTCTTTAGCATTTTATGAAATTTAATTTCTTACTTAAGTGATTAATGGATATTAGTCCATCTCCTAAGTTTCATTCAGGAAATTAATTGGGCCAGCAAATTTATGGAAACAAATTGGAAACCATTCCATTTTTCTGGATTCATAAACAAACCAAACCTTGCCCTGTAAAGAGATTAGTTGGTAAACTCCATCTCTGGTACAGAGATTTCAACAAACTTGAAGATCCATATACAACATATTAGTAGGTAACATAAACAGTGAACTCGAGCAGTGTCTCTACACCATCAGTTGTGGCTTGCTGATGCGTTGGGGGGATGGTCTTGACTGTTGCAAACCCCTTTGCATTAACATACTTCCCAGTTCCGCCCATAATGGCCAGTTGAGACTCTGAGACAGCAGTTCTATGAACCCCAAAGAAGCTAAGGCTATCAGCATAGCTTCCACTCTGGAACATGGCTGTAAATGCCATTGTCTGACTAGTACCATCCTCAGAACTTGCAACATAGAATCCTTGTGCCTTCCCCACTGAACCAGACCCGAGCTCATGCCCTTCAGTTATCTCGTCGTCTATCACTGTCATGGTCCCAAACATGAGCTTCTGAAGGCTGGAACCTGCAAGGTACTGACCCCCATTTCCAACTGGTAGTCCATTGCCACCATTGAACAAGTTGTTGCCGTTGTTTGGAATCACAGTAGGTGTAATTCCACTAAGGCCAGTGAGGAATGGAATGTTGTTGTTGTTTATAAGTCCACTGTTACCGCTATTGAGGGGTACCCCATTGTTTACTGGGAGGAGTGCCCCATTTGGCTTGGCAAAAGGGACCTGACCATTGACTGCTGGGTTGGTAACAATCCCAGTCACAGCTCGAGCTGAGGGGTTCGACCCACCTAATATGTCGTGCATAAAGAAGGACAAGGGATGGTCATCGTGAGCCATGCCACCACTAGTAGCTGCCACTGCACCAGGGTTTGGCTGTGCCGCCACACCAGGGTTTGGCTGTACTGCTGCACCAGGGTTTGGCTGTGCCGCTGCCCCAGGGTTTGGCTGTGCCGCTGCCCCAGGGTTTGGCTGTGCCACTGCAGGTGTAGCAGCTGCAGCCACACCAGGGTTTGGTTGTGCCACTGCAGGTGTAGCGATTGGAGCTACACCAGCAACAGGCTGCTGAACTGAATTGGATGCCCCTGAGAGGGAAATGGGCAACTCTGGTTGCTCCTCAAGAACTCGCGCCGAGGTAGAGAAAGCAATGGTGACAGTGAGGAGCAGTAGGTAGGCTACAGCCTTGGCTGAAAACGAAACGAGTTTTTGAACTGCCATTTGAGAGGACAAGAAGATGAGGAGAGTTAAGAAGATTTCTTTGCTACTGATGATGGATTGGAGGGTCTGTAAGGGAGAATATATATATATACCTTAAACTTTGGACAGGAGTCTGATGAGATGGAGTAGGTTCTTGTATTTCGTTAGTGTTTTGGTTGGAACACCTAAACCTGTATTCAATTGTCGAAAGTGGATGAAGAGGAACAGTTGGGTTAGGGACAAGGGCTTAGGTGTCTTCACAGAGCGTATACCACATGTTCAACTTACACCTAAAAGTCCTGCAACAAGTTCCAGTATTGATGTTTCATCAACAATGAAGAGAAAAAGGTCATATTCTTTCACTTCTAAGTCATTTTAACATAGCTTTCACGACATTTCCCACTCGTCTTCAAAACTAGCTCAGCATATAATGCTTCCCATACAGGGAGAAAGCATGGAAAACTGCCCCCCTTTGCCTAATGTGGACTATTTGGAAAGAAAGGAATAGAAGAGCCTTCGATGATGTGGAAAGAAATGATCAAGATATCAAATCCATTTTTTTGTACACTTTTGTGAATTGGGCTAGGGTATATATTAAGGATCATACTTTATCGTTGTTTGATTTTGTAAATTGGTTAGCCACCAAGTAAGGGTCAGAACCTTTTGTTTCTTGATCCTTTGTATCTTGGTATACTTCGTGTATACTCTCTTTAGCCTTTTGGCTTTTAATGAATTTCCTTTATCTATCAAAAAAAAAATATAATGCTTCCCATACCTTCCCATTTCCTCCATCCATCATCTATGTAGTTGAAACTGCTAATAAATCTCTTCTAAATTATGCTCTTGTCTGTACCTGGTGGTGTCAACAATCCTGGTTATCCCATTGCCCAGCAGGCATACCTAGATTCCTTTCATCTGGCATTAACCTGGAACTAATCTAAGAGTAAATGCAATGGCATATCAGGACACGAACATGGCTGTACTTACTAATTTTCTTTCTTCTTTTTAAAAGAATCATTAATATTGCAATAGAGAAATATAAGTATGATCAAACAACAAGCACATACTATTGAATCAATCATAGGTATAAATGTATTGTCTATACAGTATACAACTAGAACTAAAGAGCATCTTCCCACACTCAGCACAAAAAAAACCACTGAATCTGTATATTTTCGTATGGATGTCTATTGATTCCAAGCCATCCTGGTATAACCACACTGAATTTTATATATCCTCTTCAAACATCAAAACTTCAAAACTGCCTCAAACTTCACTCGATAAAATATTCTGCTATATATGTACATAAATATATTCTCCAAAAAGAATCACTTCTTGTTTTCCTATCAAAGAATAGAAAATATATGGTTCAAAAATTCTCCATACTCACGAACTCGGCCGCTAGCTCGTCAAGCAACAAGCTCTCTATTTCTCTACCAATTATAGTAATATTGTCTCCTAACTCTAACCACCGTGTTTCCCTTCCCAATGCCTTCCCAGATAAATTCTTGTTCATTTCCTTCTCTTGACTGGCAAGGATTTTCCATAGCTCCTCCTCAATCATTTCCTGGCTCAGCTTGAAGCTCAATCTTTTTGTCACAGATCCCATCCACATGTGAATCTCTGTGCATGGCCAGAGAATTTCCATCAACCCTGAATTTATACGGTCAAATAGGAGCATCCTTTCTGACCTCTTCCAAGATGTCTGCTCACCATACTTCTTCTCTAACTTCTCGAACACCAAACGGCTCATTGGACATTCTGGAGAATGCCATGTTTCAAGGTCCATTTCCAAGTCGCTTCCACAAAAACCTGCCTCGACTAAAACATCAACTAGGTAGGAGAAATCCCTACTCTCTCTGGCTTTGGATAATCCCCTTGGTTCTCTTTTTTCATCATAAAGACCAATAGATTCTTCCTCAGTGTCCTCATCACTTGAGATGACCATTCCAGGCCCTTCTGAGTATGCCTCTGGGGACTCTGATTTGAGAAGCTGAAGCTGCATCTGTAAACCTATCAAATAAAGCATAGATGAAATGAGTTGCATCAATCAAATTTGGTAAAGTTATATGAGAATGAAGGTGCTTTCTAGTTCACTAACCACAGTTGTCAGCACTGACACTCTCAAAGCCTTCAGAGCCAGATGAAATCTCTCCTTTGAATGGTAGTTCCAAAACAGAAACTGGACTTGGCTGATAAGCCTCCTCCAAGCTCACAGAAGATTCTGGGTTTGTTCCAGTGCAGTGTGAGGAAACTGAACTTCCACCAGGGGATCCAATTGATCCTTCCTGTAATATTATGACTTTATGAGTCAGGGAAGTTTTACAACATGATACTGGATACCAAAAATATGAAGGATGAAAATCTTCAAAATTTGACAGAAAAGATCATAGAAAAATGAGTGCTTCAATTGTTCAAAGACAGAATTGTAAGCTTCTGAAAAGGTTATCTGTGGGCTTATTAGTCATGAAAAGATAATATAGAGGCGATAAAACCAACTGCTGAGGTTCTAATGATAATTCAACTGCCCTCCATAAAGCTAGGTGCTCTACATTAACTCTGGTGAAATTTCTGCTAAAAGCTGCACACTAAAACATTGGTTTGTAGCCAACACTATCTGACAGACAGCTGAAGATGACATAAACTAAAGCAAATCAATTGGCGAACAGTATGAGGATTGCTCATTTGAGCTCATAGGTACTAAAACAATGAATCCCCAAGCAACGCTAGGCCAGGCTTGCTTAAACTCAGAACATGGATTAACCAATAACAACAGCTTGCTTTATAATCGATGATAAATATAACTTAAAAATAAGAAATTATAATGTTTAAGGTGTTTTACCTCTTTAGGGATCAAGGAATTTTGAAAAAAATGTAGTGGAAAGATAATTTCATAAAGCATAACCTTAGTTAACTAATCTAATAAGGATCAAGCAGACCACATTCCCAGCTAAAAGCCTAAAGGATTTGTAATGAACCGTGCTTGAACCTGGCCAGAAGAGCTCCAATCAAGCAGTGCACAAGTTTCAAATGAGATGAAATTATCATCAGGTGGTTAGGTTGGTCGGAGGGACAGAGCAAAAGCAGGAAGAGCACTAATTGCCAATTAAAACAACTAATGCTAGTTACTAAAGAATGACTTTTGAAGCAGTTTTAGGGTTTATTATTTATATGACTATGCTTGCAAAATATCCTCTCTAAATATTCAAGTATTATTTTAAAGAATGAATTGTCAAAACCTCCAGAATTGAAGCAACTGAGTTACAGCTAGCAGAATCTCCATCTTTCACCAACAAGATGCTGGCCATTGGTTTAGACTGCTGCTCATTGGTGATTCCAAACGACAAACCAATATCCTCTGTTTCAGAATAAGCCACAATGTCAGCAACTGCACTTATGGAGGCAACATTAACAATTGATGACTCAGGAACCTGCAAATTCTGTCCAAATGAATCATTCAACTCAGGCTGAAGCACCTGAGTTTTTTGTACTGTGTGATTACTTTCTGAATCAGAGCAAGAGCAACTGCTACTCATAAACTTAGGAACCCCATAACTTTGTTCAGACAGATTACTCTCCTCAATTTTGTGCTTCAGCTCACTCAAGATCACACAAGCTTCTTGTGCAGTATGATTATTTTCTGAATCCAAGAAAGGAATGGACACAGATTTCTGAGAGCTTAATCTTGAGTTTCTGGGTCCTGAACGGTCATTTAAGTCAGAATTCTGCTTCCCTGATTTTTGTGGTTCCCCATCAACAGCCTCTTCTGGTGTCATATACCAATCACAATGAAGAACTTCATTTCCAGTCATGGGTTTATGACTGCCAATGGAAGCAGAAGCAGGAAGAGATCCGGATTTTGGAGAACTTTTGACACATCCATCCTTCCAACCATCCTTACTGCTAATGCCCAAAGGAGTACACAAGTTCACATCTCCATCATTTGCACCAAATTGATTGCTTTGGCTATTCTTACCATGCTTGCAATCCAAATTTCTTGGCCTTGTTTCATGATCAGGCATGGCAAGCATTTCACCCAGGGTACTGCCTCTACCAACCAGCCCAATTTCTTGGCAACTTTTGGTCATCTTCCATCTTTCTGAGAGTTGCTTCTTGGTTTCTCCGGCCACAGAAAACCCATTCCAGTAAGAAAATGATTTTTGGTGTCGGTTCTTCCAATTAATAAAATCTGGGGAAGAGGGCTTCATAACTTCAAATTCATTCAAAGAGGTGTCATCACCTCCGAATCCTGATCTCGATACATTGGTAAAACTGCTGCTTGCAATATGCTTCATTGTCTTGCCAATTACATTTGCAGTTTCCCCAGAAACTCTAGATCCATGCCCAAAAGGTTCCATGCCACTCCCCAATGCTTTCCTTTCTCTTGCTTCAACATGCATTTCCTCGTTTTTAGAATGAGGTATATTTTTATGCCTCCTATAACTTGACTGAGAACCTTTATGACTAGTAGTTGAAACAAGAGATCTTGTATCTGGTGTCTTCCCAAGATTTGGTCTCAGAACAACAATCCTTGTATGGGAGATGCATCTGTCATCCTCTGACTGCAATCGAGACTTTGACAAATTATGAGAATAATTAGCACCAAGTTCCTCGTGGGAGCGTGGAACAAGATCATTCCCAGGTTTCTGAAATGATTTTAAAGCATCTCTTTGTTCAGTTCTCCTCTCCAATCTCCCATATATTTCATTTTTTCTATGGCTAGAAGCATTTGATGCCTTTAAGCCTCTAACATTACCAGACTGGAGATAGGGAGAAACACCTTGCACATTATGAAGATGCTTAATGAAAAAGGAACCTTGTTCCTGAAGATTTCCCAGTAAAAGATCATTGCTAGAATCTAGCACTACCGGTGTATCATCAAATTCCTTAGAGCGCTGAAGCGTCTCGTTCATCAATAGACATTTTGGCTCCGTGAACTGCAATGCCACATTCCCTCCAGTCAAATTTGAGCATCCTTTCCCCTTTGGAGGCGATGGATGATGATGCTTATCCATCCTTGGTATTGATGGCACTTCAAAAATATCCTTAAATTCTTGATGCTTTTCAGCGGTCATCCTGAATGAACAGCCTTCATAAGAAGAACGCTTCTCCCTGACACCTATAGATGCAGTTTTCCTCAGATAGTTCTCAGATAGCACTCTTTGCTGTTTATGGATGGGCTGCCGAGGTGGCAATTCATCGAGACCCATCAATCTTGCAATAACACTAGACGTGATTTGCTTAGATTCCATCTCTTCCAACAAATTTTCAGCTACCTTAACACAAGCGCTACCTAAATCAAGAACTGTCCAGAAAATGCACAAATACATAAGCGTCGAGTCAAACAAAGGATCAAATACAGAATGGGCATAAACATAAATCAAGTTTCTCATAAAAACAAATGGGGAAGAACCCACTTACCTTATCTTCCTCTGCATCAGCCGTACTTCAAGAACCAAAATCAATGTGGATTTGGGAAAGTGACTTCGCCCCCAAGAATCCCTGCTGCCTGGAAAATATTTTTAATATTTTCAGAAACATTCAATGAAGAAGAAAATAAATAAATAAAGTTATAAACAGCACTGAAGGCTGAATTTCAAAGTAGAAGGCAATCAATGAAGTGTCTATAAAAACCTAATTTCGATTTCTTTTTCCTTTTCAAATAGAAATATCATGTCTTGAATCATTTCCTGGACCATTTCTTTCATCTTCAAGCTACATACAAGAGCACAAAAAGAAACCCATATGACAGATAATACAAATACCTAAACCAGGTTTCAGAAGACCTAAAAATGTGAAGTAAAAACAAAATCCAAGTAATCAGAATCATGGAACAGCTAAAAGAGCTAAAGCGTATGGAATATTTAAAGAAAAAGGCGGTGCGGACAATCATCAAAAAGGACAATTCAAACAGTGAATATCAACACACTGCAATCATCTCCAATAATTATAATAAAAAACATCTGATTTCATTGAAATAAAGACACCATCATTCCAATTCCACTACAACAAAAAACCCCATCACCAATACGCAAACCCCCCCAAAAAAAATCAACACAATTATGGAAACGAATATCATCAGTATTCAAATCTCTCACCTCAACAGAACAGGGTATTCTTGGACGAAGCTTCTTCATTCTGAATCATAACGATGACAACAATTAATAAAAGCAACAACCCCTGACCAAGGAAAAAACAAAACCCACATGATGGAAAGCTGTTTCCAAGGATTCAAGAAAATCTGTCAAGGTACCTTCAAGGTGGGCTCACTCTATCACCCGATTCTGACATGGGTACTGCAGGTTATTCAGATCAGAGTCATCAGAAATGAAGAAACTGTTGACTTGCATGCATACATAGACAAATATACATAGGGGTAGGTCGGTTGTTGTTTGGAGGCTGAGAAAACGCGCCATCCGACATTAATGACGTCAGAAACACATGATTGGACAATGGATATGTGGATACGAGGAGACGATGACCTAGTGTCTGGTTGACACCTACAGTGAACTTTGAAGTGGAATTGTTATTTACACTCTTTCCTTTTCTTCTTTCTCCACCCCAATCATCTTCCATTTCCCAATGGCATCTAGGCGTTATCTTCTCCGATTTTGTTTAGGAAATTTCTTTTTTTTGGAATAAAATAATTTATGATCATATCAAATCATGTGATTATACTCTATAAAATAATCAATACCATATCAAGAAAATGTTTTTATACTTAATGGGAATAAATGCTTTAAAGAAAAAACTATATAGTTATTTTATTAATAAATATAGCTATTTAAAAATTAATTTGAGTAGTGAAAAAGGAGTGACATGTCTATGTAAGTATTATGTAGACAACAACTTGTTTAAAAGAACATTTATGATAATCTCATTTTCTGTTATAAATTATTAATATATTTAATTAATATATATTTAGTTATCATATAGGTAAATTAGTTTTTTTATTAGGTCTATTTAAATTTTAATAATGTTAAACCTATTTTAAAAGATAATTCATAATAAGAAATCTTAGATTTTCTTTTTTTTCTTTCTCGTTGAATCTCTTTTGGATTTTAATATGGCATCATAGCAAAATTGATCTTTTATAAGACATTTGATCTCATGAAAAAAAAATTTAATCTTATATATTGTTTTCGTATTTTTGTTCTGGTGGAATTCTTTTCTTCTTTTTTTTTTTTTCTTTTTTGTCATGTTTGATCATGGGATGCATAATTCTTTTTTTGTTTGATCTTGGTATTTGATTTTGTATTTATTCTATGATTGCCTTCAATCTATTAGTGTGAAATTGGATGGAAAAAATTATTCATATTAAAGTTATGTAATGAAAAAGTTTTTAAATGACAAAGATATGAGATTATATTATTGGCATTCTATGCAAACTTATGAATGAAAATGATGAAAAATATGCAAAATAGTTAAATGCTTAGGAAGTAATCAATTCCAAAATTATCACTTGGATCAAAACTCCATTGATAATTTGATAAACATATGATTGACGAAGTATGAAACTGCCAAGGAAATCTAGGAATATTTAGAATGACTGTAATTTTGCATTCTCTTTGTTTGTTTGTTGGATATGAATTCAAATTCTACTTGTCTCTCATTCTTCTATGTTATTGGATATGAATTCAAATTATGTTTGTCTCTATCTTTTTATATGAATCAAAATTTTGTTTCTTTTTTTCTTTTTTATTGTTGGATATGAATCCAAATTTTGTTTGTCTCTCATTATTTTATATTGTTAGATATGAAACCAAATTCTATTTTTCTTTCTTTTTATATTGTTGGATATAAATTCAAATTTTGTTTCTCTCATTCTTCTATGGTTTTGTATCTTCTTTTGTCTATTTTCCTTAATCTCTTGTTTTTGACAATTTTATATCTTCTATCTTTCTTTCCTTAATGGTTTTAGATTTGTGTCTTCTACTACTTCTTCTCTTTGAGCATACGCCTTTCTTTTTTAGTCATATTTTCTTCCTTGAACATATATATTTTCTATTCCTACCGAGTCTCATGATGTCTTTAAGTTTGAACTTCTTCTTATTGATCATTCATTGGATAATACAGAATGTTTTCATGCAAATATTAGTACTTTAGTTTTTTACTGTCACGCTCCTTCCTTTCCTCATATAGCTACACAAACACCTTCTAAGATTGTTGATTATCCTCTTGCATGTTCTTCTCGACGTCTCCCAAGCTATGACTAAGGAACTCTCTGCTTTGTATAAAACTAATATTTGATGTTTGACACTTTGATTAAGCAATACAAAGTTGGTTTGGTTACTAAGAGATTTTATCAACAATATGATTGTGAAGTTGTTTACCAAATCATACTCGCTTCCATATTTTCAATTTTTGGTTGACAAACTTTCGATACTGCTTACAATCATATTGAGTTTGTGGGGGATGTTAGAAGTTATTAATATGTTTGGTTACTATATATTTATTTATTTAGTTACTATATCCCTTATTATTTAGTTACTATATTAAAATTACTTTATTTCTTTTTAGAAATAAGGGTAAATTAGTCTTTATTATTATTTATTAGGTCTATAATCATAACATTCAACTACAATAATAATTAAAAAATTGAACAAATCATCGGCAAGAAAATAGTTTTTAAAAATTATTTTGAGAGAATTATCTTTTGGGGGTAGATGGGCTCCCAAATTAACAAAAGATCCATAAAACTCTTCAAATTGAGTTGAAGGATATGAAATAGTAACTGACAAATATACCCTTTAAGAACACATATAAAATATTTTATAAAATTAAGTTAAATATTTTTTTTTCAATAATTTTTTTTTTCAAAAACACTAAATTAAATAAAAATAGTTTTCAAAAATATTAAATTAAATAATTTTTTTTCAAAAATATTAAATTAAATTAAAGTATTTAAAAAATATTAAATTAAATCAATTTATTTTAAAAAAATATTAAATTAAATTAAAGTATTTTAAAAAATATTAAATTACATAAAAACATTTTTTAAAAATATTAAATTAAATCAAAAATATTAAATTAAATAAAAGTATTTTTCAAAAATATTAATTTTTTTTCTCAAAATCAACAAAGGGCATTTTTGGAAATACTGAAGGATGATATCTTTCAACTCAATTTCCATACTTTCATTGGGTCTTGGGCTCAATTTGAAGAGTTACATGGACCTTTTGTTAATTTGGGGGCCCATATACCCCCAAAACATAATTCTCCCAATTATTTTTAGCAATAAAATTCTATTTAAAATTTAAAATATAAAAGATAATTTCCTTAGCTAGATAATACAAGAATAAAAATAGGTATTTTGTTCCTTAAAATTTCCGTGAAAATAAATGATCTTCCTTCCAAGGTTTCGACTAGAGGACACTAGAAGTAGCAAAAGTTATGGGTGGAAATAGTGGTTCTAGGTTTTCAAATTTCCAGAGTCCAAAAATGACGCGATCAATAGTATTTGACCCACACGCCAAAACATGGTCACGGACTCACGTGGCTTTCGCACGACAAGGCAAATGATATGGCCCAGGCCCAAACATTCAACGAAGCGGGTCCCAACTCACCAGCAATAGGGCCACATGGCTAAAGGCCTTAATCATTGACCTAGACACGTTTATGGGCGGGGACCCCGATCTTTGGAAATTTAAGTACGATTTTCTATGATGCTTTAGTGTATTAATCTGTGTATATAATAACAAAAATTTTAAAGATATATAATTCTTTTTAAATAATTCGTATTTTTATAACTCGGATAAGGTTTTAATTTTTGTTCTCGCATTCAACACAAATTCAATGTTGTACCTTCTCATTCGATTAAATTTTCTATTTTTGGGTTTTAAAATTAGAAAGCAAATATAAGAGTTAAAGGTCTATGTTAAATTTCAAAATTTTAATTACATTTGGTAAATTTTATTGGATTGTAAAATCTGAATTAGTTTTATTACACTTCCCTCGAGATACTAGAGATTGAGTTATTCAATTAGCTTGATGAGCTAATGAATTTGTTCTTATTATATATTTAACATTTTTATATTTCAAATGGTTTTTTAGAGAGTGTAACGATAATTGAGATGAGGTTTTTTTTTTTCCTAAGGTTTTACCATTATAACTTTTCTTGTTTTATTTTGATTAGTGAATTGTTGAATATTATTACATTTTTTGAACATAGAAAATCTAGGGATCATATTGATTGTTGAATCATGTTAATAATCTCAAGTTCCCTTTTTATTTTTTGTTGTTATGTTTGTGTGATTTGGTTAACAAATTTAAATTTTTTTCCTTTAATTTCCAATAACCCATTAACGATTGGGAGGGAGGAGAGGTGGGAAGTTGAAATCATTTGTTCTCAAAACACTTTAATGATTGGGAAATAGAAGAGGTAGAGGTTTGTTCCGAAAAATTCATCCTTTGGTTTTGTATAGTGATGTGAAGGATGTTTTGAGTTGGAAGATTAGTAAGAATGATTCATTTTTTTGTTAGATCTCTCTACCGTTCCCTCACACATGCCTCCAGTGAACTTATTCCTTGGAGCATTATTTGGAGATCCTGGGCTCCCATGAGAGTTAGCTTGGAACAGAATTTTGACCATTGATCAGCTTAAAAGAAGGGGTTGGAATATGCCAAATAGGTGTTATTTATGTAAAATGGAAGAGGAAATTAGTGACCACTTGATCATTTTTTGTAAGAAGACTACAATGCTATAAAGGTTACTTTTCTATCTTTTTGATGTGTAGTGGGTCCTACATTCCTCAATCAAAAGGAATTTGATAGCTTGACATGGTGCTTTTGTGAGTAAGAGAAAGGAAAAGGCTTGGAGGACTATCCCTTTGTTTAATATGGACCTTATGGAAGGAAAAAAAATGAAAGAGTGTTCAATGACACTGAACAATCCGACCAAGCTTTAAAATTTTTTTTTTTTTGTACACTTTTGTGAATTGGAGTAGGGTGTATTTAGAGGATCATTCTTTGTTCTTATTTGATTTTATAAAGTGGCTTTTGTCTAGATAGGAGAAAAGTTTTTCTTTCTTTTCACCTATGCTAGGCTTTCCTAATATAATCTCTTATTTGCCTGTCAAAAATTTCTAATAACCCAAATTGCCTTAATCTCTAGTTCTTTCCTTCAACAAAGTATTCAAAGCTACAAAACCCAATCAAATTTGAATGAAATGTATTAAATTCAATCAAATTTTACATGGGATATATTAGAAAAATGGCAAAACCCAGCTAGTTGGCATAGAGAGGTGGTGGTACCATGATTGTGATTTGCATCAATTTCCACTTCACAAATCTCTTGCCTTTTCAAATTTTGGTTTTTGTTGACTAAGATATAAAGTGAAACCTAGGAAATATACTTACAAAAGAAACAATTCTCTTCCAAAAGTAGACAATGGGATGATCCCAATACTTGTATTGACTATGGGACATCACATGTCTTTATAGAGAAAAATAATAATAATAATAATAATAATAATAATAATAATAATAATGTTGTGGGAATTTTTTTTTTCTCTTTAAAATTCCTCCACTAATAAAAACTTTTTTAAGATTGTGAGGTAGACATACTCTGGGTTTAAAGTCAACGAATTATTTGTTCCTATATAAACATTATTTATTATTGCATCTCATAACTTAAAAATGCTATATACTTTAGAAATTTCTTCCCCTATTTTATTTTTTAATATTTTTTTATAGCAATCTTATAAAAAGAAAATCAATTTAGTTTTAATTATAAATCAAAAAAGATTTTAAAATTTTATTTTTGGTAATTTTCTTAATGATACATTATTTAATAAAAAATGATTTTTTGAAAAATGATTAGTATTTAAAAAAAAACACTTGAAGTAATTAAAATCACTTAATCGGTAATTCTTTCAAAATCACTTTTAAAAAACACTATAAATTAAAAGTTATTTAATCAAAATCACTTTTAAACAAGCTCGGGGTTGAAAGTTTATTATGTATAACTTTTATTAGCTTCCATTAATTTTTTTTTTGAAAAAACGAGTTATAAAAATATTTTATTAATATTTTCTTAATAAATTATATAGATTTTTTTCTTTTCTTTTTTAAAAAAACGAGTTATAAAAATATTTTATTAATATTTTCTTAATAAATTATATAACTTTTTTTTTTTGGAAAAAAATCATCTATTAAATAATTGTATAAAAATGATTTGAATTGGTTTCCTAAATTTATCAAATACTTAATTTTTACCCGATAACACTTCAAAATATTAAGAAACATTTTTAATTTTTTAAAAATCACTTTAAATTAGACTTTTAAAATGTATTTGATAATTATTTTAGAAAATATTTTTAATATTTCTAATAATTGAGAAATAAAAAGTTTCAAAGTATATATAAAAAAAAAAACTAGGAATATTTAATCGCAAAAGATTTTTCATAAAGTGAAGTTTTTGATCTTACTATTCTTAATATATTTCTAATATTTCCTTTGGTGGAGAAATAAAAAGATGATGTTGAAAGTTGAAACTGAAGGCACTGGAAATTTCCGGAGAGCCCCGAAGTCTTCTAACAAAGTCCCAAAAGGGTCAATACCACTCATAAAAAAGGCAGTATATACCCTTATTATTAATCACCATCCTCTCTTCTCACGTCATACTCTGCTCTCATTTTTCTCCCATTTTCTCTGCACCCAAACAATGTCTTTTGAAGTCTGTGTTAAGGCTGCTGCCGGTGATCCTGAAATTCTTGGAGACTGTAATCTCTCTCTCAAGAGTTTCTTTCTCTGGGTTGTTACTATGATTTGTGTGTGACACTGGGTTTTTGTTTGTTTTTAGGTCCATTCAGCCAAAGGGTTCTGCTGACTCTGGAGGAGAAGAAGGTGCCCTACAAGATGCATCTGATCAATGTTAACGAGAAGCCCCAATGGTACGTGTATTTCCATCCATTTTCGAGGGCTTTGGGTTGTTGTGATTTGTGATTTGTGATTTGAGAGGGTGTGAGCCAAATTGGGTGGTGGTTGATGACGATGATGATTATTGTTAGGTTTTTGGAGATGAACCCAGAAGGGAAGGTGCCGGTGATCAAAGTGGACGATAAATGGGTCCCTGACTCTGATGTCATTACTGGGGTTCTTGAGGAAAAACATCCATCTCCTCCTCTCGCTCCTCCTCCTGAACATTCGTCTGTGTAACGTCCTACACTCTCTCAGTTAATGGCAAGACTTAGTTTGAAAATTTTGTAAAAGTTGCAGTTGTATGATTCTGTAGTTTTTATACCTTTATATCTTATGCCTTACTTTCTATCCTGTTCTATCCTTTTTTGGTTGGTTGTGATACATCCACAGTGCTTGATTGGATGTTCATCTGATTAGGGTTTTCTTTTTTCCGATTATCTTCTATAGAAGCTGCATTATATAATTATCTAGTTGTTTCATTTCTTAATATATGTGCTTTTTGGTGATGGATCAAGAAAAATTTTGACAATTTTGTATGTGTAGTGCTTGGTTGAATGTTCATCCTTTTAAGGGTTTTCTTTTTTCCCATAGAATTGGTTGCTGCTTCCAATGGATGTTGGCCGGGAGGACTAAGCGGTGTTATTGAGTTGTGTTCTTTTGGTAGCTTGCTTGATCTGCAATTGGAGTTTTGCTGAGAAAATGAAGAAACAAAACGGAATGAGAATTAAAGCCATTTTTTTTCTGTTGTTGTGGCAGACAAATGAAATAACTTTAGGCTTGTTTCGAAGTAGAGACGAGGTTTCTTGTCTCTTTTGGAGAAGATAAAAAAGATGAAAGTTCTAGGAAAACATGTTTGGAAACATGAATTTTGGTTTTAAAAATGGGTCATTTTAGAAAACAAGAAAAATATTATATGTTTTCCTGCTTCTAAAATGTAAGCATTTAATATTATAATCTGAAGACCAGCATTTCATCCTTTTAATTTTGGAAAATAAGAATGTTGATGTAGTAGCTATTGTCATTGATGCTACCAAACTGACCTATTCATTCAGCTGAACTAAGTCTTGTGCAATTATTGTTATTTCCTGTCTCTACTATTATTATTGTTGTTGTTATTATTATTTGGGTTTTATTGTGGACTAAACAATAGAAAATAGTAGGATTGGAATTTTTTTAATCTTGGTTTTCTTGAAATCAAATTGGAATTACTGAGGGGTTTTTTTTTTCTTCTGATATGCTCCAGGGGATCTAAAATATTTCCTGCTTTTGTCAAGTTCTTGAAGAGCAAGGATCCTAATGACGGTTCAGAGCAGGCTTTGCTGGATGAATTGAAGGCCTTGGATGACCATCTTAAGGATCATGTATGTGTTTATACTATATTTATTTGAAATACAATCACATTATACTGAAAGAGTGATTTTTCTTTTTTTTTGGGTTTCTTTTTTATTTTTTGTGCATTCATTTGGACATGCATATGCTAAATTGTTGAGGATTGATTCAGGGTCCTTACATCAATGGGGAAAATATCTGTGCTGTGGATTTAAGTTTGGCCCCAAAGCTGTACCATCTTCAGGTGGCTCTTGGCCATTACAAGAACTGGACTATCCCTGAAAGCTTGTCTCATGTCCACAATTACATGAAGGTATGCCATATTGTTGTAGTCTGGACAATTTGTGTTAGTTTTTGATATTAGACTTCTTTACTGGAGCAAAATTTACTGTTTTTGCCTCTGAGATGTGAGTCATGTATGTATTGATGAGTAGGTGGTGATTTCGTCTTGGCAGCTTATGTTACTCTGGTAACATTTCCTTTTATTCCATGCTAAGTTTTACCCAGTAGCCCAAAATATTTAGTTGATGTTTGGTATGTTTGTAAAATAGTGATGCCTAAGAAAACCAGGATTAATGCAGTATAATTACTGCTTTGCTAGCTTGATCACTTGGATGTGAGAACCCTATCTAGGTTATATCTGGTAGCTATAGCTTGAAATGCTTAGGATATATTTAGTATCTTTATGGTTTGTACAAACAGATAATTGGGAATGTAGTACAGTCACTGGTTTGGTATAATCCCATCCATAGACAGGATCTGTTGCAATATCATTCCTGTTCTGGAGCCTTGGTCACTCAGATGCTGATCACAACCATGTGGGTATCACATTGCTTGAGATAGGATTGCAAGTTCAGGAGTAGGATATACCATTACTCCTTATTCATTTGATCCTTTGTATCCTCATTTAATGATAATTGGTATGCATGCCCTGTTGACACTCCTTTGACTGGTAATACGTCCTCCTCTATTTGTATTTGCACATGGTCATTAATGAAGTTTTTAGCAAAAATTTATTGTAGTCAATCCCTTATGGTATGTTGTTTTAATGATTAGGGTTACATTTCTACCAGCCTAAAGCCAGTTTCTAGTGACATGCTTACATTGATCTGGAGTTCATTTTAATTGTTTAATGAGCTCTTTATTGTGATCAAAAGTGTTGAGGTCTTCCTTCTAAGAGTATGATTTCGAGATTCATAGGAATGAACTTGTTGGGTAATCTTGATTTCTCAAATTGAACCATTCAGCAGTTTGATAAACAGCCTGCGATGATTCCTAGTTTCTTATGGTCTGTTGTAGTTTGAGGTCATATTGTTTGAACCTTTCATGTCAGTAACAGGGCAAAAAAGTGTAAAGGGACTCATGTTTCCTATCAAAAGTCCTATGTAAAGTGGTGATCAGGTGATGAAACTTGTGGAGTGAAGCTCGTGGTTAGTTGTAGTGTTTGGAGGATCTACATTATTCTTGGTCCTTGGTGGAAGCTTCACTGCTGTCAAAATTGGCATTTCCAAGTAAATTGTTGTTTGTTAAGTCATGCTTGTCTTAAAAGTTTCGTATGCAGACGTCCAGGATGGTTTTCCTGTGCAGCAACTTGTCCAGAATCTCCTTCCTACCACCTAACAGATCCTACAGGATTAACCTCTTTCAGGGAAATTTTGGGTACTATAGAAGTGCAAAAAAATGGCTGCAATTGACTTTTCAAAAAGACATTCTTCGGCATCGTCATGTATATCTTAGAAGTTCTCTATGCATTTTTTGATTCGGGTTCAGAGACAGTTCTCTTATCGTGTCCTTTCTAACAGTCTAATTAAAATTTTACATACTAGTTAGTTTGAACTTTAAACAGTTAGCATTAAAAGAACGGATTTTACCCTTAGTTTTGTTTTAATTTTTCTACTGACAATCATGCTGTGTAATCCTAACCTGCAGTTACTTTTCTCTCGGGAGTCCTTTGAGAAAACCAAACCAGCACCGGACCATGTAGTTGCAGGATGGGCACCCAAGGTCAATGCATGAAATTGTTCTAAACTATAAGCTTTTGGTACCAAAGCTATGAAGGGTATGTGAGATCTGCTCTGCTTCTCAGACTTTTGGAGCCACCACCTTCACAGCTTGCTTGTCTATAATAAATGTATTTACCAGTCAGTCTTAGCTATGACGGTATCTACTCTTTTGCCCTTACCATTACATCCATCTCCATATATGCCATGTAATGAAGGCTATTTAGTATTTAGGGCTGCTGCTGCTGCTGCTACTCTTCCCAATATTTATAATAGGATGTGTTAATTTTATTTACACCCTTGAGGTTTAGTGTATTTACATATTAGGTCACCTTCAAATTTTTTTGGTTAGCACTTTCATATATAGAAGTTATTTATGGACCGTGGTAATTAATAACTAAAGTTGTTTCAATAAAATTAACCCATGATATGATTTATGTTCTTTAAATTTGAAATGAGGATTTTATTTGTCACTGGGAATTCCCAACCCAACTTTAGGTTGGGCTTGGTGCCAATGGAACATATTGATACGTGGGTGCAACTTTCAAACATAGCCTAGATTTTTTTAGCCCTATGTGGTAATGTTGAACCCAGAATCCGATGTGGGACAGCCCTTTATGCTTGGGGTAGCAAAAATCAACATTTGAATATTGAAAGTAATATTTGAAGATAGAGATCGCTACAGCCTGATTTGTTTTTCCTTGTAGAACTGTTTCTATTTTTTCATAGACGTATGACAAACAATGCCCCACATAAGTTTTTTACTTCTAGTTCTGATTTTCAATGGCAGAAATTAAAAAATTGCATCAAATGGTTGCCCCACCAAAAAAATAATAAGAGTAATCTTAGCAGAAATCAAATGTTTTGACAAGCTTTTAAAATCTCTTCTGAGGAAGATGGAAAATGACTTGGTCGGTGATTTTCTTGACAATCATTTTTAAAAATATTTATTAAGAAATATAATGTATTTGATATTATTTTCAAATCTCTTATATTAATTGGAAGTCGTCTTTTTTAAATTCTCTTTTAAAGAAATAATTTTAATTGAATTGTTGAAACTTTATAATTAAAAGTGTTGGAAATTTAGAAATAGTTAAAAAATATTATATTTTAATAAATATTTATGAAAATTATTTCATGGTTTTTTTAGAGGGGCTTAAAAGTCTTTGAACATTGACCCAAAAGTCCAAAATTACCCTTCACAAAGGCATTATATACCAATGACAGCACAACATGCATAGTTAATCACCATTCTCCGCTCTCACCTCACGCTCACTCTCTACTCTCATTTTTCTCCCATTTTCTCAGTACCCAAACAATGGTCTGGGAACTCTGTGTTAAGGCTGCTGCCGGTGCTCCTGATCTTCTTGGAGACTGTCATCTCCCTCTAGAATTTCTTTGTCTGGTTTGTTTGTTATATACTATTGACTTGTGCGTGATGATGGGTTTTGGTTTGTTTTAAGGTCCATTCAGCCAGGGGATTCTGATGACTCTGGACGAGGAACATTTTCAAGGGCTTTGGGTTTGTTGACGAGGATGATGATGATGATTGTTGTTAGGTTTTTCGAGGTGAGCCCAGAAGGGAAGGTGCCGGTGATCAAAGTGGATGGTAAATGGGTGGCTGACTCTGATGTCATTACTGGGAGTATGTGTAGTGCTTGCGCTGATTGAATATTTATCCTACAAGGGGTTTTATTTTTTATTTTTTCCAAAGAATTTGTTGTTGTTTCCTATGGTGTTGTCTAGGATGAAGAGTGCTTTTTATAGTGATTTTCAAAAGTGTTTTTGTTGTAGTATGTGACTCATATTAAGTAAAAGACAGGACAAAAAAAGGGGACAAATGCCGGAGCAAAGTGATCTATATGGTACAACCAGAAGGGTTTATTCAACCTAGACAAGAACACTTGGTCTTTAAATTAAGGAAATCACTTTATGGGTTGAAGTAGTCCCGTTTGACTCCTATATGATCAAGATTGGCTACAAGAGATGTGAGTATGATTGTTGTGTTTATGTAAATAGCCTAGATGATAATTCGTCTATTTTTCTATTACTTTATGTGGATGACATGTTAATTGTTGCAAAAAGTATGATTGAGGTCAATAAATTGAAGTATTTGTTGAGCAAGGAATTTGACATGAAGGATTTAGGTGCAACCAAGAAAATCCTCGGGATGGAGATTCACATGGATAGAGCTTTAGGGAGATTATGGTTATCTCAGCATAGCTATGTCAAGAGAGTGCTGGAGAAGTTCAACATGGATAACGTAAAACCAATAAGTACACCTTTGGCAAATCATTTTAGATTGTCTACTAATCAATGCCCAAAGACAAATGATGAAGTGAAAGACATGTCAAAGGTTCCATATGCAAGTGCAGTGGGATGCTTGATGTATGCTATGGTTTGTACAAGACTAGATTTGGCACATGCTGTTAGTGTGGTGAGCAAGTTTCTATCAAATCTGGGAAGAATGGGTTGCTATGTAGTCAAGTGGATATTTAGATATTTAAGGGGTACTATAGACTATGGCATCATGTTCAACAAGAGGTCTACCACAGGTTATGTCTACCACGCTATCTACTACTAAGTCAGAATATATGGCAATAGCTGAGGCTGCAAAGGAATCATTATGGCTTACAGGTTTGGTCAAGGAGTTGGGTATTCAGTAAGGTGGAGTTCAATTATATTATGATAGTCAGAGTGCTATTTATTTGGCAAAGAACCAGGTGTATCATGCAATGACCAAACACATAGATGTGAGGTTTCACAAGATTAGGGAATTGGTTTCTTCTGGTGAATTGTTACTTGAGAAGGTTCACACCTCTGAGAATGAAACTGACATGTTGACAAAGCCTATTACCACAAAAAAGTTCAAGCATTGCTTGAACTTGGCTAATGTCTCCAAATGCTAGATAGGAAATGCCCCAACCTATGGTCCTAGGTGGAGTTACAAGCTATGTTTCTTGTCTCCTAAGGGAGGGAGTGAATATTCGCCAAGGTTGAGATTATTGTAGTATGTGGCTCATATTAAGTGAAAGACATATGGAGAAAAAAAGAAGGCAAATGTCGGAGTGATGACATTTGTCATTCAAGCCTGTATCTTTATTATTGTGGGCGAACGATAGGTTGGGGGGGGGGGGGGGGGGTGCAGGGGGCGTTCAGTGGTATTTTTGAAATTTCAATACCTGAGGATTAGTATAAATACCCTTTTATGTAACCCTAATTTGATACATAGTGAAAGTTTTCTTCCTTATTCCCGTGGACGTAGGTAATTTGCCAAACCACGTTAAATCTGTGTGTTTTTATTCTTTTCGATTTCTTTAATTTTCACCATAAATCGTTTCACCTAAATCAACAGTTTTTAACATTTATAATACTTGAAAAATACTTAAAAAATAAAAATTTTCAAGTATTAAAAAGACTAAAAATACTTCCCCGAATCACTGTGAAATGCATTCTCAGAGTGAATTTCAATGATTCTAAAAAATATTTTTAATATTTCAATCACTTAATAATAAAATTTTTGAAACATTTTAATCTTTCTATCACTTGAATTATAAACTTTTTGAAACGTTACAAATATTGGAAGTGTTCCTAAAATAATGGTCAAATGGACTAGTATCATTGAGATGGATTTTTTTGGGTAGTTGCTTGATATGCAATTGGAGGTTTTTAAGGATGCATTTAGTTGCTGAGAAAATGGAGAAGAAAAGAAAATGAGAACTAGAACCATTTTCTTTCCTGTTGTTGTGGCAGACAACAGAAATAAACTTCATGCTTGCTTTTTTGTGGAGATGAGGATTCCTGCCTCTTGTGGAGAAGAAAAAAAGATAGAAAGTTGGAGGAAAACATGTTTGGAAACACGTTTTTTGGTTTTCAAAAATACTTCCTAGAAATGGGTCATTTTACAAAACAAGAAAATATTTTTTTTTTTCCTGTTTGTATTTTACATTAAAAATCTGAAAATCAATCTTTTATGCTTTATACTAAGAGAAAATCACTATTTTTTTTTCTTTCCTACTTTCTAGCAACCAAACATAACCCTAAAGTTTTGTTTGAAATTTTCTAATGATAATCAAGCTTTGTAATCTTAACCTGCAGGTGGTTTTCTCTCTGGAGTCCTTCAAAACCAAGGCACCACCGGACTTCGTAATTGCAGGATGGGCAGCGGAGATTGCTAGGAGATCATAAGTTATGAGAGGGTATGTGGGATCTGTCTGCTTCTCAAGACTTTTGGACCCACTGGTCCCACTCCCTACACTGCTTGCTTGTCTCTAATAATAAATCTATTTATCAATCACTATCTTAGCCATGGTTCTATTTACTCTTTGCTCCTACCATTACATTTATCTCCTTGGCTGCCTTCGTTGAAGCCCATTATAACATGTCATCTAAACATGCATACCATGTGCCAAAAAGCTTACGAATTTGAAGGGTGTCGAGGTCCACAAGAAAGCACCATTCAATTGCTCGATCGTTTGGGGCTAATGCAGTTTGATCAATCACATTCTTTGGATATTGATGTCTAGAATCTATTAACTGCAAAATTATAAACCTTTCTAGAAGAAAATTCTCAAATCTTAGATTTATTTTGATTTACATCCATATATGCATAGCTCCATGTGGTAATTTTGAACCAGAATATTCAATCAGTTCCTATTGATGTAAGTGATAAGTCTCATTTTCTTTTTCCTTTGAAATTAAAGATTGGGACTATGGGGCAATGACTCAAACCAAACAAAAGATCGAGTTGGGTTCTTAGGCATTGTGCTGAACACATCATAGGGTATCCTAAAAGAGACTTGAAAGATTCTTATGTGTCCCCCATATAAAACTAAAGACACAGGGAAAACAAGGTTTTAGGGGGGAAAAAAAAGTTGAAAATGGAAAAACCCACATCGACAAAGTAAGAAAAACACACCACTACGCCTTCTGACTTTTGAGCAGTATGTAAACTACCCATAAAGCATGGTTGAAAATTCATCTAAAAAGGAGTTTCAAAAATGAAAAAAAAATAAAAATTAGAAGCTTTATTACACATCAAGTCCCATTCATTGACCCATTCACTGTAATCCCACGGCCCAACATAAAAGAGGTAGAGGGCATGGAAGACAACAGATTGAAGTGAGAGCTCAGAGGCAGTCATTTCAGGCCATTCCTTCAATCCCAAAAACGGTTGCCATCACTTTATGTCATATGAATCTATGATCGCTCCACCACAAACATCACATGCCATTCTCTATATATCTCTACAAAAACACACGACTTAACGAAGATTCCAGGAGTCACACTCCTTACTTCTATTCGGTTCATCTTGCAATTTTCAATAGAATTAAACCATTTGCAGTCTAAAAGATGACTGAATGAGATTGGTTATTGCATGTTGAATGAGTTCATAATACATAAACAAAGGGGATGAGCGGCATATTTATGTACCATATACAGTAAGTCTCTGCCCTTTTCTGGATGTGGGGTAGAGATCATTTTCAATGGGATATTATGGTTTATGTGTCTGGGTCTTTGGAGGAGTCTGCAGGATCTTTGGAGGAGCTCCGGTGATCTTTAGAGGTGGAATCTGATATCATCTTTTGGATCAATTCGTCGGTCTCTGCCTCTGACAGACGGTCGTCCTTAGTTTGAGTTTGAGTGTTGTAGCCTTCAAAGAATTCCTTGTTCTCTTTCTCCAATTCATTCCACACTGCATGCACAAACTTTTTCTAGAGGCCATAATGCAACCACTATATATGCCATTTACTTGATGAAAAGAAGACATAGGGCACATGCTCATGCATGATGGTATATCGAGATGTGGAGTATGCTGGGTCGAGGAAATTTGACCCGTTAATGAAACTAGCATGCATGCGAGAATATTTCTCTTTGAAGTGTTTTTAGTAGAAGTATCTTTTTATAAATTTTCTCCAAGAATCATCAATCGACGCTATAATTGAATATCTAATTTTTCTTTAAAAACACTTTTTAAATTAGAACCGTTTTTTAAAAACACCATCAAACAAACTCGAAAAATACTAACCGGTAGAGGTGATGACGGGTTCGATGTTTGCATGTTTGGAGAGGGCTTCCATGCACTCTTCTTTACTCATGTGGAAGATCAAACAATTCTCTATTAGGTGTTGTACCTGCAATTCAACCCACCAATACATATCAGCAAAAACAAGATCAAATATGGGAGACCTGGGCATGAAAAATGATGTTACATATGATTTGAGTCACCATATGTATGTATGAAGCAGAAGAGTCCCCCATAACTGCTAGTCCGTGACCTCTGAAAACCAAGTATCAACCCTAACCAAGCAGAAAAAATCAAGAGTAAGGAGAAACAGAAGAAGAATGAGGGAGTTGGTAGGAGCCTGATGATCAAGGAGTGCATAGTCCGGGAAGTCACGAATGAATATATGATTAGGGTGAAGGGGGGTGATTGGAGGGTGAGGACAGAAGTCCCACGTGAGAGATAAACGATAATTGGTGGAGAAGAGATTGGAGAAGATTCGTAAACGAGCGTTCTTTGTCTTGTAGGAATACCCATTCGAAAGGCCTCATCACCCCTCCCACGTGATCAGTAGGTCCTCCACAATTCGACATCCTCCGAACAGACAAACTCAAGGCATCCTATGGCATGGTCCTACCAGATGCATCCATGGTTCAAATGATCGGTTGGTACCGGCACCTGTTTGCAGAAACGTATTCGTCTTGGTCATAGTCGCAATGTATCCATCTCTGTCGTAACCAATTCCATACTGAATTGGTATCATGTGAGTAGACAATAACTTGATTTCAACTTATATATGAATCGTTTGATTCGATCAGAGATCAACTGCGAGTCATAACACCATCACTCCAATCTAATAAAATAATCCATACATATCTCAGAGTTTTCCTCCTCAATTAAAAAAAAAATACCTTAATACATGATGCATGAGTTGAAACAAAAAATTCACATTAATTTATTTTTAAAATAATTATTTTTACGTTACACCTTTATATAATTATTTAGATAATATTAAATATGATAAAATATTTATCTAGAGTTAGTAAATTTTATTGATATGTTCATTCATTTCATTAATTTTTTTTTTTAAGATTATGTTTGGTTTCTAGAAAGTATCGGAAAAGAAATAATACTAAAAAAAAATAACTCTCATATTTGATTTTACAGGGAAAAGCATTAAAAAGAATTATTGATTTTAAATTTTTTTAATATATATATTCTCAGCTTATTTTTTCATTCAACTTTTTGGTTTTATTTTCTGAACTTTTAGGGATTCTCCAGTCATTCCTTTGAGAATTCATGGGTATCTCTGTAAGTCAGCTCCAGTGCTCTCCCCCGCTTGCGAGCATATGTGATGTGGAGCACTTGGATTGGTTGCCAGAATTATGGAATCCATCCGGATCGATGTTGATATGAAGCTCCACTCTCCTGCCTTTTTCCACTTGCTTGCTCTGAATATCGTGGCTCGATCTGCTCAGTGTCATGTCTATGCTTTACAGGTTGTTTTCATCTCCTTCCCCATACAAACACAGAGAAAGGGGCAGCCCTTTGTGGAGATTCTCGACCATTCTACGGGCTCTGCTCTGATCATTTGGACAAGATTCCATCTTCCATCTCTTTCAATCACCTCGCCCACCCTTTGTTTCTTTCCAAGTGTCGTTTGGCTGCTGCTTACTAACATTATACCAATCCTATGACTCAACCCATTTTGGAGCCTAGGCTTCTTATCGGTTTTTACACCTAGGAGATCAGTTTGATTCATTTTGTAGATCATTTCTTAAACATAAATACCATTATTACAGGATCAACTGCATGGGAATTAATCAACCTCAAATTTCCAACACAAAATCTAACTTCATTTGAATATATATAGACCAAATTTCGTTATAAAGTTCCGGGCATGATGATTGATGAGTGAGCCCCATGTTGCACAATAAACCAAAAGCAAAACCAATGATAGACATGAATCCAAACAAAATGTGGTACGTACCTGCCCAAGATATATTCTTCAAATACATGTTCTCTCTCAACTGGAACCCTAGTAAAGGTGCAGAGATACCAGAGAGTTGATCATTTGTATGCCTTTGTTTCTCCTTTTTTTTTTTTTCTCTTTAATCTGCCACCTTGAGTTAACAAAAACAACGAGAAGAGAATTCCCAATGAAAGATATTGGTGTATTAGCCTTTTGTGCCATGTGCCATGTCAACACATAGAAGTGACTTGTGACCTATCATTTTAGGTGGAGCATAGCCAACATGTCATTTGCGTATTGGTTTAGAATCAAGAAGCAATTTTCCTACTTGCTTGTATTATTCATGTTTGGCGCCAACCACCTTTTGATGTGTGCTCATCGTCAAGATTGCTGTGCTTCAACTTGCTTGTCTTTTACCAGTCCTTTTCCGTTTGCAGTATATCATACCGACAAACGATGATGTGAAATGGAAGGCAAAAAACATACCCATGAATGGATGTAGCCTAGCAGTTGATGAACCAACAGAATGATGATCACATTTAATCAACAACATGGGTGTATCGTTAATCACTATTGTGTAGACTTAGTAAAACTCAGGGCAACTAGGATGGATTTAATATTGATGGTTAGAGATAGAAGGAATGATTAGAAAGAGCTGAGTGCCATGTGGAATGTGTATTCCAAAGTCATATATCCTTTTGAATGGATCAAAACATTCCTGAACAGCAGATAATAATAATAGAATTATAGAACCAAATTCCATCGTGGGCCTGGGAATGTCTGAAGTGCTTTTAGTTAAAGTAATTTATCTGAAAATATTTTTGGAAAAATCACCGATCACATATTTCTTTAAAAATCACTACAAGTGATTTTTAAATTTTGTTTTTTTTTTAAAATAGTTTTTTAATTTTTTTTTAAAATTTTTATTTTTATGCTAGAAATGTTTCTTTGTGAAACAAACTCTTAGGCTATGTTTGGTTCTCGGAAAATTTGAGGGAAAATGCGAGGGAAAGAAAATACAAAGGAAAAGTAGAAGGAAAGAAAAAGTGAAGGAAAATAAAAAAATAGATTAAAAGTTGATAAATTATTTTTTTTGTTACTTCAAACTCATTTTATTTATTTTAACTCATCAATATAAAGATTAAATAATTTAAAAATACATAAGTGTTTAATTAGTTTTAATTATATTTGATTTTCTTTGATATTTTTCATAGGACAACCAAATATGAGAAAATCATTTTCCTTATCATTTTTTTTTCTTTCCTTTGTACTTTCTGGGAACCAAACATAGCCTTAGTATGTTCTGGAGGGTTATATATTGATTGAAGAAGTAAAAAATATGATATCTCCAACTTGAGTATAGAATATGGCCTCCTAAAGCTACTTAGGCTTAATGAATAGATTAACGTCTCTACAAAATAAATATTGATTAAGTAAACCTGATTTAAGCCATAAATATCTAGTGGCCAAACCAAAAGAAAGCCACCCAAGGAAAATCATAAAACAACTCAAGGTATATATAAGAAGCACTTAAAGTAAGAAGAAATTCGAGAAAATCTCATAATTCGTGGAGGTGCAGATAATACTTGAAGTACTACTATGTTACATGAGGTCTCAATCTTGAGAGAATATTAAACCAGTTATTTGACTTATGGATGAGATCTTAAGATGATCATATATTACCTATAAATTGATTGTCTTGATTAAGACATGTGACAATAGATATGTTTAGATACCATGATATCTTATATAATTGAGATAGTATGTTAACTTGGGTAATTGAAAGGATTTGTAATCATATAAACCATGACCATAGTGGCTCTTTTAGCAGAATTTGACATATTTTGTTTGTAAATTACAGTGTATCAATTAATCACAAAATAAGAGGATCCAAATTCAAGTATTGTAGAGGTAATTTTGAAAGGTTGGTAACATCTACCTCATTAGATTAATTTGAATGCAAATTTATGGAAAGTTTACATATAATGGATAGTAGATCATGGACTTGGAAAATTAATTGAATTTAATTTAATTAATTTTCATGTTTATGTAATTTCATAGGATATTGGAGTGCAATTGATTTTTTCTAATAAAGTGTTGAGTCAATTTCAAAATTGAATTATTAAGAAGTTCATATTTCTTATGAGTCCTAATAGTCATTTACTTGAGTTCATATTTTTTGTTGACATAAAGTTTTGAGGTTTCTTTTTTTTGGAAAATTGATCTTTTATATACATGGGGTGTTTTGGTAAAAGTCTAAGATTACATGACATTTTATGATTGATTAATTTGATTTTTATAAATTGGTCTAATTACTTAATTAAATATAGTGTGTAAGATTAAGTAATCCAAACCTTAGATAGACTTAAATTAATTATATTCACAAAAAGGTCTATATAAACCCCTTTTAAGGGTTTAAAGTTAACAATTCTAACCCATTGTCTTATAGAGAGCCTTCATCTCACTAGTAGCCATTTTGCACAAGTGCCAAAACTTATAGAACGATTGATTGGGTGGAAGATTACTAGGTCATTGAGACTTTCTTCAACGAGTAGAGTTTGTCAGGGAACATTTAATCAAAGGTAAAATGTTTAAACCCTAAATTATTAGAAAGCATATGCTTATGATCCAACGATATCCCAACACTACCTATACTAAGACTATCTAGATAAGTAAGCTTAATCAAGAAGAAGAATTCGCTAGGATGCAGACCATGAAGTCAATTACTTAGGGGAACTTGCCTGTATGGGATGTATTGATGGTTAAGTCAAGACGCTTTGACATTAAATCAGAAGTATGAAGAGTTAGAAGTAGAGATCCAAGCTTGAAGCTAAGCTCTCTTTAATATGAAACAAGCTCTCAGAGGAACCATTCAAAATTTTGTACATTGGTTTGTCATTGAAATGATTCAGGTAGAAACAATCTAAAAAGGGGGGGCTTTTTTAACTTTTGCGGCAATTTTAAAAAATTATAATTAAAAAATGATAGTTGTGAAAATATTGATAGATTTACGACAGTTTTGGCCACGTGAAAAGTGTCTTTTGAAGAGACACCTTTCATAAATTTCAAAATCATGAAAGAATTGAATTTAAGCTAAAGGTGTCTCTTCAAGAGACACCTTCTACAATTCCAAAAAAATTGATTTATATTAAAAGTGTCTCTTAAAAAAACACTTTCCACATGGCAAAAAATCCAATATGCATTAAAGGTGTCTCTTGAAGAGACACTTTCCATAATTTGATAAATTTGAATGTTTTATGAATTTGATTTTAAAGTTAAAGATGTCTCTTGAAGAGAAACCTTCTAGAATTCCAAAAAATTATATTTATACTAAAGGTGTCTCTTGGAAAGACACTTTACACAATTCCATAAAATTCAATATGTATTAAAATTTGTGGAAATGATTTTAAAGCTAAAAATGTCTCTCTTCAATGTATGAAAATTGTGGAAAGTGTCTCTTCAAGAGACACTTTCAATATAAACCCAATTTTTTTAAAATAATGGAAGGTGTCTAGACCTTCAAGAGACACCTTCAATATAATTCCATTTTTTGGGAATTGTGAAATGTGTTAAAAAATATTGGGTTTATACTATAAGCGTTTGTTCAAAATACACTTTCCACAATTTTCATTCAAACAGTGGAAAATTTTGAATTTATGTTGAAGGTGTCTCTTGAAGAGACACCTTCCATAATTACAAAAAAATGGAATTATATTCGGACGCCTTTCATAATTTTTTAAAAATTGGGTTTATATTGAAAGTGTCTCTTAAAGAGACACTTTCCACAATTTTTCAGTGGAAATTTCGAATTTTAAAAAGGGACATTCTACAATTCCCAAAAAATAAAATTATACTAAAGGTCTCTTCAAGAGACACTTTCCACAATTTTCATTATTTGTTAAAAAATTTTACTTTATACTGAAAGTGTCTCTTCAAGAAAAAAAAAATTATATCTCTTAATTAGTATTACCTACCGTACAACCAAATGTTTAAAGTTTATCACCTGTATACATTATAATCAATATTTTGCCAAATAAAAAGATAGTATTTTTAATTTTTCCAAATAATAACTTGAAGGTGTCTCTTATTTATTTTTTATTTTAACAAATAAAAAGTTAGTATATCCATTTTGCCCAGTGAAGAATCTCATTGGATTTGAATTTGAATTTAAATTTGAATTTCAATTCTTACAGGTACTAATCTAATCAGGTTATTATTTTTTATTTTTTTGCAACCCCCGTTTGATTCCCAAGAAAATCCATCCCCTATTCGCTTTCCAGGAAAATTCATCCTCCTTTGATTTCCGAGAAAATCCATGAAAAGCCCCAACCAAAACAAACAAAAAAAAAATGCCTTTTTTTTTGCTCGTGCTTTCTGGATTTGTTCTAAGGGTCTCTTTGCTTTTGTGCCATTGGATTTAAATTTCACAAACCCTAAATCCACGATTTTTGAGCCAGGCTGAAAAACACAACCTTTCCTCTCAAATCATGATTAGATTACCAAATAGTATCTTATGTTTTTTTATAAAAAAAATTGGATAGATTTTGTATCATGTACGCTGGCTGGACTGGTAGGAAATATTGGGAAAATTTTTTTTTTCAACTTTCCCACATTTTCTTGGCAACCAAACAAAATCACAACAAACCGAACCACAAAAAAATTAAAACTTTCTCCATAATTTTTAGTCTACTCAGTTTCATTGTAAAAAAAAACGAAAACTTTATTTTTTTTACAACTTTTCCACACTTTCTCGATGACCAAACACAACCACACCACCAAATATAACCACAAAACTTACAAAAAACACCGGGGGCAATGGTTTCTCAGATCTGCACTTCACTTCCTTCCTATTGGTGTTGAGGCAAGGATCTCTAACCCATGTTCAGCGTGCGAGATAAAACATAGTTCAACATGCGAGATAATATGTTTTCAGGTAGAGGAGTTTTGATGCAGAGAAGAAAAACGAGAAGGGAAATGGAAAGGGGGGAATGAGTTTTCATATCTCATCCTACGTGTTATCCTACGTGTTCAAAAGTATCTTAGAATTGGAATTATTTTCCAATCTACGATATTTTAAATATTATTTTTTCTAATAGCAGTACATTTATCAAGAATCCTAAAAAAGGGCCTAATAATATGTGGTACGCAGAGGAGCACGCATTACTTGAAAAAGGTAACAATGTATAATAAGCTTAGGTAAGACAATGGGAAAGACAAATCAAACTTTGGTCAATGCTAGAAAAATCTAAAAATAGCAATCAACATATACCACTGGAAAAGACATCACAAAGGTCAAAAGACTCTTGGTTCATTGCATCCAAAAATTGCATGTAACAGTAAAAGAAAAAAAAAATTCAGCCCAAACCATTGTAATATTTTGTTCGTGTTTAATCTTCTCATTGAAGAGGAGCTGTGCTCAACTGTTGCACATTTGCCCACAAAGTGTTCTGCTTCCTCGCCTATGCCCTGATCAATGTAGAGCTATATACCTGGACAGAAAGGACCAGTTACCAGGCCAAAATGCACCCAAAAGAGGTAAAAAAAAAATGCATTCATGCAACAAAGAAGTTAATTGAGGTAGGAGGCAATAACACGCCCAGACATAAGTGAAGGATCCGTCCCTTTCTTTACAAACTATGATTAATATAAATAATGCCCACCAAAAAGGACTAGATATCTCCATAGATAGCCACTCAACTATCCTTACAAGGTCTAGTCTCCATCTGACAACATGACAGATCGTACCAACCTTGTTTGAAAATCTTGGCTAACCCCAAAAATACTCATGATTAAGATTTCTTTTTCTGCTATTCACTAATGCTGAGTTTGATATTGCAAAAGTAGGTTCAATAGCTAGTCCAGAGAACCCTGCAATTCATTTTTTTTCATGCGTCTTGAGCATTGATACTTCTTTGGAATAAGTTAGGCAAACTTCCAAAATGAAGGTTGTCTTTTTCTCTTCTCATATTTTGGATTAATTAAAAATTTTGATCTTTTATCTTTATCTCACCTTATTTTCTTTCCCCCTTAAATCCTGTAAATTTAAATGTCAAAAAAATTGATAGTTTAATATGATATCAAAGTTTGATTTGAAGGGAAATCATGATAAAATAATTAGGGTGGATTTAATATGATTGAATTCGACTTTAGTCAAATTCCATTTGATTGGACTGTGCTGGTTTTTAAATTTGAATTGGATTCGTGAAATTGAAAATAATAGGTATAGTTGTGGGTTTAACTGGAATCCAACATCAATTCCTACTCATGATATGAAATATTTAATTCTATAATTAATTTTTTAAATAATTTTAAATGGTCAGAGTTTATTGTTTTTTGGTTGATCAAACCTAGCTATCAACCTATATTCATGACTTAACAACTCATCCAACTTGGAAATAAATTCTAAAGTCTTAAAACCAAGACCATCCCCACTGAGGGCATAATCTCTCTTTTATGCTGTTGTTCAACACAATTTATTTGTTTGAAGGAAAATCTATCAATCAATCGAAACAACACAGTTGCAGTGACAAGTGCCAACGCATGATCATGTATGTGATGTCCGATTCAATGGACCCATCCATCCGACATTTTCCATTATTATTATGGAGTGATTGAAGGAGATGACATCACATACAACATCGATTATTGAGAAGTGAGATCAGCTCAATGGCAGTCGTTTTAGACCGTTGGTTCAATCCCAAAAAAGGTTGCCGTCACTACTGGGCTGCGTCAACTGGCCCATCCAACTGGCTTTCCTACCAACATCACATTGATCTTCTCTATATCCCACTACTGAAGACAAGACTACTCAACAACTCCCACAAATAAACGCATGATATATACACCAAGATTCCAGGAGTATTTCCCAATAGAAATTTACCCAATTCGTAGAATCAAAGTTATTGCATGTACAACAAGTTCATTGGCTGCTGGATATGGATGATTCTGAGATGGGCAACTACGTTCGTACCAACCAGAAGCAAAAGGTAGGGAGAGTTGTCGAGGATTAATGTTCTGATTAGTCCGAATCTTTGGAGTCTGCTATCATCTTCTGGATCATTTCGTTTGTCTCAGCCTCTGACATTCTGTCATCTCTGGTTTGGGTTTGAGTATGGTAGGCCTCAAAGAATTCCTTGTTCTCTTTCTCCAATTCATTCCACACTGCACACATAAATTTTTATACAAAAATATTACGACCGTACGGAGTTATGTGAACGAAAGGCAAACACATAGAGAGAGATTCGTGCATGATCTAAAGGAGCTAACCGGTGGAGGTGATGACTTGGTTGATGTCTGCATGTTTGGAGAGGGCTTCCATGCACTCTTCTTTACTCATGTGGAAGATCAAGCACTTCTCTATCAGGTGTTGCACCTACAAATCAACCACCCAAGATCATAAAAAACAGTAGTAAACGAAAAAGAAAGAAAAAAAGAAACAAAAATCAAATATAGGAGAATAATTAGGAACCATGTGTATGTATGAAGCAGAAGAGTCCCCCATAACTGCTATAGTACTGATCTGTGAGCTTTAGGTGTAATCTTTTGATCAAGGAGCAAACTCCAGAGACTTGCAAATGACTATTATATAATTAGGATGATGAAGGGAAGGGATGATTGTGGAGTGGGGACAGAAGTCTTGCGTGGGAGATAAATGATAACTGGTGGAGAGGGGATTGGAGAGGATCTGTAAATGAGAATTCATTGGCTAGAAGGAAGTGTCCGCAAGAAATTAAGGGCCCCACACTAGCCCCATGTGATCAGTGGGTCCTCCTTTTAGACATTCTCCAAACAGACAAACTCCCAGTATGCATCCCATGGCATCCTCCTTCCAACTGTATCTTCCTCGGCTGCTATCCTAATTCATAATGCGCCCTCTACTATACATCACCATTCAGTGATATATAATTCAAGGGCACCTTGGTGATTCAGCTCCTGTTTTTCCATTTTAAAATAATTCATATTAGCTTGCAGAATTATAATAATAATCAAACAGCTGCACTTACGCAACTTCAGGCTTGGTGGGTCCTTCTTCAATTCCTTGATCTGAAAGGTTGCAGTTTAGCTCATTGTTGTGCCTTCGGTTTACAAGCGTGAGGACTTTGTGAGGACCTTATACTATTTTCAGAATCTCAGCTTTACTAATTTGGACAATATTCCATCTTCCATCTATTTCAATCATGTCGACTTACTATTGTTTCTTTTCTGAGTGTCCTTTAGCTCTCTGCCCACTTACATTATCCCAATCCTGTGGCTCAAAGCATATATGAAATTAGACTTATCAGTCCATACGATAAGGAAGAAGGATAAGTTTGATTTTGGGAGTAGGGTTCCTTCTTCCTTGTAGATCATGTGCCAAATCTACCCTAATTATTGTATATATCAACCCCATACAAAGCATGGAAGATACAAAGGAAAATTCAAGTTCAGATTGATGCATTTCTCAATTTAGTAATGAAGAAAATCAGATCAAATTTGTCGAATTCATTGAAGATGTGCAGTTCAATTGATACATTTCCAATATTCCTATAATTTTTTCCTGTCTTGTTCATAGAATTGTTGACAGATTTGTCTTTTTTATTATTATTCAGTGTCCAGCAGTCCCAACGTATTCCCCACAAAAGGAAAATTGACATCAGTTGGGGCTCCCTGTTGCTTGATAAATCAAAACCAATAATAGTATGCATTCAAACAAAAATGAGGCACCTGTCCTGGTATTTTCCTTATACACACAATCTCAATTGAGACCTAAGCAATTGTCCAAAAAACAATTAGCATTATCAATAAAGATCCAGAAGGAAATTGTTCTAACCAGCGAACATTTCCTTAAAAATTTAAACCTATAGTGTTCAATATGCAGTACTGTTTCTAACCATTCGATCAATTGTATGGCAGGTATTTGTAATGCAAACAGGGATAGAGTAGGAATACAGAAACTCTAGCTTTAAAAAAAGAGGTATTTGTAATGTTTACTGTTGGGCTGAGGCACAGGAGGAGTACTTCCATGGCATAGGGTGGCTGAGCCCAAAACTCGATAGATTCTATTGTCTTCTAATCAGTGTGCTTTGGCTCCAAATTGAAATTCTCCTCTATCATGTTTAATTATCATTTACCATATTGAATTTTCCCCTATGTTATTGAGTCATATTAAGTTTCCAATTTTCTTAAAACTTAAGTTATTAGGCAATGAACCGATCGTGTATATTAAGTTCATTTGGGATTTAATCCTAAAATTTGGACTTGCGTGGATAAAATATGAGAGATTTACATGGCCAAATTGTAGGCATGGGCATTTAATGGAGTTTTGATTTGTAGAAATTTGTATTGCAAATGCAATATAATTTTCAACCCAATCCTCTCATATATGGTCCTTTCATCTTCTATTCTTTGACATCCAAGAACAATCCGTTTTGTGTAAGACAGATGGGCGCAAGTCCTATTTAACCAATATAAGCAAATGATGAGAAGTAAGGCTTGGAAACATTACCTTCAGAAAGCATTAGATATTTTTACTTATTGAGTTTCCATCTCAAATTTATGTTCTTTAAATTTTTACAAGACTTGTGATTTTTTATAAATTAAATAAATATATCATGTCAAGAGTGACCATCTATAAATATAATGAAATACTGCATCCCTTATAAGTTTCAACATTTAATGGCCTATGTATATCAGAGTGGATAATATCTAATAAATTTTTAGATTTTTTTATTTGTTCAAGGGTTCTCTAGTTATTTTTCCACTAAGTTAAGGTTCGCAAATATCTAATAAATTTAACTTATTCTAATACATGACCTAGTCTAATATGCCATAAATAAGAAATATCATCATCATCATTTATATTATATACTCTCTTAATATAAAAAGAAAAAGACAATACAATATTAGTAATCACAACGAAAGAATTATTAACTATCAAACGATAAAGATCATCACGCTTAACCTTTGAAATAAAATTCTTCTATATTTTCCCACAAATCTTCAAGTGAGTTTCCTGATAAAGGCATGACATAGATTTCTTCACATATTTGGTGCAGAGAGCACTTCAATAACAAAAAGATTTGTTTATTCTAATAAGTGGAGTCTAATAGTGCCAACTCCTTGTAAAACATCATAAAATGTATTCTTATCTATATTGTAAATACGATGATCGCCAGCTTTCACTTCTTTGAAAGTAAGAAAGTGTTCTTTGCTCTTTGGCACATATCGTTAAAGATCCTGAGTCAATTTAGCTACCAAGCATTAGTGTTACTATCACCAAGTAAAGACTTAGATACCACATAAATCAAGTCATGATTCATTACTATTATTAGCACTATGATTATCTTAGAAATTAAATTTAAGATGTTCGGGTTTTTCACAATTATAACAATTACCTTTTAAGGTTTTAGAATTTTTACGATTATTAAACTTGTTGAAATATCTTCCTTTTGTTTTAAAGTCTTTTATATCTGGCTTTTGATTTTGTTATTAGGATTAGACAATGAGGGTCTTTGTGATTGAGTTTGCCCAAACATTAAAAATGATTCATTGTTCTTTTTATTTTGCCTTCTTTGTGCCTCTATTCCTAAAATCATGGGAAAGTTTTTCATAAAGAGAGAAGTATTACTAATGTTTGAAGCAACTACAATAAGTTCCCAAGAATCAGGAAGACTATATAGAATGGTAAATACTTGTAACTTACTAGGAATGGGATTACCATGGCAACAAGTTCCTTAGCAAGCATAATCATCTCATATGCTCAACTACAGAATTTGACTCTTTCATTTTAGCTCCAAAATTACTTTTTATAAGCGATTGTACATGTAATTCAAAAGCAGTTCCATGAGCTACAGAAATAGCATCAAGCATTGTTTTAGTAGTTTTATAATCTTCAAGACTAATCTCTACATTAGGTTCCATATAGGTCAACATGATTTCATCACTAGCATTCTTATCATCTTTTAAGAATTTTTCATAATTTCTTCCAATTGTGGTTGAAGCATTTCTCTCTGGTGCTGATAAAGGAGAATCAATTGTGTATTCAAATTTATCTTGAAAAATAATATATCTAATTCTCTTTTTCAAAGTTGAAAATTTTTAATTACTAAGTTTTAAGTTTTACTAAGCTCATGACTGATAATTTTAGAGACTATATTTTAATTGACTAATGTTTAATCTAATAATCAGAAAGAACTTATAGGGTTGTGCAAATACAAGACTGCTAGTTGGTAACTGAGCCAAATCAAATAGTCTTTTCCGGGAGGTAGAGCAACATAAAAAATAATCTCGCTCCAATACCAAGGTCAGGGTTACAAAGTAACCTCATCCTTGTCAAAATCGTCAAACACTTTCCTCTTCAAACTCTTCAATTGTTTTGTCTTCAAATCCATTTGAAAATATAACTTAAGGCATATAGGTTTTTACTTCCTCAAAGCTTTTCTTAGATGGATTCTTGTTGATTCCATGTAAATATATAGCCATATAAACTCAACTACGTCCTTTAAAATTTGGCACCATATCTTCACCTCATTTGTCTCAAAGTTAAGTAAGTCAAGCAAACCAACTAAAGTGAGATTTTCTGGGAACAAAATGTGAAAAAGGACTAATTAAATTAATTAGATAATCATCAAAGGGGGAACTAATTAAATACAAGTGAAAAGAACAAATAAATCAAGGACAACATAAAGAGATTGAGAGAAGAAAATTACAAACTCTTTTATAATGGTTTGGTAAACTATCTACATCCACTCTCCTCGAGCTCCTAACCAAATGAAAGTTTCACCATCTTCAAAAAATTTTAAGTCAAAGTCCTCAAACTCTTTGCACTCGGATTCCAAGGTTCTATTGAACCTTTATAACTTCTTCAAGGAATCAACCTACTTGAATGACTTCTCTCACAATGGATAGTTAAGAATGAATTTAATAATTTCAAACCTAGTAGCAAATTAGACTCTCAATACAATAGGATCAATTTGAAGGTGCACAAGAGGATTTGTAAGTTGAGAATTGAATGTAATTTTGGAAGAGTTTTTGAATGAGAAGAAATAGAGTTTTTTTTATTAAATGTAGTTGTTTTCTCACCAACAAATTCTCTAAAACTCTTCAATATACAATTTTCCAACTCAAGGACCCCAAAAGCCATAAACAGGCCTTGACCAATCGAGCAACATAACCTTTACTAGTTGTTGTACACTTGATGCACTAGCAAGTGACCATTGGAGTTCAAACCCTTAATTGGTTGAGCAACTGATTCAACTGATCCTTGATCGATCCTCTATTGGTCAAGGTTCTATCTCAATCGACTATACACCAACTACTAGAAGTGAGATGATGAAAAAATACCCCTCAACAAGTCAATCCAATTCCCCTCGATTGATTACACTATAAAATGCTTAAACAACCCGGTTTGAGGTTTGTTAATCTTCTTTTAGGATAAGTTTAGAAATTTTGGCTCAAAGTTATAATTTAAAACAATAAATCATTAATTAAATTCTTTGATAAAAGTGATATTTTTAAGTTCAAGGAAATGAAATTAAAGCTCTAAGTGCATGAAAACAATTTAAATTCAAGTACACCATCAAATACCATCTTACACAAGGTCCTAGGTTATTTTTAGCCTTCAAGGATCCCAAGTCTTCACACAATATTAATCTTTTTCCATGATTGTTTGAGCTTTCTTTAAATTTTCATAAGTAAACCTGAAATACTTTATTGAACCATTACTAATCTTAACCTTGTTTTGTGATCATTAAAACCCGAGAACCCTTGAACTAACACAAACTAATCTAGTTTTCACCCAAAAATGGAGTCTCCCAAACTAAACCTCCATCCAATTGCTTTGGTAAAACTAATCTTTAATTCCTTCAAAAAGAAAAAAATAAATAAAAATTCACACGTATGTATGCTACATGTACAATATAATCATATGCAATGTAGAGTAGTTTTATGTGCATGTGTACCATAAAATGTGAGGTTTCTAATAAATTTACATAGAATCACATTGATGGAGGGTTTTTTGTCCACGATATCCAACAATATGACATTACCTTTTCTGCTTGCCCCCGGTCCCCAACTGATTTAGCTGCATTTAGCTGTTAACATCAAGTTATTATTCTCTGCAATGCAACAATGAAGACGTACATAGGAACACTGTATATAAACCAGGAGTCGCCATCTCCACTTTTTTATTCAGTCTACTACATTGTTATAAACATACTTCTTCATGCAGTTTCTATAGGAAATTCAACAGCAGTCTTAAGAAGTTCTTCACCTTAATTAATTACAGCTTCACATTATTACACCAAGATGGACAGTAGAGGCTTTGGTCATATTATTCTATTACATATTCTCTTCCCATTTGCTGGATAGGGAGGGAGCAGAGATGGGCAACCACTAGCCAGAACCATACAGTAGAGATAGTTTCTTTGGATCTATGATCATTTGCCTCAGTCTTTAAAGGAGTACTCTGATATCATCTTCTAAATTCCGCCTCTGACATTCTATCAGCTTTGATTTGGGTTAAGCCAGTGAAGTAGGACTCAAAGAATTCCTTGTTCTCCTTATCCAGTTCATTCCACACTGCATGCATAAAAAAAATAAACTTACAGATGAGGATAGACAATGAGTTTGGGGTTTGAATTGGAGAACTCCATGAGTCAAAAATGTACATGCATGCAGGCATGGGAGAGGGTTCGTAAAGTGGCTAGCTAACCAGTGGAGGTGATGACTGGTTTGATGCCTGCATGTTTGGATAGGGCTTCCATGCACTCTTCTTTACTCATGTTGAAGATAAAACACTTCTAGCTCTATCAGCTGTCGTACCTACAAAACACATACAGAACAGCGATAGGAGAATCGAACATGAGATCGGATAAGCATGTTATGAGTTAGTTAATTACCATGTGAATGTATGAGGCAGAAGAGTCCCCCATAATGGATATAGTCGGCAAACCTTTAGAGAATACTAACAATTCATCTACTAACTGCTCAAGTAGATAAGTCAATGAGCATCTTGAGTTGAGTGTGAAAAACGAGAAAACAATGAGACAATTAGTAGACCTATGATCAGAATTTTGTGGTGTATTCCCACCCCCCACCCCCTCTGGTCCCCTTCCTAATCACCCTCATAGCCCAATTCAACCACAAACCCCACCACAGAATCCTGTGGTGTCTTCCCTACCAAATGTAACCCCCTCTGGTCCCCTTCCTAATCACTCTCAGTGCAGCACGCAACACAACGTTTTTCCAACTGAAATTCCATTTTCTTTTCTTTTATTCTTTCTTCGCCCACTCACCCTTAAGGCCTCGACCCCCACGCACCCTACTCAACTCCTAACCCCCCATCCACCTATCTAGAACTCAAGAAGTAAATTTGTGGCTAGACGGTTGACTTACTGTTGAGCATGTCTGAGTTTGGCCGGCATGAGGATGTTTAGGGAAGGGAGAAATGAAGAAGCTATGGAGATCCTTAGTAAGCTCAACGACACACGAGGGGTGGCTGAGTTGGCCGTATCGAGGGTTATGGAGAAACTCAATGTCGTGCTGATTCAAGAACCAGGAGTTTTGGTTGGAGTTGAAAAAGAGGTCCAGTGGATCCAAAAGAACTTGATGCGTCTTGGGATTCTTTTTTGTTATGACTTCACAGAGGAATTAATGGACGTACATGCATTCCCGAACGAGTGTATATAGTTGGTTGAATATGAGATATAATAACTAATAAGCGGTAGAATTTGTTATCATATTTGACTGTGAACCAAATATGTAATAAAATATGATATTTTATTTCTTATTCTATTTGATATTATATTTAACCAACCAAACATGGTAATAAGTGCATATAAAGAAAAAATTCATAAATAAAAAAAAAGGATAAAAATTAAGAAGGATTCACGTAGGGTGAGACAATAAATTAATAAAAATAAATTTGATGAAAATTATTTTTAAACCATTTTAATTATAAATTAAGTCATGGTGAACCAAAGACTCACTTTCTTATCAGGTCTCTTCCTTTCATCCTTATGTGGTGAAAGGGAAAATGTTAAGGTACTAAACAAAATATTTGAATTATTGAATATATACGATGAGATTTAAGTCATTGACCAATAAAGATATAAATAAAACGATGTCTAAAAATATATACATAACACCACATTATTGGTGATATCAGTTATATCTTTTGACTAGATATAGAAAAAGAGCATTTTTATATTAAAATAAGACCCATAATAAAATAACTAGTAAAAAATCCAATTGTATGAAAGGACTATCTTTCTTAGGCAAGCTTAGGCTTCATGAGCAACCTGCTACCGTCATAACTTCAGGTGTAACCTTGTACCACAGTAGTCTTAAGGGATGTTTAAAATAAAGTGTGTTTTCCTCTTAAAATAATTTAATTTCTACATACTCTTAAAAGTAAAACTAATATTTATTCAAGTCAAAGGTAGAAACTTGACATTACCTTTGCTATAAAATTATATCAAATCCTGGATATTTTAAATTGAAGATATTAAATTTGAATTTCATGAATTTATATTTTTTTTGTATGCTAAAATACACTTTTATAATGCTCCAAAGGGATTTTGGACCACAATGGTTGCCATCACATGGGTTCATAGGTTCATAGCTTCGTATTTTCCAACAAGTTAAATGAACATATGACTTTTAACATATCCGGCTGGTGTGCAGGCAGGGGACCCGTTTCGCTTCATTTCATTAAATGAGATTGTCGACAATATAAAATAAAGACAACAGACAAGCACGTGGCATGCCACTAAACATATGTTGCCCAAAAAAGTCCTTGATTTTAAGACACAAAATATACATTGACAATCTCATAACCATATATATATATATATATATATATATATATATATATATATATATATATATATATATATATATATATGGTTATGAGATTGTCAATGTATATTTTGTGTATATATATATATATTATATATATATGGTTATGAGATTGTCAATGTATATTTTGTGTCTTAAAATCAAGGACTTTTTTGGGCAACATATGTTTAGTGGCATGCCACGTGCTTGTCTGTTGTCTTTATTTTATATTGTCGACAATCTCATTTAATGAAATGAAGCGAAACGGGTCCCCTGCCTGCACACCAGCCGGATATGTTAAAAGTCATATGTTCATTTAACTTGTTGGAAAATACGAAGCTATGAACCTATGAACCCATGTGATGGCAACCATTGTGGTCCAAAATCCCTTTGGAGCATTATAAAAGTGTATTTTAGCATACAAAAAAAATATAAATTCATGAAATTCAAAGGGATTTTGGACCACAATGGTTGCCATCACATGGGTTCATAGGTTCATAGCTTCATATTTTCCAACAAGTTAAATGAACATATGACTTTTAACGTATCCGGCTGGTGTGCAGGCAGGGGACCCGTTTCGCTTCATTTCATTAAATGAGATTGTCGACAATATAAAATAAAGACAACAGACAAGCACGTGGCATGCCACTAAACATATGTTGCCCAAAAAAGTCCTTGATTTTAAGACACAAAATATACATTGACAATCTCATAACCATATATGTATGTGTATGATATATATATATAAAGAATATTTAAAAAGGAAATTATGGACACGAGTAAATCAGAATCGTATATTGTCATTTATATTTGGTAATAACGTGTAAATTAAATCAGAATCGTATAATGTCACATGTGATCTACATGAAAACCTAGTGGTGATAGAAGACTATAAATAGAGGTTTCCTCTCCTCAATCTATTCATCCCAAAATTGGGAGAAAAAGAGAATTATTATTCTCTTGGTGTAATTGGGTTTTGGGTTTGTGAGGAGTGAGTGTTTATAAACATTTGTTATTTTTCTTTGTGAAGATTTGCAACAGCTCCATGGACGTAGCCTATTTTAGAATGAGGCAACACTTAAAAGAAAGTTTTAGAATAATGAAGTTTGTATTACACAGAAACACTTTACAATACTTGAAAAGCTCTCAAGTGTATGGTATCTTAACCAAATGAGATCACCCTTTATTTATAGGCATCAAGAAACTCTTTAGAACTCTTAAAGTTCCCTACCATTTTGGAATTCTTTAAAGTTATGAACAATTTATATACAAGAGTTCTCATGAAGTCTATAATATTCCACACTACTTCGTTTTCTCACGTCCGTGTGTGGATGTCTCAAGGCTTCTCAATAATAATCTACACTCCTCCATTTGTAGAGATGTATAGATGACTTCTAGATGATTTTAGAAGCTTCCTGCTCCTTATAAAAGCTCAAGTGAGGGATCATTTGAGCGGGTTGTGACACTCTCCCCCACCTATGGTATAGACATTTTTAACATTCCTTCTACCTGAAACCTCTCTATTTGCTCCTGAAACTGCCATAAGGCATCTATAGGCTCCCAACTAGCCTTGTTCTTTGGTAATCCCTTCCATTTGACTAAGTATTTGTCTTATGATAATTCAATCTACGATAATGTACATGTTTTGTTTCCCTATCGTATGAGGTTACGATAGCTATTGGCACCTTTTTTTATATCCTATGACCGAGATCATCTTTATCTTCATGACACAACTTCAAGTAACTTGCATGGAAAACAAGATGAATATTTAACCTAGGAGATAACTACACCCAATAGGACACCCTATCAACTCTCCCAAGTATAGGGAAAGAGCCTTCATATCTCCTCACTATGAATGACAATAGGTCGGGCTTTTTCGAGTACCCATTCCATCCCTAATATGATGAGTTTAAAATTTAAATAAACGGGTTTAGGATAGGTTTAGGATTTTTTTTAAAACCCCGGAACGAGTTTAGGTATTATCTTGTTCCACCTTGCTTCAATTATATATAAAATTTAATTTTAAAAATTAATTTAATTTAATTTTCATTTTCTTATATATATATATATATATATATATATATATAATAAAATACTTTTCAAATAATTTATAAAAATGATGATATTTTAATTATTTATAAAATATATTTATTTTAATGTAATTAAAATTTTTAAATAATTTTTAAAAAAAAATTTAAACAAGCCCGAATGAGGCAAATATGAGAATTTCCCATTTTCACCTTGCCCCTCCCCCTAATTTTTTTAATAGAATGGGAATATGAAATATTTTGAATAAACGAGATGGAGTTGGGATAGAGGCGAACCATCCTGAACTCGTCATATAGTCATCCCTACTCCTCACAAGGCCTTTATGTATTGGCATTTAGGATTTGAATTGTTAAAAGAAATAGCTTGACAAGTACCAAGTCTCCAACCCGATAATCAATGTGATGTCTTTTCTTGTCAACTCACTTCTTAATCATCTTAAGAGTATTATCCAAGTATGAATGAGTCATGTCAACTTGCTCTTGCCACTCTTTAGCGAACTAGAATGTCACTAGACTCCTTGTATAGCCCATCACTAGGGTTTGAGTAGTCAATGGTTATTACCCCATAACCAGCTTAAAAAGGCTCTTACTAGTTACCTCACTTCTTTTGTAGATTGTAAGATAATTGGATCACATCTAGCAACATAGCTTAATCTCTTAACACTCTCAAAGTGTCTTAAGTATAGCTCCAACAAAGCATTCACCTTTTCTATCTATTCATTGATCTATAAGTGAAAACTATTAGAAAAGTGAAGCTCTAAACTCATCATCTTGAAGAGCTTCATGCATAACTTCTCAATGAAGCATGAGTTACAATCATCAATGATGTATTTAGGCAACCCTTATTACTTGACCACATGCTTTAAGAATAGTCTTGTTGCCTCCTTTGCGATGTAGTTAGTAGTGGCTATTATAAAAGTGGCATACTTAAAGTACCTGTCCACCACCATAATGATCGAGTCATAGCCTTCTGACTTAGGTAACCCAATGTTGAAGTATATGGTGACACTCTCCCATGGTTGCTCGAGTGTGGGTAGTGGCTCTAATGAACCTCTAGGAAATTGTTACCAACTCGTGAGGATTGGATCCTTTTTCATTTGGTTTATAAGGAAACCTTAGTTACCACGGAGCTATGTATGATTTGTACTCTTTTTTTGTTCCCTCTAAAATAGATTATTATTCTTGCACCCCTTTCTCAACTTATTTTCTAGCTCTATCACTGCTTACTACTATACTTGCTTAGAGTTCAACTTCTTTATTGTTTGGAAGTAGGTGGTAGCGATGTTATCTATCTTGCATCCATATGGTTGTCCACATGGCTTTCAGTAGTTATTGCACCCACAATAGAGCAAGTGGTCATCCACATGTGCTCTAGCCTAATAAGTTTGATAGTTTGAGCAATTTTTAGGCTTTAAACATTCTTTAATCAGCTCATATGAAATTGCATTAGCTTTTATCTAAAACTTAACCGATCTAAAGAAATATTTTCAAGTTTAAGAGCACTTTGGTAAGTCAAAAATGTTTGTAAGAAAACTTATGGATTTTCATGAAAAACTTGAGGTTCAAAGAGATCTCTTAAGCTAGGTAGGTCTATTCACTTTCAAAATAATTTTCATCCAAATATAAAAGTATAAAACCAATTAAAAACTTATGGATGAATATTTCGGTATTGTAACAAAAATATATCATTTTACCTTAATGCACCTGTCATTTTACATAAAATATTTTAATGATAAACTTCTTTATGATTCCTTTTTATTTCCTTTTCTTTTGCTTCATGTATTTCTTTTTAATGGTTCCAAGAAGATCCTATTGTTTATCACACTTAATACAACCATTAGATCAAAACCTTATTTTATTATTATCAAAACTGAAATTAACCAAACTTTGATCTAACAATAATGACCAATGCCAATTTATTCATTAATTTTTGGGGGCCGGGAGGTTTTAAGTACAATTACAACATACAAGAGAGTAAATAACAAGAGTAGAAAATTGACACCATTTGAATATTGAAACAATACGTGCATCTTCCTCAACCTCCTCTTGTTTTGATAGCTATTAATGAGACAAGCCACTCGATATTGTTAATTAGATTGAGTCTAGATTTAAAAAGTGAGGGAACCTAGCCTTATAACATTTTTTTTATGTATAGGCTATTCCATTACAAAACACTAGACCTATGCAATATCAAGTAATTGGGTCTCAATTTCAAGTTATTGAAGGACTAGCCAAAGGCCCAAAGGACTGCCTAAGCCTAGTTAGGAGCATCCCCCTTGAGGCTGGCCCAAGGGCCACCTAATCGAAGATAGGAGCATCCCGGCCCGGGCCAATACTCGGCCCATTTACATACATACCTATACCTATGTTCTATTAACAAGACAATAGAAATAAATCACACCACAGTGTCTAGGCAATAGGAATAAACCCTACCACAATTTCAAACAAAATCAATCCACTACTCTAAAAATCGAAACACCTTTTGTCTCGTCTATTAAATTCAACATTTCATAACTACAAAAAAATCTCTATAAATGAAAATTAGATAAATTAATAACCTAGTTTAAATAATAGAATTTTATGGTCCTAATTCTGACCAATATACTAAATCAAATAAACCTTTTAAATACACATAAGATAAAATTTATTTAAAAGTCCTTAAACCCAAAAATTAATAATAAAAAATCATAACACAGTAAGCAATCTCAATTCAACTATTCCTATTTGTCAAACTCATAAATCAATTTTGATAATGTTATTTTCGACAGGGGTTGGGTTTGGGAGGCCCACTCAAGCGAGTTCTGCAGAAGTAAGCAGCGTCAACACTTGGCCAGCCTTTAACCCCCTCCAGAAATTCTTGCGCATTATAGAGATAGGCGCTGCAAGCAGCTCTCACCGCTTGCTTTGTTTTCCTTACTCATTAGTTTAAGGCAATTTGCATGTTCCAATAGAACCCATATTTATAGTATTCAAGTTCTGCATGACTTTTTTCCTTTTCGATGTGGGACAATAGGAAACCATAAATTCAGCCGCAAGAGTACAAGTACAACTACAGGTAATATTTTATGGGGGATTTATGGATTGTGTCAGAAAAAAAAATTATCCATTTTCGCACAACTTAAAGACCGCGCTTTCGTAATTATCAAACGTTGGAGCTCACAAATTAGAGAACACGTTTTCCTAATTGTCAAACTTTGGCCAGGATATTATTGTATTCTGCTCAGAAAGAAGTTCTATTCCTCTTCTGACAAGGTCACACCCAAAAGATTTGTACATCCATTACACTGAAACAAAATGGATATTTTAGGTCATCAAAATTTTTCAATGATTTAACTTTTTATCAAAATGTAATAAAATTTATAATTTTATTGATTTTTGGATAAAATTTCAATTATTTTTTCCATTTTTAATGTTTTTTTAAATATTTATATAAATTTTAATTAATTTATATTTTACTGATATTTTATTTTTTTCAAATTTCTTGGATAAAAATTATGATATTTTTATCCTTGGTCCAAACCAGTTGATTGTTACAGCAACAGAGACCAATAAACTAAGGCAAAGGTGTAATTTCAACCTTAAATACAAGAATAGCACTATAATCATGAAGTTTATTACATGCTCACTGTAAGGAGCCTAGTTACACTGAAACAATCAGGCAAAAATGTGTATATAATTTCAGATATAATCACTTCTTTAAAAGGCATTGCCATCACAAACTTGCAGGAAAGCAACAATTTTCAAGACTTGCGAGACAACAATGGCTCCAATTGCGAATCTGAATCAGCGGGAGTCGAAGGAGCTTGATCTCCGGACTCCAATTCGGCCTTTGAGAAGTCCTCCCGTCTCTGTTTAAGCAACCGCTGGAAGAGGCTCGGTTTATCCTCCTCTAGTGGCTCTGCTGTCTTAGCTCCTTCATTTATGCTTTGCACATGTTGAAGGCAAACTTGAACAGCGTCATGCACCCTTACAAAGTACCACTCCTTACCAATCAGCTCCACCAAATTGGCCTTTGCTAGGGTCAGCAGAACTTCACGGTTTGGATTGGAAATGGCAATCTACAAAGTGACACAAAAGGTGGGAAAGTACATTATAGTTATGATCTTCAGTGATTTAAATAGACCGTAAAATATTTGAATTGCACACTGCGTTGAATGGGCTTTCAACCTGGATATCCCGTGATTTGTACTCGTGATACAAGTCCTTCAAAGCTTGAACGGCACTGGAGTCTACATATGTAACAGCTGCAACAAAAGGAAAGGAGAAAAAACACTTAACAAAGGAGAGGGACTCAACTGCCATCAGAATGTTATTTTTATGAACTAAGGAGACTCTACATGGATACAATAAATATTTCTAACCTCAGAGATCATCCAAGAAGATAATGAGCACATCTAGAAAACCATATTACATGTCTTCAACTAGCAAACCGTATTGAGGACCTAATGTGAAGCCCTGATACTAAAAGACCTTCCGAGAGAATACTTACGTGACATCTCTAGAATCACAAAATAAACACTTTCAACTTCTGGTCCACGTCTTGTAGATCCGTCATTTTTCATTTCATATTCCTGTAGCCTGGCAGAGAACAGCTCAATAATTTAAAAGTTATTTTTTAATTAGGGAATTATGAACTATAACCGATATTAGAAAAATCATACAGTGCAATAAGAAAACATCAGGTGCCTGGAAAATAGCAATGTAAGGAAGCACATCTTTTCACCTTTCTTTTATGTGACTTATATTTGCAAAATAAATGGGTGCATCAATCCGAACAATCACAATCCCATGGTATGTATATGCTTCTGGATATTGCTGAATGTTTCTATAAACAGTGGTGCCTGGAAGACGCCCCAAGAAAGCTGGAGTAATGAACAGATTGCAGAACAATCAGAGTGAGGAGAAATCAAATGCCAAAATAATGAAACAGTAAGCCATATATTATTACATAAAGAAACTCCACCAATATCAAGCTCTTAGCCTAGAGTTCCAAAAGTTAATAATCAAGTGTTGTGTCACTGTGTTGGGCCTAGAGACAAATATTTGCTAAATCTGATGGTCTTAAGTTCAGAGAAGTGTGCTCTAAACCTGAGATGCCACCCTAAAGAAAATCCCAAGTTACATTGAAGGCACCAAGAGGACAAAGAAAGCCAGAAAAAGGAAATGAATGATATTAGAATTCAAGTTTCACAATGTAACCAAAGAAATTACTCTCCACAGGGGTGAAACAGGATAACTACAACTAACGCTAAACATTTGGGACAAGGCTTGGACAAGGATGATAATATGAAGATGATGATGATGACAGTGATCAAACAAAAAATAAAAATTACTAATAGGCCAGATAATTAGAAACATTAGAAGTAGAAACAACATAACAAGCAATACGCATAAAATGTTTTAAGTAATAAAGTGCAGGAAGCAAAACTGTTTTAACACAAGTAATAGCATAAACATTTTGACATAATGAGTCTCACTCACCAAGACGAGGATTTGCTGACTCATGGATGACAAAAGCAAGCGAAGCACCAACCTACAATTTCAAAATTTTTCAGAGTCAATACGATAAGCTATATCATGTTACGGAGGTGTTATCATGCTATCCAACAGTAGACATTAATGTACTATCGAATATGCGAGGCACTGAGCTTCGACAATAATATACAAAAGTCAGTCTAAATGTATGTAACATGCTAAAATTTAGACACTGAAGTTAGAAGTGTTCCATTATTGACCATTTAAAAAAATGAAAGAAAATACAAAGGATATCCTACAACAGATCAATGAGAGAGAGAGAAGAGGGGAGAGAGAGTATAATACCTTATATCCCTTGATGAAGTGTGGAACGGAGAAAAAGAAGAAGCTAGACACACTTTAAAGTAGTCACTTCCAAAGGATAGAATCACATAACGGTGGGACGTGGATTTAGTTATAGAAATTATGGAGGAGAAAGTAGAACTATGTGTGGAATTAGGACTGGAAAGACTAGTTTTATGTGGCTTGTGTGGTGGAATTAGAGGTGAGGAGATTTAGGCACTTCAGAGTTAGCAGTAGTATACAAATGTTGGGCTATGGTTTATCATCCAAAAAAGGTTTTAGAGATAAACTAAGTCTAGGGAAAGGCTGGTTTTGTTGATAAGTTGTGCACAGCACTGTTAATTGAAGATGAACGTTAGAATCTCTCTAAGGCCTACAAGAAGTTTCACCTCAAAGAGAAATTAATTAAGTCTAATCACTAAAGGAGTGAGAAATTCACAGAGGTCTTATTTTTTGGCTGTTCTTCGAATGTCTGTGAAACTCTCTAACTCGAGGAAACTTTCATAATCCTACCAATGAAAAACTTCCTAAACTCAATAGACAACACACCTTCGAAAGACAAAAGGAACATCTTCTAGACTATGATTGTTTCTCAGAAACAGTGAGGAATTTGGATTCATTTGTTTATCCTTTCCACTCTTTCCAACCATCCTCAAATTTTCAAACAGATCAGGAAAAATGAATAAGCTATGACCCCATTTGGCTTAACACAACAAATTTGATACATTAAACATCATAGTAAACTTGAAATATTACAACTGAGAATGTGTTTGGGCATGAATGTTCAAAGGGATATCTGAATAATAACTCATGAAAATTTCACATGTGTTGGATAATGATCAATCTTATAGTAGGCATTAGCATAAACTGCTTTAAGTTCTTACCCCAACAAGGACACCAATCTCAATACCAAGGAACAATGTCATAGTGCTGGTAAGGGTCCAAAGAAGAAAATCTTTCTTATCTACACGCCATAAAAAAATAGCTTCATCATAATCCACCTGAAATTATAAACATAACAAAGAGATTGAACATCGCCAAACCAATGAAACTCACTCTTATGGATCAACCCAAGTAAGTTACTCTATATATGAAAATAATGGTGGGTAACAGATTTTATTACTGACACAGCAGTATCTAAAAATTTTGAAAATAATGAAGTAAGAGCTTCATTGCTGAAATAACAATCACTAAAATGACTCTTTTGAAGCTCTCGTTTTAGAGCACGATCCATCTAATTACATGGTAATTGCCTTTCCTCACTGATCAATAGCAGTTTCCACTTCTCAACAAGAATATCAGTAAATGAATGATCAGGAAGAATAATATATATAATATTCATGAATATGACTTCTTCAAGGAACAAATTCTCCACCCACTAAACAAGGTTATTTTGTGCTACACAATAAATTTCAATCAAACGCTTAATCAGCTGTTTAAAGCAGAGAAATTTAAAAGGTTAAAACTGGTCATAGGTGCTTAAAGAAAATCCAAAAATTATCACGACATTCCATGCAGTCAAGAAGTAGCAGTTTCTTTCTAAGTACAAGCTTGTAATTCTGTTCAGCAAGACAATTTTATTTAAGCATAAGACTGCTGTGCACTTCCTCTCACAGTAAAAAGGTTTAAGAACTCAACCAAACTAAAAAAATTGATCTTCAGAGAAGTGATGAAATATAAAACCTACAAAAAGCAGCCTCAAAAGTGGGTTTCATAAGTCAATGGCCATATAAATATGTGCAACTCAAAAGTTATCTCATGTACTTTGTATGACAGTCAATCAATTGGTCAGACAACATGCAAAGCTAAAGATGCAAATAAAATCTAGAACTCCTTAATCTGAAATTTTAGTAAACTCACCAAACCCATTACAGCTGAGACCACGATGGCAGCCAGAGCACACTGCAAAGGTTTCAGAAACCATAGACCCATAGTGAACATCACAAATAAATTCACTTCAAAAATTTTAAGAACTGGAAAACTCAATAAAGGAAAAACCAAATGATAGCTGCAATGTTACCACATCCAGTGACCTAGATTTACCAACTTCTTAGGCCATGGATCTCAAAGTAATGATCAGATCATATTTTGCGCAAGAAAAGGTGTTGGAAGTTGAAATTCATAGGACAAGTGGAAATGGTAGTATTTGCTATGCTATCAAACCAGGACTCTAACATCATCCTGGATTCATGTAAATTTCTACAAGAAAACAAATGCCTCAACATAGAAAGAGACCTGGGGTATATCTGTAAATAATGGAGTCAGAAACAAAAGAGCACAGCCTATTATGATTCCTGTAACAATTCCAGATAATCCAGTTTTTGCTCCGCTTTCATGATTTACAGCCGACCTAGAAAAGGAGCCTGCATAATATTCAAAAATAAATAAAAGAAGCTACCTTTCAAAAGCATATCTTGGTTATAAAAATTTCCATGAAACACTAGATCCTGAAGGATTAAATTAATGCTTTGTGTTAATCTCCACTACAGGTATGACTGATGAACCTCAATTTGCAGCTCAGCAAACCTCAAATAAATCTCACCTGTCGTGGGGTATGCTGAAAAGAATGAACCACAGATATTGGCAACACCAAGACCAAACAACTGTTCACAAATAAAGTTAACTGATTAGCAGTTCCTTTAAGATAATGTCATGTAGTAAGATTGCTTACTAATCAAAAGAATGAGAAGACTTATACTACATCTCACAGCCCATAACTTGGTTTTCTCTTTTAACTATAAATATATCAGTTAAATTTAAAAATTAGTGACTGATTTGGTATATGCCTATCATGACCAATGCAATTATAATTTCATGTCTTTCTACTATTTTATAGATCAAGAGATGCATAGCTGTGATATATGCCACCCAATGACACATAAAGCACATGCAAGAATTTAAAAGCCACCCACATTTTTTTGACTCTTTAATACTTCCACATAAACATTAGACATTTTTAATATCAATATCGCCCAAAGAGTAGACTGTTTGCTGAAATAGCAAGTGAACAAGATAATCGAACTACATAATTATCAGAAAGAAAAAAGTGAATTGGCAAAAACAGCCATTATATAAAGAAATCCTCCACACCCTTGTGATAGAATACATTCCACTGACAAGTCCAGTTTGACAACTCCTTTGTCATTTAATGCATGCTATACCATTGAAATCATTAAAACGCAGGCAGATATAACGAGGAATATGCTTCAATCAACAGGAACAGGGTGAAGAGACCAAAGATAAAATTTTCAACAAAATCTCAACTTCTAGAATAAGGTTCTAACTTGAAAAATAGTGAGTTTTAAATGAGGCAACCAATAAATTTACCCCAATTTTGCAAACAAACATGCAAATTCAGTCACAACATTCTAAAGAAAGTTGAAGTTCTATCCAATGGTAACTCATTATGGCATTCTAAAGAAAGTTGAAGCACTATATTGAAATGAGTATAAATGTTAAACATCCAATTCCTACCTAAGCACCTATAGAAGGCTAGTTGGATTTTGGAGTATTAGCAAAGTGGAAAAAAATCGGGTCAGACCTCATGGAGAGGGACGATTTTATCTTGTTATGAATGACAAAAAGGAGAGCATCTGAGAGAGCTATTTGTATTGTAAACAACTCAATACAATTTAATAATGTAAATCAAAGATCTTCAGAACTTTATCAACTGTTCCCCAAAACACAATCACGCAGCACACTGCCAAGTGCCAAATATCCAGGTGGTACAATTTGCTACAGGTATGGAAGACAGAATATGAAATGACCGTGTTCTATAACAGGCAATTTCTATTTAACTAGTGTTAAAAGAGCACGATATACATTGTGAACTCAGATCCTATAAGCTTAAGGTTTTAGGAAAATTGGTGGTTCAACATGGTATCAAAGCCTCATCCAGATGGGAGGTCATGTGTTCGAGCCTCACTGCATATTTATTTCCCAAATTTTTTGTGTAATCCCAAAAGAGGATAATTGTGGTTGTTTGGCTATGGGTTAATGTATCCCTCCACTTATGGATGTGGGGTCATATGTGAGGAAGTGTGTTAAAGAGTATAATCTGTAAACTCAAATCCTAGAAGCTTAAGCTTTTAGGAAAATTTGTAGTTCAAAAACTTGGTATCACGAAATAAAGCAATTAATCTTCTAGGAACTATTATAGCCAGGCATGCACTTCCATTTTTACAAAACATGCCTTTTTTATAAGTTCATTTTCACAAAACATACCTCTTGATTCGAATCCAGCTCATACCCGTTCTTCGCTGCCAATGCTTTGGCAATCCCCACAGATTCCTAGAGTCCAAAAAATAAAGTTGCTGGATAGATTACCATAGTTCAAAGTACAATAGAGAAAGATTTGAAGTAGAGTGGTCTACATATTTCCCTTACCAATATAGCTACACCAGTAATAAGAAGTGCAGTCGGAATCAAATCCTTTGCATACCCAAAACTTTTAGGAACAGAAAATTTTGGGAGGCCCTGAGGTATTTCTCCAACCTAAACAATAACCAATTTTTTATAAGCTTTCATTGTCAATAAGTTATAAATGGTAAATTGTATTACTCAGTTATAATTCCAAAAAAAAATGGCCAGTTAAACAAAAACTTAGGCCAATAAGAATATTAATACACAAAAAGAAAAAGAAACATGAAGGGGTAAAAAATTCCTTTTCTCCAACACAACATGATAATAATGATAAAAACCCTTAAACCCCAACTATTTGCAGTCCACTCCAAGAATTTCCATCAAGCATTCAGCTCTACTTCAAACAATGTCCTCCATTAATTTAAAAATGGTGATGCCTTTTCTCACTACCTCAACCCAAGTTCTTTTCATCTTCCTCTTGTCCTTTGAAACCCTTCAACATTCATAAAATTATTTTTTTTTGGAACAGGACAGATATTGAAGTTTCTTTTCCATTCAATTTCATCTTGTGGTGAAAGTTTTTTTAGCTCCAAAACCAAAGGGGAAAAAGGAAAAAACAAGGAGAACACTTGGAAACCCACTAGAAAGTGATGAACAAGGGATTTCCGATTAAAACAGTACGGTGGGAAACCATCAAGAAGATATGTGCTCGTATGAGCTTAAGGTTCCAAATAACAAACAGGAAGGCTGCATATGACTGTAGAATGTGTAGGATACCATCCTCTAAGCCAAGGCACAACTAGGCATCTAAAGATGGTCCCTTGAGTGAGAAGTATTTGAGCTAGAGACTATATCATCTAGTAGATGGTCATATCCTCGAATGTGGCACTAGTGTGCTTGTCTTTGTGTTGAGCATTATCCCAAAAAATAAAACTAAGAAGCCATATACTCCTTTTGTTCCTTTTTGTATCTTTACTAATAGAAAAATATCATAAAATAAATAAATAAATAAATTTTAAATTTAAAAGAATAAATAATAAAAGAAATTTAAAATATATATATATATATAGAAACTAAGAAACACTGCCTTCTAACATGTTGGAAATCCACAGGAGGAACCCTGCCCCATAACATATTGAAAAACCACCAAAGGATTGCTTATAGTTGCAGTAAGGACAACGATGAACTTCATGGGTGTTAGAATTGCTAACTCCTGCATGTGAACTGTGATACAACATTTATGGCTTGCAGACAAACAACCAACAGAAAATAATCAAATTTGTCATCTTTAGTTTAACTCTTCTGAAGCATAAAATCTGATAGAGCGTTTTGATCACTATATTGTTAGATTAAGTAAACAGTAGTTCAAAGAAAGCCAAATTCATGTTATACTCACCACAGAAATTGAAGATGGATGAAATATTTTCACAAAAACAGTGCCCAAGACAACTCCTGTGAGGGGACCTGATGCTCGAAGGAACCGCAAATATTTCCTTGTTTTTCCCTAAGCACAGGAAAAAAAATATGACCAAAATCTAAAATATTGTTATTAGAAGACATGAGTATTTAATTCACTAATGAAACAATGAGCTCATACCAAGTGCTTCATAACCAGAAGAATTGCAAGAATGATGGATCCCATTACGAAAGGAGGCCAGGAGAACTACAAAAGGAAAACACCACCTGTGGTTAAAGAAATGAAAGCAAATAAGTGAAACCCCAAGGCAGGACACACTAAACAGGAAATTAAATACACAAATCTAAGTAGTGCAGTTCACAATTACAAATAAATGCAATATAGAACAGTAAGGAAATGCTAAACCTGGACACATGAGAATCAAATCAGAAGTTTACAATGCATATTCCAGAGAATAGAATCAAAGGATATCAATCAATATAGAATGACATAGGAAGCATTAATACTGGGAAGCACATCAAAGGTGCCAAAAATCACACCAATAACGATAATACATAGGTGAGCATCTGCAATGATAAGCAAACAAAGCTACATGACCAACTAATTGCCATGTAAATTGCACTTTGCTCATTTTAAATAAAGAACCAAAATCCCTTTCTATTTTCTACTCCTTTTCTTCTCAGTCCCATGTAAAAAATTCTATTTTTTAACACAACTGTAACTTTTTCAGGTTGAAAACAAGGTCAGAGGGATTTGATTCCACTTCTTTTTTCTTTTGCTTCATTCCAAATCTGTTTTTCTTTTCTGTTCTGCATCTGGTCTTGTAATAAAAACCCTTTTTAATTTCCCAATCCACGCCCAGTTTTTTTATTCCACATCCCTTTTCATTTCCCACTCCACCTCAGGTTTTTTATTCCACATCTGGCTTTCTATGATGATGATGAAGGTCTGTTATTCCACATCTGGTTTTCTGGTTTTCCATGATAGTAATAGTAATAATAATACATCAGGTTTCAGTTTTCTGGTTTTCTATCATAAGAATAATAATAACAATAATAATAATAATACATCAGGTTTTTTATGATAATAACAGAACACCTCTGCAACCTAAAAATCTCAGGGATTTCTATTAGTTTGGTGTACAACCAGGTATGTTTCACAGGTTCCAAATGTTTTATTAATTTGTTCAATCAATGTCTCGAAAAGACTTTTTTTTTTCTAATAGCAGATTCTCATCATGATTGCATATGCAATCTGTAAATGGATGGATTGAGAATCAATGGTGATTACAAATTATAGTACAAGGATAACAGAGTCTTAACACATGTATTTAGGTTTCTAAAATCTTCTAATCCCCAAAAGAAATCACAACAGTGTCACAAAATCCTATCCAATACAGATACACTGATCTGGTATCTCTTAGGGACCAAGTACTGTTTTGAACTAAATGAATCACCATACATAATGCTGAAGGCAATACTAGCAAAAGGGTTCTACTTCTGCTCATTGACCATCTGCACAAGCATTTGGGAAAGTAATAAACAAGGTTACTCAAAATAGAAAATTTTCAAATGATAGAAATACTTTAACACTAGGCATCAACTTTTGATTTCACATCAAACTAATAGGGTTACCAAATCCTTGATATGGTACCTTTTAAACCAGTAGAAGAAAATTCAAATGCAGTTGAACGGGAAAATGAAAACATATGGGAAAATTACAATTGGAAGGATCTATAAATTAATCCTGCAAAGCATACCTCATCTGCTCCAGCTATTATACTTTTAATCAGAGGCACAATTTTGCTAGTTCGATCTATATCATATCCCAGGAAATACTTTGCTTGAGATAAGGCAATCACAATTGCTGAAGCTGTCGTAAACCCAGAAATCACAGAGTGACTGATGAAACGAATAAGCCATCCAAGCCTAGAAAGGAAAAAAGGGTGCATCATTTTCTTTCTAAATGACATCACAGAAATTTGAGAATAATTAAAAGATAGAAAATATGCAAATTTCTAGTACAAATAGTGATCAATGACTAAGGTAACTCCATCTTCCTCCAAAGAAACAAGGACAAGCTAGATGCTAAATGAAAAGTCCATAAACAACAATCAACTATAACATTTTGTCCAACTTGAAGGATACATTATCACTCTTCCAGATTTATTTCTTAAAATGGCCATAGAGTTCAAAAGATAACATAAAAATATAGTTTCATCTGCAGGCTTTTTTCCTGGCCAACCTTATTTTTGATAAGCAATAATATAATTTTATAAATATGCGTCAAAGAACAATGCATGAAGGTTCACAGGGCATATAGAACAAGCGCCAAAAAAATGGAGCCAAGGACAAAACAAAGCTAGAGTACAAAAAACAACTCTTTCCTTAACAATAACCCAACCAATCAACAAAATTAATTGAAGCCATTAAGCCTTCACCTATGTACAATTTTACCCACAAAAAGAGATTACTAAGGAATATACTCTTCAAAACATGGAAAGACTACTCCTTTCAAACAACCTTCAATTCCTTTCATTCCAAACTGTACAAAAAATGTATAAATGAATAGCTCTCTGAACCTTCTTTCATCTTTTTCCCACAAAAGATCCATGCCACCCTTAAAGAGTCTCTATCACTATAGTAGACAACACTAAGGAACACCAAACAAAGAGAAGAGCAACTGCCAAAGATTGTCTTGAAAGAATGGAAAAGAATATGATCAATCGATTCTTCTTCAACTTTACATAAGAAGCATCCATTAACCAACATCCACCCTCTTCTCTAAATATGATCAAGAGTCAACACCTTTCCTCAACAAGCTTTCCACACAAAGAAACTTGCCTTAGATGGGACGCATGGATTTCAAATGACCCTTACCGAAAAAAGAATTAAACTCCCTGACTCCAAGGTAACATAGAGAGACTTCACGAAGAAGGCATCATTCCTCAAATTTGTCCACACCATCATGTCCTTCTTCTCTCTATTCACCACCTTACCTTGTAGTGTAGAGAAGAATCGCTCTACATTATCTAGCTCCCAATAATTTAGATGTCTAGAAAAACAAGGTTCCAATAACCCCTCTCACCCGTCTAGTCCCACAAATCTGCCACCCAAGCCTCTATTCACCGGACCAACTTTATAGCTAACTTTCTCCTCTGTTTTTTGGCTACAGGTTCATAAACAATAATCACTTATAATATTTCCCAAAATTCATTGCTTAAAATGACCACAGACTTGAATAGTCACATAGAAACATAGTTTCATATTAAAAATAAAGAAAGAAACAAAGAAAGGAAAAGGAGTATGAAAGGAAAAAGTATCTTCAGTCCCCCACACGCCAACCCCCCCCCCCCTCTCTCTCTCTCTCTATAAAGGACACTCTCACCTGCTTTCACTTTTCAGAGGATATCTCCTCCGATTATATCCCCATTTCTTGTTCTAATGATATTTTTTTAACAAACAAAACAATGAGTGTCTCTTGAGAATACATTTTACCTGATTGATTTTGATTTCTAAAGTTTACAATTTCTACTTGGAAACAGAAAAAGTAAAGAACTAAAGGGTAAAGCACTTTTGTTTGGGAATCCATTATATAATAAATAGGTACCACACTCCTCATTGTATAACTCTTTAATGTCTTTATTCTGCAAACTTGTGCAATATAAATCAAATATGAATACGTATGCCCAGTTCAAAAGCATGAATTTATATAATCATGAGGCATGGAGTAGCAGTGTCACTGTGTCAGAAACAACATAAATAACCATATATTCACATCATGGTTAAAGTTGTACTAAGACAGAAGACTAAACCAAAACATGAGGTCATTTAGCTCGCAATCAAATATGAGGACATTGCTAACATCCACTTGAATTTTCAAGAAAACTGCCTCTGAGGATGACATCTACAAGTTCAGTTAGAGTATTACATTGGGGCAACTTGACATGCAAAACCTGTTGCATCATGCAAGGATTTCCTTGAATATATTTAAAATAGAAATTTCAAAAGACATTATAACAAACTCAACTTTAGAACCCCTTACATGATGCAAGTTTTTCCATGAAGAAGAGAGGATTAGTGGAAGTACCTCAGGAGCCCCATTATGCATTCCATTATGCCAACCATAAGCGCCAAAAGTATTGCTAGTTCCGTGTATAGTTCATCAGATGAATCAACAATTTTACTTAATACATTAGAGACCAGTAGTGAAACCAATGCTACAGGACCGATTGCAAGCTGGCGAGATGACCCAAATATTGCATACACAAATATAGGCACAAAACTGGAGTCTGTCTTAAGAAGGACAAATAAGAATTCCAGTGTAAAAGAGGCAGAAATGATTCAGAAAAAGAGGTATAAATAAAGAAGAAAAAACTAGTAACTCAAGTACAAAACAAAAACAGAGAGATAATTCAATAGTTAAGCAGCCACATCATGTCAATAGAAAAGGCTATAATGCCGTTAATTGGGTCATCATCCATCAGCTGCATTGTGTCAGAAGAAAAGGCTATAATACAAGATAATTGGGCCATCATCCATCAGTGGGATGCTGATGAAACCACCTGTATTGAATAATGATCAAAGATGGGTGCAGATAATAATTGGCAGAATCCCATCTTAGTTCTAAATCTTTCCAAAAGAATGATAAAAGATGGGTACATATTTAATTTGAAAAATTCCACCTCAATTTTAAGTACCTTTTAGATATCTGACCTACAAAACAATTACATATTAAAGAATTGAATGGGCAAAAGGTAAAAACTCCATTTCCAAGAGTAAAACAAAATGCAACAGATGCTCAACTTCACATTGTGATAGGATTACAAGGATATACATAACAGTTTCCCCCTCAAGATACATATAACCATGTAGATTAGCAATAAATGTTCTCATGAAAAACTTACAAAGTCCATATATTGGTTCAAGCCCAGCTAACCTTGCATAAGACATTGCCTGGACATGCACAACAAACAATCAGCTGCAGAACATATTTATTCAACAATGTAAACAATCACGCTATGTAAATTAACCTTAGATACCCAATCCTATTTGATGAAAAGAAAATTCACAAAAGTCATTTCAGGAATTCAAGAAATTCCAACCTGATTAAAGACAGTTAAAATAAACAAGAATACATGATAGAAAGGTGTATAGAAATTATGCCAAATCACTCACTAAAATTGGAAAGTAAACTTACCTAATTGTCAATAATTTAAATTGGAAAGTCAATTGAATCAAATTAGCTAAAAAGCAAGTTGTGATCAGCACTACAATTAACATAGAGTCAGAAATCTCAACTATTTGAAAAGGGCCAAAATGATGAAAAAGAACTAACTAAAACCTGAAAAGAAATCAATCCAATCACCAACAGATAAGTGCTTAATGCAACCAAAGCAAACCAATGTGCAGATTCTGATCCCTGCACTACACTTAGCATGACCACTTTCATCAATTCTCAGACAATTTCATGCGTCTCCATTAAAAATAGAAAAGAAGACTAACTATAAATTGGAGAAACTGGTGTAATTATATGTAATTATAGAAGTACAGAATCCCAAAATCTTTGTTTGGGTGCGGAGAAGATGTATGAAAAGAAAATAAATTATGACTGTCAAAATTTTCATCATTACGCTACCCATAAAGAAGAAAATTTCTACAATAATTTGGTCTAATCGACTCGAATTCTAATTTCCCCACAACGAAAAAGACAGAAAATTTATCATCAAAGTTGAGATATACGTATATTTTTCCTGTCCTCAGCAATCAAAGATATCTCAACAAAAGAGTGACTCGAGATCAATAAATGAGGGAAAAGAAGGAAATTAATTGTATGGACGATAAACTATTCATATTTGGAAAAACAAAAGTTAAATCAGATGGCCCTCGATTGACTCAAATACAACTAAAAAGCCATTCCAAATAACTGTCTCATGTTCTCAGCATCCAGAACTAGAAGACACATCTCAGCAAAAAGCAAATACAACCAATGAATTGAAAACAAAAACAAAATCCCTTGCCCTCCGTTTGATCTCCCAGAAAAAATAGAGAACTAAGTTCCTTACTTAAGTAATCTGAATTCAACCTATCTTCTTTCCTTTACATTTCCGCGAAACAAACAAAAAAAAACTCATTTCCTTCACTTTCCCACATTTTCTCAGCAACCATACAGAGCACGCAACGAAAATTGGAACCGAAATGCACCTGAGGAACGAGCATGACGCCCACGGTTAACCCGGCGGCGAGATCGATCTGGAGGTAATCCCTCCACCGGTAGGTTCGAATCCATCTGGAGCAAGGGACTAAAACGTCGGTCCAGTCAGTGAAGCTCATAGCATTGACCTTGGACCGCCATCTCGAAAGCACAGACCACCACGACGACGACGACGACGAAGAACTCGAAAGCGACGTCGTCGTGGGATGCTGCAGCTGAATAATCCTAACAGGGCGGTTCGGCATATTGGAGGAGGAGGAGGTCGAGGTGGAGTAGCGAGAGAGGTTGCGGGAGCTAGAGGAGGCGTACGATATCTCCATGCGCACCCCTGGCTCACCGCATCAAATTCCAGCCCGAGAAAATTGGTGAAGTCGTGGATTTTCAGGGGATATGAAGTTCCCGGAATTCTATAAATGAGCTGGAACATCGGGCACGGGTCTCGTGGGGTCCATTTCCTATTAATACTCAACCTTACAAAATACTAATTATGCACCATGCTCCCCTGCAGAAAATTTTAATATTTTGTCTTCATCATCATGAATTTGTATGTGGACGTGATCACGTCCGGGTTCACTCCGATGTGGCGCAAAGGCATCGGTGGGATGGGATTAAATGATTTGGTCAACACGTCAAAGCTATGTTTTTCGGAAAATACTAAAAAAATTGTTAAAAAATTATTTTTTTTTCTTATAAATTTTTTTAAAATTAAATATAATTAAAATTAATTTAAAATTATTTAATCTTGCAATAATAAATAAATAAAGAAAATAAATTTTAAAAATACATAAAAATAATTTTTAAAATTTAAATTTATTTTATCTCACTATTTATTTTCTTTTATTTTTTCTTGTATTTCTCTTTCTAATTTTTCAAAACCAAACATAACCTAAAAAAAAAAAAAATTATTACAGTTATTTCCCATTAAGTTAATAACTAAAAGTAAAAAATGATAATTATGTTTTTGATCTAATTGGACCCAAAAATTAAGTTTTGATTCATATAAATTATATAATTGATGAGAATGATATAAAATATGAAAAAACCAATATATCTTTCAAAACTATTTTCTACCATAACATTTGACAAACTTTTTTATCTTAAATATTTTTTTAATAATTATTCTGAAAATTTATTATTTTTAGAAAACTAATTTTTTAAAAAATATATCATTTTTAAAAAATAAATTTGACATATTTTTAGTTATTTTTTATATACATAATTTTAAATATATATATTTTTCAAGATGTTTAATTCTTAAATAATAATATTGTGGACCCCGCATTTCGGCTCAATGTGTTTCCCACTTGAATGGCGAGCTCGATTTTTTATTTGGAAAATTGATTTTTATTGATTAAGAAAATTGACTTGGAGTCGCCACTTATTTTTGTTTTATTTTTAAAGGATAAACAAAATAAGAAAGAAAAACCCTAAGTGTGACTCTTTATTTTGGAAAATGTGGTCTGCGAAAAATCGGATTGGGTTCGGGGGTCAGGTTACTTATCGGGAAGGTACAGTAAAGACCGTAGCACCCCTCTAAGTCCCTAAAGTCGAGTCTCTACTAATAAAATGAAGCTGACATGACAATTGATGAGGAAATCAATGAATACTCAGAGCGAATCATGCACATACGGGAGTCAAAAAAATGCATATAGACTAACCAGAGTGAGAATGAGTGCGTACCTGGGCGACGAACCATCATGCGCTATCAAGAGAGGAGGGTTAATACACAATTAAAGAATAATCTCATGCATGTCATAGAGCAAAATAAATCAATCATGTATGATAATCAAGTCAATCAAATCTTATATGTCGGGCCCCCACCAAAGCCCGTTTCATCTTGCCTGAATCAATTCCGATAACTCCATTGTTCGGAATTACGGAGTTTGATTCCTTGCTTATTTCAAAACATTTTAAAAAACAAAGGAAATGTGAAAATTGCTTGCCAGAAATAAAAGTGGCAGCAAAGCTTTATTAAAAATGTGATTTTGGAACCTAAAGAAAATGCTCTAAGGATGAAGAAAAAGGTGGGACGTCGGTTGGACAGAATTCTGGATGCAAGATATCCGGGGAAGGTTGAACGTCGGCGGACAGGATTCCAGATGTGAGATATCCGGAGAAGGTGGAACGTCGGCCGGGTAGAATTCCGAATGTGAGATATCCGGGTGGAATGTTGAACGTTGGCGGGGTAGAATTCCGGGTGTGAGACATCCGGGTGGAGTGGCGGCGGAGAAAAATTTCAAATGTGAGACATCCGGATAAGGTAGAACATTGACGGGGCAAAATTCCGAATGTGAGACATCCGGGTGGAATGGCGGCGGAGATGAATTCCGGATGTGAGACATCCGGATAAGGTAGAACATTGGCGGGGCAGAATTCCGGATGTGAGACATCCGGGTGGAGTGGCGACGGAGAAGAATTCCGAATGTGAGACATTCGGGTGGAATGGCGGCGGAGAGGAATTCCGGATGTGAGACATCTGGATAAGGTAGAACGTTGGCGGGACAGAATTCCGGATGCGAGACATCTGGGTGGAATGTCGGCGGAGAAGAATTCCGGATGTGAGGCATCCGGATTAGGTAGAACGTGGTTATGAGTAGCATAAATGATAGATATGGGGGCTTGGGTGAGTGGTTTTAATGGGTATGTGAAGGAGTAAAGGATGACATGCACCCGTGAGACTCCATGTAAGCGAGGGAGTGGGATGGAGAATGAATGAGAGGAAGATGGGTGTGGTGGAGGATGCTTGATTCCTGCAAGCTTGAGTGAGGAAATGGGTATGACGATTTAGAGAGAGAGGTGGATAGATGAACGATGGTATGGGGATGCTGATGAGGTGAGCTTTGCTGCCATGGCAACTATTCCAGATTTTCTAGGATCTCCTTTAAGCAGGGATCAAAGAAACAACCCATTCCATGAACAGGCGCCAGAAACAAAGGAAGATGGAAAAAAAACAGAGCACCAAAGAAAACGAATAAATAGATAAAACTGTAGAGACTTCACTTCATGAATCATCAGTGAATCCTCCGAGCAGGTGGGAAAATCATATCAAAAGCTACCATGGGCATGATTCTCGGGCATTTCATAATCACAATAGAGGCAAACCAAATTTATATTCACAATAGCAAGCACAAACACATGGTTATATCCCAACAAACAAACAAGTGGCCTTTAACATCCACCCCAAACAATCACTGAGCATTCAAATATCAATAAAAGATATAGAGGATTGATAAACATACCTGGAAATCCCTTTCTCTACTGAATATTTGAGGCTTCCAACTCACTGTTTCATATTTCGTGGGTGCTCTGCTCAAAAATCCTTCTCAAACGATCATGGAAACACCCCTCACTCTCTATACAGCTTCTCCAATATCTCTTCTCTCCATAGTCTCTCCCTCAAAATATCCCTCTCTCCTTCACAGAGTCTTTCCCTCTCCCTTTTTTCCTTTCTCTTCTCTTCCTTTTTTTCCTCGGATTTGCCTTCCCAACGATCTCTACCGCCATTCCACCCGGATATCTCACATCCGGAATTCTTCTCCGCCGCCACTCCACCCGGATGTCTCACATCCGGAATTCTTTTTCGTCGCCACTCCACCCAGATGTCTCACATCCGGAATTCTGCCCCGCCAACGTTCTACCTTATCCGGATGTCTCACATCCGGAATTCTGCCCTGTCAACGTTCTACTTTATCCGGATGTCTCACATCCGAAATTCTTCTCCGCCGCCACTCCACCCGGATGTCTCACACCCGGAATTCTGCCCCGCCAACATTCAACATTCCACCCAGATATCTCACATTCGGAATTCTACCCGGCCAACGTTCCACCTTCTCCGGATATCTCACATCCGGAATCCTGTCCGTCGACATTCAACCTTCCCCGGATATCTCGCTTTCGAAATTCTGTCCAGCCGACGTCCCACCTTTTTCTTCATCCTTAGAGTATTTTCTTTAGGTTCCAAAATCACATTTTTAATAAAGTTTTGCTACCACTTTTATTTCTGGCAAGCAATTTTCACATTTCCTCTATTTTTTAAAATGTGTTGAAATAAGCAAGGAATCAAACTCCGTAATTCTGAACAATGGAGTTACAGAATTGATTCAGGCAAGATGAAACGGGTTTGGTGGGGGCCCGACATATGAGATTTGATTGACTTGATTATCATACATGATTGATTTATTTTGCTTTATGACATAAATGAGATTATTCTTTAATTGTGTACTAACCCTCCTCTCTTGATAGCGCATGATGGTTCGTCGCCCAGGTACACACTCATTCTCACTCTAGTTAGTCTATATGCATTTTTCTGACTCTCGTATGTGCATGATTCGCTCTGAGTATTCATTGATTTCCTCATCAATTGTCATGTTAGCTTCATTTTATTAGTAGAGACCCGACTTTAGGGACTTAGAGGGGTGTTACGGTCTTTACCGTACCTTCCCGATAAGTAACCTGACCCCCGAACCCGATCCGGTTTTTCACAGACCACATTTTCCAAAATAAGGAGTCACATTTAGGGTTTTTCTTTCTTATTTTGTTTACCCTTTAAAAATAAAACAAAAATAAGTGGCGACTCCAAGTCAATTTTCTTAATCAATAAAAATCAATTTTCCAAATAAAAAATCGAGTTTGCCATTCGAGTGGGAAACGCATTGAGCCGAAATGCGGGATCCACAAATATATTTTTATTTTTTTGGAAAATTATGTATTTTTTTTCCAAATTACTAAATTATATTAAATTTTATTGAGATTTACAAAATTAATAAAATTTAAATTAATATTATCCTGTTTTGTTTTCTTTTTTTTCTAATCATTAAAAATTATTTTTAAAAAAATAAAAAATTTAATTTTCACATTTTCTCAACTGTTGGAGTCTATTATGTAATTAATTATGCAGTGTTTCTCCTAATCGACGTTGCTTCGAAAAAGGTGAGGTTGACAGTACTCGGGAGCGGATCAGCTCGCAAGTCTTATCTCTACTTTTTCTTTTCGTAGAAAGCTTTCCTTTTGAAAAAGGTTGTACCGCTGGGTGAATTAGGCAGCACCCAGAGTAGACTTTTTCTTCCTTGGCAGGATTCCCTTTGAAAAAGGTGCTATTATTTGGTGAATTAGCAACCACCGTGTTAGAGATCCAACGTTGGCTCCCCGCGAGTTAATCGTATCATGTTTTTCCCTGTCGACAATTCTGGTGGGTTATTTTGATGAATCCATCTTCTTTTGTTAATATTTAATTTCATTCTTTAAGTCATTTTGTTATTTCAGAAATTTTTTTATTAAGTGGAATTATTTTTTTAAATTAATTATTCTCTTTTTATTTTTATGAAGTTTGTAATTATAAAATTTATAAAATTTTTAATTTTTGTTTTTAAAATAGAAAAAAACATATTAGAATTTATTATTGATCATAGTAAATAAACTTCTAGGTTGAAATATAAAATAATATATATAATACTTTTATTGAATATTTCAATAAATTATATGAAAAAAAAAATGGTTAGCATTAGACATGAAACATAAAGATATTAATTGATTTACTTATTTACTAATTAAAACTAATCATTATATAATTATTAAAAGGGAATTACACCAACAAAAAAAATCGTATTTGAACAAAATAAGTTGGCCAACATGATAGGCTGACACAATAGACTAATACGATGGATTACCAAAGAACCAGATAGGTAACTTGTGTTGGTGTCTCATTAAAAGTATGTTTCGCAAAGCGAGCCTAGACTCTTTAATATTTTAAAAAACATATATTTCAAAATATTAAAAAGATTAGAAAATATTTTTTAAAATTATTATCAAATACTCTAAAACTTGTATATGTATATTAATGTCTCGTGTTAAAACTCATATACATGTCATATTTTGGGGTTCGTGCGTCGCATTAAAACTCATATACATGTTCTTCGGGTAATTTGTGTTGATGTCTCATATTAAAACTCATATACGTGTTACTGAGTTAAAACTTAAAAGTCACAAAGATAATTAAAATAAGTCAACTCAGATATGACACGTGACTACGTGAGCATGCTTTTGACCTAAGTCAAAAATAATTTAAAATTTTTAAAAATTCAAACTATGTTTTAGTGGTGCAAATAAGAATGACTATTTTCAGAAAAAATAAAACGCCCATGATCGCCCCAGTGGAAATTCCAAGACGCTCATGCTTATCACCAACTCCTCGTACCTACCCTGGCCACAACTACAAGACGCCTGCTTACCTACCCACCCACCCGGCACTAAGAGTCAGCCCATCTAAACTTCTCTAGCTCACAAAATGGCTGAACCCGACTGATTTCCCCCCTCCCCTTGTGTAACCAATAAACGTTGTTTCACAAAGTAAAGCACACAACTCCATTAACGTACTAATCTGTTGGTCAGCACCAAGTGGAATGTATCTTCTGCATATATTCGATACATACAGACGCATTCGCATATGACCCTTGCTAATCATATGTCCCCACGCCCATTAATTCTGCTGGCCGTTCAGAAGAATTTTAGGGTGGGAACGTGAGAAAAATGACAGGAATGAAACAGGGAGACTTCCCAGCTACGAGGATGTTTGTGCATGCTCGGGCTTGTGACTGTACTCATAATCAAGATGGACAAAGGCACGCTCGATCTCAGGTAGGAGCTCGAGCTTCACCTGCAAGGATTCCCCAATGTCATGAGCCTCTTGCAGTGGCATGTTTGCAGGCAGGACAATGTCAACCTCAACGAAGTAGTGTGACCCAAACGTGTAGGCTCGGACTGTGTCAATGTGCCTTATGGCCTTGTGGTGGTTCCAGCAGAGGTATGTGAGTTTCTGCAGATATTCTGGTGCAGCTGTTCTTCCAACCAGGGAGTTTACATTTTCTAACACAGTTAATGTCCATGTGCGGATGGTGTACAAGGCCAGCTGCAGCAAGCAGAAGTTTACATCAGTAAGTGTACAGTTTAAAGGCAGAGTTGAAGGAAGAAGTAGACCATTCATGTATTTTTCAAATACTTGCAGTCAGTCTAATGGCAGAGTTTAAAAGAACAAGGTCAGTAGGTTTAGAAAAACAGAAAAATGAGTTAAACGATCATCTAATAATGCCAGTTTATTGCACCAGGGATTCCCACAGAACGGAGAAAAACCTTCACCAGAATCCCATCATACACAGATGGCAACCTTTGATAAAAGCCTAATTTGTATGTGTTCAATGCCTTTTGATCTGAACTCTTCAAATTCTGAGTTAAGATATATAAGAATTTTTTATCTTTAGAAATCCCATTAGTTGAACCATACAAGAGGTTGGAACTGATTCTGATCAGTTACAACCATCTGCAAGTAACATTCAACTCCCAGGGGAAAATTGGGAATTTGGGGAAAGCAGGAAAGAATTTCCACTTACAATGATAGCTCCAACTGGGTCCATCCAATCGCTGATATAATTGGCAAGGAGTACAGCAATGAGGCCAATAATGTTGGTTATAACATCAAAAAAGTGATCCTGGGCGTATGCTTTGACAATCTCGTTAGTGAAAGCGCGGCAATAGACAGCAAGAATGAGTTTTGTCAATGTCACTGAGAGCATAATGCCAATTACCCATTGCTCTTGCTCTCTGGTCAAATCAAATTCAGCTTCCTGGGAAAGGACACATTATTTATATGACAGATTGATAACCATTAGTTCATTGTTCACAAATGAATTAAAGTAAAATTCATCTATGAAAAAGGTTCCTTCTTACACTAATAATTGAATTAGATCAGCCACTTACGTCAGATGATAGTGTGCGTACTGACTCCAAGATTATCTGCAGTCCCAGAGTTGCCATAACAGAAGCAAAAACAAGGATTCCCTGCACATCAATGGTGATTCAAGGCTTCAGTAACAATATCACAACCCAGAAAAAGACACTTTCCAGGATTCTAGAAACCAAATGCTCTATTTTTGCAGCACAAATATGTGTCTGACAAGCAACCAGATTCAGATCGCTAGATTCCCATCTGGTTAGAACTTGTGAACATGGTATACATAATCCAGAGTAACAACAGAGTCAACAAGTATCCACTGAATTAAGTATACACTGTTCAAGTTCCAACCAACAAGTATCCTGCACTTGAGGCCTGGCTCAAGTGGTAAATGGTTGGAAAGGGTTTGAGGTTCTAGGTTAGTCTAGGACAAAAATTTACCTATCAAAAAGAAAAATCAAAAACAATAGAGCTGACAAGGATCCTACAGGAAATTTGGAATGAATGCTAAAAACAATCAAAGATGAACAGTCATAAAGACCTGGCTAACGAATAAGCAAAGGATGGGGACGGGAAAAATCAGTGTCCATACTCATCTAATTTCCAATGTCTTTAAAATGCCGTAGATTCAAAAACCTAAGAGGAATATGCAATGCCAGGAAGGTAATATGATCGAAACATGTGCAAATAAGTAAACATTCAATTAAGTGAACTTGTCAAGTTGCATGTAGAACTACATAGGTTTATATGAATTTAGATATATGCATCTGATCACTATAATGAATAATTGCAGAATTACTGACCAATGGCTGCATACGTTTCTTTCCAATGGGGTACTGATATGGGTTCGGTGTTTGCATGGAAAATGCAGTAAACCACAGAATGAAGCCAGAAAGAAGATCAAGAAGTGAGTCCAGTGTAGAGGCAATGATGGCCAACGAACCACTCATGACGGATGCATAAACCTTAGCAGCAAAAAGAATCATGTTTGCAATATTTGATATTCTAATGGCAGTTGTCTCACTTCGAGCCAACTTTTCCCTTTCCTCCTGCAAACCCAAACAATTACCATTTAGTCTGAGGCATTTAGAGTTTAACAAGATCAAGAACACACTACTTTTAAAGAATAGGGTGATGGCCGATGGAAAGTATGAACCTCTGTCATTCGAGGAATATATCCATGCTCTGCCAAGGCATCCATTTCATTAAAGCCCTCCAGCATTTCTACCTGCTGCTGATAATACTCAGCCACATCATCTTCTGGACCAGGAGCTGTCAAACAAAACAATTGATATGAACATTGTTTAGTCTCTTGGCACACTAGTTTTAAATATCCCATTCATCAACATGTGTCTATAGATTCATTTTCTCTGTGGATAAGCATATTCACTAAAACATGTCAAATTCCTTCCTCTTGTGTTTACATAGATATAGAAACCATGAACTAGATTGTCACTTTGGTCACATGAAATCCCGCAACAAAAAAAATGTAGCCAGGTTTTACAATGGTAGTGTTTCCCTTCAAATATTTGACATAACTATAACAGCATAAGTTATATTGAGGCTACCTGAAGAGTGGGATGGTCCTGCTGTTCTCATCAGTGTAAGAAATCGATACAATTACACTTCCTGGAAGGGTTTTCAATCCTTGGGCCATAGCTGTTTAAATTTTTCCACACTAGCATCTGTTGTTTTAGTTCAAACATACATGTTCACAAAAACAACTCCCCTTCTTGGATGATATAAGTTGATACCAAATTTCATTAAATCCGAGAAAACAAAAATCTTTACTCATTGAGCATACCACAACTAGTAGGCTTATTAAATTCTGCTTCTTCAATTTTTCCTTTCTTTTCTTCAAATCTTTAAGAACCTAGTAAAAGTTTTTTCTTTCTTTCATTCCTCTGATTTTTCTCAACACATATTGGTGGCAAAGTGATATGTAAAAGAAAAGTTAGCCAAACCGATGCTCAAAGCATGAATTTCTCTAGACAAAAGAGAACTTACAAATCTCAATCTTCAAGCAAGACCATATACTTATACAGCAATTTGATTGCAGATTCCAAAAAAGCTTCCAATCTTGAAGCTACTCAGACTCCAATAATCAAATACCCACCTTCTTCCACAAAGTATTCCTCTCATACCCACTCTGAACCTTCGCTTTACCTGCTTTTCAGGTATTTCTAGAAAGCTCACTAATTTTTCACTTCTAGGATACTCCGATATTAACCATATTTCTTCCAAACAATCAAAAAGACATTAAAATAGGCTAAACCCATTAACCCTTTCTTCCCCAATCAAGAAGAACTACAATAAAAGCATATCCTATACATGTTCGTACAGATTTGATTCACACAAATGCAAGGCCGCAAAAAAAAAAACCCCTATCGTGGAAAGATGATCCAATATAACCACAACAGGAAAGAACCAAACAACAGCGAGGACAGAATATTTCCATTTGAGATTGACACCAAAGAAAAAACGTCAAAAAAATAAACAAACAGAAACAGAATATAATGGGAAAGCAACAGGCGCAGTCAAATTACCCAAAACTCCAAGACAGTCATGGAGGCTACGAGGCGGCTTTTTCTCCTTGTGCTCCGACAACTGAAAACCGTCGAAGTTCAGCCGCCACGAGCGGTCGCCATTTTTGGGCGTTGGCCGGAGGAGGAGTTCCTCGGACCCGTCGAGATCGCCGTCGAGTATCACTGGTTCCACCATTTTGCGGCGACTAGGGGCGTATGGTATAGCTTGAAAATTTAATGGAAGCAAAGGGGCATTCTGGGGATATGTTCACGTTGTTGTGGACGAAGTAGGCTCAACCTCTCGAACCAGAAGAAGAGGAAGGGGTAGTGAGAAACACGAAAAAGGAAACGGCAAAAAATGAAATTGTAACTTGGCCCCGAAAATTTCATACTATCTGCAAAATATACTAACAATGTTCTTATAATTACAAATCAAGCATGTTAAAATATTAATTCTATACCTTTATTTCCATTTTTAATCTATAAAATAAAAAATAACAGTAACAATATAGAGAATTCTTAAAGATTCATATTTAAAAAATAATTAGTTTAAAATTTATAGTGAAAATTAAAATATAAAAAAATAATTATTTTAAAATATAAAATAAAATAATTATTTTGAACGAATCAATATCAAAAGGAATTTGCATGACTTTTGTGTCATTTTTTTAAAATAGACATGTAAGAGTTGTTAGTTTATTATTTTGTTTTATTACCTTAAATGTTAAAAAAATTTAAAATAATTTTTAAATGTATAAAATAAATTTATATTTTGTATAAAATATTATATTCTTATACATTTTTTTTAAATGTAGGAGTATATTCAAATTATTTTAATTATATATATATAAGTTCTAATTAATTTTAATTATACTCCATTTTATATTATGTTTTTGTGGTAAAATAAACATAAAAAATATTTTTTTTAAATTTTAAATTTATTTAATACTTTACTGGTTAATTTGGAATAGCATGAGTGATTTTCTTTAATAGAGTTTTTAATAAAAATAAAATTAACATAATCACTTATCACTATTAAGACTAAAGATGCTTTTTCTAAAAATATTACAAAAAAAGCTCCATACTTTTAAAAGATAATATAAATTATCAAAAGGAGATTCCATAGTTGATAGCATAATTGCAATTAGCTTATGTAATAAGTTTAATAATATCAAGATTAAAAAGAAAACAAGAAAAGTTTAAGATTAATTTGTATACCTGTGTAAACATAAAAAATTTTAGTGCATTAAATTATCATAAGATTGGTTTTTAAAATTGTGTCTTCCTAATTCAATAAAGTTTGGACTCTACAAATGATGGGTCACACATATATTTTGACATGTGACATGTGACAAATTTTGGAAGGTTACAAAATTATTAAAATCAATTAACCAAATTCTTTAAATTAAGCAACTAAAGCTTAAGAGATTCCAAATTTAATTCCCTTTTTCCATTTTATGGGGTGATTTTCTTTCCATTAAGGACACTTTAGATCGGTAAAATAACTCTACATGAGAAAAAATGTCTCATAAAGAAAAAAAAAAAAAAAGGTTTCACAAAATCCCCTTATAAGTCCAAAAAATCGCAAAAAAAATAAAATACATACTTGTTTATCTTTCAACAAAGTCATTTAGAATTAAGTTACTCTATGTCCTTAATTGACTTTCAAAATAAAGAAAACATTTCCATAATTTATTTTTAGATTGCGATCAAATTCATTCGAGAATAAGTCACTACAAACTCTTGATTGACTCGAAGTTGCACACAATACCCCTATCAAGAAATCACAAAAGAATAATACATATATTTTTATTCAATTGACAAGGTTATTCGAGGATATAAGTCACTTTAAGTATTCGATTAACTTTCAAAATTAAGGGAACACTTTCATCATCCACTTTTGGATCGTGATAAAAGTGAAAGAATCATAGGGAAAAATATTTTTTTGTAAAAAATATTAACCCTGAGATTATATCCCACAGTTATTAATTTTAATAAATTTTTGTTCACATTATTTTTCATATAATTTTGTTATTTTTATAGGATTTCACTATAATTGTGTGTACGACATGTTCTATTTTTTGTTTTATAAGGAGAAAATAGTCACTTTTATTAGTGTATTTTATCTAGTTGACAATTTTGCTATTTTCTTATATAAATTGGTTTGTACTATGTTTGTAATTTCAAAAACCATTTTTGATAAAATTTAAAATTATGTTTATTTCTAAATTTGTGTTTGATTCTAAAAATAATTTTTGAAATATTCTTTTGGTAAATTTTAAAATGTTGTTTATTTGATTCTAAAAAGAAAATTTAGAATTTGGAAACTACTTTTACAACAAAAAAAATGTGTAGAATTTCATGAACCTTAAGGTTATGTTCTTGGAAAGTACAAGGAAATAAAAAAATATAAAAGAAAATGGTTTTCTTATATTTGGTTTCGTTATGATTTTTTTTAAATAAATATATTTAAAATTAGTTAAAAATCTATACATTTTAAAATTACTTAATCTTTATATAATGGAAAAACTTAAGTTAAATGAGTTTGAAGAAGCATATAAAATAATTTATTAATTTTAAATTTTTTTTTATTTTCCTTTTTTTTTTACTTCCTTATACTTTTCATCTTTATTTTATTTCTCTCACATTTTTTCTTAAATTTTGTGGGAACCAAACATAGTGTAATAGAATGTTCTTAAAAGTTTGATCCTCAAACTCTCAAAATATCGTGTAATTGATCTTATTTATATTTGTACGAGATTAATTATTCTCGATACATAAATAATCTGAAGGAGTAAATTAAAATAATTTGAAGATTAATTCAAATATTATCTATTCATGTAACTTCTATATGTACAAGAATTATTTAAAAAAAATTATATTAAAAATATAACAATTTGTAAAAATTGATTCATCAAAGTCTATTTTTTAAAATAATAATAATAATAATTATAACTTTAGATTAATAAATATTATAAAAAAATTATTATTTTATTCAAACAAGTAGAAATAAAAATCTATGCAAAAAACTTTATTTATTTACATTATTTTATTTCTTCATGATATACCTATAATGGAAAGTGGAGCCTTATGCAATTATGGAAAAGCTTAGGGGATGCAAGTGTTATTACAGTGAAAATATCCTAGTGGGTGCGCTTGCTCTAAGGGTCAATTATAAGAGGCGGGGGTGAGCACAGGGTAAAGTGATCCCTTCGTTTGAATGACGTGTACGGCGATCGTGGCATTTCACTTTTCCTAAAAAAAATTTCATGATGTGACAAAAGAAACATTCGTCGTATTTCTCTATACTTTTAGTTAATTAAATTATTCTCAAAATTTTGAAAACCCCTAAAAAAAAAAAACAAGAAGCTAAATTCATGGTACGTTTTAAATTAAGAATAAAATTTAAACTATGACAAAAGAAAAAAATAATAATAAAATAAAAAAATAGTTCAAAATGATACATAATTGATTTTGATGTTTCTTTTACCTTTACTATCTAGCAAGAAGAAATGACATTTAATTTTTCCTAAAAAAAATTCATAATATTACAAGAAAAAAAAGGATATTCATTGGATTTTTTTAGGACTTTTATCTAATTAAGTTATTCTTAAAATTTTAAAAACCGATAAAAACAAAAAGTTAAATTCATGTTATATTTTTTATAAATAAAAAGTGCATATATTTAAATTTTATTTTTATATTTAAAATATATTCATAACTTTTTATATTTGTCGATCAATATCAACTTGAAATCATTTTTTAATTGAGAGATTTAAATTGATTTTTAAATTATATTTATATTAATCGATCATTTTTGAATAAGTTAAGTTTGGGACGACACCTTAATCCGTCATTTAAGTCCTATGATCCCACCTATATCATTTTTCAGATTTTTTTAAGTGATTTTTTTTAGTTTATTCCCACGTTTTACCTGACCTTAAGGATAATGAAGATTCTGTTTTTTATAAGGAAAAATCTGAGGAATCAGTGGATAAGTGATGAGGTGTACCGAGTCAAATCGGAAACAGAATGATTTGGGCAACATGATTCCCCTTGTTGATGGGACCCACTCGATTTGGAAACCTTTTCGATATAGGATTCCATCCATTCAACTGTTGCCATCCTCGTCCGGAGTAGGAGTTCCTCAGCGAGATTGATACGTGTCAGAAGTCAGGAAGCTCCTGAAAGAAGGGTCGGTAAATGTCGGACTAATCCGCTGATTCGTTTTCAAGCCACGCAATCATATTCATACTGCTGCGTGCTTCTGTGAGCTTGCGTGCAGGCAATGCGGGGCGTCAAAGAGATTGACACAGCGCCGTTTGGATGACATCACGATCTCATGATCACTCTTCATCAGTGGGATTTTTTGAGGGCCCACCCGCACTTTTCGCTACTTGCATACTTCTCTACGGAAACCATGTTTATTACCTATTTTACCAAAAATATAAGGACATTTTTATCAAAATATGGTAAAAAAAATAAAAAAATGATGGAGGGTTGAATTTTTAAAATGGGGTTTGCCTTGAACTTTACCTTTTGACCATAGTTTCAATATTTATGAGAAAATTAAGAGAAGTTTCAATAGGATTTTCAAAAGGTTTTTTTTTAGGGAAACATGGTCAAGAAAGATTACTAGGGTTGGGTCAATAATCATTCTAACATTATCATTTTTATTTATTTTTCAATTTCAAAGCCAATGATTCATTGTTTTGACTCTTCTTCCGTATCCCGATCTCTCCTATCTTCCAATGTTGAGATATTCCACCCATGAAGATAGGTGGTATCAAAGGCTAACTAATTCTCCACAAAAGTCACATACATAGTGACATAAGCTTTTTTGTAAAAAGGTGATACCACCTATAACCATTATTTGTAGGGAAGTACCTTAACAACATATCCTTCATAGTTCTAGAATTCAATTTTCCACATAAATATTGATGGTATAAAGATAGGGTAAACACTCAAAAATCTTTGTCGGTAAGTTGCCTACTCCTTGAAAGTTTGGAAAAAGTGTCATGAGTTCTATCATTGGTGCTTGCTTTTCCAAAATTTTAGTTGGCATTCTATTGATAAAGTATGGACCTATTAGTATATCATCATCCTAATCGTGTTTTGGAACCTTTATTTGAAACAAGAGAGCGTGAAATACATTTAGAAGATGTTTATTTTCTCTTTCAACCACCCATTTTATTGTGAGGTACCAACACATGTTATTAATGTAGAATTCCTTTATTATTCAAGTAATTAATTGATTCTTGATTAAAATATTTCTTATTGTTATCAGATCTCAAGGTTTGAATTTTGATTTCAAACTGAGCGGTAACAAATTTGTGAGACGTGAAAAAAATTGAAGACACTTTAGTCTTGAACTTCATGAGATAAAGCCAAATGGTCTTGGAATAGTCTTTTACCAAAGTAACAAACCAATAAGTGCCTAAAATATTGGAAACACAAGACAAGCCTTAAAACTTTTGAATGAATTAAACTAAATGGAGCAGCAAAATGAATTTCTTTTATTAGAAAGGTCACACAATAATGTTTAGTAAGAGTATATGACTCACAATGGAAATTGCTAACATCTACATTCGCAAATCAAGTAAGAAAACAACATTTTTAAGAAATGAAAGATAGACAAGGTGTCCTAAATTATTATGATAAGGTCTAAATCAGTTTTGTGGGCTAAAACCAAGCATTGAGACTCTTTTCCTCCACCTCTTCAACCAATTTCAAGGTAGTAAAGTCTATCCTACAACTTAGCATACTCAATCATCTTCCCTAAAGAATTTTGAAAATAATAACTAACAAGAGTGAACTTCACAAAATAATTCAAATCTTTTGTGTTTTTTTCAATAAATAATGTATTATAATTTAAATTTGGGACATGAAAGACGAAGTGTAAGGTTAAGGTAGGTGGGATGTGTATGGATCCTTAGCTGACAATCAAGAAGGATGACCATTTGGCTACCTTGATTTTTTTTTTTTTGTTTTCTTGAACATGGTTAAGAACTAGAAAATAAAAATAAAAATAAAAATAAAATTAAACATACCAAGCATATAGTCTAAAACACTTAAATCAACAATCTAGGTGTTCAAGTTATTTTGGAAGGAAATTGAAGCATTTATACTTGATTGAGCCATAAAATAAGAACCTAAATTCAAAGATGAGTTTGCATTGGAATTCTCCATCTAGTTTAACAACTGCTTTAAGCTCCCAATATTAGATTTGTTGTTTCTTTAACAATGACTTTGTGATTGGCTTATCTTAATATGGTAGACTGATTTTCTCTTTTTTTAACTTAGATCTATTTTGACTTTTAAGGCAAAGCCATGTAGCTTCCAACACATGGCTCTTATGTGTTTTGGTTTGTTACAATGGTTACGCCATATTTTGTCTTTATCTACTAGTTTGTTACTATCTCTTGCATATTTTTATTCAATTTGGATGTTTCTAGAGCTAATTTAAATTTTTTTTTTTTTTAAAAAAACTCCACTATCTTTAGTTCTATTTCCCATCAATTCTTTGTAACTTTTCTAACTGCAAATGTGTGAAAAAACTTCATAAAGACAAGGAAAAATGTATTTTCCTAACACTCATATCAAATTTAGGATTAAGCCCCACTAAAAAATTGAAAATTTTATTCCATTTCTAGCATGTTCCTCATCTTCTCTATATCAATAGTAGATCATATCTTCACATTTTCGTAGATATATAACTTTGTTAGTAACCCTTGAGAGAGTTATAGTAATTTAGAACACTTGAAGACCCTGCTTGGTATTAATAATTTGCCACTTGATTTGAAAAACTTGGGAAGCAAAACTAATCTTGGAGTATGTCTTATTTTATAGCCTTCTTAATGTCTTTAGCCATGAGAAGAACTAGATATGCCTTGTTGATCTCCGATTGCTTGGAGTGTAGTAGCCAAGATTACATTACTATGAAGTTTTCTGCCTTCTAATTCTCATGCTTAGGATCACTTTTGGTTGATGGTTTTGTTGACCCACTAATGCATTTGAATTTTCCTTCTCAAATAAATTTTTTTAAAGTGAGATCACTTCATAAAATTCCTTCAATTCAGCATGGGAGTGGTGATTTGAAAGGTAAGACTTTTAAAGTATATGGATACCCGGGCTTGAAGGGAGTCGGTGTAGAAGTCATGCTAGTGGGAACTAAAAGAAAGAAAAGTGACAACAAAAAATAATAAATAATAGCAATGAATATCATGAGCATGGAAATAAAATTTTCTTTCCCTTGCAATCTATGGATACCCGGGTTTTCAAACATTTTCTCTCTAACTTCTACATTTTTCCATCCTCAAAATCAAATCTTCTTTTTTTTTTTGAAAAAAAAAAATCCTCTTTCCTACTTCTTGGCAGCCTTTTTTTTTTTTTTTTTTTTTTTTCTAAAAGGCTTATTCCTTTTTTTTTATTTGTTTTTTTACACCTTTAAAAGCTCATAGGATCCCACCTATCACTTTCCTTTGTTTCTTTTTTTTTTCTTCTTGTCTTTTTCCCATTTAAATTTATTCCTTTGCCCTTTTTAATCACACATTACCATGTGTTCTTCATTATATCCACTTTCTTGAGAAAATCAATTATATCAAGCACTCTTTTTTGATTGTATGAGTTTTTACTTTACAAATATCCACCAATCCAATCATTCTCAAAGCCAAATCCCCTTAACTTCTCAAGAACCATAATAAATTTACCACTAACGCCACCAACCCAAAACCAAGGGTAATAATATACCCTACTTTTTCAAGAAAATCAATTGTATGTAGCTTTCTTTTCCAAATTGTATGAGATTTGTTAGACAATTATCTACTAATCCAATAATTCTTATAACCTAATCCTCTCAATTCCTGAGAACCATGACAATTCACCTTAAATGCCACCAACCAAAAACCAAGAATAGGAATTGATAAGCTACAATTATAGATCTACTCAACCCAGTCTTGTAGTTTTTTTTTTCATATTTTATTTAAAAAAAAATACAACAAATGAAGCATAAAAACATGATATCAAGCGGAAAAGCAAAAAATGAGTAAAGATAAAAATAAAAATGAGGAATACAAACAAAAAATAAAACTCAAAGTAAAATAAAAACAAAATACCAAGTTCCACACCATACTCATTGGAACATAATTAGTGGTCTACAACTATCGTAATACAAAAGAATGTAGAAGTTTAAAGCACATCATGGAGATGTACTTATGTTGTGGTGAGGTAAGACAATTCTTGGTAAAAGGGAATGAAATAATGTAAGAGTCACCTAGTTTATAAAAACTATTAGATAAATGTATTGTAAGTAGACAAAAAAGAGTTATATTCATTGTTTAGAAGAGATTTCCTCCGAGGTGTGGTTAACCTCAATAGAACAAGTAAATTGAGTAAAAATAAAAGTTCATCCCATAAATGTTTGCCACTATGCTGTCAAGACTTAGTTTTTAGTCAAGCTCCTAGTAATAGGATGGTTTAGTCACATAATGGAACACTAGTTGTGACTTTTTTTTATCGCCATTTATAACATGTATCATATCTTGGTCAAAGTCGATGGCTCAACAAATATTTTATTATTGTCAACTTTTCGTAATATGGGGATATTAATAACACAACTAACTATGAGTAATAGTTCATTGGTTAGATTTAATGGTGATTCAATAAGTTCTCAGTATGAGTTAGTTCTTTAGGTTAATACGTGTTGAACTAGACATGATTATGATCAAGTTTTTTATAGTTGACATCAATTCCCATTATAATATAATTTTGGAAAGAATATCGATTTGCTAGATGAGATTCATACCTTTCACTTGCCACTAAAATTTTTTATTTTTGATTGGACATGGAATCATAGAAATCTTAGGAGATTATGCTACTTTTAGGAAATTTTACTATGTAACCTTGATAGTAACTTTCAAAAAATTAACTATTGGTTCAAAAGGATTGTCGTCATTACAACAAGGGCTTAGGAGTTATTTGGATTGCTCAATGCCAAGCCTTAGAACATTGAGTTGCATACAAAACTATCATGTAGATCTCTAAATCTATGTAATTGAAGCATTCCAAACACTGAATCATGTAAAACTATAAATCTATTTGCTTAGAAAAACATACTTATGATCCAAATGTTCCCAAGTCAATTCCAATTGATGAAAAGGTGGCACGAATCTCAAAGATAAGAGATTTCCCGCTCAATGACTCTTTTTTCCCTCATAAGGGTGGAAGGTAGGGTTACATTATCTAGATTTTGAAAAACAAAAGAATAAGACTGAATCCCAAACCCCTAAAAGGGTTTATATAGACTCTTTGTGGGTTTAAGTGACTTAACTTGGGTTTGGATCACTTAATCTTGTTTACTTAGGTCCTCATTAATTAATAAACCATATTGGGTTCCAATTAATTGATTGGTCAAGTCCGAAGATGACATTTACAAACTCCTATACAATCTTGCATTTTTACCAAAATACCCATATACACACATGTGAATAAATAACCTACCTAACCTTCATAAAATGTGTCACCATGGAATACAAACTTGAGCAATGACCACTAGGACCAATAAGAAAAAACTAGCTTTCTCAAAATCCAATTCTAAAGTTTACTCGACATTTTACTACAAAGAGTCAATTGCATTTCAAGATTGTATGATATTAGATCGAGATAGATAATTTGGGTCTGTGACTTACTAACGACTGCATATAGATTCCTTATGAACCGATATCCATAATTTAACGATGTATGTGCTATCAACTTATCAAGGCTATCTTGTCAATCCTTGAGTTACAAATCTTCATATCATGTGATCAAATGATATAGTTTATCTCACAAAGAACATAGGTCAAATTTCATAATAAGAATTATTGTGGCACTATTGGTTTCATGATTACAAGTCCTTAAGATTTACCTAATAAGATATATTATTTCAATCTCATGAGATATTGTGGTTCTTCTATTAATAATACTTGTTGTCATTTGTCTTAATTAATAGTGACCTAATTCCTTGGGAATATATGACCACCATAAGATCTCATTCAAAGATCAAAATCATCAAATATATCAAAACTAATTCAATATTCTCTCAAGGTTGAAAGCCTATACAACATAATAGTTCGATGAATCATGATTACTCGATAGTTAATGTCATGATTCATCTTAGGTCCTATTTAATATGTTACACACTAGTACACTTATCATGTGAAACTATTCTGATGACCAAGATAAGTCATCATTCCAATTAGGAGGTGCACTATAACATCAAATGGATTGCCTAAGTCCATGAATCAATTATGAACGATTTATCAATCTTGTAAGAAACCCATAACTTGGATCTTTCGTTTAACTTCCAACGCACCTAAATTATGTACAATGCAAGTGATATAGTTTTAAATTCTCAACTCAATATTAATGTAAGTAATGAATAAAATGGTGGAAACTTAGTATAACTTTGTTACAACATATCTTACTTTTAAGGGCTCTATCCCAACAAGAAAGAGCACGAACATCTTCTTAACATATAAAAGCTTAAGATGGTCAACATGGTAAATCGTATCAAGTTGAGATCTAGGTGATGTAAAGAGTTAAGGATAAGAACCCTAATTGGAAAGTGGATATTATTGGAATGGATTTGTGGGTAAAGCTAAAAGAAATGCAAGAATAATTGAATTAAGAGGAGAAAATGTAGTCTCGCACTAGCTTGAAAGTGTGAATAATGTAAGGTAATCTTATTATGATTGTCGGACTTAAAATTAGGATATTCACTATATAGGATAAACCAATAAACACTTTATAAATATTAGAACACGTCCTCTAAATGATGGAGGTTATGTGAGAGTGGCTATCAACCAATTGGAATGATAAGCCCAATAAGAAAGACAATAAATAAATAAATAAAATGATAAAAACTAAAAGAAGAAAGAAAAAACAAATAGGAAGGAAAAAGACAAAATAAGGCAAGACAAACATCGAAGAATAAAAAGGCACCACAAAGGCTTACTAGTAAGGGAAATGGGAACAAGAAACAAAAGTTTACAAAGACTACAACATGCTAGCGAAAAATGGGAGAAATCAATGTTGTGAAAAATCCTAGAGAGCTTTTGTAAACTCTTACAATAGTGAGAAATTGGAGTTTAAATACAAAAGCTTCTAAGTGATGTTCCTAGAAAAGGTGTTTGATGGCAAGCCATATTGTGGAAATGTAGACATTTTGAAAATAGAAAAAGTGGTTGAACAAACACCAATGCTCTTAAATGGGAGCCACACTTGATAGTATCAATGAAATAAAACTTGTCTTTTAGGTGAGGGCATGCATCATGCACCTAATAGGAGAGTAGCTAGGTATTAACTATATTATACCTTTTTGAGCTTATGTAAATGAAAAAGGTGTTTGTTGAAGCCTATCAAGACTAATGCCAGGGGTGATGGAAAAACATTCCAATTACCTTGTATTTAATTTGACTACACCTTCGACTTTAATAGATTAGACATGAGCCATGAGAGCCACCCCCCATGTTCTTTGTCCACTAATACTCAATTATGCAGCTGTCAACCCATGATGTGCGAATGACTATCAAAACCTACCTTAAACATATAGTCCAAAGGGAAATAAGTGTAGGACAATTCTAATCATAGCAAAAGAAAAAACCATAATGCTTGAAAGGCTGAAATTGATACCTCCCATGAGCATTACATTGTTTCGGAAGTAGGTATATCAAACTATTATTGACTAGTCAAAGATGAATGAATGAATTGTAACGTAACTTTATTGATCTTCAAGTGTTTTGTAATATTTTAATAACCCAATGTCTTTCATTAATCCACGACATTTCTTTATGTTTTTCTTAATTATAATTCAAAATAAACTCTATTAATTATGGTACATGAAAAATAAAAATAAAAATAAATTTAAAATGATAGAGAAGCAAAAGGTTTGTTTATAAAACAGATTGTGGCTGCTGGGATTCGAGCCCAGGTCTCTACGGCCACAACGTAGAATTCTTACCACTAAACTACAGCCACTGGATGCTGTGGAGCGCTCTAGCAAAATAAATTTAAACTAAATCACTCACTGTACCATCGTCACTTATAAACGGTTTGGTTTTGATTTTAAGTGATGTTTTCGTTGGTCGCTCCTGTTACCTGGAACGGTAGTCAGCGCCAGCGGCACTCCAGCTGTCGGCACCACTCATCTGATCCACACCAACTGTACATAACCGAATCGTACCTGATCGTCATCGGACTTTTTTTCCTGCAAATTCATGGCAGTTCCGTACCACTTCTCCTCTTTCGTTTTCGTCTTTACCTTAATCTGTGCCCTGGGTGTTTCTCTCGGGTTCAATTCCACTTCAGACCTCGATGACTCCCTCGTCTACCTCTGGCCCCTGCCCTCGGAGTTCACGTTCGGCGAGGACGTCCTTGCCGTTGACCCCGATCTCTCGCTTGCCGTCGGTGGCGATGGCGGGAACTCCGATATTGTCAGAGAGGCGTTTCTAAGATACAGAGGAATCATATTCAAGCACAGCACTAGGTTTTCGAAGTTCAGGGGGAGATCGATGTATGATATTAGCAAGATTAGGATTATTGTTCACTCCGACAGTGAAATGGTGAGTCTGAGAAGTAGGTGAATATGAGGTCTTTTAGGCGTTTGTTTGGTTACTGGGAAAACACTGGGATGTTGATCAAAACAAAGATTAATTGGTATTGTATTCTTAAATTTTAAAATTTATCTGAAGGCGGTTTTGGATGTGTGATCCTATTTTGTTGAAATTTTGTGCCGCTCATGTTGGATAAAAGAGAAAAAAATAATAATTGAAAAGAAAAGGAAAAACCTTGTGCCAGCCTCAATTATTTTCTTGGTGTCTCACCTCTATGTGCTTTTGAGAGCGTTTTGTTTGTTTTGCAGCTTCAACTTGGTGTGGATGAGAGTTATTCCTTACTTGTGGCAAAAAACGATGACCATTCAATTATTGGAGAGGCTACAATTGAGGTAACTTAGGACAAGAACTTTTTGGTTTTAGCTCATATATAGTTTTGAACATGGTAGATGGAGACCCAGATGTAAATGTGTAAAAAATACTAAATTTTAAAATGTCTTGGATATGTGTTTAACGTGATTCTTGGTGCCTCCTACAGTCTTTATGATTGATTTGGTTATTGGTTAAGTGTTATGCTATATTTGCTTGACAGTATTTGTCCCATTTCCTGCCACTTATGGGATGTGTGTTTGTAGTGATTAGTTCGATCTGATTTTTGCATAATTTCATTTGTACAACCTCACATTTCAATTGATGGAAGAGGGGGAAGGCGTAATTAACTGAGGAAGGAGGTGGGCTTTTGTGATGAGTGGGCACTAGAATAGGCATGTTCCAGTCATTTGAGTCAATAATTGCACCTCTTGTTCAGAGGTGGTGCATCACAATGTCGATCTTCACATTTGAACCAGTTATGATATGGCAACGATGATAGTTTTTTCATCCCTTTTCATGTTGTTTTATTTGAGGCCATGTTCATGGTTAGATGCATGTCACCAGCAATGTTCCGGATTTCTGATATGTTCACAGTTGAAAGGGAAACGCTTGATTACTCTAATCCAGTGGACTTGAATATTCACAAAATAATCATTGATTCTTTAGTTTAATACTTTCTGCTTCAAGAATAATTCAATAACTACACATGACTTAATTCTTGATAGTTTACAAAAATTTTACATATTAAGATGACTACTTCCCATTCCAAACAATTTCTACTTGTTTGAACACTTGACATCTGGATCCCTTTTGCTTTGGGCCTGCTCTGAGGAGCTTTTTCCTCCATTCAACTATTTATAGAGTCATACTCTCCACTGAATCATCAACTACCATGCCTTTCTTACTGCCTCAATTCTTTTTGGCCTTCCTCTTGTCGGTTGTTCTTGTTGAGTCTCCAACTCATATTAAATGACTCCTCTTTTGTGCCACCTTTAACTGGTTAACTGTTTCTCATTTGACTTTTCTCGTGTTGCCACTCAACTAACATCCATGTATTTTGTTCTTATCTTCTCCAATTGATCGTGTTAACTATTATCTATCATATTAAGGACACAAACAATTCCAGGACTTCTGCCTATAACAAACAATTCAATAATTATTGGGCATTGAACTGCAATAGTTGTATTGGATATGTTATGCAGCATCTCAACATGTGAGCACTATTTTCTTTCAGTTAATGAATCTCCACTCTCTCTCTCTCTCTCTCTCTCTCTCTCTCTCTCTATTATCTTCTTGAGGAATAGCTCAAGCTAGTCAGTGCAAAAAATCAAATGGTTAAATATTAAATTCCCATTTCAATTTGGGTTTATTTCTGTCTTTTTTTAAGGCATAATTTGGGTTTATTTCTCAAGTCCTTCTAATGCATGCACAAACCTATATAGAGAGTTGTGCTTTTCATTCCAGATGGTACTGTTTTTAATATTGTGTTTCTTTCAGGCAAATACTGTCTATGGCGCTCTGCGTGGATTAGAGGTATGTATACTGTATTACTGCATTTTGTTTGATACAAAACATGGAACTCATATTACCTAGGCATTTGTCTTTAACTAGTGAAACGGACTTCTGTGTTCTTTCATTTGGTCTATACTATGAGCCACTTTGGCCCATTGTTCTTTCTTTTGACAATCTTCTGCTGATGTCAACCAATCATTATAAGAGTATTATGTCACTGTCTAGGTTAATCATTGGAATCTTGTCTGACCTTTAGACTTTGATCTCTTTATATAGATTCCTATCTTGTAATGCAATCATGCTGAATCCTTGGAAATCATTGGCTACATTTACATGGTGCCTTATCAATCTTTTGGTCATAAGAGAGAAAATTACAAGAAAATAAAGAGGAATTGATGATAAAAATGGTTGGATATTGTCATTTTTCTTTATTTTATTGTTAGGTAGTTTTCATAGGTGCCACTGTTCAGTGGTCAAAGTCACAGGCTGTCTGGCATAAATGCACAGATTCAAGAATTGAGAGTGGCCACTTCATAGAAAATGCTTGTTTTTAGGATTGTATCAAACTCATCACTCCCAAGATTGGATGGACAAAAGCTCTTTTTCTAAGTAGGTTTTGAAAATGATATATGGATTCTCTTTCCTCATTTATTTATTTAATTTTTCTTTCTGTTGTTTTACAGACATTTAGCCAATTATGTGCATTTGATTATGGAACTAAAACTGTACAAGTGTACAATGCACCATGGTACATCCAAGACAAACCAAGATTTGTATATCGTGGTCTTATGCTAGGTAAGCCACTGTTCTTTTGTTGATCAGGAAATTAAGTTTGCCAAATTTTTTATATTCTTTTTCTGGAATCAACCTTGATATGCATCATATTTTATGTTCTTTTGCAGATACCTCAAGGCACTATTTACCGATTGATGTAATTAAACACGTAATTGAATCTATGTCATATGCTAAACTTGTAAGATACGTTGCTCTTCTCCTGCTCATTTTGAAATTGGAATTCATTGTAACCACTCATCTGATTGTCATCCCATTTCCTGCTTCTCTAATACTTCTGGCTGTAATTCTGATACTGAGAATTACAATCAGTAGAATGTCCTGCATTGGCACATCATTGATGAACAGTCATTTCCTCTGGAAGTACCTACGTATCCAAAATTGTGGAAAGGTGCATATACAAAGTGGGAGCGCTACACAGTTGAGGATGCGTATGATATTGTCAAGTAAGATTCTGTATCTTATTTAATATATAAGTAGTGCCGGAGCTTTTAATTGTTTTTAAGAACCTTTTTTTTTAATCAGAAAATGTTTTTAAGAACCTTCTTCCAAGTATTCTCCAATGCTTTTTGAAACAATGAATGTGTGTCTATAATGATCCTCAAATGGATTGGATCTTATCAATAAGATTTGGTGGAAGCTGCTATGAACATAACGAATTATTGATTTTCCAACAGTAGTTGAACCCAAATAGTCAGGACTTATATTGTTTTCATTGTGATAATTTTCATTACTCTTGCTGCTAATTTTATTTTAGGTTTTCTTAACAGAACAGGCAAAGTGAAAAAGAATGCTTTCAGTCGACAATGTAGATAATAAATCACAAGTTTATGTGCACTTTAAATATGACTTTACTTTCAACCAATACATTTGTAATCATCTAATATTTTAATAAAATTTATGCAGTCTTTTGAATTTAAAGAAGATCTGGTTTCCTCACTTATATGGGATCAAATTGAGCAGAGTGATATAGAGTCAGAGACGAAACAGAACTTGTCACTTCTGTTCTCTGAATGTTTGACCTGATTCATGTTTTTTGGTTTGTCTTGGTTTTTTGCACTCAAGATTTCTTTGTTTTCTAATATTCTAACAGTTTGTTTTCTGGTGCATATTTCCCTGGTATGTTTGGATCTGAAGCTTCGCCAAAATGAGAGGTGTGTTCTATCTTCAAAGTTTGTATAGTTTTCATTGGCATGTTCCAAACATTTTTCTTTTGGAACTCTTAACTTCACATTTTTCTTTTTTCAAGGAAGTCCAAAATTTTCTTTAATAGAACAATTCAATTTCAGTTTTAGTTGGGTATCTTTGGGAGTTGAATTGCATTCTGGCTTTAAGATATCTATAGCTGCATATACATTTTTTTTAAGTTTTTCTCCATCATTTATGGCAGGCATCAATGTTATGGCAGAAATAGATATCCCTGGTCATGCAGAATCATGGTAAAACACTTATTTATATCATCTCCATGTCAAAATCATGTTATTCTAGCTGGTGTTAATTTTCTTTTGGGGAAATTCTCAGATTATTTTTGGTTCCCGGAAAGTACTAGGGAAAGGAAAAAAAATGCTGAGGAAAATTATTTTCTCATGTTTGGTTTGCCACAAAAAATACAAAAGAACTTGACAATGGCATCTGTAGCAGGCTAATCAAGACCCTCTTTTTGTTCAATAATATAAAAATGATTCATTCTGACAACTTTGTAGAAGACAATCCTTTTGAAGTAGCGAACTTTACACAATAATAACACAATCATGGTTTTATTATCTCCTGGACTGAACCATTTTTAATCTTCACATTGTCTATCAAACTGTGAAATCTGTAGTTTTCCTTGTTTAGTACATTTATTTCATTGGTTTAGTGCTCATGGATACTTGTGGAAAATCCTAGGAGTCAAAACAACAAAAGATGAGAAATATTGAAACTTTGCTTCTTGATTGACCACTTGTGCATTTATTTTAGGTAATCTAGACTATCCTTCAACACATGACATTTCAAATTTGTTATATATTTTTCTATGTAGGGGCACAGGATATCCTGACCTTTGGCCCTCTCCTTCCTGTAGAGAGCCTCTTGATGTTTCAAAAGAGTTTACTTTCGATATGGTTTCTGGAATTTTGACAGGTTAAGCTCCATTAAAGCCTTTCCTTTGGTAATGGTCATGTTTCTTTCTTTTATTTTTGCATTTGCTGCCTTTGTGTGAATAGTAATATCCCTAATGCACTTGATCCTTGTACTTGGGGATTCTATAAAATGTGTCAACCTGATTGATATTAACCTGAGCAATGGAGGTTTTAATCTCTCCTTGAAAAAAAAATTGGTTGATAAAGATATTTTTGAAAATAATTTTTTTATTCTATTATGTATGTTTTGTTTTACAAACTTGTCAACATATTAAATGTCTTAATACTTGAATTTTTTCCTAAAAGATTCCCTTTTTACACCAGTGATTTTGATGCATGCATTATGGTGTCACTTCCTGGTTAGTAACATCACATGGAACAATTTTAATTTAGTGGATGAAGCAAAAATAAGGATAGAAATTGGTTACTCGAGATTCTATTTGCTGACAGAGAATTATGTATTTTCCATGCAGCTGTTTTGGGCAGACATTTTTCTTGCCCCTAAATTTATGATAGAAACCATTCTGTAAAAATAAATCGGAAGGCATGCATTTTGTCCCATACCTCATTGGAGGATTTGTAGCATATGTTACCCTGTTACATATATTTGATGCTTTTGTTTTTAAATAAAGAGCAATGCTGTCAAGAGGGAATTCCTTTATGGATATAATGTTCATCAGATTAGAGAGAAAAAAACAAAGAATGATCAATCTTCATCCTTGGAGCCCCGACCCTTGATAATTGTAGTTGTGAATTCCTCCATATTTTTTCTCATTAGCCTATGGTGCATCATCTGCTATAGTTTCCAAGGATCACCCTCTTGCATATGTATTGGCATCTTACTGCAAAGGTATACAAACCCGAAGTTAAATGTTAATCTGTATGGATGCCTTTTGAGGGATTGATATTTGCATTGATACCCCTGGTGAGGGTTGCAAAGTAATTTATTCTCATTATTTTGCAACATTAATGTCCCCAATTTTTGCATACTTCTACTGTGGAAAGAATATTTATTATTAAATAATGTTTAAGAATAGATGTCATGGAAAAATATGCAACTCATATGTCAAAAAGTGAAAAACTGAAACTTTAGTGAAAGTTATGGTCTTGAGAAACTTTGGGTTTGAAGATCACATTAACATGTCAAAGCATCCTTGGCAAAGGCTTGGAGTCATTCCTTTTAGCATGTTTCTACTTGTGGTTCACAAGAGTGTTCTTATTTTAATGCTGATTTGAGTTAACTCATGCCAACTTGTACTGCTTGAAAGGGTATAGTGAACCCATGTCTTCATCATTTCTTGGCATGCTTGATTTGCAATTACAAAAGCATTACATTTGAAACTCAACATTTTTATCTTATGGACTTTAAGACTATTGTTATTAGGTTTTTATGAGAAATTAGGTAGTGTGGTAATTATTCTTTTCTCTACTATAAATTTCTGACTTAAAGTTTTTGTTTTATAGACATGAGAAAAATTTTTCCTTTTGAGCTCTTCCATTTGGGTGGTGATGAGGTCAATACAGGTTAGTATTAGTGATTCTTTTATGAACTCTTCTCTAACGTGTCTCTTCTATTCTGATTAAAACATTGTGGTTTTCTTTTTACAAGCTTAGATTCTACTATCACTTAATTGAGAAAAAGGAAGAAAAAAAAAGATAATGATAATGATCTTTTGGTTTGACCATTCCAATGATCCAAGGGACAGGGTATTTTGGTTTTGCAGGAGTTGGGTTGTGTTATGGTTGGTTTCATTTGGTTGTAAAAACCTGTGATCTTTTATCTTTATGCTAAAGATGCCATATTTTATACACAAGCATGATTGTCCTGTACTTTTCTTTCCATTGCTTTGATATTTATCTTGCTCCTGGCATGATCTTGATTATCTTAAAATTTTTTGTTACTGTATCTCTTACTTGAGGAGGTTCTTACATAAAATGATTAATTATCACAAATGGAGTAGATTATTATTCCACTCCTTCACAAATTTGAGAGTTTAAGATTGCCGGCATTCTATGTCTGGCTTGATATATTATCTAATAGGACAAAGGGCATGATAACAGAGGTCGGATACTAACTTGATATCTATTTCATTCTGTCTCTGGCAAAACTTATCTGATTTATTAAGAAAAGGGAGGTGGTTTCTATGAATGACCTTAACTATAATGCATTTGGGAATCATTCACTTAAATGCATGTTACATTATATGGGTGATGAACTCTAAAATCGTAGAGCTATGATAGAATAATTTCTTGCAGTTTTTAAATCTTCACTTGTTCCAACATTCAGGCTTCTCTGGTTTTGCATTTTTGTTTTTGGCTGCATTCTGATGGTCATCTTTTAGGTTTCATGAAAGTCTAATCAAATGACAACTGATCAGCCAAAAATGCTGCATACCTGCATGCTTCAAAGATACTTTTACCATAAAAAGACTGGCAGAAATGAAGAAGAAGAAATAGAAGAGGGAGAAAAAGTAGTTATAAAATAGGGAACAACTCTAGAGTCGATCCCATTTCATTTTTTATATTTCCATGGTGAAATAACCAAATTTGTCTCACAATATGTTAACAAAACCAATTCAGATACGGATCTTACATATTGATTCTGAATGAATCTGCAAGTTTGTATCTATAGACATGATTCTCTTGCCTGTTTTACTATAAATATTTTATTACAATCTTTCCATCGGTATAAAAGCTTTGTAGCCAATGAATCTACAAAGAAATGGTGATTGTTCAAGTCAAATTGTCGGCTATAAGCCTATAACATCTTTCAAGAACTTGAACTATATCATGTGCTAACTCTTCAGTTTCATGATTAAAAAACTTCAAAGAATCAAGACCATTTGCTGATCAACATATTCCATGCTTATTAAGTGGTGGCAATTTGTGGGTTTTCAACTGTAGTCTTGTTGTCCTCTGTATTATATATACTTGCGATTCAAAACTTTTCAGTTCAAGTGGTATTGCTCTTTCTCAATGAAATTTACACTTGTATGCCTTCTGACATTTATTATTTTTGAAATGGTCCAAAATCTGACAGATTGTTGGAACTCTACTCCACATGTGCAGCAATGGTACATCCCTCATCTTTAATTGTTAATCCTCTTTTACGTTTTATTTAATGACTTATAATTTTGATAATAACTGTTTTATAGATTAATGTATGGCTTGAAACAGATAATTAAAACCTGTCCTTGAAGAGCATGGCGTTTAAATTTATTTTTGTTTTTTTCATATATTTTAGGGGGTGGGTGTTCATTTTGACCCTTGCCATGTGAGTCAATTTATCATGATTAAGAATTTTATTCTGATGAATTGCAGTTGCAGCAAGTCTTTAGGCATGCCCGCTTTAGAAACTCCATTCACTCCATTCATATGTTAGCCACCTTATCAGTTTTCCTGTTGGGCATATTCTACATGTTCAAAATGATTTTAGCTATTTTTTATTGCTTGCTATTATTCGTCTGTATAGAAATCTTTTTCATGTCTGATGTTTTCCTATCCACATTTTCATAGTTTGTTTGGTTCAACGAATGGTGTCCAGTGATGAAGTAATCCCATCAAAAAATTAATGATTGATTTGGGTTTATTTTTGTTTGTCATAAGTTTTAGATTTCATCTAATTGAAGGATTCCATGTGTTGTTTAAATGTACTTTTTATGCAGTTATTGATCTCTTCAAGGCCAGGATTAAGTTTCTTGGATTAATGTTTATTCAGTTTATGGATCTATTTTTAATGCAGGCTTCAAGATCACAACATGACTCCTAAAGAGGCATATCAATATTTTGTACTCAGAGCACAAGAAATAGCAATTTCAAAAAATTGGGCCCCTGTCAACTGGTATGTTGATTAATCCAATAAAATTATAATTAGCATACTGCATATTGGTCTTGCCCTGGATTTTTTTCTTTTCTGCCAGGCAAGTTTCTAAGTGGGGCCTGTTTTCACTTGTTCTTTCTTGGATTTTACTAGGAAACTGAGAAACTTTTTGGGAGGTCAACAAAGATGGAATAGAAAAAGTTTAAAATTGAACAAATTATATTCATCAATTTGTGTGAATTAAACAAAAACATATTGGTTACTTCTGCAACTGCTCAGAAACACAAAAAAGAAGAATATAAAACAGAGAAGGATAACTGGTTGATAAGAATTTAATTTGATGTGTCTATTAACTTATAAGTACTTAATACTAGCACAGTCTTTGCAAGTCATTCATAGAAACTTCTAACATATCTGAGTTTTGTCATCTCAGGGAAGAAACCTTCAACACATTTGCGACAAACCTTAATCCACGGACTGTGATACATAATTGGTGAGTTTCTAATGGGATCCCTTTATGCTGCATCACAGTGGCTTCCATCTAGGATGAAAATCATGTCTAGATGGGTTCTACGATCTGAGAAACTGTAGGGGGCCCAGAGGCTGATTTTTTGGCCAAAATGGGATCCTTGGCATTTATGGGTTTGTAGGCCCTCCTCTCAAATAGGGGTTTTTGTATCTGGTTCTACTTTTTGGTTTCTCTCTTTTTCTGGTTTTCTTGTATAGCTTCCTTTGACGAGGATTCCTTGTCATTCTTTGTATTCTTCTTTCTTGTTCTAATGGGTTTTTTCAAGGAAGTTTCACAATGATATCAAACCAGAGAGGTTTGTTTTTCACCTGCAAACAATATTATGTACCACTGCAGGTTGGGCCCTGGAGTTTGTCCGAAGGCTGTTGCAAAGGGTTTCAGGTGCATTTACAGCAATCAAGGAGTTTGGTATCTTGACCATCTTGATGTCCCTTGGGATGGATTCTATAATGCAGAGCCACTGGAAGGAATAAATTCTGCTTCTGAACAAGAACTTGTGCTTGGAGGAGAAGTTTGCATGTGGAGTGAGGTAGCAGATACCTCAAACGTCCTGCAAACAATATGGCCTCGAGCTGCAGCAGCTGCAGGTATGCAGTGAATATAAATTTTCAATTAATGCTTACACCCAGAAAATTCTTATCATAGAAGGAGTTTGTTCTCATCCTTATGAATCAGAAACTTATAGAGCATACGGAATGCTTTAAAGATCTCTGTCTAGCATTTTCTAATTGATAACCTTAGATTGGCCATTGATGGAGTTGGAGACTAAAAAATTTTCAAATTAAAATCTAATCTTATTATTATTATTATTAAATTTGTGCAGCATATTTCAAATCTAATATTTTTTTCTAAAATCTTCAATAAATTATTGTTCTCTTTAGTAGTGTTCAGATATTCCTAAAAAGTAAAATGGTTATGTTGTGCTAGTTTGCCAAGCATTTGGGATGAATCCATTTCTTCTTGTAGTATTTGATGCAAGTCCATTTTGTTGCTGGAGCCGGATCATTTTCAGCATGTGCTGAAATGCCTTGAAATATTTTTACTGTCAGATAAGGAAAGGACCACGATATTTCTAATGACTTGGGGTTTTTTCTTTTCAAATGCCATAATGGTTCATGTAATTAAATTCCTTTTGTACCTTCATATGTAATTCTTCAATTCTTCGTGGTCTACCTTCTACTAATAACTTTGGGAATCCCATATAGATTATGACCTAAATTAGATTGATTCTTTGTTGAATCTCTATTTTTTTTTTGATAAGCAAGCACATATATTAAAGAAGGCTTAAAAGCCGCAAAGCATACAGGGAATATACGAGGCGGCTATGGCTTCTCAACCAAAAAACAAAACAACCCAACCCCTAATTGGAGGCTAACCACTCCAAGAATCCTATTAGGGAATTCAACTCCATATCAATGTACACTTTAGCCCAACCCTAAATATTGTATACAAACGAAGTTTTTAACTTCTGAAATGCTAACACCCCCCCTCCCCCCCCTTAAAAGCTAGCCTATTCCTCTCCTTTCATATTGTCCAAAAAATGTATAGCGGAATGGACTTCCACAATTTTTTCCTTTTTTTCCCCACAAAAGAGCCCTTCCAGCTACATAGAACCTCCATTACAGATTCTGGAAAGACCCACTGAACACCACACAACACAAGAATGATATCCCACAACCCTTTTACCACTGTACAATGAATTAAAATATGATTGATCGTTTCCTCTTCACACCCACACAAGAAACATCTGTTAGGGAATTGCCACCCTCTTCTCTACAGCCTATCCAAAGTAAGGACTTTCCCCCAAGCAGCTTTCCAAGCAAAAAAAACAATTTTGGTTGGAACTCTGTCCACCCAAACATTGCTATGAGGGAATTCAGCTCCTTCAGTATTTGCCAACACACTGTACGCTTTCTTGACTTTAAACAGCCCGTTCTCTCCTTCCTTCCAAAACACCGAGTCTTCCTCCAAAGTTACTCTATATTCCCTCAACTCAGCTAACAAATTGCCCACCATACCCAACTCCCAATCATTAAAGTCCCTTAAAAGCCTTAAATTCCACCCTCCTTGACCCAAATTCTGATTCCAATACTCCTCCACTGTGACATTCCTTTGGGCAGCCATGGAAAAGAGGTCCGGGAAGCCTTGGGACAGCACATTATTCCCTCACCAAGGATCTGTCCAAAACCTTATTTTATTGCCTTTTCCCACCTTGAACACCATATTTTCCCAACACCAAGTGGACTCCTTCAAGATCTCCTTCCAAACTCCAACTCCAAACACCCCATTTGCCTTCCTTGTCCTCCACCCAAAGTCTTCTTGCCCATACTTTGCCTCAAGCACTTTTTTCCAAAGCTCCTCCTTAGCACGCGCAAACCCCAAATCCATTTGCCTAGAAGAGCTTTGTTCAAACAAACAAGCTTCCTTAACCCCAACCCTCCCTTTTCTTTATCCGCGCACACCACCTCCCATTTGACTAGGTGTGCTTTGTTCCCCCCATTGGCTCCTCCCCACAAAAAATCTCTTTGAAGCTTTTCAAGCCTTCTTGTCACTGATTTTGGCATATGGAATAACGACATTTGATACAAGGGAATGCTGGCCAGCGTACTCTTTATAAGAGTGATTCTCCCTCCTTTGGACAAATATTGGCGTTTCCAAAGGGCAAGCCTCCTCCTCACTTTCTCCTCCACCCCACCCCATCCCACGAGGAAGAGGCCCTATCAACCGCCCTAAGAGGTAGCCCCAAATAAACAGCAGGCAGTTGTCCCACCCTACACCCTATTTCAGCAGCCATCTCATGCACCCCTTCCACCTCCCCTACTGGAATGACCATACTTTTGTCCAGGTTAATCTTTAACCCTGAGGCTGCTTCAAACCAAAATAGGATCCAGCTCAAATATGTCAAAAACTCTTTCTTTGCCTCACAAAAAACTATTGTATCATCCACAAACAGTAAATGAGAAATATTGACAACCTGCCCTCTTCCTCTCCATATCCTACAGCCATAGATGAACCCCCCTTCAACGGCCCTCGTGATTAGCACACTTAGAACTTCCATTCCCATGACAAACAAGTAAGGGGAAAGAGGGTCCCCTTGCCTTAGCCCTTTTGAACTTGAAAAAAACCCAGCTGGCACCCCATTCACCAGCATTGAGAACTTGGCAGTGGAGATACAACTCAACATCCATCCTATCCATTTTGGCCCAAATCCCATCTTTTGCATGACCTTTAACAAAAATTGTCAATTGATGCTATCATACGCCTTCTCAATGTCCAATTTACAGATTAAGCCTTTCTCTCCCCTTTTTTGCCAAGAATCTATTACCTCGTTTGCGATTAGGGAGGCGTCAAGAATCTGTCTCCCCTTAATAAAAGCATTCTGGTCAGAAGAAACCACCTTTCCTATGACTTTTTTAAGCCTGTTGGCCAGCACCTTAGCCAATAATTTATACAATCCCCCTAACAAACTGATAGGCCTATAGTCACCCAAGTCCTCCACCCCCCCTTTCTTCGGTAACAAGACCAAAAAAGTATGATTTAGGCTCTTAATGAAGGAATTCTGTTCATGGAACTCCTTGAACATATCCAAGACGTCCTCCTTGACAATCTCCCAACATCTTTGCCAAAAGGCCACCGTAAATCTGTCCGGACCCGGGGCTTTGTCCCCGTTTGTTGAATCTCTATATGTGCAATTCCCTTGACACCAGAGGATATTATTGTATTTTTTTTGTACATAATTCTTGATACAATCCAATATTTTTTTATATTCTTGTAGACCCTTGGAATAATTTTTGGAAATGGAACTTCTCTCTATGTTCTAGGAATGTCCAAATGCACTGTTGGTATGAGCATTTCTAATCTCCCAATTACTTCCCATCTTCCCTCTTGTGGAAGTTTATATATTCTCATCATTTAATTCTTGGAGTGAAAATTTTAAATCGATGTCTGGAATTCATTCTAGAAGATCCAAATAGTGGATTGGTTGGATAAACCACTTCTGAGTTTGTATTCTATATTCAGTTTTGTATTTCTGTGGTACAGGATGCTTGAACAGCAAAGAGTTACATAACATTGTAGGTAACCTTAAAGAAGTGTTCAAAGTATATTGGACATGCAAGAGAATTTGTACTTCTAGCTGCAAAAGTATTCAGTGAAGATAGGGTGGACTGTTCCTAGTCAAAGCCTTCTACTCTTGATGGGAGGTGGAAAGAGATGGATTTCTCTAGTAAAAGTAGTGTGGATCCCATGATTACCTACAAAAGTAGGATTCTTTTAGGGGAGAATTTTGACTCTAGATAAGCTAAAAAGAAGAGGATGGACTTTAGCGAATAGATATGGTCTTAATAGTAAAGTTGAGGAGGAATAAGATAATCATGTCCTTCTTCATTGTGCTACAATGAGAATCTTATGACACACATTGTTTTCATTATTTAAAGTTGATTTTGTGTTGCCTTCTACACTCAGAGAAATGTCATCAAGTTGGCAAGGTTTGGGGCAAGAGGCACACGAAGGTGTGGAGGGTTGCCTCTTTATACTTATTCTAGACTATTTGGAAGGAAAGGAATCACAGAGCTTTTGTCAATTAAGAACAATTGGAGCAAACTCTCAAAAACTCTTTTTTGTGCACTCTCTGGCTAAGGGCTAGAAAGTCTTTAGATAGAACCTGTATGTCTATTTTAGATTTGGTTGATTCATTAAGCTCTTTTTTTTTATGCAAAAGAGGGGTTTTTTTTGTTAATTTCTCCATCTTATTTCTATTTTTGGCACCTTTGTATACTCCCTGTATACTTTGGTGTGCCTTCTTTTGATTAGGTGCTGTTAATAATATTCTCATTTGCCTAACAAAAAAAAAAAAGAAGGGCAAAAGAATCTGCACTTTGTTATTACTTCGACTCACAATAGAAAATTTGCCCTATTCCCCCCTTCTTGTCTGAACAAAGAATCCTAGTTGCCAAAACTTAGGTTGTAATGATTTTTCTTTAATAAGCAATATTTCAGTTGCAATGTTACCATCATCCTGTTAATGATGTAAAAAAAAATCTTTATATGCATTATTACTATTAATATGTTTCATCTACTGTCAAACGTCCTTCCTGTCTCTGTGTTAAGGTACCAAAATACTATTTACAACCTTAAATTCTATATTTTGTTTTTATTTTTGTTCATTTGTTTTTGCCGTTAAGCATGCCATTCATGCTCCACTTTCTTCTTTTTAGAGCGCTTGTGGAGCAAGAGGGAAGCAACATCAGGGAAAAATATTACCTTAACTGCATTACCGAGGTTGCATTACTACAGATGCCTCTTGACTAGGCGTGGGGTTGAAGCTGATCCAGTTACAAATAAGTATGCTCGACAGCCTCCAAATGGACCTGGATCATGCTATGAGCAATAATCTTCTATTGTCATATTAGGTAACTTTAGACATCTTAAGCTGCTTGCCTGTGCTCTGTATGATAAATTCTACAATCTTTTCATTGATTCAGTATTTATGTTGATGGTTCGGAATCTTGGTGTGCTCAATGTTGAGGTCACTGTAATTTGTGAAAAGAGATGAATCTCAGAAGATTGTAATAATAGTTCAGCATCATCATCACTATTGCCTCGTCCTTTTATGGAACCAAAAGTGTAAGTTTCTTTCTGGTTTAGTTTGCTTGTTGCTGGCATTTGTATTTGAAAGTAAACTTATGAATTTCCATGAATTCCATTATACTTTCCTTTGTCAACAGTTATGCCCTTCCAGATTTTTTTTGTTCCTTTTATTACCTTCTCTTTGTTTAGAGGTTGCTTCTCCCCTCCTTTGCATCCTCTTGATTAGAAAAAAAAATGCAAGTCTAGAACTGGTTAAATTTGTCAGTGAATGTCCACTAGATTATCGTCCTGAACTATCCATGACGTGTGTGGAGTAATCATGATGCAAATGAACTGATTTTTTTTATCCCATGGATCCTCCTGAAATCATAAATATGATAATTCAGTTTTATATGAGTTCCAATGGCTACTGAATGATTATCATTGCATTGATACTTATGATTGTTAAGTAAAATAGTGAAGGTGAAAACGTAAGGCTTGGGGCTTTGGTCATGTAACTTCAACAGAGCATTTCAAATTGCTTCTTCTCAACCTCTTCACAAGGCAGCTGTACTTGTACCTAAGTAAGGAATCCATCCAAAACTGATACATCAATGGTGTCACCAAGCTGCAAAGTGTTCCTAAATTGACCATAGATAGAATAGGGTAGACTATTTTTGGGTTATAAGAAGGTATTGGTCTTGCTAACATGTGAAGGTCTCACCCTCCAAACTTGTTAGGGGATGATCCAGCCCTCTTTCATCCGCAATACTGAAGGAATGCTTCCAACCTGAGGTAGGCAGAAAACTTTTCTCAGCTTCCGTTATAAGCAAGCCTTTACCCAAAAATAGGTGTAGCATAGTGAAGTGAGGCCCATGCTTGAAAAAGCCTATATGAAGGTAAAGCAACAGAGAACACTCTTAAGCGCTCTGCATGAAGAGAACTCATTTGTGTCATGACCCCATAGATGTATGTATTCACATCCTTATAGCCAAACATCATAACAAATTCTCATAAACCCAAATGGCAGTATAAATTTTAGGCATCAACACTTCCGTGAGGACAATTTTTTTCTTTGAACCTTTGATTTTTCTTTTGGCCTTTGAGATTGCTCTTTACTTCTTTTCATACCCTTCTCAAATGTTCTGATTTCCCTTACGTGGAAAAGGAAAATGATTCAATCCTCGAGACTGGAATGACATAGTTGTCTTGATACCATATCCTTAGACTAGACTCTTGAATCAAATGCTTTGCTTGAATTCCGCATAGTGACATTGACTTCTAGTTTACTTTTACCGACTAAACTTGGTTTATGGGTTCTTCTTTAGTTCCAGAATTGAGTTCCGTCAAGTCTAGAATCATATCCATCTGTCTACTTTCTCCCAATTGGAATTTTAGCTTGAAATGATTTATAACCTATCAACAGCTCCTGCCCTACTTCTACTTCCGATGGTCTTTGGTTCACACTTCACACTACCCCACTTTCTATGATTTTCTATTCAATTATGCTAAATGAGTTGGGGTTTTCTCATTTGATTACATATAGATTCCGGGTCTATTCCTAATAATTCTGTATGTGGTAGTCTTTATCAATTTCAATGCTATCCGACATGGTAGTTCATGGATAGACTTTGGAAGCTGCTTTCTTTCACGCCTAACAAAAATGCTGGCCCTACCATTTGACGAACAGGACCTTGTTGGAGAAAACTCTGTCTCTCTCGTGTCTCTTCTTTGCATTTTTCTCCAATACGACTAAAAAAGGGATCGAATGTGTGACAGACAAAGAGACTTGAGAACAATTCTTTGAAACAGTTCTTAATTATTTCTAAGGGTAAGTTTTGCTCAGGATTTTAAATATGAAAAATAGTTTTCTCCATTTATTTTCTTTGAAGATACCGTGCACTGTAAAAACTGTATTTTTATTTGTTTTTCAAAATACTTTGTGAAAAATATCTCAAATATGTTGTAAAAAACAATTTATTTTGAAAATGGATTCTTTTAAAAATCATCTTTAATAAAAAAAAAAGGGTTAAATGTGTTTTTCAAAATTAAAAACTGTGTTGTGTTTTGTTTTCAACAATAGTTGCCAACATTGGCTCGTTATGTGCCCATTCTTCTTAAATACAAGCCTAGACGGTGATAGTATATTTGGGTGTTAATTAGGATCGGCTAACTTTTCATAAACAAAACTATCCATCAGCAGATGTTTGGTAAACCAACTTAGTAATTTACAGTGATTTAATAACTTAATTTAAGTTATTAAATAAATTAAGTATATTTGATAAAATAACTTAATAAACTTAAAATTAAAAATAATTTACTTATTTTTAAGTTCGTATATTTTTACACTAATTTGTTTGGTTATCTCTAAGATCTCATTTGCTATTTCACAACCTTCATTGTTATTCAACCTCCTCTTTTACTTTAATTATAATTTATAAAAATAAATATATTAATTTGATAAATATGTTAATTTAATAATTTAAAATATATTTTAGGTTAATTTTATCAAATAATTTTAAAGTAATAATTAAGTAATACATTTTTAGTTATATAATTTAAATATAATTTAATTTAAATTATTAAGTAATAACTATTAAGTTTTACCCGACACTTGTTTAATCTATAACTTTAACTTTAAGTGATGAATTGGAATAGTTTTTAACTTTATTTTAAGAAACATAAGTAAATTACTTTTTATTTGTGAGTGCTCTTATGTTTAAGATAAAACATAATTTTTTTAAATTAAAAACAAACATAATTTTAATATTTTAAAATTTTTAATTAAACAAAAAGTAAAAGTTCCACATTTGAAAGGGAAAAAAATGGGTCTCCCCAATTTTATTTTATTTTTTTAAATATAAAAAAATCTATGAAGAAGTGTGGAGTGTGAACCACACACCGCTAGAGATGTCTATCCCAAAATAAACTTAAATTTTTTTACTTAACCCATTTTCCATATTTTTATATATAGAATTTTATTTTTATTTACAAAAATCATTAAAAGAATAAATCAAAATAATTAAAAGATATTTTTTGAAAATATCATATTTTATGTTTTTAAAAATATAAAAAAAAAAATTTATTTTGTGGTTTTGAAAAAAAAAAAAAAAACAATTTCCAAAAAGAGTCTAGTTTCCTGTTTCCATATGGAAAATGTGCCTTAGGGATGAAGGTTTGCAGAGGAGATTTTTAGCTTTAGGGGAAAAGCATAACAAGATTCAACAGATTCCCATGCCTAGTAGGATTCGATATATTCTAAATTTGTGATTTTAAATCGAACCCCTTCGTCTCAAACATCATCTTCATCTTCATATGTGACATCAAATTCGTGGGGCCAAAAAAAAAAAAAAAAAGGAGACATTTTTAGCTTGCTCTTGACGATTTGCTACCGGTATGATTTTTGTGGCATCAATTTTCTCCTCGGCCCCAATCTTCAAGTTAGGTCTTATTCTTTATGAAAGTGAGGTCTTGGTCGTTTTGAAGCAAGCTTTTGAAATTGGGGTGAAAGTTGGTCTGCCCAATCAAATTTTCTTTCTTTTTAAAATGTTTACTAGTTTGAAATTTGGTTTTTAAAAAGCAAACCAAATGAATAAACAAAAAGGGAAAAAGGAAAAGAAACGATGGAAGGGGAAGACATCATTTGATGTTAGAATCTAACAAATTTTTGTTGTTTTGTCTGATTTTGACTACCACCACCTATTAATTTTACTAATGTTTCGTTATTAATATAAGAAAATTAATAAAATAACAATTTTCCCGTTGTTCAAAACTTAAAAGTCTGTTTGATAATGATTATTTTTTTTAATTTTAAAGTAGTAAAAGAAAGTTAGAAACGCTTCTAACATTGAAACAAACTCTATGAATATTTTTAATTTATTTGTAAATATTATTTTTTGGGTTAACATTAATTAATTCTCAAATAAGATGATCAAAATTTGATCTAAAACCATATAAATTATTTTTATTTTTTATTTAAAGATTAAATATTTAAAAATATATCGTTTTTAAACAATTATTAATTATATTTATTTTTATAAATTTTTAAGTAAATAAAATATGAGAAAATAATTTTGAACCCAAACCCACAAATTTTTGCATATATGAATAATGTATATGACCCTAAAACTAGTAATAATGAAATTTATGATGGTAATAAAATCACTTAAACAACCACTCAAGTGAGAATATTGGAATGTTTCTAAATAGTTTTAAATTGTAAATATTATAAGATTTAAAGTATAATAAATATTAATGTTATTTATGGTAGCTTCTCTTACCTTAAAAAAAAAAATCAAGAGTTTAACACATTTCACAGGTCAAACAAACATTTACGTTTGAGTGTAGGATCGATTGTGTAGATATTGTTTACTTTAAGCTCAAGAAAAACTTGAAAATATGTTTATATAATTAAAAAAATTCATATCTATATGACAATAGAAACTTTCCTCTTTATCCCATATGAGATATGATATTTGAAATTTTTTGATAAATACAAAAGAATTTTTTTTAAAAGAAGTGATAATGTAATTTGTTCAGGTTTCAACTTCTATTTATTTATTTTATGTATTCATTAATTTCAAATTTCTTATGATAAGATTATCTAAATGTATACTTCGGCTTTTCCTTTGATTTTAAGGGGAGAATTAATGCATATTGAACACGGTTGTGGATTGAAGGCTTTTTCCAAGAAAGGCCAATCCTCTTAAGTCTTAAATTTAGTGATTTTATCTATATTTCATTTATATTCTTATCATCAATCAAACATGATCCATTAATTAATGGTCCATTTAATAATAATTTTTGGATATTTGTCTTTCTTAGAATATAATAAATAGTCATTGACCATTGTTGGTGATTCAACTTTTTTATTTTTATTTTTAAATCATGTATTTTATTAATTTCTTTATATATGGATTCATTTAAACTCATATTAATTTTACAATATCCATAATATTTAAAGAAAGTTGGAGCCTATTTGATAATATTATAGAAGAAAGTTTTAAAAATAATTTTTAATTATTTTTATGAATAAAATTTTATTTAGTGACTCAAATAAAAAAAACCTTTTAAAAAAAAATTATTATTCATAAAAGCACTAAAAATTTGTATAAAATATAATTTTTTCTAACAAGTCTATTCTTATCGAATTAGATATGGTGAAAAATATATAGATAAAATATTTAAATTATATCTATTATATTACTCGATTGATGATGTATTTTCGATGGGTATTGAAAAAATATACTTCGTTATAAATATAAATTTTTAAGTTTATTTATTTATTTTTATATTTTTGATTATTGGATAGAATATTCTATTAAAGGAAAATCTAAAAATGTATCAAATTTAAAAAGTCATAAAAAAATGGTTTTTAATTCAAAATTTGTTATTTTTTTTTAAAATTTAAAAACTATATTTTATTATTTTTGTACTAACGTATATTAGACAAAAGTGAAAAAATCAATATAAGAATCAAATCAAAGAATAAAAATATCAAACAGATGAATCGATTTTTACCGGATTAGGGTTCATGAAAATCTGTCTTTTTCAAAGCGCTGACTGGGAAATTGGATGGATGAATAGTAAAGAATAATGGCAGAACACTCAACTTATGTGAAGTCGAAGTTGCGTTTCAAAATATATAGAAAAAGCCCCATCGCTCTCTCCATACAATACAAATCTCCATTGTCTTGTTGGGTTGAACGATAATCATAAAACCCAAAAACGAATTTGTGAAAAGACTCTTGCTGCCCCTACTCCTCTCTTTGGATGCTCCTCACTCTCTCATGGTCACCTCTTTCTTGCCCTGTAAGTTCCAAAACCTAACCCCATTTTCTCTCCCTATTTTTTAATCTTTCTAGGCTGATGTTTTGCTCGAGAAACCCCGGAAAAGTGCACGGCCGTTTGAATTGTTTTCCTCTACTTTTTGCTTTTTGGCAAGATTTTGCTTCAAGATTTTAGGGTTTTCGTTTCTTTTCCTGCTGAATCTGGATGTTTAGTGGTGGATTTACTGCTTTTGATTGTGGGTTCTTTGTTTGTTATAGTTAATCTCTGGACCCCAGATCAGGATTTGTTTGTAAGACTGACTGCTTTGGTCAATCGGATGTTTCCCGTGTCGGTTTGATTTTCTTTTGTGAATTTGGGTTTGGGTGAGAATCTCCAGTTTTCTGGTTGGGATTGGCGAGATTAGCTGTTTTGGATATCTGAGTTTGTTCCTGCCTCCGCATTGAGGGTTTGTTGTGGGCATGGTGGGAAAAGAGGATGGTTCTCGTGTTCCGTACCAGGTTGCTGGAAATCGGAAAACGTTCTGGCGGTCGGCGTCCTGGTCTTCGTCTCGGACGGGGCTGAGAAACCCTGAGTCTGAAGAAAAGGATTGCTCAGATCCAAACGGTGGTATTGGGAATAATAGTGGCCAAAACCGGCGGTTTCCGGCTCCATTAACCCCACGATCTCAGCAAAACTGTAAGGCCCGGGCGTGCTTGCCACCACTGCAGCCATTGTCCATTGCTCGCAGGAGCTTGGATGAGTGGCCAAAGGCAAGTTCTGATGATGTTGGGGAGTGGCCTCAACCACCCACCCCAAGTGGGAGAGATATGAATAAGGGTGGAGATAGGCTGAAGCTTGATTTGTCTGCGATTCAGAAAAACCCGGATAAGAATGGTGGGCTTGTGAGGAGGGATAAGATTGCATTCTTTGATAAAGAGTGCTCTAAGGTTGCTGAACATATATATCTTGGGGGAGATGCGGTTGCAAAGGATAGGGAGATTTTGAAGCAGAACAGAATCACCCATATTCTCAATTGTGTGGGTTTTGTTTGTCCTGAATATTTCAGAGCCGATTTTGTGTACAGAACTTTGTGGTTGCAGGATAGTCCATCTGAAGACATCACCAGTATACTTTATGATGTTTTTGACTACTTTGAGGATGTTAGAGAACAGGGGGGAAGGGTTTTTGTTCATTGTTGCCAAGGGGTGTCTCGATCCACTTCGCTTGTGATTGCATATCTTATGTGGAGAGAAGGGCAGAGTTTTGAAGATGCATTTCAGTATGTGAAAGCAGCTAGGGGAATTGCTGATCCAAATATGGGGTTTGCTTGCCAGTTGTTACAGTGTCAAAAAAGGGTCCATGCCTTTCCTCTTAGTCCAAGTTCATTACTGAGGATGTATAGAATTGCCCCACACTCTCCATATGATCCTTTGCATCTTGTTCCAAAAATGTTGAATGATCCTTCACCATCTGCTCTTGATTCTAGGGGTGCATTTATTGTACATGTACCTTCTGCAATCTATGTTTGGATTGGTAAAAATTGTGAGTTCATAATGGAAAGGGATGCCAGAGCTGCGGTTTGTCAGATTGTTCGTTATGAAAGAGTACAGGGGCCAATAACAGTGATCAAGGAAGGAGAAGAACAGTCATACTTCTGGGATGCTTTTTCTAACCTTTTGCCTTTGATGGATAAATCTGTTAATGGGGTGGAGGTTGGGAAATCAATGGTTGATGTTTGCCTTGGTGAGAGAAAAGTGGATTCATATAATGTTGATTATGAGATTTTCAAGAAAGCAATCTCCGGGGGTTTTGTGCCCCCTTTTGCATCATCTGAGACTGAACATGAAACCCACCTTCCTGTAAGAGAAAGCAGTTGGAGTGCGCTGAGGCGTAAGTTTGCCTTTGGCAATATGAAGGAGTTCATTTCGGCTCCCAGGTTATCCTTTCACAGGGTGTTTTCAGATTCTATGTTAATAGTCGGTGTTGATAATTTTATGAACAAACCATCACATTCTCCTGCTAATTCTTCAACATCATCCTCACCACCACCATCATCATCATCATCAGCATCATCATCATCATCATCATCATCTTCATCTTCCTCACCACCTTATCTCTCCCCTGATTCCATTTCTTCCGATTCAAGTGGTACATCAAAGTATTTTTCTGAGTCCCCTCTGATGTCTCCTTCCACTGTTGCATGCCCTCTTCCTCTATCATCAACCTTGTCTACCCTTTCTAATTTGTCTCTTTTCACATCTAGCACATCTAACACTTCTTCTCAATCTGCATCTAATGCTTCTTTTCAATCTGTGTCTAACAATCCAGAACTTGTTAGTGTTACTTCACAGCATTCTTCTCAATCAGTCTCCCTACCATTTAAAAGATTTCCCGTTTCCCTGGCTGAGCGCAGAGGTAGCTTGTCAAAGTCACTTACACTGCCTGTGTTGACTGATGAAACAAGGTTAAAAAATAATGTTTCAACTTCGGTTTCCTGTCAAGAAGATGCTGTGAGGATAGACGTCAACACTTGCTCTTTTTCTGAACCATGTTCTAGTGTAGAACATGTCTCAGAGTTCAAGAATGGTGCTAGAAATGGAGATGGGAACTCAACTGAACAATGCGAGTTGCGGATATCATCAGGTAGAGTAGCTAGTGATGATTCACATAAGGACATTGGTTTTGTCAGAAATGGTGATGAGACACTGAGAAATGATCCTTTGGAAGGAAGTCAGGATTCAACTGTCTTGACTGGAATGATGGAAGCTCATGGTGACCCAGTACAACCATTAGTATGTTGCTGGCCTAGCTTAGAAAAATTTGCATCCTTTGGTGCAGGTGATCTGGATTCCAAAGCTGCATTTGTTTTCTTCTTTCCAAGTACAGGTTTAGGAAAAGCTGAGGATAGGATTATATATATTTGGGTAGGAAGATCTTTCAATCATGGTAATACCCGGGCTCTACTAGATAGCAGCAGAGAGGTAGGTGATCTAGAAGAGATTGACTGGAACCAAGTTGGTTGTGATGTTCGTTCTCAGCTGGGTCTGCCAGAGGACACTGCCATTAAGGTACAGAACTTGTGTTTTAGCATTTTCTGTTTAATTCTCCTTAGTTTCTTATTTTTCTTCAGCACCTCTAAGTTTGTGCTCTGTTTATTCATTTCTTATGTGATGAAGCTTTCTTGGATTTGAAGGCTTTTAAGGTTTAGGAATACTTGGAGTCACCAACTTTATATTTCTTGCATTTGAGTGCTCCTGATGAAGTCATATAAAACATGAAAAGCAATGTTTTATTCTTGAAATAGATAATTGCAATTTTCGTTATGAATTTGGGAATTTATGCTTATGATACTTCATCTAGGGAAGATGCTATCAAAATCCTATGCATTATTATTGTAGTACTAGCTCTGATTCATTCTTGTAAATGTTTTGTAGAGTTTCTTGCTTAATTAGGCAAAATGGTTAAGAGAATCGACAATTAAGCATTCCTCTTTTGAAGCCTCAAAATGTTTTTGAGAGCCTGCTAAAGAAATTGTTCAACAGAAATAAGGTCATCCCTTAAAGTCATGACACATGATTTGCAAGTAGGGATAGTAGAGAAATTTTTTGAGAATTATCAAGAAAAAAGGTATGAAGCTGCAAACGAGGTGGTTTGGGGTTTGGAATTAGTGGAGGGGAAAGGCCTGTTGAAAAAAAAAATAATAGAAGACATAAGAAGAGGAAAGGAAGTACAATATATTTTGCCCATAAAAAAGGTACTATTTAGTTGAATGGGTGGGGTATTTGAAGTGTGGAGGTCTCAGAGTGAAAATACAGGGTTGCCTAACAAAGTGTCTATGCAGATGGATGGTTTTGAAGGTGATGGTGGTGGCTAGAAAGTATAAGGTTAGAGAAGTAGGTGTTCTGATGATCATAGAGCAGCGTTCAGTGTTAGCTTTTGGAAAAGGTACTAGGACATGTTGTGCAGAGTTCTCCAATTGGGTGTTCTATCAGGTAGGAATTAGCCAAATGATTCTCTTTTTGTAGGATGTTTGGTGGGGAGAAGGCTGTAGGATGGTGCTCGAATTTCTTTCTCTACAAAGGGGCCATTTCAACTCAAGAGATTTACTTGGCACAGTTCCTTTGTGGGGAAGAAATGAAGAAAGCTTGGAAGCCTGTCCGTATGCTTGCTTTGGACTATATGGAAGGAAAGAAATTTGAGATTGTTTGAAGATGTTGAACAAATAGACCAAGCAATCAAATCTTCTTTTATAGTTTTATGTAATTTTTTTGGAAAGGGTTAGACTTGATAGAGTGTATATAGATGTCAATGACCATGATATGCTTCGTTGATTGGTTGAACTCCAAATAAGGGCAGGCAGTTTGCTTTTTTGTTTTCTCTCTTCTTTTCGCTTGCCTAGTAGTGTCTATCATATATATCATGTGTACTTTGGTACCCATTTCTTAGCACTTTTAATATATTTTCTGTTTGCCTAAAAATAAAAAAAGATCAAAGGTGCTTCAGTTGCTGATTATTTTTGTTGTCATCCAAGGGACATTTGAATCCAGGATTCATTAGGGTTTTTCTGTACCTGGGGTAGAGCCAGCAGGTGTCTAATTTTGGTGTCATTATTGAGCATTTATACTGAGGAAGGGGATGGATATGATAAGATGAGAGCCATCAAAGAGGAAATTACCATGTGAAATTCTATTGTTCTTTTTTGTACATAGAAGGTGGTTAGTTTCCTTCCAAGGAGGTATGGGTTACTCTAGCTCCCCTCAAAGATTGGTTTCTCGGCCTGGATGGCATTTCACTGGGAAAGATCCTCATGATAACTGGCTAGCCAGGAGAGGGAACATGCTTCCTAATTGGTGTTGTACATGTAGAAGGGGTGCAAAAATGGTAAATCATCATTTATTGTTTGGTAGAGTGACTTGAGAGATTTGGATGTTCATATTTTTCTTGTTTTGGGGTTTTATGGGTAATGGTGAGGTTTGTTAAGGAGTTCAGTATGGTGCAGAGAGGGAAGTGTATGAAAAGAGGATTCAGATGACTTAGATGTCATTTTCTCGGTGTTTGTGGAACAAGTGACAGGAAAACAGAGGATTGAAAAAGTTGACCTCCCTATTAATGCTATTACTTGGTTCTATGATCCCCATGACGAATTTCTAGGTCAATTGGAGTTTGTAACATTTTTCCTGACATGATCTTCAGTATGAAGATGTTATTTGAACCTTTTGGCAGAAGCATAAGCATGCTGAGATACATCCTGGGCACCCATTTGGAAAACGGTTTCCCTAAAAGTGGAAAAGAGAATTGGTACATGAGGGGAAATAATTGTGAAGCCCTTAGAGTAGGATATCATTGTCTCCTACTAAAAGAAGGTTGTGAAGCTCTTGGCAAGTGCGCAAAGAAAATCTGGGAATTTTGCTTCCGGGTGAATTTTGATTTTTCCATTAGTTCCTCTTCAATTTCTTGCCTGCTTTTATTATTGATTTGACCCAATTTTCTATATGTTTCAATGCCGCTTTTTTTAGCTCTGCATCCTTGTTTGCCTTGTTAATACAGGGAAGTTAGTTACATATCTGTTAGTTACCATTTTTATCTGATTCCATGATGTACTGATCTTTGGCATGTGTCTATTGCTGAATTATTTATTTATTTTGATAAATTATTGCTAAATTATTTATCTAAATGCTTTAAGTTTGATTTCTGTTATCAGAAATCAAACCTAGATGTTTTTGACTTCTGTTGTCTTTCTTAAGTAATGTTACACATTCTCCCTTACATTCCATTCTCTTCTCTGATTTATAAGCTAGGAGAAGAATGCTGATTAGATTTTGAATTATCTCATAGTTGTTTTAACTGTGCATTTTGAATCGTGGACATTAACAGATTGTTAAAGAAGATGAAGAGCCAGTAGAATTCTTTGCATTGTTGCATCCATTGTAGCACTACCACAGTTCAGGAGATATTCTGAAATCCAATAGCTCGCATTATTTTCCCATTTCTTCAGGTGGTGTAATTTGCACTAGAACTTAGTCAGGCATCAGAAGGACCTTCCCCTGACAAAATCAGTGAGGTATGAATTACTTTTCAAAAATGAATACAACTCTAGTTTCTAGAACATACAGTTTTGTTATTTCTAGGTGTTGTAAAAGGGCTTGGTCTCTGCCTCTTTTTTTTTCCTTTTATTTTATTTTTTTTGGTTGTTGTTTTGGTTTGGAGATATTTTGTGGCCAGACCTTTGAGTCCTGTTTTTCCACTACAGCCCAGTTATTCAGTACAAAGAAAATAAAGTCATTGTTTGTGGAGGAACAGGACCGCTCTTTTCTCCCAGTGATGTGGCATATTGTTGGCTAGTGGATCACCCATAGTTTAGTTTGTTGTGATATTCTTGTTCTAAATGGAATAGCAATTTAATCCCAAGGAGCAGATATTTAGCTGCCTCCATGGAAAAATGCCAATCTGATTTTCTCCGTAAAAAGATGATGCTTGTCAAGTTCGACAAGTTTCAAATATTTTAGCCGCTCACCGTAGAACTGCTAAACTTGCTTTACTTGCAACTACTCCTTCCTTTGCATGTCAATCTACCACATTTTTTCTTGGAAATTTCAGAATTCATGTTTGCCTGGGTTTATGTAGGTTTAGGACTGTCATTTTTACACAATTTCCTTTTGGTGGAGTTTGCTTCCAAATTTGGGCCCACAATTGCCCTCGCTTTGCTTGTTTGTTGGTCTGTCTTTTTTAACCTTTCCTAGCCTAAAGAAGACAAATATTTTCTCTTTTTCCCTTTACTTTTTTTTCCCCTCTTTTTTCCTTCTTTCAGTTTGAAATGCTAGTCGTGAGGTTCCAGTTACAGTTGGCTGAGGCAGAGCACGTTTTGTTTCCATTTTTAAGCATGCATTTTTTTTTTCTGCTCACATTCTTTTCTTCTCATATTGTATCACATGCTGTTTGCAGGAGATGCTGCTTCATAAGTTCTTTGTGGCAATTCAACTGGTTGTACAGTGCTGTGACAACTTCGTAACCCGGACTTAATTGTCCCACTGACTGAATCTTCTTGTATATGAACTATTATTAGAAACAGATTCCCAGAGCCAAATCAGGCAAATTAGATAATGTTTTAAAACTTTAATTTCTGCAGGTTAATCTTTCTGCTACTTTTGTGTTTTAGTTTTAACACATGCCACTGGAAACAGATGCCAAAGCCCATTCAGGCCAAAGTTAAATATGTTGGAACGCCCTTGCAGGAGCTTCATGCGTTTGCTCTTTTTTTCTTTTTGTGTGTTACAGGCATCTCAATCAAATCTTTAACCTGCAAGAAAAGCAATTACAGTTCATCCTGAACACAAGCTGTTAGATGGGAATACTAGTTCTAAAGATGGGCCTATGGGCCTTCTGTGTGAGCACTTACATAATCAAAATTTCTAGTTTTAAATGCTCTGAGCATTGGGACCATTGAAAAATAAATAAATTCTAAAAACAAAGTGAAATCATTAAGTAATGAGGGAGCATGCGCCTCCATTCAAAGAACCATTTCAATTCTGATGCACCCTATAACCCGTATTGTCCTTTCCAATTACCCACTCTGCATTGGAAGCCCAAACATTCACATACAGTAAATGTTTAATTTTCATATGTTTCTGTTCCGGCTCTCTATATAAATGTCCTCCCCATCATCCATATATCACAGAAAAAGCCCACGATGGCCTCCTCCAAAATGAGTATGAAGCTTCTGGTTGACACAAAAGCCAACAAAGTCCTCTTTGCTGAGGCAGGAAAAGAATTCGTAGATTTCCTTTTCACCCTCCTCTCCCTTCCCGTGGCAACCATCATCAGGCTTCTCAATAAGAACAGTATGGTGGGGTCCCTGGGAAGCCTCTATGATAGCTTAGAAAGTCTGAGTGAAGCATACATGCAGCCTAACAAAAGCAAGGACCCTCTACTGAAACCAATCCTCCAAGTCTCAGCTGCTGACTTTCCCCTTTTGTTAACCGAGAATTTATCAATGGCGAAAAAGGTGTACATGTGTGGAAGCTACCACCGATTCATAGCAGATGATCCTCGTGCCATTTGCCCACAGTGCAAGTACACCTTATCCACGGAGGTGCCTTACGTCGGCCCACCACCTGCTACATCTGAGTCGTATCAAAGGGATGGAGGTTATGTGAAAGGTATTGTGACCTATATGGTGAATGATGATCTAGCGGTTAAACCCATGTCCACCATATCTGGAATTGCTTTACTTAGAAACTACAATGTGAAGGAAGTTGGAGTACTTGAAAAGGTGGTGGAAGTTACATTGTCGGAGGTATTTACATGTTCAATCTAAAATCTAAATAATACCCTCTGTCTTAAATTTCCAAATTAAATTAACCACTTCACTTGGATTCAGAAACAAACTTGGTTCTTTTCTACGGTATTAGGAGGAACTCAGAAAAATTCAATCTTATGAGCATGGAGTTAGAAAATATGTGATAATATTCACAGTACAAATTGTCTGAAGTAAAACCATACAAAATTGAAACTAATAAATACTGAAGATAAAGCAATATTTCAACATCTTAGTATTATATTCAGTCATTTGTAACCAACCTACTTCTTGTTTGTTTGATTGTTCCACAGGGTTTAAAGCTGCTTAAGGCATCTTTACAGACCAAGGAAGTTCTAACAAGCGTCTTCCTTTCTAAAAAGGCAGATAATATATCTGATTGCTCCTCCTCATTTTAAAATTTTCATTTTAGTATTTATCATTAGAGACCATAATTAATTAAAGTCTCTCATTTCCTTTTTCCCAGCCTTAATTTGAAACTGCACGAGGCATCTCTGCAAATCAAGACAGCATGGTCAACTGATTACCTATACTGAAGCTATGGCACTCACAATTCCTTGAACGTTTTTGTTCTCACAGTACAACCTCAAGAATATCAATTTCCTTTCATGGGTATTAGTTAGTGTAGTTGTTTTATCATTTATAAATACAATCAATATTTATATTACAGTTTCATACTGAAATTGATGCAGTCCTAAACTTTGCTTTTCTCATTTTTTTTTTCTGTCAATTTAATTTTAAGCCGTAATGTTTGTGGATAAAGAGATGGATTACTTCCTAACAATACATTTGCAGCAGATACCTATATATTGGAAAGTGACTCTTCCCATCCATGCATGCCTGGTAGAACTTTTTCCAGAATGGTATAATAGCAGACAACCCCTTCGTTTTCCTTAAGTATGTGAATCTTAAATATGACCACCTACCATGCAATATATTTTGATTTAAACCTAAATCAACCATTCAACTTCCCCTGCATGCCAACTATATATATGGTTGCCCCATATAAACAGTACTCACACTGCAACTTCAAACTATCAAGCACCAATATTCTACAGCATTAATGGCAGACACGAAGGTGAGCTTGAAGATTCTAATAGACACAAAGAAGGGCATGGTGGGTTGCCTTGGTAACCTATATGACAGCATTGAAAATCTCAGTCAAACCTACATACTGCCAAATCAGGACAAGGACTCACTTCTCAAACCCAATGCACCAGCCTTAAGTCATGGCCCTCTTTTGTTAACAAGTGATGCTCAGGTACCCACCTCATCAAAGAAGTTCTATATCTGTTCTGCTGTCATAGAAGTATGGCTGATGATAACTCTGCCACTTGCCTTAGTTGCCGGCGCTGCACAAGCACTGAGGTGAATTACATTGCTCCTCCGGCTGCAAATCAGTCCTCTTCCAATGAGGGAGGGTTTGTGAGGGGGGTGGTGACATACATGGTGATGGATGATTTGGTGGTGAAGCCTATGTCTACCATTTCTAGCATTACTCTCCTCAACAAGTTCAATGTGAAGGAAGTGGGTGCCTTGGAGAAAGTCGTCGATTTTACCATGGCTGAGGTATGCAATTCAGCTAACCTATCTGTTATTTTATTTTTATTTTTATTTATTTATTTATTTAGATAATTGCAATATTCTTTGAAGACAAAGAAAGTCCTGACAGAAACCATATTGGTTTTTCCTCGGTTCGATAGTAGGGTTTGAAGCTGCTGAAGGCATCACTGCAGTCCAAGGCAGTCTTAACTGGCCTCTTCCTTGGAACATAGGGGCTTAATCAAGCATTCCATTGAAAATGACTCTTTGGACTTTGAGAGTTTTTGGGGAACTGATGATGGGTTTTGTTTCACACCACCATATTTTGACTCAGTTGATTAAACATGCATGGTTGTTATCTTATGATTATTCATTTTTGCTGGTTAAATTTTTTATTTTTAATTTTATTTTAACATCTACTTGAAGGATGATCTATACCTTTGTGTTCTTCAATTTACTAATTGGAGGTTGTGAGACAAAAACAAAGGGTTAAAATATTGGAGAGTTCCCCCCTGAACATGCCACTTGATTAATTGATTGAATTTGTAAACCTTGATAGACTTTGATATACACCATTTTACTAAGATGGTTTTAAAGAATTAATATTTGCAATTCAAAATTTGAAAATTATGATTTGGCTTAGCCAATGATTTTCACTCTTACTATTAAACAAATAATCAAAAGTTTGTAATTACCACAAGATTGGAATATTGAACTAATCAAACCTAGCTATTGATTACTAAAGTTATAGGGTTCATGCTAAATAACTAATTACTTTGACTTTATTTGGTTCCTGAAAATTTTGGGGGAAAATGTGAGGGAAAAAATAGAGAAGAAAAGTGAAAGGAAATAAAACAAAGAATAATAAAAAATAAATTTAAAGTCAATAAATTATTTTCATATACTTCTTCAAATTCATTTTGCTTATTTTTTTCATTATATAAAGATTAAGTAATTTAAGAATATATAAAATTTTTACTAATTTTAATTATATTTAATTCCATTTGGTATTTTCTACTATGAAACCAAATATGAGAAACATATTTTCTTTCGTTTTTTATTTTTATTTTTCTTTCCTTAGTATTTTTTTGAGAACCAAACATAGCCTTTGGTATGTAATGAATTTATGATCCTATTAATAATTTTTAAAAATAATTTAAATCAAAATTCAAATATTGAATTTATTAATATTAGAAATTAAAAAACAAAAATTGGTTTTCAATGATTTCTATTTTTTTATATGTGAAACTATATTTTTTTAATAAATAAAACCTAAATTAAGTAATACTTAATGTGTTAAATTAATTTATTACTTTTAAATGAACTTGTATACCGTTCGTGGACGAATGCTTAACAATTTCTAAAGTGAGACTTAGCTAAACAAGTTTTTATTGGATTAAAGTACTCAACAATTGTTTTTATAAATCAAGAGTAATGATGACATGTACGCTCAAAAGTTAAGCGTCTGTTCGGTAACTATTTTAAAAAACAGTTTTTAATTGTACTATGCTAATTATATAATGAATTTAAAAGAAGAGAGCCATTAATTTTCACTTTTGCACTTTTACGAAGTGCATTAAATCATAGGGGTTACGTGCACTGAATTCATTTACATCAACCATTCAACTTCCCCACACAGGCCTCCCAAGTATATATGGGTTCATGGAAACATGCTCCAAGTATATACCGTCTGTTTATCTGCGCGGCTTTTAAATAGTAGAAACAATGGCAGAAACCACAATGAAGTTGAATCTTGTAATAATATAATGTTATTATTAAAACTTAGGTAGTCAATTCTAAATTAATAAATGTTTGATTAAATCTAAAAGTCTAAATAATTATAAAAATCTTTAAATTAAACTAAACATAACCTACAAATAAAAAAAATATTTGATAAAATATCAAATATTTAAATTAAATTAAAATTTACCAACAATTAAAATAACATATGTTTGAATAATTATGTACATAGTCATGAAGTAAAAAATACTTGATTAAACTTAAAAGTCTAAACATTTAAAAAAATCTCTTGAAATTAAACAAAACATAGCCCACAGTAAAAAATATATATTTAATAAAATATCAAATATAAAATTATAAAAACTTATTTTTCTAGATTTATTTTATGTATATTAGGATTTAAATAAATTTAATTTTATTAACATTAAATAAAATTTAAAATATAAACAAACAAATATTTTATAAAATCTATTCAATGTTCATGGTTATCTAATTTTTTATTATATCTATTTTTCTTTCACACACAAAATTAGTTTTTTAGAGGGGCAAACTTGCATTTTTATTTTTATTTTTTAACTTTCTAAAATTCCTAAATAAGCAAAAGAAATTTTTATTTTTAAAATATGAGCGGGGGCATATACCCCCAAGCCTATGGTGGCTTTGCCCTTGGCTAAAGGAAGCTTGGTTATGTGAGATATTCCTTGAGAACCATTGTCTATACCATTGCTAAAAAAGAATAGAACCCAAAAACTTTTTGGGAAAGGGGAAAAAATCAAAATTCAAAGTGCAAGAAGAGAATCAAAACCATTAATTGAAAGGAAGGGAAAGAATCAAAACCACTTTATCATTGCTTATATAATGAATTTAAAATAAAAAGAAAACAAATATACTTTTTGGGATTGAGAAAGGAAAGAATCCAAGTTCAAAACCATACTTGCAAGAAGAGAACCAAAACCCTTAATTGAGGAGAAAGGAAAGAACCAAAACCATTTTGTCTTTGCTTATATAATGAATTTAAAATAAGAAGAGTGCCACAAATTCCACTTCAAGATCACTAGTCATCTATCTTAATTTCATCTCCTTTCTCTCTCTCTCTATTTTAGTTTTCTGTGTAGAAGCTCAGTTTTAGGTACTTAAAAGTTAGTGGACTACTTTTTTTGGTGGAAATGGCTTTCAACTCATGTAAGCTTATCAAATTTGGTTGAGTTATATGTTTGTTAATTTCCTTGTTTTCTTGATAAATTAATCCGTATAGATATTATCCGTTTTGAGTCTAAAGAGTTCTCATGATTTAAAAACATGTTTATAAAATTAAGAGTTCATACATAAATAGCGTCAATTTTTTTTTTCTCCTATCTATTATGAGATTTCATGTATATATATACATCCAACTCACGTAAGCTTATCAAACATGGGGTTGAGTTATATGTTTGTAAGTTTCCTTGTTTTCTTGATAAATTAATCCATATAAATGTTATTCGCTTTAGGCTTAAAGAGTTCTCACGATTTAAAAACATGTTTATAAAATTAAGAGGAGTTGATATATAAATGTATAGCGTCAAAATTATTTTCTCCTTACCGAACTTGGCCGAGTTATATGTTTGTTAATTTTCTTATTTTCTTGATAAATTAATTCATGTAGATGTTATCTGTTTCGAACCTAAAAAGTTCTCACAATTTAAAAACACGTTTATAAAATTAAGGGGAGTTAATACATAAATAACGTCAAAAATTTTTGTTAGTTTGTTTCCTCGTTAGTTAATACATAAATAATATCATAAATAACGTCAACTTAGGTAAGCTTACCAAGCAGGGGGTTGAGTTATATATTTGTTACTTTATTTGTTTTCTTGATAGATTAATCTATGTAGATATTATCCATTTTAGGCTTAAAAAGTTTTCACGATTTAAAAACATGTTTATAAAATTAAGAGGAGTTCCTACATAAATATATAACATCAAAATTTTTTTTCTCCTATATTAGGTAAGCTTACCAAACTTGGTTGAGTTATATGTTTGTTAATTTCCTTATTTTCTTGATAAATTAATCTGTATAGATATTATTTGCTTCAAGCTTAAAGAGTTTTCACGATTTTAAAACATGTTTAGAAATTTAAGAGGAGTTAATACATAAATAGCATCAAATTTTTTTCTTTTATCTAATGTGAGATTTCATATATATATATATATATATATATCTACACAATTGCAATTGAGTTGTTACATAACTAATTTTGGTTTTATGGTCTAATTCATGCATGACAACCAAAGCAACCCCTGAGATGAACTTGAAGCTTCTAATCAACACACAGGACAATAAAGTTGTCTTCGCTGAAGCTGAAAAAGATTTCATAGATTTCCTGTTCAACCTCCTAACTTTGCCTATTGGCACCATTGTGGGTTTCCTCCCAAAAGAAATTTGTCTAGGAGGCCTGCATAAGAGTGTGAAAAAACTGGAGGGAGCTTACTTGCAGCCTAACCAGAGCTCGGACTCGCCCTTGAAGTTGAACACACCAACATATGCTATTCTTCCTTTCTTTAATCCTTCTTCATCAAGGAGTAATGATCCTTTCTTTCATTGCTCTTCATCAAGGAGTTATGGTCATGTGCAGGGCTTGGTTACCTACATGGTGACTGATGACTTGTCGATTACACCCATGTCCCTGACAGCAACCATGGCTTTGTTTAAGAAGTGCAACATAGAGGAAGTTAATGTTCTTGAGGAGAAGGTGGTTAAAATTGGTTTTGATGAGGTAAACAATCCTCTAGCTTATTGGGTTTTAATTGATTTCTTTTCTAGCCTATTCTCTTGTAGATTTGGTTGGAGTTATCTTTTTTCCATAACACAATTAATTGGTAGATGTTACTTGCAAATCAATTACCAAATCATTAAGCCTTGTTTGTTTGGTAATTGATTTTGAAAATAGTTTTTTATTTTGTAGAATAAAAAGAAAAACACATTTTCAATTAAGAAACAAAAAATATAATGTTTTTAAGTTGCTTTTAAAAATAATTATAGAAATACAAAAGAATTATTAAAAATAAAGCATTACATGTATTTAAAAACATAAACAAAAAGTAAATTAAAAAACATTTTAGATTCGTGTTTTTGTTTTATAAAATACCATAAAATAGTTTTTAAAAACCGTTTTCATGAATGTTTTTAAAAACATAGCCTTCATTTTTCTTTAAAAGTTTTGAAAGGTACATTCTTTTTGAATGTTTATTTAATCAATCTTTTTGTTCACTTTTCAGGCTTTGCAGTTGTTGAAGTGTTCTCTGCAGTCCAACGCAGCTCTCACTGAAGTCTTCCTTGAGAAAGAAGAAACACAACAGTCCAAAGCAGCTCCCGCAGTTGCCGAAGTTGCCGCAGGTACCAAAGTTGCCGAATATGCCGGAGTTTGCTCTGACGCATGTCTCGCACCTACGGCAGCCACCATTAGGAGTCGCAGCTCCGCACCTCCGGCAGTTACCATTAAGAGTCGCAGCTCCCGCTGAGGTATTACAAATACAAAAGGACTATGAATATGATTGTTTGAGCAGGAGACCGACGTAGTATTAAACTCCGTTTTCGAATTTGCAAAAATAAAAAAATTCTAAGTCTCTAAATAATGTTTATTTTTACTTGCCTTTATATAATGTAAACTCTATTTGTCCCCAATTTTATGGAACTAGAATAAGAAGAATAATAATTAACCTGCTATATAATTTGTTCAAGATCTATTCAAATTAAAAAGAAAGCCGAAGGGAGATTTACTATTATAAATACTCTACAAAAATTTATTCGAACCCATCAAAAGCAACCGATTGGTTCAATTTTTAACAATCATGAAGTTCGGTTGGGTTTAATTATTATGAAAACTGATTTAGTCGGTTTAGTATTCAATTTTCTTGATTTTCAATCAATAAAAACTAAATCAAATCGATATTTTAAAATTTGTATTTTTTTTTTTATAATTCATAAAACTTGCCATTGAATGAGTTTTTTTTTTACTCAATTTAAGTAATTTATTATTAATAAATTATAGTCAAAACAATTTTCAAATACATCAATTATACAACCAACATATATTTAAAAACTTAAAATGTTATTAATATGTTTTTCATATTTTTAAATATACTTTAAAAATAAATTTTATTGTAATGATTTATTTTTAATTATTTTTCATATTTATATAATTATTATTTAAAATAATATTTAAAAAATAAGTAAAAATTATTAAAAGGTATTATCTAAAAATATTATATTTTTTGTTTTTTAAAATAAAAGGATGTGTGGATCTTGCATTTATGCACGTGTTTCCACTCAAATGGCGAACTCGCTTTTTATTTGAAAAAAGATTTATTTTTTTAGAAAATGACTTGGAGTCGCTACTTATTTTTGTTTTATTTTTAAAGAGAAAACAAAATAAGAAAGAAAACCTTAAGTATGACTCCTTATTTGGAAAAGAAGGTTTGTGAAAAACCAAACCTGGATTCGAGGATCAGATTACTTATTGGAAAGGTACAGTGAAGACCGTAACACCCCTCTAAGCCCCTAAAAATAAGTCTCTACTAAATAAGATGAAACAAGCATGACAATCAGTAAGGAAATCAATGGATATCAAAATAATCATACACTGGAAGCCAAAACATGCATAAAGAATAGTCAAAGTGAGAGTGAGTCCATATCTTAGCAGTGAACAATAATGCACTATCATGAAATGGGGTTAGTGCATAATAGTGAGTACAAAATGTATCACATGCATCACTAAACAGAATAAGAAACCATTATTGACAGACATTGCACTTCACTCAAATTTATTTTTATTTTAAAGAAACCATCACTGATGTTAGACCCCCACCAAAGCCCAATTTATTTTGTATGAATTAATTCCACGAATTCCATGATTTGGAATTATAGAATTTTATTCATACTTATTTTAAAACAATATGAAAATCAAGAAGAAAAAAAAGTGAAAAATGCTTGCCGAAGATAAAATGACAACAAATTTTTATTGAAAATGGGATTTTTGAGACCTAAAAAATTTTAAGGATGAAAAGTTGTGGAATCAAAACAAGATTTTTATTTTGAAAATCAATTTTAAAAGACATGCATGAAGATGGATAAAGAAACACATGGGTTTTGAAAAGGAGCATAAGAGGGTGGCCAATGAAAAATGGGGTCATGTATGTGGGCCCGGGGTGGAGATAGGCAATCACTAATGAGGGTGATCCCCATCTGGGTGGTGTACTGTACAATGCAGAAAACCCAATTTCGCTTCCACATAGTTGTATCTTTGCCATTTCTTTAACTTTCACTTTTGCTTTGGCAACATTTGGATTGGTTGGCACGACCTTTGCTTACTCAACCTTTGGCTCAGGTTTTCTATTTTCTAAAGAATAGGTTGGGAGACCTTCCTTTGAATTAGAATCATCAAATTCAGAATTTTTTTGAGTCAAACTCAAATCATGGACTTGTATTATAGTCTACATGTGGGGTCGACAAAGGTAATCTGGTAGAGGTTTGAATGCATGTAGATGGCAGCATGGGGGTCAAGGAGTGCTAAAGTGGGATTGCATGATAATTCCTCCCTTGCCAATGATGAAGAGTCACCTGAGATCTCCAAGACCACTTGACTTTCTATCCGTTTAGACCCATGCGAGATGCGAGAGCACACCTGGCAGCGGGACTACATTTGGCATGAGAGTCACGTGAAGAAATGGAGCGGGGTCAGAGATTAAAAGGGCTCATGCAAAGGATTGAAGGAACTGATGTAGGTCATTAGAGATAGAACAAGGCGGTAGCTTATCTCCTCTTCCCTACAACCTTATAGTCTTGTGGATAGTGGAACCTTTCATTCCGACGTGGAACAACAAGATCTTTAATTGTGCCAAATACAGCTTGCTTAAACAGATTGTACAGTCCCATCTTCACCAATTACTTCCAACTCTAGAGATGTCTTCTCCTTCATAACCACCAAATTCAAGGTCTTGATCCTTGTCTGGGTTACTCGGTTCAGCTTCCTAAAAGCTGCATCTATATGTCTTGCTTTCACCTGAGTCATTCCTCTGTTCATTCTCAAGCTTCTAATATTTGTAGCATGGTCAGGACCATGTGCTACGCCTTTGACATGTATGCAAGCTCATCAACTTTTGATGGATTTCCAACTCTTGCCTCTTCCTAAACAGTGTCAAGGTTTCCTCACATCCTCCATTAATTTCTGCCAATGCTAGAAAATATCATGCATGCCATGCAGGTAGGGGGGGTGGGAAAGGTGACAAGGAGATCGGGTAGAGGGTTGGGTATAGGTGGATGGTTGCGAAAGTGATGAGTTGAATGGGTGAGTGCATTGTGGTGATCAGGTTTGGTGGATATGAAGAATGGGGACTGTAGGGACCCCTCATCCTGAGAACACGTGCCATGCACCTCATGGTGACACGTGGCACGCATTACACGTGACGCGCCTCTCATATCCGGACTGCCTCAAGGAAGTTCAAAAGACACTTATAAGCATAATACATCCGGACGGCTTCCACAAATACATCCGGATGACCAACATAAGCCATCCGAATATAATTGTCCGGGTCATTGACTGAAGTAAGCAAGTCTTACACGTTATCACAAACAGCCTGCCATGGCCCACGTTCCACCACCTGCAGAGTGAAAGGACAAGATAAAGTGACAAGTCACTTCCCACGATCACTTCACACGATCACCTACCACGATCTCTGTCAACCGCCCGTAGGGTGATGATAGCCCTGCCACCACCTAATGTCATCATAACAACACAAAATATCTCCCTAGCATTAAAGAGGGAATCAAAGCCTCTGATACTATATATATCAGCCTTCACACAAAGAGGAAGGTAAACTTGCTATACCTAATAAAAAGCCAACTAATTATCTCTCTCTAAACCATGGCTGACAAAACCATCGGAGGGTGCGTCCAGACACCCTGTCCGGACGTCTTTTGCAGGAAAACCGACTGAATCAAGAACCTATATTGGTTGAGAACCGCGCATCCATCCATTTGGCAACTACGTGGATCGTCAGAGACGCGAGGCCTCAACATTGGCGCCGTCTGTGGGAAATTTTCATTTTGATTCAGTCACTAGCAAAGATGGCCACACCTTCCCGAAGCCGTTCATCTGGTAGGGGAGAGGAAGATAATTTTGAATGACGTCAAACCATCGAAAGAAGACAGTTGGCAAGCGAACGACAACTGAAAGCTCTCCTCCAGGAGACAGAAAGATTGAGAGAAGAAAACGTTGTATTACGCATCCAGGCTTCAACATTAGGGCCTCCTCAACGTCAGCGTTCAAGAGGCCAAGTAGCAAACTCAAGGCCTCAACAAGAACCAGAATTAATATATCCTGGGACAATAGGAGCTATCCCAGGAGCATGCAACATGAGGCCTCATGAGCCACACACGCCTAAGCCCCGAGCTCCCCGTGAGGAAAGCTCAGACTCTACACACTTTTCAGCAAAAAGACAACGTGATAGAATATCTCAGTTGTCAAATTCAATGCACGCAAGACTAGGCCCACAAGAGCCTGGAAGACCAAGGCCACCGGTAGCCACAACCTAGGCACCACGCCCTGACCCTATGGTCACCCCCATAGTGCAGAACATGCACCCGCATCGTGACCCCATGGTCACCCCCATGATGCGGAACGTTCATTCGCACCTAATGGTACAGCAAGCTGGGGGAAACCTTCCAAACGAGCCACCCATTGGCTCCATCAGCAAAAAGCTGGATGACATGCTCTCCACGCCCTTCTACTCTCATATCATTCATTATGAGCCCCTAAGGGGATTCCTCGTACCAAAATTTTCCACATACGATGGGACCAGCGATTCCTTCGATCATATCATGCATTATCGATAGCTCGTGACGCTCGATATTGGCAACGACGCACTACTGTGTAAAGTATTTCCCGCCAGCCTACAAGGACAGACCCTCTCATGGTTTCATCGCCTACCTCCCAACTCTGTTGGCAATTTCAGGGACCTGTCCGAAGCTTTTGTGAGACAATACTTGTGCTCCGCCCGACACAAGCAGAACATTAGCACTCTGCAAAACATAAAAATGCAAGATAACGAATCCTTAAGGGAATTTGTGAAGCGATTTGGCCAAGCCGTACTCCAAGTAGAGGCTTGCAGCATGGATGTTGTCCTACAGATCTTCAAGCGAAGCATCTGTCCAGACACTCCATTTTTCGAATCACTAGCCAAAAAGCCTCCTACAACGATGGACGACTTGTTCAGACGAGCCAACAAATATTCAATGCTCGAAGATGACGTGCGTGCAGCCACCCAGCAAGTTTTGGTTGCCGGACGACCATCTAGAGGTGACGCGGAAAGAAATGCTAAACCTCCGGACCGGCCAAGGCCGTCCGATCGAAGGCAGGAGGGACCGAGTCGCCCGGATAGACCGTCCCTCATGCCTCTTTCCATATCATATGGAAAACTTCTCCCTATGATCCAAGGCTTGTCTGACTTCAGATGGCCCAAACCCCAAGGAACGGACCCATCCACAAGGGATCATAGCAAGAGATGTGCCTTCCACAAGGAACACGGTCACACGACAGAAACATGCAGAAGCCTCCAGTATCTGGTCGAGAGGCTCGTCAAGGCAGGACACCTAAAGCAATACATCCTCTCAAACGCTGGAGGAAAAGTCACTTCCCAAAATAACAACCCTGGAGCCCCCAGGGCCCTAGCCGCTCCCAAGGCCATTATAAACTATATTAACGGAGGCCCATCTAACGAGGAGTACGACTCTAGGCGAAAAAGACAAAAGTTGTTGCGGGCCGCATCAATACGCGAACGCATCAATTCCATCCGGCCTGGGCTAACTAGAGGGGGCCCTCGCCCCATAGATGGGACAATCATTTTCCCACCAGTAGATCCTACCCGGACACTGCAGCCACATCGCGACGCCCTCATCCTGTCCCTAGAGATAGGAGACTTCGATGTAAGACGTATCTTGGTTGACCCGGGTAGCTCGGCCGACCTGCTACAAGCATCAGTCGTTGGCCACATGGGACACAGTCTCACAGACCTCGAAAACCTTGGACGAGTCCTGTCCGGATTCAACGGATCGTCAACTACATCCTTGGGAGACATTATACCGCCGGTTCAAGCTAGCCCAGTCACTCTCAACGTGCAATTCTCGGTGGTCCAGGAGTTGTCACCCTTTAATGTCATCTTAGGGCGCACGTGACTACACTACATGAAAGCCATTTCCTCTACATATCATCAAATGGTGAGTTTCTTCACCGACGAGGGACAAATTGACCTATATGGCAGCCAATTAGCCGCTCGCCAATGCTACCAGATAGCACGAGAGGCAGGAACCAGCCAAGAGGATGCACCCCCCCTGACCCTAGCCATACATGTGACCAATAACAATTATTGGGTCCGGCGGAGAAAGATCCCCCGGCAGCAGATCCCTTACAAACAATCCAAATTTCAGAGGAAAGTACTCACCTCACAAACATCAGTTCCCTCATTACACCAGAAGAGGCCCAGAGCATGCAAAACGTCCTCAGGCGAGACCATGACATCTTCGCATGGGCACATTCTGATATAAAGGGAATTCATCCCTCTATTGCATCTCACAGGCTTAACGTCTTTTCAACTGCCAGACCCATCCGGCAAAAGATTAGGCGCTTTCACCTGAATAGACAAAAAGTCATCCGGAATGAGATTGACAAATTGCTGGAAGCCGGATTCATCAGAGAAGTAGCTTATCCGGATTGGTTAGCCAACGTAGTGGTGGTGCCAAAAAAAGAAGGAAAATGGCGGGTTTGCGTAGATTACACCAACCTCAATAATGCATGTCCAAAAGACAGTTTCCCTTTGCCACGAATGGATCAAATTGTGGACTCCATTGCCGGGTAAGGGATGCTCTCTTTCTTGGATGCCTTCTCCGGATATCACCAGATTCCCATGTCTCCGGCTGACGAAGAAAAAACAGCATTCATAACGCCATACGACCTCTATTGCTACAAAGTCATGCCATTCAGACTCAAAAACACTGGCGCCACTTATCAGAGACTGATGACAAAGATCTTCAAACCTCTGATAGGCCACACAGTAGAGGTCTATATTGATGATATCGTGGTTAAAAGCAAAACCCGAGAAAAACATGTTCTTCATTTACAAGAGGTTTTTCACCTTCTGAGGAAGTATGACATGAAGCTGAATCCTTCCAAATGCGCCTTTGGAGTAAGTGCTAGAAAATTTCTGGGTTTTATGGTCAGCCAAAGAGGGATAGAGGTTAACCCGGATCAAGTCAAGACAGTCATGGAAACACCTCCCCTTAGGAGCAAGAAGGAATTACAGCGCCTCACGGGCAAACTCGTCGCACTAGGGCGTTTTATAGCCTGCTTCACTGATGAATTGCGACTTTTCTTCTTGGCAATTCGAAAGGCTGGAGCAAATGGTTGGACGGACAGCTGTCAAAACGCTTTTGAAAAGATTAAACACTGTCTTACGCAGCCACCCATCTTGAGCAGTCCCGTTCCAAAAGAAAAATTGTACATGTATCTGGCTGTATCAGAGTGGGCAATCAGCGCTGTTCTATTCCGCTGCCCCTCACCAAAGGAGTAGAAACCAATCTACTACGTTAGCAGAGCCTTGGCGGACGTAGAAACCAGGTACTCAAAAATGGAGCTAACAACCTTAGCCCTTCGTAGCGCTGCCCAGAAGCTCCGCTCCTATTTCCAAGCCCACCCAGTGGTCGTGTTGACCGACCAACCCCTTCGCAACATTCTGCACAAGCCAGACTTAACCGGAAGAATGCTGCAATGGGCTATCGAATTGAGCGAGTTTGGAATCGAATTCCAACCCAGATTGTCCATGAAAGGCCAAGTAATGGCTGACTTCGTGCTAGAATATGCCCGAAGGCCTAATCAACACCAGGAATCTAATGAAAAAGAATGGTGGACTTTGCGAGTTGATGGAGCCTCACGATCATCAGGGTCCGGAGTCGGACTTCTGCTATAGTCCCCAACCGGGGAGCACCTGGAGCAAGCCATTCGGCTGGGATTCCCTACCTCCAACAATGAAGCAGAATATGAGGTCATCTTATCCGGATTGGGCCTCGCTTTGGCCTTATCCGTTTCCAAACTCCGGATCTATAACGATTCGCAACTCGTAGTAAGACACGTCCAGAAGGAATACGAAGCCAAGGACGCACGCATGGCGCGGTATCTGACCAAAGTAAGAGACACCTTACATCGATTCATCGAATGGACAATCGAAAAGATCAAATGAACCGAAAATAGGCGCGCTGACCCTTTGGCCGGCATAACTGCCTCCCTCCCCATCAAAGAAGCTATTCTATTGCCTGTACATGTGCAATCCAACCCTTCTGTCGCAGAAACCTCTACTTGCAACACCATTGAGGCAAGCCAAGCAGACGGCCAAGATTGGACGAACAACATTACAGAATACCTCCGGACAGACACTTTGCCCGGAAATCCCAAACAGGCACACAAGATCCGGGTACAAACTGCCCGTTTCACCATAATCGGGGGGCACTTGTACAAGCGATCCTTCACGGGACCCTACCTTCGGTGCCTTAAGTCATTCGGAGGCCCAGTATGTGTTAGCTGAGTTGCATGAGGGAATATGCGAAAATCATTCAGGAGGACGGTCTCTGACACATAGAGCCCATTCACAAGGATATTATTGGCCCACGATGAAGAAAGATGCAGCAGCATATGTCAAAAAATGTGATAAATGTCAAAGGTATGCTCCCATTCCACATATGCCATCAGAAACATTAAAGCCAATATCAGGCCCATGACCCTTCGCGCAATGGGGCATGGATATAGTGGGACCCCTCCCAGTTGCACCTGCCCAAAAGAAATTTTTGCTCGTTGCCACATATTACTTCAGTAAATGGGTGGAAGCTGAAACGTATGCTAGCATCAAAGACAAAGATGTCACCAAGTTTGTATGGAAAAACATCGTCTGTCGTTTTGGAATTCCACACACCATTATAGCCGACAATGGTCCACAGTTTGATAGTATGGCGTTTCGAAATTTTTGTTTGGAACTGAACATCTAGAATTCATACTCTACACCCCGTTATCCTCAAAGGAATGGGCAAACAGAAGTCACAAACAAAATTCTGATAATTGCCTTAAAGAAAATGCTCGAGCAAGCCAAAGGAAAGTGGGTGGAAGAGTTGCCCGGCGTCCTGTGGGCCTATCGCACCACACCCGGACGACCAACAGGAAACACTCCCTTCGCCCTCGCATACGGTATGGACGTAGTAATTCCTACCGAAATTGGGTTACCCACTATCCGGACTGAAGCAGCAAAACAGGTTGATGCAAGCGCGGAGTTAGGAAGAAACTTGGATTTGGAAAATGAAGTAAGAGAAAGCGCAGCCATCCGCATGGCAGACTATCAGCAAAGAGCATCCGCTCATTACAATCACAAAGTAAGGTCCAGAAGCTTCAAAAATGGTACGCTGGTCCTTAGAAAAGTTTTTGAAAATACTGCTGAAATAGGCGCAGGAAAATTTCAAGCCAACTGGGAAGGACCCTATATAGTATCTAAGTCAAATGAAAATGGAGCTTATCATTTACAAAAGCTAGACGGAACTCCATTACTCAGACCATGGAATGTGTCGAATTTAAAGCAGTATTATCAATAAAAGCAAGAGACAAGTACAAATGTCAAAAATGAATGTTTTATTGATATTTGTGAAGATAAGTACAAGGAGGTCTCCGGACAACAACAGTTACAGAAAGAAGATAGTAGCAAAGATTACAAAAAGAAAAACTATCAGGGAGCAGGCTTGTCGAGCAGCTTCTTCTCTTCACCCGGAGGAATTGAAGGGACATCCCGTTTAATGCCATTTTTCTTCATACAGCAACGATAGCCAAAGAAGAACATATCATCCACTTGCTTTTGGTAGTCCGCTTCAAGTTCCTCCCTCTCTGTAGCAAACTCGCCCTCTGGCTCTTTTTTTTGCGCTGATAAGCGCAACTGCAGATCTTCCCTCTGCTTCTTTTCAATTGAAACTTCCGTCCGGATGTGCCTCACTTCCCCCCTCAACAGAGCCACCTCATCCTCCGCCTCATGCAAGCGGGCCTCCATTGATTCCTCTCGGCTCTTTGCCTCAGCTAAATCCACATAGAGAGCCTCATTCTCCTCCCCGAGCGGTGGATAAACTGGCTTTAGCCTCCTCCAGTCTCAAGCGCAACTGATCTTCACTATTTTTTCGCTGAGACACGAAGGCCTTCATGTAATCGATGGTCCGCAGCAGGTCAGTAAATAGATCGTGTTGTTGAGCCATGCCGCGAAGACCACTCACCAGCTACAAACAAAACACACAGACAACAAAAGCGAAATTAGAAGTCATACCACAAACACGTCAGCATGACAAAAAATCAAGTAACACAAAGAACAGTATACCGTTTCCACCACTTCAAACATCTTTGCTGAAGGCATGGCAGTAGTCGAGCCGGGTGGAATCTGCTTCAGCTTCTCTTCCAATTCCGCATAGCTAAAAGGGCTAGCAGAAATGCAAGCCGCATCATCAGCAGGATCCCCCCCGGATGAGGCGTTGGAAAGTAACTCCTCCCCCGGATCTGGGGCCCCTTCATTTTCAGCCGGATAGGTCTCTCCGGGCGTACCCTCATCCGGGACCACCATCGGGGTGGCTGGGGTCTCAGGTGCCATCTCCGTCTCGCTCCCCTCCGGATGGTCATCATGGACGGATGAGCAACTGACTTCGATGGTCTCCTGGAATCGATCTTGAAGCCGCCCGAGGAGGCCGGACTTTAGGTTTCGCGCCGAACTCGGTCTTTTTGAGGCTGGCCCCTTCACCGGTACAAGGGCAAGAGGACTTGGCTCGCAGGAAGGCAAACCCTGGTTTTCTGCCCCCATTTCCTCCATTGGGGTCGCCATAGGAGGAGATGCGACCGTGCATAAAGCCTCTGTCGCATCTGCGTCCGGACGAGGGGAGCTGGGTTGATTTATTGACGTGGCTTCTTCTACCACAAGAGCCAAGTGGCCAGCCGCCGACATTGAGGGACCGGAGTGGTTCAGGTCCGCCAGATGTCCGGGTCCGCCAGATGTCCGGGTCCGCTTGAAATGGAAATTGGGACGGGATTTTTCGGCTCCTTTATTGTTACCTCCTTCACATAGGTTGAATGAGGAATTACAACCTCCTTTGGAGGAGGGGGGATTTCCACTTCCTTCCCCTTATTTGAAGTCTTCTTTTTCTTCTTCGCTGGAGCGTCAGCAGGAGGAGAGGACGGGACCGTTTTTTCCCCGGAGCCTTCCGCAAGGTTCCCTCATTTTTTCTCCTCTCCCGATCATCAAGGAGTGCTCGGCGTTTCTCAGCGTCCGCCTGTTGCACCTCCTCGTAGAAAAGGAGGTCTTTTAGAACGTAATGCTCCCTAGGCACCACCTTCTTTGACAGTTTCCTGGGGAGAATATTGATGATATACTCCTGGGACTCCCGGACAACAGCCATCAGGTTCCGCGCAGTGAGCAGCGTCACATGCTACCTCTCGGTGGCAGTAATCTCGAACAACTTGTTCAACCGAACAAATGACGCTTTTTCTACCCACTCAACTACGTGACCCCTCTTGTCCGGACCTGCATTATCATCAGCCAAAGGTAATTATTCCATCTGATAAAACCAGCAAGCAGGACAACAAGACAAATACCGGACAAAAACCGCAAGATGACTTACCCGGAAGCACCAATGAGTAGTTTGGAGAAAAAGGTCGCTCCGGGTGCTCCAATAGCCCCGCCCACACACCCCGGACCACCACATATCCCTTCGCCCCTCCCTTCGTCGAATCCGGCAACTCAGTCACCAATTGAAGGGAGGGCAGGTGGGCAGCCATGCTAAAGATATCATTTTTTCCCTTCTTCAGGGAGTAAACAAAAAGAACCTCCAGCAACGAGAGGCCAAGGTTGAACAGCATGTTTAGAATGCTGCATCCCATCAGCACCCGGACTATATTGGGGTGGATAAAGGCTGGTGGGATCTGGGTGAAGTGGAGGAATTCCTTGAATAGTGCTGGGAGAGGAAACCGGAGCCCGACAGCGAATTGCTCATTTGAGAAAGTGATGGCACGACATTCAGCTTTCTCAGTCGACACGACTTCCTCCTCGTCCAAAAATTCCACAAACGTGCCATTCGGGATACAGAAACGTTCCCGGAACTCTTTTACACTCAGCTTATCTGCAGATTTCTCATGAACATCGCCGGCCGGACCAGACGAAACAATTTCCTTGTTTACAGACATTTTCTAGCCCGAGACTGAAATGGAAACTACACAAAAAGGTACCAACAGTCAAAAACACCCTCAACAAAACCCTAGAAATAAAAAAAACACATCAACATTTACACACACAGTCGCAAACAAGTTGCCCAAACAAACCAGAAACAACCCAACCAAGGCAAACACAAAGCAAGAAAAGCCAGGAACGATGCACATACCAAGTGTAAATCTGGAAGAAAAAGGTTGAAACACCGCAAACGCAGTCACAAGTGCGATACAGAAATCACCGGTAGAAAAACTCTAGGGTTTCACTCAGAAAAAAAGAAGGTACGCAGAAGGTAGAAGAAGAAAGCACTCTCAGAAAAACGCAGTAGGAAAAATACAACAGTAGGCACAGTATGCTATTTATAGGGAGACAGCCCCTCGGTATACCAAACGATCAGCTACACTATCATTAAAACGACATGCTGCCTGGGAATACACAGAGACGACGACTCATCATAAATGCTCCTCTCTCTCTCCACTCTCGTTCACCACGTGGCCCAATGAGCGCAAAAAGGTAGCCTCAGTTTCAAAAAATCAATTATTTTTAACCCGCCCATTTTTGCACGGGCAAAATGGGCAAGTTAAAAAGGGGAGCATTGTAGGGACCCCTCCTCCTGAGAACACGTGCCACGCACCTCATGGTGACATGTGGCACGCATTACCACCCCGATACACGTGACGCGCCTCTCATATCCGGACTGCCTCAAGGAAGTTCAAACGACACTTATAAGCATAATACATCCAGACGGCTTCCACAAATACATCCGGATGACCAACATAAGCCATCCGAATATAATTGTCTGGGTCATTGACTAAAGTAAGCAAGTCTTACACGTTATCACAAACAGCCTGCCATGGCTCACGTTCCACCACCTGTAGAGTGAAAGGACAAGATGAAGTGACAACAAGTCACTTCCCACGATCTCTATCAGCCGCCCGTAGGGTGATGATAGCCCTGCCACCACCTAATGTCATCATAACAACACAAAATATCTCCCTACCATTAAAGAGGGAATCAAAGCCTCTGATACTATATATATCAACCTTCACACAAAGAGGAAGGTAAGCTTGCTATACCTAATAAAAAGCCAACTAATTATCTCTCTCTAAACCATGGTTGACAAAACCATCGGAGGGTGCGTCCGGACACCCTATCCGGACGTCTTTTGCAGGAAAACTGACTGAATCAAGAACCTATATTGGTTGAGAACCGCGCATCCATCCATTTGGCAACTACGTGGATCGTCAGAGACGCGAGGCCTCAACAGGGACTGATGGGTATGAAGGGTGTGGGTTATGATTAATGGAATGGGTGGTGGAAGGTAGTGAGAGAAGTGGGTTTAGTGGGTTTTGAAATATGGAAATATAGGTATGGTGGTGGAATAAGTTGCTGGTAGTGGGTGTGATAAATGGGAAGATAGTGAGTTTGTCATGACGTTTCAGACAAGAGCGGTTTGGCTTGAGATTCAGGTTTGATAGAATGGGGTTTTAGTGAAGGGTTTTACAAAGGTTTTGGGTGGCCATGCATGACAATGCAAAGGTGGGATAGATGGTGGTTACAACTGCACTTGCGTCCTTAGGCACCCCATCACCTCGGTATTTCAAGTAGCATGTCGTGTTCTTGCCCTGGCAAGGGTCACACTGGGCTATCATAGAAGAGGGCTCAAAAGCACTATTGGTAATTTGCTTCTATAAGTTGCTTATGGTATGCCTTTTCAATAGAAATCACAGGAGCATAAGAAACTTCTCTTGGACTTGTGTACCAATCGATTCCCATGAGCAATATTTCCTTCTTAAAAAAGTCTTGTTTTTTTTCTTTTATCTATTCAACACTTCAATTTCCCCAGATGCCTACTACTCATGCATTCAGTTCCAAAAGTGTTCTGAATCAAGAGAAGGCGCCGACACTAGGGGACCCCTCGGGATGTGTCCCTATAGAAGCCTAATCCATGCTAACAAGGCTCTCATCTTCACATTCAAGCACTGCTCTCCGGAAGCACCAGGGGTACTCTTCACTCTAATTAATGGTGCCAACAGAATCAATTATGAGCTTGGAAGACACTCTCAACAGCTAGACTTCTTCCATAGCTAAATCTATTAGACCAACTTGAGCTCTCCCAGAAGCACCCCGATCAAGATGGCCAACCCAAACATGATACCCAACACTCTAAAAATACCAGAAACAGAGGAGAAAGTAAAAAAAAAACAAAAACAAAAACAAAAACAAAAACAAAGCATGCACAAACAAAAATAATATGGTTAAACCTAGCTCCATTTCATAAAGGTCAATGGGCTAGATACAGGTGGAATCAAAAGGAAGCAAGAGCATGATCTTTGATAATAAGATTCAGTGATGGATCCATATTCAAGTCGTTCATGAACAGAGAAATGCACGAGTTGCTTACAAAAAGAACTAAAAAAACCATATTAGAATCAACAAAAATGCATTAAAATCGGTCTTAGATTTCACAAATATGCACAATATCTGATGTCAACATTCAAGCACCAAGATGAACCCAAAATCAGCAGGAAACAAGGGAGAATAGTCTAAAATGGGAAAATGTAAAATATGTTGTAATCATACCCGGATAAGAAAAAGAGTGGTGAGCTGATTCTCTGTTTTTTCTCTTTCTCTTTTTCACTTCTTGTCTTTGCTACTCCAAACGCCCCTTTCTCCTTTCTAACTCCCTATAGAATGACCCTCACTTAAGCTGAAATTGTCTCTCTACCGATTCACTATTTCTATTTCACACATTTTTTTCAGCTCTCACTTAAAACCCTTGAATCCCAGAAAAAGAAAACCTATTCCTCTCATCCTCAGTTCCTTTGTAAAACCCTTTTCCTTTTCTTTCCTTAGTTGGTTTCTTCCTTACGCTCCCCTCCCCCCAACGACCTCAAAACTGTCCTCAAAATCTTCTCACACACCTGTCACTTGCTGATTGCCTCTTCCAAAAACGCCTACTTCCACTAACAGGGCAGCTGCCACTTCCTAATGACCTCTCCAAAGATGACACGTGGACCTCTAAAAACCTACCATGTGGCAAAAACAAATAAGTGCAAAAAATAAACCCAAAACGGGGGTTTACAGGACTCCCCCGCCTCCTTTGGCTGCTTCGAGCCCTCTACCACCCCAACAATGAGCACTTCCTCCACCTCAGTAGCTGCGTAAGCCCATAAGAGAGGGCGGAGCTTTCCGCATCTATTGGGTCTGTTGTTGTCTTCGCCGTTGCAGAGAATGTTAATGTTGTTGGGAACGTTGATGCGGTGAATCTTCACGACTCCATGCCCATTGCTTCCCTGCTTCTATTAGACACAAATAACAATAATTAAAGTCTTTTTTTAATGAAGCAACAAAGGACTTCATAGATTTCCTCTTCAACCTTCGGTTTTTGCCCATTGGAACTGTGGTCAATATCCTTGCAAAGAAGAGCAATGCAGGTGGTTTTGGTAACTAGTATGAAATTGTCAAAAATCTCAATGAAAGCACCTACCATAACTGGACTCACACTTAATTAAACAATTATATTAAGTTTTGTTTGGCTCTATGATAGGGTTTGAAGATGCTGAAGGAAGGTTGGTTATGTGAGATATTTCATGAGAACATTGCCTACACCATCACTAAGAAAGAATAGAACTCGGAAAAAATATATAAATACTTTAGAGGATAAGGGAAAGAACAAAAATTCAAAACCATACTAACAAGAAGAGAATCAAAACCATTATTAAAGGAGGAGAAAGGAAAGAACCAAAACCACTTTGTCTTTGCTTAATTATATAATGAATTTAAAACAAGAAAAAAAAAACACTTTTTAGGATCGAGTAGGGAGAGAATCAAAATTCAAAACCATACTTGCAAAGAAGAAAACCAAAACCATTAATTGAGGAGAAAGGAAAGAACCAAAACTACTTTGTCTTTGCTTATATAATGAATTTAAAACAAGAAGAAAAAATAAAAATTTTTAGAAGGTAAAGAATCAAAATTCAAAACCATACTTGTAAGAAAAGGACCATTAATTGAGGAGAAAGGAAAGAACCAAAACCACTTTGTCTTTGCTTATATAATGAATCTAAAACAAGAAGAGAGCCATTATTTCCACTTCAAGATCACTATTTAGCTATTTTAATTTCATCTCCTTTTATGTTCTCTCTATTTGAGTTTTCTGTAGAAGCTCAATTCTAGGTAAAGTTAGTGGACTACTTTTCTTTTGGAAATGGCTTCCAATCCATATAAGCTTATCAAACTTGGTTGAGTTATAAGTTTGTCAATTTCCTTGTTTTCTTGATGAATTAATCCATATAGATATTATCTGCTTATATGTTTATTGATTTCTTTATTTTCTTGATAGATTAATCTGTGTAGATATTGTTCATTTTGGACTTAAAGAATTCTCACGATTTAAAAACGTGTTTATAAAATTAGGAAGAATTCATACATAAATAGCATCAAATTTTTTTTTTTCTCCTATCTAATTTGGGATTTTTGGTTTATATATAGCAACAATATCTACAGGATTGAAATTGAATTATTATATAACTAATCTTGGTTTTATGATCCAATTCATGCATGGCAACCAAAGTGACCCCTAAGATGAGCTTGAAGCTTCTAATCAACAAAAATGATGATAAAGTTGTCTTCGCTGAAGCTGAAAAAGATTTCGTAGATTTCCTATTCAACCTTCTGACTTTGCCGATTGGCACCACGACGAGTTTTCTTCCAAAAGGAATTTGCCTAGGAGGCCTGCATGAGAGTATCAAAAAACTCGATGGAGCTTACCTGCAACCTAACCAGAGCGCGGACTCGCCCCTGAAATTGAATACACTAGCCTATGCTATTCTTCCTTTCTTTAATTCTTCTTCATCGAGGAGTCATGGTCATGTGCAGGGCTTAGTTACCTACATGGTGCCTGATGACTTGTCGATTACACCCATGTCCATGGCAACAACCATGGCTTTGTTTAAGAAGTACAACATAGAAGAAGTTGATGTTCTCGAGGAGAAGATGGTTGCAATTAGCCTTGATGAGGTAAACAATTATCTGGCTTGTTGGGTTTTAATTGATTTCTTTTCTGGCTTATTCTCTTGCAGATTTGGTTGGGGTTTGGAGTTAATTTTTTTCCCATAACATAATTAATTAGGAGATATTACTTGTAAATCAATTATTAAATTATTATACCTTGTTGGGTAATTGATTTTTGAAATAGTTTTCTATTCAACAAAATAAAAAGAAAAAACATATTTTCAATTAGGAAATAAAAAACATGATGTTTTTAAATTAAGTTTTTTAGTTAATTATTTCCATTTATTTTCTAAGATTTATTCTAAAAATAATAATATAAATATGGAAGAATGATTAAAAATAAAATATTACATGTAACACTATTTTTAAAACATATCTAGAAACATTAAAAAAAAAAAAAAGAATTACAGAACGTTTTAGATTCTTCAATAGGCTTGTTCTGCAAAATATCATAAATAATTTTAAAAAACCATTCTCAAAAAGTTTTTTCCATGAATGTTTTAAAAAACATATCCTAAATTTTTTTCTAAAGTTTTGAAAGGAATTTTCTGCCAACCATCTACCATTAAACCGCCTAGCCATCAAATTTACCGTCAACCACTGACCCTTGAACTGCCTAGCCATCAAATCGACTGCCAACCATCAACCATTGAACCGCCTCGCCATCAAACGGACTGCAAACCCCGCCTAAACCAGCAACCACATTGGTGACCATCCAAATAAAGCCCATGTTGGGCTCTATGGTAAACCCAGGAGTTGTGGAGATGTCATTCCTTTGGATGCGTAATGTATTAAAAGGCCTCCTCGTTTTTATCACCACCAGATGTGGGATTGATTAGTTTCAAGAAAAGTCAATGAAAAAAAAATCCCACCTCAAGTTGAGGAGATAGCATAGGCACCATTCGGCTACACACATTTAAATGCTAAACCATCAAAAGCAACCAAGCTGATTCAATTTTTAACAATTGTGAAGTTTTGGTTAGGTTTTGTTATTGTGGAAATTGATTTAGTTGATTCAATTTTCAATTTTCTTGATTCCTAATCAATAAAAATTAAATCAAATTGATATTTCTTATAATTTATAATGGTTTCCCGTTGAATGAATTTTTTTTTTTTTATCTGTTACTTTCATTATTATGTATATTACATGGACTCAATTTAATTAATTCATTATTGATAAATTATAGTCAAAACAATCTTCAAATACATCAATTATAGAACAAAAATATATATAAAAACTTAAAATGTTCTTAATCCATTTTTCATATTTTTAAATATATTTTAAAAATATATTTTATCCTAATACTTTATTTTTAAGTATTTTTCATATTTGTATAATTATTCTTTAAAATAAAATTTAGAAAATAAGCAAAAATAATAAAAAAGATGTTCCTTAAAAACACAATATTTTTTATTTTTTAGAATAAAAAGATATTTTCTATCTTTAAAAATAAAAAATTAATTTCTATTTGTAGAATTAATGAAGGGCTAAATCCATCAATTTATATATAAAATGATTTACATAATAAAAATGCATGAGACGTGATTTGACCTAACCGTACGTCCATGAATAAGAAAAACTATTTTATCATGCATAACATAGAAAATATCATAAAGAATATAAACCCATTACAAAAACAATTATTTACGGCCACGTGGTGGGTTGTGAAATATGAAATTTCTGGAAAAGAGTATGGGATGATTGGGCTTGGGAGGATGGAGGGTGGATATGAACCGAGAGCCGCCCAGAAGGGGCCCACTAAGAAGATAGGTGCACACTAAGTTACATAGTATTAGTTTGGTGGGCTAATAATGGAACAAAAGGGTGGGGCCCATTTCCTTAATGTTGGAATCATAATATACTGGCCCAACTTGACAGGGCGGTGTTTACTTTGATGCAGATTGCTGACATGGCACTTTTTCCCCAGATATTTTTTATTTTACCAAAATTTCTTCAACTTCTACATTTAGATTTTTTTTTCCCTCTGTATAATTATTTAAATTATATATTCGATAAAAATTTTTAAAAAAAAATTAAAAAATGTGCAGAAAAATTTCAACTTTTTAGAATGTTGGGGAAAATAGTTTTGAAAAACAGTTTTTAAGAATTGTTTTGTAAAAAATTGCTTTGAAAAACAGTTGTATGATAAGAATATGATTTGGGGAATAAAGTTGAGAAGAAGATTAGGATGGAAAGAGGCACAGGTGGAAGAGGGAGGAAAACACAAACTGAAAGTAGAATATCTGGTTGGTTCCAGGACAAGGTGGTGAGCCCACATCGAATCCAAGGATTAGCTTTGAAACTACTACTCACGGCATCTTTGCAGACCAAGCAAGCTTCTGCCATTGGTTTCCTTTGTAAAATGGCCTAGCTTATATATCTATCGTCAAAAGTATAAATTTGCATTATTAGCCCCAATGAACATGAATCTGGAGGCATTTTTTTCAGAGAAATGCAGCTCTTTGGAAAAAAAAACCTCATGAAATCTCAAATCGCTTGCACTTAATTGCAGACTAAGTCAGAACTGTAAGTTTTCTTTTTGGGAAAATATAACTCTTCCCAATTCCAGAAGGCATTCATGCTGTGAACCATATATGTTGAATTTTGATTGGTTTTGTGATAGGGTTTTAAGCTGCTGAAGGAAGCATCATTGCAGTCCAACACGTTCTAACCAGCATCGTCCATAGAAGTAATAAAGAATAGTATTAAAAAAAAAAGGGCTTTTGAGGATAAGAGAAAACCATTAATTTAAGAGAAAGGAATGGACCAAAGCGCCACTTTGCCCTATGCTAATTATATAATGAATTTAAAAGAAGAAGAGAGCCATTAATTTTCACTTGCACTTTTACGAAGTGCATTAAATCATAGGGGTTACGTGCACTTAATTCATTTAGATCAACCATTAAACTTCCCCACACAGGCCTCCCAAGTATATATGGGTTCATGGAAACATGCTCCAAGTATATATCGTCTGTTTATCTGAGCGGCTTTTAAATAGTAGAAACAATGGCAGAAACCACAATGAAGTTGAATCTTGTAATAGACAAGAACAGTCAGAAAGTCCGATCCTCTATACTGAAGCAGAAAATGACTTCGTAGATTTCCTCTTCAATCTTTTTACATTACTCGTTGGGACTGTTATTATGCTTCTTACAGAGAAGGGCATGATGGGTTGCCTGAGAGATTTGTATCAGAGCGTTGAAAATTTGAGTGAAACTTACATGCAGCCAAATCAGAACAAGCCTCTACTAAAACCCATTTTCCTAAGGTCGAGTTACTGCACTTTACCAACCCCCAAAAAGTTTTATATCTGTTTATGATGAAATTTTTATTTAAAAGTTATCTATGTTCTAATATAATGTTATTATTAAAACTTAGGTAGTCAATTCTAAATTAATAAATGTTTGATTAAATCTAAAAATCTAAATATTTATAAAAATCTTTAAATTAAACTAAACATAACCTACAAATAAAAAAGATATTTGATAAAATATCAAATATTTAAATTAAATTAAAATTTACCAACAATTAAAATAACATATGTTTGAATAATTATGTACCTAGTCATGAAGTAAAAAATACTTGATTAAACTTAAAAGTCTAAACATTTAAAAATCTCTTGAAATTAAACAAAACATAGCCCACAGTAAAAAATATATATTTAATAAAATATCAAATACAAAATTATAAAAACTTATTTTTCTAGATTTATTTTATGTATATTAGGATTTAAATAAATTTAATTTTATTAACATTAAATAAAATTTAAAATATAAACAAACAAATATTTTATAAAATCTATTCAATGTTCATGGTTATCTAATTTTTTATTATATCTATTTTTCTTTCACACACAAAATTAGTTTTTTAGAGGGTAAACTTGCATTTTTATTTTTAGTTTTTAACTTTCTAAAATTCCTAAATAAGCAAAAGAATTTTTTATTTTTAAAATATGAGCGGGGGCATATACCCCCAAGCCTATGGTGGCTTTGCCCTTGGCTAAAGGAAGCTTGGATGTGAGATATTCCTTGAGAACCATTGTCTATACCATTGCTAAAAAAGAATAGAACCCAAAAACTTTTTGGGAAAGGGGAAAAAATCAAAATTCAAAGCCATACTCGCAAGAAGAGAATCAAAACCATTAATTGAGAGGAAGGGAAAGAATCAAAACCACTTTATCTTTGCTTATATAATGAATTTAAAACAAAAAGAAAACAAATATACTTTTTAGGATTGAGAAAGGAAAGAATCCAAGTTCAAAACCATACTTGCAAGGAGAGAACCAAAACCATTAATTGAAGAGAAAGGAAAGAACCAAAACCACTTTGTCTTTGCTTATATAATGATTTTAAAACAAGAAGAGCACCACAAATTCCACTTCAAGATCACTAGTCATCTATTTTAATTTCATCTCCTTTTTCTCTCTCTATTTTAGTTTTCTGTAGAAGCTCACTTTTAGGTACTTAAAAGTTAGTGGACTACTTTTTTGGTGGAAATGGCTTTCAACTCATGTAAGCTTACCAAACTTGGTTGAGTTGTATGTTTGTTAATTTTCTTGTTTTCTTGATAAATTAATCCGTATAGATATTATCTGCTTCGAGTCTAAAGCATTCTCATGATTTAAAAACACATTTATAAAATTAAGAGGAGTTTATACATAAATAGCGTCAAATTTTTTTTCTCCTATCTATTATGAGATTTCATGTATATATATATTCAACTCACATAAGCTTACCAAACATGGGGTTGAGTTATATGTTTGTAAGTTTCCTTGTTTTCTTGATAAATTAATCCATATAAATATTATTCACTTTAGGCTTAAAGAGTTCTCACGATTTAAAAACATGTTTATAAAATTAAGAGGAGTTGATATATAAATGTATAGCATCAAAATTTCTTTCTCCTTACCAAACTTGGCTGAGTTATATGTTTGTTAATTTCCTTATTTTCTTGATAAATTAATCCATGTAGATATTATCTACTTCAAACTTAAAAAGTTCTCACAATTTAAAAGCACGTTTATAAATTAAAGGGAGTTAATACATAAATAATGTCAAAAAATTTTGTTAGTTTGTTTCCTCGTTAGTTAATGCATAAATAATATCATATATAGCGTTAACTCTGGTAAGCTTACCAAGCATGGGGTTGAGTTATATGTATGTTACTTTGTTAGTTTATTTGTTTTCTTGATAGATTAATCTATATAGATATTATCCATTTTAGGCTTAAAAAGTTTTCACGATTTAAAAACATGTTTATAAAATTAAGAGGAGTTCCTACATAAATATATAACATCAAATTCTTTTTTTCTCCTATATATATATATATATATATATTTATTTATTTATTTATTCAACTTAGGTAAGCTTACCAAACTTAGCTGAGTTATATGTTTGTTAATTTCCTTATTTTTTTGATAAATTAATCTGTATAGATATTATCTGTTTCAAGCCTAAAGAGTTTTCACGATTTAAAAACATGTTTAGAAAATTAAGAGGAGTTAATACATAAATAGCATCAAATTTTTTTCTTTTATCTAATGTGAGATTTCATATATATATATATATATATATATACACAATTGCAATTGAGTTGTTACATAACTAATTTTGGTTTTATGGTCTAATTCATGCATGGCAACCAAAGCAACCCCTGAGATGAACTTGAAGCTTCTAATCAACACACAGGACAATAAAGTTGTCTTCGCTGAAGCTGAAAAAGATTTCATAGATTTACTGTTCAACCTCCTAACTTTGCCTATTGGCACCATTGTGGGTTTCCTCCCAAAAGAAGTTTGTCTAGGAGGCCTGCATAAGAGTGTGAAAAAACTAGAGGGAGCTTACTTGCAGCCTAACCAGAGCTCAGACTCGCCCTTGAAGTTGAACACACCAGCATATGCTATTCTTCCTCTCTTTAATCCTTCTTCATCAAGGAGTAATGATCCTTTCTTTCATTGCTCTTCATCAAGGAGTTATGGTCATGTGCAGGGCTTGGTTACCTACATGGTGACTGATGACTTGTCGATTACACCCATGTCCCTGACAGCAACCATGGCTTTGTTTAAGAAGTGCAACATAGAGGAAGTTAATGTTCTTGAGGAGAAGGTGGTTAAAATTGGTTTTGATGAGGTAAACAATCCTCTAGCTTATTGGGTTTTAATTGATTTCTTTTCTAGCCTATTCTCTTGTAGATTTGGTTGGAGTTATCTTTTTTCCATAACACAATTAATTGGTAGATGTTACTTGCAAATCAATTACCAAATCATTAAGCCTTGTTTGTTTGGTAATTGATTTTGAAAATAGTTTTTTATTTTGTAGAATAAAAAGAAAAACACATTTTCAATTAAGAAACAAAAAATATAATGTTTTTAAGTTGCTTTTAAAAATAATTATAGAAATACAAAAGAATTATTAAAAATAAAGCATTACATGTATTTAAAAACATAAACAAAAAGTAAATTAAAAAACATTTTAGATTCGTGTTTTTGTTTTATAAAATACCATAAAATAGTTTTTAAAAACCGTTTTCATGAATGTTTTTAAAAACATAGCCTTCATTTTTCTTTAAAAGTTTTGAAAGGTACATTCTTTTTGAATGTTTATTTAATCAATCTTTTTGTTCACTTTTCAGGCTTTGCAGTTGTTGAAGTGTTCTCTGCAGTCCAACGCAGCTCTCACTGAAGTCTTCCTTGAGAAAGAAGAAACACAACAGTCCAAAGCAGCTCCCGCAGTTGCCGCAGTTGGCGCACCTCCCGCAGTTGCCGCAGTTGGCGATATGGGGTGTGGTTGTGGAATCAGTTGCTGGTAGTGGGTATGATAGATAGGGAGGTGGTGAGCTTGTCATGACGTTTCAAACAGGAGCGGTTGCCGCAGTTGCCGAAGTTGCCGCACGTCCCGCACCTCCGGCAGTTACCATTAACAGTCGCAGCTACCGCTGAAGTATTACAAATACAAAAGGACTATGAATATGATTGTTTGAGCAGGAGACCGACGTAGTATTAAACTCCGTTTTCGAATTTGCAAAAATAAAAAAATTGTAAGTCTCTAAATAATGTTTATTTTTACATGCCTTTATATAATGTAAACTCTATTTGTCCCCAATTTTATAGAACTAGAATAAGAAGAATAATAATTAACCTGCTATATAATTTGTTCAAGATCTATTCAAATTAAAGAGAAAGCCGAAGGGAGATTTACTATTATAAATACTCCACAAAAATTTATTCGAACCCATCAAAAGCAACCGATTGGTTCAATTTTTAACAATCATGAAGTTCGGTTGGGTTTTATTATTATAGTCAAAACAATTTTCAAATACATCAATTCTACAACCAACGTATATTTAAAAACTTAAAATGTTCTTAATATGTTTTTCATATTTTTAAATATACTTTAAAAATAACTTTTATTGCAATAATTTATTTTTAATTATTTTTCATATATTATATAATTATTATTTAAAATAATATTTAAAAAATAAGTAAAAATTATTAAAAGGTATTATATGAAAAATATTATATTTTTTATTTTTTAAAATAAAAGGATGTGTGGATCCCGCATTTTTGCACGTGTTTCCACTCGAATGGTGAACTCGTTTTTTTATTTGAAAAAAGATTTATTTTTTTAGAAAACGACTTGAAGTTGCTATTTATTTTTGTTTTATTTTTAAAGGGAAAACAAAATAAGAAAGAAAACCCTAAGTGTGACTCCTTATTTGGAAAAGAAGGTTTGTGAAAAACTAAATCTGGGTTTGGGGGTCAGGTTACTTATTAGGAAGGTACGGTGAAGACCGTAACACCCCTCTAAGCCTCTAAAAATAGATCTCTACTAAATAAAATAAAACAAGCATGATAATCGATAAGGAAATCAATGGATACCAAAATAATCATACACTGGAAGCCAAAACATGCATAGAGAATAGTCAAAGTGAGAGTGAGACAATACCTTAGCGATGAACAATAATGCGCTATCATGAAATGAGGTTAGTGCACAATAATGAGTACAAAATATATCACATGCATCACTAAACAGAATAAGAAACCATTATTGACAGACACTGCACTTCACTCAAATTTATTTTTATTTTAAAGAAAACATCACTGATGTTGGGTCCCCGCCAAAACCCAATTTATTTTATATGAATTAATTCCACGAATTCCACGACTTGGAGTTATAGAATTTAATTCATACTTATTTTAAAACAATTTAAAAATCAAGAAGGAAAAAAATGTGAAAAATGCTTGCTAAAGATAAAATGACAACAAATTTTATTGAAAATGGGATTTTTGAGACCTAAAAATTTTTAAGGATGAAAAGTTGTGGAATCAAAACAAGATTTTTATTTTGAAAATCAATTTTAAAAGACACGCATGAAGATGGATAAAAAAAACACATGGGTTTTGAAAAGGAGCATAAGAGGGTGGCCAATGAAAAATGGGGTCATGCGTGTGGGCCCGGGGTGGAGATAGGCAATCACTAATGAGGGTGATCCCCATCTGGGTGGTGTATTGTACAAAGCAGAAAACCCAATTTCGATTCCACATAGTTGTATCTTTGCCGCTTCTTTAACTTTCATTTTTGCTTTGGCAACATTTGCATTGGTTGGCACCATATTTGCTTACTCAACCTTTGGCTCAGGTTTTCTATTTTCTAAAGAATAGGTTGGGAGACCTTCCTCTAAATTAGAATCATCAAATTCAGAAATTTTTTGACTCAAACTCAAATCATGGACTTGTATAGTCTACATGTGGGGTTGACAAAGGTAAATCTGGTAGAGGTTTGAATGCATGTGGATGGCAGCATGGGGGTCGAGCAGTGCCAAAGTGGGACTGCATGATAATTCCTCTCTTGCCAATGATGAAGAGTCACCTAAGATCTCTAAGGCCACTTGACTTTTTATCCGTTTAAACCCATGCGAGATGCGAGAGCACACCTGGCAACGAGGCTACATTTGGCATGAGAGTCACGTGAGGAAATGGAGCGGGGTCAGAGATTAAAAGGGCTCATGCAAAGGATTGAAGGAACTGATGCAGGTCATTGGAGATAGAACAAGACGATAGCTTCTCTCCTCTTCCCTGCAGCCTTACAGTCTTGTGGATAGTGGAACCTTTCATTCCAACGTGGAACAACAAGATCTTTAATTGTGCCAAATACAACTTGCTCAAACAGATTGTACAGTCCCATCTTCACCAATTACTTCCAACTCTAGGGATGTCTTCTCCTTCAGAACCACCAAACTCAAGGTCTCGATCCTTGTCTGGGTTACTTAGGTCAGCTTCCTGAAGAAAATTTAAACAGCATAGGATCACATGTTGACATTTAAGCATCCATTGAACGGCAAAAACGGAAACGTTCACCTTGGTTAATTCCGTGAAAGGCCATTTCTAGCTCTTTTCTGGTATTCAGGAAGCTCCTCCAGTGCTTGATGGTGCGAGAATTACAGGTCAATGAGCTCTTCCCTTCTACACCCGGATTCAGTCCAAAACGAGAGTGCGTGCTCTCTTTCAGCCAAAGGAGGAAGGAGCAGGGAGCAACCAACCTCACAGAGAGAGCCCTTCCTTTTCTTTTATGTATATATATAAATAAATAAATATATTCATATATATATCACACACATTATTTGGACCACCACTTGACTTAATGGGCCAGTCAAGTGAATTAGGGTGAGCCCATAAAAAATCAAGCAACAATATGTGTCCAGTCCCATTATGGACCACAATGCAAAAATAAATAACACTGATTTATGACATTATTAAATTGATTATGTAAGTCCACACATAAAAATTCCAACAATCTCCCACTTGGACTACATAATCAAACATTACAACATACACATAATCATAAATCAATGTCCCATAGAATCTCATCAAAAATAAATAATCAAAAGCAATCATATATGCTTCATTGCTTGATTCATAGGGAAATGTACAATAATAGCAATCCTTTCAACAATAACATAGTATTACAATACCAAAAATGGCTCCCACTAACTTAATACAACCTAGGCTTCCAACAACCCCATTTGAGATACATGTTCCTGAAACGCAATTATGGGTAAGCCTTTTGTTAATGGATCTGCCAACATACTTTTTGTGGACATGTGTTCAATGTCAATAAGAGACTTTGCCACTTTCTCCTTAACAAAATAGAACTTTACATCAATATGTTTGGAGCGAGAAATACTCCTAGTGTTCTTGGAGAAAGCAACAGCTGCGGAATTATCACAAAATAATTTCAGCGGTCTAGAAATGGAGTCAACAACTCCTAAAGCTGAAACAAAATTCCGCATCCACATAGCATGACAACAAGCCTCATAACATGCCACATACTCTGCCTCCATAGTTGAGGATGCTGTAAGTGTCTGCTTTACACTTTTCCAAGATACAGCTCCTCCTGCCATCATAAAAATATAGCCCGTAGTGGATTACTTATCATCTATGCAACCAGCAAAATCAGCATCACAAAACCCAACTACATTAAGTAAGCTGGTGCGCTGATATGTCAACATTAAGTCCTTAGTTCCTTACAAATACCTAAGGACCTTCTTAGCTGCTTTCCAATGTTGACTTCCAGGATTGCTCAAGTACCTTCCCAACATGCCCACAACAAAAGCAATATCAGGGCGTGTACCTACTTGAGCATACGTAAGGCTGCCCACCATAGATGAATAAGGAATGGTCTTCATTTCCTCTCTCTCATCATCATTTTGAGGACACTGAGCCTTTGAAAATTTATCACCCTTCACAATTGGCGCTTTAGTAGATTTACAGTTGTGCATATTGAACCTCTTCAATATCCTTTCAATATAAGCTCTTTGAGACAATTTAAGCACTCCATTAGCCCTATCACGAAGAATCTTTATGCCCAAAACATAAGAAGCCTCACCAAGATCCTTCATGTCAAAATGGGTTGACAACATGTGCTTTGTCTCAATCAACAAGTTAGGATCATTTGACGCGAGTAGTATATCATCAACATATAAAACAAGAAATATGTAACTACTCCCACTGACCCTCAAATATATGCATCTGTCAACTGTATTCTCTTTAAAACCATTTTGGATGGTAATACTATCAAACTTCAGATACCACTAGATCTTTCATCAACAGAGCTCACATCTTCAAAATATACAACCCTGTCTAACTCAATGATCCTGGTGGTATGAGATGAACAATAAAATCTGGAACCCCTTGATCCAATGCAATAGCCAACAAAGAAACCACTAATGGTTTTAGGATCAAGTTTCTTTGACTGTGGGTTTTAGGGCCTAACCACGCTTCTACTGCGCATAGCTCATAAGGTGTCTTAAGCACAGACTTACTGGACACTTGATTCAAAATATATGCCGCAGTCCTTAAGGCTTCACCCCACAGAAATTCTGGTAAGGAGGAATTAGACAACATGCACCTCACCATATCCAACAATGTGCGATTCCTCCTTTCTGCAACCCCATTCTGTTGAGGAGTGCCTGACATTGTATATCTAGCATCAATGCCGCATTCCAACAGAAACTTAGCAAATGGTCCAGAATTCCATCGAGTCTCATCATATCTCCCATAATACTCACCATCTCTAACCAATCTCTCTAATCTTTGCCTAGAAATATGACCTAGGCGTTTGTGCCACAATATGGAAGAACTCAAATTTACTTGGCTTATCAACTCTCAAAGCCCAGTCCAAAATGTGCATAATCATATG